>NW_027480460.1:0-2400000 GCF_051401765.1 Calliopsis andreniformis | reverse complement strand
TTCCGCGCAACCTAGGCTTCACTCTATGGCGTTCTTCCACTACATCGAATAGCAACGGCCTCAGAAGTCAACGCCTGAAGCATAAAATACAATAAAAATACAACAGTCTTTCCGTCCTATGACAGGAATAATTGCAACCCGTGTGAAAGTGATGGTCATTTGTACGTTCCAGGCAACCTAGGCTTCACTCTAGGGCGTTGTTCCACCAGATTGAATTGTTAGGGCCTAAGAAGTCAACGCTAGAATCATAAGATAGTATATAAATATAACAGTTTTTCCATCGTATAGAACGAATAATAGCAACCAGTGTGAAAGTTATGGTCACTTCTACGGTCCGGGCAACCTAGGCTTCACACTAGGGCGTTGCTCCACCAGATCAAACAGTTAGGGCCTTAGAAGTCAACGCCCGAAGCATAAAATACAATATAAATATAACAGTTTTTCCATCGTATAGAACGAATAATAGCAACCAGTGTGAAAGTTAACGTCATTTCTACTTTCCGGGCAACCTATGCTTCACCCTAGGGCGTTGCTCCAACAGATTGAATAGTTAGGGCCTTAGAAGTCAACGCCCGATGCATAAAATACAAAATAAATAGAACAGTTGTTCCATCGTATAAAACGAAT
The DNA here is from genome assembly GCF_051401765.1 of Calliopsis andreniformis. Lineage (NCBI taxonomy): Eukaryota > Metazoa > Arthropoda > Insecta > Hymenoptera > Andrenidae > Calliopsis > Calliopsis andreniformis. The sequence continues at coordinate 2,399,373 of NW_027480460.1, read as the reverse complement.
AATTGCTACCAGTTTGAAAGTTATGGTAATTTCTACGTTCCGGGCAACCTTGGTTTCACTCTATGGCGTTGCTCCAGCAGATCGCATAGCTAGGGACTTAGAACTCAACGCCATAAGAATAAAATACAATGTAAGTGCAACAGTTTTTCCATCGTATAAAATGAATAATTGGAGACATTGTGAAAGTAATGGTCATTTCTACGTTCCAGGCAACCTAGGCGTCACTCTAGGGCGCTACTCCACCACATTTAGTAGCTACGGCCTTAGAAGTCAACGCTAGAAGCATAAAATACAATAAAAATGCAACAGTTTTTCGATCGTATAGCATGAATAATTGCAACGGGTGTGAATGTTATGGTCATTTCTACGTTCCGGGCAACCTAGGCTTGACTGTAGGGTGTTGCTCCACCAGATCCAATAGGTAGGGCCAAAGAAGTCAATGCCCGAAGCATAAAATACATAATAAATAGAACAGCTTTTCCATTCTATAAAACGAATAATTGCTACCAGTGTGAAAGTTATGTTCATTTCTACGTTCCGGGCAACCTAGGCTTCACTCTAGGGCGTTGCTCCACCAGATCGAATAGTTAGGGCCTAAGAAGTCAACGCCAGAAGAATAAAATGCAATATAAGTACAACAGTTTACCATCGTATAAAATGAATAATTGCAAACATTGTGAAAGTAATGATCATTTCTACGTGCCGGGCAACCTAGGCGTCACTCTGGGGCGTTGCTCCACCACAGCTACAAGCTACGGCCTTAGAAGTCAACGCCAGAAGCATAAGATACAATAAATATGCAACTGATTTTCCATCGTATAGCATGACTAATTGCAACCAGTGCGAAAGTAATGACCATTTCGACGTTTCGGGCATCCTAGGCTTAACTCTGTGGCGTTGCTCCACCAAATCGAAGAGATAGGGCCTTAGAAGTCAACGCCAGAAGCATAAAATACAATATAAATACAACAGCACTGCCATCGTATAAAATGAATTATTGCAAACAGTGTGAAGCTAATGGTCATTTCTACGTTCCGAGCAACCTAGGCTTCACTGTAGGGTGTTGCACCGCCAGATCGAATCGGTAGGGCCTTAGAAGTCAACGCCAGAAGCATTAAATACATAATAAATAGAACAGTTTTTCCATGTATAAAACGAATAATTGCTACCAGTGTGAAAGTTATGGTCATTTCTACGTTCCGGGCAACCTAGGCTTCACTCCAGGGCGTTGTTCCACCAGATGGAATAGTTAGGGCCTAAGAAGTCAACGCCAGAAGCATAAAATACGATATAAATACTACAGCTTTTCCATCGTATAAAACGAATAATTGCTATCAGTGTGAAAGCTATGGTCATTTCTACGTTCCCGGCAACCGAGGCTTCACCCTAGGGCGTTGTTCCACCAGATCGAATAGGTATGGCCATAGAAGTCAACGCCCCAAGCATTAAATACAATAAATATACAAGAGTCTTTCCATCGTATAACAGGAATTATTGCAACCAGTGTGAAAGTGATGGTCATATCTTCGGTCCGTGCAACCTAGGCTTCACTGTAGGGCGTTGTTCCACCAGATGGAATAGCTGGGGCCTAAGATGTCAACGCCAGAAGCATAAAATACGATATAAATACAACAGCTTTTCCATCGTATAAAACGAATAATGGCAAACAGTGTGAAAGTTATGGTCATTCCCACGTTCCGGGCAACCTAGGCATCACCCTAGTGCGTTGCTACACCTGATCCAATAGTTAGGGCCTTAGAATTCAAATACAGAAGCAGAAAATACAATAAAAGTGCAACAGCTCTTCAATCGCACAGCATGAATAGTTGCAACCAGTGAGAAATTAATGATCATTTCGACGTTTCGGGCATCCTAGACTTAACTCTGAGGCATTGCTCCACCAGGTCGAAGTGTTAGGGCCTTGGAATTCAACGCCAGAAGCATAAACTACAAAATAAATACAACAGTCTTTCAATCGTGTAAAACGAATAATTGCAACCTGTGAGTAGGTTATGGTCATATCTACGTTCCGGACAACCTAGGCTTCACTGTAGGGTGTTGCTCCACCAGATCGAATAGGTAGGGCCATAGAAGTCAACGCCCGAAGCCAAAAACACGATAAATATAAAAGAGTTTTTCCATCGTATAACAGGAATAATTGCAACCAGTGTGAAAGTGATGGTCATTTCTACGTTCCGGGCATCCTAGGCTTAACTCTGAGGCCTTGCTCCACCAAATCGAAGAGATAGGGCCTTATAAGTCAACGCCAGAAGCATAAAATACAATATAAGTACAACAGCTTTGCCATCGTATAAAATGAATTATTGCAAACAGTGTGAAGGTAATGGTCATTTCTACGTTCCGAGCAACCTAGGCTTCACTGTAGGGTGTTGCTCCGCCAGATCGAATAGGTAGGGCCTTGGAAGTCAACGCCAGAAGCATAAAATACAATATAAATACAACAGTTGTTCCATCGTATAAAATGAATAATTGCAAACCGTGTGAAAGTAATGGTCATTTCTACGTTCCGGGTAACCTAGGCGTCACTCTAGGGCGTTGCTCCATCATATCTAATAGCTACGGCCTTAGAAGTCAACGCCAGAAGCACAAAATACAAGAAAAATGCAGCAGTTTTTCCATCGTATAACAGGAGTAACTGCAACCAGTGTGAAAGTACTGGTCATTTCTACGTTCCGGGTAACCTAGGCGTCACTCTAGGGCGTCGCTCCATCATATCTAATAGCTACGGCCTTAGAAGTCAACGCCAGAAGCACAAAAGACAAGAAAAATGCAGCAGTTTTTCCATCGTATAGCATGACTAATTGCAACCAGGGCGAAAGTAATGATCATATCGACATTTCGGGCATACTAGACTTAACTCTGAGGCGTTGCTCCACCAGATCCAAGAGTTAGGGCCTTAGAAGTCAACGCCAGCAGCTTAAACTACAAAATAAATACAACAGTTTTTCCACCATACAACAGGAATAACTGCAAACAGTGTGAAAGTACTGGTCATTTCTACGTTCCGGGTAACCTAGGTTTCACTCTAGGGCGTTGCTCCACGAGATCGAATAGCTAGGGCCTTAGAAGTCAACGCCCGAAGCATAAAATACAAAAAAAAAGAACAGTTTTTCCATGGAGTAAAACGAATAATTGCTACCAGTGTGAAAGTTATGGTCATTTCTACGTTCCGGCAACCTAGGCTTCACCCTAGGGCGTTGTTCCACCAGATGGAATAATTAGGGCCTAAAAAGTCAACGCGAGAAGCATAAAATACAATAAAGGTGCAACAGTTTTTCCATCGTATAACAGGAATAACTGCAACCAGTGTGAAAGTACTGGTCATTTCTACGTTCCGGGTAACCTAGGTTTCACTCTAGGGCGTTGCTCCACCAGACGGAATAGTTAGGGCCTAAGAAGTCAACGCCAGAAGCATAAAATACAAAATAAATAGAACAGCTGTTCCATGTATAAAATGAATAATTGTTTCCAGTGTGAAAGTTATGATCATTTCTACGTTCCGGGCAACCTAGGCTGCACCATAGGGCGTTGCTCCACCAGATGGAATAACTGGGGCCTAAGATGTCAACGCCAGAAGCATAAAATACGACATAAATACAACAGCTTTTCCATCGTAGAAAACGAATAATGGCAACCAGTGCGAAAGTTATGGTCATTTCTACGTTCCGAGCAACCTAGGCTTCACTCTAGGGCCTTGCTACACCAGATCGAATAGTTAGGGCCATAAATGTCAACGCCACATGCATAAAATACAATAAAGGTGCAACAGTTTTTCCATCGTATAACAGGAATAACTGCAACCAGTGTGAAAGTACTGGTCATTTCTACGTTCCGGGTAACCTAGGTTTCAGTCTAGGGCGTTGCTCCACCAGATGGAATAGTTAGGGCCTAAGAAGTCAACGCCAGAAGCATAAAATACAAAATAAATAGAACAGCTGTTCCATGTATAAAATCAATAATTGTTTCCAGTGTGAAAGTTATGATCATTTCTACGTTCCGGGCAACCTAGGCTGCACCATAGGGCGTTGCTCCACCAGATGGAATAGCTGGGGCCTAAGATGTCAACGCCAGAAGCATAAAATACGACATAAATACAACAGCTTTTCCATCGTATAAAACGAATAATGGAAAACAGTGTGAAAGTTATGGTCATTCCCACGTTCCGGGCAACCTAGGCTTCACCCTAGTGCGTTGCTACACCAGATCCAATAGTTAGGGCCTTAGAATTCAAATACAGAAGCAGAAAGTACAATAAAAGTGCAACAGTTCTTCAATCGTACAGCATGAATAATTGCAACCAGTGTGAAAGTAACGATGATTTCGACGTTTCGGGCATCCTAGAATTAACTCCGAGGCATTGCTCCACAAGATCGAATAATTAGGGCCTAAGAAGTCAACGCCAGAAGCATAAAATACAATATAAGTACAATAGCTTTTCCATCGTATAAAACGAATAATTGCACCCAGGGTGAAAGTTATGGTCATTTCTACGTTCCGGGCAACATAGGCTTCCCTCTTGGACGTGGCCTCACCTGATCGAATAGCTAGGACCTTAGAAGTCAAAGCCAGAAGCAGAAAAAACAATAAAAATGCAACAGTTTTTCCATCGTATAGCATGAATAGTTGCAACCAGTGAGAAATTAATGATCATTTCGACGTTTCGGGCATCCTAGACTTAACTCTGAGGCATTGCTCCACCAGGTCGAAGTGTTAGGGCCTTGGAATTCAACGCCAGAAGCATAAACTACAAAATAAATACAACAGTCCTTCTATCGTGTAAAACGAATAATTGCAACCTGTGAGAAGGTTATGGTCATATCTACGTTCCGGACATCCTAGCCCTCACTGTAGGGTGTTGCTCCACCAGATCGAATAGGTAGTGCCATAGAAGTCAACGCCCGAAGCCAAAAACACGATAAATATAAAAGAGTTTTTCCATCGTATAACTGGAATAATTGCAACCAGTGTGAAAGTGATGGTCATTTGTACGTTCCGGGCAACCTAGGCTACACTCTAGGGCGTTGCTCCACCAAATCGAAGAGATAGGGCCTTAGAAGTCAACGCCCGAAGCATAAAATACAAAATAAATAGAACAGATTTTCCATGTACAAAACGAATAATTGCTACCAGTGTGAAAGAGTTGGTCATTTCTACGTTCCGGGCAACCCAGGCTTCACCCTAGGGCGTTGTTCCACCAGATCGAATAGGTAGGGCCATAGAAGTCAACGCCCCAAGCATTAAATACAATAAATATACAAGAGTTTTTCCATCGTATAACAGGAATTATTGCAACCAGTGTGAAAGTGATGGTCATTTTTACGTTCCGGGCAACCTAGGCTTCACTCTGGGGCGTTGTTCCACCAGATCGAATAGTTAGAGCCTAAGAAGTCAACGCCAGAAGCATAAAATACAATATAAATATAACAGTTTTTCCATAGTATAAAACGAATAATAGCAACCAGTGTGAAAGCTATGGTCATTTCTACGTTCCGGGCAACCTAGGCTTCACTCTGGGGCGTTGTTCCTCCAGATCGAATAGTTAGAGCCTAAGAAGTCAACGCCAGAAGCATAAAATACAATATAAATATAACAGTTTTTCCATCGTATAAAACGAATAATAGCAACCAGTGTGAAAGCTATGGTCATTTCTACGTTCCGGGCAACCTAGGCATCACGCTAGTGCGTTGCTACACCAGATCCAATAGTTAGGGCCTTAGAATTCAAATACAGAAGCAGAAAATACAATAAAAGTGCAACAGTTCTTCAATCGTACAGCATGAATAATTGCAACCAGTGTGAAAGTAACGATCATTTCGACGTTTCGGGCATCCTAGAATTAACTCTGAGGCATTGCTCCACAAGATCGAATAGTTAGTGCCTAAGAAGTCAACGCCAGAAGCATTAAATACAATATAAATACAATAGCTTTTCCATTGTATAGAACGAATAATTGCACCCAGGGTGAAAGTTATGGTCATTTCTACGTTCCGGGCAACATAGGCTTCCCTCTTGGACGTGGCCTCACCTGACCGAATAGCTAGGACCTTGGAAGTCAAAGCCAGAAGCTGAAAAAACAATAAAAATGCAACAGTTTTTCCATCGTATAGCATGAATAGTTGCAACCAGTGAGAAATTAATGATCATTTCGACGTTTCGGGCATCCTAGACTTAACTCTGAGGCATTGCTCCACCAGGTCGAAGTGTTAGGGCCTTGGAATTCAACGCCAGAAGCATAAACTACAAAATAAATACAACAGTCTTTCAATCGTGTAAAACGAATAATTGCAACCAGTGAGAAGGTTATGTTCATACCTACGTTCCGGACAACCTAGGCTTCACTGTAGGGTGTTGCTCCACCAGATCGAATAGGTAGGGCCATAGAAGTCAACGCCCGAAGCCAAAAACACGATAAATATAAAAGAGTTTTTGCATCGTATACCAGGAATAATTGCAACCAGTGTGAAAGTGATGGTCATTTCTACGTTCCGGGCATCCTAGGCTTAACTCTGAGGCCTTGCTACACCAAATCGAAGAGATAGGGCCTTAGAAGTCAACGCCAGAAGCATAAAATACAATATAAATACAACAGCTTTCCCATCGTATAAAATGAATTATTGCAAACAATGTGAAGGTAATGGTCATTTCTACGTTCCGAGCAACCTAGGCTTCACTGTAGGGTGTTGCTCCGCCAGATCGAATAGGTAGGGCCTTGGAAGTCAACGCCAGAAGCATAAAATACAGAATAAGTAGAACAGTTTTTCCATGTATAAAACGAATAATTGCTACCAGTGTGAAAGTTATGGTCATTTGTACGTTCCGGGCAACCTAGGCTTCGCTCCAGGGCGTTGTAACACCAGATCGAATAGTTTGGGCCTTAGAAGTCATCGCCTGATGCATACAGTACAATAAAAATACAACAGTTTTACCATCGTATAACAGGAATAATTGCAACCAGTGTGAAAGTGATGGTCATTTCTACGATCCGGGTAACCCAGGTTTCACTCTAGGGCGTTACTCCGCCACATCGAATAGCTGCGGCCGTAGAAGTCAACGCCTGAAGCATAAAATGCAATAAAAATACCACAGTTTTTTCATCGTATAACAGGAATAATTGCAGCAAGCGTGAAGGTAATGGCCATTTCTACGTTCCGGGCAACCTAGGCATCACTCTTGGGCGTTGCTCCACCAGATCGAATAGCTAGGACCTTAGAATTCAAATACAGAAGCAGAAAATACAATAAAAAAGCAACAACTCTTCAATCGTATAACATGAATAATTGCAACCAGTGTGAAAGTAACGATCATTTCGACGTTTCGGGCATCCTAGACTTAACTCTGAGGCATTGCTCCACAAGATCGAATAGTTAGGGCCTAAGAAGTCATGGCCAGAAGCATAAAATACAATATAAATAAAATAGCTTTTCCATCGTATAAAACGAATAATTGCACCCAGTGTGAAAGTTATGGTCATTTCTACGTTCCGGGCAACATAGGCTTCACTCTTGGACGTTGCCCCACCAGATCGAATAGCTAGGACCTTAGAATTCAAATACAGAAGCAGAAAATACAATAAAAATGCAACAGTTCTTCAACCGTATAGCACGAATAATTGCATCCATTATGAAAGTAACGATCATTTCGTCGTTTCGGGCAACCTAAACTTAACTCTGAGGCATTGCTCCACCAGGTCGAAGTGTTAGGGCCTTGGAACTCAACGCCAGAAGCATAAACTACAAAATAAATACAACTGCCTTTCAATCGTATAAACCGAATAATTACAATCTGTGTGAAGGTTATGGTCATATCTACGTTCCGGACAAACTAGGCTTCACTGTAGGGTGTTGCTCCACCAGATCGAATAGGTAGGGCCATAGAAGTCAACGCCCGAAGCATAAAATACGATAAATATACAAGTGTTTTTCCATCGTATAACAGGAATAATTGCAACCAGTGTGAAAGTGATGGTCATTTCTACGTTCCGGGCAACCTAGGTTTCACTCTAGGGCGTTGTACCACCAGATCGAATAGTTAGGGCTTTAGAAGTCAACGCCAGAAGCATAAAATACAAAATAAATAGAACAGTTCTTCCATGTATAAAACGGATAATTGCTACCAGTGTGAAAGTTATGGTCATTTCTACGTTCCGGGCAACCTAGGCTTCACTGTAGGGTGTTGCTCTACCAGATCGAATAGGTAGGGCCATAGAAGTCAACGCCCAAGCATAAAATACAATAAAGATGCAACAGTTTTTCCATCGTATAACAGGAATAATTGCAACCAGTGTGAAAGTGATGGTCATTTCTACGTTCCGGGCATCCTAGGCTTAACTCTGAGGCCTTGCTCCACCAAATCGAATAGCTAGGACCTTAGAAGTCAAAGCCAGAAGCAGAAAAAACAATAAAAATGCAACAGTTTTTCCATCGTATAGCATGAATAGTTGCAACCAGTGAGAAATTAATGATCATTTAGACGTTTCGGGCATCCTAGACTTAACTCTGAGGCATTGCTCCACCAGGTCGAAGTGTTAGGGCCTTGGAATTCAACGCCAGAAGCATAAACTACAAAATAAATACAACAGCCTTTCAATCGTGTAAAACGAATAATTGCAACCTGTGAGAAGGTTATGGTCATATCTACGTTCCGGACAACCTAGCCTTCACTGTAGGGTGTTGCTCCACCAGATCGAATAGGTAGGGCCATAGAAGTCAACGCCCGAAGCCAAAAACACGATAAATATAAAAGAGTTTTTCCATCGTATAACAGGAATAATTGCAACCAGTGTGAAAGTGATGGTCATTTGTACGTTCCGGGCAACCTAGGCTTCACTCTGGGGCGTTGTTCCTCCAGATCGAATAGTTAGAGCCTAAGAAGTCAACGCCAGAAGCATAAAATACAATATAAGTATAACAGTTTTTCCATCGTATAAAACGAATAATAGCAACCAGTGTGAAAGCTATGGTCATTTCTACGTTCCGGGCAACCTAGGCTTCACTCTGGGGCGTTGTTCCTCCAGATCGAATAGTTAGAGCCTAAGAAGTCAACGCCAGAAGCATAAAATACAATATAAATATAACAGTTTTTCCATCGTATAAAACGAATAATAGCAACCAGTGTGAAAGCTATGGTCATTTCCACGTTCGGGGCAACCTAGGCATCACCCTAGTGCGTTGCTACACCAGATCCAATAGTTAGGGCCTTAGAATTCAAATACAGAAGCAGAAAATACAATAAAAGTGCAACAGTTCTTCAATCGTACAGCATGAATAATTGCAACCAGTGTGAAAGTAACGATCATTTCGACGTTTCGGGCATCCTAGAATTAACTCTGAGGCATTGCTCCACAAGATCGAATAGTTAGTGCCTAAGAAGTCAACGCCAGAAGCATAAAATACAATATAAATACAATAGCTTTTCCATCGTATAGAACGAATAATTGCACCCAGGGTGAAAGTTATGGTCATTTCTACGTTCCGGGCAACATAGGCTTCCCTCTTGGACGTGGCCTCACCTGACCGAATAGCTAGGACCTTGGAAGTCAAAGCCAGAAGCTGAAAAAACAATAAAAATGCAACAGTTTTTCCATCGTATAGCATGAATAGTTGCAACCAGTGAGAAATTAATGATCATTTCGACGTTTCGGGCATCCTAGACTTAACTCTGAGGCATTGCTCCACCAGGTCGAAGTGTTAGGGCCTTGGAATTCAACGCCAGAAGCATAAACTACAAAATAAATACAACAGTCTTTCAATCGTGTAAAACGAATAATTGCAACCAGTGAGAAGGTTATGGTCATATCTACGTTCCGGACAACCTAGGCTTCACTGTAGGGTGTTGCTCCACCAGATCGAATAGGTAGGGCCATAGAAGTCAACGCCCGAAGCCAAAAACACGATAAATATAAAAGAGTTTTTCCATCGTATACCTGGAATAATTGCAACCAGTGTGAAAGTGATGGTCATTTCTACGTTCCGGGCATCCTAGGCTTAACTCTGAGGCCTTGCTCCACCAAATCGAAGAGATAGGGCCTTAGAAGTCAACGCCAGAAGCATAAAATACAATATAAATACAACAGCTTTGCCATCGTATAAAATGAATTATTGCAAACAGTGTGAAGGTAATGGTCATTTCTACGTTCCGAGCAACCTAGGCTTCACTGTAGGGCGTTGCTCCACCAGATCGAATAGGTAGGGCCATAGAAGTCAACGCCCCAAGCATTAAATACAATAAATATACAAGAGTTTTTCCATCGTATAACAGGAATTATTGCAACCAGTGTGAAAGTGATGGTCATTTCTACGTTCCGGGCAACCTAGGCTTCACTCTGGGGCGTTGTTCCTCCAGATCGAATAGTTAGAGCCTAAGAAGTCAACGCCAGAAGCATAAAATACAATATAAGTATAACAGTTTTTCCATCGTATAAAACGAATAATAGCAACCAGTGTGAAAGCTATGGTCATTTCTACGTTCCGGGCAACCTAGGCTTCACTCTGGGGCGTTGTTCCTCCAGATCGAATAGTTAGAGCCTAAGAAGTCAACGCCAGAAGCATAAAATACAATATAAATATAACAGTTTTTCCATCGTATAAAACGAATAATAGCAACCAGTGTGAAAGCTATGGTCATTTCCACGTTCCGGGCAACCTAGGCATCACCCTAGTGCGTTGCTACACCAGATCCAATAGTTAGGGCCTTAGAATTCAAATACAGAAGCAGAAAATACAATAAAAGTGCAACAGTTCTTCAATCGTACAGCATGAATAATTGCAACCAGTGTGAAAGTAACGATCATTTCGACGTTTCGGGCATCCTAGAATTAACTCTGAGGCATTGCTCCACAAGATCGAATAGTTAGTGCCTAAGAAGTCAACGCCAGAAGCATAAAATACAATATAAATACAATAGCTTTTCCATCGTATAGAACGAATAATTGCACCCAGGGTGAAAGTTATGGTCATTTCTACGTTCCGGGCAACATAGGCTTCCCTCTTGGACGTGGCCTCACCTGACCGAATAGCTAGGACCTTGGAAGTCAAAGCCAGAAGCTGAAAAAACAATAAAAATGCAACAGTTTTTCCATCGTATAGCATGAATAGTTGCAACCAGTGAGAAATTAATGATCATTTCGACGTTTCGGGCATCCTAGACTTAACTCTGAGGCATTGCTCCACCAGGTCGAAGTGTTAGGGCCTTGGAATTCAACGCCAGAAGCATAAACTACAAAATAAATACAACAGTCTTTCAATCGTGTAAAACGAATAATTGCAACCAGTGAGAAGGTTATGGTCATATCTACGTTCCGGACAACCTAGGCTTCACTGTAGGGTGTTGCTCCACCAGATCGAATAGGTAGGGCCATAGAAGTCAACGCCCGAAGCCAAAAACACGATAAATATAAAAGAGTTTTTCCATCGTATACCTGGAATAATTGCAACCAGTGTGAAAGTGATGGTCATTTCTACGTTCCGGGCATCCTAGGCTTAACTCTGAGGCCTTGCTCCACCAAATCGAAGAGATAGGGCCTTAGAAGTCAACGCCAGAAGCATAAAATACAATATAAATACAACAGCTTTGCCATCGTATAAAATGAATTATTGCAAACAGTGTGAAGGTAATGGTCATTTCTACGTTCCGAGCAACCTAGGCTTCACTGTAGGGTGTTGCTCCGCCAGATCGAATAGGTAGGGCCTTGGAAGTCAACGCCAGATGCATAAAATACAGAATAAGTAGAACAGTTTTTCCATGTATAAAACGAATAATTGCTACCAGTGTGAAAGTTATGGTCATTTGTACGTTCCGGGCAACCTAGGCTTCGCTCCAGGGCGTTGTAACACCAGATCGAATAGTTTGGGCCTTAGAAGTCATCGCCTGATGCATACAGTACAATAAAGATACAACAGTTTTACCATCGTATAACAGGTATAATTGCAACCAGTGTGAAAGTGATGGTCATTTCTACGATCCGGGTAACCCAGGTTTCACTCTAGGGCGTTACTCCGCCACATCGAATAGCTGCGGCCGTAGAAGTCAACGCCTGAAGCATAAAATGCAATAAAAATACCACAGTTTTTTCATCGTATAACAGGAATAATTGCAGCAAGCGTGAAGGTAATGGTCATTTCTACGTTCCGGGCAACCTAGGCATCACTCTTGGGCGTTGCTCCACCAGATCGAATAGCTAGGACCTTAGAATTCAAATACAGAAGCAGAAAATACAATAAAAAAGCAAGAACTCTTCAATCGTATAACATGAATAATTGCAACCAGTGTGAAAGTAACGATCATTTCGACGTTTCGGGCATCCTAGACTTAACTCTGAGGCATTGCTCCACAAGATCGAATAGTTAGGGCCTAAGAAGTCAACGCCAGAAGCATAAAATACAATATAAATACAATAGCTTTTCCATCGTATAAAACGAATAATTGCACCCAGTGTGAAAGCTATGGTCATTTCCACGTTCCGGGCAACCTAGGCATCACCCTAGTGCGTTGCTACACCAGATCCAATAGTTAGGGCCTTAGAATTCAAATACAGAAGCAGAAAATACAATAAAAGTGCAACAGTTCTTCAATCGTACAGCATGAATAATTGCAACCAGTGTGAAAGTAACGATCATTTCGACGTTTCGGGCATCCTAGAATTAACTCTGATGCATTGCTCCACAAGATCGAATAGTTAGTGCCTAAGAAGTCAACGCCAGAAGCATAAAATACAATATAAATACAATAGCTTTTCCATCGTATAGAACGAATAATTGCACCCAGGGTGAAAGTTATGGTCATTTCTACGTTCCGGGCAACATAGGCTTCCCTCTTGGACGTGGCCTCACCTGACCGAATAGCTAGGACCATGGAAGTCAAAGCCAGAAGCTGAAAAAACAATAAAAATGCAACAGTTTTTCCATCGTATAGCATGAATAGTTGCAACCAGTGAGAAATTAATGATCATTTCGACGTTTCGGGCATCCTAGACTTAACTCTGAGGCATTGCTCCACCAGGTCGAAGTGTTAGGGCCTTGGAATTCAACGCCAGAAGCATAAACTACAAAATAAATACAACAGTCTTTCAATCGTGTAAAACGAATAATTGCAACCTGTGAGTAGGTTATGGTCATATCTACGTTCCGGACAACCTAGGCTTCACTGTAGGGTGTTGCTCCACCAGATCGAATAGGTAGGGCCATAGAAGTCAACGCCCGAAGCCAAAAACACGATAAATATAAAAGAGTTTTTCCATCGTATAACAGGAATAATTGCAACCAGTGTGAAAGTGATGGTCATTTCTACGTTCCGGGCATCCTAGGCTTAACTCTGAGGCCTTGCTCCACCAAATCGAAGAGATAGGGCCTTATAAGTCAACGCCAGAAGCATAAAATACAATATAAGTACAACAGCTTTGCCATCGTATAAAATGAATTATTGCAAACAGTGTGAAGGTAATGGTCATTTCTACGTTCCGAGCAACCTAGGCTTCACTGTAGGGTGTTGCTCCGCCAGATCGAATAGGTAGGGCCTTGGAAGTCAGCGCCAGAAGCATAAAATACAATATAAATACAACAGTTGTTCCATCGTATAAAATGAATAATTGCAAACCGTGTGAAAGTAATGGTCATTTCTACGTTCCGGGCAACCCAGGCTTCACCCTAGGGCGTTGCTCCACCAGATCGAATAGGTAGGGCCATAGAAGTCAACGCCCCAAGCATTAAATACAATAAATATACAAGAGTTTTTCCATCGTATAACAGGAATTATTGCAACCAGTGTGAAAGTGATGGTCATTTCTACGTTCCGGGCAACCTAGGCTTCACTCTGGGGCGTTGTTCCTCCAGATCGAATAGTTAGAGCCTAAGAAGTCAACGCCAGAAGCATAAAATACAATATAAATATAACAGTTTTTCCATCGTATAAAACGAATAATAGCAACCAGTGTGAAAGCTATGGTCATTTCTACGTTCCGGGCAACCTAGGCTTCACTCTGGGGCGTTGTTCCTCCAGATCGAATAGTTAGAGCCTAAGAAGTCAACGCCAGAAGCATAAAATACAATATAAATATAACAGTTTTTCCATCGTATAAAACGAATAATAGCAACCAGTGTGAAAGCTATGGTCATTTCCACGTTCCGGGCAACCTAGGCATCACCCTAGTGCGTTGCTACACCAGATCCAATAGTTAGGGCCTTAGAATTCAAATACAGAAGCAGAAAATACAATAAAAGTGCAACAGTTCTTCAATCGTACAGCATGAATAATTGCAACCAGTGTGAAAGTAACGATCATTTCGACGTTTCGGGCATCCTAGAATTAACTCTGATGCATTGCTCCACAAGATCGAATAGTTAGTGCCTAAGAAGTCAACGCCAGAAGCATAAAATACAATATAAATACAATAGCTTTTCCATCGTATAGAACGAATAATTGCACCCAGGGTGAAAGTTATGGTCATTTCTACGTTCCGGGCAACATAGGCTTCCCTCTTGGACGTGGCCTCACCTGACCGAATAGCTAGGACCATGGAAGTCAAAGCCAGAAGCTGAAAAAACAATAAAAATGCAACAGTTTTTCCATCGTATAGCATGAATAGTTGCAACCAGTGAGAAATTAATGATCATTTCGACGTTTCGGGCATCCTAGACTTAACTCTGAGGCATTGCTCCACCAGGTCGAAGTGTTAGGGCCTTGGAATTCAACGCCAGAAGCATAAACTACAAAATAAATACAACAGTCTTTCAATCGTGTAAAACGAATAATTGCAACCAGTGAGAAGGTTATGGTCATATCTACGTTCCGGACAACCTAGGCTTCACTGTAGGGTGTTGCTCCACCAGATCGAATAGGTAGGGCCATAGAAGTCAACGCCCGAAGCCAAAAACACGATAAATATAAAAGAGTTTTTCCATCGTATACCTGGAATAATTGCAACCAGTGTGAAAGTGATGGTCATTTCTACGTTCCGGGCATCCTAGGCTTAACTCTGAGGCCTTGCTCCACCAAATCGAAGAGATAGGGCCTTAGAAGTCAACGCCAGAAGCATAAAATACAATATAAATACAACAGCTTTGCCATCGTATAAAATGGATTATTGCAAACAGTGTGAAGGTAATGGTCATTTCTACGTTCCGAGCAACCTAGGCTTCACTGTAGGGTGTTGCTCCGCCAGATCGAATAGGTAGGGCCTTGGAAGTCAACGCCAGAAGCATAAAATACAGAATAAGTAGAACAGTTTTTCCATGTATAAAACGAATAATTGCTACCAGTGTGAAAGTTATGGTCATTTGTACGTTCCGGGCAACCTAGGCTTCGCTCCAGGGCGTTGTAACACCAGATCGAATAGTTTGGGCCTTAGAAGTCATCGCCTGATGCATACAGTACAATAAAAATACAACAGTTTTACCATCGTATAACAGGAATAATTGCAACCAGTGTGAAAGTGATGGTCATTTCTACGATCCGGGTAACCCAGGTTTCACTCTAGGGCGTTACTCCGCCACATCGAATAGCTGCGGCCGTAGAAGTCAACGCCTGAAGCATAAAATGCAATAAAAATACCACAGTTTTTTCATCGTATAACAGGAATAATTGCAGCAAGCGTGAAGGTAATGGCCATTTCTACGTTCCGGGCAACCTAGGCATCACTCTTGGGCGTTGCTCCACCAGATCGAATAGCTAGGACCTTAGAATTCAAATACGGAAGCAGAAAATACAATAAAAAAGCAACAACTCTTCAATCGTATAACATGAATAATTGCAACCAGTGTGAAAGTAACGATCATTTCGACGTTTCGGGCATCCTAGACTTAACTCTGAGGCATTGCTCCACAAGATCGAATAGTTAGGGCCTAAGAAGTCAACGCCAGAAGCATAAAATACAATATAAATACAACAGCTTTTCCATCGTACAAAATGAATAATACCAAACAGTGTGAAAGTAATTGTCATTTCTACGTTCCGGGCAACCTAGGCTTCACACTAGGTCGTTGCTCCACCAGATCGAATAGCTAGCGACTTAGAATTAAACGCCAGAAGCATAGAAAACAATAAAAATACAACAGTTTTTCCATCGTATAACAGGAATAATTGTAACCAGTGTGAATGTAATGGTCATTTCCATGTTCCGGTCAACCTAGTCTTCACTCTAGGGCGTTCTTCCACCAGATTGAATAGTTAGGGCCTAAGAAGTCAACGCCAGAAGAATAAAAAACAATATAAGTATAAAAGTTTTTCCATCGTATAAAATGAGTAATTGCAAACATTGTGAAACTAATGGTCATTTCTACGTTCCGGGCAACCTAGGCGTCACTCTAGGGCGTTGCTCCACCACATCTAATAGCTACGGCCTTAGAAGTCAACGCCAGAGGCATAAAATACAATATAAATACAACAGCTTTTCCATCGTACAAAATGAATAATACCAAACAGTGTGAAAGTAATTGTCATTTCTACGTTCCGGGCAACCTAGGCTTCACACTAGGTCGTTGCTCCACCAGATCGAATAGCTAGCGACTTGGAATTAAACGCCAGAAGCATAGAAAACAATAAAAATACAACAGTTTTTCCATCGTATAACAGGAATAATTGTAACCAGTGTGAATGTAATGGTCATTTCTACGTTCCGGGCAACGTAGGTTTCACTCTAGGGCGTTGCTCCACCAGATCGAATAGTTAGCGCCTTAGAAGTCATCGCCCGAAACATAAAATACAAAATAAATCGAACAGGTTTTCCATCGTATAAAACGAAAAATTGCTACCAGTGTGAAAGTTATGGTCATTTCTACGTTCCGCGCAATCTGGGCTTTACCCTAGGTCGTTGTTCCACCAGATGGAATAGTTAGGGCCTAAGAAGCCAACGCCAGAAGCATTAAATACAAAATAAATAGAGCAGTTTTTCCATTGTATAAAACAAATAATTGCGACCAGTGTGAAAGTTATGGTCATTTCTACGTTCCGCGCAACCTGGGCTTTACTCTAGGGCGTTGTTCCACCAGATGGAATAGTTGGGGCCTAAGAAGTCAACGCCAGAAGCATAAAATACGATATAAATACAACAGTTTTTCCATCGTATAAAATGAATAATTGCAACGAGTGCGAAAGTTATGGTCATTTCTGCATTTCGAGCAACCTAGGCTTCACTCTAGGTCGTTGCTCCACCTGATCGAATAGTTAGGGCCTTAGAAGTCAACGCCCGAAGCATTAAATACAAAATAAATAGAACAGTTTTTCCATTGTATCATACGAATAATTGCTACCAGTGTGAAAGTTATGGTCATTTCTACGTTCCGCGCAACCTGGGCTTTACTCTAGGGCGTTGGTCCACCAGATGGAATAGTTAGGGCCTAAGAAGTCAACGCCAGAAGCATAAAATACGATATAAATACAACAGCTTTTCCATCGTATAAAACAAATAATTGCAACCAGTGTGAAAGTTATGGTCATTTTATGTTCCGGGCAACCTAGACTTCACTGTATGGCGTTCTTCCACCACATCGAATAGCTACGACCTCAGAAGTCAACGCCTGAAGTATAAAATACAAAAAAATACAACAGTCTTTCCATCCTATAACAGGAATAATTGCAACCCGTGTGAAAGTTATGGTCATTTTATGTTCCGGGCAACCTAGGCTTCACTGTATGGCGTTCTTCCACCACATCGAATAGCTACGACCTCAGAAGTCAACGCCTGAAGTATAAAATACAAAAAAATACAACAGTCTTTCCATCCTATAACAGGAATAATTGCAACCCGTGTGAAAGTGATGGCCATTTCTACGTTCCAGGCAACCTAGGCTTCACTCTAGGGCGTTGCTCCACCAGATCGAATAGCTAGGGCCTAAGAAGTCAACGCCAGAAGCACCAAATACAAAATAAATACAACAGTTTTTCCATCGTATAAAACGTATAATTGTAACCAGTGTGAATGTTATGGTCATTTCTACGTTCCGGGCAACCTAGACATCACTCTAGGGCGCTGGTCCACCAGATCCAATAGATAGGGCTTAAGAAGTCAACGCCAGAAGCATAAAATACAAAATAAATACAACAGCTTTTCCATTGTATAAAACGAACAATTGTTACCAGAGTGAAGGTTATGGTCATTTCTACGTTCTCGGAAACCTAGGCTTCACTCTAGGGCGTTGTTCCACCAGATCGAATAGCTACGACCATAGACGTCAAAGCCAGAAGCAGAAAATACAGTAAAAATGGAACAGTTTTTACATCGTATAACAGGAATAATTGCAGAGATTGCGAAAGTAATGGTCATTTCTACGTTCCGGGCAATCTACGTTTCACCCTATGGCGTTTCTCCACCAGATCGAATAGTTAGGGCCTAAGAAGTCAACGCCCGATGCATAAAATACGATATAAATACAACAGCTTTTCCATCGTATAAGCGGAATAATAGCAACCAGTGTGAAACTAATGACCATTTCGACGTTTCGGTCATCCTAGACGTAACTCTAAGGCATTGTTCCACCAGATCGAAGAGTTAGTGCCGAAGAAGTCAACGCCAGAAGCATAAAATACAATATAAATACAACAGTTTTTCCATCGTATAAAACGAATGATTGCAACGAGTGTGAAAGGTATGGTCATTTCTACGTTCCGGGCAACCTATGTTTCGGTATAGGGCGTTGTTCCACCAGATCGAATAGTTATGGCCTAAGAAGTCAACGCCAGAAGCATAAAGTATAATAAAAATACAACAGTCTTTCCATCGTATAGCATGCATAATTGCAACCAGTGTGAAAGTACTGGTCATTTCTACGTTTCGGGCAAGATAGGCTTCACTCAATGGCGTTGTTCCACCAGATCGAATAGCTAGGGCCCTACAAGTCAACGCCAGAAGCATAAAGTAAAATAAAAGTAGAACAGTTATTCCATCGTATAACAGGAATAATTGCAACCATAGTGAAACTGATGGTCATTTCTACATTCCGTGCGACCTAGGCTTCACTCCGGGGCGTTGGTCCAGAAGATCGAATAGTTAGGGCCAAAGAAGTTAACGCCAGATGGATAAAATACATTATAAATACAACATTTTTTCCATCGTATAAAACGAATAATTGCAACGAGTGTGAAAGGTATTGTCATTTCTACGTTCCGGGCAACCTAGGCCACACCCTAGGGCGTTGCACCACCAGATCGAATAGTTATGGCATTAGAAGTCAACGTCCGAAGCATAAAATACGATAAAGATACAACAGTTTTTCCATCGTATAACAGGAATAATTCCAACCAGGGTGAAGGTGATGGTCAGTTCTACGTTCCGGGCATCCTAGACTTAACTCTCAGGCATGCTCCACCAGATCGGAGAGTTAGGGCCTTAGAAGTCAACGCCAGAAGCATAAAATACAAAATAAATAGAACAGTCCTTCCATCGTATAAAACGGATAATAGCAACCAGTGTGAAAGTTATGGTCACTTCTACGTTCCGGGCAACCTACGCTTCACTCTATGGCGTTGTTCCACCACATCGAATAGCTACGGCCTTAGAAGTCAACGCCTGAACCATAAAAGACAATAAAAATACAACAGTTTTTTCATCGTATAACAGGAATAATTGCAACAAGCGTAAAGGTAATGTTCATATCTACGATCCGGGCAACCTAGGCTTCTCTCTAGGGCGTTGCTCCACTAGATCGAATAGTTAGGGCCTTAGAAGTCAACGCCAGAAGCATAAAATACAATATATATACAACAGTTTTTCCATCGTACAACAGGGATAATTGCAACCAGTTTGAAAGTGATGGTCATTTCTACGTTCCGGGCAACCTAGGCTTCACTATAGGCCGTTGCTCCACCAGATCGAATAGTTAGGACCTAAGAAGTCAACGGCAGAAGCAGAAAGTAGAATAAAAATACAACAGCCTTTCCATCGTATAACAGGAGTAATTGCAACCCGTTGCGAAAGTGATGGTCATTTCTACGTACCGGGAAACCTAGGCTCCGCTCTCGGGCGCTCCTCCACCAGATCGAATAGCTAGGGACTTAGAAATTAACGCAAGACGCATAAAATACCATCTAAGTACAACAGTTTTTCCATTGTATAAAACGAATAATTGCAACCAGTGTGAAAGTAATGCTCATTTCTACGTTCCGGGCAACCTCGGCTTCACTCTAGGGCGTTGCTCCACCACATCGAATAGCTACAGCCTTAGAAGTCAACGCCAGAAGCAGAAAATACAGTACAAATACAACAGTTTTTCCATCGTATAGCAGGAGTAATTGCAACCATTGTGAAAGATATGGTCATTTCTACGTTTCGGGCATCCTAGACTTAACTCTGAGGCATTGCTCCACCAGATCGAAGAGTTAGGGCCTTAGAAGTCAACGCCAGAACCATAAAATACAATATAAATACAACAGTTTTCCTTCGTACAAAACGAATAATAGCAACCAGTGTGAAAGTAATGACCATTTCGACGTTTCGGGCATCCTAGACTTAACTCTAAGGCATTGTTCCACCAGATAGAAGAGTTAGGCCCTTAGAAGTCAACGCCAGAAGCATAAACTACAATATAAATACAACAGTTTTTCCATCGTATAAAACGAATGATTGCAACGAGTGTGAAAGGTATTATCATTTCTATGTTCCGGGCAACCTACGTTTCGCTATAGGGCGTTGTTCCACCAGATCGAATAGTTAGGGCCTAACTAGTCAACGCCAGAAGCATAAAGTATAATAAAAATACAACAGTCTTTCCATCGTATAGCATGAATAATTGCAACCAGTGTGAAAGTACAGGTCATTTCTACGTTTCGGGCAAAATAGGCTTCACTCAATGGCATTGTTCCACCAGATCGAATAGCTAGTGCCTAAGAAGTGAACGCCAGAAGTATAAAGTAAAATAAAAATAGAACAGTTATTCCATCGTATAACAGGAATAAGTGCAACCAGAGTGAAAGTGATGGTCATTTCTACATTCCGGGCCACCTAGGCTTCACTCCGGTGCGTTGGTCCAGAAGATCGAATAGTTAGGGCCTAAGAAGTTAACGCCAGAAGCATAAAATACAATATAAATACAACAGTTTTTCCATCGTATAAAACGAATATTTGCAACGAGTGTGAAACGTATGGTCATTTCTACGTTACGGGCAGCCTAGGCTACACCCTAGGGCGTTCCACCACCAGATCGAATATTTATGGCATTAGAAGTCAACGACCGAAGCATAAAATACAATAAAGATACAACAGTTTTTCCATCGTATAACAGGAATAGTTCCAACAAGGGTGAAGGTGATGGTCAGTTCTACGTTCCGGGCATTCTAGGCTTCACTGTAGGGCGTTGGTCCACCAGATCCAATAGTTCGGGCCTAAGAAGTCAACGCCAGAAACATAAAATACAATACAAATACAACAGCTTTCCATCGCATAACAGGACTAATTGCAACCAGTGTGAAAGTAACGGCCATTTCTACGTTCCGGGAATCCTAGACTTAACTCTGAGGCATTGCTCCTCCAGATCGAAAAGTTAGGGCCTTAGTAGTGAACGCCCGAAGCGTAAAATACAATATAAATGCAACAGCTTTTCCATCGTATAACAGGAACAATAGCAACCAGTGTGAAAGATATGGTCATTTCTACGTTCCGGGCAACCTAGGATTCACTCTAGGGCGTTGGACCACCAGATCCAGTAGTTAGGGCCTAAGAAGTCAACGCAAGAAGCACCAAATACAAAATACATACAACAGTTTTTCCATCGTATAAAACGAATAATTGCAACCAGTGAGAAAGTAATTGTTATTTCTACGATCCGGGCAACCTACCCTTCACTCTAGGGCGTTGCCCCACCACATCGAGTCGCTACGGCCTTAGAAGAAAACGCCAGAAGCATAAAATACAATATAAATACAACAGTTCTTGCATTGTATAGCATAAATAAATGAGACCAGTGTGAAAGTAATGATCATTTCGTCGTTTCGGGGATCCTAGTCTTACCTCTGAGGCATTGCTCCACCAGATCGAATAGTTAGGGCCTTAGAAGTCAACGCCAGAAGCATAAAACACAATATAAATACAACAGCTCTTCCATCGTATAAAACGAATAATTGCAACCAGTGAGAAAGTAATTGTTATTTCGACGTTCCGGGCAATCGAGGCTTCACTCTAGTGCGTTTTGCCACAAGATCGAATAGTTAGGGCCTAAGAAGTCAACGCCAGAAGCATGAAATACGATATAAGTACAACAGTTTTTCCATCGTATAAAACGAATAATTGCAACCAGTTTGAAGGTAATGGCCATTTCTACGTTCCGGGTGACCTTGGCTTCAGTCTAGGGCGTTGCTCCACCAGATCGAGTAGTTAGGGACTTACAATTCAACGCCAGAAGCATAAAATACAATAAAAACTCAACAGTTTTTCCATCGTATAAAAAGAATAATTGCAACCAGTATGAAAGATATGGTCATTTCTACTTTCCGGGCAACCTAGGCTTCACCCTTGGGCGTTGCTACAACAACTTGAATAGTTAGCGCCCTAGAAGTCAGCGTTCGTAGCATAAAATGCAATAAAAATACAACAGTTTTTCCGTCGTATAACAG
This sequence comes from Calliopsis andreniformis, assembly GCF_051401765.1. Classification (NCBI taxonomy): domain Eukaryota; kingdom Metazoa; phylum Arthropoda; class Insecta; order Hymenoptera; family Andrenidae; genus Calliopsis; species Calliopsis andreniformis. Next base: position 2,376,819 of record NW_027480460.1, on the reverse strand, counting down.
GGTTAATTGTAACCAGTTTGAAAGTTATTGTTATTTCTACGTTCCGGGAAACCAAGACTTCACTATAGGGCGTTGCTCCACCAGATCGAATAGTTAGGGCCTAAGAAGTCAACGGCAGAACCATAAAATACAATATAAATAGAACAGTTTTTCCAATGCGTAAAGTGAATAATGCAACCAGTGTGAAAGTTATGGTCATTTCAACGATCCGGGCAAACTAGGCTTCACTCTAGTCCGTCGTGCAACCATATCGAATAGTTAGGGCCTAAGAAGTCAACGCCAGAAGCATAAAATACAGTAAAGATGCAATAGTTTTTCAATCGTATAAAACGAATAATTGCAACCAGTGTGAAAGTGATGGTCATTTCTACATTCCGACCAAACTAGGCTTCACTCGAGGGCGTTGCTCCACCAGATCGAACAGCTTGGGCCTTAGAAGTCAACGCCAGAAGCATAAAATACAATAAAGACGCAACAGTTTTTCCATCGTATAAGACGAATAATTGCAACCAGTGCGAAAGTTATGGACATTTCTACATTCCGAGCAACCTAGGCTACACTCTAGGGCGTTGCTCCACCAGATCGAACAGCTAGGGCCTTAGAAGTCAGCGCCAGAAGCATAAGATACAATAAAGATGCAACAGTTTTTAGATCGCATAACAGGAATAACTGCTAACAGTGTGAAAGTACTGGTCATTTCTACGTTCCGAGTAACCTAGGTTTAACTCTAGGGCGTTGCTCCACCAGATCGAATAGCTAGGGACTTAGAAGTCAACGCCAGAAGCATAAAATACAATATAAGTACAACAGCTTTTCCATTGTATAAAACGAATAATTGCAACCAGTGTGAATGTTATGGTCATCTCTACGTTCCGGGCAACCTACGTTTCACTCTATGGCGTAGCTCCACCAGATCGAATAGTTACGGCCTAAGAAGTCAACGCCAGAAGCACCAAATACAAAATAAATACAACAGTTTTTCCATCGTATAAAACGAATAATTGCAACCAGTGTGAAGGTAATGGTCATTTCTACGTTCCGGGCAACCAAGACTTCACTCTAGGGCGTTCCTCCACCAGATCGAATAGCTAGGGATTTAGAATTCAACGCCAGAAGCATAAAATACAATAAAAATACAACAGTTTTTCCATCGTATAAAACGAATAATTGCAACCAGTATGAAAGATATGGTCATTTCTACTTTCCGGGCAACCTAGGCTTCACTCTAGGGCGTTGGTCCACCAGACCGAATAGTTTGGACCTAAGAAGTCGACGACAGAAGCATAAAATACAATATAAATACAACAGTTTTTCCATCCTATAAAGCGAATAATTGCAACCAGTGGAAAGTTATGGTCATTTCTACGATCCGGGCAAACTAGGCTTCACTCCAGTGCCTTGTTCAACCAGATCGAATAATTATGGTCTTAGAAGTCAAAGCCAGAAGCATAAAATACAGTAAAGATGCAACAGTTTTTCCATCGTATAAAACGAATAATTGCAACCAGAGTGAAAGTGGTGGTCATTTCTACATTCCGACCAGCCTAGGCTTCACTCTAGGGCGTTGCTCCACCAGATCGAACAGCTAGGACCATAGAAGACAACGCCAGAAGCATAAAATACCGAAAAATATCGAATAGTTAGGGCCAAAGAAGTCAACGGCAGAACCATAAAATACAATATAAATAGAACAGTTTTTCCATTGCATATAACGAATAATTGTTACCAGTATGAAAGTTATGGTCATTTCTACGTTCCGGGCTACCTAGGTATCACCCAAGGGCGTTGTTCCACCAGATCGAATTGTTAGGGCCTAAGAAGTCAGCGCCAGAAGCATAAAATACGATATAAATACAACAGCTTTTCCATCGTATAACAGGAATAATTGCAACCAGTGTGAAAGTGATGGTCATTTCTACGTTCCCGGCAACCTAGGCTTCACTCTAGGGCGTTGCTCCACCAGATCGCATAGTTAGGGCGTTAGAAGTCAACACCAGAAGCATAAAATACAGTATAATTATAACAGTTCTTCCATTGTATAAAACGAATAATTGCTAGCAGTGTGAAAGTTATGGTCATTTCTACGTTCCGGGCAACCTAGGCTTCACCCTAGGGCGTTGCTCCACCAGATCGCATAGTTAGGGCGTTAGAAGTCAACACCAGAAGCATAAAATACAGTATAAATATAACAGTTCTTCCATTCTATAAAACGAATAATTGCTACCAGTGTGAAAGTACTGGTCATTTCTACATTCCGGGTAACCTAGGTTTAACTCTAGAGCGTTGCTCCGCCACGCCGAATAGCTACGGCCTTAGAATTCAACGTCAGAAGCATAAAATACAACATAAATACAACAGTTTTTCCATTGTCTAAAACGAATAATTGCAACCAGTGCGAAAGTTATGGACATTTCTACATTCCGAGCAACCTAGACATCACTCTAGGGCGTTGCTCCACCAGATCGAACAGTTAGGGCCTTAGTAGACAACGCCAGAAGCATAAAATACGATAAAGATGCAACAGTTTTTCCATCGTATAAAACGAATAATTGCAACCAGTATGAAAGATATGGTCATTTCTACTTTCCGGGCAACCTAGGCTTCACCCTAGGGTGTTGCTCCAACAACTTGAATAGTTAGGGCCTTAGAAGTCAACGCCCGAAGCATAAAATACCATAAAAATACATCAGCTTTTCCATCGTATAAAACGAATAATTGCAACCAGTGTGAAAGTTATGGACATTTCTACATTCCAAGCAACCTAGGCTTCACTCTAGGGCGTTGCTCCACCAGATCGAACAGTTATGGCCTTAGTAGTCAACGCCAGAAGCATAAAATACAATAACGATGCAACAGTTTTTCCATCGTATAACAGGAATAACTGCAAACATTGTGAAATTACTGGTCATTTCTACGTTCCGGGTAACCTAGGATTAACTCTAGGGCGTTGCTCCACCAGATCGAATAGCTAAGGACTTAGAAATCAACGCCAGAAGCATAAAATATAATATAAGTACAACAGTATTTCCATCGTATAAAATGAATAATTGCAAACATTGTGAAAGTAATGGTCATTTCTACGTTCCGGGCAACCTACGTTTCACTTTATGGCGTTGCTCCACCAGATCGAATAGTTATGGCCTAAGAAGTCAACGCCAGAAGCACAAAATACAAAATAAATACAACAGTTTTTCCATCGTATGAAAGGAATAATTGCAACCAGTGTGAAAGTAATGGTCATTTCTACGGTCCGGGCAACCTGGGCTTCACTATAGGGCGTTGCTCCACCAGACCCAAAAGCTAGGGACTCAGAATTCAACGCCAGAAGCATAAAATACAATAAAAATACAACAGTTTTTCCATCGTATAACAGGAATAATTGCAACCAGTGTGAAAGTAATGGGCATTTCTATGTTCTGTGCAACCTAGTATTCACTCTAGGGCGTTGGTCCACCAGACCGAATTGTTCGGATCTAAGGAGTCAACGCCAAGAAGCATAAAATACTGTATAAATACAACAGTCCTTCCATCGTATAACAGGAATAATTGCAACCAGTGTGAAAGTAATGGTCATTTCTACGTTCCGGGCAACCAAGACTTCACTCTAGGGTGTTGCTCCACCAGATTGAATACCTAGGTACTTAGAGGTCAGCGCCAGAAGCATAAAATATAATAAACATAAAACAGTTGTTCCATCGTATAACAGGAATAATTGCAACCAGTGTGAAAGTAATGGTCATTTCTACGTTTCGGCAACCTAGGCTTCAGTCTAGGGCGTTGCTCCACCAGATCGAATAGTTAGGGACTTACAATTCAACGCCAGAAGCATAAAATAGAAAAAAAACTCAACAGTTTTTCCATCGTATAAAAAGAATAATTGCAACCAGTCTGAAAGTAATGGTCATTTCTACGCTTCGGGCAACATACGCTTCACTATTGGACGTTGCCCCACGAGATCGAATAGCTACGATCTTAGAAGTCAGCACCTGAAACATAAAATCCAATAAAAATACAACAGTTTCTCCATCGTATAGCATGAGTAATTGCAACCAGTGTGAAAGTAATGGTCATTTCTACGTTCCGAGCAACCTAGGCTTCACTCTAGGGCGTTGGTCCACCAGACCGAAGAGTCTGGAACTAAGAAGTCGACGACAGAAGCATAAAATACAATATAAATACAACAGTTTTTCCATCCTATAAAGCGAATAATTGCAACCAGTGGAAAGTTATAGTCATTTCTACGATCCGGGCAAACTAGGCTTCAGTCTATTGCGTTGTGCAACCAGACCGAATAGTTTGGGCCTAAGAAGTCAACGCCAGGAAAATAAAGTACGATATAAGTACAACATTTTTTCCATCGTATAAAACGAATAATTGCAACCAGTGTGAAAGTAATGGACATTTCTACGTTCCGGGCAACCTAGGCTTCGCCCTAGGGCGTTGCTCCACCAGATCGAACAGTTAGGGCCTTAGTAGTCAACGCCAGAAGCATAAAATGCAATATAAATACAACAGCTTTTCCATCGTATAAAATGAATAATTGCAAACAGTGTGAAAGTTATGGTCACTTCTCCGTTCCGGGCAACCTAGGCCTCACTCTATGGCGTTGTTCCACCAGATCGAATAGTTAGGGCCTAAGAAGTAAACGCCAGGACCATATAATACAGTAAAGATGCAACAGTTTTTCCATTGTATAAAACGAATAATTGCAACCAGTTTGAAAGTAATGGCCATTTCTACGTTCCGGGCAACCTATGCTTCGCCCTAGGGCGTTGCACCACCAGGTTGAATAGTTAGGACCTTAGAAAACAACTCCAGACGCATAAAATACAATAAAAATACAACAGTTTTTCCATCGTATAAAAAGAATAATTGCAAACAGTGTGAAGGTAATGGACATTTCTACGTTTCGGGCAACTTACGCTTCTCTCTTGGACGTTGACCCACGATATCGAATAGCTAGGGCCTAAGAAGTCATCGCCAGAACCATAAAATACAATAAAAATGCAACAGTTTTTCCCTCGTATAGCATGAATAATTGCAACCAGTGTGAAAGTAACGGTCATTTCCTCGTTTCGAGCAACCTAGGCTTCACTCTAGGGCGTTGCTCCACCAAATCGAATAGCTAGGGCCTTAGAAGTCAACTCCCGAAACATAAAATAAAATAGAAATACAGCAGTTTTTCCATCGTATAACAGGAATAATTGGAACCAGTGTGACAGTAATGGCCATTTCTACGTTCCGGGCAACCTATGCTTCGCCCTAGGGCGTTGTTCCACCAGATCGAATAGCTAAGGACTTGGAGGTCAACGCCAGAAGCATAAAATACAATAAAAATACAACATTTCTTCCATCGTATAACAGGAATAATTGCAACCAGGGTGAAAGTAATGGGCATTTCTACGTTCCGTGCAACCTAGTATTCACTCTAGGGCATTGGTCCACCAGACCGAATTGTTCGGATCTAAGGAGTCAACGCCAAGAAGCATAAAATACTGTAAAAATACAACAGTCCTTCCATCGTATAACAGGAATAATTGCAACCAGTGTGAAAGTAATGGTCATTTCTACGTTCCGGGCAACCAAGACTTCTCTCTAGGGTGTTGCTCCAACAGATTGAATACCTAGGGACTTAGAGGTCAGCGCCAGAAGCATAAAATATAATAAACATAAAACAGTTGTTCCATCGTATAACAGGAATAATTGCAACCAGTGTGAAAGTAATGGTCATTTCTACGTTCCGGGCAACCTAGGCTTCAGTCTAGGGCGTTGCTCCACCAGATCGAATAGTTAGGGACTTACAATTCAACGCCAGAAGCATAAAATACAATAAAAACTCAACAGTTTTTCCATCGTATAAAAAGAATAATTGCAACCAGTCTGAAAGTAATGGTCATTTCTACGCTTCGGGCAACATACGCTTCGCTATTGGACGTTGCCCCACGAGATCGAATAGCTACGACCTTAGAAGTCAACACCTGAAACATAAAATACAATAAAAATACAACAGTTTCTCCATCGTATAGCATGAGTAATTGCAACCAGTGTGAAAGTAATGGTCATTTCTACGTTTCGGGCAACCTAGGCTTCACCCTAGGGCGTTGCTCCAACAACTTGAATAGTTAGGGCCCTAGAAGTCAGCGTTCGAAGCATAAAATGCAATAAAAATCCAACAGTTTTTATATCGTATAACAGGGTTAATTGTAACCAGTTTGAAAGTGATTGTTATTTCTACTTTCCGGGCAACAGAGGCTTCACTATAGGGCGTTCCTCCACAAGATCGGGTAGTTAGGGCCTTAGAAGTCAACGCCAGAAACATAAAATACAATATAAATACAACAGTTTTTCCATTGTATAAAACGAATAATTGCAACCAGTGTGAAAGTAATGGTCATTTCTACTTTCCGGGCAACCTAGGCTTCACTCTAGGGCGTTGCTCCGCCACGCCGAATAGCTAGGGACTTAGAATTGAACGCCAGAAGCATAAAATACAATAAACATACAACAGTTTTTCCATCGTATAACAGGAATAATTGCAACTAGTGTGAATATAATGGTCATTTCTACGTTCCGGGCAACCTACGTTTCACACTATGGCGTTGCTCCACCAGATGGAATAGTTATGGCCTAAGATGTCAACGCCAGAAGCACCAAATACAAAATAAATACAACAGTTTTTCCATTGTATATAACGAATAATTGCTACCAGTATGAAAGTTATGGGCATTTCTACGTTCCGGGCAACCTAGGCTTCACTCTAGGGCGTTGCTCCACCAGATCGAACAGTTAGGGCCTTAGTAGTCAACGCCAGAAACATAAAATGCAATATAAATACAACAGTTTTTCCATCGTATAGCATGAATAATTGCAACCAGTGTGAAAGTAATGATCATTTCGACGTTTCGGGCATCCTAGATTTAACTGTGAGGCATTGCTCCACCAGATCGAATACGTAGGGCCTTAGAAGTCAACGACAGAAGCATAAAGTACAATAAAAATGCAACAGTTTGTCCACCGTATAACAGGAATAATTGCAACCAGTGTTAAAGTAATGGGCATTTCTACGTTCCGTGCAACCTAGGCTTCGCACTAGGGCGTTGCACCACCAGGTCGAATTGTTTGGGCATTAGAAAACAACTCCAGACGCATATAATACAGTAGAAATACAACAGTTTTTCCATCGTATAAAAAGAATAATTGAAACCAGTGTGAAAGTAATGGTCATTTCCACGCTTCGGGCAACATAAGCTTCACTCTTGGACGTTGCCCCACGAGATCGAATAGCTAGGACCTTAGAAGTCAAGGCCAGACACATAAAATACAATAAAAATACAGCAGTTTTTCCATCGTATAACAGGAATAATTGCAACCAGTGTGAAAGTAATGGTCATTTCTACGTTCCGGGCAACCTAGACTTCCCTCAAGGGTGTTGCACCACACGATCGAATAGCTAGGGACTAAGACGTCAGCGCTAGAAGCATAAAATATAATAAAAATACAACAGTTGTACCGCCGTATAACAGGAATAATTGCAACCAGCGTGAAAGTAATGGTCATTTCTACGTTACGTGCAAGCTAGGCTTCGCACTAGGGCGTTGCACCACCAGTTCGAATACCTAGGGCCTTAGAAAACAACTCCAGACGCATAAGATACAGTACAAATACAACAGTTCTTCCATCGTACAAAAAGAATAATTGCAACCAGTCTGAAAGTAATGGTCATTTCTACGTTCCGGGCAACCTAGGCTTCACTCTAGGGCGTTGCTCCACAACATCGAATAGTTAGGGCCTTAGTGGTCGACGCCCGAATCATAAAATACAAAATAAAGAGAACAGTTTTTCCATTGTATAAAACGGATAAATGAAACCAGTGTGAAAGTTATGGTCATTTCTACGTTCTGGGCAACCTAGACTTCACTCTAGGGCGTTGCTCCACCAGATCGAATAGTTAGGACCTAAGAAGTCAACTCCAGAAGCATAAAATACAATATAAATACAATAGTTTTTCCATCGCATAAAGCGAATAATTGCAACCAGTGTGAAAGTTATGGTCATTTCTACGTTCCGTGCAACCAAGGCTTCACTCTAGTGCTTTGTGCCACCAGATTGAATACCTAGGGACTTAGAGGTCAGCGCCAGAAGCATAAAATACAATAAAAATACAACATTTCTTCCATCGTATAACAGGAATAATTGCAACCAGTGTGAAAGTAATGGGCATTTCTATGTTCCGTGCAACCTAGTATTCACTCTAGGGCGTTGGTCCACCAGACCGAATTGTTCGGATCTAAGGAGTCAACGCCAAGAAGCATAAAATACTGTAAAAATACAACAGTCCTTCCATCGTATAACAGGAATAATTGCAACCAGTGTGAAAGTAATGGTCATTTCTACGTTCCGGGCAACCAAGACTTCACTCTAGGGTGTTGCTCCACCAGATTGAATACCTAGGGACTTAGAGGTCAGCGCCAGAAGCATAAAATATAATAAACATAAAACAGTTGTTCCATCGTATTACAGGAATAATTGCAACCAGTGTGAAAGTAATGGTCATTTCTACGTTCCGGGCAACCTAGGCTTCAGTCTAGGGCGTTGCTCCACCAGTTCGAATAGTTAGGGACTTACAATTCAACGCCAGAAGCATAAAATACTATAAAAACTCAACAGTTTTTCCATCGTATAAAAAGAATAATTGCAACCAGTCTGAAAGTAATGGTCATTTCTACGCTTCGGGCAACATACGCTTCACTATTGGACGTTGCCCCACGAGATCGAATAGCTACGACCTTAGAAGTCAGCACCTGAAACATAAAATCCAATAAAAATACAACAGTTTCTCCATCGTATAGCATGAGTAATTGCAACCAGTGTGAAAGTAATGGTCATTTCTACGTTCCGGGCAACCTAGGCTTCACTCTAGGGCGTTGCTCCACCATATCGAATAATTAGGGCCTTAATAGTCAACGCCAGAAGCATAAAATACAGTAAAGATGCAACAGTTTTTCCATCGTGTAAAACGAATAATTGCAACCAGTGTGAAAGTGATGGTCATTTCTACATTCCGTCCCACCTAGGCTTCACTCTAGGGTGTTGCTCCACCAGATCGAACAGCTAGGGCCTTAGAAGTCAGCGCCAGAAGCATAAAACACAATAAAGGTGCAACAGTTCTTCCATCGTATAAAACGAATAGTTGCAACCAGTGCGAAAGTTATGGACATTTCGACATTCTGAACAACCTAGGCTTCACTCTCGGGCGTTGCTCCACCAGATCGAACAGTTAGGGCCATAGTAGCCAACGCCAGAAGCATAAAATACGATAAATATGCAACAGTTTTTCCATCGTATAAAACGAATAATTGCAACCAGTGTGAAAGTAATGGACATTTCTACGTTCCGGGCAGCCTAGGCTTCGCCCTAGGGCGTTGCTCCACCAGATCGAACAGTTAGGGCCTTAGTAGTCAACGCCAGAAGCATAAAATGCAATATAAATACAACAGCTTTTCCATCGTATAAAATGAATAATTGCAAACAGTGTGAAAGTTATGGTCACTTCTCCGTTCCGGGCAACCTAGGCCTCACTCTATGGCGTTGTTCCACCAGATCGAATAGTTAGGGCCTAAGAAGTAAACGCCAGGACCATATAATACAGTAAAGATGCAACAGTTTTTCCATTGTATAAAACGAATAATTGCAACCAGTTTGAAAGTAATGGCCATTTCTACGTTCCGGGCAACCTATGCTTCGCCCTAGGGCGTTGCACCACCAGGTTGAATAGTTAGGGCCTTAGAAAACAACTCCAGACGCATAAAATAGAATAAAAACTCAACAGTTTTTCCATCGTATAAAAAGAATAATTGCAACCAGTCTGAAAGTAATGGTCATTTCTACGCTTCGGGCAACATACGCTTCACTATTGGACGTTGCCCCACGAGATCGAATAGCTACGACCTTAGAAGTCAGCACCTGAAACATAAAATCCAATAAAAATACAACAGTTTCTCCATCGTATAGCATGAGTAATTGCAACCAGTGTGAAAGTAATGGTCATTTCTACGTTCCGGGCAACCTAGGCTTCACTCTAGGGCGTTGCTCCACCATATCGAATAATTAGGGCCTTAATAGTCAACGCCAGAAGCATAAAATACAGTAAAGATGCAACAGTTTTTCCATCGTGTAAAACGAATAATTGCTACCAGTGTGAAAGTGATGGTCATTTCTACATTCCGTCCCACCTAGGCTTCACTCTAGGGTGTTGCTCCACCAGATCGAACAGCTAGGGCCTTAGAAGTCAGCGCCAGAAGCATAAAACACAATAAAGGTGCAACAGTTCTTCCATCGTATAAAACGAATAGTTGCAACCAGTGCGAAAGTTATGGACATTTCGACATTCTGAACAACCTAGGCTTCACTCTCGGGCGTTGCTCCACCAGATCGAACAGTTAGGGCCTTAGTAGCCAACGCCAGAAGCATAAAATACGATAAATATGCAACAGTTTTTCCATCGTATAAAACGAATAATTGCAACCAGTGTGAAAGTAATGGACATTTCTACGTTCCGGGCAGCCTAGGCTTCGCCCTAGGGCGTTGCTCCACCAGATCGAACAGTTAGGGCCTTAGTAGTCAACGCCAGAAGCATAAAATGCAATATAAATACAACAGCTTTTCCATCGTATAAAATGAATAATTGCAAACAGTGTGAAAGTTATGGTCACTTCTCCGTTCCGGGCAACCTAGGCCTCACTCTATGGCGTTGTTCCACCAGATCGAATAGTTAGGGCCTAAGAAGTAAACGCCAGGACCATATAATACAGTAAAGATGCAACAGTTTTTCCATTGTATAAAACGAATAATTGCAACCAGTTTGAAAGTAATGGCCATTTCTACGTTCCGTGCAACCTAGGCTTCGCACTAGGGCGTTGCACCACCAGGTCGAATAGCTAGGGCCATAGAAAACAACTCCAGACGCATAAGATACAGTAAAAATACAACAGTTCTTCCATCGTATAAAAAGAATAATTGGAACCAGTGTGAAAGTAATGGTAATTTCTACGTTCCGGGCAACCTAAGGTTCACTCTAGGGCGTTTCTTCACCACATCGAATAGCTACGACCTTAGAAGTCAACGCCTGAAGCATAAAATACAATATAAATACAACATCTTTTCCATCGTATAAAACGAATAATTGCAACCAGTGTGAAAGTTATGGTCATTTCTACGTTCCGGGCAACCTAGGCTTCACTCTAGGGCGTTGCTCCACAGCATCGAATAGTTAGGGCCTAAGAAGTTAACGTCAGAAGCATAAAATACAATAAAAATGGAACAGTTTTTCCATCGTATAGCATGAATAATTGCAACCAGTGTGAAAGTAATGATCATTTCGACGTTTCGGGCATCCTAGATTTAACTGTGTGGTATTGCTCCACCAGATCGAAAACGTAGGGCCTTAGAAGTCAACGACAGAAGCATAAAGTACAATAAAAATGCAACAGTTTGTCCATCGTATAACAGGAATAATTGCAACCAGTGTGAAAGTGATGGCCACTTCTACGTTCCGGGCGACCTAGGCTTCACTCTAGGGCGTTGCTCCACCAGATCGAATAGTTAGGGACTTAGAATTCAACGCCAAAAGCATAAAATACGATAAAGAGGCAACAGTCTTTTCATCGTATAACGGGAATAATTGCAACCAGTGTTAAAGTAATGGGCATTTCTACGTTCCGTGCAACCTAGGCTTCGCACTAGGGCGTTGCACCACCAGGTCGAATTGTTTGGGCATTAGAAAACAACTCCAGACGCATATAATACAGTAAAAATACAACAGTTTTTCCATCGTATAAAAAGAATAATTGCAACCAGTGTGAAAGTAATGGTCATTTCCACGCTTCGGGCAACATAAGCTTCACTCTTGGACGTTGCCCCACGAGATCGAATAGCTAGGACCTTAGAAGTCAAGGCCAGACACATAAAATACAATAAAAATACAGCAGTTTTTCCATCGTATAACAGGAATAATTGCAACCAGTGTGAAAGTAATGGTCATTTCTACGTTCCGGGCAACCTCGGCTACCCTCTAGGGTGTTGCTCCACCCGATCGAATAGCTAGGGACTAAGACGTCAGCGCCAGAAGCATAAAATATAATAAAAATACAACAGTTGTACCATCGTATAACAGGAATAATTGCAACCAGCGTGAAAGTAATGGTTATTTCTACGTTCCGTGCAACCTAGGCTTCGCACTAGGGCGTTGCACCACCAGGTCGAATAGCTAGGGCCTTAGAAAACAACTCCAGACGCATAAGATACATTAAAAATACAACAGTTGTTCCATCGTATAAAAAGAATAATTGCAACCAGTGTGAAGGTAATGGTAATTTCTACTTTCCGGGGAACCTAAGCTTCACTCTAGGGCGTTTCTCCACCATGTCGAATAGCTACGACCTTAGAAGTCAACGCCTGAAGCATAAAATACAATATAGATACAACAGCTTTTCCATCGTATAAAACGAATAATTGCAACCAGTGTGAAGGTTATGGTCATTTCTACGTTCCGGGCAACCTAGGCTTCACTCTAGGGCGTTGCTCCACAACACCGAATAGTTAGGGCCTTAGTGGTCGACGCCCGTAACATAAAATACAAAATAAATAGAACAGTTTTTCGATTGTATAAAACGAATAAATGCAACCAGTGTGAAAGTTATGGTCATTTCTACGTTCTGGGCAACCTAGACTTCACTCTAGGGCGTTGCTCCACCAGATCGAATAGTTAGGACCTAGGAAGTCAACTCCAGAAGCATAAAATACAATATAAATACAATAGTTTTTCCATCGCATAAAGCGAATAATTGCAACCAGTGTGAAAGTTATGGTCATTTCTACGTTCCGTGCAACCAAGGCTTCACTCTAGTGCTTTGTGCCACCAGATTGAATAGCTAGGGCCTAAGAAGTCAACGCCAGAAGCATAAAATACTATAAAAATACAACAGTCCTTCCATCGTATAACAGGAATAATTGCACCCAGTGTGAAGGTAATGGTCTTTTCTACGTTCCGGGCAACCTAGGATTCACTCTAGGGCGGTGCTCCACCAGATCAAACTGTTAGGGCCTAAGAAGTCAACGCCAGAAGCATAAAATACAATATAAATACAGCAGCCTTTCATCGTATATAATGTATATTTGGAAACAGTGTGACAGGTATGGTCATTTCTACGATCTGGGCAACCCAGGCTTCACTCTAGGGCGTTGTTCCACCAGATCGAATAGTTAGGGACTTGGAGGTCAACGCTAAGAGCATAAAATACAATAAAAATGCAACAGTTTTTTCATCGTATAACAGGAATAATTGCAACCTGTGTGAAACTAATGGGCATTTCTACGTTCCGTGCAACCTAGGCTTCACTCTCGGACGTTGCCCCACGAGATCGAATAGCTAGGACCTTAGAAGTCAACGCCAGAAACATAAAATACAATAAAAATGCAACAGTTTTTCTGTCGTATAACAGGAATAACTGCAACCACTGTGAAAGTACTGGTCATTTCTACGTTCCGGGTAACCTAGACTTCACTCTAGGGCGTTGCACCACCAAACCGAATAGCTAGGGCCTTAGAAGTCAACGCCCAAAGCATAAAATACAATAAAAGTACAACTGTTTTTCCATCGTATAACAGGAATCATTGCTACCAGAGTGAAAGGTATGGTCATTTCTACGTTTCGGACACCCTAGGCTTCACTCTAGGGCGTTGCTCCACCAAACCGAATAGCTAGGGCCTTAGAAGTCAACGCCCAAAGCATAAAATACAATAAAAGTACAACAGTCCTTCCATCGTATAACAGGAATAATTGCACCCAGTGTGAAGGTAATGGTCTTTTCTACGTTCCGGGCAACCTAGGCTTCACTCTAGGGCGGTGCTCCACCAGATCAAACTGTTAGGGCCTAAGAAGTCAACGCCAGAAGCATAAAATACAATATAAATACAGCAGCTTTTGATCGTATATAATGTATATTTGGAAACAGTGTGAAAGGTATAGTCATTTCTACGTTCTGGGCAACCCAGGCTTCACTCTAGGGCGTTGTTCCACCAGATCGAATAGTTAGGGACTTGGAGGTCAACGCCAATAGCATAAAATACAATAAAAATGCAACAGTTTTTTCGTCGTATAACAGGAATAATTGCAACCTGTGTGAAACTAATGGGCATTTCTACGTTCCGTGCAACCTAGGCTTCACTCTCGGACGTTGCCGCACGAGATCGAATAGCTAGGACCTTAGAAGTCAACACCAGAAACATAAAATACAATAAAAATGCAACAGCTTTTCTGTCGTATAGCAGGAATAACTGCAACCAGTGTGAAAGTACTGGTCATTTCTACGTTCCGGGTAACCTAGGCTTCACTCTAGTGCGTTGTGCCACCGGATCGAATAGTTAGGGACTTACAATTCAATGCCAGAAGCATTAGATACAATAAAAATTCAACAGTTTTTCCATCGTATAAAAAGAATAATTGCAACCAGTCTGAAAGTAATGGTCATTTCTGCGCTTCGGGCAACATACGCTTCACTATTGGACGTTGCCCCACGAGATCGAATAGCTACGGCCTTAGAAGTCAACACCTGAAACATAAAATACAATAAAAATACAACAGTTTCTCCATCGTATAGCATGAATAATTATAACCAGTGTGAAAGTAATGGTCATTTCTACGTTTCGGGCAACCTAGGCTTGACTCTAGGGCGTTGCTCCACCAAATCGAATAGCTAGGGCCTTAGAAGTCAACTCCCGAAGCATAAAATACAATAAAAATACATCAGCTTTACCATCGTATAACAGGAATAATTGCAACCAGTATGTAAGATATGGTCATTTCTACGTTCCGGGCGACCTACGTTTCACTCTATGGCGTTTTTCCACCAGATGGAATAGTTATGGCCTAAGAAGTCAAAGCCAGAAGAACCAAATACATAATAAATACAACAGTCTTTTCATCGTATAAAACGAATAATTGCAAGCAGTGTGAAAGTAATGGTCATTTCTACGTTGCGGGCAACCTAGGCTTCACTCTAGGGCGTGGGTCCACCAGATCGAATAGATATGGCCTAAGAAGTCAACGCCAGAAGTACCAAATACATAATAAATACAACAGTCTTTTCATCGTATAAAACGGATAATTGCAGGCAGTGTGAAAGTGATGGTCATTTCTACGTTCCGGGCAACCTTGGCTTCACTCTAGGGCGTTGCTCCACCACAGCTAATTTTTACGGACTTAGAAGTCAACGCCAGAAGCATAAAATACAATATATATACAACAGCTTTTCCATCGTATAAAATGAATAATTGCAAACAGTGTGAATGTAATGGTCATAACAGGAATAATTGCAACCAGTGTGAATGTAATGGTCATTTCTACGATCCGGGCAACCTACGTTTCACCCTATGGCGTTGCTCCACCAGATCGAATAGTTAGGGCCTAAGAAGTCAACCCCAGAAGCACCAAATACAAAATAAGTACTACAGTTTTTCCATCGTATAAAACGAATAATTGCAACCAGTGTGATAGCAATGGTCCCTTCTACGTTCCGGGCAACCTAGGCTTCACTCTAGGGCGTTGCACCACCACATCGAATAGGTACGGCCTTAGAATTCAAAGCCAGAAGCGTAAAATACAATATAAATACAACAGTTTTTCCATCGTATAAAACGGATAATTGCAACCAGTATGAAAGTTTGGTCATTTCTACGTTCCGGGCAACCTAGGCTTCACCCTAGGGCGCTGTTCCACCAGATGGAATAGTTAGGGCCTTAGATGTCAACGCCAGAAGCATAAAATACAATAAAGATGCAACAGTTTTTCCATCGTATAAAACGAATAATTGCAACCAGTGTGAAAGTAATGGGCATTTCGACGTTCCGTGCAACCTAGGCTTCACACTAGGGCGTTGGTCCACCAGACCGAATAGTTTGGACCTAACAAGTCAACGCCAGAAGCATAAAATACAATATAAATACAACAGTTTTTCCATCGTATAGAGCGAATAATTGCAACTAGTGTAAAAGTAATGGTCATTTCTACGTCCCGGGCAACCTAGACTTCAGTCTAGGGCGTTGCTCCACCAGATCGAATAGTGAGGGACTTACAATTCAACGCCAGAAGCATAAAATACAATAAAAATTCAACTGTTTTTCCATCGTATAAAAAGAATAATTGCAACCAGTCTGAAAGTAATAGTCATTTCTACGCTTCGGGCAACATGCGCTTCACTATTGGACGTTGCCCCACGAGATCGAATAGCTACGACCTTAGAGGTCAACACCTGAAACATAAAATACAATAAAAATACAACAGTTTCTCCATCGTGTAGCATGAATAATTGCAACCAGTGTGAAGGTAATGGTCATTTCTACGTTTCGGGCAACCTAGGCATCACCCTAGGGTGTTGTTCCACCAGAACGAATAGTCAGGACCTAGGAAGTCAACGCCAGGAGAATAAAATACAATATAAGTACAACAGCTTTTCCAACGTATCAAGCGAATAATTGCAACCAGTGTGAATGTTATGGTCATTTCTATGTTCCGGGCAACCTACGTTTCACTCTATGGCGTTGCTCCACCAGATGGAATAGCTATGGCCTAAGAAGTCAAAGCCAGAAGCACCAAATACATAATAAATACAACAGTTTTTTCATCGTATAAGACGAATAATTGCAAGCAGTGTGAAAGTAATGGTCATTTCTACGTTTCGCGCAACCCAGGCTTCACTCTAGGGCGTTACTCCACCAGATCGAATAGTTAGGGTCTTAGAAGTCAGCACCAGAAGCATAAAACACAGTATAAACATAACAGTTTTTCCATCGTATAAAACGAATAATTGCAACCAGTATGAAAGTTATGGTCATTTCTATTGTCCGGGCAGCCTAGGCTTCACTCTAGGATGTTGCTCCACCAGCCCGAATAGTTAGGGCCTTAGAAGTCGACGCCCGAAGCATAAAATACAAAATAAATAGAACAGTTTTTCCACCGTATAACAGGAATAATTGCAACCAGTGTGAAGGTAATGGTATGTGCTACGTTCCGATCAACCTAGGCTTCACTCTATGAAGGTGCTCCACCAGATCAAATAGTTAGGGCCTAAGAAGTCAACACCAGAAGCATAAAATACAATATAAATACAACAGCTTTTCCATCGTATATAATGTATATTTGCAAACAGTGTGATCGTAATGGTCATTGCTACGTTCCGGACAACCTAGCCTTCACTCTAGGGCGTTGTTCCACCAGATCGAATAGTTAGGGTCTATGAAGTCAACGCCAGAAGAATAAAATACAATATAAGTACAACAGTTTTTCCATGGTATAAAACTAATAATTGCTAACATTGTGAAAGTAATGGTCATTTCTACGTTCCGGGGAACCTAGGCGTCACTGTAGGGCGTTGTTCCACCAGATCGAAAAATTAGGGCGTTAGATGTCAACGCCAGAAGCATAAAATGCAAAAAAGATGCAACAGTTTTTCCATCGTATAAAACGAATAATTGCAACCAGTGTGAAAGGTATGGACATTTCAACATTCCGAGCAACCTAGGCTACACTCTATGGCGTTGCTCCACCAGATCGAATAGTTAGGGCCTAAGAAGTTAACGCCAGAAGCATAAAATACAATATAAATACAACAGCTTTTGCATCATATAAAACGAATAATTGCGACCAGTGTGAAAGTTATGGACTTTTCTACGTTCCAGGCAACCTAGAATTAACCCTATGGCGTTGCTCCACCAGTTCGAATAGTTAGGGCCTTAGAAGTCAACGCCAGAAGCATAAAATACAATAAAGATGCAACAGTTTTTCCATCGCATAACAGGAATAATTGCAACCAGTATGTAGGTAATGTTATGTTCTACGTTCCGGGCAACCGAGGCTTCAGTCTAGGGCGGTGCTCCACCAGCTCAAGTAGATAGGGCTTAAGAAGTCAACGCCAGAAGCATAAAATACAATATAAATACAACAGCTTTTCCATCGTATATAATGTACACTTGCAAACAGTGTGAAGGTAATGGTCATTTCTACGTTCCGGGCAACCTAGGCTTCACTCTAGGTCGTTGTTCCACCAGATTGGATAGTTAGGGCCTAAGAAGTCAACACCAGAAAAATAAAATACAAAATAAGTACAACAGTTTTTCCATCGTATAAAATGAATAATTGCAAACATTGTGAAAGTAATGGTCATTTCTACGTTCCGGGCAACCTAGGCTTCACTCTAGTGCGTCGCTCCGCGAAATCGAATAGCTAGGGACTTAGAATTCAACGCTAAAAGCATAAAATACATTAAAAATACAACAGTTTTTCCTCCGTATAACAGGAATAATTGCAACCAGTGCGCAGGTAATGGTCATTTCTAGGTTCCGGCAACCTAGGTTTCACTCTACGGCGTTGATACACCAGAGGGAATAGTTATGGCCTAAGAAGTCAACGCCAAAAGCATAAAATACAATAGAGATGCAACATTTTTTCCATTGTATAACAGGAATAACTGCATCCAGTGTGAAAGTACTGGTCATTTCTACATTCCGGGCAACCTAGGCGTAAGTCTAGGTCGTTGCTCCACCACATCTTATAACTACGGCCTTAGAAGTCAACGCCAGGAGCATAAAATAGAATATAAATACAAAAGCTTTGCCATCGTATAAAATGAATAATTGCAAACAGTGTGAAAGTAATGGCCATTTCTACGTTCCGAGCAACCTAGACTTCACTCTAGAGCGTTGCTCCACCAGATCGAAGAGTTGGGGCCTTAGAAGTCAACGCCAGAAGCATAAAATACGATAAAGGTGCATCAGCTTTTCCATCGTATAAAACGAATAATTGCAACCAGTGTGAAGGTTATGGTCATTTCTACATTCCGAGCAACCTAGGCTTCACTCTAGGGCGTTGCTCCACCAGATCGAATAGTTAGGTCCTTAGAAGTCAACGCCAGAAACATAAAATACGATATAAATACAACAGCTTTTCCATCATATAAAACAAATAATTGCAACAAGTGTGGAAGTAATGATCATTTCTACGTTCCGGGCAACCTAAGCTTCACGCTAGGGCGTTGCTCCACGAGATCGAATACTTAGGGACTTCGAATTCAACGCCAGAAGCGTTATTTTTATAATTATTTATTTTAATTATTCGTTTTATACAATGGAAAGACTGTTCTGTTTATTTTGTATTTTATGCTTCGGGCTTTGACTTCTAAGGCCCTACCTGTTCGATCTGGTGGAGGAACTCCCTAGAGTGAAGCCTATGTTGCCCGGAACGTAGAAATGACCATTACATTCACACTGGTTGCAAATATTCGTTTTATACGATGGAAAAACTGTTCCATCTATTTTGTATGTTATGCTTCGGGCGTTGACTTCTGAGGCCCTAAATATTCAATCTGTTGGTGCAACTCCCTAGGGTGAAGCCTAGGTTGCCCGGAACGTAGAAATGACCATAACCTTCTCACTCGTTTGCATTATTCGTTTTATACGATACAAAAACTGTTATATTTATATTGTATTTTATGCTTCTGGCGTTGACTTCTTAGGCCCTAACTATTCCATCTGGTGGAACAACGCCCTAGGGTGAAGCCTAGGTTGCCTGGAACGTAGAAATGACCATAACTTTCACACGGGTTGCAATTATTCCTGTTATAGGATGGAAAGACTGTTGTATTTTTATTGTACTTTATACTTCAGGCGTTGACTTCTGAGGCCGTAGCTATTCGATGTGGTGGAAGAACGCCATAGAGTGAAGCCTAGGTTGCCCGGAACGTAGAAATGACCATAAGTTTCATACTGGTTGCAATTATTCGTTTTATACGATGGAAAAACTGTTGTATTCATATTGTATTTTATGCTTCTGGCATTCAGTTCTGTGGCCCTACCTATTCGGTCTGGTGGAACAACGTCCTAGGGTGAAGCGTAGGTTGCCCGGAAAGTAGAAATGACCATAACTTTCACACTGGTAGCAATTATTCGTTTTATACAATGGAATAGCTGTTCTATTTATTTTGTATTTAATGCTTCGGGCGTTGGCTTCTAAGGCCCTAACTGTTTGGTCTGGTGGAGCAACGCCCTAGAGTGAAGCCTAGGTTGGCCGGAACGTAGAACTGACCATAACTTTCACACTGGTTGCTATTATTCGTTTTATACGATGGAAAAACTGTTATATTTATTTTGTATTTTATGCTTCGGGCGTTGACTTCTAAGGCCCTAACTGTTTGATGTGGTGGAGCAACGCCCTAGAGTGAAGCCTAGGTTGCCCGGAACGTAGAAATGACCATAACTTTCACACTGGTTGCTATTATTCGTTATATACGATGGAAAAACTGTTATATTTATATTGTATTTTATGCTTCTGTCGTTGACTTCTTAGGCCCTAACTATTCGATCTGGTGGAACAACGCCCTAGAGTGAAGCCTAGGTTGCCTGGAACGTAGAAATGACCATCACTTTCACACGGGTTGCAATTAATCCTGTTAATCGATGGAAAAACTGTTGTATTTTTATTGCCTTTTATGCTTCGGGCGTTGACTTCTAAGGTCCTAACTATTCAATCTGTTGGATCAACGCCCTAGGCTGAAGCCTAGGTTGCCCGGAAAGTAGAAATGACGTTAACTTTCATAGTGGTTGCAATTATTCGTCTTATACGATGGAAAAACTGTTGTATTTATATTGTATTTTATGCTTCTAGCGTTCACTTCTTAGGCCCGAACTATTCGATCTGGTGGAACAACGGCCGAGGGTGAAGCCTAGGTTGCCCGGAACGTAGAAATGACCATAACTTTTACACTGGTAGCAATTATTCGTTTTAAACAATGGAAAAACTGTTCTATTTATTTTGTATTTAATGCTTCGGGCGTTGGCTTCTAAGGCCCTAACTGTTTGAGCTGGTGGAGCAACGCCCTAGAGTGAAGCCTAGGTTGCCCGGAACGTAGAAGTGACCATAACTTTCACACTGGTTGCTATTATTCGATTTATACGATGGAAAAGCTGTTATGTTTATTTTATATTTTATGCTTCGGGTGTTGACTTCTAAGGCCCTAACTGCTTGATGTGGTGGAGCAACGCCCTAGAGTGAAGCCTAGGTTGCCCGGAACGTAGAAATGACCATAACTTTCACACTGGTAGCAATTATTCGTTTTATACGATGGAAAAACTGTTCTATTTATTTTGTATTTTATGCTTCGGGCGTTGTCTTCTAAGGCCCTAACTATTCGATCTGGTGGAGCAACGCCCTAAAGTGAAACCTAGGTTGCCCGGTACGTAGAAATGACCATCCCTTTCAAACTGGTTGCAATTATTGGTTTTATACGATGGAAAAGCTGTTGTATTTATATCGTATTTTATGCTTCTGGCGTTGACTTCTAAGGCCCTAACTATTCAATCTGTTGGAGCAACGCCCTAGAGTGAACCCTAGGTTGCCCGGAACGTAGAATTGTCCATCACTTTCAAACTGGTTGCAATTATTCCTGTTATATGATGGAAACACTGTTGTATTTTTTTTGCATTATATGGTTCGGGCGTTGACTTCTAAGGCCCGAACTATTCAATCTGTTGGAGCAACGGCCTAGGGTGAAGCCTAGGTTGCTCGGAAAGTAGTAATGACCATAAGTTTCATACCGGTTGCAAGTATTCGTTTTATACGATGGAAAAACTGTTGTATTTATATTGTATCTTATGCTTCTGGCGTTGACTTCTAAGGCACTAACTATTCGATCTGGTGGAGCAACGCCCTAGGGTGAAGGGTAGGTTGCGCGGAACGTAGCAATGACCATAACTTTCACACGGGTAGCAATTATTCGTTTTATACGATGGAAAAACTGTTCTATTTATATCGTATTTTATGCTTCTGGCGTTGACTTCTTAGGCCCTAACTACTCGACCTGGTGGAGCAACGCCCTAGAGTGAAACCAAGGTTGCCCGGAACGTAGAAATGACCATTACATTCACACTGGTTGCAATTATTCCTGTTATACGATGGAAAAACTGTTGTATTTTTATTGTATTCTATGCTTCTGGCGTTTAATTCTAAGTCGCTAGCTATTTGATCTGGTGGAGCAACGACCTAGAGTGAAGCCTAGGTTGCCCGGAACGTAGAATTGGCCATCACTTTCAAACTGGTTGCAATTAATCCTGTTATACGATGGAAAAACTGTTGTATTTTTATTGATTTTTATGCTTCGGGCGTTGACTTCTAAGGCCCGAACTATTCGATCTGGTGGAGCAACGACCTAGAGTGAAGCCTAGGTTGCCTGGAACGTAGAAATGACCATGACTTACACACGGGTTGCAATTATTCCTGTTATAGGATGGAAAGACTGTTGTATTTTTATTGTATTTTATGCTTCAGGCGTTCACTTCTGAGGCCGTAGCTATTCGATGTGGTGGAACAACGCCCTAGGGTGTATCCTAGGTTGCACGGAACGTAGAAATGACCATAACTTTCACACTCGTTGCAATTATTCGTTTTATACGATGGAAAAGCTGTTCTATTTATTTTGTATTTAATGGTTCGGGCGTTGGCTTCTAAGGCCCTAACTGTTTGATCTGGTGGAACAACGCCCTAGGGTGAAGCGTAGGTTGCCCGGAAAGTAGAAATGACGTTAACTTTCATAGTGGTTGCAATTATTCGTTTTATACGATGGATAAGCTGTTGTATTTATATCGTATTTTATGCTTCTGGCGTTGACTTCTTAGGCCGTAACTATTCCATCTGGTGGAACAACGTCCTAGGGTGAAGCGTAGGTTGCCCGGAAAGTAGAAATGACCATAACTTTCACACTGGTAGCAATTATTCGTTTTATACAATGGAAAAGCTGTTCTATTTATTTTGTATTTAATGCTTCGGGCGTTGGCTTCTAAGGCCCTAACTGTTTGATCTGGTGGAGCAACGCCCTAGAGTGAAGCCTAGGTTGGCCGGAACGTAGAAGTGACCATAACTTTCACACTGGTTGCTATTATTCGTTTTATACGATGGAAAAACTGTTATATTTATTTTGTATTTTATGCTTCGGGCGTTGACTTCTAAGGCCCTAACTGTTTGATGTGGTGGAGCAACGCCCTAGAGTGAAGCCTAGGTTGCCCGGAACGTAGAAATGACCATAACTTTCACACTGGTAGTTATTATTCGTTATATACGATGAAAAAACTGTTATATTTATATTGTATTTTATGCTTCTGTCGTTGACTTCTTAGGCCCTAACTATTCGATCTGGTGGAACAACGCCCTAGAGTGAAGCCTAGGTTGCCTGGAACGTAGAAATGACCATCACTTTCACACGGGTTGCAATTATTCCTGTTATAGTATGGAAAAACTGTTATATTTATATTGCATTTTATGCTTCTGTCGTTGACTTCTTAGGCCCTAACTATTCGATCTGGTGGAACAACGCCCTAGGGTGAAGCGTAGGTTGCCCGGAAAGTAGAAATGACCATAACTTTCACACTGGTAGCAATTAATCGTTTTATACAAAGTAAAAGCTGTTCTATTTATTTTGTATTTTATGCTTCTGGCGTTCACTTCTTAGGACCGAACTATTCGTTCTGGTGGAACAACGGCCGAGGGTGAAGCCTAGATTGCCCGGAAAGTAGAAATGACCATAACTTTCACACTGGTAGCAATTATTCGTTTTATACGATGGAAAAACTGTTCTATTTATTTTGTATTTTATGCTTCGGGCGTTGTCTTCTAAGGCCCTAACTATTCGATCTGGTGGAGCAACGCCCTAAAGTGAAACCTAGGTTGCCCGGTACGTAGAAATGACCATCCCTTTCAAACTGGTTGCAATTATTCGTTTTATACGATGGAAAAGCTGTTGTATTTATATCGTATCTTATGCTTCTGGCGTTGACTTCTAAGGCCCTAACTATTCAATCTGTTGGAGCAACGCCCTAGAGTGAACCCTAGGTTGCCCGGAACGTAGAATTGTCCATAACTTTTACACTGGTAGCAATTATTCGTTTTATACAGTGGAAAAACAGTTCTATTTATTTTGTATTTTATGCTTCGGGCGTTGACTTCTAAGGCCCTAACTGTTCGATCTGGTGGAACAACGCCCTAGAGTGAAGCCTAGGTTACCCGGAACGTAGAAATGACCAGTACTTTCACACTGTTTGCAATTACTCGTTTTATATGATGGAAAAACTGTTGTATTTATATTGTATTTTATGCTTCTGGCGTTCACTTCTTAGGCCCTAACCATTCGATCTGGTGGAACAACGCCCTAGGGTGAAGCCTAGGTTGCCCGGAACGTAGAAATGACCATAACTTTCACATCGGTAGCAATTATTCGTTTTATACAATGGAAAAGCTGTTCTATTTATTTTGTATTTTATGCTTCGGGCGTTGACTTCTAAGGCCCTAACTATTCAATCGGTTGCAGCAACGCCCTAGGGTGGATCCTAGGTTGCCCGGAAAGTAGAAATGACCATAACTTTCATACTGGTTGCAATTATTCGTTTTATACGATGGAAAAACTGTTGTATTGATATTGTGTTTTATGCTTCTGGCGTTGACTTCTAAGGCACTAACTATGCGATCTGGTGGAGCAACGCCCTAGAGTGAAGCCGAGGTTGCCCGGAACGTAGAAATGACCATCACATTCAAACTGGTTGCAATTATTCCGGTTATATGATGGAAAGACTGTTGTATTTTTATTGCATTTTATGCTTCGGGCATTGACTTCTAAGGCCCTAACTATTCAATCTGTTGGAGCAACGCCCTAGGGTGTAGCCTACGTCGCCCGGAAAGTAGAAATGACCACAACTTTCATACTGATTGCAATTACTCGTTTTATATGATGGAAAAACTGTTTTATTTATATTGTATTTTATGCTTCTGGCGTTCACTTCTTAGGCCCTAACTATTCGGTCTGGTTGAGCAACGCCCTCGAGTGAAGCCTAGGTTGCCCGGAACGTAGAAATGACCAGAAGTTTCTCACTGGTTGCTATTATTCGTTTTATACGATGGAAAAACTGTTATATTTATATTGTATTTTATGCTTCTGGCGTTGACTTCTATGGCCCTACCTATTCGATTTGGTAGAGCAACACCCTAAAGTGAAGCCTAGGTTGTCAGAAACGTAGGAATGAACATAACTTTCACACTGGTATCAATTATTCGTTTTATACAATGGAAAAACTGTTATATTTATTTTGTATTTTATTCTTCGGGCGTTGACTTCTAAGGCCCTAACTATTCCATCTGGTGGAGCAACGCCCTAGAGTGAAGCCTAGGTTGCCCGGAACGTAGAAATGACCAGAACCTTCACACTGGTTGCTATTATTCGTTTTATACGATGGAAAAACTGTTATATTTATATTGTATTTTATGCTTCTGGCGTTGACTTCTTAGGCCCTAACTTTTCGATCTGGTGGAACAACGCCCTAGAGTGAAGCCTAGGTCGCCCGGAAAGTAGAAATGACCATCACTTTCACACTGGTTTCAATTATTCGTTTTATACGATGGAAAAACTGTTGCATCTTTATTGTATTTTATGCCTCTGGCGTTGACTTCTAAGGCCCTAACTATTCGATCTGGTGGAGCAACGCCCTAGAGTGAAGCCTAGGTTGCCCGGCACGTAGAAATGACCATAACTTTCACACTGGTAGCAATTCTTCGTTTTATACAATGTAAAAACTGTTCTATTTATATTGTAGTTTATGCTTCGGGCGATGACTTCTAAGGCCCTAACTATTCGATCTCGTGGTGCAACGCCCTAGAGTGAGGCCTAGGTTGCCCGGAACGTAGAAATGACCATCACTTTCAAACTGGTTGCAATTATTCGTTTTATACGATGGAAAAACTGTTCTATTTATATTGTAGTTTATGCTTCGGGCGTTGACTTCTAAGGCCCTAACTATTCGATCTCGTGGTGCAACGCCCTAGAGTGAGGCCTAGGTTGCCCGGAACGTAGAAGTGACCATAACTTTCACACTGGTTGCTATTATTCGATTTATACGATGGAAAAGCTGTTATGTTTATTTTATATTTTATGCTTCGGGTGTTGACTTCTAAGGCCCTAACTGCTTGATGTGGTGGAGCAACGCCCTAGAGTGAAGCCTAGGTTGCCCGGAACGTAGAAATGACCATAACTTTCACACTGGTTGCTATTATTCGTTATATACGATGGAAAAACTGTTATATTTGTATTGAATTTTATGCTTCTGTCGTTGACTTCTTAGGCCCTAACTATTCGATCTGGTGGAATAACGCCCTAGAGTGAAGCCTAGGTTGCCTGGAACGTTGAAATGACCATAACTTTCACACTGGTTGCTATTATTCATTTTATACGATGGAAAAACTGTTATATTTATTTTGTATTTTATGCTTCGGGCGTTTAATTCTAAGTCGCTAGCTATTTGATCTGGTGGAGCAACGCCCTAGAGTGAAACCTAGGATATCCGGAACGTAGAAATGACCAGTACATTCACACTGGTTGCAGTTATTCCTGTTAAACGATGGAAAAACTGTTGCATCTTTATTGTATTTTATGCTTCTGGCGCTGACTTCTAAGGCCGTAACTATTCGGTCTGGTGGAGCAACGCCCTAGGGTGAAGGGTAGGTTGCGCGGAACGTAGCAATGACCATAACTTTCACACTGGTAGCAATTATTCGTTTTATACGATGGAAAAACTGTTCTATTTATATCGTATTTTATGCTTCTGGCGTTGACTTCTTAGGCGCTAACTACTCGACCTGGTGGAGCAACGCCCTAGAGTGAAACCAAGGTTGCCCGGAACGTAGAAATGACCATTACATTCACACTGGTTGCAATTATTCCTGTTATACGATGGAAAAACTGTTGTATTTTTATTGTATTCTATGCTTCTGGCGTTTAATTCTAAGTCGCTAGCTATTTGATCTGGTGGAGCAACGACCTAGAGTGAAGCCTAGGTTGCCCGGAACGTAGAATTGGCCATCACTTTCAAACTGGTTGCAATTAATCCTGTTATACGATGGAAAAACTGTTGTATTTTTATTGATTTTTATGCTTCGGGCGTTGACTTCTAAGGCCCGAACTATTCGATCTGGTGGAGCAACGACCTAGAGTGAAGCCTAGGTTGCCTGGAACGTAGAAATGACCATGACTTTCACACGGGTTGCAATTATTCCTGTTATAGGATGGAGAGACTGTTGTATTTTTATTGTATTTTATGCTTCAGGCGTTCACTTCTGAGGCCGTAGCTATTCGATGTGGTGGAACAACGCCCTAGGGTGTATCCTAGGTTGCACGGAACGTAGAAATGACCATAACTTTCACACTCGTTGCAATTATTCGTTTTATACGATGGAAAAGCTGTTCTATTTATTTTGTATTTAATGCTTCGGGCGTTGGCTTCTAAGGCCCTAACTGTTTGATCTGGTGGAACAACGCCCTAGGGTGAAGCGTAGGTTGCCCGGAAAGTAGAAATGACGTTAACTTTCATAGTGGTTGCAATTATTCGTTTTATACGATGGATAAGCTGTTGTATTTATTTCGTATTTTATGCTTCTGGCGTTGACTTCTTAGGCCGTAACTATTCCATCTGGTGGAACAACGTCCTAGGGTGAAGCGTAGGTTGCCCGGAAAGTAGAAATGACCATAACTTTCACACTGGTAGCAATTATTCGTTTTATACAATGGAAAAGCTGTTCTATTTATTTTGTATTTAATGCTTCGGGCGTTGGCTTCTAAGGCCCTAACTGTTTGATCTGGTGGAGCAACGCCCTAGAGTGAAGCCTAGGTTGGCCGGAACGTAGAAGTGACCATAACTTTCACACTGGTTGCTATTATTCGTTTTATACGATGGAAAAACTGTTATATTTATTTTGTATTTTATGCTTCGGGCGTTGACTTCTAAGGCCCTAACTGTTTGATGTGGTGGAGCAACGCCCTAGAGTGAAGCCTAGGTTGCCCGGAACGTAGAAATGACCATAACTTTCACACTGGTAGTTATTATTCGTTATATACGATGAAAAAACTGTTATATTTATATTGTATTTTATGCTTCTGTCGTTGACTTCTTAGGCCCTAACTATTCGATCTGGTGGAACAACGCCCTAGAGTGAAGCCTAGGTTGCCTGGAACGTAGAAATGACCATCACTTTCACACGGGTTGCAATTATTCCTGTTATAGGATGGAAAAACTGTTATATTTATATTGCATTTTATGCTTTTGTCGTTGACTTCTTAGGCCCTAACTATTCGATCTGGTGGAACAACGCCCTAGGGTGAAGCGTAGGTTGCCCGGAAAGTAGAAATGACCATAACTTTCACACTGGTAGCAATTAATCGTTTTATACAATGGAAAAGCTGTTCTATTTATTTTGTATTTTATGCTTCTGGCGTTCACTTCTTAGGCCCGAACTATTCGTTCTGGTGGAACAACGGCCGAGGGTGAAGCCTAGATTGCCCGGAAAGTAGAAATGACCATAACTTTCACACTGGTAGCAATTATTCGTTTTATACGATGGAAAAACTGTTCTATTTATTTTGTATTTTATGCTTCGGGCGTTGTCTTCTAAGGCCCTAACTATTCGATCTGGTGGAGCAACGCCCTAAAGTGAAACCTAGGTTGCCCGGTACGTAGAAATGACCATCCCTTTCAAACTGGTTGCAATTATTCGTTTTATACGATGGAAAAGCTGTTGTATTTATATCGTATTTTATGCTTCTGGCGTTGACTTCTAAGGCCCTAACTATTCAACCTGTTGGAGCAACGCCCTAGAGTGAACCCTAGGTTGCCGGGAACGTAGAATTGTCCATCACTTTCAAACTGGTTGCAATTATTCCTGTTATATGATGGAAACACTGTTGTATTTTTTTTGCATTATATGGTTCGGGCGTTGACTTCTAAGGTCCGAACTATTCAATCTGTTGGAGCAACGGCCTAGGGTGAAGCCTAGGTTGCTCGGAAAGTAGTAATGACCATAAGTTTCATACTGGTTGCAAGTATTCGTTTTATACGATGGAAAAACTGTTGTATTTATATTGTATCTTATGCTTCTGGCGTTGACTTCTAAGGCACTAACTATTCGATCTGGTGGAGCAACGCCCTAGGGTGAAGCCTAGGTTGCCCGGAACGTAGAATTGGCCATCACTTTCAAACTGGTTGCAATTATTCCTGTTATATGATGGAAACACTGTTGTATTTTTATTGCATTTTATGCTTCGGGCGTTGACTTCTAAGGCTATAACTATTCAATCTGTAAAAGCAACGCCCTAGGGTGAAGCCTAGGTTGCTCGGAAAGTAGAAATGACCATAAGTTTCATACTGGTTGCAATTATTCGTTTTATACGATGGAAAAACTGATGTATTTATATTGTGTTTTATGTTTCTGGCGTTGAATTCTAAGTCCATAGCTATTCGATCTGGTGGAGCAACGCCCTAGAGTGAAGCCTAGGTTGTCAGGAACGTAGAAATGAACATAACTTTCACACTGGTAGCAATTATTCGTTTTATACAATGGAAAAACTGTTCTATTTATTTTGTATTTTTTGCTTCGGACGTTGACTTCTAAGGCCCTAACTACTCGATCTGGTGGAGCAACGCCCTAGAGTGAAGCCTAGGTTGCCCGGAACGTAGAAATGACCAGAACTTTCACGCTGGTTGCTATTATTCGTTTTATACGATGGAAAAACTGTTATATTTATATTGTATTTTAGGCTTCTGGCGTTGACTTCTTAGGCCCCAACTTCTCGATCTGGTGGAACAACGGCCTAGAGTGAAGCCTAGGTTGCCCGGAACGTAGAAATGAACATAACATTCTCACTGGTAGCAATTATTCGTTTTTTACAATGGAAAAACTGTTCTATTTATTTTGTATTTTATGCTTCGGGCGTTGACTTCTATGGCCCTACCTATACGATCTGGTGGAGCAACACCATACAGTCAAGCCTAGGTTGCCCGGAACGTAGAAATGAAAATAACATTCACACCGGTTGTAATTATTCATGCTATACGATGGAAAAACTGTTGTATTTATATTGTATCTTATGCTTCTGGCGTTGACTTCTAAGGCACTAACTATTCGATCTGGTGGAGCAACGCCCTAGGGTGAAGCCTAGGTTGCCCGGAACGTAGAATTGGCCATCAGTTTCAAACTGGTTGCAATTATTCCTGTTATATGATGGAAACACTGTTGTATTTTTATTGCATTTTATGCTTCGGGCGTTGACTTCTAAGGCTATAACTATTCAATCTGTAAAAGCAACGCCCTAGGGTGAAGCCTAGGTTGCTCGGAAAGTAGAAATGACCATAAGTTTCATACTGGTTGCAATTATTCGTTTTATACGATGGAAAAACTGATGTATTTATATTGTGTTTTATGTTTCTGGCGTTGAATTCTAAGTCCATAGCTATTCGATCTGGTGGAGCAACGCCCTAGAGTGAAGCCTAGGTTGTCAGGAACGTAGAAATGAACATAACTTTCACACTGGTAGCAATTATTCGTTTTATACAATGGAAAAACTGTTCTATTTATTTTGTATTTTTTGCTTCGGACGTTGACTTCTAAGGCCCTAACTATTCGATCTGGTGGAGCAACGCCCTAGAGTGAAGCCTAGGTTGCCCGGAACGTAGAAATGACCAGAACTTTCACGCTGGTTGCTATTATTCGTTTTATACGATGGAAAAACTGTTATATTTATATTGTATTTTAGGCTTCTGGCGTTGACTTCTTAGGCCCCAACTTCTCGATCTGGATGAACAACGGCCTAGAGTGAAGCCTAGGTTGCCCGGAACGTAGAAATGAACATAACATTCTCACTGGTAGCAATTATTCGTTTTTTACAATGGAAAAACTGTTCTATTTATTTTGTATTTTATGCTTCGGGCGTTGACTTCTATGGCCCTACCTATACGATCTGGTGGAGCAACACCATACAGTCAAGCCTAGGTTGCCCGGAACGTAGAAATGAAAATAACATTCACACCGGTTGTAATTATTCATGCTATACGATGGAAAAGCTGTTGCATTTTTATTGTATTTTATGCTTCTAGCGTTGACTTCTAAGGCCGTAGCTATTCGATGTGGTGGAGCAACGCCCAAGAGTGAAGCCTAGGTTGTCCGGAACGTAGAAATGACCATTACTTTCACACTGTTTGCTACTATTCATTTTATACGCTGGAAAAGGTGTTGTATTTATATTGTATTATATGCTTCTGGCGTTGACTTCTTAGGCCGTAGCTATTAGATGTGGTGGAGTAACGCCCTAGAGTGACGCCTAGGTTGCCTGGAACGTAGAAATGACCATTACTTTCACAATGTTTCCAATTATTCACTTTATACGATGGAAAAACTGTTGTACTCATATTGTATTTTATTCTTATGGCACTGAATTCTAAGTCCCTAGATATGCGATCTGGTGGAGCAACGCCCTTGAGTGAAACCGAGGTTGCCCGGAACGTAGAAATGACCATAACTTTCACACCGGTAGCAATTATTCGTTTTATACGATGAAAAAACTGTTCTATTTATTTTGTATTTTATGCCTCGGGCGTTGTCTTCTAAGGCCCTAACTATTCAATCCGTTGAAGCAACGCCCTAGAGTGAAGCCTAGGTTGCCCGGAAAGTAGAAATGACCATAACTTTCATACTGGTTGTAATTATTCGTTTTATACGATGGAAAAACTGTTGTATTTATATTGTATTTTATGCTTCTGGCGTTGACTTCTAAGGCCCTAACTATTCAATCTGTTGGGGCAACGCCCTAGGGCCAAGCCAAGGTTGCCCGCAAAGTAGAAATGACGATAACTTTCATACTGGTTGCAATTATTCGTTTTATACGATGGAAAGACTGTTGTATTTATATTGTATTTTATGCTTCTGGCGTTCACTTCTTAGGCCCTGACTATTCGATCTGTTGGGTCAACGCCCGAGAGTGAAGCCTAGGTTGCTCGGAATGTTGAAATGACCATAACATGCACACTGGTTGAAATTATTCGTTTTATACAATGGAAAAGCTGTTGCATCTTTATTGTATTTTATGCTTCTGCCGTTGACTTCTAACGCCCTAACTATTCGATCTGGTGGAGCAACGCGCTAGAGTGAAGCCCAGGTTGCCCGGAACGTAGAAATGACCATCACTTTCAAAGTGGTTGCAATTAATCCTTTTATACGGTGGAAAAACTGTTGTATTTTTATTGCATTTTATGCTTCCGGGGTTGACTTCTAAGGCCCTAACTATTCAATCTGTTGGAGCAACGCCCTAGGGTGAAGCCTAGGTTGCCCGGAAAGTAGAAATGAGGTTAACTATCATACTGGTTGCAATTATTCGTTTTATACGATGGAAAAACTGTTGTATTTATATTGTTTTTTATGCTTCTGGCGTTGACTTCCAAGGCACTAACTATTTGATCTGGTGGAGCAACGCCCTAGAGTGGAGCCGAGGTTGCGCGGAACGTAGAAATGACAATCACTTTCAAACTGGTTGCAATTATTCCGGTTATATGATGGAAAAACTGTTGTATTTTTATTGCATTTTATGCTTCGGGCATTGTCTTCTAAGGCCCTACCTATTCAGTCTGTTGGAGCAACGCCCTAGGGTGAAGCCTAGGTTGCCCGGAACGTAGAAATGACCATAACTTTTACACTGGTAGCAATTATTCGTTTTATACAGTGGAAAAACAGTTCTATTTATTTTGTATTTTATGCTTCGGGCGTTGACTTCTAAGGCCCTAACTGTTCGATCTGGTGGAACAACGCCCTAGAGTGAAGCCTAGGTTACCCGGAACGTAGAAATGACCAGTACTTTCACACTGTTTGCGATTACTCGTTTTATATGATGGAAAAACTGTTGTATTTATATTGTATTTTATGCTTCTGGCGTTCACTTCTTAGGCCCTAACCATTCGATCTGGTGGATCAACGCCCTAGGGTGAAGCCTAGGTTGCCCGGAACGTAGAAATGACCATAACTTTCACATCGGTAGCAATTATTCGTTTTATACAATGGAAAAACTGTTCTATTTATTTTGTATTTTATGCTTCGGGCGTTGACTTCTAAGGCCCTAACTATTCAATCGGTTGCAGCAACGCCCTAGGGTGGATCCTAGGTTGCCCGGAAAGTAGAAATGACCATAACTTTCATACTGGTTGCAATTATTCGTTTTATACGATGGAAAAACTGTTGTATTGATATTGTGTTTTATGCTTCTGGCGTTGACTTCTAAGGCACTAACTATGCGATCTGGTGGAGCAACGCCCTAGAGTGAAGCCGAGGTTGCCCGGAACGTCGAAATGACCATCACATTCAAACTGGTTGCAATTATTCCGGTTATATGATGGAAAGACTGTTGTATTTTTATTGCATTTTATGCTTCGGGCATTGACTTCTAAGGCCCTAACTATTCAATCTGTTGGAGCAACGCCCTAGGGTGTAGCCTACGTCGCCCGGAAAGTAGAAATGACCACAACTTTCATACTGATTGCAATTACTCGTTTTATATGATGGAAAAACTGTTGTATTTATATTGTATTTTATGCTTCTGGCGTTCACTTCTTAGGCCCTAACTATTCGGTCTGGTTGAGCAACGCCCTCGAGTGAAGCCTAGGTTGCCCGGAACGTAGAAATGACCAGAAGTTTCTCACTGGTTGCTATTATTCGTTTTATACGATGGAAAAACTGTTATATTTATATTGTATTTTATGCTTCTGGCGTTGACTTCTATGGCCCTACCTATTCGATTTGGTAGAGCAACACCCTAAAGTGAAGCCTAGGTTGTCAGAAACGTAGGAATGAACATAACTTTCACACTGGTATCAATTATTCGTTTTATACAATGGAAAAACTGTTATATTTATTTTGTATTTTATTCTTCGGGCGTTGACTTCTAAGGCCCTAACTATTCCATCTGGTGGAGCAACGCCCTAGAGTGAAGCCTAGGTTGCCCGGAACGTAGAAATGACCAGAACCTTCACACTGGTTGCTATTATTCGTTTTATACGATGGAAAAACTGTTATATTTATATTGTATTTTATGCTTCTGGCGTTGACTTCTTAGGCCCTAACTTTTCGATCTGGTGGAACAACGCCCTAGAGTGAAGCCTAGGTCGCCCGGAAAGTAGAAATGACCATCACTTTCACACTGGTTTCAATTATTCGTTTTATACGATGGAAAAACTGTTGCATCTTTATAGTATTTTATGCCTCTGGCGTTGACTTCTAAGGCCCTAACTATTCGATCTGGTGGAGCAACGCCCTAGAGTGAAGCCTAGGTTGCCCGGCACGTAGAAATGACCATAACTTTCACACTGGTAGCAATTCTTCGTTTTATACAATGTAAAAACTGTTCTATTTATTTTGTAGTCTATGCTTCGGGCGTTGACTTCTAAGGCCCTAACTATTCGATCTCGTGGTGCAACGCCCTAGAGTGAGGCCTAGGTTGCCCGGAACGTAGAAATGACCATCACTTTCAAACTGGTTGCAATTATTCGTTTTATACGATGGAAAAACTGTTCTATTTATATTGTATTTTATGCTTCGGGCGTTGACTCCTAAGGCCCTAACTATTCAATCTGTAGGAGCAACGCCCTAGGGTGTAGCATAGGTAGCCTGGAAAGTAGAAATGACCACAACTTTCATCCTGGTTGCAATTACCCGCTTTATATGATCGTAAAACTGTTGTATTTATATTGTATTTTATGCTTCTGGTGTTCACTTCTTAGGCCCTAACTATTCGATCTGGTGGAACAAGGCCCTAGGGTGAAGCCTAGGTTGCCGGGAACGTAGAAATGACCATAACTTTCACACTGGTTGCAATTATTCGTTTTATACGATGGAAAAACTGTTATATTTAAATTGTATTTTATGCTTCTGGCGTTGACTTCTTATGCCCTAACTATTCCATCTGGTGGAACAACACCCTAGGGTGATGCCTGGGTTGCCCGGAACGTAGATATGACCATAACTTTCACATCGGTAGCAATTATTTGTTTTATACGATGGAAAAACTGTTCTATTTATTTTGTATTTAATGCTTCGGGCGTTGACTTCTAAGGCCCTAACTGTTCAATCTGTTGGAGCAACGCCCTAGGGAGAAGCCTAGGTTGCCCGGAACGTAGAAATGACCATAACTTTCACACCGGTAGCAATTATTCGTTTTATACGATGAAAAAACTGTACTATTTATTTTGTATTTCATGCTTCGGGCGTTGACTTCTTATGCCCTAACTATTCCATCTGGTGGAACAACACCCTAGGGTGATGCCTGGGTTGCCCGGAACGTAGATATGTCCATAACCTTCACACAGGTTGCAATTATTCGTTTTCTACGATGGAAAAGCTGTTGTATTTAAATTGTATTTTATGCTTCCGGTGTTGACTTCTTAGACCCTAACTCTTCGATCTGGTGGAGCAACGCCTCAGAGTTAAGTCTAGGATGCCCGAAACGTCGAAATGGTCGTTACTTTCGCACTGGTTGCAATTAGTCATGCTATACAATGGAAAAATTGTTGCATTTATACTGTATTTTATGCTTCTGGCGTTGACTTCTAAGGCCGCAGCTATTCGATTTGGTGGAGCAACGCCCTAGAGTGAAGCCTAGGTTGCCCGGAACGTAGAAATGCCCATTACTTTCACACTGGTTGCAATTACTAGTTTTATACGATGGAAAAACTGTTCTATTTATTTTGTATTTTATGCTTCGGGCGTTGACTTCTTATGCTCTAACTATTCCATCTGGTGGAACAACACCCTAGGGTGATGCCTAGGTTGCCTGGAACGTAGAAATGACCATAACTTTCACACCGGTAGCAATTATTCGTTTTATACGATGGAAAAACTGTTCTATTTATATTGTATTTTATGCTTCGGGCGTTGACTCCTAAGGCCCTAACTATTCAATCCGTTGCAGCAACGCCCTAGGGTGGATCCTAGGTTGCCTGGAAAGTAGAAATAACCACAACTTTCATACTTGTTGCAATTATTCGTTTTATACCATGGAAAAACTGTTATATTTATATTGTATTTTATGCTTCTGGCGTTGACTTCTTATGCCCTAACTATTCCATTTGGTGGAACAACGCCTTAGGGTGAAGCCTGGGTTGCCCGGAACGTAGAAATGGCCATAACTTTCACACCGGTAGCAATTATTCGTTTTATACGATGGAAAAACTGTTCTATTTATTTTGTATTTTATGCTTCGGGCGTTGACTTCTAAGGCCCTAACTTTTCGATCTGGTGGAGCAACGCCCTAGAGTGAAGCCTAGGTTGCCCGGAAAGTAGAAATAACCACAACTTTCATACTTGTTGTAATTATTCGTTTTATACGATGGAAAAACTGTTCTATTTATTTTGTATTTTATGCTTCGGGCGTTGACTTCTAAGGCTCTAACTATTCGGTCTGGTTGAGCAACGCCCTAGAGTGAAGCCTAGGTTGCCCGGAACGTAGAAATGACCAGAAGTTTCACACTGGTTGCTATTATTCGTTTTATACGATGGAAAAACTGTTATATTTATATTGTATTTTATGCTTCTGGCGTTGACTTCTATGGCCCTACCTATTCGATTTGGTGGAGCAACACCCTAAAGTGAAGCCTAGGTTGTCAGAAACGTAGAAATGAACATAACTTTCACACAGGTAGCAATTATTCGTTTTATACAATGGAAAAACTGTTCTATTTATTTTGTATTTTATGCTTCGGGCGTTGACTTCTAAGGCCCTGACTATTCCATCTGGTGGAGCAACGCCCTAGAGTGAAGCCTAGGTCGCCCGGAACGTAGAAATGACCAGAACCTTCACACTGGTTGCTATTATTCGTTTTATACGATGGAAAAACTGTTATATTTATATTGTATTTTATGCTTCTGGCGTTGACTTCTTAGGCCCTAACTTTTCGATCTGGTGGAACAACGCCCCAGAGTGAAGCCTAGGTCGCCCGGAAAGTAGAAATGACCATCACTTTCACACTGGTTTCAATTATTCGTTTTATACGATGGAAAAACTGTTGCATCTTTATTGTATTTTATGCCTCTGGCGTTGACTTCTAAGGCCCTAACTATTCGATCTGGTGGAGCAACGCCCTAGAGTGAAGCCTAGGTTGCCCGGCACGTAGAAATGACCATAACTTTCACACTGGTAGCAATTCTTCGTTTTATACAATGGAAAAACTGTTCTATTTATTTTGTAGTTTATGCTTCGGGCGTTGACTTCTAAGGCCCTAACTATTCGATCTGGTGGTGCAACGCCCTAGAGTGAGGCCTAGGTTGCCCGGAACGTAGAAATGACCATAATTTTCACACTGGTTACTATTATTCGTTTTATTTAATCGAAAAGCTGTTCTATTTATTTTGTATTTTATGCTTCGGGCATTGACTTCTGAGGCCCTAACTATTCGACCTGGTGGTGCAACGCCCTAGAGTGAAGCCGAGGTTGCCCGGAACGTAGAAATGACCATCACTTTCAAACTGGTTGCAATTATTCGTTTTATACGATGGAAAAACTGTTCTATTTATATTGTATTTTATGCTTCGGGCGTTGACTCCTAAGGCCCTAACTATTCAATCGGTTGCAGCAACGCCCTAGGGTGGAACCTAGGTTGCCGGGAACGTAGACATGACCATAACTTTCACACTGGTTGCAATTATTCTTTTTATACGATGGATAAACTGTTATATTTAAATTGTATTTTATGCTTCTGGCGTTGACTTCTTATGCCCTAACTATTCCATCTGGTGGAACAACACCCTAGGGTGATGCCTGGGTTGCCCGGAACGTAGATATGACCATAACTTTCACATCGGTAGCAATTATTCGTTTTATACGATGGAAAAACTGTTCTATTTGTTTTGTCTTTTATGCTTCGGGCGTTGACTTCTAAGGCCCTAACTGTTCAATCTGTTGGAGCAACGCCCTAGGGTGAAGCCTAGGTTGCCCGGAACGTAGAAATGACCATAACTTTCACACCGGTAGCAATTATTCGTTTTATACGATGAAAAAACTGTACTATTTATTTTGTATTTTATGCTTCGGGCGTTGCCTTCTAAGGCCCTAACTATTCAATCTGTTGGAGCAACGCCCTAGGGTGAGGCCTAGGTTGCCCGGAACGTAGAAATGACGTTAACTTTCATACTGGTTGCAATTACTCGTTTTATACGATTGAAAAGCTGTTGTATTTATATTGTATTTTATGCTTCTGGCGTTGACTTCTAAGGCCCTAACTATTCAATCTGTTGGGGCAACGCCCTAGGGCCAAGCCTAGGTTGCCCGCAAAGTAGAAATGACGTTAACATTCATACTGGTTGCAATTATTCGTTTTATACGATGGAAAGACTGTTGTATTTATATTGTATTTTATGCTTCTGGCGTTCACTTCTTAGGCCCTAACTATTCGATCTGGTGGAGCAACGCGCTATAGTGAAGCCTAGGTTGCCCGCAACGTAGAAATGACCATCACTTTCAAAGTGGTTGCAATTAATCCTTTTATACGATGGAAAAACTGTTGTATTTTTATTGCATTTTATGCTTCCGGCGTTGACTTCTAAGGCCCTAACTATTCTATCTGTTGGAGCAACGCCCTAGGGTGAAGCCTAGGTTGCCCGGAAAGTAGAAATGAGGTTGCCTTTCATACTGGTTGCAATTATTCGTTTTATACGATGGAAAAACTGTTGTATTGATATTGTGTTTTATGCTTCTGGCGTTGACTTCTAAGGCACTAGCTATTCGATCTGGTGGAGCAACGCCCTAGGGTGAAGCCTAGGTTGCCGGGAACGTGGAAATGACCATAACTTTCACACTGGTTACTATTATTCGTTTTGTTTAATCGAAAAGCTGTTCTATTTATTTTGTATTTTATGCTTCGGGCATTGACTTCTGAGGCCCTAACTATTCGACCTGGTGGTGCAACGCCCTAGAGTGAAGCCGAGGTTGCCCGGAACGTAGAAATGACCATCACTTTCAAACTGGTTGCAATTATTCGTTTTATACGATGGAAAAACTGTTCTATTTATATTGTATTTTATGCTTCGGGCGTTGACTCCTAAGGCCCTAACTATTCAATCGGTTGCAGCAACGCCCTAGGGTGGAACCTAGGTTGCCCGCAAAGTAGAAATGACCATAACTTTCATACTGGTTGCAATTATTCGTTTTATACGATGGAAAAACTGTTGTATTGATATTGTATTTTATGCTTCTGGCGTTGACTTCTAAGGCACTAACTATTCGATCTGGTGGAGCGACGCCCTAGGGTGAAGCCTAGGTTGCCCGGAACGTAGAAATGACCATAACCTTCACACAGGTTGCAATTATTCGTTTTATACGATGGAAAGCTGTTCTATTTATATTGTATTTTATGCTTCGGGCGTTGTCTCCTAAGGCCCTAACTATTCAATCGGTTGCAGCAACGCCCTAGGGTGGATCCTAGGTTGCCTGGAAAGTAGAAATAACCACAACTTTCTTACTTGTTGCAATTATTCGTTTTATACGATGGAAAAACTGTTATATTTATATTGTATTTTATGCTTCTGGCGTTGACTTCTTATGCCCTAACTATTCCATTTGGTGGAACAACGCCTTAGGGTGAAGCCTGGGTTGCCCGGAACGTAGTAATGACCATAACTTTCACACCGGTAGCAATTATTCGTTTTATACGATGGAAAAACTGTTCTATTTATTTTGTATTTTATGCTTCGGGCGTTGACTTCTAAGGCCCTAACTATTCAATCTGTTGGAGCAACGCCCTAGGGTGAAGCCTAGGTTGCCCGGAAAGTAGAAATAACCACAACTTTCATACTTGATGTAATTATTCGTTTTATACGATGGAAAAACTGTTCTATTTATTTTGTATTTTATGCTGCGGGCGTTGACTTCTAAGGCCCTAACTATTCGGTCTGGTTGAGCAACGCCCTAGAGTGAAGCCTAGGTTGCCCGGAACGTAGAAATGACCAGAAGTTTCACACTGGTTGCTATTATTCGTTTTATACGATGGAAAAACTGTTATATTTATATTGTATTTTATGCTTCTGGCGTTGACTTCTATGGCCCTACCTATTCGATTTGGTGGAGCAACACCCTAAAGTGAAGCCTAGGTTGTCAGAAACGTAGAAATGAACATAACTTTCACACTGGTAGCAATTATTCGTTTCATACAATGGAAAAACTGTTCTATTTATTTTGTGTTTTATGCTTCGGGCGTTGACTTCTAAGGCCCTAACTATTCCATCTGGTGGAACAACGCCCTAGAGTGAAGCCTAGGTTGCCCGGAACGTAGAAATGACCAGAACCTTCACACTGGTTGCTATTATTCGATTTATACGATGGAAAAACTGTTATATTTATATTGTATTTTATGCTTCTGGCATTGACTTCTGAGGCCGTAACTATTCGATCTGGTGGAGCAACGCCCTAGAGTGAAGCCGAGGTTGCCCTGAACGTAGAAATGACCATCACTTTCAAACTGGATGCAATTATTCGTTTTATACGATGGAAAAACTGTTCTATTTATATTGTATTTTATGCTTCGGGCGTTGACTCCTAAGGCCCTAACTATTCAATCGGTTGCAGCAACGCCCTAGGGTGGAACCTAGGTTGCCCGGAAAGTAGAAATGACCATAACTTTCATACTGGTTGCAATTATTCGTTTTATACGATGGAAAAACTGTTGTATTGATATTGTATTTTATGCTTCTGGCGTTGACTTCTAAGGCACTAACTATTCGATCTTGTGGAGCAACGCCCTAGAGTGAAGCCGAGGTTGCCCGGAACGTAGAAATGACCATCACTTTCAAACTGGTTGCAATTATTCCGGTTATATGATGGAAAGACTGTTGTATTTTTATTGCATTTTATGCTTCGGGCATTGACTTCTAAGGCCCTAACTATTCAATCTGTTGGAGCAACGCCCTAGGGTGTAGCATAGGTTGCCCGGAAAGTAGAAATGACCACAACTTTCATACTGGTTGCAATTACCCGTTTTATATGATCGTAAAACTGTTGTATTTATATTGTATTTTATGCTTCTGGTGTTCACTTCTTAGGCCCTAACTATTCGATCTGGTGGAACAACGCCCTAGGGTGAAGCCTAGGTTGCCGGGAACGTAGACATGACCATAACTTTCACACTGGTTGCAATTATTCGTTTTATACGATGGAAAAACTGTTATATTTAAATTGTATTTTATGCTTCTGGCGTTGACTTCTTATGCCCTAACTATTCCATCTGGTGGAACAACACCCTAGGGTGATGCCTGGGTTGCCCGGAACGTAGATATGACCATAACTTTCACATCGGTAGCAATTATTCGTTTTATACGATGGAAAAACTGTTCTATTTGTTTTGTCTTTTATGCTTCGGGCGTTGACTTCTAAGGCCCTAACTATTCGATCTGGTGGAGCAACGCCCTAGAGTGAAGCCTAGGTTGCCCGGAACGTAGAAATGACGTTAACTTTCATACTGGTTGCAATTACTCGTTTTATACGATTGAAAAGTTGTTGTATTTATATTGTATTTTATGCTTCTGGCGTTGACTTCTTATGCCCTAACTGTTCCATCTCGTGGAACAACGTCCTATGGTGATGCCTAGGTTGCCGCGGAACGTAGAAATGACCATAACTTTCATACCGGTAGCAATTATTCGTTTTATACGATGAAAAAACTGTACTATTTATTTTGTATTTTATGCTTCGGGCGTTGTCTTCTAAGGCCCTAACTATTCAATCTGTTGAAGCAACGCCCTAGAGTGAAGCCTAGGTTGCCCGGAAAGTAGAAATGACCATAACTTTCATACTGGTTGCAATTATTCGTTTTATACGATGGAAAAACTGTTGTATTTATATTGTATTTTATGCTTCTGGCGTTGACTTCTAAGGCCCTAACT
Organism: Calliopsis andreniformis; assembly: GCF_051401765.1. Lineage (NCBI taxonomy): Eukaryota > Metazoa > Arthropoda > Insecta > Hymenoptera > Andrenidae > Calliopsis > Calliopsis andreniformis. The sequence continues at coordinate 2,335,001 of NW_027480460.1, read as the reverse complement.
ATTCAATCTGTTGGGGCAACGCCCTAGGGCCAAGCCTAGGTTGCCCGCAAAGTAGAAATGACGTTAACATTCATACTGGTTGCAATTATTCGTTTTATACGATGGAAAGACTGTTGTATTTATATTGTATTTTATGCTTCTGGCGTTCACTTCTTAGGCCCTAACTATTCGATCTGGTGGAGCAACGCGCTATAGTGAAGCCTAGGTTGCCCGGAACGTAGAAATGACCATCACTTTCAAAGTGGTTGCAATTAATCCTTTTATACGATGGAAAAACTGTTGTATTTTTATTGCATTTTATGCTTCCGGCGTTGACTTCTAAGGCCCTAACTATTCTATCTGTTGGAGCAACGCCCTAGGGTGAAGCCTAGGTTGCCCGGAAAGTAGAAATGAGGTTGCCTTTCATACTGGTTGCAATTATTCGTTTTATACGATGGAAAAACTGTTGTATTGATATTGTGTTTTATGCTTCTGGCGTTGACTTCTAAGGCACTAGCTATTCGATCTGGTGGAGCAACGCCCTAGGGTGAAGCCTAGGTTGCCGGGAACGTGGAAATGACCATAACTTTCACACTGGTTACTATTATTCGTTTTATTTAATCGAAAAGCTGTTCTATTTATTTTGTATTTTATGCTTCGGGCATTGACTTCTGAGGCCCTAACTATTCGACCTGGTGGTGCAACGCCCTAGAGTGAAGCCGAGGTTGCCCGGAACGTAGAAATGACCATCACTTTCACACTGGTTGCAATTATTCGTTTTATACGATGGAAAAACTGTTCTATTTATATTGTATTTTATGCTTCGGGCGTTGACTCCTAAGGCCCTAACTATTCAATCGGTTGCAGCAACGCCCTAGGGTGGAACCTAGGTTGCCCGGAAAGTAGAAATGACCATAACTTTCATACTGGTTGCAATTATTCGTTTTATACGATGGAAAAACTGTTGTATTGATATTGTATTTTATGCTTCTGGCGTTGACTTCTAAGGCACTAACTATTCGATCTGGTGGAGCGACGCCCTAGGGTGAAGCCTAGGTTGCCCGGAACGTAGAAATGACCATAACTTTCACACCGGTAGCAATTATTCGTTTTATACGATGAAAAAACTGTACTATTTATTTTGTATTTTATGCTTCGGGCGTTGACTTCTTATGCCCTAACTATTCCATCTGGTGGAACAACACCCTAGGGTGATGCCTGGGTTGCCCGGAACGTAGATATGTCCATAACCTTCACACAGGTTGCAATTATTCGTTTTATACGATGGAAAAACTGTTCTATTTATATTGTATTTTATGCTTCGGGCGTTGACTCCTAAGGCCCTAACTATTCAATCGGTTGCAGCAACGCCCTAGGGTGGATCCTAGGTTGCCTGGAAAGTAGAAATAACCACAACTTTCTTACTTGTTGCAATTATTCGTTTTATACGATGGAAAAGCTGTTATATTTATATTGTATTTTATGCTTCTGGCGTTGACTTCTTATGCCCTAACTATTCCATTTGGTGGAACAACGCCTTAGGGTGAAGCCTGGGTTGCCCGGAACGTAGTAATGACCATAACTTTCACACCGGTAGCAATTATTCGTTTTATACGATGGAAAAACTGTTCTATTTATTTTGTATTTTATGCTTCGGGCGTTGACTTCTAAGGCCCTAACTATTCAATCTGTTGGAGCAACGCCCTAGGGTGAAGCCTAGGTTGCCCGGAAAGTAGAAATAACCACAACTTTCATACTTGATGTAATTATTCGTTTTATACGATGGAAAAACTGTTCTATTTATTTTGTATTTTATGCTGCGGGCGTTGACTTCTAAGGCCCTAACTATTCGGTCTGGTTGAGCAACGCCCTAGAGTGAAGCCTAGGTTGCCCGGAACGTAGAAATGACCAGAAGTTTCACACTGGTTGCTATTATTCGTTTTATACGATGGAAAAACTGTTATATTTATATTGTATTTTATGCTTCTGGCGTTGACTTCTATGGCCCTACCTATTCCATTTGGTGGAGCAACACCCTAAAGTGAAGCCTAGGTTGTCAGAAACGTAGAAATGAACATAACTTTCACACTGGTAGCAATTATTCGTATCATACAATGGAAAAACTGTTCTATTTATTTTGTATTTTATGCTTCGGGCGTTGACTTCTAAGGCCCTAACTATTCCATCTGGTGGAACAACGCCCTAGAGTGAAGCCTAGGTTGCCCGGAACGTAGAAATGACCAGAACCTTCACACTGGTTGCTATTATTCGATTTATACGATGGAAAAACTGTTATATTTATATTGCATTTTATGCTTCTGGCATTGACTTCTGAGGCCGTAACTATTCGATCTGGTGGAGCAACGCCCTAGAGTGAAGCCTAGGTTGCCCGGAACGTAGAAATGACCAGAACCTTCACACTGGTTGCTATTATTCGATTTATACGATGGAAAAACTGTTATATTTATATTGTATATTATGCTTCTGGCGTTGACTTCTTATGCCCTAACTATTCCATCTGGTGGAACAACACCCTAGGGTGATGCCTGGGTTGCCCGGAACGTAGATATGACCATAACTTTCACATCGGTAGCAATTATTCGTTTTATACGATGGAAAAACTGTTCTATTTATTTTGTATTTTATGCTTCGGGCGTTGACTTCTAAGGCCCTAACTGTTCAATCTGTTGGAGCAACGCCCTAGGGTGAAGCCTAGGTTGCCCGGAACGTAGAAATGATCATAACTTTCACACCGGTAGCAATTATTCGTTTTATACGATGAAAAAACTGTACTATTTATTTTGTATTTTATGCTTCGGGCGTTGACTTCTTATGCCCTAACTATTCCATCTGGTGGAACAACACCCTAGGGTGATGCCTGGGTTGCCCGGAACGTAGATATGACCATAACTTTCACATCGGTAGCAATTATTCGTTTTATACGATGGAAAAACTGTTCTATTTATTTTGTATTTTATGCTTCGGGCGTTGACTTCTAAGGCCCTAACTGTTCAATCTGTTGGAGCAACGCCCTAGGGTGAAGCCTAGGTTGCCCGGAACGTAGAAATGTCCATAACTTTCACACCGGTAGCAATTATTCGTTTTATACGATGAAAAAACTGTACTATTTATTTTGTATTTTATGCTTCGGGCGTTGCCTTCTAAGGCCCTAACTATTCAATCTGTTGGAGCAACGCCCTAGGGTGAAGCCTAGGTTGCCCGGAACGTAGAAATGACGTTAACTTTCATACTGGTTGCAATTACTCGTTTTATACGATTGAAAAGCTGTTGTATTTATATTGTATTTTATGCTTCTGGCGTTGACTTCTTATGCCCTAACTATTCCATCTCGTGGAACAACGTCCTATGGTGATGCGTAGGTTGCCGCGGAACGTAGAAATGACCATAACTTTCACACCGGTAGCAATTATTCGTTTTATACGATGAAAAAACTGTACTATTTATTTTGTATTTTATGCTTCGGGCGTTGTCTTCTAAGGCCCTAACTATTCGATCTGGTGGAGCAACGCCCTAGAGTGAAGCCTAGGTTGCCCAGAACGTAGAAATGACCATCACTTTCACACTGGTTGCAATTATTCCTGTTATACGATGGAAAAACTCTTGTATATTTATTGTATTTTATGCTTCGGGCGTTGACTTCCATGGCCCTACCTATTCGATTTGGTGGAGCAACACCCTAAAGTGAAGCCTAGGTTGTCAGAAACGTAGAAATGAACATAACGTTCACACTGGTAGCAATTATTCGTTTTATACGATGGAAAAACTGTTCTATTTATTTTGTATTTTATGCTTCGGGCGTTGACTTCTAAGGCCCTAACTGTTCAATGTGTTGGAGCAACGCCCTAGGGTGAAGCCTAGGTTGCCAGGAAAGTAGAAATAACCACAACTTTCATACTTGTTGCAATTATTCGTTTTATACGATGGAAAAACTGTTATATTTATATTGTATTTTATGCTTCTGGCGTAGACTTCTTAGGCCCTAAGTGTTCGATCTGGTGGAGCAACGCCCTAGAGTGAAGCCGAGGTTGCCCGGAACGTAGAAATGATCATCACTTTCTAACTGGTTGCAATTAATTCTTTTACACGATGGAAAAACTGTTGTATTTATATTGCATTTTATGCTTCGGGCGGCGACTTCTATGGCCCTACCTATTCGATCTGGTGGAGCAACACCCTACAGTGAAGCCTAGGTTGCCCGGAACGTAGATATGTCCATAACCTACACAGGTTGCAATTATTCGTTTTCTACGATGGAAAAGCTGTTGTATTTAAATTGTATTTTATGCTTCCGGTGTTGACTTCTTAGACCCTAACTCTTCGATCTAGTGGAGCAACGCCTCAGAGCTAAGTCTAGGATGCCCGAAACGTCGAAATGGTCGTTACTTTCGCACTGGTTGCAATTAGTCATGCTATACAATGGAAAAATTGTTGCATTTATACTGTATTTTATGCTTCTGGCGTTGACTTCTAAGGCCGCAGCTATTCGATTTGGTGGAGCAACGCCCTAGAGTGAAGCCTAGGTTGCCCGGAACGTAGAAATGCCCATTACTTTCACACCGGTAGCAATTATTCGTTTTATACGATGAAAAAACTGTACTATTTATTTTGTATTTTATGCTTCGGGCGTTGCCTTCTAAGGCCCTAACTATTCAATCTGTTGGAGCAACGCCCTAGGGTGAAGCCTAGGTTGCCCGGAACGTAGAAATGATCATAACTTTCACACCGGTAGCAATTATTCGTTTTATACGATGAAAAAACTGTACTATTTATTTTGTATTTTATGCTTCGGGCGTTGACTTCTTATGCCCTAACTATTCCATCTGGTGGAACAACACCCTAGGGTGATGCCTGGGTTGCCCGGAACGTAGATATGCCAATAACTTTCACATCGGTAGCAATTATGCGTTTTATACGATGGAAAAACTGTTCTATTTATTTTGTATTTTATGCTTCGGGCGTTGACTTCTAAGGCCCTAACTGTTCAATCTGTTGGAGCAACGCCCTAGGGTGAAGCCTAGGTTGCCCGGAACGTAGAAATGTCCATAACTTTCACACCGGTAGCAATTATTCGTTTTATACGATGAAAAAACTGTACTATTTATTTTGTATTTTATGCTTCGGGCGTTGCCTTCTAAGGCCCTAACTATTCAATCTGTTGGAGCAACGCCCTAGGGTGAAGCCTAGGTTGCCCGGAACGTAGAAATGACGTTAACTTTCATACTGGTTGCAATTACTCGTTTTATACGATTGAAAAGCTGTTGTATTTATATTGTATTTTATGCTTCTGGCGTTGACTTCTTATGCCCTAACTATTCCATCTCGTGGAACAACGTCCTATGGTGATGCGTAGGTTGCCGCGGAACGTAGAAATGACCATAACTTTCACACCGGTAGCAATTATTCGTTTTATACGATGGAAAAACTGTTCTATTTATTTTGTATTTTATGCTTCGGGCGTTGACTTCTAAGGCCCTAACTATTCAATGTGTTGGAGCAACGCCCTAGGGTGAAGCCTAGGTTGCCAGGAAAGTAGAAATAACCACAACTTTCATACTTGTTGCAATTATTCGTTTTATACGATGGAAAAACTGTTATATTTATATTGTATTTTATGCTTCTGGCGTTGACTTCTTAGGCCCTAACTATTCGATCTGGTGGAACGACGCCCTAGAGTGAAGCCTAGGTTGCCCAGAACGTAGAAATGACCATCACTTTCACACTGGTTGCAATTATTCCTGTTATACGATGGAAAAACTCTTGTATATTTATTGTATTTTATGCTTCGGGCGTTGACTTCCATGGCCCTACCTATTCGATTTGGTGGAGCAACACCCTACAGTGAAGCCTAGGTTGTCAGAAACGTAGAAATGAACATAACGTTCACACTGGTAGCAATTATTCGTTTTATACAATGGAAAAAGTGTTCTATTGACTTTGTATTTTATGCTTCGGGCGTTGACTTCTAAGGCCCTAACTATTCGATCTGGTGGAGCAACGCCCTAGAGTGAAGCCTAGGTTGCCCGCAACGTAGAAATGACCAGAACTTTCACACTGGTTGCTATTATTCGTTTTATACGGTGTATAAACTGTTATATTTATATTGTATTTTATGCTTCTGGCGTTGTCTTCTATGGCCCTACCTATTCGATTTGGTGGAACAACACCCTACAGTGAAGCCTAGGCTGTCAGAAACGTAGAAATGAACATAACTTTCACACTGGTAGCAATTATTCGTCTTATACAATGGAAAAACTGTTCTATTTATTTTGTATTTTATGATTCGGGCGTTGACTTCTAAGGCCCTAACTATTCGATCTGGTGGAGCAACGCCCTAGAGTGAAGCATAGGTTGCCCGGAACGTAGAAATGACCAGAACTTTCACACTGGTTGCTATTATTCGTTTTATACGATGGAAAAACTGTTATATTTATATTGTATTTTATGCTTCTGGCGTAGACTTCTTAGGCCCTAAGTGTTCGATCTGGTGGAGCAACGCCCTAGAGTGAAGCCGAGGTTGCCCGGAACGTAGAAATGATCATCACTTTCTAACTGGTTGCAATTAATCCCTTTACACGATGGAAAAACTGTTGTATTTATATTGCATTTTATGCTTCGGGCGGAGACTTCTATGGCCCTACCTATTCGATCTGGTGGAGCAACACCCGACAGTGAAGCCTAGGTTGCCCGGAACGTAGATATGTCCATAACCTACACAGGTTGCAATTATTCGTTTTCTACGATGGAAAAGCTGTTGTATTTAAATTGTATTTTATGCTTCCGGTGTTGACTTCTTAGACCCTAACTCTTCGATCTAGTGGAGCAACGCCTCAGAGTTAAGTCTAGGATGCCCGAAACGTCGAAATGGTCGTTACTTTCGCACTGGTTGCAATTATTCATGCTATACAATGGAAAAATTGTTGCATTTATACTGTATTTTATGCTTCTGGCGTTGACTTCTAAGGCCGCAGCTATTCGATTTGGTGGAGCAACGCCCTAGAGTGAAGCCTAGGTTGCCCGGAACGTAGAAATGCCCATTACTTTCACACTGGTTGCAATTATTAGTTTTATACGATGGAAAAACTGTTCTATTTATTTTGTATTTTATGCTTCGGGCGTTGACTTCTTATGCTCGACCCATTCCATCTGGTGGAACAACACCCTAGGGTGATGCCTAGGTTGCCTGGAACGTAGAAATGACCATAACTTTCACACCGGTAGCAATTATTCGTTTTATACGATGGAAAAACTGTTCTATTTATATTGTACTTTATGCTTCGGGCGTTGACTCCTAAGGCCCTAACTATTCAATCGGTTGCAGCAACGCCCTAGGGTGGATGCTAGGTTGCCCGGAAAGTAGAAATGACCATAACTTTCATACTGGTTGCAATTATTCGGTTTATACTATGAAAAAACTGTTGTATTGATATTGTATTTTATGCTTCTGGCGTTGAATTCTAAGGCACTAACTATTCGATCTGGTGGAGCAACGCCCTAGAGTGAAGCCGAGGTTGCCCGGAAAGTAGAAATAACCACAACTTTCATACTTGTTGCAATTATTCGTTTTATACGATGGAAAAACTGTTCTATTTATTTTGTACTTTATGCTTCGGGCGTTGACTTCTAAGGCCCTAACTATTCGGTCTGGTTGAGCAACGCCCTAGAGTGAAGCCTAGGTTGCCCGGAACGTAGAAATGACCAGAAGTTTCACACCGGTAGCAATTATTCGTTTTATACGATGGAAAAACTGTTGTATTTATATTGATTTCATGCTTCTGGCGTTGACTTCTAAGGCACTAACTATTCGATCTGGTGGAGCAACGCCCTAGGGTGAAGCCTAGGTTGCCCGGAACGTAGAAATGACCATAACTTTCACACCGGTAGCAATTATTCGTTTTATACGATGGAAAAACTGTTCCATTTATTTTGTATTTAATGCTTCGGGCGTTGGCTTCTAAGGCCCTAACTGTTTGATCTGGTGGATCAACGCCCTAGAGTGAAGCCTAGGTTGCTCGGAATGTAGAAAAGACCATAACATTCACAATGGTTGAAATTATTCGTTTTATACGATAGAGAAACTGTTATATTTATATTGTATTTTATGCTTCTGCCGTTGATCTCATAGGCCCTAACTATTCAATCTGGTGGAACAACGCCCTAGAGTGAGGCCTAGGTTGCCCGTAACGTAGAAATGACCATCACTTCCATACTGGTAGCAATTATTCGTTTTATACGATGGAAAAACTGTTGTATTTATATTGTATCTTATGCTTCTGGCGTTGACTTCTAAGGCACTAACTATTCGATCTGGCGGTGCAACGCCCCAGAGTGAAGCCCAGGTTGCCCGGAACGTAGAAATGATCATCACTTTCAAACTGGTTGCAATTATTCCTGTTATATGATGGAAAAACTGTTGTATTTTTATTGCATTTTATGCTTCGGGCATTGACTTCTAAGGCCCTAACCATTCAATCTGTTGGAGCAACGCCCTAGGGTGTAGCCTAGGTTGCCCGGAACGTAGAAATGACCATCACTTCCATACTGGTAGCAATTATTCGTTTTATACGATGGAAAAACTGTTGTATTTATATTGTATCTTATGCTTCTGGCGTTGACTTCTAAGGCACTAACTATTCGATCTGGCGGAGCAACGCCCCAGAGTGATGCCTAGGTTGCCTGGAACGTAGAAATGATCATCACTTTCAAACTGGTTGCAATTATTCCTGTTATATGATGGAAAAACTGTTGTATTTTTATTGCATTTTATGCTTCGGGCATTGCCTTCTAAGGCCGTAACTATTCAATCTGTTGGAGCAACGCCCTAGGGTGTAGCCTAGGTTGCCCGGGAAGTAGAAATGACCATCACTTTCAAACTGGTTGCAATTAATCCTTTTATACGATGGAAAAACTGTTGTATTTTTGTTGCATTTTATGCTTCGGGCATTGACTTATAAGGCCCTAACTATTCAATCCGTTGGAGCAACGCCCTACGGTGAAGCCTAGGTTGCCCGGAACGTAGATATGACCATAACATTCACATCGGTAGCAATTATTCGTTTTATACGATGGAAAAACTGTTCTATTTATTTTGTATTTTATGCTTCGGGCGTTGACTTCGAAGGCCCTAACTGTTCAATCTGTTGGAGCAACGCCCTACGGTGAAGCCTAGGTTGCCCGGAACGTAGAAATGATCATAACTTTCACACCGGTAGCAATTATTCGTTTTATACGATGAAAAAACTGTACTATTTATTTTGTATTTTATGCTTCGGGCGTTGCCTTCTAAGGCCCTAACTATTCAATCTGTTGGAGCAACGCCCTAGGGTGAAGCCTAGGTTGCCCGGAACGTAGAAATGACGTTAACTTTCATACTGATTGCAATTACTCGTTTTATACGATTGAAAAGCTGTTGTATTTATATTGTATTTTATGCTTCTGGCGTTGACTTCTTAGGCCCTAACTATTCCATCTCGTGGAACAACGCCCTATGGTGAAGCCTAGGTTGCCGCGGAACGTAGAAATGACCATAACTTTCACACCGGTAGCAATTATTCGTTTTATACGATGAAAAAACTGTACTATTTATTTTGTATTTTATGCTTCGGGCGTTGTCTTCTAAGGCCCTAACTATTCAATCTGTTGAAGCAACGCCCTAGAGTGAAGCCTAGGTTGCCCGGAAAGTAGAAATGACCATAACTTTCATACTGGTTGCAATTATTCGTTTTATACGATGGAAAAACTGTTGTATTTATATTGTATTTTATGCTTCTGGCGTTGACTTCTAAGGCCCTAACTATTCAATCTGTTGGGGCAACGCCCTAGGGCCAAGCCTAGGTTGCCCGCAAATTAGAAATGACGTTAACTTTCATACTGGTTGCAATTATTCGTTTCATACGATGGAAAGACTGTTGTATTTATATTGCATTTTATGCTTCTGGCGTTCACTTCTTAGGCCCTAACTATTCGATCTGGTGGAGCAACGCGCTAGAGTGAAGCCTAGGTTGCCCGGAACGTAGAAATGACCATCACTTTCAAAGTGGTTGCAATTAATCCTTTTATACGATGGAAAAACTGTTGTATTTTTATTGCATTTTATGCTTCCGGCGTGGGCTTCTAAGGCCCTAACTATTCAATCTGTTGGAGCAACGCCCTAGGGTGAAGCCTAGGTTGCCCGGAAAGTAGAAATGAGGTTAACTTTCATACTGGTTGCAATTATTCGTTTTATAGAATGGAAAAACTGTTGTATTGATATTGTGTTTTATGCTTCTGGCGTTGACTTCTAAGGCACTAGCTATTCGATCTCGTGGAGCAACGCCCTAGAGTGAAGCCGAGGTTGCCCGGAACGTAGAAATGACCATCACTTTCAAACTGGTTGCAATTATTCCGGTTATATGATGGAAAGACTGTTGTATTTTTATTGCATTTTATGCTTCGGGCATTGACTTCTAAGGCCCTAACTATTCAATCTGTCGGAGCAACGACCTAGGGTGTAGCCTACGTCGCCCGGAACGTAGAAATGACCACAACTTTCATACTGGTTGCAATTACTCGTTTTATATGATGGAAAAACTGTTGTATTTATATTGTATTTTATGCTTCTGGCGTTCACTTCTTAGGCCCTAACTATTCGATCTGGTGGAACAACGCCCTAGGGTGAGGCCTAGGTTGCCCGGAACGTAGAAATGACCATAACTTTTACACTGGTAGCAATTATTCGTTTTATACGATGGAAAAACTGTTCTATTTATTTTGTATTTTATTCTTCGGGCGTTGACTTCTAAGGCCCTAACTGTTGGATCTGGTGGAGCAACGCCCTAGAGTGAAGCCTAGGTTGCCCGGAACGTAGAAATGACCATAACTTTCACACTGATTGCTATTATTCGTTCTATACGATGGAAAATCTGTTATATTTATATTGTATTTTATGCTTCTGGCGTAGACTTCTAAGGCACTAACTATTCGATCTGGTGAAGCAACGCCCTAGAGTGAAGCCGAGGTTGCCCGGAACGTAGAAATGACCATCACTTTCAAACTGGTTGCAATTATTCCGGTTATATGATGGAAAGACTGTTGTATTTTTATTGCATTTTATGCTTCGGGCATTGACTTCTAAGGCCCTAACTATTCAATCTGTTGGAGCAACGCCCTAGGGTGTAGCATGGGTTGCCCGGAAAGTAGAAATGACCACAACTTTCATACTGGTTGCAATTAACGTTTTATATGATCGTAAAACTGTTGTATTTATATTGTATTTTATGCTTCTGGCGTTCACATCTTAGGCCCTAACTATTCGATCTGGTGGAGCAACGCCCTAGGGTGAAGCCTAGGTTGCCGGGAACGTAGAAATGACCATAACTTTCACACTGGTTGCAATTATTCGTTTTATACGATAGAAAAACTGTTATATTTAAATTGTATTTTATGCTTCTGGCGTTGACTTCTTATGCCCTAACTATTCCATCTGGTGGAACAACACCCTAGGGTGATGCCTGCGTTGCCCGGAACGTAGAAATGACCATAACTTTCACATCGGTAGCAATTATTCGTTTTATACGATGGAAAAACTGTTCTATTTATTTTGTATTTTATGCTTCGGGCGTTGACTTCTAAGGCCCTAACTGTTCAATGTGTTGGAGCAACGCCCTAGGATGAAGCCTAGGTTGCCAGGAAAGTAGAAATAACAACAACTTTCATACTTGTTGCAATTATTCGTTTTATACGATGGAAAAACTGTTATATTTATATTGTATATTATGCTTCTGGCGTTGACTTCTTAGGCCCTACCTATTCGATTTGGTGGAGCAACACCCTACAGTGAAGCCTAGGTTGTCAGAAACGTAGAAATGAACATAACTTTCACACTGGTAGCAATTATTCGTTTTATACAATGGAAAAACTGTTCTATTTATTTTGTATTTTATGCTTCGGGCGTTGACTTCTAAGGCCCTAACTATGCCATCTGGTGGAGCAACGCCCCAGAGTGAAGCCTAGGTTTCCCGGAACGTAGAAATGACCATAACTTTCACACTGGTTGCAATTATTCGCTTTATACGACGGAAAAGCTGTGGTATTTATATCGTATTTTATGCTTCTGGCGTTGACTTCTTAGGCCCTAACTATTAGATCTGGTGGAACGACGCCCTAGAGTGAAGCCTAGGTTGCCCAGAACGTAGAAATGACCATCACTTTCACACTGGTTGCAATTATTCCTGTTATACGATGGAAAAACTCTTGTATATTTATTGTATTTTATGCTTCGGGCATTGACTTCCATGGCCCTACCTATTCGATTTGGTGGAGCAACACCCTACAGTGAAGCCTAGGTTGTCAGAAACGTAGAAATGAACATAACGTTCACACTGGTAGCAATTATTCGTTTTATACAATGGAAAAAGTGTTCTATTTACTTTGTATTTTATGGTTCGGGCGTTGACTTCTAAGGCCTTAACTATTCGATCTGGTGGAGCAACGCCCTAGAGTGAAGCCTAGGTTGCCCGCAACGTAGAAATGACCAGAACTTTCACACTGGTTGCTATTATTCGTTTTATACGGTGTATAAACTGTTATATTTATATTGTATTTTATGCTTCTGGCGTTGTCTTCTATGGCCCTACCTATACGATTTGGTGGAACAACACCCTACAGTGAAGCCTAGGCTGTCAGAAACGTAGAAATGAACATAACTTTCACACTGGTAGCAATTATTCGTTTTATACAATGGAAAAACTGTTCTATTTATTTTGTATTTTATGCTTCTGGCGTAGACTTCTTAGGCCCTAAGTGTTCGATCTGGTGGAGCAACGCCCTAGAGTGAAGCCGAGGTTGCCCGGAACGTAGAAATGATCATCACTTTCAAACTGGTTGCAATTAATCCTTTTATACGATGGAAAAACTGTTGTATTTATATTGCATTTTATGCTTCGGGCGGAGACTTCTATGGCCCTACCTATTCGATCTGGTGGAGCAACACCCTACAGTGAAGCCTAGGTTGCCCGGAACGTAGATATGACCATAACCTTCACACAGGTTGCAATTGTTCGTTTTCTACGATGGAAAAACTGTTGTATTTATATTGTATTTCATGCTTCTGGCGTTGACTTCTAAGGCACTAACTATTCGATCTGGTGGAGCGACGCCCTAGGGTGAAGCCTAGGTTGCCCGGAACGTAGAAATGACCATAACTTTCACACCGGTAGCAATTATTCGTTTTATACGATGGAAAAACTGTTGTATTAATATTGCATTTTATGCATCTGGCGTTGACTTCTTAGGTCCTAACTACTCGATCTGGTGGAGTAATGCCACACAGTTAAGTCTAGGATGCCCGAAACGTCGAAATTATCTTTACTCTCGCACTGGTTGCAACTAGTCATGCTATACAATGGAAAAACTGTTGTATTTATACTGTATTTTGTGCTTCTGGCGTTGACTTCTAAGGCACTAACTATTCGATCTGGTGGAGCTACGCCCTAGGGTGAAGCCTAGGTTGCCCGGAACGTATAAATGACCATCACTTTCAAACTGGTTGCAATTATTCCTGTTATATGATGGAAAAGCTGTTGTATTTTTGTTGCATTTTATGCTTCGGGCGTTGACTTCTTATGCCCTAACTATTCCATCTGGTGGAACAACGCCCTAGGGTGAAGCCTATGTTGCCCGGAACGTAGAAATGTCCATAACTTTCACACCGGTAGCAATTATTCGTTTTATACGATGGAAAAACTGTTGTATTTATATTGTATTTCATGCTTCTGGCGTTGACTTCTAAGGCCCTAACTGTTTGATCTGGTGGAGCAACGCCCTAGGCGTGAAGCCTAGGTTGCTCGGAACGTAGAAATGACCATAACTTTCACACTGGTTGCTATTATTCATTCTATACGATGGAAAAACTGTTATATTTATATTGTATCTTATGCTTCTGGCGTTGACTTCTTAGGCCCTAACAATTCGATCTGGTGGAACAACGCCCTAGAGTGATGCCTAGGTTGCCTGGAACGTACAAATGAACATCTCTTTCACAAGGGTTGCAATTATTCCTTTTATGGGATGGACAGACTGTTGTATTTTTATTGTATTTTATGCTTCAGGCGTTGACTTCTGAGGCCGCAGCTCTTGGATGTGGTGGAAGAACGCCATAGAGTGAAGCCTAGGTTGCCCGGAACGTAGAAATGACCATAACTTTCATACTGGTTGCAATTATTCGTTTTATATGATGGAAGAACTATTGTATTTATATTGTATTTTATGCTGCTGGCGCCCACTTCTTAGCCCCTAACTATTCGATCTGGTGGAACAACGCCCTGGGGTGAAGCCTAGGTTGCCGGAACGTAGAAATGATCATAACTTTCACACTGGTTGCTATTATTCGTTTTATACGATGGAAAAACTGTTCTATTTATTTTGTATTTTATGCTTCTGGCGTTGACTTCTAAGGCCCTAAATATTCAATCTGTTGTATCAACGCCCTAGGGTGAAGCCCAGGTTGCTCGGAACGTAGAAATGACCGTAAGTCTCATTCTGGTTGCAATTATTCGTTTTATACGATGGAAAAACTGTTGTATTTATATTGTATTTTATGCTTCTGGCGTTGACTTCTTAGGCCCTAACTATTCGATCTGGTGGAGCAATGCCTCAGAGTTAAGTCTAGGATGCCCGAAACGCCGAAATGATCATTACTTTCACACTTGTTGAAATTATTCCTGTTATACGATGAAAAGGCTGTTGTATTTATATTGTATTTTATGCTTCAGGCGTAGGCTTCTAAGGCCGTAGCTATTCGATATGGTGGAGCACCGCCCTAGAGTGAAGCCTAGGATGCTCGGAACGTAGAAATGACCACTACTTTCACACTGTTTGCAATTATTCAATTAGTACGATGGAAAAGCTGTTGTATTTATATCGTATTTTATGCTTCCGGCGTTGACTTCTTAGGCCCTAACACTTCGATCTGGTGGAGCAACGCCCTACAGTGAAGCCTAGGTTGCCCGGAACGTAGATATGACCATAACCTTCACACAGTTTGCAATTATTCGTTTTATACGGTGTAACGGCTGTTGTATTTATATTGTATTTTATGCCTCTGGCGTTGGCTTCTAAGGCCGTAGCTATTAGATGTGGTGGAGCAACGCCCTAGAGTGACGCCTAGGGTGCTTGGAACGTAGAAATGACCATTACTTTCACACTGGTTGCAATTATTCGTTTTATACGATGGAAAAGCTGTTGTATTTATATCGTATTTTATGCTTCTGGCGTTGACTTCTTAGGCCGTAACTATTCGATCTGGTGGAGCAACGCCCTGGAGTGAAGCCTAGGTTACGCGGAACGTAGAATTGGCCATCACTTTCAAACTGGTTGCAATTATTCCTGTTATATGATGGAAACACTGTTGTATTTTTATTGCATTTTATGCTTCGGGCGTTGACTTCTAAGGCCCTAACTATTCCATCTGTTGGAACAACGGCCTAGAGTGAAGCCTAGGTTGCTCGGAAAGTAGAAATGACCATAAGTTTCATACTGGTTGCAATTATTCGTTTTATACAATGGAAAAACTGTTCTATTTATTTTGTATTTTATGCTTCGGGCGTTGACTTCCAAGGCCCTCGCTGTTTGATCTGGTGGAACAACGCCCTAGCGTGAAGCCTACGTTGCCCGGAACGTAGAAATGACCATCACTTTCACACTGGTTGCAATCATTCCTGATATACGATGGAAAAACTCTTGTATATTTATTGTATTTTATGCTTCGGGCGTAGACTTCTATGGCCCTACCTATTCTATCTGGTGGATCAACGCCTCAGAGTGAAGCCTAGGTTGCTCGGAATGTAGAAAAGACCATAACATTCACAATGGTTGAAATTATTCGTTTTATACGATGGAAAAACTGTTGTATTTTTATTGCATTTTATGCTTCGGGCATTGACATCTAAGGCCCTAACCATTCAATCTGTTGGAGCAACGCCCTAGGGTGTAGCCTAGGTTGCCCGGAACGTAGAAATGACCATTACTTCCATACTGATAGCAATTATTCGTTTTATACGATGGAAAAACTGTTGTATTTATATTGTATCTTATGCTTCTGGCGTTGACTTCTAAGGCACTAACTATTCGATCTGGCGGAGCACCGCCCCAGAGTGATGCCTAGGTTGCCCGGAACGTAGAAATGATCATCACTTTCAAACTGGTTGCAATTATTCCTGTTATATGATGGAAAAACTGTTGGATTTTTATTGCATTTTATGCTTCGGGCATTGCCTTCTAAGGCCGTAACTATTCAATCTGTTGGAGCAACGCCCTAGGGTGTAGCCTAGGTTGCCCGGGAAGTAGAAATGACCATCACTTTCAAACTGGTTGCAATTAATCCTTTTATACGATGGAAAAACTGTTGTATTTTTGTTGCATTTTATGCTTCGTGCATTGACTTATAAGGCCCTAACTATTCAATCCGTTGGAGCAACGCACTAGGGTGAAGCCTAGGTTGCTCGGAAAGTTGAAATGACCATAAGTTTCATACTGGTTGCAATTATTCGTTTTATACGATGGAAAAACTGTTGTATTTATATTGTATTTTATGCTTCTGGCGTTGACTTCTAAGGCACCAACTATTCGATCTGGTGGAGCCACGCCATAGAGTGAAGCCTAGGTTGCCCGGAATGTAGAATTGGCCATCACTTTCAAACTGGTTGCAATTACTCCTGTTATATGATGGAAACACTGTTGTATTTTTTTTGCGTTTTATGGTTCGGGCGTTGACTTCTAAGGCCCTAACTATTCAATCTGTTGGAGCAACGCCCTAGGGTGAAGCCTAGGTTGCTCAGAAAGTAGAAATGTCCATAAGTTTCATACTGGTTGCAATTATTCGTTTTATACGATGGAAAGCTGTTGTATTTATATTGTATTTTATGCTTCTGGCGTTGACTTCTAAGGCACTAGCTATTCGATCTGGAGGAACAACGCAATAGAGTGAAGCCTAGGTTGCCCGGAACGTAGAATTGGCCTTCACTTTCAAACTGGTTGCAATTATTCCTGTTATATGATGGAAACACTGTTGAATTTTTTTTGCATTTTATGGTTCGGGCGTTGACGTCTAAGGCCCTAACTATTCAATCTGTTGGAGCAACGCCCTAGGGTGAAGCCTAGGTTGCTCGCAAAGTGGAAATGACCATAAGTTTCATACTGGTTGCAATTATTAGTTTTATACGATGGAAAAACTGTTGTATTTATATTGTATTTTATGCTTCTGGCGTTGACTTCTAAGGCACTAACTATTCGATCAGGTGGAGCAACGCCCTGGAGTGAAGCCTAGGTTGCCCGGAACGTAGAATTGGCCATCGCTTTCAAACTGGTTGCAATTATTCCTGTTATATGATGGATACACTGTTGTATTTTTATTTTATTTTATGCTTCGGGCGTTGACTTCTAAGGTACTAACTATTCGATCTGGTGGAGCAACGCCCTACAGTGAAGCCTAGCTTGCCCGGAACGTAGAATTGGCCATCGCTTTCAAACTGGTTGCAATTATTCCTGTTATATGATGGATACACTGTTGTATTTTTATTGCATTCTATGCTTCGGGCGTTGACTTCTAAGGCCCTAACTATTCAATCTTTTGGACCAACGCCCTAGGGTGAAGCCTAGCTTGCTCGGAAAGTAGAAATGACCATAAGTTTCATACTGGTTGCAATTATTCGTTTTATACGATGGAAAAGCTGTTGTATTTATATCGTATTTTATGCTTCTGGCGTTGACTTCTTAGGTCGTAACTATTCGGTCTGGTGGAGCAACGGCCGGGAGTGATACCTTGGTTGCCCGGAACGTAGAATTGGCCATCACTTTCATACTGGTTGCAATTATTCCTGATATATGATGGAAACACTGTTGTATTTTTTTTGCATTTTATGGTTCGGGCGTTGACTTCTAAGGCCCTAACTATTCAATCCGTTGGACCAACGCTCTAGGGTGAATCCTAGGTTGCTCGGAAAGTTGAAATGACCATAAGTTTCATACTGGTTGCAATTATTCGTTTTATACGATGGAAAAGCTGTTGTATTTATATTGTATTTTATGCTTCTGGCGTTGACTTCTAAGGCACTAACTATTCGATCTGGTGGAGCCACGCCATAGAGTGAAGCCTAGGTTGCCCGGAACGTAGAATTGGCCACCACTTTCAAACTGGTTGCAATTATTCCTGTTATATGATGGAAACACTGTTGTATTTTTTTTGCGTTTTATGGTTCGGGCGTTGACTCCTAAGGTCCTAACTATTCAATCTGTTGGATCAACGCCCTAGGGTGAAGCCTAGGTTGCTCGGAAAGTAGAAATGACCATAAGTTTCATACTGGTTGCAATTATTCGTTTTATACGATGGAAAAACTGTTGTATTTATATTGTATTTTATGCATCTGGCGTTGACCTCTAAGGCACTAACTATTCGATCAGGTGGAACAACGCCCTGGAGTGAAGCCTAGGTTGCCCGGAACGTAGAATTGGCCATCGCTTTCAAACTGGTTGCAATTATTCCTGTTATATGATGGATACACTGTTGTATTCTTATTGCATTTTATGCTTCGGGCGTTGACTTCTAAGGCCCTAACTATTCAATCTGTTGGAGCAACGCCCTAGGGTGAAGCCTAGCTTGCTCGGAAAGTAGAAATGACCATAAGTTTCATACTGGTTGCAATTATTCGTTTTATACGATGGAAAAGCTGTTGTATTTATATCGTATTTTATGCTTCTGGTGTTGACTTCTTAGGCCGCAACTATTCGGTCTGTTGGAGCAACGCCCTGGAGTGAAACCTAGGTTGCCCGGAACGTAGAATTGGCCATCACTTTCAAACTGGTTGCAATTATTCCTCATATATGTTGGAAACACTGTTGTATTTTTTTTGCATTTTATGGTTCGGGCGTTGACTTCTAAGGCCCTAACTATTCAATCTGTTGGAGCAACGCCCTAGAGTGAAGCCTAGGTTGCTCGGAAAGTAGAAATGAACATAAGTTTCATACTGGTTGCAATTATTCGTTTTATACGATGGAAAAACTGTTGCATTTATATCGTATTTTATGCTTCTGGCGTAGACTTCTTAGGCCCTAAGTGTTCGATCTGGTGGAGCAACGCCCTAGAGTGAAGCCGAGGTTGCCCGGAACGTAGAAATGATCATCACTTTCAAACTGGTTGCAATTAATCCTTTTATACGGTGGAAAAACTGTTGTATTTATATTGCATTTTATGCTTCGGGCGGAGACTTCTATGGCCCTACCTATTCGATCTGGTGGAGCAACACCCTACAGTGAAGCCTAGGTTGCCCGGAACGTAGATATGACCATAACCTTCACACAGGTTGCAATTGTTCGTTTTCTACGATGGAAAAACTGTTCTATTTATTTTGTATTTTATGCTTCTGGCGTTGACTTCTAAGGCCCTAAATATTGAATCTGTTGGATCAACGCCCTAGGGTGAAGCCTACGTTGCTCGGAACGTAGAAATGACCATAAGTCTCATACTGGTTGCAATTATTCGTTTTATACGATGGAAAAACTGTTGTATTTATATTGTATTTTATGCTTCTGGCGCTGACTTCTAAGGCACTAACTATTCGATCTGGTGGAGCAACGAAACAGAGTGAAGCCTAGGTTGCCCGGAACGTAGAATTGGCCATCACTTTCAAACTGGTTGCAATTATTCCTGTTATATGATGGTAACACTGTTGTATTTTTTTTGCATTTCTAGGTTCGGGCGTTGACTTCTACAGCCCTAACTATTGTACCTGTTGGAGCAACGCCTTAGGGTGCAGCCTAGGTTGCTCGGAAAGTGGAAATTACCATAAGTCTCATACTGGTTGCAATTATTTGTTTTATACGATGGAAAAACTGTTGTATTTATATTGTATTTTATGCTTCTGGCGTTTACTTCTTAGGCCCTAACTATTCGATCTGGTGGAGCAATGCCTCGGAGTTAAGTCTAGGATGCCCGAAACGCCGAAATGATCATTACTTTCACGCTTGTTGAAATTATTCCTGTTATACGATGAAAAGGCTGTTGTATTTGTATTGTATTTTATGCTTCAGGCGTAGGCTTCTAAGCCCGTAGCTATTCGATATGGTGGAGCACCGCCCTAGAGTGAAGCCTAGGATGCCCGGAACGTAGAATTGGCCTTCACTTTCAAACTGGTTGCAATTATTCCTGTTATATGATGGAAACACTGTTGTATTTTTTTTGCATTTTATGGTTCGGGCGTTGACTTCTAAGGCCCTAACTATACAACCTGTTGGAGCAACGCCCTAGAGTGAAGCCTAGGTTGCCCGGAACGTAGAATTGGCCATCACTTTCATACTGGTTGCAATTATTCCTGTTATATGATGGATACACTGTTGTATTCTTATTGCATTTTATGCTTCGGTCGTTGACTTCTAAGGCCCTAACTATTCAATCTGTTGGAGCAACGCCCTAGGGTGAAGCCTAGCTTGCTCGGAAAGTAGAAATGACCATAAGTTTCATACTGGTTGCAATTATTCGTTTCATACGATGGAAAAGCTGTTGAATTTATATCGTATTTTATGCTTCTGGTGTTGACTTCTTAGGCCGTAACTATTCGGTCTGGTGGAGCAACACCCTGGAGTGAAACCTAGGTTGCCCGGAACGTAGAATTGGCCATCACTTTCAAACTGGTTGCAATTATTCCTGATATATGATGGAAACACTGTTGTATTTTTTTTGCATTTTATGGTTCGGGCGTTGACTTCTAAGGCCCTAACTATTCAATCTGTTGGAGCAACGCCCTAGGGTGAAGCCTAGGTTGCTCGGAAAGTAGAAATGAACATAAGTTTCATACTGGTTGCAATTATTCGTTTTATACGATGGAAAAACTGTTGTATTTATATCGTATTTTATGCTTCTGGCGTTGACTTCTAAGGCACTATCTATTCGATATGGTGGAGCAACGCCCTAGGGCGAAGCCTAGGTTGCCCGGAACGTAGAATTGGCCATCACTTTCAAACTGATTGCAATTATTCCTGTTATATGATGGAAACACTGTTGTATTTTTTTTGCATTTTATGGTTAGGGCGTTGACTTCTAAGGTCCTAACTATCCAATCTGTTGGAGCAACGCCCTAGGGTGAAGCCTAGGTTGCTCGGAAAGTAGAAATGACCATAAGTTTCATACTGGTTGCAATTATTCGTTTTATACGATGGAAAAACTGTTGTATTTATATTGTATTATATGCTCCTGGCGTTGACTTCTAAGGCACTAACTATTCGATCAGGTGGAACAACGCCCTGGAGTGAAGCCTAGGTTGCCCGGAACGTAGAATTGGCCATCGCTTTCAATCTGGTTGCAATTATTCCTGTTATATGATGGATACACTGTTGTATTCTTAATGCATTTTATGCTTCGGGCGTTGACTTCTAAGGCCCTAACTATTCAATCTGTTGGAGCAACGCCCTAGAGTGAAGCCTAGGTTGCTCGGAAAGTAGAAATGAACATAAGTTTCAGACTGGTTGCAATTATTCGTTTTATACGATGGAAAAACTGTTGCATTTATATCGTATTTTATGCTTCTGGCGTTGACTTCTAAGGCACTATCTATTCGATCTGGTGGAGCAACGCCCTAGAGCGAAGCCTAGGTTGCCCGGAACGTAGAATTGGCCATCACTTTCAAACTGGTTGCAATTATTCCTGTTATATGATGGAAACACTGTTGTATTTTTTTTGCATTTTATGGTTAGGGCGTTGACTTCTAAGGTCCTAACTATTCAATTTGTTGGAGCAACGCCCTAGGGTGAAGCCTAGGTTGCTCGGAAAGTAGAAATGACCATAAGTTTCATACTGGTTGCAATTATTCGTTTTATACGATGGAAAAACTCTTGTATATTTATTGTATTTTATGCTTCGGGCATTGACTTCCATGGCCCTACCTATTCGATTTGGTGGAGCAACACCCCACAGTGAAGCCTAGGTTGTCAGAAACGTAGAAATGAACATAACGTTCACACTGGTAGCAATTATTCGTTTTATACAATGGAAAAAGTGTTCTATTTACTTTGTATTTTATGCTTCGGGCGTTGACTTCTAAGGCCCTAACTATTCGATCTGGTGGAGCAACGCCCTAGAGTGAAGCCTAGGTTGCCCGCAACGTAGAAATGACCAGAACTTTCACACTGGTTGATATTATTCGTTTTATACGGTGTATAAACTGTTATATTTATATTGTATTTTATGCTTCTGGCGTTGTCTTCTATGGCCCTACCTATTCGATTTGGTGGAACAACACCCTACAGTGAAGCCTAGGCTGTCAGAAACGTAGAAATGAACATAACTTTCACACTGGTAGCAATTATTCGTTTTATACAATGGAAAAACTGTTGTATTTATTTTGTATTTTATGCTTCGGGCGTTGACTTCTAAGGCCCTAACTATTCGATCTGGTGGAGCAACGCCCTAGAGTGAAGCCTAGGTTGCCCGGAACGTAGAAATGACCAGAACTTTCACACTGGATGCTATTATTCGTTTTATACGATGGAAAAACTGTTATATTTATATTGTATTTTATGCTTCTGGCGTAGACTTCTTAGGCCCTAAGTGTTCGATCTGGTGGAGCAACGCCCTAGAGTGAAGCCGAGGTTGCCCGGAACGTAGAAATGATCATCACTTAGAAAATGGTTGGCATTATTGCTGTTATATGATGGAAAAGCTGTTGTATTTTTATTGCATTTTATGCTTCGGGCATTGACTTATAAGGCCCTAACTATTCAATCTGTTGTAGCAACGCCCTAGGGTGTAGCCTAGGTTGCCCGTAAAGTAGAAGTGACCATAACTTTCCTACTGGTTGCAATTATTCGTTTTATATAATGGAAAAATTGTTGTATTTATATTGTATTTTGTGCTTCTGGCGTTGACTTCTAAGGCAGTAACTATTCTATCTGGTGGAGCAACGCCCTAGGGTGAAGCCTAGGTTGCGCGGAACGTAGAAATGACGTTAACTTTCATACTGGTTGCAACTATTCGTTTTATACGATGGAAAAACTGTTGTATTTATATTGTATTTTATGTTTCTGGCGTTCACTTCTTAGGCCCTAACTACTCGATCTGGTGGAACGACGCCCCAGGGTGAAGCCTAGGTTGCCCGGAACGTAGAAATGACCATAACTTTTACACTGGTTGCAATTATTCGTTTTATACAATGGCAAAACTGTTCTATTTATTTTGTATTTTATGCTTCGGGCGTTGACTTCTAAGGCCCTAACTGTTTGATCTGGTGGAGCAACGCCCTAGGCGTGAAGCTTAGGTTGCTCGGAACGTAGAAATGACCATAACTTTCACACTGGTTGCTATTATTCGTTCTATACGATGGAAAAACTGTTATATTTATATTGTATCTTATGCTTCTGGCGTTGACTTCTTAGGACCTAACAATTCGATCTGGTGGGACAACGCCCTAGAGTGATGCCTAGGTTGCCTGGAACGTACAAATGAACATCACTTTCACAAGGGTTGCAATTATTCCTGTTATAGGATGGACAGACTGTTGTATTTTTATTGTATTTTATGCTTCAGGCGTTGACTTCTGAGGCCGCAGCTATTGGATGTGGTGGAAGAACGCCATAGAGTGAAGCCTAGGTTGCCCGGAACGTAGAAATGAACATAACTTTCATACTGGTTGCAATTATTCGTTTTATATGATGGAAGAACTATTGTATTTATATTGTATTTTATGCTGCTGGCGTTCACTTCTTAGCCCCTAACTATTCGATCTGGTGGAACAACGCCCTGGGGTGAAGCCTAGGTTGCCGGAACGTAGAAATGATCATAACTTTCACACTGGTTGCTATTATTCGTTTTATACGATGGAAAAACTGTTCTATTTATTTTGTATTTTATGCTTCTGGCGTTGACTTCTAAGGCCCTAAATATTGAATCTGTTGGATCAACGCCCTAGGGTGAAGCCTACGTTGCTCGGAACGTAGAAATGACCATAAGTCTCATACTGGTTGCAATTATTCGTTTTATACGATGGAAAAACTGTTGTATTTATATTGTATTTTATGCTTCTGGCGCTGACTTCTAAGGCACTAACTATTCGATCTGGTGGAGCAACGAAACAGAGTGAAGCCTAGGTTGCCCGGAACGTAGAATTGGCCATCACTTTCAAACTGGTTGCAATTATTCCTGTTATATGATGGTAACACTGTTGTATTTTTTTTGCATTTTATGGTTCGCGCGTTGACTTCTACGGCCCTAACTATTGTACCTGTTGGAGCAACGCCTTAGGGTGCAGCCTAGGTTGCTCGGAAAGTGGAAATGACCATAAGTCTCATACTGGTTGCAATTATTTGTTTTATACGATGGAAAAACTGTTGTATTTATATTGTATTTTATGCTTCTGGCGTTTACTTCTTAGGCCCTAACTATTCGATCTGGTGGAGCAATGCCTCGGAGTTAAGTCTAGGATGCCCGAAACGCCGAAATGATCATTACTTTCACGCTTGTTGAAATTATTCCTGTTATACGATGAAAAGGCTGTTGTATTTGTATTGTATTTTATGCTTCAGGCGTAGGCTTCTAAGGCCGTAGCTATTCGATATGGTGGAGCACCGCCCTAGAGTGAAGCCTAGGATGCTCGGAACGTAGAAATGACCACTACTTTCACACTGTTTGCAATTATTCATTTAATACGATAGAAAAGCTGTTGTATTTATATCGTATTTTATGCTTCGGGCGTTGACTTCTTAGGCCGTAACACTTCGATCTGGTGGAGCAACGCCCTACAGTGAAGCCTAGGTTGCCCGGAACGTAGATATGACCATAACCTTCACACAGTTTGCAATTATTCGTTTTATACGGTGTAACGGCTGTTTATTTATATTCTATTTTATGCCTCTGGCGTTGACTTCTAAGGCACTAACTATTAGATCTGGCGGAGCAACGCCCCAGAGTGAAGCCTAGGTTGCCCGGAACGTAGAAATGATCATCACTTTCAAACTGGTTGCAATTATTCCTGTTATATGATGGAAAAACTGTTGTATTTTTATTGCATTTTATACTTCGGGCATTGACTTCTAAGGCCCTAACTATTCAATCTGTTGGAGCAACGCCCTAGGGTGTGGCCTAGGTAGCCCGGAAAGTAGAAATGACCATCACTTTCAAACTGGTTGCAATTAATCCTTTTATACGATGGAAAAACTGTTGTATTTTTATTGCATTTTATGCTTCCGGCGTTGACTTCTAAGGCCCTAACTATTCAATCTGTTGGAGCAACGCCCTAGGGTGAAGCCTAGGTTGCCCGGAAAGTAGAAATGACGTTATCTTTCATACTGGTTGCAATTATTCGTTTTATACGATGGAAAAACTGTTGTATTTATATTGTTTTTTATGCTTCTGGCGTTGACTTCCAAGGCACTAACTACTCTATCTGGTGGAGCAACGCCCTAGATTGAAGCCTAGGTTGGCCGGAACGTAGAAATGACCATCACTTTCAAACTGGTTGCAATTATTCCTGTCATATGATGGAAAAACTGTTGTATTTATATTGTATTTTATGCTTCGGGCGTTGACTGCCAAGGCCCTAACTATTCAATCTGTTGGATCAACGCCCTAGAGTTAAGCCTAGGTTGCTCGCAATCTAGATATGACCATAACATTCACACTGGTTGAAATTATTCGTTTAATACGATGGAAAAGCTGTTGCATCTTTATTGTATTTTATGATTCTGGCGTTGACTTCTAAGGCCCTAACTATTCGATCTGGTGGAGCAACGCCCTAGAGTGAAGCCTAGGTTGCGCGGAACGTAGAAATGACGTTAACTTTCATACTGGTTGCAACTATTCGTTTTATACGATGGAAAAGCAGTTCTATTTATTTTGTATTTTATGCTTCTGGCGTTGACTTCTAAGGCCCTAAATATTGAATCTGTTGGATCAACGCCCTAGGGTGAAGCCTACGTTGCTCGGAACGTAGAAATGACCATAAGTCTCATACTGGTTGCAATTATTCGTTTTATACGATGGAAAAACTGTTGTATTTATATTGTATTTTATGCTTCTGGCGCTGACTTCTAAGGCACTAACTATTCGATCTGGTGGAGCAACGAAACAGAGTGAAGCCTAGGTTGCCCGGAACGTAGAATTGGCCATCACTTTCAAACTGGTTGCAATTATTCCTGTTATATGATGGAAACACTGCTGTATTTTTTTTGCATTTTATGGTTCGGGCGTTGACTTCTAAGGCCCTAACTATTCAATCTGTTGGAGCAACGCCCTAGGGTGAAGCCCAGCTTGCTCGGAAAGTAGAAATGACCATAAGCTTCATACTGGTTGCAATTATTCGTTTTATACGATGGAAAAGCTGTTGTATTTATATCGTATTTTATGCTTCTGGCGTTGACTTCTAAGGCACTAACTATTCGATCTGGTGGAGCCACGCCATAGAGTGAAGCCTAGGTTGCCCGGAACGTAGAATTGGCCACCACTTTCAAACTGGTTGCAATTATTCCTGTTATATGATGGAAACACTGTTGTATTTTTTTTGCGTTTTATGGTTCGGGCGTTGACTTCTAAGGCCCTAACTATTCAATCTGTTGGAGCAACGCCCTAGAGTGAAGCCTAGGTTGCTCAGAAAGGAGAAATGTCCATAAGTTTCATACTGGTTGCAATTATTCGTTTTATACGATGGAAAGCTGTTGTATTTATATTGTATTTTATGCTTCTGGCGTTGACTTCTAAGGCACTAACTATTCGATCTGGTGGAGCAACGCAATAGAGTGAAGCCTAGGTTGCCCGGAACGTAGAATTGGCCTTCACTTTCAAACTGGTTGCAATTATTCATGTTATATGATGGAAACACTGTTGTATTTTTTTTGCATTTTATGGTTCGGGCGTTGACTTCTAAGGCCCTAACTATACAACCTGTTGGAGCAACGCCCTAGAGTGAAGCCTAGGTTGCCCGGAACGTAGAATTGGCCATCACTTTCAAACTGGTTGCAATTATTCCTGTTATATGATGGATACACTGTTGTATTCTTATTGCATTTTATGCTTCGGTAGTTGACTTCTAAGGCCCTAACTATTCAATCTGTTGGAGCAACGCCCTAGGGTGAAGCCTAGCTTGCTCGGAAAGTAGAAATGACCATAAGTTTCATACTGGTTGCAATTATTCGTTTTATACGATGGAAAAGCTGTTGTATTTATATCGTATTTTATGCTTCTGGTGTTGACTTCTTAGTCCGTAACTATTCGGTCTGGTGGAGCAACGCCCTGGAGTGAAACCTAGGTTGCCCGGAACGTAGAATTGGCCATCACTTTCAAACTGGTTGCAATTATTCCTGATATATGATGGAAACACTGTTGTATTTTTTTTGCATTTTATGGTTCGGGCGTTGACTTCTAAGGCCCTAACTATTCAATCTGTTGGAGGAACGCCCTAGGGTGAAGCCTAGGTTGCTCGGAAAGTAGAAATGAACATAAGTTTCATACTGGTTGCAATTATTCGTTTTATACGATGGAAAAACTGTTGTATTTATATTGTATTTTATGCTTCTGGCGTTGACTTCTAAGGCACTAACTATTCGATCAGGTGGAACAACGCCCTGGAGTGAATCCTAGGTTGCCCGGAACGTAGAATTGGCCATCGCTTTCAAACTGGTTGCAATTAATCCTGTTATATGATGGATACACTGTTGTATTCTTATTGCATTTTATGCTTCGGGCGTTGACTTCTAAGGCCCTAACTATTCAATCTGTTGGAGCAACGCCCTAGGGTGAAGCCTAGGTTGCTCGGAAAGTAGAAATGACCATAAGTTACATACTGGTTGCAATTATTCGTTTTATACGATGGAAAAGCTGTTGTATTTATATCGTATTTTATGCTTCTGGTGTTGACTTCTTAGGCCGTAACTATTCGGTCTGGTGGAGCAACGCCCTGGAGTGAAACCTAGGTTGTCCGGAACGTAGAATTGGCCATCACTTTCAAACTGGTTGCAATTATTCCTGATATATGATGGAATCACTGTTGTATTTTTTTTGCATTTTATGGTTCGGGCGTTGACTTCTAAGGCCCTAACTATTCAATCTGTTGGAGCAACGCCCTAGGGTGAAGCCTAGGTTGCTCGGAAAGTAGAAATGAACATAAGTTTCATACTGGTTGCAATTATTCGTTTTATATGATGGAAAAACTGTTGCATTTATATCGTATTTTATGCTTCTGGCGTTGACTTCTAAGGCACTATCTATTCGATCTGGTGGAGCAACGCCCTAGAGCGAAGCCTAGGTTGCCCGGAACGTAGAATTGGCCATCACTTTCAAACTGGTTGCAATTACTCCTGTTATATGATGGAAACACTGTTGTATTTTTTTTGCATTTTATGGTTAGGGCGTTGACTTCTAAGGTCCTAACTATTCAATTTGTTGGAGCAACGCCCTAGGGTGAAGCCTAGGTTGCTCGGAAAGTAGAAATGACCATAAGTTTCATACTGGTTCCAATTATTCGTTTTATACGATGGAAAAACTGTTGTATTTATATTGTATTTTATGCTTCTGGCGTTGACTTCTAAGGCACTAACTATTCGATCAGGTGGAGCAACGCCCTGGAGTGAAGCCTAGGTTGCCCGGAACGTAGAATTGGCCATCGCTTTCAAACTGGTTGCAATTATTCCTGTTATGTGATGGATACACTGTTGTATTTTTATTGCATTTTATGCTTCGGGCGTTGACTTCTAAGGCCCTAACTATTCAATCTGTTGGACCAACGCCCTAGGGTGATGCCTAGCTTGCTCGGAATGTAGAAATGACCATATGTTTCATACTGGTTGCAATTACTCGTTTTATACGATGGAAAAGCTGTTGTATTTATATCGTATTTTATGCTTCTGGCGTTGACTTCTTAGGTCGTAACTATTCGGTCCGGTGGAGCAACGGCCTGGAGTGATACCTAGGTTGCCCGGAACGTAGAATTGGCCATCACTTTCATACTGGTTGCAATTATTCATGAAATATGGTGGAAACACTGCTGTATTTTTTTTGCATTTTATGGTTCGGGCGTTGACTTCTAAGGCCCTAACTATTCAATCCGTTGGAGGAACGCCCTAGGGAGAAGCCTAGGTTGCTCGGACAGTTGAAATGACCATAAGTTTCATACTGGTTGCAATTATTCGGTTTATACGATGGAAGAACTGTTGTATTTATATTGTATTTTATGCTTCTGGCGTTGACTTCTAAGGCACTAACTATTCGATCTGGTGGAGCCACGCCATAGAGTGAAGCCTAGGTTGCCCGGAACGTAGAATAGGCCATCACTTTCAAACTGGTTGCAATTATTCCTGTTATATGATGGAAACACTATTGTTTTTTTTTTGCGTTTTATGGTTCGGGCGTTGACTTCTAAGGCCCTAACTATTCAGTCTGTTGGGGCAACGCCCTAGGGTGAAGCCTAGGTTGCTCAGAAAGTAGAAATGTCCATAAGTTTCATACTGGTTGCAATTATTCGTTTTATACGATTGAAAGCTGTTGTATTTATATTGTATTTTATGCTTCTGGCGTTGACTTCTAAGGCACTAACTATTCGATCGGGTGGAGCAACGCCCTGGAATGAAGCCTAGGTTGGCCGGAACGTAGAATTGGCCATCGCTTTGAAACTGGTTGCAATTATTCCTGTTATATGATGGATACACTGTTGTATTTTTATTGCATTTTATGCTTCGGGCGTTGACCTCTAAGGCACTAACTTTTCGATCTGGTGGAGCAACGCCCTACAGTGAAGCCTAGGTTGCCGGGAACGTAGAATTGGCCATCGCTTTCAAACTGGTTGCAATTATACCTGTTATATGATGGATACACTGTTGTATTTTTATTGCATTTTATGCTTCGGGCGTTGACTTCTGAGGCCCTAACTATTCAATCTGTTGGACCAACGCCCTAGGGTGAAGCCTATCTTGCTCGGAAAGTAGAAATGACCATATGTTTCATACTGGTTGCAATTATTCGTTTTATACGATGGAAAAGCTGTTGTATTTATATCGTATTTTATGCTTCTGGCGTTGATTTCATAGGCCGTAACTATTCGGTCTGGTGGAGCAACGCCCTGGAGTGAAACCTAGGTTGCCCGGAACGTAGAATTGGCCATCACTTTCATACTGGTTGCAATTATTCCTGATATATGATGGAAACACTGTTGTATTTTTTTTGCAATTTATGGTTCGGGCGTTGACTTCTAAGGCCCTAACTATTCAATCCGTTGGAGCAACGCCCTAGGGTGAAGCCTAGGTTGCTCGGAAAGTTGAAATGACCATAAGTTTCATACTGGTTGCAACTATTCGTTTTATACGATGGAAAAACTGTTGTATTTATATTGTATTTTATGCTTCTGGCGTTGACTTCTAAGGCACTAACTATTCGATCTGGTGGAGCAACGCAATAGAGTGAAGCCTAGGTTGCCCGGAACGTAGAATTGGCCATCGCTTTCAAACTGGTTGCAATTATTCCTGTTATGTGATGGATACACTGTTGTATTTTTATTGCATTTTATGCTTCGGGCGTTGACTTCTAAGGCCCTAACTATTCAATCTGTTGGACCAACGCCCTAGGGGAAGCCTAGCTTGCTCGGAAAGTAGAAATGACCATAAGTTTCATACTGGTTCCAATTATTCGTTTTATACGATGGAAAAACTGTTGTATTTATATTGTATTTTATGCTTCTGGCGTTGACTTCTAAGGCACTAACTATTCGATCAGCTGGAGCAACGCAATAGAGTGATGCCTAGGTTGCCCGGAACGTAGAATTGGCCATCAATTTCAAACTGGTTGCAATTATACCTGTTATATGATGGAAACACTGCTGTATTTTTTTTGGATTTTATGGTTCGGGCGTTGACTTCTAAGGCCCTAACTATTCAATCCGTTGGAGGAACGCCCTAGGGTGAAGCCTAGGTTGCTCGGAAAGTTGAAATGACCATAAGTTTCATACTGGTTGCAATTATTCGGTTTATACGATGGAAGAACTGTTGTATTTATATTGTATTTTATGCTTCTGGCGTTGACTTCTAAGGCACCAACTATTCGATCTGGTGGAGCCACGCCATAGAGTGAAGCCTAGGTTGCCCGGAACGTAGAATAGGCCATCACTTTCAAACTGGTTGCAATTATTCCTGTTATATGATGGAAACACTGTTGTATTTTTATTGCATTTTATGCTTCGGGCGTAGACTTCTAAGGCCCTAACTATTCAATCTGTTGGACCAACGCCCTAGAGTGAAGCCTAGCTTGCTCGGAAAGTAGAAATGACCATAAGTTTCATACTGGTTGCAATTATTCGTTTTATACGATGGAAAAGCTGTTGTATTTATATCGTATTTTATGCTTCTGGCGTTGACTTCTTAGGCCGTAACTATTCGGTCTGGTGGAGCAACGCCCTGGTGTGAAACCTAGGTTGCACGGAACGTAGAATTGGCCATCACTTTCATACTGGTTGCAATTATTCCTGATATATGATGGAAACACTGTTGTATTTTTTTTGCATTTTATGGTTCGGGCGTTAACTTCTAAGGCCCTAACTATTCAATCTGTTGGAGCAACGCCCTAGGGTGAAGCCTAGGTTGCTCGGAAAGTAGAAATGTCAATAAGTTTCATACTGGTTGCAATTATTCGTTTTATACGATGGAAAAACTGTTGTATTTATATTGTATTTTATGCTTCTGGCGTTGACTTCTAAGGCACTAACTATTCGATCTGGTGGAGCAACGCAATAGAGTGATGCCTAGGTAGCCCGGAACGTAGAATTGGCCATCAATTTAAAACTGGTTGCAATTATACCTGTTATATGATGGAAACACTGCTGTATTTTTTTTGCATTTTATGGTTCGGGCGTTGACTTCTAAGGCCCTAACTATTCAATCCGTTGGAGCAACGCCCTAGGGTGAAGCCTAGGTTGCTCGGAAAGTTGAAATGACCATAAGTTTCATACTGGTTGCAATTATTCGGTTTATACGATGGAAAGCTGTTGTATTTATATTGTATTTTATGCTTCTGGCGTTGACTTCTAAGGCACTAACTATTCGATCTGGTGGAGCAACGCAATAGAGTGAAGCCTAGGTTGCCCGGAACGTAGAATTGGCCTTCACTTTCAAACTGGTTGCAATTATTCCTGTTATATGATGGAAACACTGTTGTATTTTTTTTGCATTTTATGGTTCGGGCGTTGACTTCTAAGGCCCTAACTATTCAATCTGTTGGAGCAACGCCCTAGAGTGAAGATTAGGTTGCCCGGAACGTAGAATTGGCCGTCACTTTCAAACTGGTTGCAATTATTCCTGTTATATGATGGATACACTGTTGTATTCTTATTGCATTTTATGCTTCGGGCGTTGACTTCTAAGGCACTATCTATTCGATCTGGTGGAGCAACGCCCTAGAGCGAAGCCTAGGTTGCCCGGAACGTAGAATTGGCCATCACTTTCAAACTGGTTGCAATTATTCCTGTTATATGATGGAAACACTGTTGTATTTTTTTTGCATTTTATGGTTAGGGCGTTGACTTCTAAGGTCCAAACTATTCAATTTGTTGGAGCAACGCCCTAGGGTGAAGTCTAGGTTGCTCGGAAAGTAGAAATGACCATAAGTTTCATACTGGTTGCAATTATTCGTTTTATACGATGGAAAAACTGTTGTATTTATATTGTATTTTATGCTTCTGGCGTTGACTTCTAAGGCACTAACTATTCGATCAGGTGGAGCAACGCCCTGGAGTGCAGCCTAGGTTGCCCGGAACGTAGAATTGGCCATCGCTTTCAAACTGGTTGCAATTATTCCTGTTATGTGATGGATACACTGTTGTATTTTTATTGCATTTTATGCTTCGGGCGTTGACTTCTAAGGCCCTAACTATTCAATCTGTTGGACCAACGCCCTAGGGTGAAGCCTAGCTTGCTCGGAAAGTAGAAATGACCATAAGTTTCATACTGGTTGCAATTATTCGTTTTATACGATGGAAAAGCTGTTGTATTTATATCGTATTTTATGCTTCTGGCGTTGACTTCTTAGGTCGTAACTATTCGGTCTGGTGGAGCAACGGCCTGGTGTGAAACCTAGGTTGCCCGGAACGTAGAATTGGCCATCACTTTCATACTGGTTGCAATTATTCATGAAATATGGTGGAAACACTGTTGTATTTTTTTTTGCATTTTATGGTTCGGGCGTTGACTTCTAAGGCCCTAACTATTCAATCTGTTGGAGCAACGCCTTAGGGTGAAGCCTAGGTTGCTCGGAAAGTAGAAATGTCCATAAGTTTCATACTGGTTGCAATTATTCGTTTTATACGATGGAAAAACTGTTGTATTTATATTGTATTTTATGCTTCTGGCGCTGACTTCTAAGGCACTAACTATTCGATCTGGTGGAGCAACGCAATAGAGTGATGCCTAGGTAGCCCGGAACGTAGAATTGGCCATCAATTTCAAACTGGTTGCAATTATACCTGTTATATGATGGAAAAGCTGCTGTATTTTTTTTGCATTTTATGGTTCGGGCGTTGACTTCTAAGGCCCTAACTATTCAATCCGTTGGAGCAACGCCCTAGGGTGAAGCCTAGGTTGCTCGGAAAGTTGAAATGACCATAAGTTTCATACTGGTTGCAATTATTCGTTTTATACGATGGAAAAACTGTTGTATTTATATTGTATTTTATGCTTCTGGCGTTGACTTCTAAGGCACTAACTATTCGATCTGGTGGAGCAACGCAATAGAGTGAAGCCTATGTTGCCCGGAACGTAGAATTGGCCTTCACTTTCAAACTGGTTGCAATTATTCCTGTTATATGATGGAAACACTGTTGCATTTTTTTTGCATTTTATGGTTCGGGCGTTGACTTCTAAGGCCCTAGCTATTCAATCTGTTGGAGCAACGCCCTAGGGTGAAGCCTAGGTTGCTCGGAAAGTAGAAATGACCGTAAGTTTCATACTGGTTGCAATATACGTTTTATACGATGGAAAAACTGTTGTATTTATATGGTATTTTATGCTTTTGGCGTTGACTTCTAAGGCACTAACTATTCGATCTGGTGGAGCAACGCCCTAGAGTGAAGCCTAGGTTGCCCGGAACGTAGAGTTGCCCATCACTTTCAAACTGGTTGCAATTATTCCTGTTATATGATGGAAACACTGTTGTATTTTTATTGCATTTTATGCTTCGGGCGTAGACTTCTAAGGCCCTAACTATTCAATCTGTTGGACCAACGCCGTAGAGTGAAGCCTAGCTTGCTCGGAAAGTAGAAATGACCATAAGTTTCATACTGGTTGCAATTATTCGTTTTATATGATGGAAAAGCTGTTGTATTTATATCGTATTTTATGCTTCTGGCGTTGACTTCTTAGGCCGTAACTATTCGGTCTGGTGGAGCAACGCCCTGGTGTGAAACCTAGGTTGCCCGGAACGTAGAATTGGCCATCACTTTCATACTGGTTGCAATTATTCCTGATATATGATGGAAACACTGTTGTATTTTTTTTGCATTTTATGGTTCGGGCGTTAACTTCTAAGGCCCTAACTATTCAATCCGTTGGAGCAACGCTCTAGGGTGAAGCCTAGGTTGCTCGGAAAGTTGAAATGACCATAAGTTTCATACTGGTTGCAATTATTCGTTTTATACGATGGAAAAACTGTTGTATTTATATTGTATTTTATGCTTCTGGCGTTGACTTCTAAGGCACTAACTATTCGATCTGGTGGAGCGACGCCATAGAGTGAAGCCTAGGTTGCCCGGAACGTAGAATTGGCCACCACTTTCAAACTGGTTGCAATTATTCCTGTTATATGATGGAAACACTGTTGTATTTTTTTTGCGTTTTATGGTTCGGGCGTTGACTTCTAAGGCCCTAACTATTCAATCTGTTGGAGCAACGCCCTAGGGTGAAGCCTAGGTTGCTCAGAAAGTAGAAATGTCCGTAAGTTTCATACTGGTTGCAATTATTCGTTTTATACGATGGAAAGCTGTTGTATTTATATTGTATTTTATGCTTCTGGCGTTGACTTCTAAGGCACAAACTATTCGATCTGGTGGAGCAACGCAATAGAGTGAAGCCTAGGTTGCCCGGAACGTAGAATTGGCCTTCACTTTCAAACTGGTTGCAATTATTCCTGTTATATGATGGAAACACTGTTGTATTTTTTTTGCATTTTATGGTTCGGGCGTTGACTTCTAAGGCCCTAACTATTCAATCTGTTGGAGCAACGCCCTAGAGTGAAGATTAGGTTGCCCGGAACGTAGAATTGGCCGTCACTTTCAAACTGGTTGCAATTATTCCTGTTATATGATGGATACACTGTTGTATTCTTATTGCATTTTATGCTTGGGGCGTTGACTTCTAAGGCACTATCTATTCGATCTGGTGGAGCAACGCCCTAGAGCGAAGCCTAGGTTGCCCGGAACGTAGAATTGGCCATCACTTTCAAACTGGTTGCAATTATTCCTGTTATATGATGGAAACACTGTTGTATTTTTTTTGCATTTTATGGTTAGGGCGTTGACTTCTAAGGTCCTAACTATTCAATTTGTTGGAGCAACGCCCTAGGGTGAAGCCTAGGTTGCTCGGAAAGTAGAAATGACCATAAGTTTCATACTGGTTGCAATTATTCGTTTTATACGATGGAAAAACTGTTGTATTTATATTGTATTTTATGCTTCTGGCGTTGACTTCTAAGGCACTAACTATTCGATCAGGTGGAGCAACGCCCTGGAGTGAAGCCTATGTTGCCCGGAACGTAGAATTGGCCATCGCTTTCAAACTGGTTGCAATTATTCCTGTTATGTGATGGATACACTGTTGTATTTTTATTGCATTTTATGCTTCGGGCGTTGACTTCTAAGGCCCTAACTATTCAATCTGTTGGACCAACGCCCTAGGGTGAAGCCTAGGTTGCTCGGAAAGTTGAAATGACCATAAGTTTCATACTGGTTGCAATTATTCGTTTTATACGATGGAAAAACTGTTGCATTTATATTGTATTTTATGCTTCTGGCGTTGACTTCTAAGGCACTAACTATTCGATCTGGTGGAGCCACGCCATAGAGTGAAGCCTAGGTTGCCCGGAACGTAGAATTGGCCACCACTTTCAAACTGGTTGCAATTATTCCTGTTATATGATGGAAACACTGTTGTATTTTTTTTGCGTTTTATGGTTCGGGCGTTGACTTCTAAGGCCCTAACTATTCAATCTGTTGGAGCAACGCCCTAGGGTGAAGCCTAGGTTGCTCGGAAAGTAGAAATGTCCATAAGTTTCATACTGGTTGCAATTATTCGTTTTATACGATGGAAAAACTGTTGTATTTATATTGTATTTTATGCTTCTGGCGCTGACTTCTAAGGCACTAACTATTCGATCTGGTGGAGCAACGCAATAGAGTGAAGCCTAGGTTGCCCGAAACGTAGAATTGACCTTCACTTTCAAACTGGTTGCAATTATTCCTGATATATGATGCAAACACTGATGTATTTTTTTTGCATTTTATGTTTCGGGCGTTGACTTCTAAGGCACTAACTACTCAATCTGTTGGAACAACGCCCTAGGGTGAAGCCTAGGTTGCTCGGAAAGTAGAAATGACCATAAGTTTCATACTGGTTGCAATTATTCGTTTTATACGGTGGAAAAACTGTTGTATTTATATTGTATTTTATGCTTCTGGCGTTGACTTCTAAGGCACTAACTATTCGATCAGGTGGAGCAACGCCCTGGAATGAAGCCTAGGTTGCCCGGAACGCAGAATTGGCCATCACTTTCAAACTGGTTGCAATTATTCCTGTTATATGATGGAAACACTGTTGTATTCTTTTTGCATTTTATGGTTAGGGCGTTGACTTCTAAGGTCCTCACTATTCAATCTGTTGGAGCAACGCCCTAGGGTGAAGCGTAGGTTGCTCGGAAAGTAGAAATGACCATAAGTTTCATACTGGTTCCAATTATTCGTTTTATACGATGGAAAAACTGTTGTATTTATATTGTATTTTATGCTTCTGGCGTTGACTTCTAAGGCACTAACTATTCGATCAGGTGGAGCAACGCCCTGGAGTGAAGCCTAGGTTGCCCGGAACGTAGAATTGGCCATCGCTTTCAAACTGGTTGCAATTATTCCTGTTATGTGATGGATACACTGTTGTATTTTTATTGCATTTTATGCTTCGGGCGTTGACTTCTAAGGCCCTAACTATTCAATCTGTTGGACCAACGCCCTAGGGTGAAGCCTAGCTTGCTCGGAAAGTAGAAATGACCATATGTTTCATACTGGTTGCAATTATTCGTTTTATACGATGGAAAAGCTGTTGTATTTATATCGTATTTTATGCTTCTGGCGTTGACTTCTTAGGTCGTAACTATTCGGTCTGGTGGAGCAACGGCCTGGTGTGAAACCTAGGTTGCCCGGAACGTAGAATTGGCCATCACTTTCATACTGGTTGCAATTATTCATGAAATATGGTGGAAACACTGTTGTATTTTTTTTTGCATTTTATGGTTCGGGCGTTGACTTCTAAGGCCCTAACTATTCAATCTGTTGGAGCAACGCCCTAGGGTGAAGCCTAGGTTGCTCGGAAAGTAGAAATGTCCATAAGTTTCATACTGGTTGCAATTATTCGTTTTATACGATGGAAAAACTGTTGTATTTATATTGTATTTTATGCTTCTGGCGCTGACTTCTAAGGCACTAACTATTCGATCTGGTGGAGCAACGCAATAGAGTGATGCCTAGGTAGCCCGGAACGTAGAATTGGCCATCAATTTCAAACTGGTTGCAATTATACCTGTTATATGATGGAAAAGCTGCTGTATTTTTTTTGCATTTTATGGTTCGGGCGTTGACTTCTAAGGCCCTAACTATTCAATCCGTTGGAGCAACGCCCTAGGGTGAAGCCTAGGTTGCTCGGAAAGTTGAAATGACCATAAGTTTCATACTGGTTGCAATTATTCGTTTTATACGATGGAAAAACTGTTGTATTTATATTGTATTTTATGCTTCTGGCGTTGACTTCTAAGGCACTAACTATTCGATCTGGTGGAGCAACGCAATAGAGTGAAGCCTAGGTTGCCCGAAACGTAGAATTGACCTTCACTTTCAAACTGGTTGCAATTATTCCTGATATATGATGCAAACACTGTTGTATTTTTTTTGCATTTTATGTTTCGGGCGTTGACTTCTAAGGCACTAACTATTCAATCTGTTGGAGCAACGCCCTAGGGTGAAGCCTAGGTTGCTCGGAAAGTAGAAATGACCATAAGTTTCATACTGGTTGCAATTATTCGTTTTATACGGTGGAAAAACTGTTGTATTTATATTGTATTTTATGCTTCTGGCGTTGACTTCTAAGGCACTAACTATTCGATCAGGTGGAGCAACGCCCTGGAATGAAGCCTAGGTTGCCCGGAACGTAGAATTGGCCATCACTTTCAAACTGGTTGCAATTATTCCTGTTATATGATGGAAACACTGTTGTATTTTTATTGCATTTTATGCTTCGGGCGTAGACTTCTAAGGCCCTAACTATTCAATCTGTTGGACCAACGCCGTAGAGTGAAGCCTAGCTTGCTCGGAAAGTAGAAATGACCATAAGTTTCATACTGGTTGCAATTATTCGTTTTATATGATGGAAAAGCTGTTGTATTTATATCGTATTTTATGCTTCTGGCGTTGACTTCTTAGGCCGTAACTATTCGGTCTGGTGGAGCAACGCCCTGGTGTGAAACCTAGGTTGCCCGGAACGTAGAATTGGCCATCACTTTCATACTGGTTGCAATTATTCCTGATATATGATGGAAACACTGTTGTATTTTTTTTGCATTTTATGGTTCGGGCGTTAACTTCTAAGGCCCTAACTATTCAATCCGTTGGAGCAACGCTCTAGGGTGAAGCCTAGGTTGCTCGGAAAGTTGAAATGACCATAAGTTTCATACTGGTTGCAATTATTCGTTTTATACGATGGAAAAACTGTTGTATTTATATTGTATTTTATGCTTCTGGCGTTGACTTCTAAGGCACTAACTATTCGATCTGGTGGAGCCACGCCATAGAGTGAAGCCTAGGTTGCCCGGAACGTAGAATTGGCCACCACTTTCAAACTGGTTGCAATTATTCCTGTTATATGATGGAAACACTGTTGTATTTTTTTTGCGTTTTATGGTTCGGGCGTTGACTTCTAAGGCCCTAACTATTCAATCTGTTGGAGCAACGCCCTAGGGTGAAGCCTAGGTTGCTCAGAAAGTAGAAATGTCCGTAAGTTTCATACTGGTTGCAATTATTCGTTTTATACGATGGAAAGCTGTTGTATTTATATTGTATTTTATGCTTCTGGCGTTGACTTCTAAGGCACAAACTATTCGATCTGGTGGAGCAACGCAATAGAGTGAAGCCTAGGTTGCCCGGAACGTAGAATTGGCCTTCACTTTCAAACTGGTTGCAATTATTCCTGTTATATGATGGAAACACTGTTGTATTTTTTTTGCATTTTATGGTTCGGGCGTTGACTTCTAAGGCCCTAACTATTCAATCTGTTGGAGCAACGCCCTAGAGTGAAGATTAGGTTGCCCGGAACGTAGAATTGGCCGTCACTTTCAAACTGGTTGCAATTATTCCTGTTATATGATGGATACACTGTTGTATTCTTATTGCATTTTATGCTTGGGGCGTTGACTTCTAAGGCACTATCTATTCGATCTGGTGGAGCAACGCCCTAGAGCGAAGCCTAGGTTGCCCGGAACGTAGAATTGGCCATCACTTTCAAACTGGTTGCAATTATTCCTGTTATATGATGGAAACACTGTTGTATTTTTTTTGCATTTTATGGTTAGGGCGTTGACTTCTAAGGTCCTAACTATTCAATTTGTTGGAGCAACGCCCTAGGGTGAAGCCTAGGTTGCTCGGAAAGTAGAAATGACCATAAGTTTCATACTGGTTGCAATTATTCGTTTTATACGATGGAAAAACTGTTGTATTTATATTGTATTTTATGCTTCTGGCGTTGACTTCTAAGGCACTAACTATTCGATCAGGTGGAGCAACGCCCTGGAGTGAAGCCTATGTTGCCCGGAACGTAGAATTGGCCATCGCTTTCAAACTGGTTGCAATTATTCCTGTTATGTGATGGATACACTGTTGTATTTTTATTGCATTTTATGCTTCGGGCGTTGACTTCTAAGGCCCTAACTATTCAATCTGTTGGACCAACGCCCTAGGGTGAAGCCTAGGTTGCTCGGAAAGTTGAAATGACCATAAGTTTCATACTGGTTGCAATTATTCGTTTTATACGATGGAAAAACTGTTGCATTTATATTGTATTTTATGCTTCTGGCGTTGACTTCTAAGGCACTAACTATTCGATCTGGTGGAGCCACGCCATAGAGTGAAGCCTAGGTTGCCCGGAACGTAGAATTGGCCACCACTTTCAAACTGGTTGCAATTATTCCTGTTATATGATGGAAACACTGTTGTATTTTTTTTGCGTTTTATGGTTCGGGCGTTGACTTCTAAGGCCCTAACTATTCAATCTGTTGGAGCAACGCCCTAGGGTGAAGCCTAGGTTGCTCGGAAAGTAGAAATGTCCATAAGTTTCATACTGGTTGCAATTATTCGTTTTATACGATGGAAAAACTGTTGTATTTATATTGTATTTTATGCTTCTGGCGCTGACTTCTAAGGCACTAACTATTCGATCTGGTGGAGCAACGCAATAGAGTGAAGCCTAGGTTGCCCGAAACGTAGAATTGACCTTCACTTTCAAACTGGTTGCAATTATTCCTGATATATGATGCAAACACTGATGTATTTTTTTTGCATTTTATGTTTCGGGCGTTGACTTCTAAGGCACTAACTACTCAATCTGTTGGAGCAACGCCCTAGGGTGAAGCCTAGGTTGCTCGGAAAGTAGAAATGACCATAAGTTTCATACTGGTTGCAATTATTCGTTTTATACGGTGGAAAAACTGTTGTATTTATATTGTATTTTATGCTTCTGGCGTTGACTTCTAAGGCACTAACTATTCGATCAGGTGGAGCAACGCCCTGGAATGAAGCCTAGGTTGCCCGGAACGCAGAATTGGCCATCACTTTCAAACTGGTTGCAATTATTCCTGTTATATGATGGAAACACTGTTGTATTCTTTTTGCATTTTATGGTTAGGGCGTTGACTTCTAAGGTCCTCACTATTCAATCTGTTGGAGCAACGCCCTAGGGTGAAGCGTAGGTTGCTCGGAAAGTAGAAATGACCATAAGTTTCATACTGGTTCCAATTATTCGTTTTATACGATGGAAAAACTGTTGTATT
This sequence comes from Calliopsis andreniformis, assembly GCF_051401765.1. NCBI lineage: Eukaryota > Metazoa > Arthropoda > Insecta > Hymenoptera > Andrenidae > Calliopsis > Calliopsis andreniformis. The sequence goes on along the minus strand of NW_027480460.1, from coordinate 2,293,723 downwards.
TATATTGTATTTTATGCTTCTGGCGTTGACTTCTAAGGCACTAACTATTCGATCAGGTGGAGCAACGCCCTGGAGTGAAGCCTAGGTTGCCCGGAACGTAGAATTGGCCATCGCTTTCAAACTGGTTGCAATTATTCCTGTTATGTGATGGATACACTGTTGTATTTTTATTGCATTTTATGCTTCGGGCGTTGACTTCTAAGGCCCTAACTATTCAATCTGTTGGACCAACGCCCTAGGGTGAAGCCTAGCTTGCTCGGAAAGTAGAAATGACCATATGTTTCATACTGGTTGCAATTATTCGTTTTATACGATGGAAAAGCTGTTGTATTTATATCGTATTTTATGCTTCTGGCGTTGACTTCTTAGGTCGTAACTATTCGGTCTGGTGGAGCAACGGCCTGGTGTGAAACCTAGGTTGCCCGGAACGTAGAATTGGCCATCACTTTCATACTGGTTGCAATTATTCATGAAATATGGTGGAAACACTGTTGTATTTTTTTTTGCATTTTATGGTTCGGGCGTTGACTTCTAAGGCCCTAACTATTCAATCTGTTGGAGCAACGCCCTAGGGTGAAGCCTAGGTTGCTCGGAAAGTAGAAATGTCCATAAGTTTCATACTGGTTGCAATTATTCGTTTTATACGATGGAAAAACTGTTGTATTTATATTGTATTTTATGCTTCTGGCGCTGACTTCTAAGGCACTAACTATTCGATCTGGTGGAGCAACGCAATAGAGTGATGCCTAGGTAGCCCGGAACGTAGAATTGGCCATCAATTTCAAACTGGTTGCAATTATACCTGTTATATGATGGAAAAGCTGCTGTATTTTTTTTGCATTTTATGGTTCGGGCGTTGACTTCTAAGGCCCTAACTATTCAATCCGTTGGAGCAACGCCCTAGGGTGAAGCCTAGGTTGCTCGGAAAGTTGAAATGACCATAAGTTTCATACTGGTTGCAATTATTCGTTTTATACGATGGAAAAACTGTTGTATTTATATTGTATTTTATGCTTCTGGCGTTGACTTCTAAGGCACTAACTATTCGATCTGGTGGAGCAACGCAATAGAGTGAAGCCTAGGTTGCCCGAAACGTAGAATTGACCTTCACTTTCAAACTGGTTGCAATTATTCCTGATATATGATGCAAACACTGTTGTATTTTTTTTGCATTTTATGTTTCGGGCGTTGACTTCTAAGGCACTAACTATTCAATCTGTTGGAGCAACGCCCTAGGGTGAAGCCTAGGTTGCTCGGAAAGTAGAAATGACCATAAGTTTCATACTGGTTGCAATTATTCGTTTTATACGGTGGAAAAACTGTTGTATTTATATTGTATTTTATGCTTCTGGCGTTGACTTCTAAGGCACTAACTATTCGATCAGGTGGAGCAACGCCCTGGAATGAAGCCTAGGTTGCCCGGAACGTAGAATTGGCCATCACTTTCAAACTGGTTGCAATTATTCCTGTTATATGATGGAAACACTGTTGTATTTTTATTGCATTTTATGCTTCGGGCGTAGACTTCTAAGGCCCTAACTATTCAATCTGTTGGACCAACGCCGTAGAGTGAAGCCTAGCTTGCTCGGAAAGTAGAAATGACCATAAGTTTCATACTGGTTGCAATTATTCGTTTTATATGATGGAAAAGCTGTTGTATTTATATCGTATTTTATGCTTCTGGCGTTGACTTCTTAGGCCGTAACTATTCGGTCTGGTGGAGCAACGCCCTGGTGTGAAACCTAGGTTGCCCGGAACATAGAATTGGCCATCACTTTCATACTGGTTGCAATTATTCCTGATATATGATGGAAACACTGTTGTATTTTTTTTGCATTTTATGGTTCGGGCGTTAACTTCTAAGGCCCTAACTATTCAATCCGTTGGAGCAACGCTCTAGGGTGAAGCCTAGGTTGCTCGGAAAGTTGAAATGACCATAAGTTTCATACTGGTTGCAATTATTCGTTTTATACGATGGAAAAACTGTTGTATTTATATTGTATTTTATGCTTCTGGCGTTGACTTCTAAGGCACTAACTATTCGATCTGGTGGAGCCACGCCATAGAGTGAAGCCTAGGTTGCCCGGAACGTAGAATTGGCCACCACTTTCAAACTGGTTGCAATTATTCCTGTTATATGATGGAAACACTGTTGTATTTTTTTTGCGTTTTATGGTTCGGGCGTTGACTTCTAAGGCCCTAACTATTCAATCTGTTGGAGCAACGCCCTAGGGTGAAGCCTAGGTTGCTCAGAAAGTAGAAATGTCCGTAAGTTTCATACTGGTTGCAATTATTCGTTTTATACGATGGAAAGCTGTTGTATTTATATTGTATTTTATGCTTCTGGCGTTGACTTCTAAGGCACAAACTATTCGATCTGGTGGAGCAACGCAATAGAGTGAAGCCTAGGTTGCCCGGAACGTAGAATTGGCCTTCACTTTCAATCTGGTTGCAATTATTCCTGTTATATGATGGAAACACTGTTGTATTTTTTTTGCATTTTATGGTTCGGGCGTTGACTTCTAAGGCCCTAACTATTCAATCTGTTGGAGCAACGCCCTAGAGTGAAGATTAGGTTGCCCGGAACGTAGAATTGGCCGTCACTTTCAAACTGGTTGCAATTATTCCTGTTATATGATGGATACACTGTTGTATTCTTATTGCATTTTATGCTTGGGGCGTTGACTTCTAAGGCACTATCTATTCGATCTGGTGGAGCAACGCCCTAGAGCGAAGCCTAGGTTGCCCGGAACGTAGAATTGGCCATCACTTTCAAACTGGTTGCAATTATTCCTGTTATATGATGGAAACACTGTTGTATTTTTTTTGCATTTTATGGTTAGGGCGTTGACTTCTAAGGTCCTAACTATTCAATTTGTTGGAGCAACGCCCTAGGGTGAAGCCTAGGTTGCTCGGAAAGTAGAAATGACCATAAGTTTCATACTGGTTGCAATTATTCGTTTTATACGATGGAAAAACTGTTGTATTTATATTGTATTTTATGCTTCTGGCGTTGACTTCTAAGGCACTAACTATTCGATCAGGTGGAGCAACGCCCTGGAGTGAAGCCTATGTTGCCCGGAACGTAGAATTGGCCATCGCTTTCAAACTGGTTGCAATTATTCCTGTTATGTGATGGATACACTGTTGTATTTTTATTGCATTTTATGCTTCGGGCGTTGACTTCTAAGGCCCTAACTATTCAATCTGTTGGACCAACGCCCTAGGGTGAAGCCTAGGTTGCTCGGAAAGTAGAAATGACCATAAGTTTCATACTGGTTGCAATTATTCGTTTTATACGGTGGAAAAACTGTTGTATTTATATTGTATTTTAGGCTTCTGGCGTTGACTTCTAAGGCACTAACTACTCGATCAGGTGGAGCAACGCCCTGGAATGAAGCCTAGGTTGCCCGGAACGCAGAATTGGCCATCACTTTCAAACTGGTTGCAATTATTCCTGTTATATGATGGAAACACTGTTGTATTCTTTTTGCATTTTATGGTTAGGGCGTTGACTTCTAAGGTCCTCACTATTCAATCTGTTGGAGCAACGCCCTAGGGTGAAGCGTAGGTTGCTCGGAAAGTAGAAATGACCATAAGTTTCATACTGGTTCCAATTATTCGTTTTATACGATGGAAAAACTGTTGTATTTATATTGTATTTTATGCTTCTGGCGTTGACTTCTAAGGCACTAACTATTCGATCAGGTGGAGCAACGCCCTGGAGTGAAGCCTAGGTTGCCCGGAACGTAGAATTGGCCATCGCTTTCAAACTGGTTGCAATTATTCCTGTTATGTGATGGATACACTGTTGTATTTTTATTGCATTTTATGCTTCGGGCGTTGACTTCTAAGGCCCTAACTATTCAATCTGTTGGACCAACGCCCTAGGGTGAAGCCTAGCTTGCTCGGAAAGTAGAAATGACCATATGTTTCATACTGGTTGCAATTATTCGTTTTATACGATGGAAAAGCTGTTGTATTTATATCGTATTTTATGCTTCTGGCGTTGACTTCTTAGGTCGTAACTATTCGGTCTGGTGGAGCAACGGCCTGGTGTGAAACCTAGGTTGCCCGGAACGTAGAATTGGCCATCACTTTCATACTGGTTGCAATTATTCATGAAATATGGTGGAAACACTGTTGTATTTTTTTTTGCATTTTATGGTTCGGGCGTTGACTTCTAAGGCCCTAACTATTCAATCTGTTGGAGCAACGCCCTAGGGTGAAGCCTAGGTTGCTCGGAAAGTAGAAATGTCCATAAGTTTCATACTGGTTGCAATTATTCGTTTTATACGATGGAAAAACTGTTGTATTTATATTGTATTTTATGCTTCTGGCGCTGACTTCTAAGGCACTAACTATTCGATCTGGTGGAGCAACGCAATAGAGTGATGCCTAGGTAGCCCGGAACGTAGAATTGGCCATCAATTTCAAACTGGTTGCAATTATACCTGTTATATGATGGAAAAGCTGCTGTATTTTTTTTGCATTTTATGGTTCGGGCGTTGACTTCTAAGGCCCTAACTATTCAATCCGTTGGAGCAACGCCCTAGGGTGAAGCCTAGGTTGCTCGGAAAGTTGAAATGACCATAAGTTTCATACTGGTTGCAATTATTCGTTTTATACGATGGAAAAACTGTTGTATTTATATTGTATTTTATGCTTCTGGCGTTGACTTCTAAGGCACTAACTATTCGATCTGGTGGAGCAACGCAATAGAGTGAAGCCTAGGTTGCCCGAAACGTAGAATTGACCTTCACTTTCAAACTGGTTGCAATTATTCCTGATATATGATGCAAACACTGTTGTATTTTTTTTGCATTTTATGTTTCGGGCGTTGACTTCTAAGGCACTAACTATTCAATCTGTTGGAGCAACGCCCTAGGGTGAAGCCTAGGTTGCTCGGAAAGTAGAAATGACCATAAGTTTCATACTGGTTGCAATTATTCGTTTTATACGGTGGAAAAACTGTTGTATTTATATTGTATTTTATGCTTCTGGCGTTGACTTCTAAGGCACTAACTATTCGATCAGGTGGAGCAACGCCCTGGAATGAAGCCTAGGTTGCCCGGAACGTAGAATTGGCCATCACTTTCAAACTGGTTGCAATTATTCCTGTTATATGATGGAAACACTGTTGTATTTTTTTTGCATTTTATGGTTAGGGCGTTGACTTCTAAGGTCCTCACTATTCAATCTGTTGGAGCAACGCCCTAGGGTGAAGCGTAGGTTGCTCGGAAAGTAGAAATGACCATAAGTGTCATACTGGTTCCAATTATTCGTTTTATACGATGGAAAAACTGTTGTATTTATATTGTATTTTATGCTTCTGGCGTTGACTTCTAAGGCACTAACTATTCGATCAGGTGGAGCAACGCCCTGGAGTGAAGCCTAGGTTGCCCGGAACGTAGAATTGGCCATCGCTTTCAAACTGGTTGCAATTATTCCTGTTATGTGATGGATACACTGTTGTATTGTTATTGCATTTTATGCTTCTGGCGTTGACTTCTAAGGCCCTAACTATTCAATCTGTTGGACCAACGCCCTAGGGTGAAGCCTAGCTTGCTCGGAAAGTAGAAATGACCATATGTTTCATACTGGTTGCAATTATTCGTTTTATACGATGGAAAAGCTGTTGTATTTATATCGTATTTTATGCTTCTGGCGTTGACTTCTTAGGTCGTAACTATTCGGTCTGGTGGAGCAACGGCCTGGTGTGAAACCTAGGTTGCCCGGAACGTAGAATTGGCCATCACTTTCATACTGGTTGCAATTATTCATGAAATATGGTGGAAACACTGTTGTATTTTTTTTTGCATTTTATGGTTCGGGCGTTGACTTCTAAGGCCCTAACTATTCAATCTGTTGGAGCAACGCCCTAGGGTGAAGCCTAGGTTGCTCGGAAAGTAGAAATGTCCATAAGTTTCATACTGGTTGCAATTATTCGTTTTATACGATGGAAAAACTGTTGTATTTATATTGTATTTTATGCTTCTGGCGCTGACTTCTAAGGCACTAACTATTCGATCTGGTGGAGCAACGCAATAGAGTGATGCCTAGGTAGCCCGGAACGTAGAATTGGCCATCAATTTCAAACTGGTTGCAATTATACCTGTTATATGATGGAAAAGCTGCTGTATTTTTTTTGCATTTTATGGTTCGGGCGTTGACTTCTAAGGCCCTAACTATTCAATCCGTTGGAGCAACGCCCTAGGGTGAAGCCTAGGTTGCTCGGAAAGTTGAAATGACCATAAGTTTCATACTGGTTGCAATTATTCGTTTTATACGATGGAAAAACTGTTGTATTTATATTGTATTTTATGCTTCTGGCGTTGACTTCTAAGGCACTAACTATTCGATCTGGTGGAGCAACGCAATAGAGTGAAGCCTAGGTTGCCCGAAACGTAGAATTGACCTTCACTTTCAAACTGGTTGCAATTATTCCTGATATATGATGCAAACACTGTTGTATTTTTTTTGCATTTTATGTTTCGGGCGTTGACTTCTAAGGCACTAACTATTCAATCTGTTGGAGCAACGCCCTAGGGTGAAGCCTAGGTTGCTCGGAAAGTAGAAATGACCATAAGTTTCATACTGGTTGCAATTATTCGTTTTATACGGTGGAAAAACTGTTGTATTTATATTGTATTTTATGCTTCTGGCGTTGACTTCTAAGGCACTAACTATTCGATCAGGTGGAGCAACGCCCTGGAATGAAGCCTAGGTTGCCCGGAACGTAGAATTGGCCATCACTTTCAAACTGGTTGCAATTATTCCTGTTATATGATGGAAACACTGTTGTATTTTTTTTGCATTTTATGGTTAGGGCGTTGACTTCTAAGGTCCTCACTATTCAATCTGTTGGAGCAACGCCCTAGGGTGAAGCGTAGGTTGCTCGGAAAGTAGAAATGACCATAAGTGTCATACTGGTTCCAATTATTCGTTTTATACGATGGAAAAACTGTTGTATTTATATTGTATTTTATGCTTCTGGCGTTGACTTCTAAGGCACTAACTATTCGATCAGGTGGAGCAACGCCCTGGAGTGAAGCCTAGGTTGCCCGGAACGTAGAATTGGCCATCGCTTTCAAACTGGTTGCAATTATTCCTGTTATGTGATGGATACACTGTTGTATTGTTATTGCATTTTATGCTTCGGGCGTTGACTTCTAAGGCCCTAACTATTCAATCTGTTGGACCAACGCCCTATGGTGAAGCCCAGCTTGCTCGGAAAGTAGAAATGACCATATGTTTCATACTGGTTGCAATTATTCGTTTTATACGATGGAAAAGCTGTTGTATTTATATCGTATTTTATGCTTCTGGCGTTGACTTCTAAGGCACTAACTATTCGATCAGGTGGAGCAGCGCCCTGGAGTGAAGCCTAGGTTGCCCGGAACGTAGAATTGGCCATCGCTTTCAAACTGGTTGCAATTATTCCTGTTATGTGATGGATACACTGTTGTATTTTTTTTGCATTTTATGTTTCGGGCGTTGACTTCTAAGGCCCTAACTATTCAATCTGTTGGAGCAACGCCCTAGGGTGAAGCGTAGGTTGCTCGGAAAGTAGAAATGACCATATGTTTCATACTGGTTGCAATTATTCGTTTTATACGATGGAAAAGCTGTTGTATTTATATCGTGTTTTATGCTTCTGGCGTTGACTTCTTAGGTCGTAACTATTCGGTCTGGTGGAGCAACGGCCTGGAGTGATACCTAGGTTGCCCGGAACGTAGAATTGGCCATCACTTTCATACTGGTTGCAATTATTCATGAAATATGGTGGAAACACTGTTGTATTTTTTTTTGCATTTTATGGTTCGGGCGTTGACTTCTAAGGCCCTAACTATTCAATCTGTTGGAGCAACGCCCTAGAGTGAAGCCTAGGTTGCTCGGAAAGTAGAAATGTCCATAAGTTTCATACTGGTTGCAATTATTCGTTTTATACGATTGAAAGCTGTTGTATTTATATTGTATTTTATGCTTCTGGCGTTGACTTCTAAGGCACTAACTATTCGATCTGGTGGAGCAACGCAATAGAGTGAAGCCTATGTTGCCCGGAACGTAGAATTGGCCTTCACTTTCAAACTGGTTGCAATTATTCCTGTTATATGATGGAAACACTGTTGCATTTTTTTTGCATTTTATGGTTCGGGCGTTGACTTCTAAGGCCCTAGCTATTGAATCTGTTGGAGCAACGCCCTAGGGTGAAGCCTAGGTTGCTCGGAAAGTAGAATTGGCCATTACTTTCAAACTGGTTGCAATTATTCCTGTTATATGATGGATACACTGTTGTATTCTTATTGCATTTTATGCTTCGGGCGTTGACTTCTAAGGCACTATCTATTCGATCTGGTGGAGCAACGCCCTAGAGCGAAGCCTAGGTTGCCCGGAACGTAGAATTGGCCATCACTTTCAAACTGGTTGCAATTATTCCTGTTATATGATGGAAACACTGTTGTATTTTTTTTGCATTTTATGGTTAGGGCGTTGACTTCTAAGGTCCTAACTATTCAATTTGTTGGAGCAACGCCCTAGGGTGAAGCCTAGGTTGCTCGGAAAGTAGAAATGACCATAAGTTTCATACTGGTTGCAATTATTCGTTTTATACGATGGAAAAACTGTTGTATTTATATTGTATTTTATGCTTCTGGCGTTGACTTCTAAGGCACTAACTATTCGATCAGGTGGAGCAACGCCCTGGAGTGAAGCCTAGGTTGCCCGGAACGTAGAATTGGCCATCGCTTTCAAACTGGTTGCAATTATTCCTGTTATGTGATGGATACACTGTTGTATTTTCATTGCATTTTATGCTTCGGGCGTTGACTTCTAAGGCCCTAACTATTCAATCTGTTGGACCAACGCCCTAGGGTGAAGCCTAGCTTGCTCGGAAAGTAGAAATGACCATAAGTTTCATACTGGTTGCAATTATTCGTTTTATACGATGGAAAAGCTGTTGTATTTATATCGTATTTTATGCTTCTGGCATTGACTTCTTAGGTCGTAACTATTCGGTCTGGTGGAGCAACGGCCTGGTGTGAAACCTAGGTTGCCCGGAACGTAGAATTGGCCATCACTTTCATACTGGTTGCAATTATTCATGAAATATGGTGGAAACACTGTTGTATTTTTTTTTTGCATTTTATGGTTCGGGCGTTGACTTCTAAGGCCCTAACTATTCAATCTGTTGGAGCAACGCCCTAGGGTGAAGCCTAGGTTGCTCGGAAAGTAGAAATGTCCATAAGTTTCATACTGGTTGCAATTATTCGTTTTATACGATGGAAAAACTGTTGTATTTATATTGTATTTTATGCTTCTGGCGCTGACTTCTAAGGCACTAACTATTCGATCTGGTGGAGCAACGCAATAGAGTGATGCCTAGGTAGCCCGGAACGTAGAATTGGCCATCAATTTCAAACTGGTTGCAATTATACCTGTTATATGATGGAAAAGCTGCTGTATTTTTTTTGCATTTTATGGTTCGGGCGTTGACTTCTAAGGCCCTAACTATTCAATCCGTTGGAGCAACGCCCTAGGGTGAAGCCTAGGTTGCTCGGAAAGTAGAAATGTCCATAAGTTTCATACTGGTTCCAATTATTCGTTTTATACGATGGAAAAACTGTTGTATTTATATTGTATTTCATGCTTCTGGCGTTGACTTCTAAGGCACTAACTATTCGATCAGGTGGAGCAACGCCCTGGAGTGAAGCCTAGGTTGCCCGGAACGTAGAATTGGCCATCGCTTTCAAACTGGTTGCAATTATTCCTGTTATGTGATGGATACACTGTTGTATTTTTATTGCATTTTATGCTTCGGGCGTTGACTTCTAAGGCCCTAACTATTCAATCTGTTGGACCAACGCCCTAGGGTGAAGCCTAGCTTGCTCGGAAAGTAGAAATGACCATATGTTTCATACTGGTTGCAATTATTCGTTTTATACGATGGAAAAGCTGTTGTATTTATATCGTATTTTATGCTTCTGGCGTTGACTTCTAAGGCACTAACTCTTCGATCAGGTGGAGCAACGCCCTGGAGTGAAGCCTAGGTTGCCCGGAACGTAGAATTGGCCATCGCTTTCAAACTGGTTGCAATTATTCCTGTTATGTGATGGATACACTGTTGTATTTTTTTTGCATTTTATGTTTCGGGCGTTGACTTCTAAGGCCCTAACAATTCAATCTGTTGGAGCAACGCCCTAGGGTGAAGCCTAGGTTGCTCGGAAAGTAGAAATGACCATATGTTTCATACTGGTTGCAATTATTCGTTTTATACGATTGAAAGCTGTTGTATTTATATTGTATTTTATGCTTCTGGCGTTGACTTCTAAGGCACTAACTATTCGATCTGGTGGAGCAACGCAATAGAGTGAAGCCTATGTTGCCCGGAACGTAGAATTGGCCTTCACTTTCAAACTGGTTGCAATTATTCCTGTTATATGATGGAAACACTGTTGCATTTTTTTTGCATTTTATGGTTCGGGCGTTGACCTCTAAGGCCCTAGCTATTCAATCTGTTGGAGCAACGCCCTAGGGTGAAGCCTAGGTTGCTCGGAAAGTAGAAATGTCCATAGGTTTCATACTGGTTGCAATTATTCGTTTTATACGATGGAAAAACTGTTGTATTTATATTGTATTTTATGCTTCTGGCGCTAACTTCTAAGGCACTAACTATTCGATCTGGTGGAGCAACGCAATAGAGTGATGCCTAGGTAGCCCGGAACGTAGAATTGGCCATCAATTTCAAACTGGTTGCAATTATACCTGTTATATGATGGAAAAGCTGCTGTATTTTTTTTGCATTTTATGGTTCGGGCGTTGACTTCTAAGGCCCTAACTATTCAATCCGTTGGAGCAACGCCCTAGGGTGAAGCCTAGGTTGCTCGGAAAGTAGAAATGTCCATAAGTTTCATACTGGTTCCAATTATTCGTTTTATACGATGGAAAAACTGTTGTATTTATATTGTATTTCATGCTTCTGGCGTTGACTTCTAAGGCACTAACTATTCGATCAGGTGGAGCAACGCCCTGGAGTGAAGCCTAGGTTGCCCGGAACGTAGAATTGGCCATCGCTTTCAAACTGGTTGCAATTATTCCTGTTATGTGATGGATACACTGTTGTATTTTTATTGCATTTTATGCTTCGGGCGTTGACTTCTAAGGCCCTAACTATTCAATCTGTTGGACCAACGCCCTAGGGTGAAGCCTAGCTTGCTCGGAAAGTAGAAATGACCATATGTTTCATACTGGTTGCAATTATTCGTTTTATACGATGGAAAAGCTGTTGTATTTATATCGTATTTTATGCTTCTGGCGTTGACTTCTAAGGCACTAACTATTCGATCAGGTGGAGCAACGCCCTGGAGTGAAGCCTAGGTTGCCCGGAACGTAGAATTGGCCATCGCTTTCAAACTGGTTGCAATTATTCCTGTTATGTGATGGATACACTGTTGTATTTTTTTTGCATTTTATGTTTCGGGCGTTGACTTCTAAGGCCCTAACAATTCAATCTGTTGGAGCAACGCCCTAGGGTGAAGCCTAGGTTGCTCGGAAAGTAGAAATGACCATATGTTTCATACTGGTTGCAATTATTCGTTTTATACGATGGAAAAGCTGTTGTATTTATATCGTATTTTATGCTTCTGGCGTTGACTTCTTAGGTCGTAACTATTCGGTCTGGTGGAGCAACGGCCTGGAGTGATACCTAGGTTGCCCGGAACGTAGAATTGGCCATCACTTTCATACTGGTTGCAATTATTCATGAAATATGGTGGAAACACTGTTGTATTTTTTTTTGCATTTTATGGTTCGGGCGTTGACTTCTAAGGCCCTAGCTATTCAATCTGTTGGAGCAACGCCCTAGGGTGAAGCCTAGGTTGCTCGGAAAGTAGAAATGACCATAAGTTTCATACTGGTTGCAATATACGTTTTATACGATGGAAAAACTGTTGTATTTATATGGTATTTTATGCTTTTGGCGTTGACTTCTAAGGCACTAACTATTCGATCTGGTGGAGCAACGCCCTAGAGTGAAGCCTAGGTTGCCCGGAACGTAGAATTGCCCATCACTTTCAAACTGGTTGCAATTATTCCTGTTATATGATGGAAACACTGTTGTATTTTTATTGCATTTTATGCTTCGGGCGTAGACTTCTAAGGCCCTAACTATTCAATCTGTTGGAGCAACGCTCTAGGGTGAAGCCTAGGTTGCTCGGAAAGTCGAAATGACCATAAGTTTCATACTGGTTGCAATCATTCGTTTTATACGATGGAAAAACTGTTGCATTTATATTGTATTTTATGCTTCTGGCGTTGACTTCTAAGGCACTAACTATTCGATCTGGTGGAGCCACGCCATAGAGTGATGCCTAGGTTGCCCGGAACGTAGAATTGGCCACCACTTTCAAACTGGTTGCAATTATTCCTGTTATATGATGGAAACACTGTTGTATTTTTTTTGCGTTTTATGGTTTGGGCGTTGACTTCTAAGGCCCTAACTATTCAATCTGTTGGAGCAACGCCCTAGGGTGAAGCCTAGGTTGCTCAGAAAGTAGAAATGTCCATAAACTTCATACTGGTTGCAATTATTCGTTTTATACGATGGAAAGCTGTTGTATTTATATTGTATTTTATGCTTCTGGCGTTGACTTCTAAGGCACTACCTATTCGATCTGGTGGAGCAACGCAATAGAGTGAAGCCTAGGTTGCCCGGAACGTAGAATTGGCCTTCACTTTCAAACTGGTTGCAATTATTCCTGTTATATGATGGAAACACTGTTGTATTTTTTTTGCATTTTATGGTTCGGGCGTTGACTTCTAAGGCCCTAACTATTCAATCTGTTGGAGCAACGCCCTAGAGTGAAGCCTAGGTTGCCGGGAACGTAGAATTGGCCATCACTTTCAAACTGGTTGCAATTATTCCAGTTATATGATGGATACACTGTTGTATTCTTATTGCATTTTATGCTTCGGGCGTTGACTTCTAAGGCACTAACTATTCAATCTGTTGGAGCAACGCCCTAGGGTGAAGCCTAGCTTGCTCGAAAAGTAGAAATGACCATAAGTTTCATACTGGTTGCAATTATTCGTTTTATACGATGGAAAAGCTGTTGTATTTATATCGTATTTTATGCTTCTGGTGTTGACTTCTTAGGCCGTAACTATTCAGTCTGGTGGAGCAACGCCCTGGAGTGAAACCTAGGTTGCCCGGAACGTAGAATTGGCCATCACTTTCAAACTGGTTGCAATTATTCCTGTTATATGATGGAGACACTGTTGTTTTTTTTTTGCGTTTTATGGTTCGGGCGTTGACTTCTAAGGCCCTAACTATTCAATCTGTTGGGGCAACGCCCTAGGGTGAAGCCTAGGTTGCTCTGAAAGTAGAAATGTCCATAAGTTTCATACTGGTTGCAATTATTCGTTTTATACGATGGAAAAACTGTTGTATTTATATTGTGTTTTATGCTTCTGGCGTTGACTTCTAAGGCTCTAACTATTCGATCTGGTGGAGCAACGCAATAGAGTGAAGCTTAGGTTGCCCGGAACGTAGAATTAGCCATCACTTTCAAACTAGTTGCAATTATTCCTGTTATATGATGGATACACTGTTGTATTTTTATTGCATTTTATGCTTCGGGCGTTGACTCCTAAGGCCCTAACTATTCAATCTGTTGGAGCAACGCCCTAGGGTGAAGCCTAGGTTGCTCGCAAAGTAGAAATGACCATAAGTTTCATACTGGTTGCAATTATTCGTTTTATACGATGGAAAAACTGTTGTATTTATATCGTATTTTATGCTTCCGGCGTTGACTTCTTAGGCCGTAACTATTCGGTCTGGTGGAGCAGCGCACTGGAGTGAAACCTAGGTTGCCCGGAACGTAGAATTGGCCATCGCTTTCATACTGGTTGCAATTATTCCTGTTATATGATGGATACACTGTTGTATTTTTATTGCATTTTATGCTTCGGTCGTTGACTTCTAAGGCCCTAACTATTCAATCTGTTGGAGCAACGCCCTAGTGTGAAGCCTAGGTTACTCTGAAAGTAGAAATGTCCATAAGTTTCATACTGGTTGCAATTATTCGTTTTATACGATGGAAAAACTGTTGTATTTATATTGTGTTTTATGCTTCTGGCGTTGACTTCTAAGGCTCTAACTATTCGATCTGGTGGAGCAACGCAATAGAGTGAAGCTTAGGTTGCCCGGAACGTAGAATTGGCCATCACTTTCAAACTGGTTGCAATTATTCCTGTTATATGATGGAAACACTGTGGAATTTTTTTTGCATTTTATGGTTCGGGCGTTGACTTCTAAGGCCCTAACTATTCAATCTGTTGGAGCAACGCCCTAGGGTGAAGCCTAGATTGCTCGGAAAGTAGAAATGTCCATAAGTTTCATACTGGTTGCAATTATTCGTTTTATACGATGGAAGAACTGTTGTATTTATACTGTATTTTATGCTTCTGGCGTTGACTTCTAAGGCACTAACTATTCGATCTGGTGGAGCAACGCAATAGAGTGAAGCTTAGGTTGCCCGTAACGTAGAATTAGCCATCACTTTCAAACTAGTTGCAATTATTCCTGTTATATGATGGATACACTGTTGTATTTTTATTGCATTTTATGCTTCGGGCGTTGACTCCTAAGGCCCTAACTATTCAATCTGTTGGAGCAACGCCCTAGGGTGAAGCCTAGGTTGCTCGGAAAGTAGAAATGACCATAAGTTTCATACTGGTTGCAATTATTCGTTTTATACGATGGAAAAACTGTTGTATTTATATCGTATTTTATGCTTCCGGCGTTGACTTCTTAGGCCGTAACTATTCGGTCTGGTGGAGCAGCGCCCTGGAGTGAAACCTAGGTTGCCCGGAACGTAGAATTGGCCATCGCTTTCATACTGGTTGCAATTATTCCTGTTATATGATGGATACACTGTTGTATTTTTATTGCATTTTATGCTTCGGTCGTTGACTTCTAAGGCCCTAACTATTCAATCTGTTGGAGCAACGCCCTAGTGTGAAGCCTAGGTTACTCTGAAAGTAGAAATGTCCATAAGTTTCATACTGGTTGCAATTATTCGTTTTATACGATGGAAAAACTGTTGTATTTATATTGTGTTTTATGCTTCTGGCGTTGACTTCTAAGGCTCTAACTATTCGATCTGGTGGAGCAACGCAATAGAGTGAAGCTTAGGTTGCCCGGAACGTAGAATTGGCCATCACTTTCAAACTGGTTGCAATTATTCCTGTTATATGATGGAAACACTGTGGAATTTTTTTTGCATTTTATGGTTCGGGCGTTGACTTCTAAGGCCCTAACTATTCAATCTGTTGGAGCAACGCCCTAGGGTGAAGCCTAGATTGCTCGGAAAGTAGAAATGTCCATAAGTTTCATACTGGTTGCAATTATTCGTTTTATACGATGGAAAAACTGTTGTATTTATACTGTATTTTATGCTTCTGGCGTTGACTTCTAAGGCACTAACTATTCGATCTGGTGGAGCAACGCAATAGAGTGAAGCCTAGGTTGCTCGGAACGTAGAATTGGCCATCACTTTCAATCTAGTTGCAATTATTCCTGTTATATGATGTATACACTGTTGTATTTTTATTGCATTTTATGCTTCGGGCGTTGACTCCTAAGGCCCTAACTATTCAATCTGTTGGAGCAACGCCCTAGGCTGAAGCCTAGGTTGCTCGGAAAGTAGAAATGACCATAAGTTTCATAATGGTTGCAATTATTCGTTTTATACGATGGAAAAACTGTTGTATTTATATTGTATTTTATGCTTCTGGCGTTGACTTCTAAGGCACTAACTATTCGATCAGGTGGAGCAACGCCCTGGAGTGAAGCCTAGGTTGCCCGGAACGTAGAATTGGCCATCGCTTTCAAACTGGTTGCAATTATTCCTGTTATGTGATGGATACACTGTTGTATTTTTATTGCATTTTATGCTTCGGGCGTTGACTTCTAAGGCCCTAACTATTCAATCTGTTGGGCCAACGCCCTAGGGTGAAGCCTATCTTGCTCGGAAAGTAGAAATGACCATATGTTTCATACTGGTTGCAATTATTCGTTTTATACGATGGAAAAGCTGTTGTATTTATATCGTATTTTATGCTTCTGGCGTTGACTTCTTAGGCCGTAAATATTCGGTCTGGTGGAGCAACGCCCTGGAGTGAAACGTAGGTTGCCGGAACGTAGAATTAGCCATCACTTTCAAACTGGTTGCAATTATTCCTGATATATGGTGGAAACACTGTAGTACTTTTATTGCATTTTATGCTTCGGGCGTAGACTTCTAATCCCCTGACTATTCAATCTGTTGGACCAACGCCCTAGGGTGAAGCCTAGCTTGCTCGGAAAGTAGAAATGACCATAAGTTTCATACTGGTTGCAATTATTCGTTTTATACGATGGAAAAGCAGTTGTATTTATATCGTATTTTATGCTTCTGGCGTTGATTTCTTAGGCCGTAACTATTCGGTCTGGTGGAGCAACGCCCTGGAGTGAAACCTAGGTTGCCCGGAACGTAGAATTGGCCATCACTTTCATACTGGTTGCAATTATTCCTAATATATGATGGAAACACTGTTGTATTTTTTTTGCATTTTATGGTTCGGGCGTTGACTTCTAAGGCCCTAACTATTCAATCTGTTGGAGCAACGCGCTAGGGTGAAGCCTAGGTTGCTCGGAAAGTAGAAATGTCCATAAGTGTCATACTGGTTGCAATTATTCGTTTTATACGATGGAAAAGCTGTTGTATTTATATCGTATTTTATGCTTCTGGCGTTAACTTCTTAGGCCGTAAATATTCGGTCTGGTGGAGCAACGCCCTGGAGTGAAACCTAGGTTGTCCGGAACGTAGAATTGGCCATCACTTTCAAACTGGTTGCAATTATTCCTGATATATTATGGAAACACTGTTGTATTTTTATTGCATTTTATGCTTCGGGCGTAGACTTCTAAGGCCCTAACTATTCAATCTGTTGGACCAACGCCCTAGGGTGAAGCCTAGCTTGCTCGGAAAGTAGAAATGACCATAAGTTTCATACTGGTTGCAATTATTCGTTTTATACGATGGAAAAGCTGTTGTATTTATATCGTATTTTATGCTTCTGGCGTTGACTTCTTAGTCCGTAACTATTCGGTCTGGTGGAGCAACGCCCTGGAGTGAAACCTAGGTTGCCCGGAACGTAGAATTGGCCATCACTTTCATACTGGTTGCAATTATTCCTGATATATGATGGAAACACTGTTGTATTTTTTTTGGATTTTATGGTTCGGGCGTTGACTTCTAAGGCCCTAACTATTCAATCCGTTGGAGCAACGCTCTAGGGTGAAGCCTAGGTTGCTCGGAAAGTTGAAATGACCATAAGTTTCATACTGGTTGCAATTATTCGTTTTATACGATGGAAAAACTGTTGTATTTATATTGTATTTTATGCTTCTGGCGTTGGCTTCTAAGGCACTAACTACTCGATCTGGTGGAGCCACGCCACAGAGTGAAGCCTAGGTTGCCCGGAACGTAGAATTGGCCACCACTTTCAAACTGGTTGCAATTATTCCTGTTATATGATGGAAACACTGTTGTATTTTTTTTGCGTTTTATGGTTCGGGCGTTGACTTCTAAGGCCCTAACTATTCAATCTGTTGGAGCAACGCCCTAGGGTGAAGCCTAGGTTGCTCAGAAAGTAGAAATGTCCATAAGTTTCATACTGGTTGCAATTATACGTTTTATACGATGGAAAGCTGTTGTATTTATATTGTATTTTATGCTTCTGGCGTTGACTTCTAAGGCACTAACTATTCGATCTGGTGGAGCAACGCAATAGAGTGAAGCCTAGGTTGCCCGGAACGTAGAATTGGCCTTCACTTTCAAACTGGTTGCAATTATTCCTGTTATATGATGGAAACACTGTTGTATTTTTTTTGCATTTTATGGTTCGGGCGTTGACTTCTAAGGCCCTAACTATTCAATCTGTTGGAGGAACGCCCTAGAGTGAAGCCTAGGTTGCCCGGAACGTAGAATTGGCCATCACTTTCAAACTGGTTGCAATTATTCCTGTTATATGATGGATACACTGTTGTATTCTTATTGCATTTTATGCTTCGGGCGTTGACTTCTAAGGCCCTAACTATTCAATCTGTTGGAGCAACGCCCTAGGGTGAAGCCTAGGTTGCTCGGAAAGTAGAAATGACCATAAGTTTCATACTGGTTCCAATTATTCGTTTTATACGATGGAAAAACTGTTGTATTTATATTGTATTTTATGCTTCTGGCGTTCACTTCTTAGGCCCTTACTATTCGATCTGGTGGAACAACGCCCGAGAGTGAAGCCTAGGTTGCCTGGAACGTAGAATTAGCCATCACATTCAAAGTGGTTGCAATTATTCCTGATATATGATGGAAACACTGTTGTATTTTTTTTGCATTTTATGGTTCGGGCGTTGACTTCTAAGGCCCTAACTGTTCAATCTGTTCGAGCAACGCCCTAGGGTGAAGCCCAGGTTGCTCGGAAAGTAGAAATGTCCATAAGATTCATACTGGTTGCAATTATTCATTTTATACGATGGAAAAACTGTTGTATTTATATTGTATTTTATGCTTCTGGCGTTGACTTCTAAGGCACTAACTATTCGATCTGGTGGAACAACGCCCGAGAGTGAAGCCTAGGTTGCCTGGAACGTAGAATTGGCCATCACATTCAAAGTGGTTGCAATTATTCCTGATATATGATGGAAGCACTGTTGTATTTTTTTTGCATTTTATGGTTCGGGCGTTGACTTCTAAGGCCCTAACTGTTCAATCTGTTGGAGCAACGCCCTAGGGTGAAGCCCAGGTTGCTCGGAAAGTAGAAATGTCCATAAGATGCATACTGGTTGCAATTATTCGTTTTATACGATGGAGAAACTGTTGTATTTATATCGTATTTTATGCTTCTGGCGTTGACTTCTAAGGCACTAACTATTCGATCTGGTGGAGCAACGCAATAGAGTGATGCCTAGGTTGCCCGGAACGTAGAATTGGCCATCAATTTCAAACTGGTTGCAATTATACCTGTTACATGATGGAAACACTGCTTTATTTTTTTTGCATTTTATGGTTCGGTCGTTGACTTCTAAGGCCCTAACTATTCAATCCGTTGGAGCAACGCCCTAGGGTGAAGCCTAGGTTGCCCGGAACGTAGAAATGACCATAACTTTCACACTGGTTGCTATTATTCGTTTTATACGATGGAAAAACTGTTATATTTATATTGTATTTTATGCTTCTGGCGTTGACTTCTTAGGCCCTTACTATTCGATCTGGTGGAACAACGCCCGAGAGTGAAGCCTAGGTTGCCTGGAACGTAGAATTGGCCATCACATTCAAAGTGGTTCCAATTATTCCTGATATATGATGGAAGCACTGTTGTATTTTTTTTGCATTTTATGGTTCGGGCGTTGACTTCTAAGGCCCTAACTGTTCAATCTGTTGGAGCAACGCCCTAGGGTGAAGCCCAGGTTGCTCGGAAAGTAGAAATGTCCATAAGATTCATACTGGTTGCAATTATTCGTTTTATACGATGGAGAAACTGTTGTATTTATATCGTATTTTATGCTTCTGGCGTTGACTTCTAAGGCACTAACTATTCGATCTGGTGAGCAACGCAATAGAGTGATGCCTAGGTTGCCCGGAACGTAGAATTGGCCATCAATTTCAAACTGGTTGCAATTATACCTGTTACAGGATGGAAACACTGCATTATTTTTTTTGCATTTTATGGTTCGGTCGTTGACTTCTAAGGCCCTAACTATTCAATCCGTTGGAGCAACGCCCTAGGGTGAAGCCTAGGTTGCTCGGAAAGTAGAAATGACCATAAGTTTCATACTGGTTGCAATTATTCGTTTTATACGATGGAAAAACTGTTGTATTTATATTGTATTTTATGCATCTGGCGTTGACTTCTAAGGTACTAACTATTCGATCTAGTGGAGCAACGCCCTAGAGTGAAGCCTATGTTGCCCGGAACGTAGAAATGACCATCACTTTCAAACTGGTTGCAATTCTTCCTGTTATATGATGGAAAAACTGTTGTATTTTTATTGCATTTTATGCTTCGGGCATTGACTTCTAAGGCCCTAACTATTCAATCTGGTGGAACAACGGCCTAGGGTGAAGCCTAGGTTGCCCGGAACGTAGAAATAACCATAACTTTTACACTGGTAGCAATTATTCGTTTTATACTATGGAAAAACTGTTCTATTTATTTTGTATTTAATGCTTCGGGCGTTGGCTTCTAAGGCCCTAACCGTTTGATCTGGTGGAGCAACGCCCTAGAGTGAAACCTAGGTTGCCCGGAACGTAGAAATGACCATAACTTTCACACTGGTTGCTATTATTCGTTTTATACGATGGAAAAGCTGTTGTATTTATATCGTATTTTATGCTCCTGGCGTTGACTTCTTAGGCCGTAACTATTCGGTCTGGTGGAGCAACGCCCTGGAGTGAAACCTCGGTTGCCCGGAATGTAGAATTGGCCATCATTTTCAAACTGGTTGCAATTATTCCTGATATATGATGGAAACACTGTTGTATTTTTCTTGCATTTTATGGTTCGGGCGTTGACTTCTAAGGCCCTAACTGTTCAATCTGTTGGAGCAACGCCCTAGGGTGAAGCCTAGGTTGTTCGGAAAGTAGAAATGTCCATAAGTTTCATACTGGTTGCAATTATTCGTTTTATACGATGGAAAAACTGTTGTATTTATTTTGTATTTTATGCTTCTGGCGTTGACTTCTAAGGCACTAACTATTCGATCTTGTGGAGCAACGCAATAGAGTGAAGCCTAGGTTGCCCGGAACGTAGAATTGACCATCACTTTCAAACTGGTTGCAATTATTCCTGTTATATGATGGAAACACTGGTATTTTTTTTCCATTTTATGGTTCGTGCGTTGACTTCTAAGGCCCTAACTATTCAACCTGTTGGAGCAACGCCCTAGGGTGAAGCCTAGGTTGCTCGGAAAGTAGAAATGACCATAAGTTTCATTCTGGTTGCAATTATTCGTTTTATACGATGGAAAAACTGTTGTATTTATATTGTATTTTATGCTTCTGGCGTTGGCTTATAAGGTACTAACCATTCGATCTGGTGGAGCAACGCCCTAGAGTGAAGCCTAGGTTGCCCGGAACGTAGAACTGGCCATCACTTTCAAACTGGTTGCAATTATTCCTGTTATATGATGAATACACTGTTGTATTTTTATTGCATTTTATGCTTCGGGCGTTGACTTCTAAGGCCCTAACTATTCAATCTGGTGGAGCAACGCCTTAGGGTGAAGCCTATCTTGCTCGGAAAATAGAAATGACCATAAGTTTCATACTGGTTGCAATTATTCGTTTTATACGATGGAAAAACTGTTGTATTTATATGGTATTTTATGCTTCTGGCGTTGACTTCTAAGGCACTAACTATTGGATCTGGTGGAGCAACGCCCTTGAGTGAAGCCTATGTTGTCCGGAAGTTAGAATTGGCCATCACTTTCAAACTGGTTGCAATTATTCGTTTTATACGATGGAAAAACTGTTGTATTTATGTTGTATTTTATGCTTCTGACCTTGACTTCTAAGGCACAAACTATTCGATCTGGTGGAGCGAAGCCCTAGGGTGAAGCCTAGGTTGCCCGGAAAGTAGAAATGACCATCACTTTCAAACTGGTTGCAATTATTCGTTTTATACGATGGAAAAACTGTTGTATTTATATTGTATTTTATGCATCTGGCGTTGACTTCTAAGGTACTAACTATTCGATCTAGTGGAGCAACGCCCTAGAGTGAAGCCTATGTTGCCCGGAACGTAGAAATGACCATCACTTTCAAACTGGTTGCAATTCTTCCTGTTATATGATGGAAAAACTGTTGTATTTTTATTGCATTTTATGCTTCGGGCATTGACTTCTAAGGCCCTAACTATTCAATCTGGTGGAACAATGGCCTAGGGTGAAGCCTAGGTTGCCCGGAACGTAGAAATAACCATAACTTTTACACTGGTAGCAATTATTCGTTTTATACTATGGAAAAACTGTTCTAATTATTTTGAATTTAATGCTTCGGGCGTTGGCTTCTAAGGCCCTAACTGTTTGATCTGGTGGAGCAACGCCCTAGAGTGAAACCTAGGTTGCCCGGAACGTAGAAATGACCATCACTTTCAAACTGGTTGCAATTATTCCTGTTATATGATGGAAAAACTGTTGTATTTTTGTTGCATTTTATGCTTCGGGCATTGACTTCTAAGGCCCTAACTATTCAATCTGGTGGAACAACGGCCTAGGGTGAAGCCTAGGTTGCCCGGAACGTAGAAATAACCATAACTTTTACACTGGTAGCAATTATTCGTTTTATACTATGGAAAAACTGTTCTATTTATTTTGTATTTAATGCTTCGGGCGTTGGCTTCTAAGGCCCTAACTGTTTGATCTGGTGGAGCAACGCCCTAGAGTGAAACCTAGGTTGCCCGGAACGTAGAAATGACCATAACTTTCACACTGGTTGCTATTATTCGTTTTATACGATGGAAAAGCTGTTGTATTTATATCGTATTTTATGCTCCTGGCGTTGACTTCTTAGGCCGTAACTATTCGGTCTGGTGGAGCAACGCCCTGGAGTGAAACCTCGGTTGCCCGGAATATAGAATTGGCCATCATTTTCAAACTGGTTGCAATTATTCCTGATATATGATGGAAACACTGTTGTATTTTTCTTGCATTTTATGGTTCGGGCGTTGACTTCTAAGGCCCTAACTGTTCAATCTGTTGGAGCAACGCCCTAGGGTGAAGCCTAGGCTGCTCGGAAAGTAGAAATGTCCATAAGTTTCATACTGGTTGCAATTATTCGTTTTATACGATGGAAAAACTGTTGTATTTATTTTGTATTTTATGCTTCTGGCGTTGACTTCTAAGGCACTAACTATTCGATCTTGTGGAGCAACGCAATAGAGTGAAGCCTAGGTTGCCCGGAACGTAGAATTGACCATCACTTTCAAACTGGTTGCAATTATTCCTGTTATATGATGGAAACACTGGTATTTTTTTTGCATTTTATGGTTCGGGCGTTGACTTCTAAGGCCCTAACTATTCAATCTGTTGGAGCAACGCCCTAGGGTGAAGCCTAGGTTGCTCGGAAAGTAGAAATGTCCATAAGTTTCATACTGGTTGCAATTATTCGTTTTATACGATGGAAAAACTGTTGTATTTATACTGTATTTTATGCTTCTGGCGTTGACTTCTAAGGCACTAACTATTCGATCTGGTGGAGCAACGCAATGGAGTGAAGCCTAGGTTGCCCGGAACGTAGAATTGGCCATCACTTTCAAACTAGTTGCAATTATTCCTGTTATATGATTTATACACTGTTGTATTTTTATTGCATTTTATGCTTCGGGCGTTGACTTCTAAGGCCCTAACTATTCAATCTGTTGGAGCAACGCCCTAGGGTGAAGCCTAGCTTGCTCGGAAAGTAGAAATGACCATAAGTTTCATACTGGTTGCAATTATTCGTTTTATACGATGGAAAAGCTGTTGTATTTATATCGTATTTTATGCTCTTGGCGTTGACTTCTTAGGCACTAACTATTCGATCTGATGGAGCAACGCCCTAGAGTGAAGCCTAGGTTGCCCGGAACGTAGAATTGGCCATCGCTTTCAAACTGGTTGCAATTATTCCTGTTATATGATGGAAACACTGTGGTATTTTTTTTCCATTTTATGGTTCGGGCGTTGACTTCTAAGGCCCTAACTGTTCAATCTGTTGGAGCAACGCCCTAGGGTGAAGCCTAGCTTGCTCGGAAAGTAGAAATGACCATAAGTTTCATACTGGTTGCAATTATTCGTTTTATACGATGGAAAAACTGTTGTATTTATATGGTATTTTATGCTCCTGGCGTTGACTTCTAAGGCACTAACTATTGGATCTGGTGGAGCAACGCCCTAGAGTGAAGCCTATGTTGTCCGGAAGTTAGAATTGGCCATCACTTTCAAACTGGTTGCAATTATTCGTTTTATACGATGGAAAAACTGTTGTATTTATATTGTATTTTATGCTTCTGACCTTGACTTCTAAGGCACTAACTATTCGATCTGGTGGAGCGACGCCCTAGGGAGAAGCCTAGGTTGCCCGGAAAGTAGAAATGACGTTAACCTTCATACTGGTTGCAATTATTCGTTTTATACGATGGAAAAACTGTTGTATTTATATTGTATTTTATTCATCTGGCGTTGACTTCTAAGGTACTAACTATTCGATCTAGTGGAGCAACGCCCTATAGTGAAGCCTATGTTGCCGGAACGTATAAATGACCATCACTTTCAAACTGGTTGCAATTATTCCTGTTATATGATGGAAAAACTGTTGTATTTTTGTTGCATTTTATGCTTCGGGCATTGACTTCTAAGGCCCTAACTATTCAATCTGTTGGAGCAACGCCCTAGGGTGAAGCCTAGGTTGCCCGGAACGTAGAAATAACCATAACTTTTACACTGGTAGCAATTATTCGTTTTATACTATGGAAAAACTGTTCTATTTATTTTGTATTTAATGCTTCGGCCGTTGGCTTCTAAGGCCCTAACTGTTTGATCTGGTGGAGCAACGCCCTAGAGTGAAACCTAGGTTGCCCGGAACGTAGAAATGACCATAACTTTCACACTGGTTGCTATTATTCGTTTTATACGATGGAAAAACTGTTATATTTATATTGTATTTTATGCTTCTGGCGTTCACTTCTTAGGCCCTTACTATTCGATCTGGTGGAACAACGCCCGAGAGTGAAGCCTAGGTTGCCTGGAACGTAGAATTGGCCATCACATTCAAAGTGGTTGCAATTATTCCTGATATATGATGGAAACACTGTTGTATTTTTTTTGCATTTTATGGTTCGGGCGTTGACTTCTAAGGCCCTAACTGTTCAATCTGTTGGAGCAACGCCATAGGGTGAAGCCCAGGTTGCTCGGAAAGTAGAAATGTCCATAAGATTCATACTGGTTGCAATTATTCATTTTATACGATGGAAAAACTGTTGTATTTATATTGTATTTTATGCTTCTGGCGTTGACTTCTAAGGCACTAACTATTCGATCTGGTGGAGCAACGCCCTAGAGTGAAGACTAGGTTGCCCGGAACGTAGAATTGGCCATCAATTTCAAACTGGTTGCAATTATACCTGTTACATGATGGAAACACTGCTTTATTTTTTTTGCATTTTATGGTTCGGTCGTTGACTTCTAAGGCCCTAACTATTCAATCCGTTGGAGCAACGCCCTAGGGTGAAGCCTAGTTTGCTCGGAAAGTAGAAATGACCATAAGTTTCATACTGGTTGCAATTATTCGTTTTATACGATGGAAAAACTGTTGTATTTATATTGTATTTTATGCATCTGGCGTTGACTTCTAAGGTACTAACTATTCGATCTAGTGGAGCAACGCCCTAGAGTGAAGCCTATGTTGCCCGGAACGTAGAAATGACCATCACTTTCAAACTGGTTGCAATTCTTCCTGTTATATGATGGAAAAACTGTTGTATTTTTATTGCATTTTATGCTTCGGGCATTGACTTCTAAGGCCCTAACTATTCAATCTGGTGGAACAACGGCCTAGGGTGAAGCCTAGCTTGCTCGGAAAGTAGAAATGACCATAAGTTTCATACTGGTTGCAATTATTCGTTTTATACGATGGAAAAACTGTTGCATTTATATGGTATTTTATGCTCCTGGCGTTGACTTCTAAGGCACTAACTATTGGATCTGGTGGAGCAACGCCCTAGAGTGAAGCCTATGTTGCCCGGAACGTAGAAATGACCATCACTTTCAAACTGGTTGCAATCCTTCCTGTTATATGATGGAAACACTGTTGCATTTTTTTTGCATTTTATGGTTCGGGCGTTGACTTCTAAGGCCCTAACTGTTCAATCTGGTGGAGCAACGCCCTAGGGTGAAGCCTAGGTTGCTCGGAAAGTAGAAATGTCCATAAGTTTCATACTGGTTGCAATTACTC
Organism: Calliopsis andreniformis; assembly: GCF_051401765.1. Lineage (NCBI taxonomy): Eukaryota > Metazoa > Arthropoda > Insecta > Hymenoptera > Andrenidae > Calliopsis > Calliopsis andreniformis. The sequence continues at coordinate 2,267,696 of NW_027480460.1, read as the reverse complement.
GTTTTATACGATGGAAAAACTGTTGTATTTATATTGTATTTTATGCATCTGGCGTTGACTTCTAAGGTACTAACTATTCGATCTAGTGGAGCAACGCCCTAGAGTGAATCCTATGTTGCCCGGAACGTAGAAATGACCATCACTTTCAAACTGGTTGCAATTCTTCCTGCTATATGATGGAAAAACTGTTGTATTTTTATTGCATTTTATGCTTCGGGCATTGACTTCTAAGGCCCTAACTATTCAATCTGGTGGAACAACGGCCTAGGGTGAAGCCTAGGTTACCCGGAACGTAGAAATAACCATAACTTTTACACTGGTAGCAATTATTCGTTTTATACTATGGAAAAACTGTTCTATTTATTTTGTATTTAATGCTTCGGGCGTTGGCTTCTAAGGCCCTAACTGTTTGATCTGGTGGAGCAACGCCCTAGAGTGAAACCTAGGTTGCCCGGAACGTAGAAATGACCATAACTTTCACACTGGTTGCTATTATTCGTTTTATACGATGGAAAAACTGTTATATTTATATTGTATTTTATGCTTCTGGCGTTGACTTCTTAGGCCCTTACTATTCGATCTGGTGGAACAACGCCCGAGAGTGAAGCCTAGGTTGCCTGGAACGTAGAATTGGCCATCACATTCAAAGTGGTTGTAATTATTCCTGATATATGATGGAAGCACTGTTGTATTTTTTTTGCATTTTATGGTTCGGTCGTTGACTTCTAAGGCCCTAACTGTTCAATCTGTTGGAGCAACGCCCTAGGGTGAAGCCCAGGTTGCTCGGAAAGTAGAAATGTCCATAAGATTCATACTGGTTGCAATTATTCGTTTTATACGATGGAGAAACTGTAGGATTTATATCGTATTTTATGCTTCTGGCGTTGACTTCTAAGGCACTAACTATTCGATCTGGTGGAGCAACGCAATAGAGTGATGCCTAGGTTGCCCGGAACGTAGAATTGGCCATCAATTTCAAACTGGTTGCAATTATACCTGTTACATGATGGAAACACTGCTTTATTTTTTTTGCATTTTATGGTTCGGTCGTTGACTTCTAAGGCCCTAACTATTCAATCCGTTGGAGCAACGCCCTAGGGTGAAGCCTAGGTTGCCCGGAACGTAGAAATGACCATAACTTTCACACTGGTTGCTATTATTCGTTTTATACGATGGAAAAGCTGTTGTATTTATATCGTATTTTATGCTCCTGGCGTTGACTTCTTAGGCCGTAACTATTCGGTCTGGTGGATCAACGCCCTGGAGTGAAACCTCGGTTGCCCGGAATGTAGAATTGGCCATCATTTTCAAACTGGTTGCAATTATTCCTGATATATGATGGAAACACTGTTGTATTTTTCTTGCATTTTATGGTTCGGGCGTTGACTTCTAAGGCCCTAACTGTTCAATCTGTTGGAGCAACGCCCTAGGGTGAAGCCTAGGTTGTTCGGAAAGTAGAAATGTCCATAAGTTTCATACTGGTTGCAATTATTCGTTTTATACGATGGAAAAACTGTTGTATTTATTTTGCATTTTATGCTTCTGGCGTTGACTTCTAAGGCACTAACTATTCGATCTTGTGGAGCAACGCAATAGAGTGAAGCCTAGGTTGCCCGGAACGTAGAATTGACCATCACTTTCAAACTGGTTGCAATTATTCCTGTTATATGATGGAAACACTGGTATTTTTTTTGCATTTTATGGTTCGGGCGTTGACTTCTAAGGCCCTAACTATTCAATCTGTTGGAGCAACGCCCTAGGGTGAAGCCTATCTTGCTCGGAAATTAGAAATGACCATAAGTTTGATACTGGTTGCAATTATTCGTTTTATACGATGGAAAAACTGTTGTATTTATATGGTATTTTATGCTTCTGGCGTTGACTTCTAAGGCACTAATTATTGGATCTGGTGGAGCAACGCTCTTGAGTGAAGCCTATGTTGTCCGGAAGTTAGAATTGGCCATCACTTTCAAACTGGTTGCAATTATTCGTTTTATACGATGGAAAAACTGTTGTATTTATATTGTATTTTATGCTTCTGACCTTGACTTCTAAGGCACTAACTATTCGATCTGGTGGAGCGACGCCCTAGGGTGAAGCCTAGGTTGCCCGGAAAGTAGAAATGGCCATCACTCTCAAACTGGTTGCAATTACTCCTGATATATGATGGAAACACTGTTGTATTTTTTTTGCATTTAATGGTTTGGGCGTTGACTTCTAAGGCCCTAACCATTCAATCTGTTGGAGCAACGCCCTAGGGTGAAGCCTAGGTTGCTGGGAAAGTAGAAATGAGCATAAGTTTCATACTGGTTGCAATTATTCGTTTTATACGATGGAAAAACTCTTGTATTTATATTGTATTTTATGCTTCTGGCGTTGACTTCTAAGGCCCTAACTGTTTGATCTGGTGGAGCAACGCCCTAGAGTGAAACCTAGGTTGCCCGGAACGTAGAAATGACCATCACTTTCAAACTGGTTGCAATTATTCCTGTTATATGATGGAAAAACTGTTGTATTTTTGTTGCATTTTATGCTTCGGGCATTGACTTCTAAGGCCCTAACTATTCAATCTGTTGGAGCAACGCCCTAGGGTGAAGCCTAGCTTGCTCGGAAAGTAGAAATGGCCATAAGTTTCAAACTGGTTGCAATTATTCCTGTTATATGATGGAAAAACTGTTGTATTTTTGTTGCATTTTATGCTTCGGGCATTGACTTCTAAGGTACTAACTATTCGATCTAGTGGAGCAACGCCCTAGAGTGAATCCTATGTTGCCCGGAACGTAGAAATGACCATCACTTTCAAACTGGTTGCAATTCTTCCTGCTATATGATGGAAAAACTGTTGTATTTTTATTGCATTTTATGCTTCGGGCATTGACTTCTAAGGCCCTAACTATTCAATCTGGTGGAACAACGGCCTAGGGTGAAGCCTAGGTTACCCGGAACGTAGAAATAACCATAACTTTTACACTGGTAGCAATTATTCGTTTTATACTATGGAAAAACTGTTCTATTTATTTTGTATTTAATGCTTCGGGCGTTGGCTTCTAAGGCCCTAACTGTTTGATCTGGTGGAGCAACGCCCTAGAGTGAAACCTAGGTTGCCCGGAACGTAGAAATGACCATAACTTTCACACTGGTTGCTATTATTCGTTTTATACGATGGAAAAACTGTTATATTTATATTGTATTTTATGCTTCTGGCGTTGACTTCTTAGGCCCTTACTATTCGATCTGGTGGAACAACGCCCGAGAGTGAAGCCTAGGTTGCCCGGAACGTAGAATTGGCCATCAATTTCAAACTGGTTGCAATTATTCCTGATATATGATGGAAGCACTGTTGTATTTTTTTTGCATTTTATGGTTCGGTCGTTGACTTCTAAGGCCCTAACTATTCAATCCGTTGGAGCAACACCATAGGGTGAAGCCTAGGTTGCTCGGAAAGTAGAAATGACCATAAGTTTCATACTGGTTGCAATTATTCGTTTTATACGATGGAAAAACTGTTGTATTTATATTGTATTTTATGCATCTGGCGTTGACTTCTAAGGTACTAACTATTCGATCTAGTGGAGCAACGCCCTAGAGTGAAGCCTATGTTGCCCGGAACGTAGAAATGACCATCACTTTCAAACTGGTTGCAATTCTTCCTGTTATATGATGGAAAAACTGTTGTATTTTTATTGCATTTTATGCTTCGGGCATTGTCTTCTAAGGCCCTAACTATTCAATCAGGTGGAACAACGGCCTAGGGTGAAGCCTAGCTTGCTCGGAAAGTAGAAATGACCATAAGTTTCATACTGGTTGCAATTATTCGTTTTATACGATGGAAAAACTGTTGTATTAATATGGTATTTTATGCTCCTGGCGTTGACTTCTAAGGCACTAACTATTGGATCTGGTGGAGCAACGCCCTAGAGTGAAGCCTATGTTGTCCGGAAGTTAGAATTGGCCATCACTTTCAAACTGGTTGCAATTATTCGTTTTATACGATGGAAAAACTGTTGTATTTATATTGTATTTTATGCTTCTGACCTTGACTTCTAAGGCTCTAACTATTCGATCTGGTGGAGCGACGCCCTAGGGAGAAGCCTAGGTTGCCCGGAAAGTAGAAATGACGTTAACCTTCATACTGGTTGCAATTATTCGTTTTATACGATGGAAAAACTGTTGTATTTATATTGTATTTTATTCATCTGGCGTTGACTTCTAAGGTACTAACTATTCGATCTAGTGGAGCAACGCCCTATAGTGAAGCCAATGTTGCCCGAACGTATAAATGACCATCACTTTCAAACTGGTTGCAATTATTCCTGTTATATGATGGAAAAACTGTTGTATTTTTGTTGCATTTTTTGCTTCGGGCATTGACTTCTAAGGCCCTAACTATTCAATCTGTTGGAGCAACGCCCTAGGGTGAAGCCTAGGTTGCCCGGAACGTAGAAATAACCATAACTTTTACACTGGTAGCAATTATTCGTTTTATACTATGGAAAAACTGTTCTATATATTTTGTATTTAATGCTTCGGCCGTTGGCTTCTAAGGCCCTAACTGTTTGATCTGGTGGAGCAACGCCCTAGAGTGAAACCTAGGTTGCCCGGAACGTAGAAATGACCATAACTTTCACACTGGTTGCTATTATTCCTTTTATACGATGGAAAAACTGTTATATTTATATTGTATTTTATGCTTCTGGCGTTCACTTCTTAGGCCCTTACTATTCGATCTGGTGGAACAACGACCGAGAGTGAAGCCTAGGTTGCCTGGAACGTAGAATTGGCCATCACATTCAAAGTGGTTGCAATTATTCCTGATATATGATGGAAACACTGTTGTATTTTTTTTGCATTTTATGGTTCGGGCGTTGACTTCTAAGGCCCTAACTGTTCAATCTGTTGGAGCAACGCCCTAGGGTGAAGCCAAGGTTGCTCGGAAAGTAGAAATGTCCATAAGATTCATACTGGTTGCAATTATTCATTTTATACGATGGAAAAACTGTTGTATTTATATTGTATTTTATGCTTCTGGCGTTGACTTCTAAGGCACTAACTATTCGATCTGGTGGAGCAACGCCCTAGAGTGAAGCCTAGGTTGCCCGGAACGTAGAATTGGCCATCACTTTCAAACTGGTTGCAATTATTCCTGATATATGATGGAAACACTGTTGTATTTTTTTTGCATTTTATGGTTCGGGCGTTGACTTCTAAGGCCCTAACTGTTCAATCTGTTGGAGCAACGCCCTAGGGTGAAGCCTAGGTTGCTCGGAAAGTAGAAATGTCCATAAGTTTCATACTGGTTGCAATTATTCGTTTTATACGATGGAAAAACTGTTGTATTTATATTGTATTTTATGCATCTGGCGTTGACTTCTAAGGTACTAACTATTCGATCTAGTGGAGCAACGCCCTAGAGTGAATCCTATGTTGCCCGGAACGTAGAAATGACCATCACTTTCAAACTGGTTGCAATTCTTCCTGCTATATGATGGAAAAACTGTTGTATTTTTATTGCATTTTATGCTTCGGGCATTGACTTCTAAGGCCCTAACTATTCAATCTGGTCGAACAACGGCCTAGGGTGAAGCCTAGGTTACCCGGAACGTAGAAATAACCATAACTTTTACACTGGTAGCAATTATTCGTTTTATACTATGGAAAAACTGTTCTATTTATTTTGTATTTAATGCTTCGGGCGTTGGCTTCTAAGGCCCTAACTGTTTGATCTGGTGGAGCAACGCCCTAGAGTGAAACCTAGGTTGCCCGGAACGTAGAAATGACCATAACTTTCACACTGGTTGCTATTATTCGTTTTATACGATGGAAAAACTGTTATATTTATATTGTATTTTATGCTTCTGGCGTTGACTTCTTAGGCCCTTACTATTCGATCTGGTGGAACAACGCCCGAGAGTGAAGCCTAGGTTGCCCGGAACGTAGAATTGGCCATCAATTTCAAACTGGTTGCAATTATTCCTGATATATGATGGAAGCACTGTTGTATTTTTTTTGCATTTTATGGTTCGGTCGTTGACTTCTAAGGCCCTAACTATTCAATCCGTTGGAGCAACACCATAGGGTGAAGCCTAGGTTGCTCGGAAAGTAGAAATGACCATAAGTTTCATACTGGTTGCAATTATTCGTTTTATACGATGGAAAAACTGTTGTATTTATATTGTATTTTATGCATCTGGCGTTGACTTCTAAGGTACTAACTATTCGATCTAGTGGAGCAACGCCCTAGAGTGAAGCCTATGTTGCCCGGAACGTAGAAATGACCATCACTTTCAAACTGGTTGCAATTCTTCCTGTTATATGATGGAAAAACTGTTGTATTTTTATTGCATTTTATGCTTCGGGCATTGTCTTCTAAGGCCCTAACTATTCAATCAGGTGGAACAACGGCCTAGGGTGAAGCCTAGCTTGCTCGGAAAGTAGAAATGACCATAAGTTTCATACTGGTTGCAATTATTCGTTTTATACGATGGAAAAACTGTTGTATTAATATGGTATTTTATGCTCCTGGCGTTGACTTCTAAGGCACTAACTATTGGATCTGGTGGAGCAACGCCCTAGAGTGAAGCCTATGTTGTCCGGAAGTTAGAATTGGCCATCACTTTCAAACTGGTTGCAATTATTCGTTTTATACGATGGAAAAACTGTTGTATTTATATTGTATTTTATGCTTCTGACCTTGACTTCTAAGGCTCTAACTATTCGATCTGGTGGAGCGACGCCCTAGGGAGAAGCCTAGGTTGCCCGGAAAGTAGAAATGACGTTAACCTTCATACTGGTTGCAATTATTCGTTTTATACGATGGAAAAACTGTTGTATTTATATTGTATTTTATTCATCTGGCGTTGACTTCTAAGGTACTAACTATTCGATCTAGTGGAGCAACGCCCTATAGTGAAGCCAATGTTGCCCGAACGTATAAATGACCATCACTTTCAAACTGGTTGCAATTATTCCTGTTATATGATGGAAAAACTGTTGTATTTTTGTTGCATTTTTTGCTTCGGGCATTGACTTCTAAGGCCCTAACTATTCAATCTGTTGGAGCAACGCCCTAGGGTGAAGCCTAGGTTGCCCGGAACGTAGAAATAACCATAACTTTTACACTGGTAGCAATTATTCGTTTTATACTATGGAAAAACTGTTCTATATATTTTGTATTTAATGCTTCGGCCGTTGGCTTCTAAGGCCCTAACTGTTTGATCTGGTGGAGCAACGCCCTAGAGTGAAACCTAGGTTGCCCGGAACGTAGAAATGACCATAACTTTCACACTGGTTGCTATTATTCCTTTTATACGATGGAAAAACTGTTATATTTATATTGTATTTTATGCTTCTGGCGTTCACTTCTTAGGCCCTTACTATTCGATCTGGTGGAACAACGACCGAGAGTGAAGCCTAGGTTGCCTGGAACGTAGAATTGGCCATCACATTCAAAGTGGTTGCAATTATTCCTGATATATGATGGAAACACTGTTGTATTTTTTTTGCATTTTATGGTTCGGGCGTTGACTTCTAAGGCCCTAACTGTTCAATCTGTTGGAGCAACGCCCTAGGGTGAAGCCAAGGTTGCTCGGAAAGTAGAAATGTCCATAAGATTCATACTGGTTGCAATTATTCATTTTATACGATGGAAAAACTGTTGTATTTATATTGTATTTTATGCTTCTGGCGTTGACTTCTAAGGCACTAACTATTCGATCTGGTGGAGCAACGCCCTAGAGTGAAGCCTAGGTTGCCCGGAACGTAGAATTGGCCATCACTTTCAAACTGGTTGCAATTATTCCTGATATATGATGGAAACACTGTTGTATTTTTTTTGCATTTTATGGTTCGGGCGTTGACTTCTAAGGCCCTAACTGTTCAATCTGTTGGAGCAACGCCCTAGGGTGAAGCCTAGGTTGCTCGGAAAGTAGAAATGTCCATAAGTTTCATACTGGTTGCAATTATTCGTTTTATACGATGGAAAAACTGTTGTATTTATATTGTATTTTATGCATCTGGCGTTGACTTCTAAGGTACTAACTATTCGATCTAGTGGAGCAACGCCCTAGAGTGAATCCTATGTTGCCCGGAACGTAGAAATGACCATCACTTTCAAACTGGTTGCAATTCTTCCTGCTATATGATGGAAAAACTGTTGTATTTTTATTGCATTTTATGCTTCGGGCATTGACTTCTAAGGCCCTAACTATTCAATCTGGTCGAACAACGGCCTAGGGTGAAGCCTAGGTTACCCGGAACGTAGAAATAACCATAACTTTTACACTGGTAGCAATTATTCGTTTTATACTATGGAAAAACTGTTCTATTTATTTTGTATTTAATGCTTCGGGCGTTGGCTTCTAAGGCCCTAACTGTTTGATCTGGTGGAGCAACGCCCTAGAGTGAAACCTAGGTTGCCCGGAACGTAGAAATGACCATAACTTTCACACTGGTTGCTATTATTCGTTTTATACGATGGAAAAACTGTTATATTTATATTGTATTTTATGCTTCTGGCGTTGACTTCTTAGGCCCTTACTATTCGATCTGGTGGAACAACGCCCGAGAGTGAAGCCTAGGTTGCCTGGAACGTAGAATTGGCCATCACATTCAAAGTGGTTGCAATTATTCCTGATATATGATGGAAGCACTGTTGTATTTTTTTTGCATTTTATGGTTCGGGCGTTGACTTCTAAGGCCCTAACTGTTCAATCTGTTGGAGCAACGCCCTAGGGTGAAGCCCAGCTTGCTCGGAAAGTAGAAATGTCCATAAGATTCATACTGGTTGCAATTATTCGTTTTATACGATGGAGAAACTGTTGTATTTATATCGTATTTTATGCTTCTGGCGTTGACTTCTAAGGCACTAACTATTCGATCTGGTGGAGCAACGCAATAGAGTGATGCCTAGGTTGCCCGGAACGTAGAATTGGCCATCAATTTCGAACTGGTTGCAATTATACCTGTTACATGATGGAAACACTGCTTTATTTTTTTTGCATTTTATGGTTCGGTCGTTGACTTCTAAGGCCCTAACTATTCAATCCGTTGGAGCAACGCCCTAGGGTGAAGCCTAGGTTGCTCGGAAAGTAGAAATGACCATAAGTTTCATACTGGTTGCAATTATTCGTTTTATACGATGGAAAAACTGTTGTATTTATATTGTATTTTATGCATCTGGCGTTGACTTCTAAGGTACTAACTATTCGATCTAGTGGAGCAACGCCCTAGAGTGAAGCCTATGTTGCCCGGAACGTAGAAATGACCATCACTTTCAAACTGGTTGCAATCCTTCCTGTTATATGATGGAAACACTGTTGTATTTTTTTTGCATTTTATGGTTCGGGCGTTGACTTCTAAGGCCCTAACTGTTCAATCTGTTGGAGCAACGCCCTAGGGTGAAGCCTAGGTTGCTCGGAAAGTAGAAATGTCCATAAGTTTCATACTGGTTGCAATTATTCGTTTTATACGATGGAAAAACTGTTGTATTTATATTGTATTTTATGCATCTGGCGTTGACTTCTAAGGTACTAACTATTCGATCTAGTGGAGCAACGCCCTAGAGTGAATCCTATGTTGCCCGGAACGTAGAAATGACCATCACTTTCAAACTGGTTGCAATTCTTCCTGCTATATGATGGAAAAACTGTTGTATTTTTATTGCATTTTATGCTTCGGGCATTGACTTCTAAGGCCCTAACTATTCAATCTGGTGGAACAACGGCCTAGGGTGAAGCCTAGGTTACCCGGAACGTAGAAATAACCATAACTTTTACACTGGTAGCAATTATTCGTTTTATACTATGGAAAAACTGTTCTATTTATTTTGTATTTAATGCTTCGGGCGTTGGCTTCTAAGGCCCTAGCTGTTTGATCTGGTGGAGCAACGCCCTAGAGTGAAACCTAGGTTGCCCGGAACGTAGAAATGACCATAACTTTCACACTGGTTGCTATTATTCGTTTTATACGATGGAAAAACTGTTATATTTATATTGTATTTTATGCTTCTGGCGTTGACTTCTTAGGCCCTTACTATTCGATCTGGTGGAACAACGCCCGAGAGTGAAGCCTAGGTTGCCTGGAACGTAGAATTGGCCATCACATTCAAAGTGGTTGTAATTATTCCTGATATATGATGGAAGCACTGTTGTATTTTTTTTGCATTTTATGGTTCGGTCGTTGACTTCTAAGGCCCTAACTGTTCAATCTGTTGGAGCAACGCCCTAGGGTGAAGCCCAGGTTGCTCGGAAAGTAGAAATGTCCATAAGATTCATACTGGTTGCAATTATTCGTTTTATACGATGGAGAAACTGTAGGATTTATATCGTATTTTATGCTTCTGGCGTTGACTTCTAAGGCACTAACTATTCGATCTGGTGGAGCAACGCAATAGAGTGATGCCTAGGTTGCCCGGAACGTAGAATTGGCCATCAATTTCAAACTGGTTGCAATTATACCTGTTACATGATGGAAACACTGCTTTATTTTTTTTGCATTTTATGGTTCGGTCGTTGACTTCTAAGGCCCTAACTATTCAATCCGTTGGAGCAACGCCCTAGGGTGAAGCCTAGGTTGCCCGGAACGTAGAAATGACCATAACTTTCACACTGGTTGCTATTATTCGTTTTATACGATGGAAAAGCTGTTGTATTTATATCGTATTTTATGCTCCTGGCGTTGACTTCTTAGGCCGTAACTATTCGGTCTGGTGGAGCAACGCCCTGGAGTGAAACCTCGGTTGCCCGGAATGTAGAATTGGCCATCATTTTCAAACTGGTTGCAATTATTCCTGATATATGATGGAAACACTGTTGTATTTTTCTTGCATTTTATGGTTCGGGCGTTGACTTCTAAGGCCCTAACTGTTCAATCTGTTGGAGCAACGCCCTAGGGTGAAGCCTAGGTTGTTCGGAAAGTAGAAATGTCCATAAGTTTCATACTGGTTGCAATTATTCGTTTTATACGATGGAAAAACTGTTGTATTTATTTTGCATTTTATGCTTCTGGCGTTGACTTCTAAGGCACTAACTATTCGATCTTGTGGAGCAACGCAATAGAGTGAAGCCTAGGTTGCCCGGAACGTAGAATTGACCATCACTTTCAAACTGGTTGCAATTATTCCTGTTATATGATGGAAACACTGGTATTTTTTTTGCATTTTATGGTTCGGGCGTTGACTTCTAAGGCCCTAACTATTCAATCTGTTGGAGCAACGCCCTAGGGTGAAGCCTATCTTGCTCGGAAATTAGAAATGACCATAAGTTTGATACTGGTTGCAATTATTCGTTTTATACGATGGAAAAACTGTTGTATTTATATGGTATTTTATGCTTCTGGCGTTGACTTCTAAGGCACTAATTATTGGATCTGGTGGAGCAACGCTCTTGAGTGAAGCCTATGTTGTCCGGAAGTTAGAATTGGCCATCACTTTCAAACTGGTTGCAATTATTCGTTTTATACGATGGAAAAACTGTTGTATTTATATTGTATTTTATGCTTCTGACCTTGACTTCTAAGGCACTAACTATTCGATCTGGTGGAGCGACGCCCTAGGGTGAAGCCTAGGTTGCCCGGAAAGTAGAAATGGCCATCACTCTCAAACTGGTTGCAATTACTCCTGATATATGATGGAAACACTGTTGTATTTTTTTTGCATTTAATGGTTTGGGCGTTGACTTCTAAGGCCCTAACCATTCAATCTGTTGGAGCAACGCCCTAGGGTGAAGCCTAGGTTGCTGGGAAAGTAGAAATGAGCATAAGTTTCATACTGGTTGCAATTATTCGTTTTATACGATGGAAAAACTCTTGTATTTATATTGTATTTTATGCTTCTGGCGTTGACTTCTAAGGCCCTAACTGTTTGATCTGGTGGAGCAACGCCCTAGAGTGAAACCTAGGTTGCCCGGAACGTAGAAATGACCATCACTTTCAAACTGGTTGCAATTATTCCTGTTATATGATGGAAAAACTGTTGTATTTTTGTTGCATTTTATGCTTCGGGCATTGACTTCTAAGGCCCTAACTATTCAATCTGTTGGAGCAACGCCCTAGGGTGAAGCCTAGCTTGCTCGGAAAGTAGAAATGGCCATAAGTTTCAAACTGGTTGCAATTATTCCTGTTATATGATGGAAAAACTGTTGTATTTTTGTTGCATTTTATGCTTCGGGCATTGACTTCTAAGGTACTAACTATTCGATCTAGTGGAGCAACGCCCTAGAGTGAATCCTATGTTGCCCGGAACGTAGAAATGACCATCACTTTCAAACTGGTTGCAATTCTTCCTGCTATATGATGGAAAAACTGTTGTATTTTTATTGCATTTTATGCTTCGGGCATTGACTTCTAAGGCCCTAACTATTCAATCTGGTGGAACAACGGCCTAGGGTGAAGCCTAGGTTACCCGGAACGTAGAAATAACCATAACTTTTACACTGGTAGCAATTATTCGTTTTATACTATGGAAAAACTGTTCTATTTATTTTGTATTTAATGCTTCGGGCGTTGGCTTCTAAGGCCCTAACTGTTTGATCTGGTGGAGCAACGCCCTAGAGTGAAACCTAGGTTGCCCGGAACGTAGAAATGACCATAACTTTCACACTGGTTGCTATTATTCGTTTTATACGATGGAAAAACTGTTATATTTATATTGTATTTTATGCTTCTGGCGTTGACTTCTTAGGCCCTTACTATTCGATCTGGTGGAACAACGCCCGAGAGTGAAGCCTAGGTTGCCCGGAACGTAGAATTGGCCATCAATTTCAAACTGGTTGCAATTATTCCTGATATATGATGGAAGCACTGTTGTATTTTTTTTGCATTTTATGGTTCGGTCGTTGACTTCTAAGGCCCTAACTATTCAATCGGTTGGAGCAACGCCATAGGGTGAAGCCTAGGTTGCTCGGAAAGTAGAAATGACCATAAGTTTCATACTGGTTGCAATTATTCGTTTTATACGATGGAAAAACTGTTGTATTTATATTGTATTTTATGCATCTGGCGTTGACTTCTAAGGTACTAACTATTCGATCTAGTGGAGCAACGCCCTAGAGTGAAGCCTATGTTGCCCGGAACGTAGAAATGACCATCACTTTCAAACTGGTTGCAATTCTTCCTGTTATATGATGGAAAAACTGTTGTATTTTTATTGCATTTTATGCTTCGGGCATTGTCTTCTAAGGCCCTAACTATTCAATCAGGTGGAACAACGGCCTAGGGTGAAGCCTAGCTTGCTCGGAAAGTAGAAATGACCATAAGTTTCATACTGGTTGCAATTATTCGTTTTATACGATGGAAAAACTGTTGTATTAATATGGTATTTTATGCTCCTGGCGTTGACTTCTAAGGCACTAACTATTGGATCTGGTGGAGCAACGCCCTAGAGTGAAGCCTATGTTGTCCGGAAGTTAGAATTGGCCATCACTTTCAAACTGGTTGCAATTATTCGTTTTATACGATGGAAAAGCTGTTGTATTTATATTGTATTTTATGCTTCTGACCTTGACTTCTAAGGCTCTAACTATTCGATCTGGTGGAGCGACGCCCTAGGGAGAAGCCTAGGTTGCCCGGAAAGTAGAAATGACGTTAACCTTCATACTGGTTGCAATTATTCGTTTTATACGATGGAAAAACTGTTGTATTTATATTGTATTTTATTCATCTGGCGTTGACTTCTAAGGTACTAACTATTCGATCTAGTGGAGCAACGCCCTATAGTGAAGCCTATGTTGCCCGAACGTATAAATGACCATCACTTTCAAACTGGTTGCAATTATTCCTGTTATATGATGGAAAAACTGTTGTATTTTTGTTGCATTTTTTGCTTCGGGCATTGACTTCTAAGGCCCTAACTATTCAATCTGTTGGAGCAACGCCCTAGGGTGAAGCCTAGGTTGCCCGGAACGTAGAAATAACCATAACTTTTACACTGGTAGCAATTATTCGTTTTATACTATGGAAAAACTGTTCTATATATTTTGTATTTAATGCTTCGGCCGTTGGCTTCTAAGGCCCTAACTGTTTGATCTGGTGGAGCAACGCCCTAGAGTGAAACCTAGGTTGCCCGGAACGTAGAAATGACCATAACTTTCACACTGGTTGCTATTATTCCTTTTATACGATGGAAAAACTGTTATATTTATATTGTATTTTATGCTTCTGGCGTTCACTTCTTAGGCCCTTACTATTCGATCTGGTGGAACAACGACCGAGAGTGAAGCCTAGGTTGCCTGGAACGTAGAATTGGCCATCACATTCAAAGTGGTTGCAATTATTCATGATATATGATGGAAACACTGTTGTATTTTTTTTGCATTTTATGGTTCGGGCGTTGACTTCTAAGGCCCTAACTGTTCAATCTGTTGGAGCAACGCCCTAGGGTGAAGCCAAGGTTGCTCGGAAAGTAGAAATGTCCATAAGATTCATACTGGTTGCAATTATTCATTTTATACGATGGAAAAACTGTTGTATTTATATTGTATTTTATGCTTCTGGCGTTGACTTCTAAGGCACTAACTATTCGATCTGGTGGAGCAACGCCCTAGAGTGAAGCCTAGGTTGCCCGGAACGTAGAATTGGCCATCACTTTCAAACTGGTTGCAATTATTCCTGATATATGATGGAAACACTGTTGTATTTTTTTTGCATTTTATGGTTCGGGCGTTGACTTCTAAGGCCCTAACTGTTCAATCTGTTGGAGCAACGCCCTAGGGTGAAGCCTAGGTTGCTCGGAAAGTAGAAATGTCCATAAGTTTCATACTGGTTGCAATTATTCGTTTTATACGATGGAAAAACTGTTGTATTTATATTGTATTTTATGCATCTGGCGTTGACTTCTAAGGTACTAACTATTCGATCTAGTGGAGCAACGCCCTAGAGTGAATCCTATGTTGCCCGGAACGTAGAAATGACCATCACTTTCAAACTGGTTGCAATTCTTCCTGCTATATGATGGAAAAACTGTTGTATTTTTATTGCATTTTATGCTTCGGGCATTGACTTCTAAGGCCCTAACTATTCAATCTGGTCGAACAACGGCCTAGGGTGAAGCCTAGGTTACCCGGAACGTAGAAATAACCATAACTTTTACACTGGTAGCAATTATTCGTTTTATACTATGGAAAAACTGTTCTATTTATTTTGTATTTAATGCTTCGGGCGTTGGCTTCTAAGGCCCTAACTGTTTGATCTGGTGGAGCAACGCCCTAGAGTGAAACCTAGGTTGCCCGGAACGTAGAAATGACCATAACTTTCACACTGGTTGCTATTATTCGTTTTATACGATGGAAAAACTGTTATATTTATATTGTATTTTATGCTTCTGGCGTTGACTTCTTAGGCCCTTACTATTCGATCTGGTGGAACAACGCCCGAGAGTGAAGCCTAGGTTGCCTGGAACGTAGAATTGGCCATCACATTCAAAGTGGTTGCAATTATTCCTGATATATGATGGAAGCACTGTTGTATTTTTTTTGCATTTTATGGTTCGGGCGTTGACTTCTAAGGCCCTAACTGTTCAATCTGTTGGAGCAACGCCCTAGGGTGAAGCCCAGCTTGCTCGGAAAGTAGAAATGTCCATAAGATTCATACTGGTTGCAATTATTCGTTTTATACGATGGAGAAACTGTTGTATTTATATCGTATTTTATGCTTCTGGCGTTGACTTCTAAGGCACTAACTATTCGATCTGGTGGAGCAACGCAATAGAGTGATGCCTAGGTTGCCCGGAACGTAGAATTGGCCATCAATTTCGAACTGGTTGCAATTATACCTGTTACATGATGGAAACACTGCTTTATTTTTTTTGCATTTTATGGTTCGGTCGTTGACTTCTAAGGCCCTAACTATTCAATCCGTTGGAGCAACGCCCTAGGGTGAAGCCTAGGTTGCTCGGAAAGTAGAAATGACCATAAGTTTCATACTGGTTGCAATTATTCGTTTTATACGATGGAAAAACTGTTGTATTTATATTGTATTTTATGCATCTGGCGTTGACTTCTAAGGTACTAACTATTCGATCTAGTGGAGCAACGCCCTAGAGTGAAGCCTATGTTGCCCGGAACGTAGAAATGACCATCACTTTCAAACTGGTTGCAATCCTTCCTGTTATATGATGGAAACACTGTTGTATTTTTTTTGCATTTTATGGTTCGGGCGTTGACTTCTAAGGCCCTAACTGTTCAATCTGTTGGAGCAACGCCCTAGGGTGAAGCCTAGGTTGCTCGGAAAGTAGAAATGTCCATAAGTTTCATACTGGTTGCAATTATTCGTTTTATACGATGGAAAAACTGTTGTATTTATATTGTATTTTATGCATCTGGCGTTGACTTCTAAGGTACTAACTATTCGATCTAGTGGAGCAACGCCCTAGAGTGAATCCTATGTTGCCCGGAACGTAGAAATGACCATCACTTTCAAACTGG
Organism: Calliopsis andreniformis; assembly: GCF_051401765.1. Lineage (NCBI taxonomy): Eukaryota > Metazoa > Arthropoda > Insecta > Hymenoptera > Andrenidae > Calliopsis > Calliopsis andreniformis. The sequence goes on along the minus strand of NW_027480460.1, from coordinate 2,251,281 downwards.
TTGCAATTCTTCCTGCTATATGATGGAAAAACTGTTGTATTTTTATTGCATTTTATGCTTCGGGCATTGACTTCTAAGGCCCTAACTATTCAATCTGGTGGAACAACGGCCTAGGGTGAAGCCTAGGTTACCCGGAACGTAGAAATAACCATAACTTTTACACTGGTAGCAATTATTCGTTTTATACTATGGAAAAACTGTTCTATTTATTTTGTATTTAATGCTTCGGGCGTTGGCTTCTAAGGCCCTAACTGTTTGATCTGGTGGAGCAACGCCCTAGAGTGAAACCTAGGTTGCCCGGAACGTAGAAATGACCATAACTTTCACACTGGTTGCTATTATTCGTTTTATACGATGGAAAAACTGTTATATTTATATTGTATTTTATGCTTCTGGCGTTGACTTCTTAGGCCCTTACTATTCGATCTGGTGGAACAACGCCCGAGAGTGAAGCCTAGGTTGCCTGGAACGTAGAATTGGCCATCACATTCAAAGTGGTTGTAATTATTCCTGATATATGATGGAAGCACTGTTGTATTTTTTTTGCATTTTATGGTTCGGTTGTTGACTTCTAAGGCCCTAACTGTTCAATCTGTTGGAGCAACGCCCTAGGGTGAAGCCCAGGTTGCTCGGAAAGTAGAAATGTCCATAAGATTCATACTGGTTGCAATTATTCGTTTTATACGATGGAGAAACTGTAGGATTTATATCGTATTTTATGCTTCTGGCGTTGACTTCTAAGGCACTAACTATTCGATCTGGTGGAGCAACGCAATAGAGTGATGCCTAGGTTGCCCGGAACGTAGAATTGGCCATCAATTTCAAACTGGTTGCAATTATACCTGTTACATGATGGAAACACTGCTTTATTTTTTTTGCATTTTATGGTTCGGTCGTTGACTTCTAAGGCCCTAACTATTCAATCCGTTGGAGCAACGCCCTAGGGTGAAGCCTAGGTTGCCCGGAACGTAGAAATGACCATAACTTTCACACTGGTTGCTATTATTCGTTTTATACGATGGAAAAGCTGTTGTATTTATATCGTATTTTATGCTCCTGGCGTTGACTTCTTAGGCCGTAACTATTCGGTCTGGTGGAGCAACGCCCTGGAGTGAAACCGCGGTTGCCCGGAATGTAGAATTGGCCATCATTTTCAAACTGGTTGCAATTATTCCTGATATATGATGGAAACACTGTTGTATTTTTCTTGCATTTTATGGTTCGGGCGTTGACTTCTAAGGCCCTAACTGTTCAATCTGTTGGAGCAACGCCCTAGGGTGAAGCCTAGGTTGTTCGGAAAGTAGAAATGTCCATAAGTTTCATACTGGTTGCAATTATTCGTTTTATACGATGGAAAAACTGTTGTATTTATTTTGCATTTTATGCTTCTGGCGTTGACTTCTAAGGCACTAACTATTCGATCTTGTGGAGCAACGCAATAGAGTGAAGCCTAGGTTGCCCGGAACGTAGAATTGACCATCACTTTCAAACTGGTTGCAATTATTCCTGTTATATGATGGAAACACTGGTATTTTTTTTGCATTTTATGGTTCGGGCGTTGACTTCTAAGGCCCTAACTATTCAATCTGTTGGAGCAACGCCCTAGGGTGAAGCCTAGGTTGCTCGAAAAGTACAAATGTCCATAAGTTTCATACTGGTTGCAATTATTCGTTTTATACGATGGTAAAGCTGTTGTATTTATACTGTATTTTATGCTTCTGGCCTTGACTTCTAAGGCACTAACTATTCGATCTGGTGGAGCAACGCAATAGAGTGAAGCCTAGGTTGCCCGGAACGTAGAATTGGCCATCACTTTCAAACTGGTTGCAATTATTCCTGTTATATGATGGAAACACTGTGGTATTTTTTTTCCATTTTATGGTTCGGGCGTTGACTTCTAAGGCCCTAACTATTCAATCTGTTGGAGCAACGCCCTAGGGTGAAGCCTAGGTTGCTCGGAAAGTAGAAATGACCATAAGTTGCATTCTGGTTGCAATTATTCGTTTTATACGATGGAAAAACTGTTGTATTTATATTGTATTTTATGCTTCTGGCGTTGGCTTATAAGGTACTAACCATTCGATCTGGTGGAGCAACGCCCTAGAGTGAAGCCTAGGTTGCCCGGAACGTAGAATTGGCCATCACTTTCAAACTGGTTGCAATTATTCCTGTTATATGATGAATACACTGTTGTATTTTTATTGCATTTTATGCTTCGGGCGTTGACTTCTAAGGCCCTAACTATTCAATCTGTTGAAGCAACGCCCTAGGGTGAAGCCTATCTTGCTCGGAAATTAGAAATGACCATAAGTTTGATACTGGTTGCAATTATTCGTTTTATACGATGGAAAAACTGTTGTATTTATATGGTATTTTATGCTTCTGGCGTTGACTTCTAAGGCACTAATTATTGGATCTGGTGGAGCAACGCTCTTGAGTGAAGCCTATGTCGTCCGGAAGTTAGAATTGGCCATCACTTTCAAACTGGTTGCAATTATTCGTTTTATACGATGGAAAAACTGTTGTATTTATATTGTATTTTATGCTTCTGACCTTGACTTCTAAGGCACTAACTATTCGATCTGGTGGAGCGACGCCCTAGGGTGAAGCCCAGGTTGCCCGGAAAGTAGAAATGGCCATCACTCTCAAACTGGTTGCAATTACTCCTGATATATGATGGAAACACTGTTGTATTTTTTTTGCATTTAATGGTTTGGGCGTTGACTTCTAACGCCCTAACCATTCAATCTGTTGGAGCAACGCCCTAGGGTGAAGCCTAGGTTGCTGGGAAAGTAGAAATGAGCATAAGTTTCATACTGGTTGCAATTATTCGTTTTATACGATGGAAAAACTCTTGTATTTATATTGTATTTTATGCTTCTGGCGTTGACTTCTAAGGCCCTAACTGTTTGATCTGGTGGAGCAACGCCCTAGAGTGAAACCTAGGTTGCCCGGAACGTAGAAATGACCATCACTTTCAAACTGGTTGCAATTATTCCTGTTATATGATGGAAAAACTGTTGTATTTTCGTTGCATTTTATGCTTCGGGCATTGACTTCTAAGGCCCTAACTATTCAATCTGTTGGAGCAACGCCCTAGGGTGAAGCCTAGCTTGCTCGGAAAGTAGAAATGGCCATAAGTTTCAAACTGGTTGCAATTATTCCTGTTATATGATGGAAAAACTGTTGTATTTTTGTTGCATTTTATGCTTCGGGCATTGACTTCTAAGGCCCTAACCATTCAATCTGTTGGAGCAACGCCCTAGGGTGAAGCCTAGGTTGCTGGGAAAGTTGAAATGAGCATAAGTTTCATACTGGTTGCAATTATTCGTTTTATACGATGGAAAAACTCTTGTATTTATATTGTATTTTATGCTTCTGGCGTTGACTTCTAAGGCACTAACTATTCGATCTGGTGGAGCAACGCCCTAGAGTGAAGCCTAGGTTGCCCGGAACGTAGAATTGGCTATCACTTTCAAACTGGTTGCAATTATTCCTGATATATGATGGAAACACTGCTGTATTTTTTTTGCATTTTATGCTTCGGGCGTTGACTTCTAAGGCCCTAACTATTCAATCTGTTGGAGCAACGCCCTAGGGTGAAGCCTAGGTTGCTCGGAAAGTAGAAATGACCATAAGTTTCATACTGGTTGCATTTATTCGTTTTATACGATGGAAAAACTGTTGTATTTATATCGTATTTTATGCTTCTGGCGTTGACTTCTAAGGCATTAACTATTCGATCTAGTGGAGCAACGCCCTAGAGTGAAGCCTATGTTGCCCGGAACGTAGAAATGACCATCACTTTCAAACTGGTTGCAATTCTTCCTGTTATATGATGGAAAAACTGTTGTATTTTTATTGCATTTTATGCTTCGGGCATTGACTTCTAAGGCCCTAACTATTCAATCTGGTGGAACAACGGCCTAGGGTGAAGCCTAGGTTGCCCGGAACGTAGAAATAGCCATAACTTTTACACTGGTAGCAATTATTCGTTTTATACTGTGGAAAAACTGTTCTATTTATTTTGTATTTAATGCTTCGGGCGTTGGCTTCTAAGGCCCTAACTGTTTGATCTGGTGGAGCAACGCCCTAGAGTGAAACCTAGGTTGCCCGGAACGTAGAAATGACCATAACTTTCACACTGGTTGCTATTATTCGTTTTATACGATGGAAAATCTGTTATATTTATATTGTATTTTATGCTTCTGGCGTTGACTTCTTAGGCCCTTACTATTCGATCTGGTGGAACAACGCCCGAGAGTGAAGCCTAGGTTGCCTGGAACGTAGAATTGGCCATCACATTCAAAGTGGTTGCAATTATTCCTGATATATGATGGAAACACAGTTGTATTTTTTTTGCATTTTATGGTTCGGGAGTTGACTTCTAAGGCCCTAACTGTTCAATCTGTTGGAGCAACGCCCTAGGGTGAAGCCCAGGTTTCTCGGAGAGTAGAAATGTTCATAAGATTCATACTGGTTGCAATTATTCGTTTTATACGATGGAAAAACTGTTGTATTTATATCGTATTTTATGCTTCTGGCGTTGACTTCTAAGGCACTAACTATTCGATCTGGTGGAGCAACGCCCTAGAGTGAAGCCTAGGTTGCCCGGAACGTAGAATTGGCCATCACTTTCAAACTGGTTGCAATTATTCCTGATATATGATGGAAACACTGTTGTATTTTTTTTGCATTTTATGGTTCGGGCGTTGACTTCTAAGGCCCTAACTATTCAATCTGTTGGAGCAACGCCCTAGTGTGAAGCCTAGGTTGCTCGGAAAGTAGAAATGTCCATAAGTTTCATACTGGTTGCAATTATTCGTTTTATACGATGGAAAAACTGTTGTATTTATATTGTATTTTATGCATCTGGCGTTGACTTCTAAGGTACTAACTATTCGATCTAGTGGAGCAACGCCCTAGAGTGAAGCCTAGGTTGCCCGGAACGTAGAAATAACCATAACTTTTACACTGGTAGCAATTATTCGTTTTATACTATGGAAAAACTGTTCTAATTATTTTGTATTTAATGCTTCGGGCGTTGGCTTCTAAGGCCCTAACTGTTTGATCTGGTGGAGCAACGCCCTAGAGTGAAACCTAGGTTGCCCGGAACGTAGAAATGACCATAACTTTCACACTGGTTGCTATTATTCGTTTTATACGATGGAAAATCTGTTATATTTATATTGTATTTTATGCTTCTGGCGTTGACTTCTTAGGCCCTTACTATTCGATCTGGTGGAACAACGCCCGAGAGTGAAGCCTAGGTTGCCTGGAACGTAGAATTGGCCATCACATTCAAAGTGGTTGCAATTATTCCTGATATATGATGGAAACACAGTTGTATTTTTTTTGCATTTTATGGTTCGGGAGTTGACTTCTAAGGCCCTAACCGTTCAATCTGTTGGAGCAACGCCCTAGGGTGAAGCCCAGGTTGCTCGGAAAGTAGAAATGTTCATAAGATTCATACTGGTTGCAATTATTCGTTTTATACGATGGAAAAACTGTTGTATTTATATCGTATTTTATGCTTCTGGCGTTGACTTCTAAGGCACTAACTATTCGATCTGGTGGAGCAACGCAATAGAGTGATGCCTACGTTGCCCGGAACGTAGAATTGGCCATCAATTTCAAACTGGTTGCAATTATACCTGTTACATGATGGAAACACTGCTTTATTTTTTTTGCATTTTATGGTTCGGTCGTTGACTTCTAAGGCCCTAACTACTCAATCCGTTGGAGCAACGCCCTAGGGTGAAGCCTAGGTTGCTCGGAAAGTAGAAATGACCATAAGTTTCATATTGGTTGCAATTATTAGTTTTATACGATGGAAAAACTGTTGTATTTATATTGTATTTTATGCATCTGGCGTTGACTTCTAAGGTACTAACTATTCGATCTAGTGGAGCAACGCCCTAGAGTGAAGCCTATGTTGCCCGGAACGTAGAAATGACCATCACTTTCAAACTGGTTGCAATTCTTCCTGTTACATGATGGAAATACTGTTGTATTTTTATTGCATTTTATGCTTCGGGCATTGACTTCTAAGGCCCTAACTATTCAATCTGGTGGAACAACGGCCTAGGCTGAAGCCTAGGTTGCCCGGAACGTAGAAATAACCATAACTTTTACACTGGTAGCAATTATTCGTTTTATACTATGGAAAAACTGTTCTATTTATTTTGTATTTAATGCTTCGGGCGTTGGCTTCTAAGGCCCTAACTGTTTGATCTGGTGGAGCAACGCCCTAGAGTGAAACCTAGGTTGCCCGGAACGTAGAAATGACCATAACTTTCACTCTGGTTGCTATTATTCGTCTTATACGATGGAAAAACTGTTATATTTATATTGTATTTTATGCTTCTGGCGTTGACTTCTTAGGCCCTTACTATTCGATCTGGTGGAACAACGCCCGAGAGTGAAGCCTAGGTTGCCTGGAACGTAGAATTGGCCATCACATTCAAAGTGGTTGCAATTATTCCTGATATATGATGGAAACACTGTTGTATTTTTTTTGCATTTTATGGTTCGGGCGTTGACTTCTAAGGCCCTAACTGTTCAATCTGTTGGAGCAACGCCCTAGGGTGAAGCCCAGGTTGCTCGGAAAGTAGAAATGTCCATAAGATTCATACTGGTTGCAATTATTCGTTTTATACGATGGAAAAACTGTTGTATTTATATCGTATTTTATGCTTCTGGCGTTGACTTCTAAGGCATTAACTATTCGATCTAGTGGAGCAACGCCCTAGAGTGAAGCCTATGTTGCCCGGAACGTAGAAATGACCATCACTTTCAAACTGGTTGCAATTCTTCCTGTTATATGATGGAAAAACTGTTGTATTTTTATTGCATTTTATGCTTCGGGCATTGACTTCTAAGGCCCTAACTATTCAATCTGGTGGAACAACGGCCTAGGGTGAAGCCTAGGTTGCCCGGAACGTAGAAATAGCCATAACTTTTACACTGGTAGCAATTATTCGTTTTATACTGTGGAAAAACTGTTCTATTTATTTTGTATTTAATGCTTCGGGCGTTGGCTTCTAAGGCCCTAACTGTTTGATCTGGTGGAGCAACGCCCTAGAGTGAAACCTAGGTTGCCCGGAACGTAGAAATGACCATAACTTTCACACTGGTTGCTATTATTCGTTTTATACGATGGAAAATCTGTTATATTTATATTGTATTTTATGCTTCTGGCGTTGACTTCTTAGGCCCTTACTATTCGATCTGGTGGAACAACGCCCGAGAGTGAAGCCTAGGTTGCCTGGAACGTAGAATTGGCCATCACATTCAAAGTGGTTGCAATTATTCCTGATATATGATGGAAACACAGTTGTATTTTTTTTGCATTTTATGGTTCGGGAGTTGACTTCTAAGGCCCTAACTGTTCAATCTGTTGGAGCAACGCCCTAGGGTGAAGCCCAGGTTGCTCGGAAAGTAGAAATGTTCATAAGATTCATACTGGTTGCAATTATTCGTTTTATACGACGGAAAAACTGTTGTATTTATATCGTATTTTATGCTTCTGGCGTTGACTTCTAAGGCACTAACTATTCGATCTGGTGGAGCAACGCAATAGAGTGATGCCTACGTTGCCCGGAACGTAGAATTGGCCATCAATTTCAAACTGGTTGCAATTATACCTGTTACATGATGGAAACACTGCTTTATTTTTTTTGCATTTTATGGTTCGGTCGTTGACTTCTAAGGCCCTAACTACTCAATCCGTTGGAGCAACGCCCTAGGGTGAAGCCTAGGTTGCTCGGAAAGTAGAAATGACCATAAGTTTCATATTGGTTGCAATTATTAGTTTTATACGATGGAAAAACTGTTGTATTTATATTGTATTTTATGCATCTGGCGTTGACTTCTAAGGTACTAACTATTCGATCTAGTGGAGCAACGCCCTAGAGTGAAGCCTATGTTGCCCGGAACGTAGAAATGACCATCACTTTCAAACTGGTTGCAATTCTTCCTGTTACATGATGGAAATACTGTTGTATTTTTATTGCATTTTATGCTTCGGGCATTGACTTCTAAGGCCCTAACTATTCAATCTGGTGGAACAACGGCCTAGGCTGAAGCCTAGGTTGCCTGGAACGTAGAAATAACCATAACTTTTACACTGGTAGCAATTATTCGTTTTATACTGTGGAAAAACTGTTCTATTTATTTTGTATTTAATGCTTCGGGCGTTGGCTTCTAAGGCCCTAACTGTTTGATCTGGTGGAGCAACGCCCTAGAGTGAAACCTAGGTTGCCCGGAACGTAGAAATGACCATAACTTTCACACTGGTTGCTATTATTCGTTTTATACGATGGAAAAACTGTTATATTTATATTGTATTTTATGCTTCTGGCGTTGACTTCTTAGGCCCTTACTATTCGATCTGGTGGAACAACGCCCGAGAGTGAAGCCTAGGTTGCCTGGAACGTAGAATTGGCCATCACATTCAAAGTGGTTGCAATTATTCCTGATAAATGATGGAAACACTGTTGTATTTTTTTTGCATTTTATGGTTCGGGCGTTGACTTCTAAGGCCCTAACTGTTCAATCTGTTGGAGCAACGCCCTAGGGTGAAGCCCAGGTTGCTCGGAAAGTAGAAATGTCCATAAGATTCATACTGGTTGCAATTATTCGTTTTATACGATGGAAAAACTGTTGTATTTATATCGTATTTTATGCTTCTGGCGTTGACTTCTAAGGCACTAACTATTCGATCTGGTGGAGCAACGCAATAGAGTGATGCCTAGGTTGCCCGGAACGTAGAATTGGCCATCAATTTCAAACTGGTTGCAATTATACCTGTTACATGATGGAAACACTGCTTTATTTTTTTTGCATTTTATGGTTCGGTCGTTGACTTCTAAGGCCCTAACTATTCAATCCGTTGGAGCAACGCCCTAGGGTGAAGCCTAGGTTGCTCGGAAAGTAGAAATGACCATAAGTTTCATACTGGTTGCAATTATTCGTTTTATACGATGGAAAAACTGTTGTATTTATATTGTATTTTATGCATCTGGCGTTGACTTCTAAGGTACTAACTATTCGATCTGGTGGAACAACGCCCGAGAGTGAAGCCTAGGTTGCCTGGAACGTAGAATTGGCCATCACATTCAAAGTGGTTGCAATTATTCCTGATATATGATGGAAACACAGTTGTATTTTTTTTGCATTTTATGGTTCGGGAGTTGACTTCTAAGGCCCTAACTGTTCAATCTGTTGGAGCAACGCCCTAGGGTGAAGCCCAGGTTGCTCGGAGAGTAGAAATGTTCATAAGATTCATACTGGTTGCAATTATTCGTTTTATACGATGGAAAAACTGTTGTATTTATATCGTATTTTATGCTTCTGGCGTTGACTTCTAAGGCACTAACTATTCGATCTGGTGGAGCAACGCCCTAGAGTGAAGCCTAGGTTGCCCGGAACGTAGAATTGGCCATCACTTTCAAACTGGTTGCAATTATTCCTGATATATGATGGAAACACTGTTGTATTTTTTTTGCATTTTATGGTTCGGGCGTTGACTTCTAAGGCCCTAACTATTCAATCTGTTGGAGCAACGCCCTAGTGTGAAGCCTAGGTTGCTCGGAAAGTAGAAATGTCCATAAGTTTCATACTGGTTGCAATTATTCGTTTTATACGATGGAAAAACTGTTGTATTTATATTGTATTTTATGCATCTGGCGTTGACTTCTAAGGTACTAACTATTCGATCTAGTGGAGCAACGCCCTAGAGTGAAGCCTAGGTTGCCCGGAACGTAGAAATAACCATAACTTTTACACTGGTAGCAATTATTCGTTTTATACTATGGAAAAACTGTTCTAATTATTTTGTATTTAATGCTTCGGGCGTTGGCTTCTAAGGCCCTAACTGTTTGATCTGGTGGAGCAACGCCCTAGAGTGAAACCTAGGTTGCCCGGAACGTAGAAATGACCATAACTTTCACACTGGTTGCTATTATTCGTTTTATACGATGGAAAATCTGTTATATTTATATTGTATTTTATGCTTCTGGCGTTGACTTCTTAGGCCCTTACTATTCGATCTGGTGGAACAACGCCCGAGAGTGAAGCCTAGGTTGCCTGGAACGTAGAATTGGCCATCACATTCAAAGTGGTTGCAATTATTCCTGATATATGATGGAAACACAGTTGTATTTTTTTTGCATTTTATGGTTCGGGAGTTGACTTCTAAGGCCCTAACCGTTCAATCTGTTGGAGCAACGCCCTAGGGTGAAGCCCAGGTTGCTCGGAAAGTAGAAATGTTCATAAGATTCATACTGGTTGCAATTATTCGTTTTATACGATGGAAAAACTGTTGTATTTATATCGTATTTTATGCTTCTGGCGTTGACTTCTAAGGCACTAACTATTCGATCTGGTGGAGCAACGCAATAGAGTGATGCCTACGTTGCCCGGAACGTAGAATTGGCCATCAATTTCAAACTGGTTGCAATTATACCTGTTACATGATGGAAACACTGCTTTATTTTTTTTGCATTTTATGGTTCGGTCGTTGACTTCTAAGGCCCTAACTACTCAATCCGTTGGAGCAACGCCCTAGGGTGAAGCCTAGGTTGCTCGGAAAGTAGAAATGACCATAAGTTTCATATTGGTTGCAATTATTAGTTTTATACGATGGAAAAACTGTTGTATTTATATTGTATTTTATGCATCTGGCGTTGACTTCTAAGGTACTAACTATTCGATCTAGTGGAGCAACGCCCTAGAGTGAAGCCTATGTTGCCCGGAACGTAGAAATGACCATCACTTTCAAACTGGTTGCAATTCTTCCTGTTACATGATGGAAATACTGTTGTATTTTTATTGCATTTTATGCTTCGGGCATTGACTTCTAAGGCCCTAACTATTCAATCTGGTGGAACAACGGCCTAGGCTGAAGCCTAGGTTGCCCGGAACGTAGAAATAACCATAACTTTTACACTGGTAGCAATTATTCGTTTTATACTATGGAAAAACTGTTCTATTTATTTTGTATTTAATGCTTCGGGCGTTGGCTTCTAAGGCCCTAACTGTTTGATCTGGTGGAGCAACGCCCTAGAGTGAAACCTAGGTTGCCCGGAACGTAGAAATGACCATAACTTTCACTCTGGTTGCTATTATTCGTCTTATACGATGGAAAAACTGTTATATTTATATTGTATTTTATGCTTCTGGCGTTGACTTCTTAGGCCCTTACTATTCGATCTGGTGGAACAACGCCCGAGAGTGAAGCCTAGGTTGCCTGGAACGTAGAATTGGCCATCACATTCAAAGTGGTTGCAATTATTCCTGATATATGATGGAAACACTGTTGTATTTTTTTTGCATTTTATGGTTCGGGCGTTGACTTCTAAGGCCCTAACTGTTCAATCTGTTGGAGCAACGCCCTAGGGTGAAGCCCAGGTTGCTCGGAAAGTAGAAATGTCCATAAGATTCATACTGGTTGCAATTATTCGTTTTATACGATGGAAAAACTGTTGTATTTATATCGTATTTTATGCTTCTGGCGTTGACTTCTAAGGCATTAACTATTCGATCTAGTGGAGCAACGCCCTAGAGTGAAGCCTATGTTGCCCGGAACGTAGAAATGACCATCACTTTCAAACTGGTTGCAATTCTTCCTGTTATATGATGGAAAAACTGTTGTATTTTTATTGCATTTTATGCTTCGGGCATTGACTTCTAAGGCCCTAACTATTCAATCTGGTGGAACAACGGCCTAGGGTGAAGCCTAGGTTGCCCGGAACGTAGAAATAGCCATAACTTTTACACTGGTAGCAATTATTCGTTTTATACTGTGGAAAAACTGTTCTATTTATTTTGTATTTAATGCTTCGGGCGTTGGCTTCTAAGGCCCTAACTGTTTGATCTGGTGGAGCAACGCCCTAGAGTGAAACCTAGGTTGCCCGGAACGTAGAAATGACCATAACTTTCACACTGGTTGCTATTATTCGTTTTATACGATGGAAAATCTGTTATATTTATATTGTATTTTATGCTTCTGGCGTTGACTTCTTAGGCCCTTACTATTCGATCTGGTGGAACAACGCCCGAGAGTGAAGCCTAGGTTGCCTGGAACGTAGAATTGGCCATCACATTCAAAGTGGTTGCAATTATTCCTGATATATGATGGAAACACAGTTGTATTTTTTTTGCATTTTATGGTTCGGGAGTTGACTTCTAAGGCCCTAACTGTTCAATCTGTTGGAGCAACGCCCTAGGGTGAAGCCCAGGTTGCTCGGAAAGTAGAAATGTTCATAAGATTCATACTGGTTGCAATTATTCGTTTTATACGATGGAAAAACTGTTGTATTTATATCGTATTTTATGCTTCTGGCGTTGACTTCTAAGGCACTAACTATTCGATCTGGTGGAGCAACGCAATAGAGTGATGCCTACGTTGCCCGGAACGTAGAATTGGCCATCAATTTCAAACTGGTTGCAATTATACCTGTTACATGATGGAAACACTGCTTTATTTTTTTTGCATTTTATGGTTCGGTCGTTGACTTCTAAGGCCCTAACTACTCAATCCGTTGGAGCAACGCCCTAGGGTGAAGCCTAGGTTGCTCGGAAAGTAGAAATGACCATAAGTTTCATATTGGTTGCAATTATTAGTTTTATACGATGGAAAAACTGTTGTATTTATATTGTATTTTATGCATCTGGCGTTGACTTCTAAGGTACTAACTATTCGATCTAGTGGAGCAACGCCCTAGAGTGAAGCCTATGTTGCCCGGAACGTAGAAATGACCATCACTTTCAAACTGGTTGCAATTCTTCCTGTTACATGATGGAAATACTGTTGTATTTTTATTGCATTTTATGCTTCGGGCATTGACTTCTAAGGCCCTAACTATTCAATCTGGTGGAACAACGGCCTAGGCTGAAGCCTAGGTTGCCTGGAACGTAGAAATAACCATAACTTTTACACTGGTAGCAATTATTCGTTTTATAATATGGAAAAACTGTTCTATTTATTTTGTATTTAATGCTTCGGGCGTTGGCTTCTAAGGCCCTAACTGTTTGATCTGGTGGAGCAACGCCCTAGAGTGAAACCTAGGTTGCCCGGAACGTAGAAATGACCATAACTTTCACTCTGGTTGCTATTATTCGTTTTATACGATGGAAAAACTGTTATATTTATATTGTATTTTATGCTTCTGGCGTTGACTTCTTAGGCCCTTACTATTCGATCTGGTGGAACAACGCCCGAGAGTGAAGCCTAGGTTGCCTGGAACGTAGAATTGGCCATCACATTCAAAGTGGTTGCAATTATTCCTGATATATGATGGAAACACTGTTGTATTTTTTTTGCATTTTATGGTTCGGGCGTTGACTTCTAAGGCCCTAACTGTTCAATCTGTTGGAGCAACGCCCTAGGGTGAAGCCCAGGTTGCTCGGAAAGTAGAAATGTCCATAAGATTCATACTGGTTGCAATTATTCGTTTTATACGATGGAAAAACTGTTGTATTTATATCGTATTTTATGCTTCTGGCGTTGACTTCTAAGGCATTAACTATTCGATCTAGTGGAGCAACGCCCTAGAGTGAAGCCTATGTTGCCCGGAACGTAGAAATGACCATCACTTTCAAACTGGTTGCAATTCTTCCTGTTATATGATGGAAAAACTGTTGTATTTTTATTGCATTTTATGCTTCGGGCATTGACTTCTAAGGCCCTAACTATTCAATCTGGTGGAACAACGGCCTAGGGTGAAGCCTAGGTTGCCCGGAACGTAGAAATAGCCATAACTTTTACACTGGTAGCAATTATTCGTTTTATACTGTGGAAAAACTGTTCTATTTATTTTGTATTTAATGCTTCGGGCGTTGGCTTCTAAGGCCCTAACTGTTTGATCTGGTGGAGCAACGCCCTAGAGTGAAACCTAGGTTGCCCGGAACGTAGAAATGACCATAACTTTCACACTGGTTGCTATTATTCGTTTTATACGATGGAAAAACTGTTATATTTATATTGTATTTTATGCTTCTGGCGTTGACTTCTTAGGCCCTTACTATTCGATCTGGTGGAACAACGCCCGAGAGTGAAGCCTAGGTTGCCTGGAACGTAGAATTGGCCATCACATTCAAAGTGGTTGCAATTATTCCTGATAAATGATGGAAACACTGTTGTATTTTTTTTGCATTTTATGGTTCGGGCGTTGACTTCTAAGGCCCTAACTGTTCAATCTGTTGGAGCAACGCCCTAGGGTGAAGCCCAGGTTGCTCGGAAAGTAGAAATGTCCATAAGATTCATACTGGTTGCAATTATTCGTTTTATACGATGGAAAAACTGTTGTATTTGTATCGTATTTTATGCTTCTGGCGTTGACTTCTAAGGCACTAACTATTCGATCTGGTGGAGCAACGCAATAGAGTGATGCCTAGGTTGCCCGGAACGTAGAATTGGCCATCAATTTCAAACTGGTTGCAATTATACCTGTTACATGATGGAAACACTGCTTTATTTTTTTTGCATTTTATGGTTCGGTCGTTGACTTCTAAGGCCCTAACTATTCAATCCGTTGGAGCAACGCCCTAGGGTGAAGCCTAGGTTGCTCGGAAAGTAGAAATGACCATAAGTTTCATACTGGTTGCAATTATTCGTTTTATACGATGGAAAAACTGTTGTATTTATATTGTATTTTATGCATCTGGCGTTGACTTCTAAGGTACTAACTATTCGATCTAGTGGAGCACCGCCCTAGAGTGAAGCCTATGTTGCCTGGAACGTAGAATTGGCCATCACATTCAAAGTGGTTGCAATTATTCCTGATATATGATGGAAACACAGTTGTATTTTTTTTGCATTTTATGGTTCGGGAGTTGACTTCTAAGGCCCTAACCGTTCAATCTGTTGGAGCAACGCCCTAGGGTGAAGCCCAGGTTGCTCGGAAAGTAGAAATGTTCATAAGATTCATACTGGTTGCAATTATTCGTTTTATACGATGGAAAAACTGTTGTATTTATATCGTATTTTATGCTTCTGGCGTTGACTTCTAAGGCACTAACTATTCGATCTGGTGGAGCAACGCAATAGAGTGATGCCTACGTTGCCCGGAACGTAGAATTGGCCATCAATTTCAAACTGGTTGCAATTATACCTGTTACATGATGGAAACACTGCTTTATTTTTTTTGCATTTTATGGTTCGGTCGTTGACTTCTAAGGCCCTAACTACTCAATCCGTTGGAGCAACGCCCTAGGGTGAAGCCTAGGTTGCTCGGAAAGTAGAAATGACCATAAGTTTCATATTGGTTGCAATTATTAGTTTTATACGATGGAAAAACTGTTGTATTTATATTGTATTTTATGCATCTGGCGTTGACTTCTAAGGTACTAACTATTCGATCTAGTGGAGCAACGCCCTAGAGTGAAGCCTATGTTGCCCGGAACGTAGAAATGACCATCACTTTCAAACTGGTTGCAATTCTTCCTGTTACATGATGGAAATACTGTTGTATTTTTATTGCATTTTATGCTTCGGGCATTGACTTCTAAGGCCCTAACTATTCAATCTGGTGGAACAACGGCCTAGGCTGAAGCCTAGGTTGCCCGGAACGTAGAAATAACCATAACTTTTACACTGGTAGCAATTATTCGTTTTATACTATGGAAAAACTGTTCTATTTATTTTGTATTTAATGCTTCGGGCGTTGGCTTCTAAGGCCCTAACTGTTTGATCTGGTTGAGCAACGCCCTAGAGTGAAACCTAGGTTGCCCGGAACGTAGAAATGACCATAACTTTCACTCTGGTTGCTATTATTCGTCTTATACGATGGAAAAACTGTTATATTTATATTGTATTTTATGCTTCTGGCGTTGACTTCTTAGGCCCTTACTATTCGATCTGGTGGAACAACGCCCGAGAGTGAAGCCTAGGTTGCCTGGAACGTAGAATTGGCCATCACATTCAAAGTGGTTGCAATTATTCCTGATATATGATGGAAACACTGTTGTATTTTTTTTGCATTTTATGGTTCGGGTGTTGACTTCTAAGGCCCTAACTGTTCAATCTGTTGGAGCAACGCCCTAGGGTGAAGCCCAGGTTGCTCGGAAAGTAGAAATGTCCATAAGATTCATACCGGTTGCAATTATTCATTTTATACGATGGAAAAACTGTTGTATTTATATCGTATTTTATGCTTCTGGCGTTGACTTCTAAGGCACTAACTATTCGATCTGGTGGAGCAACGCAATAGAGTGATGCCTAGGTTGCCCGGAACGTAGAATTGGCCATCAATTTCAAACTGGTTGCAATTATACCTGTTACATGATGGAAACACTGCTTTATTTTTTTTGCATTTTATGGTTCGGTCGTTGACTTCTAAGGCCCTAACTATTCAACCTGTTGGAGCAACGGCCTAGGGTGAAGCCCAGGTTGCTCGGAAAGTAGAAATGACCATAAGTTTCATACTGGTTGCAATTATTCGTTTTATACGATGGAAAAACTGTTGTATTTATATTGTATTTTATGCATCTAGTGTTGACTTCTAAGGTACTAACTATTCGATCTAGTGGAGCAACGCCCTAGAATGAAGCCTATGTTGCCCGGAACGTAGAAATGACCATCACTTTCAAACTGGTTGCAATTCTACCTGTTATATGATGGAAAAACTGTTGTATTTTTATTGCATTTTATGCTTCGGGCATTGACTTCTAAGGCCCTAACTATTCAATCTGGTGGAACAACGGCCTAGGGTGAAGCCTAGGTTGCACGGAAAGTAGAAATGACCATAAGTTTCATACTGGTTGCAATTATTCGTTTTATACGATGGAAAAGCTGTTGTATTTATATCGTATTTTATGCTTCTGGCGTTGACTTCTTAGGCCGTAACTATTCGGTCTGGTGGAGCAACGCCCTGGACTGAAACCTAGGTTGCCCGGAACGTAGAATTGGCCATCACTTTCAAACTGGTTGCAATTATTCCTTATATATGATGGAAACACTGTTGTATTTTTTTTGCATTTTATGGTTCGGGCGTTGACTTCTAAGGCCCTAACTATTCAATCTGTTGGAGCAACGCCCTAGGGTGAAGCCTAGGTTGCTCGGAAAGTAGAAATGTCCGTAAGTTTCTTACAGGTTGCAATTATTCGTTTTATACGATGGAAAAACTGTTGTATTTATATTGTATTTTATGCTTCTGGCGTTGACTTCTAAGGCCCTAGCTGTTCGACCTAGTGGAGCAACGCCCTAGAGTGAAGCTGAGGTTGCCCGGAAAGGAGAAATGACCATCACTTTCAAACTGCTTGCAATTATTCGTTTTATACGATGGAAACGCTGTCGTATTTATAGCGTATTTTATGCTTCTGGCGTTTACTTCTAAGGACCTAACTATTCGATCTAGTGGAGCAACACCCTGGAGTGAAGCCTAGGTTGCCCGGAACGTGGAAATGACCAGAACTCTCACACTGGTTGCAATTATTCGTTTTATACGATGTAAAAGCTGTTGTATTTATATCGTATTTTATGCTTCTGGCGTTGACTTCTTAGGCCCTAACTATTCGACCTGGTGGAGCAACGCCCTAGAGTGAAACCTAGGTTGCCGTGAACGTAGAAATGACCATTACATTCACACTCGTTGCAATTATTCCTGTTATACGATGGAAAAATTGTTGTATTTCTATTGTATTCTATGCTTCTGGCGCTTAATTCTAAGTCGCTAGCTATTTGATCAGGTGGACCAACGACCTAGAGTGAAGCCTAGGTTGCCCGGAACGTAGAAATGGCAATTACTTTCACACTGTTTGCTATTATTCATTTTGTACGATGGAAACGCTGTTGTATTTATATTGTATTTTATGCCTCTGGCGTTGACTTCTAAGGCCGTAGCTATTAGGTGTGGTGGAGCAACGCCCTAGAGTGACGCCTAGGGTGCTCGGAACGTAGAAATGACCATTACTTTCACACTGGTTGCTATTATTCGTTTTATACGATGGAAAAGCTGTTGTATTTATATTGTATTTTATGCTTCTGGCGCTGACTTCGAAGGCCCTAGCTGTTCGACCTAGTGGAGCGACGCCCTAGAGTGAAGCTGAGGTTGCCCGGAAAGGAGAAATGACCATCACTTTCAAACTGCTTGCAGTTATTCGTTTTATACGATGGAAACGCTGTCGTATTTATATCGTATTTTATGCTTCTGGCGTTTACTTCGAAGGACCTAACTTTTCGATCTGGTGGAGCAACGCCCTAGAATGAAGCCTAGGTTGCCCGGAACGTAGAAATGACCATATCTTTCACACTGTTTGCAATTATTAATTTATTCGATACCAAAGCTGTTGTATTTATATTGTATTTTATGCTTCTGGCATTGACTTCTTAGGCCCCAACTATTCGATCTGGAGGAGCAATGCCTCAGAGTTAAGTCAAGGACGCCCGAAACGCCGAAATGATCATTACTTTCACGCTTTTTGCAATTATTCCTGTAATACGATGAAAAGACTGTTGTATTTTTATTGTATCTTATGCTCCTGGCGTTGACTTCTAAGGCCCTAGCTATTCGATCTGGTGGAGCAACACCCTGGAGTGAAGCCTAGGTTGCCCGGAACGTGGAAATGACCAGAACTCTCACACTGGTTGCAATTATTCGTTTTATACGATGTAAAAGCTGTTGTATTTATATCGTATTTTATGATTCGGGCATTGACTTCTAAGGTCCTAACTATTCAATCTGGTGGAACAACGGCCTAGGGTGAAGCCTAGGTTGCCCGGAACGTAGAAATAACCATAACTTTTACACTGGTAGCAATTATTCGTTTTATACTATGGAAAAACTGTTCTATTTATTTTGTATTTAATGCTTCGGGCGTTGGCTTCTAAGGCCCTAACTGATTGATCTGGTGGAGCAACGCCCTAGAGTGAAACCTAGGTTGCCCGGAACGTAGAAATGACCATAACTTTCACACTGGTTGCTATTATTCGTTTTATACGATGGAAAAACTGTTATATTTATATTGTATTTTATGCTTCTGGCGTTGACTTCTTAGGCCCTTACTATTCGATCTGGTGGAACAACGCCCGAGAGTGAAGCCTAGGTTGCCTGGAAGGTAGAATTGGCCATCACATTCAAAGTGGTTGCAATTATTCCTGATATATGATGGAAACACTGTTGTATTTTTTTTGCATTTTATGGTTCGGGCGTTGACTTCTAAGGCCCTAACTGTTCAATCTGTTGGAGCAACGCCCTAGGGTGAAGCCCAGGTTGCTCGGAAACTAGAAATGTCCATAAGATTCATACTGGTTGTAATTATTCGTTTCATACAATGGAAAAACTGTCGTATTTATATCGTATTTTATGCTTCTGGCGTTGACTTCTAAGGCACTAACTATTCGATCTGGTGGAGCAACGCAATAGAGTGATGCCTATGTTGCCCGGAACGTAGAAATGACCATCACTTTCAAACTGGTTGCAATCCTTCCTGTTATATGATGGAAAAACTGTTGTATTTTTATTACATTTTATGCTTCGGGCGTTGACTTCTTAGGCCCTTACTATTCGATCTGGTGGAACAACGCCCGAGAGTGAAGCCTAGGTAGCCTGGAACGTAGAATTGGCCATCACATTCAAAGTGCTTGCAATTATTCCTGATATATGATGGAAACACTGTGGTACTTTTTTTGCATTTTATGGTTCGGGCGTTGACTTCTAAGGCCCTAACTATTCAATCTGTTGGAGCAACGGCCTAGGGTGAAGCCCAGGTTGCTCGGAAAGTAGAAATGACCATAAGTTTCATACTGGTTGCAATTATTTGTTTTATACGATGGAAAAACTGTTGTATTTATATTGTATTTTATGCTTCTGGCGTTGACTTCTAAGGCACTAACTATTCGATCTGTTGGAGCAACGCCCTAGAGTGAAGCCTAGGTTGCCCGGAACGTAGAATTGGCCATCACTTTCAAACTGGTTGCAATTATTCCTGTTATATGATGGATACACTGTTGTATTTTTATTGCATCTTATGCTTCGGGCGTTGACTTCTAAGGCCCTAACTATTCAATCAGTTGGAGCAACGACCTAGGGTGAAGCCTAGCTTGCTCGGAAAGTAGAA
This sequence comes from Calliopsis andreniformis, assembly GCF_051401765.1. Classification (NCBI taxonomy): domain Eukaryota; kingdom Metazoa; phylum Arthropoda; class Insecta; order Hymenoptera; family Andrenidae; genus Calliopsis; species Calliopsis andreniformis. Next base: position 2,231,220 of record NW_027480460.1, on the reverse strand, counting down.
ATGACCATATGTTTCATACTGGTTGCAATTATTCGTTTTATACGATGGACAAGCTGTTGTATTTATATCGTATTTTATGCTTCTGGAGTTGACTTTTTAGGCCGTAACTATTCGGTCTGGTGGAGCAACGCCCTGGAGTGAAACCTAGGTAGCCCGGAACGTAGAATTGGCCATCACATTCAAACTGGTTGCAATTATTCCAGATATATGATGGAAACACTGTTGTATTTTTTTTGCATTTTAAGGTTCGGGCGTTGACTTCTAAGGCCCTAACTATTCAATCTATTGGAGCAACGCCCTAGGGTGAAGCCTAGGTTGCTCGGAAAGTAGAAATGACCATAAGTTTCATACTGGTTGCAATTATTCGTTTTATACGATGGAAAAGCTGTTGTATTTATATCGTATTTTATGCTTCTGGCGTTGACTTCTTAGGCCGTAACTACTCGGTCTGGTGGAGCAACGCCCTGGAGTGAAACCTAGGTTGCCCGGAACGTAGAATTGGCCATCACTTTCAAACTGGTTGCAATTATTCCTTATATATGATGGAAACACTGTTGTATTTTTTTTGCATTTTATGGTTCGGGCGTTGACTTCTAAGGCCCTAACTATTCAATCTGTTGGAGCAACGCCCTAGGGTGAAGCCTAGGTTGCTCGGAAAGTTGAAATGTCCATAAGTTTCATACTGGTTGCAATTATTCGTTTTATACGATGGAAAAACTGTTTTATTTCTTTTGTATTTTATACATCTGGCGTTGACTTCTAAGGTACTAACTATTCGATCTAGTGGAGCAACTCCCTAGAGTGAAGCCTATGTTGCCCGGAACGTAGAAATGACCATCACTTTTAAACTGGTTGCAATTATTCCTGTTATATGATGGAAAAACTGGTATATTTTTATTGGATTTTATGCTTCGGGCATTGAATTCTAAGGCCCTAACTATTCAATCCGGTGGAACAACGCCCTAGGGTGAAGCCTAGGTTGCCCGGAACGTAGAAATAACCATAAGTCTAGGACGCCCGAAACGCCGAAATGATCATTACTTTCACGCTTATTGCAATTATTCCTGTAATACGATGAAAAGACTGTTGTATTTTTATTGTATCTTATGCTCCTGGCGTTGACTTCTAAGGCCCTAACTATTCGATCTAGGGGAGCAACACCCTGGAGTGAAGCCTAGGTTGCCCGGAACGTGGAAATGACCAGAACTCTCACACTGGGTGCAATTATTCGTTTTATACGATGTAAAAGCTGTTGTATTTATATCGTATTTTATGCTTCTGGCGTTGACTTCTTAGGCCCTAACTATTCGACCTGGTGGAGCAACGCCCTAGAGTGAAACCTAGGTTGCCCGGAACGTAGAAATGACCATTACATTCTCACTGGTTGCAATTATTCCTGTTATACGATGGAAAAACTGTTGTATTTTTATTGTATTCTATGCTTCTGACGTTTAATTCTAAGTCGCTAGCTATTTGATCTGGTGGAGCAGCGACCTAGAGTGATGCCTAGGTTGCCCGGAACGTAGAAATGACAATTACTTTCACACTGTTTGGTATTATTCAATTTGTACGATGGAAAAGCTGTTGTATTTATATTGTATTTTATGCCTCTGGCGTTGACTTCTAAGGCCGTAGCTATTAGATGCGGTGGAGCAACGACCTAGAGTGACGCCTAGGTTGCCCGGAACGTAGAAATGACCATAACTTTCACAATGGTTGCTATCATTCGTTTTATACGATGGAAAAACTGTTATATTTATATTGTATTTTAAGCTTCTGGCGTTGACTTCTAAGGCCCTAACTATCCGATCTGGTGGAGCAACGCCCTAGGGTGAAGCCTAGGTTGGCCGGAATGTAGAAATGTCCATAACTTTCACACTGGTTGCAATTATTCGTTTTATACGATTGAAAAGCTGTTGTATTTATATTGTATTTTATGCTTCTGGCGCTGACTTCCTAGGCCCTAACCATTCCCTCTGGTGGTTCAACACGCTAGAGTGAAACCTACGTTGCCCGGAACGTAGAAATGACCATTCCTTTCACACTGGTTGCAATTATTCCTGTTATACGATGGAAAAACTGTTGTATTTTAATTGTATTTTATGCTTTTGGCGATGAATTCTAAGTCCCTAGCTATTCGATCTGGTGGAGCAACGCCCTGGAGTGACGCCTAGCTTGCTCATAACGTTGAAATGACCATAAATTTCACACTGGTTGCTATTATTCGTTTTATACGATGTAAAAGCTGTTTTATTTATATCGTATTTTATGCTTCTGGCGTTGACTTCTTAGGGCCTAACTATTCGACCTGGTGGAGCAACGCCTTAGAGTGAAACCTAGGTTGCCCTGAACGTAGAAATGACCATTACATTCACACTGGTTGCAATTATTCCTGTTATACGATGGAAAAATTGTTGTATTTCTATTGTATTCTATGCTTCTGGCGCTTAATTCTAAGTCGCTAGCTATTTGATCAGGTGGACCAACGACCTAGAGTGAAGCCTAGGTTGCCCGGAACGTAGAAATGACCAAATCTTTCACACTGTTTGCAATTATTAATTTATTCGATGCCAAAGCTGTTGTATTTATATTGTATTTTATGCTTCTGGCATTGACTTCTTAGGCCCCAACTATTCGATCTGGAGGAGCAATGCCTCAGAGTTAAGTCTAGGACGCCCGAAACGCCGAAATGATCATTACTTTCACGCTTATTGCAATTATTCCTGTAATACGATGAAAAGACTGTTGTATTTTTATTGTATCTTATGCTCCTGGCGTTGACTTCTAAGGCCCTAGCTATTCGATCTGGTGGAGCAACACCCTGGAGTGAAGCCTAGGTTGCCCGGAACGTGGAAATGACCAGAACTCTCACACTGGTTGCAATTATTCGTTTTATACGATGTAAAAGCTGTTGTATTTATATCGTATTTTATGCTTCGGGCATTGACTTCTAAGGCCCTAACTATTCAATCTGGTGGAACAACGGCCTAGGGTGAAGCCTAGGTTGCCCGGAACGTAGAAATAACCATAACTTTTACACTGGTAGCAATTATTCGTTTTATACTATGGAAAAACTGTTCTATTTATTTTGTATTTAATGCTTCGGGCGTTGGCTTCTAAGGCCCTAACTGTTTGATCTGGTGGAGCAACGCCCTAGAGTGAAACCTAGGTTGCCCGGAACGTAGAAATGACCAAACTTTCACACTGGTTGCTATTATTCGTTTTATACGATGGAAAAACTGTTATATTTATATTGTATTTTATGCTTCTGGCGTTGACTTCTTAGGCCCTTACTATTCGATCTGGTGGAACAACGCCCGAGAGTGAAGCCTAGGTTGCCTGGAACGTAGAATTGGCCATCACATTCAAAGTGGTTGCAATTATTCCTGATATATGATGGAAACACTGTTGTATTTTTTTTGCATTTTATGGTTCGGGCGTTGACTTCTAAGGCCCTAACTGTTCAATCTGTTGGAGCAACGCCCTAGGGTGAAGCCCAGGTTGCTCGGAAAGTAGAAATGTCCATAAGATTCATACTGGTTGTAATTATTCGTTTCATACAATGGAAAAACTGTTGTATTTATATCGTATTTTATGCTTCTGGCGTTGACTTCTAAGGCACTAACTATTCGATCTGGTGGAGCAACGCAATAGAGTGATGCCTATGTTGCCCGGAACGTAGAAATGACCATCTCTTTCAAACTGGTTGCAATCCTTCCTGTTATATGATGGAAAAACTGTTGTATTTTTATTACATTTTATGCTTCGGGCGTTGACTTCTTAGGCCCTTACTATTCGATCTGGTGGAACAACGCCCGAGAGTGAAGCCTAGGTTGCCTGGAACGTAGAATTGGCCATCACATTCAAAGTGGTTGCAATTATTCCTGATATATGATGGAAACACTGTGGTACTTTTTTTGCATTTTATGGTTCGGGCGTTGACTTCTAAGGCCCTAACTATTCAATCTGTTGGAGCAACGGCCTAGGGTGAAGCCCAGGTTGCTCGGAAAGTAAAAATGACCATAAGTTTCATACTGGTTGCAATTATTTGTTTTATACGATGGAAAAACTGTTGTATTTATATTGTAATTTATGCTTCTGGCGTTGACTTCTAAGGCACTAACTATTCGATCTGTTGGAGCAACGCCCTAGAGTGAAGCCTAGGTTGCCCGGAACGTAGAACTGGCCATCACTTTCAAACTGGTTGCAATTATTCCTGTTATATGATGGATACACTGTTGTATTTTTATTGCATCTTATGCTTCGGGCGTTGACTTCTAAGGCCCTAACTATTCAATCAGTTGGAGCAACGACCTAGGGTGAAGCCTAGCTTGCTCGGAAAGTAGAAATGACCATATGTTTCATACTGGTTGCAATTATTCGTTTTATACGATGGACAAGCTGTTGTATTTATATCGTATTTTATGCTTCTGGCGTTGACTTTTTAGGCCGTAACTATTCGGTCTGGTGGAGCAACGCCCTGGAGTGAAACCTAGGCTGCCCGGAACGTAGAATTGGCCATCACATTCAAACTGGTTGCACTTATTCCAGATATATGATGGAAACACTGTTGTATTTTTTTTGCATTTTAAGGTTCGGGCGTTGACTTCTAAGGCCCTAACTATTCAATCTATTGGAGCAACGCCCTAGGGTGAAGCCTAGGTTGCTCGGAAAGTAGAAATGACCATAAGTTTCATACTGGTTGCAATTATTCGTTTTATACGATGGAAAAGCTGTTGTATTTATATCGTATTTTATGCTTCTGGCGTTGACTTCTTAGGCCGTAACTATTCGGTCTGGTGGAGCAACGCCCTGGAGTGAAACCTAGGTTGCCCGGAACGTAGAATTGGCCATCACTTTCAAACTGGTTGCAATTATTCCTTATATATGATGGAAACACTGTTGTATTTTTTTTGCATTTTATGGTTCGGGCGTTGACCTCTAAGGCCCTAACTATTCAATCTGTTCGAGCAACGCCCTAGGGTGAAGCCTAGGTTGCTCGGAAAGTAGAAATGTCCATAAGTTTCTTACTGGTTGCAATTATTCGTTTTATACGATGGAAAAACTGTTGTATTTATATTGTATTTTATGCTTCTGGCGTTGACTTCCAAGTCACTAACTATTCGATCTGGTGGAGCAACGCCCTAGAGTGAAGCCTAGGTTGCCCGGAACGTAGAATTGGCCATCACTTTCAAACTGGTTGAAATTATTCCTTATATATGATGGAAACACTGTTGTATTTTTTTTGCATTTTATGGTTCGGGCGTTGACTTCTAAGGCCCTAACTATTCAATCTGTTGGAGCAATGCCCTAGGGTGAAGCCTAGGTTGCTCGGAAAGTAGAAATGTCCATAAGTTTCATACTGGTTGCAATTATTCGTTTTATACGATGGAAAAACTGTTGTATTTATATTGTATTTTATGCTTCTGGCGTTGACTTCTAAGGCACTAACTATTCGGTCTGGTGGAGCAACGCCCTGGAGTGAAACCTAGGTTGCCCGGAACGTAGAATTGGCCATCACTTTCAAACTGGTTGCAATTATTCCTGTTATATGATGGATACACTGTTGTATTTTTATTGCATCTTATGCTTCGGGCGTTGACTTCTAAGGCCCTAACTATTCAATCAGTTGGAGCAACGACCTAGGGTGAAGCCTAGCTTGCTCGGAAAGTAGAAATGACCATATGTTTCACACTGGTTGCAATTATTCGTTTTATACGATGGACAAGCTGTTGTATTTATATCGTATTTTATGCTTCTGGCGTTGACTTTTTAGGCCGTAACTATTCGGTCTGGTGGGGCAACGCCCTGGAGTGAAACCTAGGTTGCCCGGAACGTAGAATTGGCCATCACATTCAAACTGGTTGCAATTATTCCAGATATATGATGGAAACACTGTTGTATTTTTTTTGCATTTTAAGGTTCGGGCGTTGACTTCTAAGGCCCTAACTATTCAATCTATTGGAGCAACGCCCTAGGGTGAAGCCTAGGTTGCTCGGAAAGTAGAAATGACCATAAGTTTCATACTGGTTGCAATTATTCGTTTTATACGATGGAAAAGCTGTTGTATTTATATCGTATTTTATGCTTCTGGCGTTGACTTCTTAGGCCGTAACTATTCGGTCTGGTGGAGCAACGCCCTGGAGTGAAACCTAGGTTGCCCGGAACGTAGAATTGGCCATCACTTTCAAACTGGTTGCAATTATTCCTTATATATGATGGAAACACTGTTGTATTTTTTTTGCATTTTATGGTTCGGGCGTTGACCTCTAAGGCCCTAACTATTCAATCTGTTCGAGCAACGCCCTAGGGTGAAGCCTAGGTTGCTGGGAAAGTAGAAATGTCCATAAGTTTCTTACTGGTTGCAATTATTCGTTTTATACGATGGAAAAACTGTTGTATTTATATTGTATTTTATGCTTCTGGCGTTGACTTCCAAGTCACTAACTATTCGATCTGGTGGAGCAACGCCCTAGAGTGAAGCCTAGGTTGCCCGGAACGTAGAATTGGCCATCACTTTCAAACTGGTTGCAATTATTCCTTATATATGATGGAAACACTGTAGTACTTTTATTGCATTTTATGCTTCGGGCGTTGACTTCTAAGGCCCTAACTATTCAATCTGTTGGACCAACGCCCTAGGGTGAAGCCTAGCTTGCTCGGAAAGTAGATATGACCATATGTTTCATACTGGTTGCAATTATTCGTTTTATACGATGGAAAAGCTGTTGTATTTTTATTGCATTTTATGCTTCGGGCATTGACTTCTAAGGCCCTAACTATTCAATCTGGTGGAACAACGGCCTAGGGTGAAGCCTAGATTGCCCGGAACGTAGAAATAACCATAACTTTTACACTGGTAGCAATTATTCGTTTTATACTATGGAAAAACTGTTATATTTATATTGTATTTTATGCTTCTGGCGTTGACTTCATAGGCCCTTTCTATTCGATCTGGTGGAACAACGCCCTAGAGTGAGGCCTAGGTTGCCTGGAACGTAGAATTGGCCATCACGTTCAAAGTGGTTGCAATTATTCCTGATATATTATGGAAACACTGTGGTACTTTTTTTGCATTTTATGGTTCGGGCGTTGACTTCTAAGGCCCTAACAATTCAATCTGTTGGAGCAACGGCCTAGGGTGAAGCCCAGGTTGCTCGGAAAGTAGAAATGACCATAAGTTTCATACTGGTTGCAATTATTCGTTTTATACAATGGAAAAACTGTTGTATTTATATTGTATTTTATGCTTCTGGCGTTGACTTCTAAGGCACTAACTATTCGGTCTGGTGGAGCAACGCCCTGGAGTGAAACCTAGGTTGCCCGGAACGTAGAATTGGCCATCACTTTCAAACTGGTTGCAATTATTCCTTATATATGATGGAAACACTGTTGTATTTTTTTTGCATTTTATGGTTCGGGCGTTGACTTCTAAGGCCCTAACTATTCAATCTGTTGGAGCAACGCCCTAGGGTGAAGCCTAGGTTGCTCGGAAAGTAGAAATGTCCATAAGTTTCTTACTGGTTGCAATTATTCGTTTTATACGATGGAAAAACTGTTGTATTTATATTGTATTTTATGCTTCTGGCGTTGACTTCCAAGTCACTAACTATTCGATCTGGTGGAGCAACGCCCTAGAGTGAAGGCTAGGTTGCCCGGAACGTAGAATTGGCCATCACTTTCAAACTGGTTGCAATTATTCCTTATATATGATGGAAACACTGTTGTATTTTTTTTGCATTTTATGGTTCGGGCGTTGACTTGTAAGGCCCTAACTATTCAATCTGTTGGAGCAACGCCCTAGGGTGAAGCCTAGGTTGCTCGGAAAGTAGAAATGTCCATAAGTTTCATACTGGTTGCAATTATTCGTTTTATACGATGGAAAAACTGTTGTATTTATAATGTATTTTATGCTTCTGGCGTTGACTTCTAAGGCACTAACTATTCGATCTGGTGGAGCAACGCCATAGAGTGATGCCTAGGTTGCCCGGAACGTAGAATTGGCCATCAATTTCAAACTGGTTGCAATTATACCTGTTATATGATGGAAACAGTGCTGTATTTTTTTTGCATTTTATGGTTCGGGCGTTGACTTCTAAGGCCCTAACTATTCAATCCGTTGGAGTAACGCCCTAGGGTGGAGCCTAGGTTGCTCGGAAAGTAGAAATGACCATACGTTTCATACTGGTTGCAATTATTCGTTTTATACGATGGAAAAACTGTTGTATTTATATTGTATTTTATACATCTGGCGTTGACTTCTAAGGTACTAACTATTCGATCTAGTGGAGCAACGCCCTAGAGTGAAGCCTATGTTGCCCGGAACGTAGAAATGACCATCACTTTTAAACTGGTTGCAATTATTCCTGTTATATGATGGAAAAACTGGTATATTTTTATTGGATTTTATGCTTCGGGCATTGAATTCTAAGGCCCTAACTATTCAATCCGGTGGAACAACGCCCTAGGGTGAAGCCTAGGTTGCCCGGAACGTAGAAATAACCATAAGTCTAGGACGCCCGAAACGCCGAAATGATCATTACTTTCACGCTTATTGCAATTATTCCTGTAATACGATGAAAAGACTGTTGTATTTTTATTGTATCTTATGCTCCTGGCGTTGACTTCTAAGGCCCTAACTATTCGATCTAGTGGAGCAACACCCTGGAGTGAAGCCTAGGTTGCCCGGAACGTGGAAATGACCAGAACTCTCATACTGGTTGCAATTATTCGTTTTATACGATGTAAAAGCTGTTGTATTTATATCGTATTTTATGCTTCTGGCGTTGACTTCTTAGGCCCTAACTATTCGACCTGGTGGAGCAACGCCCTAGAGTGAAACCTAGGTTGCCCGGAACGTAGAAATGACCATTACATTCTCACTGGTTGCAATTATTCCTGTTATACGATGGAAAAACTGTTGTATTTTTATTGTATTCTATGCTTCTGACGTTTAATTCTGAGTCGCTAGCTATTTGATCTGGTGGAGCAGCGACCTAGAGTGATGCCTAGGTTGCCCGGAACGTAGAAATGACAATTACTTTCACACTGTTTGGTATTATTCAATTTGTACGATGGAAAAGCTGTTGTATTTATATTGTATTTTATGCCTCTGGCGTTGACTTCTAAGGCCGTAGCTATTAGATGCGGTGGAGCAACGACCTAGAGTGACGCCTAGGTTGCCCGGAACGTAGAAATGACCATAACTTTCACAATGGTTGCTATCATTCGTTTTATACGATGGAAAAACTGTTATATTTATATTGTATTTTAAGCTTCTGGCGTTGACTTCTAAGGCCCTAACTATCCGATCTGGTGGAGCAACGCCCTAGGGTGAAGCCTAGGTTGGCCGGAATGTAGAAATGTCCATAACTTTCACACTGGTTGCAATTATTCGTTTTATACGATTGAAAAGCTGTTGTATTTATATTGTATTTTATGCTTCTGGCGCTGACTTCCTAGGCCCTAACCATTCCCTCTGGTGGTTCAACACGCTAGAGTGAAACCTACGTTGCCCGGAACGTAGAAATGACCATTCCTTTCACACTGGTTGCAATTATTCCTGTTATACGATGGAAAAACTGTTGTATTTTAATTGTATTTTATGCTTTTGGCGATGAATTCTAAGTCCCTAGCTATTCGATCTGGTGGAGCAACGCCCTGGAGTGACGCCTAGCATGCTCATAACGTTGAAATGACCATAAATTTCACACTGGTTGCTATTATTCGTTTTATACGATGTAAAAGCTGTTTTATTTATATCGTATTTTATGCTTCTGGCGTTGACTTCTTAGGGCCTAACTATTCGACCTGGTGGAGCAACGCCTTAGAGTGAAACCTAGGTTGCCCTGAACGTAGAAATGACCATTACATTCACACTGGTTGCAATTATTCCTGTTATACGATGGAAAAATTGTTGTATTTCTATTGTATTCTATGCTTCTGGCGCTTAATTCTAAGTCGCTAGCTATTTGATCAGGTGGACCAACGACCTAGAGTGAAGCCTAGGTTGCTCGGAACGTAGAAATGACCATATCTTTCACACTGTTTGCAATTATTAATTTATTCGATGCCAAAGCTGTTGTATTTATATTGTATTTTATGCTTCTGGCATTGACTTCTTAGGCCCCAACTATTCGATCTGGAGGAGCAATGCCTCAGAGTTAAGTCTAGGACGCCCGAAACGCCGAAATGATCATTACTTTCACGCTTATTGCAATTATTCCTGTAATACGATGAAAAGACTGTTGTATTTTTATTGTATCTTATGCTCCTGGCGTTGACTTCTAAGGCCCTAGCTATTCGATCTGGTGGAGCAACACCCTGGAGTGAAGCCTAGGTTGCCCGGAACGTGGAAATGACCAGAACTCTCACACTGGTTGCAATTATTCGTTTTATACGATGTAAAAGCTGTTGTATTTATATCGTATTTTATGCTTCTGGCGTTGACTTCTAAGGCACTAACTATTCGATCTGTTGGAGCAACGCCCTAGAGTGAAGCCTAGGTTGCCCGGAACGTAGAATTGGCCATCACTTTCAAACTGGTTGCAATTATTCCTGTTATATGATGGATACACTGTTGTATTTTTATTGCATCTTATGCTTCGGGCGTTGACTTCTAAGGCCCTAACTATTCAATCAGTTGGAGCAACGACCTAGGGTGAAGTCTAGCTTGCTCGGAAAGTAGAAATGACCATATGTTTCATACTGGTTGCAATTATTCGTTTTATACGATGGACAAGCTGTTGTATTTATATCGTATTTTATGCTTCTGGCGTTGACTTTTTAGGCCGTAACTATTCGGTCTGGTGGAGCAACGCCCTGGAGTGAAACCTAGGCTGCCCGGAACGTAGAATTGGCCATCACATTCAAACTGGTTGCAATTATTCCAGATATATGATGGAAACACTGTTGTATTTTTTTTGCATTTTAAGGTTCGGGCGTTGACTTCTAAGGCCCTAACTATTCAATCTATTGGAGCAACGCCCTAGGGTGAAGCCTAGGTTGCTCGGAAAGGAGAAATGACCATAAGTTTCATACTGGTTGCAATTATTCGTTTTATACGATGGAAAAGCTGTTGTATTTATATCGTATTTTATGCTTCTGGCGTTGACTTCTTAGGCCGTAACTATTCGGTCTGGTGGAGCAACGCCCTGGAGTGAAACCTAGGTTGCCCGGAACGTAGAATTGGCCATCACTTTCAAACTGGTTGCAATTATTCCTTATATATGATGGAAACACTGTTGTATTTTTTTTGCATTTTATGGTTCGGGCGTTGACCTCTAAGGCCCTAACTATTCAATCTGTTCGAGCAACGCCCTAGGGTGAAGCCTAGGTTGCTCGGAAAGTAGAAATGTCCATAAGTTTCTTACTGGTTGCAATTATTCGTTTTATACGATGGAAAAACTGTTGTATTTATATTGTATTTTATGCTTCTGAAGTTGACTTCCAAGTCACTAACTATTCGATCTGGTGGAGCAACGCCCTAGAGTGAAGCCTAGGTTGCCCGGAACATAGAATTGGCCATCACTTTCAAACTGGTTGCAATTATTCCTTATATATGATGGAAACACTGTTGTATTTTTTTTGCATTTTATGGTTCGGGCGTTGACTTCTAAGGCCCTAACTATTCAATCTGTTGGAGCAACGCCCTAGGGTGAAGCCTAGGTTGCTCGGAAAGTAGAAATGTCCATAAGTTTCATACTGGTTGCAATTATTCGTTTTATACGATGGAAAAACTGTTGTATTTCTTTTGTATTTTATACATCTGGCGTTGACTTCTAAGGTACTAACTATTCGATCTAGTGGAGCAACTCCCTAGAGTGAAGCCTATGTTGCCCGGAACGTAGAAATGACCATCACTTTCAAACTGGTTGCAATTCTTCCTGTAATATGATGGAAAAACTGTTGTATTTTTATTCCATTTTATGCTTCGGGCATTGACTTCTAAGGCCCTAACTATTCAATCTGGTGGAACAACGGCCTAGGGTGAAGCCTAGGTTGCCCGAAACGTAGAAATAACCATAACTTTTACACTGGTAGCAATTATTCGTTTTATACTATGGAAAAACTGTTATATTTATATTGTATTTTATGCTTCTGGCGTTGACTACTTAGGCCCTTACTATTCGATCTGGTGGAACAACGCCCTAGAGTGAAGCCTAGGTTGCCTGGAACGTAGAATTGGCCATCACGTTCAAAGTGGTTGCAATTATTCCTGATATATTATGGAAACACTGTGGTACTTTTTTTGCATTTTATGGCTCGGGCGTTGACTTCTAAGGCCCTAACAATTCAATCTGTTGGAGCAACGGCCTAGGGTGAAGCCCAGGTTGCTCGGAAAGTAGAAATGACCATAAGTTTCATACTGGTTGCAATTATTCGTTTTATACGATGGAAAAACTGTTGTATTTATATTGTATTTTATGCTTCTGGCGTTGACTTCTAAGGCACTAACTATTCGGTCTGGTGGAGCAACGCCCTGGAGTGAAACCTAGGTTGCCCGGAACGTAGAATTGGCCATCACTTTCAAACTGGTTGCAATTATTCCTGTTATATGATGGATACACTGTTGTATTTTTATTGCATCTTATGCTTCGGGCGTTGACTTCTAAGGCCCTAACTATTCAATCAGTTGGAGCAACGACCTAGGGTGAAGCCTAGCTTGCTCGGAAAGTAGAAATGACCATATGTTTCATACTGGTTGCAATTATTCGTTTTATACGATGGACAAGCTGTTGTATTTATATCGTATTTTATGCTTCTGGCGTTGACTTTTTGGGCCGTAACTATTCGGTCTGGTGGAGCAACGCCCTGGAGTGAAACCTAGGTTGCCCGGAACGTAGAATTGGCCATCACATTCAAACTGGTTGCAATTATTCCAGATATATGATGGAAACACTGTTGTATTTTTTTTGCATTTTATGCTTCGGGCGTTGACTTCTAAGGCCCTAACTATTCAATCTGTTGGACCAACGCCCTAGGGTGATGCCTAGCTTGCTCGGAAAGTAGAAATGACCATAAGTTTCATACTGGTTGCAATTATTCGTTTTATACGATGGAAAAGCTGTTGTATTTATATCGTATTTTATGCTTCTGGCGTTGACTTCTTAGGCCGTAACTATTCGGTCTGGTGGAGCAACGCCCTGGAGTGAAACCTAGGTTGCCCGGAACGTAGAATTGGCCATCACTTTCAAACTGGTTGCAATTATTCCTTATATATGATGGAAACACTGTTGTATTTTTTTTGCATTTTATGGTTCGGGCGTTGACTTCTAAGGCCCTAACTATTCAATCTGTTCGAGCAACGCCCTAGGGTGAAGCCTAGGTTGCTCAGAAAATAGAAATGTTCATAAGTTTCTTACTGGTTGCAATTATTCGTTCTATACGATGGAAAAACTGTTGTATTTATATTGTATTTTATGCTTCTGGCGTTGACTTCCAAGTCACTAACTATTCGATCTGGTGGAGCAACGCCCTAGAGTGAAGGCTAGGTTGCCCGGAACGTAGAATTGGCCATCACTTTCAAACTGGTTGCAATTATTCCTTATATATGATGGAAACACTGTTGTATTTTTTTTGCATTTTATGGTTCGGGCGTTGACTTCTAAGGCCCTAACTATTCAATCTGTTGGAGCAACGCCCTAGGGTGAAGCCTAGGTTGCTCGGAAAGTAGAAATGTCCATAAGTTTCTTACAGGTTGCAATTATTCGTTTTATACGATGGAAAAACTGTTGTATTTATATTGTATTTTATGCTTCTGGCGTTGACTTCCAAGTCACTAACTATTCGATCTGGTGGAGCATCGCCCTAGAGTGAAGCCTAGGTTGCCCGGAACGTAGAATTGGCCATCACTTTCAAACTGGTTGCAATTATTCCTTATATATGATGGAAACACTGTTGTATTTTTTTTGCATTCTATTGTTCGGGCGTTGACTTCTAAGGCCCTAACTATTCAATCTGTTGGAGCAACGCCCTAGGGTGAAGCCTAGGTTGCTCGGAAAGTAGAAATGTCCATAAGTTTCATACTGGTTGCAATTATTCGTTTTATACTATGGAAAAACTGTTGTATTTATAATGTATTTTATGCTTCTGGCGTTGACTTCTAAGGCACTAACTATTCGATCTGGTGGAGCAACGCCATAGAGTGATGCCTAGGTTGCCCGGAACGTAGAATTGGCCATCAATTTCAAACTGGTTGCAATTATACCTGTTATATGATGGAAACAGTGCTGTATTTTTTTGCATTTTATGGTTCGGGCGTTGACTTCTAAGGCCCTAACTATTCAATCCGTTGGAGTAACGCCCTAGGGTGGAGCCTAGGTTGCTCGGAAAGTAGAAATGACCATAAGTTTCATACTGGTTGCAATTATTCGTTTTATACGATGGAAAGACTGTTCTATTTATTTTGTATTTAATGCTTCGGGCGTTGGCTTCTAAGGCCCTAACTGTTTGATCTGGTGGAGCAACGCCCTAGAGTGAAACCTAGGTTGCCCGGAACGTAGAAATGACCATAACTTTCACACTGGTTGCTATTATTCGTTTTATACGATGGAAAAACTGTTGGATTTATATTGTATTTTATGCTTCTGGCGTTGACTTCTAAGGCACTAGCGATTCGATCTGGTGGAGCAACGCCCTAGAGTGAAGCCTAGGTTGCCCGGAACGTAGAATTGGCCATCACTTTCAAACTGGTTGCAATTATTCCTTATATATGATGGAAACACTGTTGTATTTTTTTTGCATTTTATGGTTCGGGCGTTGACTTCTAAGGCCCTAACTATTCAATCTGTTCGAGCAACGCCCTAGGGTGAAGCCTAGGTTGCTCAGAAAATAGAAATGTTCATAAGTTTCTTACTGGTTGCAATTATTCGTTCTATACGATGGAAAAACTGTTGTATTTATATTGTATTTTACGCTTCTGGCGTTGACTTCCAAGTCACTAACTATTCGATCTGGTGGAGCAACGCCCTAGAGTGAAGCCTAGGTTGCCCGGAACGTAGAATTGGCCATCACTTTCAAACTGGTTGCAATTATTACTGTTATATGGTGGATACACTGTTGTATTTTTATTGCAATTTTTTGCTTCGGGCGTTGACTTCTAAGGCCCTAACTATTCAATCTGTTGGAGCAACGCCCTAGGGTGAAGCCTAGCTTGCTCGGAAAGTAGAAATAACCATACGTTTCATACTGGTTGCAATTATTCGTTTTATACGATGGAAAAACTGTTGTATTACTATTGTATTTTATACATCTGGCGTTGACTTCTAAGGTACTAACTATTCGATCTAGTGGAGCAACGCCCTAGAGTGAAGCCTATGTTGCCCGGAACGTAGAAATGACCATCACTTTTAAACTGGTTGCAATTATTCCTGTTATATGATGGAAAAACTGGTATATTTTTATTGCATTTTATGCTTCGGGCATTGAATTCTAAGGCCCTAACTATTCAATCCGGTGGAACAACGGCCTAGGGTGAAGCCTAGGTTGCCCGGAACGTAGAAATAACCATAACTTTCACACTGGTCGCTATTATTCGTTTTATACAATGGAAAAACTGTTATATTTATATTGTATTTTATGCTTCTGGCGTTGACTTCTTAGGCCCTTACTATTCGATCTGGTGGAATAACGCCCTAGAGTGAAGCCTAGGTTGCCTGGAACGTAGAATTGGCCATCACATTCAAAGTGGTTGCAATTATTCCTGATATATGATGGAAACACTGTTGTATTTTTTTTGCATTTTATGGTTCGGGCGTTGACTTCTAAGGCCCTAACTATTCAATCTGTTGGAGCAACGGCCTAGGGTGAAGCCCAGGTTGCTCGGAAAGTAGAAATGACCATAAGTTTCATACTGGTTGCAATTATTCGTTTTATACGATGGAAAGACTGTTCTATTTATTTTGTATTTTATGCTTTCGGCGTTGACTTCTAAGGCCCTACCTATCCGATCTGGCGGAGCAACGCCCTCGAGTGAAGCCTAGGTTGCCCGGAACGTAGAAATGACCATAACTTCACACTGGTTGCTATTATTCATTTTATACGATGAAAAAACTGTTATATTTATATTGCATTTTATGCTTCTGGCGTTGACTTCTTAGGCCCTAACTGTTCCATCTGGTGCAACAACGCCCTAGGGTGAAGCCTGGGTTGCCCGGAACGTAGAAATGACCATAACATTCACACTGGCTACCATTATCCGTTTTATACGATGGAAAAGCTGTTGTATTTATATCGTATTTTATGCTTCTGGCGCTGACTTCTTAGACCCTAACTATTCCATCTGGTGGAACAACGCCCTAGGATGAAGCCTAGGTTGCCGGGAACTTAGAAATGACCATAACTTTCACACTGGCAGCAATTATTCATGCTATTAGATGGAAAAGCTGTTGTATTTATATCGTATTTTATGCAGCTGGCGATGACTTCTTAGGCCCTAACTATTCCACCTGGTGGAGCAACGCCCTAGGGTGAGGCCTAGGTTGCCCGGAACGTAGAAATGACCATTAACTTCACACTGGTTGTAATTATTCCTGTTATACGCTGGCAAAACTGTTGCATCTTTATTGTATTTTATGCTTCTGGCGTTGACTTCTTAGGCCCCAACTATTCGATCTGGTGCAGCAACGTCCTAGAGTGAAGCCTAGGTTGCCCGGAACGTACAAATGACCATAACATTCACACTGGTTACCATTATTCGTTTTATACGATGGAAAAGCTGTTGTATTTATATCGTATTTTATGCTTCTGGCGCTGACTTCTTAGACCCTAACTATTCCATCTGGTGGAACACCGCCCTAGGGTGAAGCCTAGGTTGCCCGGAACGTAGAAATGACCATAACTTTCACACTGGTAGCAATTACTCGTTTTATACGATGGAATAGCTGTTGTATTTATTTCGTATTTTATGCTTCTGACGTCGACTTCTTAGGCCCTAACTATTCCATCTGTTGGAACTACGACCTGGAGTGAAGCCTAGGTTGCCCGGAACGTGGAAATGACCATAACTTTCTCACTGGAAGCAATTATTCGTTTTATACATGGAAAAGCTGTTCTATTTATTTTGCATGTTATGCTTCGGGCTTTGACTTCTAAGGCCCTAACTATTCGATCTGTTGGAGCAACACCCTAGAGTGAAGCCTCGGTTGCCCGGAACGTAGAAATGACCATAACTTTTCACTGGCAGCAATTATTCATGCTATACGATGGAAACGCTGTTGCATTTATATTGTATTTTATGCTTCTGGCGTTGACTTCTTAGGCCTTAACTATTTGGTCTGGTGGAGCAACGCCCTAGAGTGACGCCTAGGTTGCCCGGAACGTCGAACGTACCATTACCTTCACACTGGTTGCAATTATTCCTGTTATACAATGGAAAAACTGTTGCATCTTTTTTGTATTTTATGCTTCTGGCGTTGACTTCTTAGGACCTAACCATTCGATCTGGTGGAGCAAGACCCTAGAGTGAAGCCTAGGTTGCCCGGAACGTAGAAATGACCATAACTTTCACACTGGTTACCATTATTCGTTTTATACGATGGAAAAGCTGTTGTATTTATATCGTATTTTATGCTTCTGGCGCTGACTTCTTAGACCCTAACTATTCCATCTGGTGGAACAACGCCCTAGAGTGAAGCCTAGGTTGCCCGGAACGTACAAATGACCATAACTTTCACACTGGTAGCAATTATTCGTTTTATACATGGAAAAACTGTTCTATTTACTTTGTATTTTATGCTTCTGGCGCTGACATCTAAGGCCCTGCCTATTCGATCTGGCGGAGCAACACCCTACAGTGAAGCCTAGGTTGCTCGGAACGTAGAAATGACCATTAACTTCACACTGTTTGCAATAATTCATTTTATACGATGGCAAAGCTGTTGTATTTATATTGTATTTTATGCTTCTGGCGGTGACTTCTAAGGCCGTATCTCTTCGATTTGGTGGAGCAACGCCTCAGAGTTAAGCCTAGGAAGCCCGAAATGTCGAAATGGTCATTACTTTCGCACTGGTTGCAATTAGTCATGCTATACGATGGAAAATCAGTTGCATTTTTATTGTATTTTATGCTTCTGGCGTTAGCTTCTAAGGCTGTAGCTTTTAGCTGTGGTGGAGCAACGCCGTAAAGTGACGCCTAGGTTGCCCGGCACGTAGAAATGACCATTACTTTCACAATGTTTGCAATTATTCATTTTATACCATGGTAATCTGTTGTACATATATTGCATTTTATTTTTCTGGCGTCGACTTCTTAGGCCCTAACTATTCCATCTGGTGGAAGAACACCCTAGAGTGAAGCCTCGGTTGCCCGGAACGTAGAAATGACCATAACTTTCACACTGGCAGCAATTATTCATGCTATGCGATGGAAACGCTGTTGCATTTATATTGTATTTTATGCTTCTGGCGTTGACTTCTTAGGCCCTGACTATTTGGTCTGGTGGAGCAACGCCCTAGAGTGACGCCTAGGTTGCCCGGAACGTCGAACGTACCATTACCTACACACTGGTTGCAATTATTCCTGTTATACGATGGAAAAACTGTTGCATCTTTATTGTATTTTATGCTTCTGGCGTTGACTTCTTAGGACCTAACCATTCGATCTGGTGGAGCAAGGCCCTTGAGTGAAGCCTAGGTTGCCCGGAACGTAGAAATGACCATAACTTTCACACTGGTTACCATTATTTGTTTTATACGATGGAAAAGCTGTTGTATTTACATCGTATTTTATGCTTCGAGCGCTGACTTCTAAGGCCCTAATTATTCGATCTGGTGGAGCAACGCCCTAGAGTGAAGCCTAGGTTTCCCGGGAAGTAGAAATGACCAGTACTTTCACACTGTTTGCAGTTATTTCTGTTGTATGATGAAAAAACTGTTGCATCTTTATTGTATTTTATGCTTCTGGCGTTGACTTCTAAGGCCCTAACTATTCGATCTGGTGGAGCAACGCCCTAGAGCGAAGCCTAGGTTGCTCGGAACGTAGAAACGACCATTACTTTCACAATGCCTGCAATTATTCGTTTTCTACGATGGAAAAGCTGTTGTATTTGTATCGTATTTTATGCTTCTGGCGTTGACTTCTTAGGCCCTATCTATTCCATCTGGTGGAACAACGCCCTAGGGTCAAGCCTAGGTTGCCCGGAACGTAGAAATGACCATTACTTTCACAATGTTCGCAATCATTCATTTTATACGATGGAAAAGCTGTTGTACTTATATTGTATTTTATGCTTCGGGCGTTGGCTTCTAAGGCCCTAACTATTCGATTTGGTGGAGCAACACCCTACAGCGAAGCCTAGGTTGCCCGGAACGTAGATATGTCCATAACCATCACACAGGTTGCAATTATTCGTTTTATACGATGGAAAGGCTGTTGTATTTATTTGGTAGTTTATGCTCCTGGCGTTGACTTCTAAGGCACTAACTCTTCGATCTGGTGGAGCAACACCTCAGAGTTGTGTCTAGGATGCCCGAAATGTCGATATGAGCATTACTTTCGCACTGGTTGCAATTAGTCATGCTATACGATGGAAAAACTGCTGCATTTTTATTGTATTTTGTGCTTCTGGCGTTGACTTCTAAGGCCGTAGCTACTAGATATGGTGGAGCAACGCCCTAGAGTGATGCCTAGGTTCCCCGAAACGTAGAAATGACCATTACTTTCACACTGTTTGCAATTATTCATTTTATACGATGGAAAAGCTGTTGTATTTATATTGTATTTTATGCTCCTGGCGTCGACTTCTAAGGCCCTAGCTATTAGATGTGGTGGAGCAACGCCCTAGAGTCAAGCCTAGGTTGCCCGGGAAGTGGAAATGACCATAACTTTCACACTGCTGCAATTATTCCTGTTACACAATGGAAAAAATGGTGCACCTTTATTGTATTTTATGCTTCTGGCGTTGACTTCATAGGCCCTAACTATTCGATCTGGTGGACAAACGTCCTAGAGTGAAGCCTAGGTTGACCGGAACGTAGAAATGACCATAACTTTCACACTGTTTGCAGTTACTCCTGTTGTACAATGGAAAAACTGTTGCATCTTTATTGTATTTTATGCTTCTAGCGTTGACTTCTAAGGCCCTAACGCTTCGATCTGGTGGCGCAACGCCCTAGAGTGAAGCCTAGGTTGCCCGCGACGTAGAAATGACCAGTACTTTCACACTGGTTGCAGTTATTCGTTTTATACAATGGAAAAACTGTTCTATTTATTTTGCATTTTATGCTTCTGGCGATGACGTCTTAGGCCCTAACTATTCCATCTGGTGGAACAACGCCCTGGAGTGAAGCCTATGTTGCCCGGAACGTAGAAATGACCATAACTTTCACACTGGTAGCAATTATTCGTTATATACATGGAAAAACTGTTCTATTTATTTTGTATTTTATGCTTTCGGCGTTGACTTCTAAGGCCCTACCTATCCGATCTGGCGGACCAACGCCCTCGAGTGAAGCCTAGGTTGCCCGGAACGTAGAAATGACCATAACTTCACACTGGTTTCAATTATTCGTTTTATACAATGGAAAAACTGTTCTATTTATTTTGTATTTTATGCTTCGGGCGTTGACTTCTAAGGCCCTAACTATTCGATCTGGATTAGCAACACCCTAGGGTGAAGCCAAGCTTGCTCGGAACGTAGGACATACCATTACCTTCACACTGGTTGCAATTATTCCTATTATACGATGGAAAAACTCTTGTATATTTATTGTATTTTATGCTTCGGGCGTTGACTTCCATGGCCCTACCTATTCGATTTGGTGGAGCAACACCCTACAGTGAAGCCTAGGTCGTCAGAAACGTAGAAATGAACATAACTTTAACACTGGTAGCAATTATTCGTTTTATACAATGGAAAAACTGTTCTATTTATTTTGTATTTTATGCTTCGGGCGTTGACTTCTAAGGCCCTAACTATTCGATCTGGTGGAGCAACGCCCTAGAGTGAAGCCTAGGTGGCCCGGAACGTAGAAATGACCAGAACTTTCACACTGGTTGCTATTATTCGTTTCATACGATGGAAAAGCTGTTGTATTTATATTGTATTTTATGCTTCTGGCGCTGACTTCTAGGGCACTAACTATTCGACCTGGTGGAGCAGCGCCCTAGGGTGAAGCCTACGTTGCCCTGAACGTAGAAATGACCATTACTTTCACAATGTTTCCAATTATTCATTTTATACGTTGGAAAAACTGTTGTACTTATATTGTATTTTATTCTTATGGCGTTGAATTCCAAGTCCCTAGCTATGCGATCTGGTGGAGCAACGCCCTAGAGTGAAACCTAGGTTGCCCGGAACGTAGAAATTACCATAACTTTCACACTGGTAGGAATTATTCGTTTTATACGATGGAACAACTGTTCTATTTATTTTGTATTTTATGCTTCGGTCGTTGACTTCTAAGGCCCTGACTATTCGATCTGGTGGAGTAACGCCCTAGAGTGACGCCTAGGTTGCCTGGAACGTACAAATGACCATCACTTTCACACCGGTTGCAATTATTCATGCTATACGTTGGAAAAACTGATGCATTTTTATTGTAATTTATGCTTCTAGCGTTGACTTCTAAGGCCGTAGATATTCGATGTGGTGGAGCAACGCCCTAGAGTGAAGCCTAGATTGTCCGGAACGTAGAAATGACCATTACTTTCACACTGGTTGCAGTTATTCGTTTTATACAATGGAAAAACTGTTCTATTTATTTTGCATTTTATGCTTCTGGCGGTGACCTCTTAGGCCCTAACTATTCCATCTGGTGGAACAACGCCCTGGAGTGAAGCCTATGTTGCCCGGAACGTAGAAATGACCATAGATATCACACTGGTAGCAATTATTCGTTATATACATGGAAAAACTGTTCTATTTATTTTGTATTTTATGCTTTCGGCGTTGACTTCTAAGGCCCTACCTATCCGATCTGGCGGAGCAACGCCCTCGAGTGAAGCCTAGGTTGCCCGGAACGTAGAAATGACCATAACTTCACACTGGTTGCTATTATTCATTTTATACGATGAAAAAACTGTTATAGTTATATTGCATTTTATGCTTCTGGCGTTGACTTCTTAGGCCCTAACTGTTCCATCTGGTGCAACAACGCCCTAGGGTGAAGCCTAGGTTGCCCGGAACGTAGAAATGACCATAACATTCACACTGGCTACCATTATCCGTTTTATACGATGGAAAAGCTGTTGTATTTATATCGTATTTTATGCTTCTGGCGCTGACTTCTTAGACCCTAACTATTCCATCTGCTGGAACAACGCCCTAGGATGAAGCCTAGGTTGCCGGGAACTTAGAAATGACCATAACTTTCACACTGGCAGCAATTATTCATGCTATTAGATGGAAAAGCTGTTGTATTTATATCGTATTTTATGCAGCTGGCGATGACTTCTTAGGCCCTAACTATTCCACCAGGTGGAGCAACGCCCTAGGGTGAGGCCTAGGTTGCCCGGAACGTAGAAATGACCATTAACTTCACACTGGTTGTAATTATTCCTGTTATACGCTGGCAAAACTGTTGCATCTTTATTGTATTTTATGCTTCTGGCGTTGACTTCTTAGGCCCCAACTATTCGATCTGGTGCAGCAACGTCCTAGAGTGAAGCCTAGGTTGCCCGGAACGTACAAATGACCATAACATTCACACTGGTTACCATTATTCGTTTTATACGATGGAAAAGCTGTTGTATTTATATCGTATTTTATGCTTCTGACGTCGACTTCTTAGGCCCTAACTATTCCATCTGTTGGAACTACGACCTGGAGTGAAGCCTAGGTTGCCCGGAACGTGGAAATGACCATAACTTTCTCACTGGAAGCAATTATTCGTTTTATACATGGAAAAGCTGTTCTATTTATTTTGCATGTTATGCTTCGGGCTTTGACTTCTAAGGCCCTAACTATTCGATCTGTTGGAGCAACACCCTAGAGTGAAGCCTCGGTTGCCCGGAACGTAGAAATGACCATAACTTTTCACTGGCAGCAATTATTCATGCTATACGATGGAAACGCTGTTGCATTTATATTGTATTTTATGCTTCTGGCGTTGACTTCTTAGGCCTTAACTATTTGGTCTGGTGGAGCAACGCCCTAGAGTGACGCCTAGGTTGCCCGGAACGTCGAACGTACCATTACCTTCACACTGGTTGCAATTATTCCTGTTATACGATGGAAAAACTGTTGCATCTTTTTTGTATTTTATGCTTCTGGCGTTGACTTCTTAGGACCTAACCATTCGATCTGGTGGAGCAAGACCCTAGAGTGAAGCCTAGGTTGCCCGGAACGTAGAAATGACCATAACTTTCACACTGGTTACCATTATTCGTTTTATACGATGGAAAAGCTGTTGTATTTACATCGTATTTTATGCTTCGGGCGCTGACTTCTAAGGCCCTAACTATTCGATCTGGTGGAGCAACGCCCTAGAGTGAAGCCTAGGTTTCCCGGGAAGTAGAAATGACCAGTACTTTCACACTCTTTGCAGTTATTCCTGTTGTATGATGAAAAAACTGTTGCATCTTTATTGTATTTTATGCTTCTGGCGTTGACTTCTAAGGCCCTAACTATTCGATCTGGTGGAGCAACGCCCTAGAGCGAAGCCTAGGTTACCCGGAACGTAGAAATGACCAGTGCTTTCACACTGGTTGCAGTTATTCGTTTTATACATGGAATAGCTGTTCTATTTATTTTGCATGTTATGCTTCGGGCTTTGACTTCTAAGGCCCTAACTATTCGATCTGTTGGAGCAACACCCTAGAGTGAAGCCTCGGTTGCCCGGAACGTAGAAATGACCATAACTTTTCACTGGCAGCAATTATTCATGCTATACGATGGAAACGCTGTTGCATTTATATTGTATTTTATGCTTCTGGCGTTGACTTCTTAGGCCTTAACTATTTGGTCTGGTGGAGCAACGCCCTAGAGTGACGCCTAGGTTGCCCGGAACGTCGAACGTACCATTACCTTCACACTGGTTGCAATTATTCCTGTTATACGATGGAAAAACTGTTGCATCTTTTTTGTATTTTATGCTTCTGGCGTTGACTTCTTAGGACCTAACCATTCGATCTGGTGGAGCAAGACTCTAGAGTGAAGCCTAGGTTGCCCGGAACGTAGAAATGACCATAACTTTCACACTGGTTACCATTATTCGTTTTATACGATGGAAAAGCTGTTGTATTTATATCGTATTTTATGCTTCTGGCGCTGACTTCTTAGACCCTAACTATTCCATCTGGTGGAACAACGCCCTAGAGTGAAGCCTAGGTTGCCCGGAACGTACAAATGACCATAACTTTCACACTGGTAGCAATTATTCGTTTTATACATGGAAAAACTGTTCTATTTACTTTGTATTTTATGCTTCTGGCGCTGACATCTAAGGCCCTGCCTATTCGATCTGGCGGAGCAACACCCTACAGTGAAGCCTAGGTTGCTCGGAACGTAGAAATGACCATTAACTTCACACTGTTTGCAATAATTCATTTTATACGATGGCAAAGCTGTTGTATTTATATTGTATTTTATGCTTCTGGTGGTGACTTCTAAGGCCGTATCTCTTCGATTTGGTGTAGCAACGCCTCAGAGTTAAGCCTAGGAAGCCCGAAACGTCGAAATGGTCATTACTTTCGCACTGGTTGCAATTAGTCATGCTATACGATGGAAAATCAGTTGCATTTTTATTGTATTTTATGCTTCTGGCGTTAGCTTCTAAGGCTGTAGCTTTTAGCTGTGGTGGAGCAACGCCGTAAAGTGACGCCTAGGTTGCCCGGCACGTAGAAATGACCATTACTTTCACAATGTTTGCAATTATTCATTTTATACCATGGTAATCTGTTGTACATATATTGCATTTTATTTTTCTGGCGTCGACTTCTTAGGCCCTAACTATTCCATCTGGTGGAAGAACACCCTAGAGTGAAGCCTCGGTTGCCCGGAACGTAGAAATGACCATAACTTTCACACTGGCAGCAATTATTCATGCTATGCGATGGAAACGCTGTTGCATTTATATTGTATTTTATGCTTCTGGCGTTGACTTCTTAGGCCCTGACTATTTGGTCTGGTGGAGCAACGCCCTAGAGTGACGCCTAGGTTGCCCGGAACGTCGAACGTACCATTACCTACACACTGGTTGCAATTATTCCTGTTATACGATGGAAAAACTGTTGCATCTTTATTGTATTTTATGCTTCTGGCGTTGACTTCTTAGGACCTAACCATTCGATCTGGTGGAGCAAGGCCCTTGAGTGAAGCCTAGGTTGCCCGGAACGTAGAAATGACCATAACTTTCACACTGGTTACCATTATTTGTTTTATACGATGGAAAAGCTGTTGTATTTACATCGTATTTTATGCTTCGAGCGCTGACTTCTAAGGCCCTAACTATTCGATCTGGTGGAGCAACGCCCTAGAGTGAAGCCTAGGTTTCCCGGGAAGTAGAAATGACCAGTACTTTCACACTGTTTGCAGTTATTTCTGTTGTATGATGAAAAAACTGTTGCATCTTTATTGTATTTTATGCTTCTGGCGTTGACTTCTAAGGCCCTAACTATTCGATCTGGTGGAGCAACGCCCTAGAGCGAAGCCTAGGTTGCTCGGAACGTAGAAACGACCATTACTTTCACAATGCCTGCAATTATTCGTTTTCTACGATGGAAAAGCTGTTGTATTTGTATCGTATTTTATGCTTCTGGCGTTGACTTCTTAGGCCCTATCTATTCCATCTGGTGGAACAACGCCCTAGGGTCAAGCCTAGGTTGCCCGGAACGTAGAAATGACCATTACTTTCACAATGTTCGCAATCATTCATTTTATACGATGGAAAAGCTGTTGTATTTATATTGTATTTTATGCTTCTGGCGTTGACTTCTAAGTTCGTAGCTATGAGCTGTGGTGGAGCAACTCCCTACAGTGGCGCCTAGGTTGCCCGGAACGTAGAAATGACCATTAATTTCACAATGTTTGCAATTATTCATTTTATACAATGGAAAAACTGTTGTACTTATATTGTATTTTATTCTTCTGGCGTTGAATTCCAAGTCCCTAGCTATTCGGTCTGGTGGAGCAACGCCCTAGAGTGAAACCTAGGTTGCTCGGAATGTAGAAATGACCATAACTTTCACACTGATCCCAATTATTCGTTTTATACGATGGAAAAGCTGTTGTATTTTGTATCGTATTTTATGATTCGGGCGTTGACTTCTAAGGCCCTAACTATTCGATCTGGTGGAGCAACGCCGTAAGGTGAAGCCTAGGTTGCCCGGAAAGTAGAAATGACGTTAACTTTCATACTGGTTGCAATTATTCGTTTTATACGATGGAAAAACTGTTGTATTTATATTGTATTTTATGCATCTGGCGTTGACTTCTAAGGCCCTAGCTTTTCGATCTAGTGGAGCAACGCCCTAGAGTGAAGCCTAGGTTGCCCGGAACGTAGAAATGACCATCACTTTCAAACTGGTTACAATTAATCCTGTTATACGATGGAAAAACTGTTGCATTTTTATTGCATTTTATGCCTCGGGCGTTGACTTCTAAGGCCGAAACTATTCAATCTGTTGGAGCAACGCCCCAGGGTGAAGCCTAAGTTGCCCGGAAAGTAGAAATGACCATAACTTTCATACTGGTTGCAATTATTCGTTTTATATGATGGAAAAACTGTTGTATTTATATTGTATTTTATGCTTCTGGCTTTCACTTCTTAGGCCCTAACCATTCGATCTGGTGGTGCAACTCCCTAGAGTGAAGCCTAGGTAGCCCGGAACGTAGAAATGACCATCACTTTCACACGGGTTGCAATTATTCCTGTTATAGGATGGAAAGACTGTTGTATTTTTATTGTATTATATACTTCAGGCGTTGACTTCTGAGGCCGTAGCTATTCGATGTGGTGGAAGAACGCCATACAGTGAAGCCTAGGTTGCCCTGAACGTAGAAATGACCATAAGTTTCATACTGGTTGCAATTATTCGTTTAATACGATGGAAAAGCTGTTGTATTTATATTGTATTTTATGCTTCTGGCGTTCACTTCTTAGGCCCTAACTATTCGATCTGGTGGAACAACGCCCTGGAGTGAAGCCTAGGTTGCGCGGAACGTAGCAATGACCATAACTTTCACACTGGTAGCAATTATTCGTTTTATATATAGGAAAAACTGTTCTATTTATTTTGTATTTAATGCTACGGGCGTTGGCTTCTAAGGCCCTAAATGTTTGATCTGATGGAGCAACGACCTAGGGTGATGCCTATTTTGCCCGTAACGTAGAAATGACAATAACTTTCTCACTGGTTGCTATTATTCGTTTTAGACGATGGAAAAACTGTTCTATTTATTTTGCAATTTATGCTTCCGGCATTGACTTCTAAGGCCCTAACTATTCAATCTGTTGGAGCACCGCCCTAGGGTGAAGTCTAGGTTGCCCGCAAAGTAGAAATGACCATATCTTTCATACTGGTTGCAATTATTCGTTTTATACGATGAAAAAACTGTTGTATTTGTATTGTATTTTATGCTTCTGGCGTTCACTTCTTAGGCCCTAACCATTCGATCCGGTTGTGCCACGCCCTAGAGTGAAGCCTAGGTTGCCTGGAACGCAGAAATGACCATCACTTTCACACGGGTTGCAATTATTCCTGTTATAGGATGGAATGACTGTTGTATTTTTATTGTATTTTATACTTCAGTCGTTGACTTCTGAGGCCGTAGCTATTCGATGTGGTGGAAGAACGACATACAGTGAAGCCTAGGTTGCCGTGAACGTAGAAATGACCATAAGTTTCATACTGGTTGCAATTATTCGTTTTATACGATCGAAAAGCTGTTGTATTTATATTGTATTTTATGCTTCTGGCGTTCACTTCTTAGGCCCTAACTATTCGATCTGGTGGAACAACGCCCTAGGGTGTAGCCTAGGTTGCCCGGAACGTAGAAATGACCATAACTTTTACACTGGTAGCAATTATTCGTTTTATACAATGGAAAAACCGTTCTATTTATTTTGTGTTTTATGCTTCGGGCGTTGACTTCTAAGGCCCTAACTGTTTGATCTGGTGGAACAACGCCCTACAGTGAAGCCTAGATTGCCCGGAACGTTGAAATGACCATAACCTCCACACTGGTTGCAATTACTCGTGTTATACGATGGAAAAACTGTTGTACTTATATTGTATTTTATTCTTATGGCGTTGAATTCTAAGTCCCTAGCTATTCGATCTGGTGGAGCAACGCCCTAGAGTGAAACCTAGGTTACCCGGAACGTAGAAATGACCAGTACTTTCACACTGTTTCTAGTTATTCCTGCTATACGATGGAAAAACTTTTGCATCTTTATTGTATTTTATGCTTCTCGCGTTGACTTCTAAGGCCCTAGCTATTCGGTTTGGCGGAGCAACGACCTAGAGTGGAGCCCAGGTTGCCCGGTACGTAGAAATGACCATTACTTTCACATTGTTTGCAAATACACATTATATACGATGGAAAATCTGTTGTATGTATGTTGTATTTTATGCTTCTGGCGTTGACTTCTAAGGCCCTAACCATTCTATCTGGTGTATCAACGCCCTAGAGAGAAGCCTAGGTTGCTCGGAATGTAAAAATGACCATAACATTCACACTGGTTGAAATTATTCGTTTTATACGATGGAAAAACTGTTATATTTAAATTGTACTTTATGCTTCTGGCGTTGATTTCTTAGACCCTAACTATTCAATCTGGTGGAACAACACCCTAGAGTGAGGCCTAGGTTGCCCGGAACGTAGACATGACCATCACTTCCATACTGGTAGCAATCATTCGTTTTATACGATGGAAAAACTGTTGTATTTATATTGTATTTTATGCTTCTGGCGTTGACTTCTGAGGCCCTAACTATTCAATCTGTTGGAGCAACGCCCTAGGCTGAAGCCTAGGTTGCCCGGAAAGTTGAAATGACATTAACTTTCATACTGGTTGCAATTATTCGTTTTATACGATGGAAAAACTGTTGTATTTATATTGTATTTTATGCTTCTGACGTTGACTTCTAAGGCACTAACTATTCGATCTGGTGGAGCAACGCACTAGGGTGTAGCCTAGGTTGCCCGAAACGTAGAAATGACCATAACTTTCATACTGGTTGCAATTATTCGTTTTATATGATGGATAAACTGCTGTATTTATATTGTATCTTATGCTTCTGGCGTTGACTTCTTAGGACCTAACAATTCGATCTGGTGGAACAACGCCCTAGAGTGAAGCCTAGGTTGCCTGGAACGTACAAATGCCATCACTTTCACACGGGTTGCAATTATTCCTGTTACAGGATGGAAAGACTGTTGTATTTTTATTATATTTTCTGCTTCAGGCGTTGACTTATGAGGCCGTAGCTATTCGATGTGGTGGAAGAACGCCATAGAGTGAAGCCTAGGTTGAACGGAACGTAGAAATGACCATAACTTTCATACTGGTGGCAATTATTCGTTCTATATGATAGAAAGACTGTTGTATTTATATTGTATTTTATGCTGCTGGCGTTCACTTCTTAGGCCCTAACTATTCGATGTGGTGGAACAACGCCCTGGGGTGAAGCCTAGGTTGCCCGGAACGTAGAAATGACCATAACTTTCACACTGGTTTCTATTATTCGTTTTATACGATGGAAAAACTGTTATATTTATATTGTACTTTATGCTTCTGGCGTTGCCTTCTTAGGCCCTAACTGTTCGATCTGGTAGAACAACGCCCTAGAGTGAAGCCTAGGTTACCCGGAACGTAGAAGTGACCAGTACTTTCACACTGTTTGCAGTGACTCCTGTTATACGATGGAAAAACTGTTGCATCTTTATTGAATTTTATGCTTCTGGCGTTGACTTCTAAGGCCCTAACTATTCTATCTGGTGTATCAACGCCCTAGAGTGAAGCCTAGGTTGCTCGGAATGTAAAAATGACCATTACGTTCACACTGGTTGAAATTATTCGTTTTATACGATGGAAAAACTGTTATATTTAAATTGTATTTTATGCTTCTGGCGTTGATTTCTTAGGCCCTAACTATTCAATCTGGTAGAACAACACCCTAGAGTGAGGCCTAGGTTGCCCGGAACGTAGAAATGACCATCACTTCCATACTGGTAGCAATCATTCGTTTTAGACGAAGGAGAAACTGTTGTATTTATATTGTATTTTATGCTTCTGGCGTTGACTTCTAAGGCACTAACCATTCGATCTGGTGGAGCAACGCACTAGAGTGAAGCGGAGCTTGCCCGGAACGTAGAAATGACCATCACTTTCAAACTGGTTGCAATTATTCCTGTTATATGATATAAAAACTGTTGTATTTTTATTGCATTTTGTGCTTCGGGCGTTGACTTATGAGGCCGTAGCTATTCGATGTGGTGGAAGAACGCCATAGAGTGAAGCCTAGGTTGCCCGGAACGTAGAAATGACCATAACTTTCATACTGGTGGCAATTATTCGTTCTATATTAATGGAAAAACTGTTGTATTTATATTGTATTTTATGCTGCTGGCGTTCACTTCTTAGGCCCTAACTATTCGATCTGGTGGAACAACGCCCTGGGGTGAAGCCTAGGGTGCCGGGAACGTAGAAATGACCATAACTTTCACACTGGTTTCTATTATTCGTTTTATACGATGGAAAAACTGTTATATTTATATTGTATCTTATGCTTCTGGCGTTGACTTCTTAGGCCCTAACAATTCGATCTGGTGGAAAAACGACCTAGAGTGAGGCCTAGGTTGCCCGGAACGTAGAACTGACCATAACTTTTACACTGGTAGCAATTATTCGTTTTCACAATGGAAAAACTGTTCTATTTATTTTGTATTTTATGCTTCGGGCGTTGACTTCTAAGGCCCTAGCTGTTTGATCTGGTGGAGCAACGCCCTAGAGTGAAGCCTAGGTTGCGCGGAACGTAGAAATGACCATAACTTTCACACTGGTAGCATCTATTCGTTTTATACGATGGAAAAACTGTTGTATTTATATTGTATTTTATGCTTCTGGCGTTGACTTCTAAGGCTCTAACTATTCGATCTGATGGAGCAACGCAATAGAGTGAAGCCTAGGTTGCCCGGAACGTAGAATTGGCCATCACTTTCAAACTGGTTGCAATTATTCCTGTTATATGATGGAAAAACTGTTGTATTTTTATTGCATTTTATGCTTCGGGCATTGACTTCTAAGGTCCTAACTATTCATTCTGTTGGAGCAACGCCCTAGGGTGAAGCCTAGGTTGCCCGGAAAGTAGAAATGACAATAACTTTCACACTGGTTGCAATTATTCCTTTTATACGATGGAAAAGCTGTTGCATCTTTATTGTATTTTATGCTTCTGTCGTTGACGTCTAAGGCCGTAGCTATTAGATGTGGTGGAGCAACGCACTAGAGCGACGCCTAGGTTGCCCGGAACGTAGAAATTACCATTACTATCGCAATGTTTGCAATTATTCATTTTATACGTTGGAAAAACTGCCTTACTTATAATGTATTTTATGCTTCTGGCGTTGACCTCTTATGCCATAACTACTCCATCTGGTGGAACAACGCCCTAGGGTGAAGCCTAGGTTGCCCGGAACGTAGAAATGGAAATAACTTTCACACCGGTAGCAATTATTCGTTTTATACGATGGAAAAACAGTTCTATTTATATTGTATTTTATGCTTCGGCCGTTGACTCCTAAGGCACTAACTATTCGATCTGTTGGGGCAGCGCCCTAGGTTGAAGCCTAGGTTGCCGGAAAGTAGAAATGACCATCACTTTCAAACTGGTTGCAACTAATCCTGTTATACGATGGAAAAACTGTTGTATTTATATTGTATTTTATGCTTCGGGCGTTGACTTCTTAGGCCCTAACTATTCGATCTGGTGGAACAACGGCCTACGGTGAAGCCTAGGTTGCCCGGAACGCAGAAATGACCATAACTTCAGACTGGTAGCAATTATTCGTTTTATACAATGGAAAAACTGTTCTATTTATTTCGTATTTAATGCTTCTGGCGTTGGCTTCTAAGGCCCTAACTGTTTGATCTGGTGGAGCAACGCCCTAGAGTGAAGCCTAGGTTGCCCGGAACTTAGAAATGACCATAACTTTCACACTGGCTGCTATTATTTGTTTTATACGATGGAAAAACTGTTATATTTATATTGTATTTAATGCTTCTGGCGTTGACTTCTTAGCCCCTAACTATTCGATCTTGTGGAACAACGCAATAGAGTGATGCCTCGGTTGTCCGGAACGTAGAAATGGCCATCACTTTCAAACTGGTTGCAATTATTCCTGTTATATGATGGTAACACTGTTGTATTTTTTTTGCATTTTATGGTTCGAGCGTTGACTTCTACGACCCTAACTATTCAATCTGTTGGAGCAACGCCCTAGGGTGAAGCCTAAGTTGCTCGGAAAGTAGAAATGACCATAAGTTTCATACTGGTTGCAATTATTCGTTTTATACGATGGAAAAGCTGTTGTATTTATATTGTATTTTAAGCTTCTAGCGTCGACATCTAAGGCACTAACTATTCGATCTGGTGGAGCAACGCAATAGAGTGAAGCCTAGGTTGCCCGGAACGTAGAAATGACCATAAGTTTCATACTGGTTGCAATTATTCGCTTTATACGATGGAAAAACTGTTGTATTTTTATTGTATTTTATGCTCCTGGCGTTGACTTCTAAGGCACTAACTATTCGATCTGGTGGAGCAACGCCCTAGGGTGTAGCATAGGTTGCCCGTAAAGTAGAAATGACCATAGCTTTCATACTGGTTGCAATTATTCGTTTTATATGATGGAAAATCTGTTGCAGTTTTATTGTATTTTATGCTTCTGGCGTTGACTTCTAAGGCACTAACCATTCGATCTGGTGGAGCAACGCCCTAGGGTGTAGCCTAGGTTGCCCGTAAAGTAGAAATGACCATAGCATTCACACTGGTTGCTATTATTCGTTCTATACGATGGAAAAACTGTTATATTTATACTGTATCTTATGCTTCTGGGGTTGACTTGTTAGGCCCTAACAATTCGATCTGGTGGAACAACGACCTAGATTGAGGTCTAGGTAGCCCGGAACGTAGAAATGACCATCACTTCCATACTGGTAGCAATTATTCGTTTTATACGATGGAAAAACTGTGTTATTTATATTGTATTTTATTCTTCTGGCGCTGACTTCTAAGGCTCTAACTATTCGATCTGGTGGAGCAACGCCCTAGAGTGAAGCCTAGGTTGCCCGTAACGTGGAAATGATCATCACTTTCAAACTGGTTGCAATTATGCCTGTTATATGATGGAAAAACTGTTGTATTTTTATTGCATTTTATGCTTCGCGCATTGACTTTTAAGGTCCTAACTATTCAATCTGTTGGAGCAACGCCCGACGGTGAAGCCTAGGTTGCCCGGAAAGTAGAAATGACGTTAACTTTCACACTGGTTGCAATTATTCGTTCTATACGATGGAAAAACTGTTATATTTATATTGTATCTTATGCTTCTGGCGTTGACTTCTTAGGCCCTAACAATTCGATCTGGTGGAAAAACGACCTAGAGTGAGGCCTAGGTTGCCCGGAACGTAGAACTGACCATAACTTTTACACTGGTAGCATCTATTCGTTTTATACGATGGAAAAACTGTTGTATTTATATTGTATTTTATGCTTCTGGCGTTGACTTCTAAGGCTCTAACTATTCGATCTGATGGAGCAACGCCCTAGAGTGAAGCCTAGGTTTCACGGAAAGTAGAAATGACAATAACTTTCACACTGGTTGCAATTATTCGTTTTATACGATGAAAAAGCTGTTGCATCTGTATTGTATTTTATGCTTCTGTCGTTGATGTCTAAGGCCGTAGCTATTAGGTGTGGTGGAGCAACGCACTAGAGTGAGGCCTAGGTTGCCCGGAACGTAGAAATGTCCATTACTTTCGCAATGTTTGCAATTATTCGTTTTATACGATGGAAAAGCTGTAGTACTTATATCGTATTTTATGCTTCTGGCGTTGACTTCTTATGCCCTAACTATTCCATCTGGTGGAACAACGCCCTAGGGTGGAGCCTAGGTTGCTCGGAACGTAGAAATGGAAATAACTTTCACACCGCTAGCAATTATTCGTTTTATACGATGGAAAAACGGTTATATTTATTTTGTATTTTATGCTTCGGCCGTTGACTTCTAAAGCCATAACTATTCGATCTGTTGGAGCAACGCCCTAGGGTGAAGCCTAGGTTGCCCGGAAAGTAGAAATCACCATAACTTTCATACTGGTTGCAATTATTCGTTTTATACGATGGAAAAACTGTTGTATTTATATTGCATTTTATGCTTCTGGCGTTCACTTCTTAGGCCCTAACTATTCGATCTGGTGGAACAACGCCCTGGAGTGAAGCCTAGGTTGCGCGGAACGTAGCAATGACCATAACTTTCACACTGGTAGCAATTATTCGTTTTATATATAGGAAAAACTGTTCTATTTATTTTGTATTTAATGCTACGGGCGTTGGCTTCTAAGGCCCTAAATGTTTGATCTGATGGAGCAACGACCTAGGGTGATGCCTATTTTGCCCGTAACGTAGAAATGACAATAACTTTCTCAATGGTTGCTATTATTCGTTTTAGACGATGGAAAAACTGTTCTATTTATTTTGCAATTTATGCTTCCGGCATTGACTTCTAAGGCCCTAACTATTCAATCTGTTGGAGCACCGCCCTAGGGTGAAGTCTAGGTTGCCCGCAAAGTAGAAATGACCATATCTTTCATACTGGTTGCAATTATTCGTTTTATACGATGAAAAAACTGTTGTATTTATATTGTATTTTATGCTTCTGGCGTTCACTTCTTAGGCCCTAACCATTCGATCCGGTTGTGCCACGCCCTAGAGTGAAGCCTAGGTTGCCTGGAACGCAGAAATGACCATCACTTTCACACGGGTTGCAATTATTCCTGTTATAGGATGGAATGACTGTTGTATTTTTATTGTATTTTATACTTCAGTCGTTGACTTCTGAGGCCGTAGCTATTCGATGTGGTGGAAGAACGACATACAGTGAAGCCTAGGTTGCCGTGAACGTAGAAGTGACCATAAGTTTCATACTGGTTGCAATTATTCGTTTTATACGATCGAAAAGCTGTTGTATTTATATTGTATTTTATGCTTCTGGCGTTCACTTCTTAGGCCCTAACTATTCGATCTGGTGGAACAACGCCCTAGGGTGTAGCCTAGGTTGCCCGGAACGTAGAAATGACCATAACTTTTACACTGGTAGCAATTATTCGTTTTATACAATGGAAAAACCGTTCTATTTATTTTGTGTTTTATGCTTCGGGCGTTGACTTCTAAGGCCCTAACTGTTTGATCTGGTGGAACAACGCCCTACAGTGAAGCCTAGATTGCCCGGAACGTTGAAATGACCATAACCTCCACACTGGTTGCAATTACTCGTGTTATACGATGGAAAAACTGTTGTACTTATATTGTATTTTATTCTTATGGCGTTGAATTCTAAGTCCCTAGCTATTCGATCTGGTGGAGCAACGCCCTAGAGTGAAACCTAGGTTACCCGGAACGTAGAAATGACCAGTACTTTCACACTGTTTCTAGTTATTCCTGCTATACGATGGAAAAACTTTTGCATCTTTATTGTATTTTATGCTTCTCGCGTTGACTTCTAAGGCCCTAGCTATTCGGTTTGGCGGAGCAACGACCTAGAGTGGAGCCCAGGTTGCCCGGTACGTAGAAATGACCATTACTTTCACATTGTTTGCAAATACACATTATATACGATGGAAAATCTGTTGTATGTATGTTGTATTTTATGCTTCTGGCGTTGACTTCTAAGGCCCTAACCATTCTATCTGGTGTATCAACGCCCTAGAGAGAAGCCTAGGTTGCTCGGAATGTAAAAATGACCATAACATTCACACTGGTTGAAATTATTCGTTTTATACGATGGAAAAACTGTTATATTTAAATTGTACTTTATGCTTCTGGCGTTGATTTCTTAGACCCTAACTATTCAATCTGGTGGAACAACACCCTAGAGTGAGGCCTAGGTTGCCCGGAACGTAGAAATGACCATCACTTCCATACTGGTAGCAATCATTCGTTTTATACGATGGAAAAACTGTTGTATTTATATTGTATTTTATGCTTCTGGCGTTGACTTCTGAGGCCCTAACTATTCAATCTGTTGGAGCAACGCCCTAGGCTGAAGCCTAGGTTGCCCGGAAAGTTGAAATGACATTAACTTTCATACTGGTTGCAATTATTCGTTTTATACGATGGAAAAACTGTTGTATTTATATTGTATTTTATGCTTCTGACGTTGACTTCTAAGGCACTAACTATTCGATCTGGTGGAGCAACGCACTAGGGTGTAGCCTAGGTTGCCCGAAACGTAGAAATGACCATAACTTTCATACTGGTTGCAATTATTCGTTTTATATGATGGATAAACTGCTGTATTTATATTGTATCTTATGCTTCTGGCGTTGACTTCTTAGGACCTAACAATTCGATCTGGTGGAACAACGCCCTAGAGTGAA
This sequence comes from Calliopsis andreniformis, assembly GCF_051401765.1. Taxonomy (NCBI): domain Eukaryota; kingdom Metazoa; phylum Arthropoda; class Insecta; order Hymenoptera; family Andrenidae; genus Calliopsis; species Calliopsis andreniformis. The sequence continues at coordinate 2,194,677 of NW_027480460.1, read as the reverse complement.
GCCTAGGTTGCCTGGAACGTACAAATGCCATCACTTTCACACGGGTTGCAATTATTCCTGTTACAGGATGGAAAGACTGTTGTATTTTTATTATATTTTCTGCTTCAGGCGTTGACTTATGAGGCCGTAGCTATTCGATGTGGTGGAAGAACGCCATAGAGTGAAGCCTAGGTTGAACGGAACGTAGAAATGACCATAACTTTCATACTGGTGGCAATTATTCGTTCTATATGATAGAAAGACTGTTGTATTTATATTGTATTTTATGCTGCTGGCGTTCACTTCTTAGGCCCTAACTATTCGATGTGGTGGAACAACGCCCTGGGGTGAAGCCTAGGTTGCCCGGAACGTAGAAATGACCATAACTTTCACACTGGTTTCTATTATTCGTTTTATACGATGGAAAAACTGTTATATTTATATTGTACTTTATGCTTCTGGCGTTGCCTTCTTAGGCCCTAACTGTTCGATCTGGTAGAACAGCGCCCTAGAGTGAAGCCTAGGTTACCCGGAACGTAGAAATGACCAGTACTTTCACACTGTTTGCAGTGACTCCTGTTATACGATGGAAAAACTGTTGCATCTTTATTGAATTTTATGCTTCTGGCGTTGACTTCTAAGGCCCTAACTATTCTATCTGGTGTATCAACGCCCTAGAGTGAAGCCTAGGTTGCTCGGAATGTAAAAATGACCATTACGTTCACACTGGTTGAAATTATTCGTTTTATACGATGGAAAAACTGTTATATTTAAATTGTATTTTATGCTTCTGGCGTTGATTTCTTAGGGCCTAACTATTCAATCTGGTAGAACAACACCCTAGAGTGAGGCCTAGGTTGCCCGGAACGTAGAAATGACCATCACTTCCATACTGGTAGCAATCATTCGTTTTAGACGATGGAAAAACTGTTGTATTTATATTGTATTTTATGCTTCTGGCGTTGACTTCTAAGGCACTAACCATTCGATCTGGTGGAGCAACGCACTAGAGTGAAGCGGAGCTTGCCCGGAACGTAGAAATGACCATCACTTTCAAACTGGTTGCAATTATTCCTGTTATATGATATAAAAACTGTTGTATTTTTATTGCATTTTGTGCTTCGGGCGTTGACTTATGAGGCCGTAGCTATTCGATGTGGTGGAAGAACGCCATAGAGTGAAGCCTAGGTTGCCCGGAACGTAGATATGACCATAACTTTCATACTGGTGGCAATTATTCGTTCTATATTAATGGAAAAACTGTTGTATTTATATTGTATTTTATGCTGCTGGCGTTCACTTCTTAGGCCCTAACTATTCGATCTGGTGGAACAACGCCCTGGGGTGAAGCCTAGGGTGCCGGGAACGTAGAAATGACCATAACTTTCACACTGGTTTCTATTATTCGTTTTATACGATGGAAAAACTGTTATATTTATATTGTATCTTATGCTTCTGGCGTTGACTTCTTAGGCCCTAACAATTCGATCTGGTGGAAAAACGACCTAGAGTGAGGCCCAGGTTGCCCGGAACGTAGAACTGACCATAACTTTTACACTGGTAGCAATTATTCGTTTTCACAATGGAAAAACTGTTCTATTTATTTTGTATTTTATGCTTCGGGCGTTGACTTCTAAGGCCCTAGCTGTTTGATCTGGTGGAGCAACGCCCTAGAGTGAAGCCTAGGTTGCGCGGAACGTAGAAATGACCATAACTTTCACACTGGTAGCATCTATTCGTTTTATACGATGGAAAAACTGTTGTATTTATATTGTATTTTATGCTTCTGGCGTTGACTTCTAAGGCTCTAACTATTCGATCTGATGGAGCAACGCAATAGAGTGAAGCCTAGGTTGCCCGGAACGTAGAATTGGCCATCACTTTCAAACTGGTTGCAATTATTCCTGTTATATGATGGAAAAACTGTTGTATTTTTATTGCCTTTTATGCTTCGGGCATTGACTTCTAAGGTCCTAACTATTCATTCTGTTGGAGCAACGCCCTAGGGTGAAGCCTAGGTTGCCCGGAAAGTAGAAATGACAATAACTTTCACACTGGTTGCAATTATTCCTTTTATACGATGGAAAAGCTGTTGCATCTTTATTGTATTTTATGCTTCTGTCGTTGACGTCTAAGGCCGTAGCTATTAGATGTGGTGGAGCAACGCACTAGAGCGACGCCTAGGTTGCCCGGAACGTAGAAATTACCATTACTATCGCAATGTTTGCAATTATTCATTTTATACGTTGGAAAAACTGCCTTACTTATAATGTATTTTATGCTTCTGGCGTTGACCTCTTATGCCATAACTACTCCATCTGGTGGAACAACGCCCTAGGGTGAAGCCTAGGTTGCCCGGAACGTAGAAATGGAAATAACTTTCACACCGGTAGCAATTATTCGTTTTATACGATGGAAAAACAGTTCTATTTATATTGTATTTTATGCTTCGGCCGTTGACTCCTAAGGCCCTAACTATTCGATCTGTTGGGGCAGCGCCCTAGGTTGAAGCCTAGGTTGCCGGAAAGTAGAAATGACCATCACTTTCAAACTGGTTGCAACTAATCCTGTTATACGATGGAAAAACTGTTGTATTTATATTGTATTTTATGCTTCGGGCGTTGACTTCTTAGGCCCTAACTATTCGATCTGGTGGAACAACGGCCTACGGTGAAGCCTAGGTTGCCCGGAACGCAGAAATGACCATAACTTCAGACTGGTAGCAATTATTCGTTTTATACAATGGAAAAACTGTTCTATTTATTTCGTATTTAATGCTTCTGGCGTTGGCTTCTAAGGCCCTAACTGTTTGATCTGGTGGAGCAACGCCCTAGAGTGAAGCCTAGGTTGCCCGGAACTTAGAAATGACCATAACTTTCACACTGGCTGCTATTATTTGTTTTATACGATGGAAAAACTGTTATATTTATATTGTATTTAATGCTTCTGGCGTTGACTTCTTAGCCCCTAACTATTCGATCTTGTGGAACAACGCAATAGAGTGATGCCTCGGTTGTCCGGAACGTAGAAATGGCCATCACTTTCAAACTGGTTGCAATTATTCCTGTTATATGATGGTAACACTGTTGTATTTTTTTTGCATTTTATGGTTCGAGCGTTGACTTCTACGACCCTAACTATTCAATCTGTTGGAGCAACGCCCTAGGGTGAAGCCTAAGTTGCTCGGAAAGTAGAAATGACCATAAGTTTCATACTGGTTGCAATTATTCGTTTTATACGATGGAAAAGCTGTTGTATTTATATTGTATTTTAAGCTTCTAGCGTCGACATCTAAGGCACTAACTATTCGATCTGGTGGAGCAACGCAATAGAGTGAAGCCTAGGTTGCCCGGAACGTAGAAATGACCATAAGTTTCATACTGGTTGCAATTATTCGCTTTATACGATGGAAAAACTGTTGTATTTTTATTGTATTTTATGCTCCTGGCGTTGACTTCTAAGGCACTAACTATTCGATCTGGTGGAGCAACGCCCTAGGGTGTAGCATAGGTTGCCCGTAAAGTAGAAATGACCATAGCTTTCATACTGGTTGCAATTATTCGTTTTATATGATGGAAAATCTGTTGCAGTTTTATTGTATTTTATGCTTCTGGCGTTGACTTCTAAGGCACTAACCATTCGATCTGGTGGAGCAACGCCCTAGGGTGTAGCCTAGGTTGCCCGTAAAGTAGAAATGACCATAGCATTCACACTGGTTGCTATTATTCGTTCTATACGATGGAAAAACTGTTATATTTATACTGTATCTTATGCTTCTGGGGTTGACTTGTTAGGCCCTAACAATTCGATATGGTGGAACAACGACCTAGATTGAGGTCTAGGTAGCCCGGAACGTAGAAATGACCATCACTTCCATACTGGTAGCAATTATTCGTTTTATACGATGGAAAAACTGTGTTATTTATATTGTATTTTATTCTTCTGGCGCTGACTTCTAAGGCTCTAACTATTCGATCTGGTGGAGCAACGCCCTAGAGTGAAGCCTAGGTTGCCCGTAACGTGGAAATGATCATCACTTTCAAACTGGTTGCAATTATGCCTGTTATATGATGGAAAAACTGTTGTATTTTTATTGCATTTTATGCTTCGCGCATTGACTTTTAAGGTCCTAACTATTCAATCTGTTGGAGCAACGCCCGACGGTGAAGCCTAGGTTGCCCGGAAAGTAGAAATGACGTTAACTTTCACACTGGTTGCAATTATTCGTTCTATACGATGGAAAAACTGTTATATTTATATTGTATCTTATGCTTCTGGCGTTGACTTCTTAGGCCCTAACAATTCGATCTGGTGGAAAAACGACCTAGAGTGAGGCCTAGGTTGCCCGGAACGTAGAACTGACCATAACTTTTACACTGGTAGCATCTATTCGTTTTATACGATGGAAAAACTGTTGTATTTATATTGTATTTTATGCTTCTGGCGTTGACTTCTAAGGCTCTAACTATTCGATCTGATGGAGCAACGCCCTAGAGTGAAGCCTAGGTTTCACGGAAAGTAGAAATGACAATAACTTTCACACTGGTTGCAATTATTCGTTTTATACGATGAAAAAGCTGTTGCATCTGTATTGTATTTTATGCTTCTGTCGTTGATGTCTAAGGCCGTAGCTATTAGGTGTGGTGGAGCAACGCACTAGAGTGAGGCCTAGGTTGCCCGGAACGTAGAAATGTCCATTACTTTCGCAATGTTTGCAATTATTCGTTTTATACGATGGAAAAGCTGTAGAACTTATATCGTATTTTATGCTTCTGGCGTTGACTTCTTATGCCCTAACTATTCCATCTGGTGGAACAACGCCCTAGGGTGGAGCCTAGGTTGCTCGGAACGTAGAAATGGAAATAACTTTCACACCGCTAGCAATTATTCGTTTTATACGATGGAAAAACGGTTATATTTATTTTGTATTTTATGCTTCGGCCGTTGACTTCTAAAGCCATAACTATTCGATCTGTTGGAGCAACGCCCTAGGGTGAAGCCTAGGTTGCCCGGAAAGTAGAAATCACCATAACTTTCATACTGGTTGCAATTATTCGTTTTATACGATGGAAAAACTGTTGTATTTATATTGCATTTTATGTTTCGGGCGTGACTTCTATGGCCCTAAATATTCAATCTGTTGGATCAACGCCCTAGGGTGAAGCCTAGTTTGCTCGGAATATAGAAATGACCATAAGTACCTCATTCTGGTTGCAATTATTCGTCTTATACGATGGAAAAACTGTTGTATTTATATTGTATTTTATGCTTCTCGCGTTGACTTCTAAGGCACTAACTATTCGATCTGGTGGAGCAACGCAATAGAGTGAAGCCTAGGTTGCCCGGAACGTAGAATTGGCCTCACTTTCAAACTGGTTGCAATTATTCCTGTTATATGATGGTAACACCGATGTATTTTTTTTGCATTTTATGGTCCGGGCGTTGACTTCTACGGCCCTAACTATTGAACCTGTTGGAGCAACGCCCTAGGGTGAAGCCTAGGTTGCTCGGAAAGTAGAAATGACCATAAGTTTCATACTGGTTGCAATTATTTGTTTTATACGATGGAAAAACTGTTGTATTTATATTGTATTTTATGCTTCTGGCGTAGACTTCTTATGCCTTAACTATTCGATCTGGTGGAGCAATGCCTCAGAGTTAAGTCTAGCATGCCCGAAACGCCGAAATGATCATTACTTTCACGCTTGTTGAAATTATTCCTGCTATACGATGAAAAGGCTGTTGTATTTGTATTGGATTTTATGCTTCAGGCGTAGGCTTCTAAGGCCGTAGCTATTCGATATGGTGGAGCACCGCCCTAGAGTGACGCCTAGGGTGCTCGGAACGTAGAAATGACCATTACTTTCACACTGGTTGCAATTATTCGTTTTATACGATGGAAAAGCTGTTGTATTTATATCGTATTTTATGCTTCTGGCGTTGACTTCTTAGGCCGTAACTATTCGATCTGGTGGAGCAACGCCCGGAGTGAAGCCTAGGTTGCGCGGAACGTAGAATTGGCCATCACTTTCAAACTGGTTGCAATTATTCCAGTTATATGATGGAAACACTGTTGTATTTTTATTGCATTTTATGCTTCGGGCGTTGACTTCTAAGGCCCTAACTATTCCATCTGTTGGAGCAACGGCCTAGGGTGAAGCCTAGGTTGCTCGGAAAGTAGAAATGACCATAAGTTTCATACAGGTTGCAATTATTCGTTTTATACAATGGAAAAACTGTTGTATTTATATTGTATTTTATGCTTCTGGCGTTGACTTCTAAGGCACTAGCTATTCGATCTGGTGTAGCAACGCAATAGAGTGAAGCCTGGGTTGCCCGGAACGTAGAATTGGCCATCACTTTCAAACTGGTTGCTATTATTCCTGTCATATGATGGTAACACTGTTGTATTTTTTTTGCATTTTATGGTTCGGGCGTTGACTTCTACGGCCCTAACTATTCAACCTGTTGGAGCAACGCCCTAGGGTGAAGCCTAGGTTGCTCGGAAAGTAGGAATGACCATAAGTTTCATACTGGTTGCAATTATTCGTTTTATACGATGGAAAAACTATTGTATTTATATTGTATTTTATGCTTCTGGCGTTGACTTCTAAGGCACTAACTATTCGATCTGGTGGAGCAACGCAATAGAGTGAAGCCTAGGTTGCCCGGAAAGTAGAAATGACGTTAACTTTCACGCTGGTTGCAATTATTCGTTCTATACGATGGAAAAACTGTTATATTTATATTGTATCTTATGCTTCTGGCGTTGACTTGTTAGGCCCTAACAATTCGATCTGGTGGAACAACGACCTAGAGTGAGGCCTAGGTAGCCCGGAACGTAGAAGTGACCATCACTTCCATACTGGTAGCAATTATTCGTTTTATACGATGGAACAACTGTTTTATTTATAATGTATTTTATGCTTCTGGCGCTGACTCCTAAGGCTCTAACTATTCGATCTGGTGGAGCAACGCCGTAGAGTGAAGCCTAGGTTGCCGGAACGTAGAAATGACCATAACTTTCACACTGGTTGCTATTATTCGTTCTATACGATGGAAAAACTGTTATATTTATATTGTATCTTATGCTTCTGGCGTTGACTTCTTAGGCCCTAACAATTCGATCTGGTGGAACAACGCCCTAGAGTTAAGCCTAGGTTGCCTGAACGTACAAATGACCATCACTTTCACAAGGGTTGCAATTATTCCTGTTATAGGATGGAAATACTGTTGTATTTCTATTGTATTTTATGCTTCACGCGTTGACTTCTGAGGCCGCAGCTATTCTACGTGGTGGAAGAACGCCATAGAGTGAAGCCTAGGTTGCCCGGAACGTAGAAATGACCATAACTTTCATACTGGTTGCAATTATTCGTTTTATATGATGGAAAAACTGTTGTATTTATATTGTATTTTATGCTTCGGGCGTTTACTGCTAAGGCCCTAACTATTCAATCTGTTGGATCAACGCCCTAGTGTGAAGCCTAGGTTGCTCGGAATGTAGAAATGACCATAACATTCAGGCTGGTTGAAATTATTCGTTTAATACGGTGGAAAAGCTGTTGCATCTTTATTGTATTTTATGATTCTGGCGTTGACTTCTAAGGCTCTAACTATTCGAACTGGTGGAGCAACGCCCTAGAGTGAAGCCTAGGTTGCCCGGAACGTAGAAATGACCATCACTTTCAAACTGGCTGCAATTATTCCTGTTATATGATGGAAAAACTGTTGTATTTTTATTGCATTTTATGCTTCTGGCGTTGACTTGTTAGGCCCTAACTATTCGATCTTGTGGAACAACGACCTGGAGTGAGGCCTAGGTAGCGCGGAACGTAGAAGTGACCATCACTTCCATACTGGTAGCAATTATTCGTTTTATACGATGAAAAAACTGTTTTATTTATATTGTATTTTATGCTTCTGGCGCTGACTTCTAAGGCTCTAACTGTTCGATCTGGTAGAGCAACGCCCTAGAGTGAAGCCTAGGTTGCCCGGAACGTAGAAATGACCATCACTTTCAAACTGGTTGCAATTATTCCTGTTATATGAAGGAAAAACTGTTGTATTTTTATTGCATTTTATGCTTCGGGCATTGACTTCTTGGGCCCTAACAATTCGATCTGGTGGAACAACGCCCTAGAGTGAAACCTAGGTTGCCTGGAACGTGCAAATGACCATCACTTTCACACGGGTTGCAATTATTCCTGTTATAGGACGGAAAGACTGTTGTATTTTTATAGTATTTTATGCTTCTGGCGTTGTCTTCTGAGGCCGTTGCTATTCGATGTAGTGGAAGAACGCCATAGAGTGAAGCCTAGGTTGCCAGGAACGTAGAAATGTCCATAACTTTAATACTGGTTGCAATTATTCGTTTTATACGATGGAAAAACTGTTATATTTATATTGTATTTTATGCTTCTGGCGTTGACTTATAAGGCACTAACTATACGATCTGGTGGAGCAACACCCTAGAGAGAAGCCTAGGTTGCCCGGAACGTAGAAATGACCATCACTTTCAAACTGGTTGCAATTATTCCTGTTATATGATGGAAAAACTGTTGTATTTATATTGTATTTTATGCTTCGGGCGTTGACTGCTAAGGCCCTAACTACTCAATCTGTTGGATCAACGCCCTAGAGTGATGCCTAGGTTGCTCGGAATGTAGAAATGACCATAACATTCAGGCTGGTTGAAATTATTCGTTTAATACGGTGGAAAAGCTGTTGCATCTTTATTGTATTTTATGATTCTGGCGTTGACTTCTAAGGCCCTAACTATTCGATATGGTGAGCAACGCCCTAGAGTGAAGCCTAGGTTGCCCGGCACGTAGAACTGACCATCACTTTCAAACTGTTTGCAATTAATCCTTTTATACGATGGAAAAACTCTTGTATTTTTATTGCATTTTATGCTTCCGGCGTTGACTTCTAAGGCACTAACTATTCAATCTGTTGAAGCAACGCCCAAGGGTGAAGCCTATGTTGCCCGGGAAGAAGAAATGACGTTAACTTTCATACTGGTTGCAATTATTCGTTTTATTCGATGGAAAAACTGTTGTATTTATATTGCATTTTATGCTTCTGGCGTTGACTTCTATTGCACTAACTATTCGATCTGGTGGAACAGCGCCCTAGGGTGAAGCCTAGGTTGCCCGGAACGTAGAAATGACCATTACTTTTACACTGGTAGCAATTATTCGTTTTATACAATGGAAAAACTGTTCTATTTATTTTGTATTTTATGCTTCGGGCGTTGACTTCTAAGGCCCAAACTGTTTGATCTGGTGGAGCAACGCCCTAGAGTGAAGCCTAGGTTGCCCGGAACGTAGAAATGACCATAACTTTCACACTGGTTGCTATTATTCGTTCTATACGTTGGAAAAACTGTTATATTTATATTGTATCTTATGCTTCTGGCGTTGACTTCTTAGGCCCTACCAATTCGATCTGGTGGAACAACGCCCTAGAGTGAAGCCTAGGTTGCCTGGAACGTACAAATGACCATCACTTTCACAAGGGTTGCAATTATTCCTGTTATATGATGGAAAAACTGTTGTATTTATATTGCATTTTATGCTTCTGGCGTTGACTTCTATTGCACTAACTATTCGATCTGGTGGAACAGCGCCCTAGGGTGAAGCCTAGGTTGCCCGGAACGTAGAAATGACCATCACTTTCAAACTGGTTGCAATTATTCCTGTTATATGATGGAAAAACTGTTGTATTTATATTGTATTTTATGCTTCGGGCGTTGACTGCTAAGGCCCTAACTACTCAATCTGTTGGATCAACGCCCTAGAGTGATGCCTAGGTTGCTCGGAATGTAGAAATGACCATAAGTTTCATACTGGTTGCAATTATTCGTTTTATACGATGGAAAAGCTGTTGTATTTATATTGTATTATAAGCTTCTGGCGTCGACATCTAAGGCACTAACTATTCGATCTGGTGGAGCAACGCAATAGAGTGAAGCCTAGGTTGCCCGGAACGTAGAAATGACCATAAGTTTCATACTGGTTGCAATTATTCGTTTTATACGATGGAAAAACTGTTGTATTTTTATTGTATTTTATGCTCCTGGCGTTGACTTCTAAGGCACTAACTATTCGATCTGGTGGAGGAACGCCCTAGGGTGTAGCATAGGTTGCCCGTAAAGTAGAAATGACCATAGCTTTCATACTGGTTGCAATTATTCGTTTTATATGATGGAAAATCGGTTGTAGTTTTATTGTGTTTTATGCTTCGGGCATTGACTTTTAAGGTCCTAACTATTCAATCTGTTGGAGCAACGCCCGACGGTGAAGCCTAGGTTGCCCGGAAAGTAGAAATGACGTTATCTTTCACACTGGTTGCAATTATTCGTTCGATACGATGGAAAAACTGTTATATTTATATTGTATCTTATGCTTCTGATGTTGACTTCTTAGGCCCTAACAATTCGATCTGGTGGAAAAACGACCTAGAGTGAGGCCTAGGTTGCCCGGAACGTAGAACTGACCATAACTTTTACACGGGTAGCATTTATTCGTTTAATACGATGGAAAAACTGTTGTATTTATATTGTATTCTATGCTTCTGGCGTTGACTTCTAAGGCACTAACTATTCGATCTGGTGGAGCAACGCCCTAGAGTGAAGCCTAGGTTTCGCGGAAAGTAGAAAGGACAATAACTTTCACACTGGTTGCAATTGTTCGTTTTATACGATGGAAAAGCTGTTGCATCTGTATTGTATTTTATGCTTCTGTCGTTGACGTCTATGGCCGTAGCTATTACATGTGGTGGAGCAACGCACTAGAGTGACGCCTAGGTTGCCCGGAACGTACAAATTACCATTACTATCGCAATGTTTGCAATTATTCATTTTATACGTTGGAAAAACTGCCTTACCTATAATGTATTTTATGCTTCTGGCGTTGACCTCTTATGCCATAACTACTCCATCTGGTGGAACAACGCCCTAGGGTGAAGCCTAGGATGCCCGGAACGTAGAAATGGAAATAACTTTCACACCGGTAGCAATTATTCGTTTTATACGATGGAAAAACAGTTCTATTTATATTGTATTTTATGCTTCGGCCGTTGACTCCTAAGGCCCTAACTATTCGATCTGTTGGGGCAACGCCCTAGGGTGAAGCCTTGGTTGCCGGACAGTAGAAATGACAATCACTTTCAAACTGGTTGCAACTAATCCTGTTATACGATGGAAAAACTGTTGTATTTATATTTTATTTTATGCTTCGGGCGTTGACTTCTTAGGCCCTAACTATTCGATCTGGTGGAACAACGGCCTAGGGTGAAGCCTAGGTTGCCCGGAACGCAGAAATGACCATAACTTCAGACTGGTAGCAATTATTCGTTTTATACAATTGAAAAACTGTTCTATTTATTTTGTATTTAATGCTTCTGGCGTTGGCTTCTAAGGCCCTAACTGTTTGATCTGGTGGAGCAACGCCCTAGAGTGAAGCCTAGGTTGCCCGGAATTTAGAAATGACCATAACTTTCACACTGGCTGCTATTATTCGTTTTATACGATGGAAAAACTGTTATATTTATATTGTATCTTATGCTTCTGGCGTTGACTTGTTAGGCCCTAACAATTCGATCTGGTGGAACAACGACCTAGAGTGAGGCCTAGGTAGCACGGAACGTAGAAATGACCATCACTTCCATACTGGTAGCAATTATTCGTTTTATACGATGGAAAAACTGTTTTATTTATATTGTATTTTATGCTTCTGGCGCTGACTTCTAAGGCTCTAACTATTCGATCTGGTGGAGCAACGCCCTAGAGTGAAGCCTAGGTTGCCCGGACGTAGAAATGATCATCACTTTCAAACTGGTTGCAATTATTCCTGTTATATGATGGAAAAACTGTTGTATTTTTGTTGCATTTTATGCTTCGGGCATTGACTTTTAAGGTCCTAACTATTCAATCTGTTGGAGCAACGCCCGACGGTGAAGCCTAGGTTGCCCGGAAAGTAGAAATGACGTTAACTTTCACACTGGTTGCAATTATTCGTTCGATACGATGTAAAAACTGTTATATTTATATTGTATCTTATGCTTCTGATGTTGACTTCTTAGGCCCTAACAATTCGATCTGGTGGAAAAACGACCTAGAGTGAGGCCTAGGTTGCCCGGAACGCAGAACTGACCATAACTTTTACACTGGTAGCATTTATTCGTTTTATACGATGGAAAAACTGTTGTATTTATATTGTATTTTATGCTTCTGGCGTTGACTTCTAAGGCACTAACTATTCGATCTGGTGGAGCAACGCCCTAGAGTGAAGCCTAGGTTTCGCGGAAAGTAGAAAGGACAATAACTTTCACACTGGTTGCAATTGTTCGTTCTATACGATGGAAAAGCTGTTGCATCTGTATTGTATTTTATGCTTCTGTCGTTGACGTCTAAGACCGTAGCTATTAGATGTGGCGGAACAACGCCCTAGGGTGGAGCCTAGGTTGCCCGGAACGTAGAAATGAAAATAACTTTCACACCGGTAGCAATTATTCGTTTTATACGATGGAAAAACAGTTCTATTTATTTTGTATTTTATGCTTCGGCCGTTGACTTCTAAAGCCATAACTATTCGATCTGTTGGAGCAACGCCCTAGGGTGAAGCCTAGGTTGCGCGGAAAGTAGAAATGACCATAACTTTCATACTGGTTGCAATTATTCGTTTTATACGATGGAAAAACTGTTGTATTTATATTGTATTTTATGCTTCGGGCGTGACTTCTAAGCCCCTAAATATTCAATCTGTTGGATCAACGCCCTAGGGTGAAGCCTAGGTTGCCCGGAACGTAGAATTGGCCATCACTTTCAAACTGGTTGCAATTATTCCTGTTATATGATGGAAAAACTGTTGTATTTTTATTGCATTTTATGCTTCGGGCATTGACTTCTAAGGTCCTAACTATTCAATCTGTTGGAGCAACGCCCTAGGGTGAAGCCTAGGTTGCCCGGAAAGTAGAAATGACAATAACTTTCACACTGGTTGCAATTATTCATTTTATACGATGGAAAAGCTGTTGCATCTTTACTGTATTTTATGCTTCTGTCGTTGACGTCTAAGGCCGTAGCTATTAGATGTGGTGGAGCAACGCACTAGAGTGACGCCTAGGTTGCCCGGAACGTAGAAATGACCATTACTATCGCAATGTTTGCAATTATTCATTTTATACGTTGGAAAAACTGCCTTACTTATAATGTATTTTATGCTTCTGGCGTTGACCTCTTATGCCATAACTACTCCATCTGGTGGAACAACGCTCTAGGGTGAAGCCTAGGTTGCCCGGAACGTAGAAATGGAAATAACTTTCACACCGGTAGCAATTATTCGTTTTATACGATGGAAAAACAGTTCTATTTATATTGTATTTTATGCTTCGGCCGTTGACTCCTAATGCCCTAACTATTCGATCTGTTGGAGCAACGCCCTAGGGTGAAGCCTAGGTTGCCGGAAAGTAGAAATGACCATCACTTTCAATCTGGTTGCAACTAATCCTGTTATACGATGGAAAAACTGTTGTATTTATATTGTATTTTATGCTTCGGGCGTTGACTTCTTAGGCCCTAACTATTCGATCTGGTGGAACAACGGCCTAGGGTGAAGCCTAGGTTGCCCGGAACGCAGAAATGACCATAACTTCACACTGGTAGCAATTATTCGTTTTATACAATGGAAAACCTGTTCTATTTATTTTGTATTTTATGCTTCTGGCGTTGGCTTCTAAGGCCCTAACTGTTTGATCTGGAGGAACAACGCCCTAGAGTTAAGCCTAGGTTGCCTGGAACGTACATATGACCATCACTTTCACAAGAGTTGCAATGATTCCTGTTATAGGATGGAAATACTGTTGTATTTCTATTGTATTTTATGCTTCAGGCGTTGACTTCTGAGGCCGCAGCTATTCGACGTGGTGGAAGAACGCCATAGAGTGAAGCCTAGGTTGCCCGGAACGTAGAAATGACCATAACTTTCATACTGGTTGCAATTATTCGTTTTATACGATGGAAATACTGTTATATTTATATTGTATTTTATGCTTCTGGCGTTGACTTATAAGGCACTAACTATTCGATCTGGTGGAGCAACACCCTAGAGAGAAGCCTAGGCTGCCCGGAACGTAGAAATGACCATCACTTTCAAACTGGTTGCAATTATTCCTGTTATATGATGGAAATACTGTTGTATTTCTATTGTATTTTATGCTTCAGGCGTTGACTTCTGAGGCCGCAGCTATTCGACGTGGTGGAAGAACGCCATAGAGTGAAGCCTAGGTTGCCCGGAACGTAGAAATGACCATAACTTTCATACTGGTTGCAATTATTCGTTTTATACGATGGAAATACTGTTATATTTATATTGTATTTTATGCTTCTGGCGTTGACTTATAAGGCACTAACTATTCGATCTGGTGGAGCAACATCCTAGAGATAAGCCTAGGTTGCCCGGAACGTAGAAATGACCATCACTTTCAAACTGGTTGCAATTATTCCTGTTATATGATGGAAAAACTGTTGTATTTATATTGTATTTTATGCTTCTGGCGTTGACTTATAAGGCACTAACTGTACGATCTGGTGGAGCAACACCCTAGAGAGAAGCCTAGGTTGCCCGGAACGTAGAAATGACCATCACTTTCAAACTGGTTGCAATTATTCCTGTTATATGATGGAAAAACTGTTGTATTTATATTGTATTTTATGCTTCGGGCGTTGACTGCTAAGGCCCTAACTATTCAATCTGTTGGAGCAACGCCCAACGGTGAAGCCTATGTTGCCCGGGAAGAAGAAATGACGTTAACTTTCATACTGGTTGCAATTATTCGTTTTATTCGATGGAAAAACTGTTGTATTTATATTGTATTTTATGCATCTGGCGCTGACTTCTAAGGCTCTAACTGTTCGATCTGGTAGAGCAACGCCCTAGAGTGAAGCCTAGTTTGCCCGGAACGTAGAAATGACCATCACTTCCAAACTGGTTGCAATTATTCCTGTTATATGATGGAAAAACTGTTGTATTTTTATTGCATTTTATGCTTCGGTCATTGACTTCTTAGGCCCTAACAATTCGAGCTGGTGGAACAACGCCCTAGAGTGAAGCCTAGGTTGCCTGGAACGTAGAAATGACCATAACTTTCACACTGGTTGCTATTATTCGTTCTATACGTTGGAAAAACTGTTATATTTATATTGTATCTTATGCTTCTGGCGTTGACTTCTTAGGCCCTAACAATTCGATCTGGTGGAACAACGCCCTAGAGTGAAGCCTAGGTTGCCTGGAACGTAGAAATAACCATAACTTTCACACTGGTTGCTATTATTCGTTTTATACGATGGAAAAACTGTTGTATTTATATTGTATTATATGCTTCTGGTGTTGACATCTAAGGCTCTAACTATTCGAACTGGTGGAGCAACGCCCTAGAGTGAAGCCTAGGTTGCACGGAACGTAGAAATGACCATCACTTTCAAACTGGTTGCAATTATTCCTGTTATATGATGGAAAAACTGTTGTATTTTTATTGCACTTTATGCTTCTGGCGTTGACTTGTTAGGCCCTAACAATTCGATCTGGTGGAACAACGACCTAGAGTGAGGCCTAGGTAGCCCGGAACGTAGAAGTGACCATCACTTCCATACCGGTAGCAATTATTCGTTTTATACGATGGAAAAACTGTTTTATTTATATTGTATTTTATGCTTCTGGCGCTGACTTCTAAGGCTCTAACTATTCGATCTGGTGGAGCAACGCCCTAGAGTGAAGCCTAGGTTGCCCGGACGTAGAAATGATCATCACTTTCAAACTGGTTGCAATTATTCCTGTTATATGATGGAAAAACTGTTGTATTTTTATTGCATTTTATGCTTCGGGCATTGACTTCTTAGGCCCTAACAATTCGATCTGGTGGAACAACGCCCTAGAGTGAAGCCTAGGTTGCCTGGAACGTGCAAATGACCATCACTTTCACACGGGTTGCAATTATTCCTGTTATAGGACGGAAAAACTGTTGTATTTATATTGTATTTTATGCTTCGGGCGTTGACTGCTAAGGCCCTAACTATTCAATCTGTTGGATCAACGCCCTAGAGTGAAGCCTAGGTTGCTAGGAATGTAGAAATGACCATAACATTCAGGCTGGTTGAAATTATTCGTTTAATACGGTGGAAAAGCTGTTGCATCTTTATTGTATTTTATGATTCTGGCGTTGACTTCTAAGGCCCTAACTATTCGATCTGGCGGAGCAACGCCCTAGAGTGAAGCCTAGGTTGCCCGGAACGTAGAACTGACCATCACTTTCAAACTGGTTGCAATTAATCCTTTTATACGATGGAAAACCTGTTGTATTTTTATTGCATTTTATGCTTCCGGCGTTGACTTCTAAGGCCCTAACTATTCAACCTGTTGGAGCAACGCCCAAGGGTGAAGCCTATGTTGCCCGGGAAGAAGAAATGACGTTAACTTTCATACTGGTTGCAATTATTCGTTTTATTCGATGGAAAAACTGTTGTATTTATATTGTATTTTATGCTTCTGGCGTTGACTTCTAAGGCCCAAACTGTTTGATCTGGTGGAGCAACGCACTAGAGTGAAGCCTAGGTTGCCCGGAACGAAGAAATGACCATAACTTTCACACTGGTTGCTATTATTCGTTCTATACGTTGGAAAAACTGTTATATTTATATTGTATCTTATGCTTCTGGCGTTGACTTCTTAGGCCCTAACAATTCGATCTGGTGGAACAACGCCCTAGAGTGAAGCCTAGGTTGCCTGGAACGTAGAAATGACCATAACTTTCACACTGGTTGCTATTATTCGTTTTATACGATGGAAAAACTGTTGTATTTATATTGTATTATATGCTTCTGGCGTTGACTTCTAAGGCTCTAACTATTCGATCTGGTGGAGCAACGCCCTAGAGTGAAGCCTAGGTTGCCCGGAACGTAGAAATGACCATAACTTTCACACTGGTTGCTATTATTCGTTGTATACGATGGAAACCTGTTATATTTATATTGTATCTTATGCTTCTGGCGTTGACTTCTTAGGCCCTAACAATTCGATCTGGTGGAACAACGCCCTAGAGTTAAGCCTAGGTTGCCTGGAACGTACAAATGACCATCACTTTCACAAGGGTTGCAATGAATCCTGTTATAGGATGGAAATACTGTTGTATTTCTATTGTATTTTATGCTTCAGGCGTTGACTTCTGAGGCCGCAGCTATTCGACGTGGTGGAAGAACGCCATAGAGTGGAGCCTAGGTTGCCCGGAACGTAGAAATGTCCATAACTTTCATACTGGTTGCAATTATTCGTTTTATACGATGGAAATACTGTTATATTTATATTGTATTTTATGCTTCTGGCGTTGACTTATAAGGCACTAACTATTCGATCTGGTGGAGCAACACCCTAGAGAGAAGCCTAGGTTGCCCGGAACGTAGAAATGACCATCACTTTCAAACTGGTTGCAATTATTCCTGTTATATGATGGAAAAACTGTTGTATTTTTATTGCATTTTATGCTTCGGGCATTGACTTCTTAGGCCCTAACAATTCGATCTGGTGGAACAACGCCCTAGAGTGAAGCCTAGGTTGCCTGGAACGTGCAAATGACCATCACTTTCACACGGGTTGCAATTATTCCTGTTATAGGACGGAAAGACTGTTGTATTTTTATTGTATTTTATGCTTCTGGCGTTGTCTTCTGAGGCCGTTGCTATTCGTTGTAGTGGAAGAACGCCATAGAGTGAAGCCTAGGTTGCCCGGAACGTAGAAATGTCCATAACTTTAATACTGGTTGCAATTATTCGTTTTATACGATGGAAAAACTGTTATATTTATATTGTATTTTATGCTTCTGGCGTTGACTTATAAGGCACTAACTATACGATCTGGTGGAGCAACACCCTAGAGAGAAGCCTAGGTTGCCCGGAACGTAGAAATGACCATCACTTTCAAACTGGTTGCAATTATTCCTGTTATATGATGGAAAAACTGTTGTATTTATATTGTATTTTATGCTTCGGGCGTTGACTGCTAAGGCCCTAACTATTCAATCTGTTGGATCAACGCCCTAGAGTGAAGCCTAGGTTGCTCGGAATGTAGAAATGACCATAACATTCAGGCTGGTTGAAATTATTCGTTTAATACGGTGGAAAAGCTGTTGCATCTTTATTGTATTTTATGATTCTGGCGTTGACTTCTAAGGCCCTAACTATTCGATCTGGTGGAGCAACGCCCTGGAGTGAAGCCTAGGTTGCCCGGAACGTAGAACTGACCATCACTTTCAAACTGGTTGCAATTAATCCTTTTATACGATGGAAAAACTGCTGTATTTTTATTGCATTTTATGCTTCCGGCGTTGACTTCTAAGGCCCTAACTATTCAATCTGTTGGAGCAACGCCCAAGGGTGAAGCCTATGTTGCCCGGGAAGAAGAAATGACTTTAACTTTCATACTGGTTGCAATTATTCGTTTTATTCGATGGAAAAACTGTTGTATTTATATTGTATTTTATGCTTCTGGCGTTGACTTCTATTGCACTAACTATTCGATCTGGCGGAGCAACGCCCTAGAGTGAAGCCGAGGTTTCCCGGAACGTAGAAATGACCATAACTTTCAAACTGGTTGCAATTATTCCTGCTATATGACGGAAAAACTGTTGTATTTTTATTGCATTTTATGCTTCGGGCATTGACTTCTAAGGCCCTAACTATTCAATCTGTTGGAGCAACGCCCTAGGGTGTAGCCTAGGTTGCCCGGAACGTAGAAATGACCATCACTTTCAAACAGGTTGCAATTATTGCGGTTATATGATGGAAAAACTGTTGTATTTTTATTGCATTTTATGCTTCGGGCATTGACTTCTAAGGCCCTAACTATTCAATCTGTTGGAGCAACGCCCTAGGGTGTAGCCTAGTTTGACCGGAAAGTAGAAATGACCACAACTTTCATACTGGTTGCAATTACTCGTTTTATATGATGGAAATACTGTTGTATTTATATTGTATTTTATGCTTCTGGCGTTCACTTCTTAGGCCCTAACTATTCGATCTGATGGAACAGCGCCCTGGGGTGAAGCCTAGGTTGCCCGGAACGTAGAAATGCCCATAACTTTTACACTGGTAGCAATTATTCGTTTTATACAATGGAAAAACTGTTGTATTTATTTTGTATTTTATGCTTCGGGCGTTGACTTCTAAGGCCCTAACTGTTTGATCTGGTGGAGCAACGACCTAGAGTGAAGCCTAGGTTGCCCGGAACGTAGAAATGACCATAACTTTCACACTGGTTGCTATTATTCGTTCTATACGATGGAAAAACTCTTATATTTATATTGTATCTTATGCTTCTGGCGTTGACTTCTTAGGCCCTAACAATTCGATCTGGTGGAACAATGCCCTAGAGTGAAGCCTAGGTTGCCTGGAACGTACAAATAACCATCACTTTCACAAGGGTTGCAATTATTCCTGTTATAGGATGGAAATACTGTTGTATGTCTATTGTATTTTATGCATCAGGCGTTGACTTCTGAGGCCGCAGCCATTCGATGTGGTGGAAGAACGCCATAGAGTGAAGCCTAGGTTGCCCGGAACGTAGAAATGACCATAACTTTCATACTGGTAGCAATTATTCGTTTTACACAATGGAAAAACTGTTGTACTTATATTGTATTTTATGCATCTGGCGTTGACTACTTAGGCCCTAACTATTCGATCTTGTGGAACAACGCCCTAGTGTGAATCCTAGGTTGCCTGGAACGTAGAAATGACCATCACTTTCACACGGGTTGCAATTATTCCTGTTATAGGATGGAAAGACTGTTGTATTTTTATTGTATTTTATTCTTCTGGTGTTGACTTCTTAGGCCCTAACTATTTGATCTGGCGGAGCAACGCCCTAGAGTGAAGCCGAGGTTTCCCGGAACGTAGAAATGACCATCACTTTCAAACTGGTTGCAATTATTCCTGTTCTAGGATGGAAAAACTGTTGTATTTTTAATGCATTTTATGCTCCGGGCATTGACTTCTAAGGCCCTAACTATTCAATCAGTTGGAGCAACGCCCTAGTGTGTAGCCTAGGTTGCCCGGAAAGTAGAAATGACCATAACTTTAATACTGGTTGCAATTATTCGTTTTATACGATGGAAAAACTGTTATATTTATATTGTATTTTATGCTTCTGGCGTTGTCTTCTGAGGCCGTTGCTATTCGTTGTAGTGGAAGAACGCCATAGAGTGAAGCCTAGGTTGCCCGGAACGTAGAAATGTCCATAACTTTAATACTGGTTGCAATTATTCGTTTTATACGATGGAAAAACTGTTATATTTATATTGTATTTTATGCTTCTGGCGTTGACTTATAAGGCACTAACTATACGATCTGGTGGAGCAACACCCTAGAGAGAAGCCTAGGTTGCCCGGAACGTAGAAATGACCATCACTTTCAAACTGGTTGCAATTATTCCTGTTATATGATGGAAAAACTGTTGTATTTATATTGTATTTTATGCTTCGGGCGTTGACTGCTAAGGCCCTAACTATTCAATCTGTTGGATCAACGCCCTAGAGTGAAGCCTAGGTTGCTCGGAATGTAGAAATGACCATAACATTCAGGCTGGTTGAAATTATTCGTTTAATACGGTGGAAAAGCTGTTGCATCTTTATTGTATTTTATGATTCTGGCGTTGACTTCTAAGGCCCTAACTATTCGATCTGGTGGAGCAACGCCCTGGAGTGAAGCCTAGGTTGCCCGGAACGTAGAACTGACCATCACTTTCAAACTGGTTGCAATTAATCCTTTTATACGATGGAAAAGCTGCTGTATTTTTATTGCATTTTATGCTTCCGGCGTTGACTTCTAAGGCCCTAACTATTCAATCTGTTGGAGCAACGCCCAAGGGTGAAGCCTATGTTGCCCGGGAAGAAGAAATGACTTTAACTTTCATACTGGTTGCAATTATTCGTTTTATTCGATGGAAAAACTGTTGTATTTATATTGTATTTTATGCTTCTGGCGTTGACTTCTATTGCACTAACTATTCGATCTGGCGGAGCAACGCCCTAGAGTGAAGCCGAGGTTTCCCGGAACGTAGAAATGACCATAACTTTCAAACTGGTTGCAATTATTCCTGCTATATGACGGAAAAACTGTTGTATTTTTATTGCATTTTATGCTTCGGGCATTGACTTCTAAGGCCCTAACTATTCAATCTGTTGGAGCAACGCCCTAGAGTGAAGCCGAGGTTTCCCGGAACGTAGAAATGACCATAACTTTCAAACTGGTTGCAATTATTCCTGCTATATGACGGAAAAACTGCTGTATTTTTATTGCATTTTATGCTTCCGGCGTTGACTTCTAAGGCCCTAACTATTCAATCTGTTGGAGCAACGCCCAAGGGTGAAGCCTATGTTGCCCGGGAAGAAGAAATGACTTTAACTTTCATACTGGTTGCAATTATTCGTTTTATTCGATGGAAAAACTGTTGTATTTATATTGTATTTTATGCTTCTGGCGTTGACTTCTATTGCACTAACTATTCGATCTGGCGGAGCAACGCCCTAGAGTGAAGCCGAGGTTTCCCGGAACGTAGAAATGACCATAACTTTCAAACTGGTTGCAATTATTCCTGCTATATGACGGAAAAACTGTTGTATTTTTATTGCATTTTATGCTTCGGGCATTGACTTCTAAGGCCCTAACTATTCAATCTGTTGGAGCAACGCCCTAGGGTGTAGCCTAGGTTGCCCGGAACGTAGAAATGACCATCACTTTCAAACAGGTTGCAATTATTCCGGTTATATGATGGAAAAACTGTTGTATTTTTATTGCATTTTATGCTTCGGGCATTGACTTCTAAGGCCCTAACTATTCAATCTGTTGGAGCAACGCCCTAGGGTGTAGCCTAGTTTGACCGGAAAGTAGAAATGACCACAACTTTCATACTGGTTGCAATTACTCGTTTTATATGATGGAAATACTGTTGTATTTATATTGTATTTTATGCTTCTGGCGTTCACTTCTTAGGCCCTAACTATTCGATCTGATGGAACAGCGCCCTGGGGTGAAGCCTAGGTTGCCCGGAACGTAGAAATGCCCATAACTTTTACACTGGTAGCAATTATTCGTTTTATACAATGGAAAAACTGTTGTATTTATTTTGTATTTTATGCTTCGGGCGTTGACTTCTAAGGCCCTAACTGTTTGATCTGGTGGAGCAACGACCTAGAGTGAAGCCTAGGTTGCCCGGAACGTAGAAATGACCATAACTTTCACACTGGTTGCTATTATTCGTTCTATACGATGGAAAAACTCTTATATTTATATTGTATCTTATGCTTCTGGCGTTGACTTCTTAGGCCCTAACAATTCGATCTGGTGGAACAATGCCCTAGAGTGAAGCCTAGGTTGCCTGGAACGTACAAATAACCATCACTTTCACAAGGGTTGCAATTATTCCTGTTATAGGATGGAAATACTGTTGTATGTCTATTGTATTTTATGCATCAGGCGTTGACTTCTGAGGCCGCAGCCATTCGATGTGGTGGAAGAACGCCATAGAGTGAAGCCTAGGTTGCCCGGAACGTAGAAATGACCATAACTTTCATACTGGTAGCAATTATTCGTTTTACACAATGGAAAAACTGTTGTACTTATATTGTATTTTATGCATCTGGCGTTGACTACTTAGGCCCTAACTATTCGATCTTGTGGAACAACGCCCTAGTGTGAATCCTAGGTTGCCTGGAACGTAGAAATGACCATCACTTTCACACGGGTTGCAATTATTCCTGTTATAGGATGGAAAGACTGTTGTATTTTTATTGTATTTTATTCTTCTGGTGTTGACTTCTTAGGCCCTAACTATTTGATCTGGCGGAGCAACGCCCTAGAGTGAAGCCGAGGTTTCCCGGAACGTAGAAATGACCATCACTTTCAAACTGGTTGCAATTATTCCTGTTCTAGGATGGAAAAACTGTTGTATTTTTAATGCATTTTATGCTCCGGGCATTGACTTCTAAGGCCCTAACTATTCAATCAGTTGGAGCAACGCCCTAGTGTGTAGCCTAGGTTGCCCGGAAAGTAGAAATGACCATAACTTTAATACTGGTTGCAATTATTCGTTTTATACGATGGAAAAACTGTTATATTTATATTGTATTTTATGCTTCTGGCGTTGTCTTCTGAGGCCGTTGCTATTCGTTGTAGTGGAAGAACGCCATAGAGTGAAGCCTAGGTTGCCCGGAACGTAGAAATGTCCATAACTTTAATACTGGTTGCAATTATTCGTTTTATACGATGGAAAAACTGTTATATTTATATTGTATTTTATGCTTCTGGCGTTGACTTATAAGGCACTAACTATACGATCTGGTGGAGCAACACCCTAGAGAGAAGCCTAGGTTGCCCGGAACGTAGAAATGACCATCACTTTCAAACTGGTTGCAATTATTCCTGTTATATGATGGAAAAACTGTTGTATTTATATTGTATTTTATGCTTCGGGCGTTGACTGCTAAGGCCCTAACTATTCAATCTGTTGGATCAACGCCCTAGAGTGAAGCCTAGGTTGCTCGGAATGTAGAAATGACCATAACATTCAGGCTGGTTGAAATTATTCGTTTAATACGGTGGAAAAGCTGTTGCATCTTTATTGTATTTTATGATTCTGGCGTTGACTTCTAAGGCCCTAACTATTCGATCTGGTGGAGCAACGCCCTGGAGTGAAGCCTAGGTTGCCCGGAACGTAGAACTGACCATCACTTTCAAACTGGTTGCAATTAATCCTTTTATACGGTGGAAAAACTGCTGTATTTTTATTGCATTTTATGCTTCCGGCGTTGACTTCTAAGGCCCTAACTATTCAATCTGTTGGAGCAACGCCCAAGGGTGAAGCCTATGTTGCCCGGGAAGAAGAAATGACTTTAACTTTCATACTGGTTGCAATTATTCGTTTTATTCGATGGAAAAACTGTTGTATTTATATTGTATTTTATGCTTCTGGCGTTGACTTCTATTGCACTAACTATTCGATCTGGCGGAGCAACGCCCTAGAGTGAAGCCGAGGTTTCCCGGAACGTAGAAATGACCATAACTTTCAAACTGGTTGCAATTATTCCTGCTATATGACGGAAAAACTGTTGTATTTTTATTGCATTTTATGCTTCGGGCATTGACTTCTAAGGCCCTAACTATTCAATCTGTTGGAGCAACGCCCTAGGGTGTAGCCTAGGTTGCCCGGAACGTAGAAATGACCATCACTTTCAAACAGGTTGCAATTATTCCGGTTATATGATGGAAAAACTGTTGTATTTTTATTGCATTTTATGCTTCGGGCATTGACTTCTAAGGCCCTAACTATTCAATCTGTTGGAGCAACGCCCTAGGGTGTAGCCTAGTTTGACCGGAAAGTAGAAATGACCACAACTTTCATACTGGTTGCAATTACTCGTTTTATATGATGGAAATACTGTTGTATTTATATTGTATTTTATGCTTCTGGCGTTCACTTCTTAGGCCCTAACTATTCGATCTGATGGAACAGCGCCCTGGGGTGAAGCCTAGGTTGCCCGGAACGTAGAAATGCCCATAACTTTTACACTGGTAGCAATTATTCGTTTTATACAATGGAAAAACTGTTGTATTTATTTTGTATTTTATGCTTCGGGCGTTGACTTCTAAGGCCCTAACTGTTTGATCTGGTGGAGCAACGGCCTAGAGTGAAGCCTAGGTTGCCCGGAACGTAGAAATGACCATAACTTTCACACTGGTTGCTATTATTCGTTCTATACGATGGAAAAACTCTTATATTTACATTGTATCTTATGCTTCTGGCGTTGACTTCTTAGGCCCTAACAATTCGATCTGGTGGAACAATGCCCTAGAGTGAAGCCTAGGTTGCCTGGAACGTACAAATAACCATCACTTTCACAAGGGTTGCAATTATTCCTGTTATAGGATGGAAATACTGTTGTATGTCTATTGTATTTTATGCATCAGGCGTTGACTTCTGAGGCCGCAGCCATTCGATGTGGTGGAAGAACGCCATAGAGTGAAGCCTAGGTTGCCCGGAACGTAGAAATGACCATAACTTTCATACTGGTAGCAATTATTCGTTTTACACAATGGAAAAACTGTTGTACTTATATTGTATTTTATGCATCTGGCGTTGACTACTTAGGCCCTAACTATTCGATCTTGTGGAACAACGCCCTAGTGTGAATCCTAGGTTGCCTGGAACGTAGAAATGACCATCACTTTCACACGGGTTGCAATTATTCCTGTTATAGGATGGAAAGACTGTTGTATTTTTATTGTATTTTATTCTTCTGGTGTTGACTTCTTAGGCCCTAACTATTTGATCTGGCGGAGCAACGCCCTAGAGTGAAGCCGAGGTTTCCCGGAACGTAGAAATGACCATCACTTTCAAACTGGTTGCAATTATTCCTGTTCTAGGATGGAAAAACTGTTGTATTTTTAATGCATTTTATGCTTCGGGCATTGACTTCTAAGGCCCTAACTATTCAATCAGTTGGAGCAACGCCCTAGTGTGTAGCCTAGGTTGCCCGGAAAGTAGAAATGACCATAACTTTCATACTGGTTGCAATTATTCGTTCTATACGATGGAAAAACTGTTGTATTTATATTGTATTTTAAGCTTCTGGCGTTGACGTCTAAGGCACTAGCTATTCGATCTGGTGGAGCAACGCAACAGAGTGAAGCCTAGGTTGCCCGGAACGTAGAATTCGCCATCACTTTCAAACTGGTTGCAATTATTCCTGTTATATGATGGAAACACTGTTGTATTTTTATTGCATTTTATGCTTCGGGCGTTGACTTCTAAGGCCCTAACTATTCAATCTGTTGGAGCAACGCCCTAGGGTTGAAGCCTAGGTTTCTGGGAAAGTAGAAATGACCATAAGTTTCATACAGGTTGCAATTATTCGTTTTATACGATGGAAAAACTGTTGTATTTTTATTGTATTTTATGCTTCTGGCGTTGACTTCTAAGGCACTCGCTATTCGATCTGGTGGAGCAACGCCCTAGGGTGTAGCCTAGGTTGCCCGTAAAGTAGAAATGACCATAGCTTTCATACTGGTTGCAATTATTCGTTTTATATGATGGAAAAACTGTTATATTTATATTGTATTTTATGCTTCTGGCGTTCACTTCTTAGGCCCTAGCTATTCGATCTGGTGGAGCAACGCCCTATGGTGAAGCCTAGGTTGACCGGAACGTAGAAATGACCATAACTTTCACACCGGTAGCAATTATTCGTTTTACACGATGGAAAGACTGTTCTATTTATTTTGTATTTTATGCATCGTGCGTTGACTTCTATGGCCCTAACTAGTCAATCTGTTGGAGCAACGCCCAAGGGTGAAGCCTAGGTTGCCCGGAAAGTGGAAATGACCATCACTTTCACACGGGTTGCAATTATTCCTGTTATAGGACGGAAAAACTGTTGTATTTATATTGTATTTTATGCTTCGGGCGTTGACTGCTGAAGCCCTAACTATTCAATCTGTTGGATCAACGCCCTAGAGTGAAGCCTAGGTTGCTCGGAATGTAGAAATGACCATAACATTCAGGCTGGTTGAAATTATTCGTTTAATACGGTGGAAAAGCTGTTGCTTCTTTATTGTATTTTATGATTCTGGCGTTGACTTCTAAGGCCCTAACTATTCGATCTGGTGGAGCAACGCCCTAGAGTGAAGCCTAGGTTGCCCGGAACGTAGAACTGACCATCGCTTTCAAACTGTTTGCAATTAATCCTTTTATACGATGGAAAAACTGTTGTATTTTTATTGCATTTTATGCTTCCGGCGTTGACTTCTAAGGCCCTAACTATTCAATCTGTTGGAGCAAAGCCCAAGGGTGAAGCCTATGTTGCCCGGGAAGAAGAAATGACGTTAACTTTCATACTGGTTGCAATTATTCGTTTTATTCGATGGAAAAACTGTTGTATTTATATTGCATTTTATGCTTCTGGCGTTGACTTCTATTGCACTAACTATTCGATCTGGTGGAACAGCGCCCTAGGGTGAAGCCTAGGTTGCCCGGAACGTAGAAATGACCATTACTTTTACACTGGTAGCAATTATTCGTTTTATACAATGGAAAAACTGTTCTATTTATTTTGTACTTTATGCTTCGGGCGTTGACTTCTAAGGCCCAAACTGTTTGATCTGGTGGAGCAACGCCCTAGAGTGAAGCCTAGGTTGCCCGGAACGTAGAAATGACCATAACTTTCACACTGGTTGCTATTATTCGTTCTATACGTTGGAAAAACTGTTATATTTATATTGTATCTTATGCTTCTGGCGTTGACTTCTTAGGCCCTAACAATTCGATCTGGTGGAACAACGCCCTAGAGTGAAGCCTAGGATGCCTGGAACGTAGAAATGACCATAACTTTCACACTGGTTGCTATTATTCGTTTTATACAATGGAAAAACTGTTGTATTTATATTGTATTATATGCTTCTGGCGTTGACTTTTAATGCACTAACTATTCGATCTGGTGGAGCAACGCCCTAGAGTGAAGCCTAGGTTGCCCGGAACGTAGAAATGACCATAACTTTCACACTGGTTGCTATTATTCGTTCTATACGATGGAAAAACTGTTATATTTATATTGTATCTTATGCTTCTGGCGTTGACTTCTTAGGCCCTAACAATTCGATCTGGTGGAACAACGCCCTAGAGTTAAGCCTAGGTTGCCTGGAACGTACAAATAACCATCACTTTCACAAGGGTTGCAATGATTCCTGTTATAGGATGGAAATACTGTTGTATTTCTATTGTATTTTATGCTTCAGGCGTTGACTTCTGAGGCCGCAGCTATTCGACGTGGTGGAAGAACGCCATAGAGTGGAGCCTAGGTTGCCCGGAACGTAGAAATGACCATAACTTTCATACTGGTTGCAATTATTCGTTTTATACGATGGAAATACTGTTATATTTATATTGTATTTTATGCTTCTGGCGTTGACTTATAAGGCACTAACTATTCGATCTGGTGGAGCAACACCATAGAGAGATGCCTAGGTTGCCCGGAACGTAGAAATGACCATCACTTTCAAACTGGTTGCAATTATTCCTGTTATATGATGGAAATACTGTTGTATTTCTATTGTATTTTATGCTTCAGGCGTTGACTTCTGAGTCCGCAGCTATTCGACGTGGTGGAAGAACGCCATAGAGTGAAGCCTAGGTTGCCCGGAACGTAGAAATGACCATATCTTTCATACTGGTTGCAATTATTCGTTTTATACGATGGAAAAACTGTTTTATTTATATTGTATTTTATGTTTCTGGCGCTGACTTCTAAGGCTCTAACTATTCGATCTGGTAGAGGACCGCCCTAGAGTGAAGCCTAGGTTGCCCGGAACGTAGAAATGACCATCACTTTCAAACTGGTTGCAATTATTCCTGTTATATGATGGAAAAACTGTTGTATTTTTATTGCATTTTATGCTTCGGGCATTGACTTCTTAGGCCCTAACAATTCGATCTGGTGGAACAACGGCCTAGAGTGAAGCCTAGGTTGCCTGGAACGTGCAAATGACCATCACTTTCACACGGGTTGCAATGATTCCTGTTATAGGACGGAAAGACTGTTGTATTTTTATTGTATTTTATGCTTCTGGCGTTGTCTTCTGAGGCCGTTGCTATTCGATGTAGTGGAAGAACGCCATAGAGTGAAGCCTAGGTTGCCCGGAACGTAGAAATGTCCATAACTTTAATACTGGTTGCAATTATTCGTTTTATACGATGGAAAAACTGTTATATTTATATTGTATTTTATGCTTCTGGCGTTGACTTATAAGGCACTAACTATACGATCTGGTGGAGCAACACCCTAGAGAGAAGCCTAGGTTGCCCGGAACGTAGAAATGACCATCACTTTCAAACTGGTTGCAATTATTCCTGTTATATGATGGAAAAACTGTTGTATTTATATTGAATTTTATGCTTCGGGCGTTGACTGCTAAGGCCCTAACTATTCAATCAGTTGGATCAACGCCCTAGAGTGAAGCCTAGGTTGCTCGGAATGTAGAAATGACCATAACATTCAGGCTCGTTGAAATTATTCGTTTAATACGGTGGAAAAGCTGTTGCATCTTTATTGTATTTTATGATTCTGGCGTTGACTTGTAAGGCCCTAACTATTCGATCTGGTGGAGCAACACCCTAGAGTGAAGCCTAGGTTGCCCGGAACGTAGAACTGACCATCACTTTCAAACTGGTTGCAATTAATCCTTTTATACGATGGAAAAACTGTTGTATTTTTATTGCATTTTATGCTTCCGGCGTTGACTTCTAAGGCCCTAACTATTCAATCTGTTGGAGCAACGCCCAAGGGTGAAGCCTATGTTGCCCGGGAAGAAGAAATGACGTTAACTTTCATACTGGTTGCAATTATTCGTTTTATTCGATGGAAAAACTGTTGTATTTATATTGTATTTTATGCTTCTGGCGTTGACTTCTATTGCACTAACTATTCGATCTGGCGGAGCAACGCCCTAGAGTGAAGCCGAGGTTTCCCGGAACGTAGAAATGACCATAACTTTCAAACTGGTTGCAATTATTCCTGCTATATGACGGAAAAACTGTTGTATTTTTATTGCATTTTATGCTTCGGGCATTGACTTCTAAGGCCCTAACTATTCAATCTGTTGGAGCAACGCCCTAGGGTTGTAGCCTAGGTTGCCCGGAACGTAGAAATGACCATCACTTTCAAACAGGTTGCAATTATTCCGGTTATATGATGGAAAAACTGTTGTATTTTTATTGCATTTTATGCTTCAGGCGTTGACTTCTGAGTCCGCAGCTATTCGACGTGGTGGAAGAACGCCATAGAGTGAAGCCTAGGTTGCCCGGAACGTAGAAATGACCATCACTTTCAAACTGGTTGCAATTATTCCTGTTATATGATGGAAATACTGTTGTATTTCTATTGTATTTTATGCTTCAGGCGTTGACTTCTGAGTCCGCAGCTATTCGACGTGGTGGCAGAACGCCATAGAGTGAAGCCTAGGTTGCCCGGAACGTAGAAATGACCATCACTTTCAAATAGGTTGCAATTATTCCGGTTATATGATGGAAAAACTGTTGTATTTTTATTGCATTTTATGCTTCGGGCATTGACTTCAAAGGCCCTAACTATTCAATCTGTTGGAGCAACGCCCTAGGGTGTAGCCTAGTTTGACCGGAAAGTAGAAATGACCACAACTTTCATACTGGTTGCAATTACTCGTTTTATATGATGGAAATACTGTTGTATTTATATTGTATTTTATGCTTCTGGCGTTCACTTCTTAGGCCCTAACTATTCGATCTGATGGAACAGTGCCCTGGGGTGAAGCCTAGGTTGCCCGGAACGTAGAAATGCCCATAACTTTTACACTGGTAGCAATTTTTCGTTTTATACAATGGAAAAACTGTTCTATTTATTTTGTATTTTATGCTTCGGGCGTTGAATTCTAAGGCCCTAACTGTTTGATCTGGTGGAGCAACGACCTAGAGTGAAGCCTAGGTTGCCCGGAACGTAGAAATGACCATAACTTTCACACTGGTTGCTATTATTCGTTCTATACGATGGAAAAACTCTTATATTTATATTGTATCTTATGCTTCTGGCGTTGACTTCTTAGGCCCTAACAATTCGATCTGGTGGAACAATGCTCTAGAGTGAAGCCTAGGTTGCCTGGAACGTACAAATAACCATCACTTTCACAAGGGTTGCAATTATTCCTGTTATAGGATGGAAATACTGTTGTATTTCTATTGTATTTTATGCATCAGGCGTTGACTTCTGAGGCCGCAGCCATTCGATGTGGTGGAAGAACGCCATAGAGTGAAGCCTAGGTTGCCCGGAACGTAGAAATGACCATCACTTTCACACGGGTTGCAATTATTCCTGTTATAGGATGGAAAGACTGTTGTATTTTTATTGTATTTTATTCTTCTGGTGTTGACTTCTTAGGCCCTAACTATTCGATCTGGCGGAGCGACGCCCTAGAGTGAAGCCGAGGTTTCCCGGAACGTAGAAATGACCATCACTTTCAAACTGGTTGCAATTATTCCTGTTCTATGATGGAAAAACTGTTGTATTTTTAATGCATTTTATGCTTCGGGCATTGACTTCTAAGGCCCTAACTATTCAATCTGTTGGAGCAACGCCCTAGTGTGTAGCCTAGGTTGCCCGGAAAGTAGAAATGACCATAACTTTCAAACTGGTTGCTATTATTCGTTCTATACGATGGAAAAACTGTTATATTTATATTGTATTTTAAGCTTCTGGCGTTGACGTCTAAGGCACTAGCTATTCGATCTGGTGGAGCAACGCAACAGAGTGAAGCCTAGGTTGCCCGGAACGTAGAATTGGCCATCACTTTCAAACTGGTTGCAATTATTCTTGTTATATGATGGAAACACTGTTGTATTTTTATTGCATTTTATGCGTCGGGCGTTGACTTCTAAGGCCCTAACTATTCAATCTGTTGGAGCAACGCCCTAGGGTTGAAGCCTAGGTTTCTGGGAAAGTAGAAATGACCATAAGTTTCATACAGGTTGCAATTATTCGTTTTATACGATGGAAAAACTGTTGTATTTTTATTGTATTTTATGTTTCTGGCGTTGACTTCTAAGGCACTCGCTATTCGATCTGGTGGAGCAACGCCCTATGGTGAAGCCTAGGTTGACCGGAACGTAGAAATGACCATAACTTTCACACCGGTTGCTATTATTCGTTCTATACGATGGAAAAACTGTTATATTTATATTTTATCTTATGCTTCTGGCGTTGACTTCTTAGGCCCTAACAATTCGATCTGGTGGGAAAACGACATAGAGTGAGGCCTAGGTTGCTCGGAACGTAGAACTGACCATAACTTTTACACTGGTAGCAATTATTCGTTTTATACAATGGAAGAACTGTTCTATTTATTTTGTATTTTATGCTTCGGGCGTTGACTTCTATGGCCCTAACTATTCAATCTGTTGGAGCAACGCCCAAGGGTGAAGCCTAGGTTGCCCGGAAAGTGGAAATGACATTAACTTTCACACTGGTTGCTATTATTCGTTCTATACGATGGAAAAACTGTTATATTTATATTTTATCTTATGCTTCTGGCGTTGACTTCTTAGGCCGTAACAATTCGATCTGGTGGAAAAACGACCTAGAGTGAGGCCTAGGTTGCTCGGAACGTAGAACTGACCATAACTTTTACACTGGTAGCAATTATTCGTTTTATACAATGGAAGAACTGTTCTATTTTTTTGTATTTTATGCTTCGGGCGTTGACTTCTAAGGCCCTAGCTGTTTGAACTGGTGTAGCAACGCCCTAGAGTGAAGTCTAGGTTGCCCGTAAAGTAGAAATGACCATAGCTTTCATACTGGTTGCAATTATTCGTTTTATATGATGGAAAAACTGTTATATTTATATTGTATTTTATGCTTCTGGCGTTCACTTCTTAGGCCCTAGCTATTCGATCTGGTGGAGTAACGCCCTATGGTGAAGCCTAGGTTGACCGGAACGTAGAAATGACCATAACTTTCACACCGGTAGCAATTATTCGTTTTACACGATGGAAAAACTGTTCTATTTATTTTGTATTTTATGCATCGTGCGTTGACTTCTGTGGCCCTAACTATTCAATCTGTTGGAGCAACGCCCAAGGGTGAAGCCTAGGTTGCCCGGAAAGTGGAAATGACATTAACTTTCACACTGGTTGCTATTATTCGTTCTATACGATGGAAAAACTGTTATATTTATATTTTATCTTATGCTTCTGGCGTTGACTTCTTAGGCCCTAACAATTCGATCTGGTGGAAAAACGACCTAGAGTGAGGCCTAGGTCGCTCGGAACGTAGAACTGACCATAACTTTTACACTGGTAGCAATTATTCGTTTTATACAATGGAAGAACTGTTCTATTTATTTTGTATTTTATGCTTCGGGCGTTGACTTCTAAGGCCCTAGCTGTTTGAACTGGTGTAGCAACGCCCTAGAGTGAAGTCTAGGTTGCCCGGAACGTAGAAATGACCATAACCTTCACACTGGTTGCTATTATTCGTTCTATACGATGGAAAAACTGCTATATTTATATTGTATCTTATGCTTCTGGCGTTGACTTGTTAGGCCCTAACAATTCGACCTGGAGGAACAACGACCTAGAGTGAGGCCTAGGTATCCCGGAACGTAGAAATGACCATCACTTCCATATTGGTAGCAATTATTCGTTTTATACGATGGAAAAACTGTTTTATTTATATTGTATTTTATGCTTCTGGCGTTGACTTCTAAGGCTCTAACTATTCGATCTGGTGGAACAACGACCTAGAGTGAGGCCTAGGTATCCCGGACCGTAGAAATGATCATCACTTTCACACTGGTTGCAATTATTCCTGTTATACGATGGAAAAACTCTTGTATATTTATTGTATTTTATGCTCCGGGCGTTGACTTCTATGGCCCTACCTATTCGATCTGTTGGAGGAACACCCTACAGTTAAGACTAGGTTCCCCGGAACGTAGAAATGAACATAACTTTCACACTGGCAGCAATTATTCGTTTTATACAATGGAAAAACTGTTCTATTTATTTTGTATTTTATTCTTCGGCCGTTGACTTCTAAGGCCCTAACTATTCCATCTGGTGGAGCAACGCCCTAGAGTGAAGCCTAGGTTGCCCGGAACGTAGAAATGACCTTTACTTTCACACTGGTTGCAATTATTCATTTTATACGATGGAAAAGCTGTTGTATTTATATTGTACTTTATGCTTCTGGCGTTGACTTCTAAGGCCGTAGCTATTAGATGTGGTGGAGCAACGTCCTAGAGTGACGGCTAGGTTGCCGAAGACGTAGAAATGACCATTACTTTCACAATGGTTGCAATCATTCATTTTATACGATGGAAAAACTGTTGTACTTATATTGTATTTTATCCATCTGGCGTTGAATTCTAAGTCCCTAGCTGTTAGATCTGGTGGGGCAACGCCCTAGAGCGAAACCTCGGTTACCTGGAACGTAGAAATGACCATTACTTTCACACTGTTTGCAATTATCCATTTTATACGATGGAAAAGCTGTTCTATTTATATTGTATTTTATGCTTCGGGCGTTGACTTCTAAGCCCCTAACTATTCGGCCTGGTGGGGCAACGCACTCGAGTGAAGCCTAGGTTGCCTGGAACGGAGAAATAACCATAACTTTCACACTGGTTGCTATTACTCGTTTTATACCATGGAAATTATTTTATATTTATATTGTATTTTATGCTTCTGGCGTTGACTTCTAAGGCCGTAGCTATTAGCTGTGGTGGAGCAACGCCCTAGAGTGAAGCCTAGGTTGCCCGGAACGTAGAAATGCCCATTACTTTCACACTGGTTGCAATTATTAGTTTTATACGATGGAAGAACTGTTCTACTTATTTTGTGTTTTATGCTTCGGGCGTTGACTTCTAAGGCGCTAGCTATTCAATCTGTTGGAGCAACGCCCTAGGGTGAAGCCTAGGTTGCCCGGAAAGTAGAAATAACCACAACTTTCATACTTGTTGCAAATATTCGTTTTATACGATGGAAAAACTGTTATATTTATATTCTATTTTATGCTTCTGGCGTTGACTTCTTAGGCCCTAACTACTCGATCTGGTGGAGCGACGCCCTAGAGTGAAGCCTAGGTTGCCCTGAACGTAGAAATGACCATCACTTTCACACTGGTTGCAATTATTCCTGTTATACGATGGAAGAACTGTTGTATTTTTATTGTATTTTATGCTTCTGGCGTTGAATTCTAAGTCCATAGCTATTCGATCTGGTGGAGCGCCGCCCTAGAGTGAAGCCTAGGTTGCCCGGAACGTAGAAATGACCATTACTTTCACACTGTTTGCAATTATTCATTTTATACGATGGAAAAGCTGTTGTATTGATATTGTATTTTATGCTTCTGGCGTTGAGTTCTAAGGCCGTAGCTATTAGCTGTGGGGGAGCAACGCCCTACAGTGACGCCTAGATTGCCCGGAACGTAGAAATGACCATTAATTTCACAATGTTTGCAATTATTCATTTTATACAATGGAAAAACTGTTGTACTTATATTGTGTTTTATTCTTCTGGCGTTGAATTCCAAGTCCCTAGCTATTCGATCTCGTGGAGCAACGCCCTAGAGTGAAACCTAGGTTGCTCGGAATGTTGAAATGACTATAACTTTCACACTGGTCCCAATTATTCGTTTTATACGATGGAAAAGCTGTTGTATTTTGTATCGTACTTTATGCTTCGGGCGTTTACTTCTAAGGCCCTCACTATTCGATCTGGTGGAGCAACGCCATAGAGTGAAACCTAGGTTGCCCGGAACGTAGAAATAACCACAACTTTCATCCTTGCTGCAATTATTCGTTTTATACGATGGAAAAACTGTTATATTTATACTGTATTTTATGCTTCTGGCGTTGACTTCTTAGGCCCTAACTATTCGATCTGGTGGAACGACGCCCTAGAGTGAAGCCTAGGTTGCCCAGATCGTTGAAATGACCATGACTTTCACACTGCTTGCAATTATTCCTGTTATACGATGGAAAAACACTTGTATATTTATTGTATTTTATGCTTCGGGCGTTGACTTCTATGGCCCTACCTATTCGATTTGGTGGAGCAACACCCTACTGTGAGGCCTAGGCTGTCAGAAACGTAGAAATGAACATAACTTTCACACTGGTAGCAATTATTCGTTTTATACAATGGAAAAACTGTTCTATTTATTTTGTACTTTATGCTTCGGGCGTTGACTTCTAAGGCCCTAAGTATTCGATCTGGTTGAGCAACGCCCTAGAGTGAAGCCTAGGTTGCCCGGAACGTAGAAATGACCAGAACTTTCACACTGGTTGCTATTATTCGTTTTATACGATGGAAAAACTGTTCTCTTTATTTTGTAGTTTATGCTTCGGGCGATGACTTCTAAGGCCCTAACTATTCGATCTGGTTTAGCAACACCCTAGGGTGAAGCCAAGCTTGCTCGGAACGTAGGACATACCATTACCTTCACACTGGTTGCAATTATTCCTGTTATACGATGGAAAAACTGTTGCATCTTTATTGTATTTTATGCTTCTGGCGTTGACATCTAAGGCCCTATCTATTCGATCTGGTGGAGCAACGCCCAAGAGTGAAGCCTAGGTTGCCCGAAACGTAGAAATGACCATAACTTTCACACTGGTTGCAATTATTTGTTTTATACGAGGGAAAGGCTGTGGTATTTATATCGTATTTTATGTTCCTGGCGTTGACTTCTTAGGCCCTAACTATTGAACCTGTTGGGCCAACGCCCTAGCGTGAAGCCTAGGTTGCCCGGAAAGTAGAAATGACCATAACTTTCATACTTGTTGCAATTATTCGTTTTATACGATGGAAAAACTGTTGCATCTTTATTGTATTTTACGCCTCTGGCGTTGACTTCTAAGGCCCTAACTATTCGATCTGGTGGAGCAACGCCCTAGAGTGAAGCCTAGGTTGCCCGGAACGTAGAAATGACCATCACTTTCACACTGTTTGCAATTATTCCTGTTATACGATGGAAAAACTCTTGTATATTTATCGTATTTTATGCTTCGGGCGTTGACTTCTATGGCCCTAGCTATTCGATCTGGTGGAGTAACGGCCTAGAGTGAAGCCTAGGTTGCCCGGAACGTAGAAATGACCATTGCTTTCACAATGTATGCAATTATTCATTTTATTCGGTAGAAAAACTGTTGTAGTTAGATTGTATTTTATGCTTCTGCCGTTGACTTCTTAGGCCCCAACTATTCGATCTGGTGGAGCAACGTCCTAGAGTGAAGCATACGTTGCCCGGAACGTACAAATGACCATAACTTTCACACTGGTTACCATTATTCGTTTTATACGATGGAAAAGCTGTTGTATTTATATCGTATTTTGTGCTTCTGGCGCTGACTTCTAAGGCCCTATCTCTTCGATATGGTGGAGCAACCCCTCAGAGTTAAGCCTAGGAGGCCCGAAACGTCGAAATGGTCATTACTTTCCCACTGGTTGCAATTAGTCATGCTATACGATGGAAAATCGGTTGCATATTTATTGTATTTTATGCTTCTGGCGTTGACTTCTAAGGCCGTAGCTTTTAGCTGTGGTGGAGCAACGCCCTAGAGTGACGCGTAGGTTGCCCGGCACGTAGAAATGGCCATTACTTTCACAAAGTTTGCAATTATTCATTTTAAACGATGGTAAACTGTTGTACTTATATTGCATTTTATTCTTCTGGCGTTGACTTCTAAGGCCCTAACTATTCAAACTGTTGGAGCAACGCCCTAGGGTGAAGCCTAGGTTGCTCGGAAAGTAGATATGACCATAAGTTTCATACTGGTTGCAATTATTAGTTTTATACGATGGAAAAACTGTTGAATTTATATTGTATTTTATGCTTCTGGCGTTGACTTCTAAGGCACTAACTATTCGACTTGGTGGAGCAACTCCCTAGAGTGAAGCCTAGGTTGCCCGGAACGTAGAATTGTCCATCACTTTCAAACTGGTTGCAATTATTCCTGTTATACGATGGAAACACTGTTGTATTTTTTTTGCATTATATGGTTCGGGCGTTGACTTCTAAGGCCCTAACTACTCAATCTGTTGGAGCAACGCCCTAGGGTGAAGCCTAGGTTGCTCGGAAAGTAGAAATGACCATAAGTTTCATACTGGCTGCAATTACTCGTTTTATATGATGGAAAAACTGTTGTATTTATATTGTATTTTATGCATCTGGCGTTGACTTCTAAGGCACTAACTATTCGAGCTGGTGGAGCAACGCCCTAGAGTGAAGCCTAGGTTCCCCGGAACGTAGAATTGTCCTTCACTTTCAAACTGGTTGCAATTATTCCTGTTATATGATGGAAGCACTGTTGTATTTTTTTTGCATTATATGGTTCGGGCGTTGACTTCTAAGGCCCTAACTATACAATCTGTTGGAGCAACGCCCTAGGGTGAAGCCTAGGTTGCTCGGAAAGTAGAAATGACCATAAGCTTCATACTGGTTGCAATCATTCGTTTTATACGATGGAAAAACTCTTGTATATTTATTGTATTTTATGCTTCTGGCGTTGACTTCATAGGCCCTAACTTTTCGATCTGGTGGAACAACGCCCTAGAGTTAAGTCTAGCATGCCCGAAACGTCGAAATGATCGTTACTTTCGCACTGGTTGCAATTAGTCATGCTATACAATGGAAAAGCTGTTGTATTTATACTGTATTTTATGCTTCTGGCGTTGACTTCTGAGGCCGTAGCTATTCGATGTGGTGGAGCAACGCCCTAGAGTGAAGCCTAGGTTGCCCGGAACGTAGAAATGCCCATTACTTTCACACTAGTTGCAATTATTAGTTTTATACGATGGAAAAACTGTTCTACTTATTTTGTATTTCATGCTTCGGGCGTTGACTTCTAAGGCCCTATCTATTCAATCTGTTGGAGCAACGCCCTAGGGTGAAACCTAGGTTGCGCGGAAAGTAGAAATAACCACAACTTTCATACTTGTTGCAAATATTCGTTTTATACGATGGAAAAACTGTTATATTTATATTGTATTTTATGCTTCTGGCGTTGTCTTCTTAGGCCCTAACTACTCGATCTGGTGGAGCGACGCCCTAGAGTGAAGCCTAGGTTGCCCAGAACTTCGAAAAGACCATCACTTTCACACTGATTGCAATTATTCCTATTATACGATGGAAATACACTTGTATATTTATTGTATTTTATGCTTCGGGCGTTGACTTCTATGGCCCTACCTATTCGATTTGGTGGAGCAACACCCTACAGTGAAGACTAAGTTGTCAGAAACGTAGAAATGAACATAACTTTCACACTGGTAGCAATTATTCGTTTTATACAATGGAAAAACTGTTCTATTTATTTTGTATTTTATGCTTCGGGCGTTGACTTCTAAGGCCCTAACTGTTCGATCTGGTGGAGCAACGCCCTAGAGTGAAGCCTAGGTTGCCCGGAACGTAGAAATGACCATCACTTTCACACTGGTAGCAATTATTCGTTTTATACAATGGAAAAACTGTTCTATTTATTTTGTATTTTATGCTTCGGGCGTTGACTTCTAAGGCCCTAACTATTCGATCTGGTGGAGCAACGCCCTAGAGTGAAGCCTATGTTGCCCGGAATGTAGAAATGAACATAACTTTCACACTGGTAGCAATTATTCGTTTTATACAATGGAAAAACCATTCTATTTATTTTGTATTTTATGCTTCGTACGGTGACTTCTAAGGCCCTAACTATTCAATCTGTTCGAACAACGCCCTAGGGTGAAGCCTAGGTTGCCCGGAAAGTAGAAATGACCATAACTTTCATACTTGTTGCAATTATTCGTTTTATACGATGGAAAAACTGTTGTATTTATATTGTATTTTATGCTTCTGGCGCTGACTTCTAGGGCACTAACTATTCGATCTGGTGGAGCAGCGCCCTAGGGTGAAGCCTAGGTTGCCCGGAACGTAGAAATGACCATTACTTTTCCACTGGTTTCAATTACTCGTTTTATACGATGGAAAAACTGTTGCATCTTTATTGTATTTTACGCCCCTGGCGTTGACTTCTAAGGCCCTAACTATTCGATCTGGTGGAGCAACGCCCTAGAGTGAAGCCTAGCTTGCCCGGAACTTAGAAATGACCATAACCTTCACACTGGTTGCTATTATTCGTTTTATACAATGGAAAAACTGTTCTATTTATTTTGTATTTTATGTTTCGGGCGTTGACTTCTAAGGCCCTAACTATTCGATCTGGTTTAGCAACACCCTAGGGTGAATCCAAGCTTGTTCGGAACGTAGGACATACCATTACCTTCACACTGGTTGCAATTATTCCTGTTATACGATGGAAAAACTGTTGCATCTTTATTGTATTTTATGCTTCTGGCGTTGACTTCTAAGGCCCTATCTATTCGATCTGGTGGAGCAACGCCCAAGAGTGAAGCCTAGGTTGCCCGGAACGTAGAAATGACCATAACTTTCACACTGGTTGCAATTATTTGTTTTATACGAGGGAAAGGCTGTGGTATTTATATCGTATTTTATGTTCCTGGCGTTGACTTCTTAGGCCCTAACTATTCAACCTGTTGGGCCAACGCCCTAGCGTGAAGCCTAGGTTGCCCGGCACGTAGAAATGACCATAACTTTCACACTGGTAGCAATTATTCGTTCTATACAATGGAAAAACTGTTCTCTTTATTTCGTA
The DNA here is from genome assembly GCF_051401765.1 of Calliopsis andreniformis. Lineage (NCBI taxonomy): Eukaryota > Metazoa > Arthropoda > Insecta > Hymenoptera > Andrenidae > Calliopsis > Calliopsis andreniformis. The sequence goes on along the minus strand of NW_027480460.1, from coordinate 2,154,422 downwards.
GTTCATGCTTCGGGCGATGACTTCTAAGGCCCTAACTATTCGATCTGGTGGTGCAACGCCTTAGAGTGAGGTCTAGGTTGCCCGGAACTTAGAAATGACCATACCTTCACACTGGTTGCTATTATTCGTTTTATACAATGGAAAAACTGTTCTATTTATTTTGTATTTTATGTTTCGGGCGTTGACTTCTAAGGCCCTAACTATTCGATCTGGTTTAGCAACACCCTAAGGTGAAGCCAAGCTTGCTCGGAACGTAGGACATACCATTACCTTCACACTGGTTGCAATTATTCCTGTTATACGATGGAAAAACTGTTGCATCTTTATTGTATTTTATGCTTCTGGCGTTGACTTCTAAGGCCCTATCTATTCGATCTGGTGGAGCAACGCCCAAGAGTGAAGCCTAGGTTGCCCGGAACGTAGAAATGACCATAACTTTCACACTGGTTGCAATTATTTGTTTTATACGACGGAAAGGCTGTGGTATTTATATCGTATTTTATGTTCCTGGCGTTGACTTCTTAGGCCCTAACTATTCGACCTGTTGGGCCAACACCCTAGCGTGAAGCCTAGGTTGCCCGGAAAGTAGAAATGACCATAACTTTCATACTTGTTGCAATTATTCGTTTTATGCGATGGAAAAACTGTTGTATTTATATTGTATTTTATGCTTCTGGCGCTGACTTCTAGGGCACTAACTATACGATCTGTTGGAGCAGCGCCCTAGGGTGAAGCCTAGGTTGCTCGGAACGTAGAAATGACCATTACTTTTCCACTGGTTTCAATTATTCGTTTTATACGATGGAAAAACTGTTGCACCTTTATTGTATTTTACGCCTCTGGCGTTGACTTCTAAGGCCCTAACTATTCGATCTGGTGGAGCAACGCCCTAGAGTGAAGCCTAGGTTGCCCGGCACGTAGAAATGACCATAACTTTCACACTGGTAGCAATTATTCGTTTTATACAATGGAAAAACTGCTCTCTTTATTTTGTAGTTTATGCTTCGGGCGATGACTTCTAAGGCCCTAACTATTCAATCTGTTGGAACAACGCCCTAGGGTGAAGCCTAGGCTGCCCGGAAAGTAGAAATGACCATAACTTTCATACTGGTTGCAATTATTCGTTTTATACGATGGAAAAACTGTTGTATTTTTATTGTATTTTATGCTTCTGGCGTTGATTTCTAAGTCCATAGCTATTCGATCTGGTGGAGCAACGCCCTAGAGTGAAGCCTAGGTTGCCCGGAACGTAGAAATGACCAGAACTTTCACACTGGTTGCTATTATTCGTTTTATACGATGGAAAAACTCTTGTACTTATATTGTATTTTATTCTTATGGCGCTGTAGTCTAAGTCCCTAGCTATGCGATCTGGTGGAGCAACGCCCTAGAGTGAAACCTAGGTTGCCCGGAACGTAGAAATTACCATAACTTTAACACTGATAGCAATTATTCGTTTTATACGATGGAAAAACTGTTCTATTTATGTTGTATTTCATGCTTCGGGCGTTGACTTCTAAGGCCCTAACTATTCAATCTGTTGGAACAACGTCCCAGGGTGAAGCCTAGGCTGCCCGGAAAGTAGAAATGACCATAACTTTCATACTGGTTGCAATTATTCGTTTTATACGATGGAAAAACTGTTGTATTTTTATTGTATTTTATGCTTCTGGCGTTGAATTCTAAGTCCATAGCTATTCGATCTGGTGGAGCAACGCCCTAGAGTGAAGCCTAGGTTGCCCGGAACGTAGAAATGACCATTACTTTCACACTGTTTGCAATTATTCATTTTATACGATGGAAAAGCAGTTGTATTTATATAGTATTTTATGCTTCTGGCGTTGACTTCTAAGGCCGTAGCTATTAGCTGTGGCGGAGCAACGCCCTACAGTGACGCCTAGGTTGCCCGGAACGTAGAAATGACCATTAATTTTGCAATGTTTGCAATTATTCATTTTATACAATGGAAAGACTGTTGTACTTATATTGTATTTTATTCTTCTGGCGTTGAATTCCAAGTCGCTAGCTATTGGATCTGGTGGAGCAACGCCCTAGATTGAAAACTAGGTTGCTCGTAATGTAGAAATGACCATAACTTTCACACTGGTCCCAATTATTCGTTTTGTACGATGGAAAAGCTGTTGTATTTTGTATCGTATTTTATGCTTCGGGTGTTGACTTCTAAGGCCCTCACTATTCGATCTGGTGGAGCAACGCCCTAGAGTGAAGCCTATGTTGCCCAGAACGTAGAAATGACCAAAACTTTCACACTGGTTGCAATTATTCCTGTTATACGATGGAAAAACTCTTGTATATTTATTGTATTTTATGCTTCGGGCGTTGACTTCTATGGCCCTACCTATTCGATCTGGTGGAGCAACACCCTACAGTGAAGCCTAGGTTGCGCAGAACGTAGAAATGAACATAACTTTCACACTGGTAGCAATTATTCGTTTTATACAATGGTAAAACTGTTCTATTTATTTTGTATTTTATGCTTCGGGCGTTGACTTCTAAGGCCCTAACTATTCTATCTGGTGGAGCAACGCCCTAGAGTGAAGCCTAGGTTGCCCGGAACGTAGAAATGACCAGAACTTTCACACTGGTTGCTATTATTCGTTTTATACGATGGAAAAACTGTTATATTTATATGGTACTTTATGCTTCTGGCGTTGACTTCTTAGGCCCTTACTTCTCGATCTGGTGGAACAAAGCCCTAGAGTGAAGCCTAGGTTGCCCGGAACGTAGAAATGACCATCACTTTCACACTGGTTGCAATTATTCCTGTTATACGACGGAAAAGATCTTGTATATTTAGTGTATTTTATGCTTCGGGCGTTGACTTCTATGGCCCTACCTATTCGATCTGGTGGAGCAACACCCTACAGTCAAGGCTAGGTTGCCCAGAACGTAGAAATGAACATAACTTTCACCCTGGTAGCAATTATTCGTTTTATACAATGGAAAAACTGTTCTACTTATTTCGTATTTTAAGATTCGGGCGTTGACTTCTATGGCCCTACCTATTCGATCTGGTGGAGTAACACTCTACAGTCAAGCCTAGGTGGTCCGGAACGTAGAGATGACCATTACTTTCACAATGTTTCCAATTATTCACTTTATACGATGGAAAAACTCTTGTACTTATATTGTATTTTATTCTTATGGCGCTGTAGTCTAAGTCCCTAGCTATGCGATCTGGTGGAGCAACGCCCTAGAGTGAAACCTAGGTTGCCCGGAACGTAGAAATTACCATAACTTTAACACTGATAGCAATTATTCGTTTTATACGATGGAAAAACTGTTCTATTTATGTTGTATTTCATGCTTCGGGCGTTGACTTCTAAGGCCCTAACTATTCAATCTGTTGGAACAACGTCCTAGGGTGAAGCCTAGGCTGCCCGGAAAGTAGAAATGACCATAACTTTCATACTGGTTGCAATTATTCGTTTTATACGATGGAAAAACTGTTGTATTTTTATTGTATTTTATGCTTCTGGCGTTGATTTCTAAGTCCATAGCTATTCGATCTGGTGGAGCAACGCCCTAGAGTGAAGCCTAGGTTGCCCGGAACGTAGAAATGACCATTACTTTCACACTGTTTGCAATTATTCATTTTATACGATGGAAAAGCTGTTGTATTTATATTGTATTTTATGCTTCTGGCGTTGACTTCTAAGGCCGTAGCTATTAGCTGTGGTGGAGCAACGCCCTACAGTGACGCCTAGGTTGCCCGGAACGTAGAAATGACCATTAATTTCACAATGTTTGCAATTATTCATTTTATACAATGGAAAAACTGTTGTACTTATATTGTATTTTATTCTTCTGGCGTTGAATTCCAAGTCGCTAGCTATTCGATCTGGTGGAGCAACGCCCTAGATTGAAATCTAGGTTGCTCGTAATGTAGAAATGACCATAACTTTCACACTGGTCCAATTATTCGTTTTGTACGATGGAAAAGCTGTTGTATTTTGTATCGTATTTTATGCTTCGGGCGTTGACTTCTAAGGCCCTCACTATTCGATCTGGTGGAGCAACGCCCTAGAGTGAAGCCTAGGTTGCCCAGAACGTAGAAATGACCAAAACTTTCACACTGGTTGCAATTATTCCTGTTATACGATGGAAAAACCCTTGTATATTTATTGTATTTTATGCTTCGGGCGTTGACTTCTATGGCCCTACCTATTCGATCTGGTGGAGCAACACCCTACAGTGAAGCCTAGGTTGCGCAGAACGTAGAAATGAACATAACTTTCACACTGGTAGCAATTATTCGTTTTATACAATGGAAAAACTGTTCTATTTATTTTGTATTTTATGCCTCGGGCGTTGACTTCTAAGGCCCTAACTATTCTATCTGGTGGAGCAACGCCCTAGAGTGAAGCCTAGGTTGCCCGGAACGTAGAAATGACCAGAACTTTCACACTGGTTGCTATTATTCGTTTTATACGATGGAAAAACTGTTATATTTATATGGTACTTTATGCTTCTGGCGTTGACTTCTTAGGCCCTTACTTCTCGATCTGGTGGAACAACGCCCTAGAGTGAAGCCTAGGTTGCCCGGAACGTAGAAATGACCATCACTTTCACACTGGTTGCAATTATTCCTGTTATACGACGGAAAAGCTCTTGTATATTTAGTGGATTTTATGCTTCGGGCGTTGACTTCTATGGCCCTACCTATTCGATCTGGTGGAGCAACACCCTACAGTCAAGCCTAGGTTGCCCAGAACGTAGAAATGAACATAACTTTCACCCTGGTAGCAATTATTCGTTTTATACAATGGAAAAACTGTTCTATTTATTTTGTAGTTTATGCTTCGGGCGTTGACTTCTAAGGCCCTAACTATTCGATCTGGTGGTGCAACACCCTAGAGTGAGGCCTAGGTTGCCCGGAACGTAGAAATGACCATAACTTTCACACTGGTTGCTACTATTCGTTTTATACGATGGAAAAGCTGTTGTATTAATATTGCATTTTATGCTTCTGGCGTTGACTTCTTAGGCCCTAACTACTCGATCTGGTGGAGTAATGCCTCACAGTTAAGACTAGGATGCCCGAATCTCCGAAATGATCATTACTTTCACACTGGTTGCAATTATTCATGCTATACGATGGAAAAACTGTAGCATTCTTGTTGTATTTTCTGTTTCTGGCTACGACTTCTAAGGTCCTAGCTATTCGATCTGGTGGGGCAACGTCCAAGAGTGAAGCCTATGTTGCGCGGAACGTAGAAATGACCATAACTTTCACACTGGTTGCAATTACTCTTTTTATACAATGGAAAAACTGTTGTATCTATATTGTATTTTATGCTTCTGGCGTTGACTTCTTAGGTCCTAACTATTCTATCTGGTGGAGCAATGCCATAGAGTGAAACGTAGGTTGCCCAGAACGTAGAAATGACCATTACTTTCACACTGGTTGCTTTTATTCCTCTTATACGATGGAAAAACTGTTGTATTTTTATTGTATTTTATGCTTCTGGCGTTGAATTCTAAGTCCATAGCTATTCGATCTGGTGGAGCAACGCCCTATAGTGAAGCCTAGGTTGGCCGGAACGTAGAAATGACCATTACCTTCACACTGTTTGCAATTATTCATTTTATACGATGGAAAAGCTGTTGTATTTATATTGTATTTTATGCTTCTGGCGTTGACTTCTAAGGTCGTAGCTATTAGGTGTGGTGGAGCAACGCCCTACAGTGACGCCTAGGTTGCCCGGAACGTAGAAATGACCATTCATTTCACAATGTTTGCAATTATTCATTTTATACAATGGAAAAACTGTTGTACTTATATTGTATTTTATTCTTCTGGCGTTGAATTCCAAGTCGCTAGCTATTGGATCTGGAGGAGCAACGCCCTAGATTGAAAACTAGGTTGCTCGTAATGTAGAAATGACCATAACTTTCACACTGGTCCCAATTATTCGTTTTGTACGATGGAAAAGCTGTTGTATTTTCTATCGTATTTTATGCTTCGGGCGTTGACTTCTAAGGCCCTCACTATTCGATCTGGTGGAGCAACGCCCTAGAGTGAAGCCTAGGTTGCCCAGAACGTAGAAATGACCAACACTTTCACACTGGTTGCAATTATTCCTGTTATACGATGGAAAAACTCTTGTATATTTATTGTATTTTATGCTTCGGGCGTTGACTTCTATGGCCCTACCTAGTCGATTTGGTGGAGCAACACCCTACAGTGAAGCCTAGGTTGTCATGAACGTAGAAATGAACATAACTTTCACACTGGTAGCAATTATTCGTTTTATACAATGGAAAAACTGTTCTATTTATTTTGTATTTTATGCTTCGGGCGTTGACTTCTAAGGCCCTAACTATTCGATCTGGCGGAGCAACGCCCTAGAGTGAAGCCTAGGTTGCCCGGAACGCAGAAATGACCAGAACTTTCACACTGGTTGCTATTATTCGTTTTATACGATGGAAAAACTGTTATATTTATATGGTATTTTATGCTTCTGGCGTTGACTTCTTGGGCCCTAACTTCTCGATCTGGTGGAAGAACGCCCTAGAGTGAAGCCTAGGTTGCCCGGAACGTAGAAATTACCATAACTTTCACACTGATAGCAATTATTCGTTTTATACGATGGAAAAACTGTTCTATTTATGTTGTATTTCATGCTTCGGGCGTTGACTTCTAAGGCCCTAACTATTCAATCTGTTGGAACAACGCCCTAGAGTGAAACCTAGGTTGCCCGGAACGTAGAAATTACCATAACTTTCACACTGATAGCAATTATTCGTTTTATACGCTGGAAAAACTGTTCTATTTATGTTGTATTTCATGCTTCGGGCGTCGACTTCTAAGGCCCTAACTATTCAATCTGTTGGAACAACGCCCTAGGGTGAAGCCTAGGCTGCCCGGAAAGTAGAAATGACCATAACTTTCATACTGGTTGCAATTATTCGTTTTATACGATGGAAAAACTGTTGTATTTTTATTGTATTTTATGCTTCTGGCGTTGAATTCTAAGTCCATAGCTATTCGATCTGGTGGAGCAACGCCCTATAGTGGCGCCTAGGTTGCCCGGAACGTAGAAATGACCATTAATTTCACAATGTTTGCAATTATTCATTTTATACAATGGAAAAACTGTTGTACTTATATTGTATTTTATTCTTCTGGCGTTGAATTCCAAGTCCCTAGCTATTCGATCTGGTGGAGCAACGCCCTAGAGTGAAACCTAGGTTGCTCGGAATGTAGAAATGACCATAACTTTCACACTGATCCCAATTATTCGTTTTATACGATGGAAAAGCTGTTGTATTTTGTATCGTATTTTATGATTCGGGCGTTGACTTCTAAGGGCCTAACTATTCAATCTGTTGGATCAACGCCCTAGGGTGAAGCCTAGGTTGCCCGGAACGTAGAAATGACCAGAACTTTCACACTGGTTGCTATTATTCGTTTTATACGATGGAAAAACTGTTATATTTATATGGTACTTTATGCTTCTGGCGTTGACTTCTTAGGCCCTTACTTCTTGATCTGGTGGAACAACGCCCTGGAGTGAAGCCTAGGTTGCCCGGAACGTAGAAATGACCATCACTTTCACACTGGTTGCAATTATTCCTGTTATACGACGGAAAAGCTCTTGTATATTTAGTGTATTTTATGCTTCGGGCGTTGACTTCTATGGCCCTACCTATTCGATCTGGTGGAGCAACACCCTACAGTCAAGCCTAGGTTGCCCAGAACGTAGAAATGAACATAACTTTCACCCTGGTAGCAATTATTCGTTTTATACAATGGAAAAACTGTTCTATTTATTTTGTAGTTTATGCTTCGGGCGTTGACTTCTAAGGCCCTAACTATTCGATCTGGTGGTGCAACGCCCTAGAGTGAGGCCTAGGATGCCCGGAACGTAGAAATGACCATAACTTTCACACTGGTTGCTACTATTCGTTTTATACGATGGAAAAGCTGTTGTATTAATATTGCATTTTATGCTTCTGGCGTTGACTTCTTAGGCCCTAACTACTCGATCTGGTGGAGTAATGCCTCACAGTGAAGACTAGGATGCCCGAATCTAAGAAATGATCATTACTTTCACACTGGTTGCAATTATTCATGCTATACGATGGAAAAACTGTAGCATTCTTGTTGTATTTTCTGTTTCTGGCTACGACTTCTAAGGTCCTAGCTATTCGATCTGGTGGGGCAACGTCCAAGAGTGAAGCCTATGTTGCGCGGAACGTAGAAATGACCATAACTTTCACACTGGTTGCAATTACTCTTTTTATACAATGGAAAAACTGTTGTATCTATATTGTATTTTATGCTTCTGGCGTTGACTTCTTAGGTCCTAACTATTCTATCTGGTGGAGCAATGCCATAGAGTGAAACGTAGGTTGCCCAGAACGTAGAAATGACCATTACTTTCACACTGGTTGCTTTTATTCCTCTTATACGATGGAAAAACTGTTGTATTTTTATTGTATTTTATGCTTCTGGCGTTGAATTCTAAGTCCATAGCTATTCGATCTGGTGGAGCAACGCCCTAGAGTGAAGCCTAGGTTGCCCGGAACGTAGAAATGACCATTACCTTCACACTGTTTGCAATTATTCATTTTATACGATGGAAAAGCTGTTGTATTTATATTGTATTTTATGCTTCTGGCGTTGACTTCTAAGGCCGTAGCTATTAGCTGTGGTGGAGCAACGCCCTACAGTGACGCCTAGGTTGCCCGGAACGTAGAAATGACCATTAATTTCACAATGTTTGCAATTATTCATTTTATACAATGGAAAAACTGTTGTACTTATATTGTATTTTATTCTTCTGGCGTTGAATTCCAAGTCGCTAGCTATTGGATCTGGAGGAGCAACGCCCTAGATTGAAAACTAGGTTGCTCGTAATGTAGAAATGACCATAACTTTCACACTGGTCCCAATTATTCGTTTTGTACGATGGAAAAGCTGCTGTATTTTGTATCGTATTTTATGCTTCGGGCGTTGACTTCTAAGGCCCTCACTATTCGAGCTGGTGGAGCAACGCCCTAGAGTGAAGCCTAGGTTGCCCAGAACGTAGAAATGACCAACACTTTCACACTGGTTGCAACTATTCCTGTTATACGATGGAAAAACTCTTGTATATTTATTGTATTTTATGCTTCGGGCGTTGACTTCTATGGCCCTACCTAGTCGATTTGGTGGAGCAACACCCTACAGTGAAGCCTAGGTTGTCATGAACGTAGAAATGAACATAACTTTCACACTGGTAGCAATTATTCGTTTTATACAATGGAAAAACTGTTCTATTTATTTTGTATTTTATGCTTCGGGCGTTGACTTCTAAGGCCCTAACTATTCGATCTGGTGGAGCAACGCCCTAGAGTGAAGCCTAGGTTGCCCGGAACGTAGAAATGACCAGAACTTTCACACTGGTTGCTATTATTCGTTTTATACGATGGAAAAACTGTTATATTTATATGGTATTTTATGCTTCTGGCGTTGACTTCTTAGGCCCTAACTTCTCGATCTGGTGGAAGAACGCCCTAGAGTGAAGCCTAGGTTGCCCGGAACGTAGAAATGACCATCACTTTCACACTGGTTGCAATTATTCCTGTTATACGACGGAAAAGCTCTTGTATATTTAGTGTATTTTATGCTTCGGGCGTTGACTTCTATGGCCCTACCTATTCGATCTGCTGGAGCAACACCCTACAGTCAAGGCTAGGTTGCCCAGAACGTAGAAATGAACATAACTTTCACCCTGGTAGCAATTATTCGTTTTATACTATGGAAAAACTGTTCTACCTATTTCGTATTTTAAGATTCGGGCGTTGACTTCTATGGCCCTACCTATTCGATCTGGTGGAGTAACACTCTACAGTCAAGCCTAGGTGGTCCGGAACGTAGAGATGACCATTACTTTCACAATGTTTACAATTATTCATTTTATACGATGGAAAAACTCTTGTACTTATATTGTATTTTATTCTTATGGCGCTGTAGTCTAAGTCCCTAGCTATGCGATCTGGTGGAGCAACGCCCTAGAGTGAAACCTAGGTTGCCCGGAACGTAGAAATGACCATTACTTTCACACTGTTTGCAATTATTCATTTTATACGATGGAAAAGCTGTTGTATTTATATTGTATTTTATGCTTCTGGCGTTGACTTCTGAGGCCGTAGCTATTAGCTGTGGTGGAGCAACGCCCTACAGTGACGCCTAGGTTGCCCGGAACGTAGAAATGACCATTAATTTCACAATGTTTGCAATTATTCATTTTATACAATGGAAAAACTGTTGTACTTATATTGTATTTTATTCTTCTGGCGTTGAATTCCAAGTCGCTAGCTATTGGATCTGGTGGAGCAACGCCCTAGATTGAAAACTAGGTTGCTCGTAATGTAGAAATGACCATAACTTTCACACTGGTCCCAATTATTCGTTTTGTACGATGGAAAAGCTGTTGTATTTTGTATCGTATTTTATGCTTCGGGCGTTGACTTCTAAGGCCCTCACTATTCGATCTGGTGGAGCAACGCCCTAGAGTGAAGTCTAGGTTGCCCAGAACGTAGAAATGACCAAAACTTTCACACTGGTTGCAATTATTCCTGTTATACGATGGAAAAACTCTTGTATATTTATTGTATTTTATGCTTCGGGCGTTGACTTCTATGGCCCTACCTATTCGATCTGGTGGAGCAACACCCTACAGTGAAGCCTAGGTTGCGCAGAACGTAGAAATGAACATAACTTTCACACTGGTAGCAATTATTCGTTTTATACAATGGAAAAACTGTTCTATTTATTTTGTATTTTATGCTTCGGGCGTTGACTTCTAAGGCCCTAACTATTCTATCTGGTGGAGCAACGCCCTAGAGTGAAGCCTAGGTTGCCCGGAACGTAGAAATGACCAGAACTTTCACACTGGTTGCTATTATTCGTTTTATACGATGGAAAAACTGTTATATTTATATGGTACTTTATGCTTCTGGCGTTGACTTCTTAGGCCCTTACTTCTCGATCTGGTGGAACAACGCCCTAGAGTGAAGCCTAGGTTGCCCGGAACGTAGAAATGACCATCACTTTCACACTGGTTGCAATTATTCCTGTTATACGACGGAAAAGCTCTTGTATATTTAGTGTATTTTATGCTTCGGGCGTTGACTTCTATGGCCCTACCTATTCGATCTGGTGGAGCAACACCCTACAGTCAAGCCTAGGTTGCCCAGAACGTAGAAATGAACATAACTTTCACCCTGGTAGCAATTATTCGTTTTATACAATGGAAAAACTGTTCTATTTATTTTGTAGTTTATGCTTCGGGCGTTGACTTCTAAGGCCCTAACTATTCGGTCTGGTGGTGCAACGCCCTAGAGTGAGGCCTAGGTTGCCCGGAACGTAGAAATGACCATAACTTTCACACTGGTTGCTACTATTCGTTTTATACGATGGAAAAGCTGTTGTATTAATATTGCATTTTATGCTTCTGGCGTTGACTTCTTAGGCCCTAACTACTCGATCTGGTGGAGTAATGCCTCACAGTTAAGACTAGGATGCCCGAATCTCCGAAATGATCATTACTTTCACACTGGTTGCAATTATTCATGCTATACGATGGAAAAACTGTTGCATTCTTGTTGTATTTTCTGTTTCTGGCTTCGACTTCTAAGGTCCTAGCTATTCGATCTGGTGGGGCAACGCCCTAGAGTGAAACCTAGGTTTCTCGGAATGTAGAAATGACCATAACTTTCACACTGATCCCAATTATTCGTTTTATACGATGGAAAAGCTGTTGTATTGTGTATCGTATTTTATGATTCGGGCGTTGACTTCTAAGGCCCTAACTATTCGATCTGGAGGAGCAACGCCCTAGAGTGAAGCCTAGGTTGCCCGGAACGTAGAAATGACCAGAACTTTCACACTGGTAGCAATTATTCGTTTTATACAATGGAAAAACTGTTCTATTTATTTTGTATTTTATGCTTCGGGCGTTGACTTCTAAGGCCCTAACTATTCGATCTGGTGGAGCAACGCCCTAGAGTGAAGCCTAGGTTGCCCGGAACGTAGAAATGACCAGAACTTTCACACTGGTTGCTATTATTCGTTTTATACGATGGAAAAACTGTTATATTTATATGGTATTTTATGCTTCTGGCGTTGACTTCTTAGGCCCTAACTTCTCGATCTGGTGGAAGAACGCCCTAGAGTGAAGCCTAGGTTGCCCGGAACGTAGAAATGACCATCACTTTCACACTGGTTGCAATTATTCCTGTTATACGACGGAAAAGCTCTTGTATATTTAGTGTATTTTATGCTTCGGGCGTTGACTTCTATGGCCCTACCTATTCGATCTGCTGGAGCAACACCCTACAGTCAAGGCTAGGTTGCCCAGAACGTAGAAATGAACATAACTTTCACCCTGGTAGCAATTATTCGTTTTATACAATGGAAAAACTGTTCTACCTATTTCGTATTTTAAGATTCGGGCGTTGACTTCTATGGCCCTACCTATTCGATCTGGTGGAGTAACACTCTACAGTCAAGCCTAGGTGGTCCGGAACGTAGAGATGACCATTACTTTCACAATGTTTACAATTATTCATTTTATACGATGGAAAAACTCTTGTACTTATATTGTATTTTATTCTTATGGCGCTGTAGTCTAAGTCCCTAGCTATGCGATCTGGTGGAGCAACGCCCTAGAGTGAAACCTAGGTTGCCCGGAACGTAGAAATGACCATTACTTTCACACTGTTTGCAATTATTCATTTTATACGATGGAAAAGCTGTTGTATTTATATTGTATTTTATGCTTCTGGCGTTGACTTCTGAGGCCGTAGCTATTAGCTGTGGTGGAGCAACGCCCTACAGTGACGCCTAGGTTGCCCGGAACGTAGAAATGACCATTAATTTCACAATGTTTGCAATTATTCATTTTATACAATGGAAAAACTGTTGTACTTATATTGTATTTTATTCTTCTGGCGTTGAATTCCAAGTCGCTAGCTATTGGATCTGGTGGAGCAACGCCCTAGATTGAAAACTAGGTTGCTCGTAATGTAGAAATGACCATAACTTTCACACTGGTCCCAATTATTCGTTTTGTACGATGGAAAAGCTGTTGTATTTTGTATCGTATTTTATGCTTCGGGCGTTGACTTCTAAGGCCCTCACTATTCGATCTGGTGGAGCAACGCCCTAGAGTGAAGCCTAGGTTGCCCAGAACGTAGAAATGACCAAAACTTTCACACTGGTTGCAATTATTCCTGTTATACGATGGAAAAACTCTTGTATATTTATTGTATTTTATGCTTCGGGCGTTGACTTCTATGGCCCTACCTATTCGATCTGGTGGAGCAACACCCTACAGTGAAGCCTAGGTTGCGCAGAACGTAGAAATGAACATAACTTTCACACTGGTAGCAATTATTCGTTTTATACAATGGAAAAACTGTTCTATTTATTTTGTATTTTATGCTTCGGGCGTTGACTTCTAAGGCCCTAACTATTCTATCTGGTGGAGCAACGCCCTAGAGTGAAGCCTAGGTTGCCCGGAACGTAGAAATGACCAGAACTTTCACACTGGTTGCTATTATTCGTTTTATACGATGGAAAAACTGTTATATTTATATGGTACTTTATGCTTCTGGCGTTGACTTCTTAGGCCCTTACTTCTCGATCTGGTGGAACAACGCCCTAGAGTGAAGCCTAGGTTGCCCGGAACGTAGAAATGACCATCACTTTCACACTGGTTGCAATTATTCCTGTTATACGACGGAAAAGCTCTTGTATATTTAGTGTATTTTATGCTTCGGGCGTTGACTTCTATGGCCCTACCTATTCGATCTGGTGGAGCAACACCCTACAGTCAAGCCTAGGTTGCCCAGAACGTAGAAATGAACATAACTTTCACCCTGGTAGCAATTATTCGTTTTATACAATGGAAAAACTGTTCTATTTATTTTGTATTTTATGCTTCGGGCGTTGACTTCTAAGGCCCTAACTATTCGATGTGGTGGAGCAACGCCCCAGAGTGAAGCCTAGGTTGCCCGGAACGTAGAAATGACCAGAACTTTCACACTGGTTGCAATTATTAGTTTTATACGATGGAAAAACTGCTCTATTTATTTTGTATTTTATGCTTCGGGCGTTGACTTCTAAGGGCCTAACTGTTCAATCTGTTGGATCAACGCCCTAGGGTGAAGCCTAGGTTGCCCGGAAAGTAGAAATGACCATACCTTTCATACTGGTTGCAATTATTTGTTTTATACGACGGAAAAGCTGTTGTATTTATACCGTATTTTATGCTTCTGGCGTTGACTTCTTATGCCCTAACTACTCCATCTGGTGGAACAACGCCCTAGGGTGCAGCCTGTGTTTCCCGGAACGTAGAAATGACCATAACTTTCACACCGGTAGCAATTATTCGTTTTATACGATGGAAAAACTGTTCTATTTATTTTGTATTTTGTGCTTCGGGCGTTGACTTCTAAGGCCCTAACTATTCAATCTGTTGGAACAACGCCCTAGGGTGAAGCCTAGGCTGCCCGGAAAGTAGAAATGACCATAACTTTCATACTGATTGCAATTATTCGTTTTATACGATGGAAAAACTGTTGTATTTTTATTGTATTTTATGCTTCTGGCGTTGACTTCTAAGGCCGTAGCTATTAGCTGTGGTGGAGCAACTCCCTACAGTGGCGCCCAGGTTGCCCGGAACGTAGAAATGACCATTAATTTCACAATGTTTGCAATTATTCATTTTATACAATGGAAAAACTGTTGTACTTATATTGTATTTTATTCTTCTAGCGTTGAATTCCAAGTCCCTAGCTATTCGATCTGGTGGAGCAACGCCCTAGAGTGAAACCTAGGTTGCTCGGAATGTAGAAATGACCATAACTTTCACACTGATCCCAATTATTCGTTTTATACGATGGAAAAGCTGTTGTATTTTGTATCGTATTTTATGATTCGGGCGTTGACTTCTAAGGCCCTAACTATTCGATCTGGAGGAGCAACGCCCTAGAGTGAAGCCTAGGTTGCCCGGAACGTAGAAATGACCAGAACTTTCACACTGGTTGCTATTATTCGTTTTATACGATGGAAAAACTGTTATATTTATATTGTATTTTATGCTTCTGGCGTTGACTTCTTAGGTCCTAACTACTCGATCTGGTGGAGTAATGCCTCACAGTTAAGTCTAGGATGCCCGAAACGTCGAAATTATCGTTACTTTCGCACTGGTTGCAATTAGTAATGCTATACAATGGAAAAACTGTTGTATTTATACTGTATTCTATGCTTCTCTCGTTGACTTCTAAGGCCGTAGCTATTCGATGTGGTGGAGCAACGCACTAGAGTGAAGCCTAGGTGGCCCGGAACGTAGAAATGACCATAACTTTCACACCGGTAGCAATTATTCGTTTTATACGATGGAAAAACTGTTCTATTTATTTTGTATTTTATGCTTCGGGCGTTGACTTCTAAGGCCCTAACTATTCGATCTGGTGGTGCAACGCCCTAGAGTGAAGCCTAGGTTGCCCGGAACGTAGAAATGACCAGAACTTTCACACTGGTTGCTATTATTCGTTTTATACGATGGAAAAACTGTTATATGTATATTGTACTTTATGCTACTGGCGTTGACTTCTTAGGCCCTAAGTGTTCGATCTGGTGGAGCAACGCCCTAGTGTGAAGCCTAGGTTGCCCGGAAAATAGAAATAACCACAACTTTCATACTTGTTGCAATTATTCGTTTTGTACGATGGAAAAACTGTTATATTTATATTGTATTTTATGCTTCTGGCGTTGACTTCTAGGGCACTAACTATTCGATCTGGTGGAGCAACGCCCTAGAGTGAAGCCTTGGCTGTCAGGAACGTAGAAATGAACATAACTTTCACACTGGTAGCAATTATTCGTTTTATACAATGGAAAAACTGTTCTATTTATGTTGTATTTTATGCTTCGGGCGTTGACTTCTAAGGCCCTAACTATTCGATCCGGTGGAGCAACGCCCCAGAGTGAAGCCTAGGTTGCCCGGAACGTAGAAATGACCAGAACTTTCACACTGGTTGCAATTATTAGTTTTATACGATGGAAAAACTGCTCTATTTATTTTGTATTTTATGCTTCGGGCGTTGACTTCTTATGCCCTAACTACTCCATCTGGTGGAACAACGCCCTAGGGTGCAGCCTGTGTTTCCCGGAACGTAGAAATGACCATAACTTTCACACTGTAGCAATTATTCGTTTTATACGATGGAAAAACTGTTCTATTTATTTTGTATTTTGTGCTTCGGGCGTTGACTTCTAAGGCCCTAACAATTCAATCTGTTGGAGCAACGCCCTAGGGTGAAGCCTAGGTTGCCCGGAAAGTAGAAATAACCACAACTTTCATACTTGTTGCAATTATTCGTTTTATACGATGGAAAAGCTGTTATACTTATATTGTGTTTTATGCTTCTGGCGTTGACATCTTAGGCCCTAACTATTCGATCTGGCGGAACGACGCCCTAGAGTGAAGCCTAGGTTGCCCAGACCGTAGAAATGACCATCACTTTCAAACTGGTTGCAATTATTCCTGTTATACGATGGAAAAACTGTTGTATATTTATTGTATTTTATGCTTCGGGCGTTGACTTCCATGGCCCTATCTATTCGGTTTGGTGGAGCAACACACTACAGAGAAGCCTAGGTTGTCAGAAACGTAAGAAAAGAACATAACTTTCACACTGGTAGCAATTATTCGTTTTATACAATGGAAAAACTGTTCCATTTATTTTGTATTTTATGCTTCGGGCGTTGACTTCTAAGGCCCTAACTATTCGATCTGGTGGAGAAACGCCCTAGAGTGAAGCCTAGGTTGCCCGGAACGTAGAAATGACAAGGACTTTCACACTGGATGCTATTATTCGTTTTATACGATGGAAAAACTGTTATATTTATATTGTATTTTATGCTTCTGGCGTTGACTTATATGGCCCTACCTATTCGATATGGTGGAGAAACACCCTACAGTGAAGCCTAGGTTGTCAGAAACGTAGAAATGAACATAACTTTCACACTGGTAGCAATTATTCGTTTTATACAATGGAAAAACTGTTATATTTATATTGTATTTTATGCTTCTGGTGTTGACTTCTAAGGCCCTAACTATTCGATCTGGTGGAGCAACGCCCTAGAGTGAAGCCTAGGATGCCCGGAACGTAGAAATGACCAGAACTTTCAAACTGGTTGCTATTATTCGTTTTATACGATGGAAAAACTGTTATATTTATATTGTATTTTATGCTTCTGGCGTTGACTTCTTAGGCCCTAACTTTTCGATCTGGTGGAACAACGCCCTAGAGTGAAGCGTAGGTCGCCCGGAACGTAGAAATGACCATCACTTTCACACTGGTAGCAATTATTCGTTTAATACAATGGAAAAACTGCTCTATTTATTTTGTGTTTTATGCTTCGGGCGTTGACTTCTAAGGGCCTAACTATTCAATCTGTTGGATCAACGCCCTAGGGTGAAGCCTAGGTTGCCCGGAAAGTAGAAATGACCATACCTTTCATACTGGTTGCAATTATTTGTTTTATACGACGGAAAAGCTGTTGTATTTATACCGTATTTTATGCTTCTGGCGTTGACTTCTTATGCCCTAACTACTCAATCTGGTGGAACAACGCCCTAGGGTGCAGCCTGTGTTTCCCGCAACGTAGAAATGACCATAACTTTCACACCGGTAGCAATTATTCGTTTTATACGATGGAAAAACTGTTCTATTTATTTTGTATTTTATGCTTCGGGCGTTGACTTCTAAGGCCCTAACTATTCAATCTGTTGGAGCAACGCCCTAGGGTGAAGCCTAGGTTGCCCGGAAAGTAGAAATAACCACAACTTTCATACTTGTTGCAATTATTCGTTTTATACGATGGAAAAGCTGTTATATTTATATTGTGTTTTATGCTTCTGGCGTTGACATCTTAGACCCTAACTATTCGATCTGGCGGAACGACGCCCTAGAGTGAAGCCTAGGTTGCCCAGAACGTAGAAATGACCATCACTTTCAAACTGGTTGCAATTATTCCTGTTATACGATGGAAAAACTCTTGTATATTTAATGTATTTTATGCTTCGGCCGTTGACTTCCATGGCCCTATCTATTCGATTTGGTGGAGCAACACACTACAGTGAAGCCTAGGTTGTCAGAAACGTAAGAAAAGAACATAACTTTCACAGTGGTAGCAATTATTCGTTTTATACAATGGAAAAACTGTTCCACTTATTTTGTATTTTATGCTTCTGGCGTTGACTTCTTAGGCCCTAACTATTCGACCTGGTGGAGCAATGCCTCAGAGATAAGTCTAGGATGCACGAAACGCCGAAATGATCATTACTACCACACTGGTTGCAAATTATTCCTGCTATACGATGGAAAAACTGTTGCATCTTTATTGTATTTTATGCTTCTGGCGTTGACTTCTAAGGACCTCACTATCCGATCTGGTGGAGCAACGCCCTAGAGTGAAGCCTAGGTTGCCCAGAACGTAGAAATGACCATAACTTTCACACCGGTAGCAACTATTCGTTTTATACGATGGAAAAACTGTTCTATTTATTTTGTATTTTATGCTTCGCGCGTTGACTTCAAAGGCCCTAACTATTCAATCTGTTGGTGCAACGCCCTAGAGTGAAGCCTAGGTTGCCTGGAACGTAGAAATGAACATAACTTTCACACTGATTGCTATTATTCGTTTTATACGATGGAAAAACAGTTACATTTATATTGTGTTTTATGCTTCTGGCGTTGACTTCTAAGGCCCTAACTATTCAATCTGTTGGAGCAACGCCCTATCGTGAAGCCTAGGTTGCCCGGAAAGTAGAAATGACCATAACTTTAATACTGGTTGCAATTATTCGTTTTATATGACGGAAAAACTGTTGTATTTATATTGAATTTTAAGCTTCTGGCGTTCACTTCTTAGGCCCTAACTATTCGATCTGGTGGAAGAACGCCCTAGGGTGAAGCCTAGGTTGCCCGGAACGTAGAAATGACAATAAGTTTTACACTGGTAGCAATTATTCGTTTTATACAATGGAAAAACTGTTCTACTTAGTTTGCATTTTATGCTTCGGGCGTTGACATCTAAGCCCCTAACTGATTGATCTGGTGGAGCAACGCCCTAGAGTGAAGCCTAGATTGCCCGGAACGTTGAAATGACCATAACCTTCACACGGGTTGCAATTACCCGTGTTATACGATGGAAAAACTGTTGTACTTATATTGTATTTTATTCTTATGGCGTTCAATTCTAAGTCCCTAGCTATTCGATCTGGTGGGGCAACGCCCTAGAGTGAAACCTAGGTTACCCGGAACGTAGAAATTACCAGTACTTTCATACTGTTTGCAGTTATTCCTGTTATACGATGGAAAAACTGTTGCATCCTTATTGTATTTTATACTTCAGGCGTTGACTTCTGAGGCCGTAGCTATTCGATGTGGGGGAAGAACGCCGTACAGTGAAGCCTAGGTTGCCCGGAACGTAGAAATGACCATAAGTTTCATACTGGTTGCAATTATTCGTTTTATACGATGGAAAAACTGTTGTATTTATATCGTATTTTATGCTTCTGGCGTTCACTTCTTAGGCCCTAACTGTTCGATCTGGTGGAAAAACGCCCTAGGGTGAAGCCTAGGTCGCCCGGAACGTATAAATGACCATAACTTTTACACTTGTAGTAATTATTCGTTTTATACAATGGAAAAACTGTTTTATTTGTTTTGTATATAATGCTTGGGGCGTAGACTTCTAAGGCCCTAACTGTTTTATCTGGTGGAGCATCGCCCTAGAGTGAAGCCTATGTTGCCCGGAACGTAGAAATGACCATAACTTTCACACTGGTTGCTATTATTCGTTTTAGACGGTGGAAAGACTGTTGTACTTATATTGTATTTTATTCTTATGGCTTTGAATTCTAAGTCCCTTGCTATTCGATCTGGTGGAGCAACGCCCTAGAGTGAAACCTATGTTACCTGGAACGTAGAAATGACCACTACTATCACACTGGTTACAAATTATTCCTGCTATACGGTGGAAAAACTGTAGTATTTTTATTGCATTTTATGCTTCGGGCATTGACTTCTAAGGCCCTAACTATTAAATCTGTTGGTGCAACGCCCTAGGGTGAAGCCTGGGTTGCCCGGAACATGGAAATGACCATTACTTTCACACTGTTTGCAAATATACATTATATACCATGGAAAAGCTGTTGTATTTATATTGTATTTTATGCTTCTGGCGTTGACTTCTTACGCCCTAACTATTTAATCTGGTAGAGCACCGCCCTAGAGAGAAGCATAGGTTGCCCGGGACGTAGAACATACCATTACCTTCACACTGGTTGCAATTATTCCTGTTATACGATGGAAAAACTGTTGCTTCTTTATTGTATTTTATGCTCCTGGCATTGACTTCTAAGGCCCCAAATATTCGATCTGGTGGAGCAACGCCCTAGAGTGAAGCCTAGGTTGCCCAGAACGTAGAAATGACCATAACTTTCACACCGGTAGCAACTATCCGTTTTATACGATGGAAAAACTGTTCTATTTATTTTGTATTTTATGCTTCTGGCGTTGCCTTCTTAGGCCCTAACTATTCGATCTTGTGGAACAACGCCATAGAGTGAAGCATAGGTTGCCTGGAACGTAGAAATGACCATCACTTTCACACGGGTTGCAACTATTCCTGTTCTAGGATGGAAAGGCTGTTGTATTTTTATTGTATTTTATACTTCAGGCGTTGACTTCTGATGCCGTAGCTATTCGATGTGGTGGAAGAACGCCATACAGTGAAGCCTAGGTTGCCCGGAACGTAGAAATGACCATAAGTTTCATACTGGTTGCTATTATTCATTTTATACGATGGCAAATCTGTTGTATTTATATTGTATTTTACGCTTCTGGCGTTGACTTCTTAGGCCCTAACTATTCGATCTGGTGGAGCAATGCCTCAGAGATAAGTCTAGGATGCCCGAAACGCCGAAATGATCATTACTATCACGCTTGTTGCAATTATTCCTTTTATACGATGACAAGACTGTTGTTTTTTTATTGTATTTTATGCTTCAGTCGTAGACTTCTAAGGCCGTAGCTATTCGATATGCTGGGGCGCCGCCCTAGAGTGAAGCCTAGGTTGTCCGGTACGTAGAAATGACCACTACTATCACACTGGTTGCAATTATTCGCTTTATACGATGGAAAAACTGTTGCATCTTTATCGTATTTTATGCTTCTGGCGTTGACTTCTTAGGCCGTAACTATTCGATCTGGTGGAGCAACGCCCTGGAGTGAAACCTAGGTTGCCCGGTACGTAGAAATGACCTTAACTTTCACACTGTTTGCTATTATTCGTTTTATACGATGGAAAAACTGTTATATTTATTTTGTATTTAATGCTTCGGGCGTTGACTTCTAAGGCACTAACTGTTTGATCTGGTGGAGCAACGCCCTAGAGTGAAGCCTATGTTGCCCGGAACGTAGAAATGACCATAACTTTCACACTGGTTGCTATTATTCGTTTTAGACGATGTAAAAACTGTTATATTTATATTGTATTTTATGCTTCTGGCGTTGCCTTCTTAGGCCCTAACTATTCGATCTTGTGGAACAACGCCATAGAGTGAAGCATAGGTTGCCTGGAACGTAGAAATGACCATCACTTTCCCACGGGTTGCAACTATTCCTGTTCTAGGATGGAAAGGCTGTTGTATTTTTATTGTATTTTATACTTCAGGCGTTGACTTCTGATGCCGTAGCTATCCGATGTGGTGGAAGAACGCCATACAGTGAAGCCTAGGTTGCCCGGAACGTAGAAATGACCATAAGTTTCATACTGGTTGCTATTATTCGTTTCATACGATGGAAAGACTGTTGTATTTATATCGTATTTTATGCTTCTGGCGTTCACTTCTTAGGCCCTAACTATTCGATCTGGTGGAACAACGCCCTAGGGTGAAGCCTAGGTTGCCCGGAACGTAGAAATGACCATGACTTTTACACTGGTAGCAATTATTCGTTTTATACAATGGAAAAACCGTTCTATATATTTTGTGTTTTATGCTTCTGGCGTTGTCTTCTTAGGCCCTAACTATTCGATCAGGTGGAACAACGCCCTAGAGTGAAGACTAGATTGCCCGGAACATAGAAATGACCATTACTTTCACACTGTTTGCAAATACACATTATATACGACGGAAAAGCTGTTGTATTTATATTGTGTTTTATGCTTCTAGCGTTGACTTCTAAGGCCCTAACTGTTTGATCTGGTGGAGCATCGCCCTAGAGTGAAGCCTATGTTGCCCGGAACGTAGAAATGACCATAACTTTCACACTGGTTGCTACTATTCGTTTTAGACGGTGGAAAAACTGTTGTACTTATATTGTATTTTATTCTTATGGCTTTGAATTCTAAGTCCCTAGCTATTCGATCTGGTGGAGCAACGCCCTAGAGTGAAACCTGTGTTACCCGGAACGTAGAAATGACCACTACTATCACACTGGTTACAAATTATTCCTGCTATACGGTGGAAAAACTGTAGTATTTTTATTGCATTTTATGCTTCGGGCATTGACTTCTAAGGCCCTAACTATTAAATCTGTTGGTGCAACGTCCTAGAGTGAGGCCTAGGTTGACCGGAACGTAGAAATGACCATCACTTTCATACTGGTTGCAATTATTCGTTTTTTACGATGGAAAAACTGTTGTATTTGTATCGTATTTTATGCTTCTGGCGTTCACTTCTTAGGCCCTAACTGTTTGATCTGGTGGAGCAACGCCCTAGAGCGAAGCCTAGGTTGCCCGGTACGTAGAAATGACCATCACTTTCATACTGGTTGCAATTATTCGTTTTATATGATGGAAAAACTGTTGTATTTATGTTGTATTTTATGCTTCTGG
Organism: Calliopsis andreniformis; assembly: GCF_051401765.1. Lineage (NCBI taxonomy): Eukaryota > Metazoa > Arthropoda > Insecta > Hymenoptera > Andrenidae > Calliopsis > Calliopsis andreniformis. Next base: position 2,131,489 of record NW_027480460.1, on the reverse strand, counting down.
CGTTCACTTCTTAGGCCCTAACTACTCGGTCTGGTGGAACAACGCCCTAGGGTGAAGCCTAGGTTGCCCGGAACGTAGAAATGACCATAACTTTTACACTGCTTGCATTTATTCGTTTTATACAATGGAAAAACTGTTCCATTTATTTTGCATTTTATTCTCCGGGCGTCGACTTCTAAGGCCCTAACTGATTGGACTGGAGGTGCAACGAACTAGAGTGAAGCCTAGATTGCCCGGTACGTAGAAATGACCATCACCTTCAAACTGGTTGCAATTAATCCTTTTATACGATGGAAAAACTGATGTAGTTTTATTGCATTTTATGCTTTCGGCGTTGACTTCCAAGGCCCTAACGATTCAATCTGTTGGAGCAACGCCCTAGGGTCAAGCCTAGGTTGCCCGGAAAGTATAAATGACGTTACCTTTCATACTGGTTGCAATTATTCGTTTTATACGATGGAAAAGCTGTTTTATTTTTATTGCATTTTGTGCTTCGGGCATTGTCTTCTAAGTCCCTAACTATTCAATCTGTTGGAGCAACGCCCTTGAGTGAGGCCTAGGTTGCCCGGAACGTAGAAATGACCATAACTTTCATACTGGTTGCAATTATTCCTGTTATACAATGGAAAAACGGTTGTATTTTTATTGTATTTTGTGCTTCTGGCGTTTAATTCTAAGTCCCTAGCTATTCGATATGGTGGAGCAATGCCCTAGAGTGAAGCCTAGGTTGCCCGGATCGTAGAAATGACCATTACTTTCACACTGGTTGCAATTATTCATTTTATACGATGGAAAAGCTGTTGTATTTATATTGTACTTTATGCTTCTGGCGTTGACTTCTAAGGCCGTAGCTATTAGATGTGGTGGAGCAACGTCCTAGAGTGACGGCTAGGTTGCCGGGAACGTAGAAATCACCATTACTTTCACAATGTTTGCAATCATTCATTTTATACGATGGAAAAACTGTTGTACTTATATTGTATTTTATCCATCTGGCGTTGAATTCTAAGTCCCTAGCTGTTAGATCTGGTGGGGCAACGCCCTAGAGTGAAACCTCGGTTACCTGGAACGTAGAAATGACCATTACTTTCACACTGTTTGCAATTATCCTTTTTATACGATGGAAAAGCTGTTCTTTTTATTTTGTATTTTATGCTTCGGGCGTTGACTTCTTAGTCCCTAACAATTTGATCTGGTGGAGCACCGCCCTAGAGTGAAGCCTAGGTTCCCGGAGCGTAGAAATGATCATAACTTTCACACAGGTTGCTATTATTCGTTTTATACGAAGGAAAAACTGTTGTATTTATATTGTATTTTATGCTTCTGGCGTTCACTTCTTAGGCCCTAACTATTCGATCTGGTGGAGCAATGCCTCAGAGTTAAGTCTAGGATGCCCGAAACGCCGAAATGATCATTACTTTCACGCTTGTTGCAATTATTCCTGTTATACCATGAAAAGACTGTTGTATTTTTATTGTATTTTGTGCCTCAGGCGTAGGCTTCTAAGGCCGTAGCTATTCGATATGGTGGAGCACCGCTCTAGAGTGAAGCCTAGGTTGCTCGGAACGTAGAAATGACCATCACTTTCAAACTGGTTGCAATTAATCCTTTTATACGATGGAAAAACTGTTGTATTTTTATTGCATTTTATGCTTCCGGCGTTGACTTCGAAGGCCCTAACTATTCAATCTGTTGGAGCAACGCCCTAGGCTGAAGCCTAGGTCGCCCGGAAAGTTGAAATGACATTAACTTTCATACTGGTTGCAATTATTCGTTTTATACGATGGAAAAACTGTTGTATTTATATTGTATTTTATGCTTCTGGCGTTGACTTCTACGGCACTAACTATTCGATCTGGTGGAGCAACGCACTAGAGAGAAGCCGAGCTTGCCCGGAACGTAGAAATGACCATCACTTTCAAACTGGTTGCAATTATTCCTGTTATATGATGGAAAAACAGTTGTATTTTTATTACATTTTCTGCTTCGGGCATTGACTTCTAAGGCCCTAATTATTCAATCTGTTGGAGCAACGCCCTAGGGTGTAGCCTAGGTTGCCCGAAACGTAGAAATGACCATAACTTTCATACTGGTTGCAATTATTCGTTTTATATGATGGAAAAACTGCTGTATTTATATTGTATCTTATGCTTCTGGCGTTGACTTCTTAGGACCTAACAATTCGATCTGGTGGAACAACGCCCTAGAGTGAAGCCTAGGTTGCCTGGAACGTACAAATGCCATCACTTTCACACGGGTTGCAATTATTCCTGTTACAGGATGGAAAGACTGTTGTATTTTTATTGTATTTTATGCTTCAGGCGTTGACTTATGAGGCCGTAGCTATTCGATGTGGTGGAAGAACGCCATAGAGTGAAGCCTAGGTTGAACGGAACGTAGAAATGACCATAACTTTCATACTGGTGGCAATTATTCGTTCTATATGATAGAAAGACTGTTGTATTTATATTGTATTTTATGCTGCTGGCGTTCACTTCTTAGGCCCTAACTATTCGATCTGGTGGAACAACGCCCTGGGGTGAAGCCTAGGTTGCCCGGAACGTAGAAATGACCATAACTTTCACACTGGTTTCTATTATTCGTTTTATACGATGGAAAAACTGTTATATTTCTATTGTACTTTATGCTTCTGGCGTTGCCTTCTTAGGCGCTAACTGTTCGATCTGGTAGAACAACGCCCTACAGTGAAGCCTAGGTTACCCGGAACGTAGAAATGACCAGTACTTTCACACTGTTTGCAGTGACTTCTGTTATACGATGGAAAAACTGTTGCATCTTTATTGAATTTTATGCTTCTGGCGTTGACTTCTAAGGCCCTAACTATTCTATCTGGTGTATCAACGCCCTAGAGTGAAGCCTAGGTTGCTCGGAATGTAAAAATGACCATTACGTTCACACTGGTTGAAATTATTCGTTTTATACGATGGAAAAACTGTTATATTTAAATTGTATTTTATGCTTCTGGCGTTGATTTCTTAGGCCCTAACTATTCAATCTGGTGGAACAACACCCTAGACTGAGGCCTAGGTTGCCCGGAACGTAGAAATGACCATCACTTCCATACTGGTAGCAATCATTCGTTTTATACGATGGAAAAACTGTTGTATTTATATTGTATTTGATGCTTCTGGCGTTGACTTCTGAGGCACAAACTATTCGATCTGGTGGAGCAATGCCCTAGAGTGAAGGCTAGGTTGCCCGGAACGTAGAAATGACCATCACTTTCAAACTGGTTGCAATTAATCCTTTTATACGATGGAAAAACTGTTGTATTTTTATTGCATTTTGTGCTTCGGGCGTTGACTTATGAGGCCGTAGCTATTCGATGTGGTGGAAGAACGCCATAGAGTGAAGCCTAGTTTGCCCGGAACGTAGAAAGGACCATAACTTTCATACTGGTGGCAATTATTGGTTCTATATGATGGAAGAACTGTTGTATTTATATTGTATTTTATGCTGCTGGCGTTCACTTCTTAGGCCCTAACTATTCGATCTGGTGGAACAACGCCCTGGGGTGAAGCCTAGGGTGCCGGGAACGTAGAAATGACCATAACTTTCACACTGGTTTCTATTATTCGTTTTATACGATGGAAAAACTGTTATATTTATATTGTACTTTATGCTTCTGGCGTTGCCTTCTTAGGCCCTAACTGTTCGATGTGGTAGAGCAACGCCCTAGAGTGAAGCCTCGGTTACCCGGAACGTAGAAATGACCAGTACTTTCACACTGTTTGCAGTGACTCCTGTTATACGATGGAAAAACTGTTGCATCTTTATTGAATTTTATGCTTCTGGCGTTGACTTCTAAGGCCCTAACTATGCTATCCGGTGTATCAACGCCCTAGAGTGAAGCCTAGGTTGCTCGGAATGTAAAAATGACCATATCATTCACACTGGTTGAAATTATTCGTTTTATACGATGGAAAAACTGTTATATTTATATTGTATTTTATGCTTCTGGCGTTGATTTCTTAGGCCCTAACTATTCAATCTGTTGGAGCAACGCCCTAGGGTGAAGCCTTGGTTGCCCGGAAAGTAGAAATGACAATAACTTTCACACTGGTTGCAATTATTCGTTTTATACGATGGAAAAGCTGTTGCATCTTTATTGCATTTTATGCTTCTGTCGTTGACGTCTAAGGCCGTAGCTATTAGATCTGGTGGAGCAACGCACTAGAGTGACGTCTAGATTGCCTGGAACGTAGAAATGACCATTACTTTCGAAATGTTTGCAATTATTCATTTTATACGATGGAAAAACTGTTGTACTTATATTGTATTTTATGCTTCTGGCGTTGACTTCTTATGCCACAACTATTCCATCTGGTGGAACAACGCTCTAGGGTGAAGCCTAGGTTGACCGGAAAGTAGAAATGGAAATAACTTTCACACCGGTAGCAATCATTCGTTTTATACGATGGAAAAACTGTTCTATTTATTTTGTACTTTATGCTTCGGCCGTTGACTTCTAAGGCCCTAACTATTCGATCTGTTGGAGCAACGCCCTGGGGTGAAGCCTAGGTTACCCGGAACGTAGAAATGACCAGTACCTTCACACTGTTTGCAGTGTCTCCTGTTATACGATGGAAAAGCTCTTGCATCTTTATTGAATTTTATGCTTCTGGCGTTGACTTCTAAGGCCCTAACCATTCTATCTGGTGTATCAACGCCCTAGAGTGAAGCCTAGGTTGCTCGGAATGTAAAAATGACCATAACATTCACACTGGTTGAAATTATTCGTTTTATACGATGGAAAGACTGTTATATTTAAATTGTACTTTATGCTTCTGGCGTTGATTTCTTAGACCCTAACTATTCAATCTGGTGGAACAACACCCTAGACTGAGGCCTAGGTTGCCCGGAACGTAGAAATGACCATCACTTCCATACTGGTAGCAATCATTCGTTTTATACGATGGAAAAACTGTTGTATTTATATTGTATTTGATGCTTCTGGCGTTGACTTCTGAGGCACAAACTATTCGATCTGGTGGAGCAATGCCCTAGAGTGAAGGCTAGGTTGCCCGGAACGTAGAAATGACCATCACTTTCAAACTGGTTGCAATTAATCCTTTTATACGATGGAAAAACTGTTGTATTTTTATTGCATTTTATGCTTCCGGCGTTGACTTCGAAGGCCCTAACTATTCAATCTGTTGGAGCAACGCCCTAGGCTGAAGCCTAGGTTGCCCGGAAAGTTGAAATGACATTAACTTTCATACTGGTTGCAATTATTCGTTTTATACGATGGAAAAACAGTTCTATTTATTTTGTATTTTATATTTCGGCCGTTGACTTCTAAAGCCATAACTATTCGATCTGTTGGAGCTACGCCCTAGGGTGAAGCCTATGTTGCTCGGAATGTAGAAATGACCATAGCTTTCACACCGCTAGCAATTATTCGTTTTACACGATGGAAAAACTGTTCTATTTATTTTGTATTTTATGCATCGGGCGTTGACTTCTAAGGCCCTAACTATTCAATCTGTTGGAGCAACGCCCGACGGTGAAGCCTAGGTTGCCCGGAAAGTAGAAATGACGTTAACTTTCACACTGGTTGCAATTATTCGTTCGATACGATGGAAAAACTGTTATATTTATATTGTATCTTATGCTTCTGATGTTGACTTCTTAGGCCCTAACAATTCGATCTGGTGGAAGAACGACCTAGAGTGAGGCCTAGGTTGCCCGGAACGTAGAACTGACCATAACTTATACACTGGTAGCATTTATTCGTTTTATGCGACGGAAAAACTGTTGTATTTATATTGTATTTTATGCTTCTGGCGTTGACTTCTAAGGCACTAACTATTCGATCTGGTGGAGCGACGCCCTAGAGTGAAGCCTAGGTTTCGCGGAAAGTAGAAAGGACAATAACTTTCACACTGGTTGCAATTGTTCGTTCTATACGATGGAAAAGCTGTTGCATCTGTATTGTATTTTATGCTTCTGTCGTTGACGTCTAAGGCCGTAGCTATTAGATGTGGTGGAGCAACGCACTAGAGTGACGCCTAGGTTGCCCGGAACGTAGAAATGACCATTACTTTCGCAATGTTTGCAATTATTCGTTTTATACGATGGAAAAACTGTAATACTTATATCGTATTTTATGCTTCTGGCGTTGACTTCTTATGCCCTAACTATTCCATCTGGCGGAACAACGCCCTAGGGTGGAGCCTAGGTTGCCCGGAACGTAGAAATGGAAATAACTTTCACACCGGTAGCAATTATTCGTTTTATACGATAGAAAAACAGTTCTATTTATTTTGTATTTTATTTTTCGGCCGTTGACTTCTAAAGCCATAACTATTCGATCTGTTGGAGCAACGCCCGACGGTGAAGCCTAGGTTGCCCGGAAAGTAGAAATGACATTAACTTTCACACTGGTTGCAATTATTCGTTATATACGATGGAAAAACCGTTATATTTATATTGTATCTTATGCTTCTGGCGTTGACTTCTTAGGCCCTATCAATTCGATCTGGTGGAAAAACGACCTAGAGTGAGGCCTAGGTTGCCCGGAACGTAGAACTGACCATAACTTTTACACTGGTAGCAATTATTCGTTTTCACAATGGAAAAACTGTTCTATTTACTTTGTATTTTATGCTTCGGGCGTTGACTTCTAAGGCCCTAGCTGTTTGATCTGGTGGAGCAACGCCCTAGAGTGAAGCCTAGGTTGCCCAGAACGTAGAAATGACCATAACTTTCACACTGGTTGCTATTATTCGTTCTATACGATGGAAAAACTGTTATATTTATATTGTATCTTATGCTTCTGGCGTTGACTTGTTAGGCCCTAACAATTCGATCTGGTGGAACAACGACCTAGAGTGAGGCCTAGGTAGCACGGAACGTAGAAATGACCATCACTTCCATACTGGTAGCAATTATTCGTTTTATACGATGGAAAAACTGTTTTATTTATATTGCATTTGATGCTTCTGGCGCTGACTTCTAAGGCTCTAACTATTCCATCTGGCGGAACAACGTCCTAGGGTGGAGCCTAGGTTGCCCGGAACGTAGAAATGGAAATAACTTTCACACCGGTTGCAATTATTCGTTTTATACGATGGAAAAACTGTTGTATTTATATTGTATTTTATGCTTCTGGCGTTGACTTCTAAGGCACTAACTATTCGATCTGGTGGAGCAACGCAATAGAGTGAAGCCTAGGTTGCCCGGAACGTAGAATTGGCCATCACCTTCAAACTGGTTGCAATTATTCCTGTTATATGATGGAAAAACTGTTGTATTTTTATAGCATTTTATGCTTCGGGCATTGACTTCTAAGGTCCTAACTACTCCATCTGGTGGAACAACGCCCTAGGGTGAAGCCTAGGTTGCCCGGAACGTAGAAATGGAAATAACTTTCACACCGGTAGCAATTATTCGTTTTATACGATGGAAAAACAGTTCTATTTATATTGTATTTTATGCTTCGGCCGTTGACTCCTAAGGCCCTAACTATTCGATCTGTTGGGGCAACGGCCTAGGGTGAAGCCTAGGTTGCCGGAAAGTAGAAATGACCATCACTTTCAAACTGGTTGCAACTAATCCTGTTATACGATGGAAAAACTGTTGTATTTATATTGTATTTTATGCTTCGGGCGTTGACTTCTTAGGCCCTAACTATTCGATCTGGTGGAACAACGGCCTAGGGTGAAGCCTAGGTTGCCCGGAACGCAGAAATGACCATAACTTCACACTGGTATCAATTATTCGTTTTATACGATGGAAAAACTGTTGTATTTATATTGTATTTTATGCTTCTGGCGTTGACTTCTAAGGCACTAACTATTCGATCTGGTGGAGCAACGCAATAGAGTGAAGCCTAGGTTGCCCGGAACGCAGAATTGGCCATCACTTTCAAACTGGTTGCAATTATTCCTGTTATATGATGGTAACACTGTTGTATTTTTTTTGCATTTTATGCTTCGGGCATTGACTTTTAAGGTCCTAACTATTCAATCTGTTGGAGCAACGCCCGACGGTGAAGCCTAGGTTGCCAGGAAAGTAGAAATGACGTTAACTTTCACACTGGTTGCAATTATTCGTTCGATACGATGGAAAAACTGTTATATTTATATTGTATCTTATGCTTCTGATGTTGACTTCTTAGGCCCTAACAATTCTATCTTGTGGAAAAACGACCTAGAGTGAGGCCTAGGTTGCCCGGAAAGTTGAAATGACATTAACTTTCATACTGGTTGCAATTATTCGTTTTATACGATGGAAAAACTGTTGTATTTATATTGTATTTTATGCTTCTGGCGTTGACTTCTACGGCACTAACTATTCGATCTGGTGGAGCAACGCACTAGAGAGAAGCCGAGCTTGCCCGGAACGTAGAAATGACCATCACTTTCAAACTGGTTGCAATTATTCCTGTTATATGATGGAAAAACAGTTGTATTTTTATTACATTTTCTGCTTCGGGCATTGACTTCTAAGGCCCTAATTATTCAATCTGTTGGAGCAACGCCCTAGGGTGTAGCCTAGGTTGCCCGAAACGTAGAAATGACCATAACTTTCATACTGGTTGCAATTATTCGTTTTATATGATGGAAAAACTGCTGTATTTATATTGCATCTTATGCTTCTGGCGTTGACTTCTTAGGACCTAACAATTCGATCTGGTGGAACAACGCCCTAGAGTGAAGCCTAGGTTGCCTGGAACGTACAAATGCCATCACTTTCACACGGGTTGCAATTATTCCTGTTACAGGATGGAAAGACTGTTGTATTTTTATTGTATTTTATGCTTCAGGCGTTGACTTATGAGGCCGTAGCTATTCGATGTGGTGGAAGAACGCCATAGAGTGAAGCCTAGGTTGAACGGAACGTAGAAATGACCATAACTTTCATACTGGTGGCAATTATTCGTTCTATATGATAGAAAGACTGTTGTATTTATATTGTATTTTATGCTGCTGGCGTTCACTTCTTAGGCCCTAACTATTCGATCTGGTGGAACAACGCCCTGGGGTGAAGCCTAGGTTGCCCGGAACGTAGAAATGACCATAACTTTCACACTGGTTTCTATTATTCGTTTTATACGATGGAAAAACTGTTATATTTCTATTGTACTTTATGCTTCTGGCGTTGCCTTCTTAGGCGCTAACTGTTCGATCTGGTAGAACAACGCCCTACAGTGAAGCCTAGGTTACCCGGAACGTAGAAATGACCAGTACTTTCACACTGTTTGCAGTGACTTCTGTTATACGATGGAAAAACTGTTGCATCTTTATTGAATTTTATGCTTCTGGCGTTGACTTCTAAGGCCCTAACTATTCTATCTGGTGTATCAACGCCCTAGAGTGAAGCCTAGGTTGCTCGGAATGTAAAAATGACCATTACGTTCACACTGGTTGAAATTATTCGTTTTATACGATGGAAAAACTGTTATATTTAAATTGTATTTTATGCTTCTGGCGTTCATTTCTTAGGCCCTAACTATTCAATCTGGTGGAACAACACCCTAGACTGAGGCCTAGGTTGCCCGGAACGTAGAAATGACCATCACTTCCATACTGGTAGCAATCATTCGTTTTATACGATGGAAAAACTGTTGTATTTATATTGTATTTGATGCTTCTGGCGTTGACTTCTGAGGCACAAACTATTCGATCTGGTGGAGCAATGCCCTAGAGTGAAGGCTAGGTTGCCCGGAACGTAGAAATGACCATCACTTTCAAACTGGTTGCAATTAATCCTTTTATACGATGGAAAAACTGTTGTATTTTTATTGCATTTTGTGCTTCGGGCGTTGACTTATGAGGCCGTAGCTATTCGATGTGGTGGAAGAACGCCATAGAGTGAAGCCTAGTTTGCCCGGAACGTAGAAAGGACCATAACTTTCATACTGGTGGCAATTATTGGTTCTATATGATGGAAGAACTGTTGTATTTATATTGTATTTTATGCTGCTGGCGTTCACTTCTTAGGCCCTAACTATTCGATCTGGTGGAACAACGCCCTGGGGTGAAGCCTAGGGTGCCGGGAACGTAGAAATGACCATAACTTTCACACTGGTTTCTATTATTCGTTTTATACGATGGAAAAACTGTTATATTTATATTGTACTTTATGCTTCTGGCGTTGCCTTCTTAGGCCCTAACTGTTCGATGTGGTAGAGCAACGCCCTAGAGTGAAGCCTCGGTTACCCGGAACGTAGAAATGACCAGTACTTTCACACTGTTTGCAGTGACTCCTGTTATACGATGGAAAAACTGTTGCATCTTTATTGAATTTTATGCTTCTGGCGTTGACTTCTAAGGCCCTAACTATGCTATCCGGTGTATCAACGCCCTAGAGTGAAGCCTAGGTTGCTCGGAATGTAAAAATGACCATATCATTCACACTGGTTGAAATTATTCGTTTTATACGATGGAAAAACTGTTATATTTATATTGTATTTTATGCTTCTGGCGTTGATTTCTTAGGCCCTAACTATTCAATCTGTTGGAGCAACGCCCTAGGGTGAAGCCTTGGTTGCCCGGAAAGTAGAAATGACAATAACTTTCACACTGGTTGCAATTATTCGTTTTATACGATGGAAAAGCTGTTGCATCTTTATTGCATTTTATGCTTCTGTCGTTGACGTCTAAGGCCGTAGCTATTAGATGTGGTGGAGCAACGCACTAGAGTGACGTCTAGATTGCCTGGAACGTAGAAATGACCATTACTTTCGCAATGTTTGCAATTATTCATTTTATACGATGGAAAAACTGTTGTACTTATATTGTATTTTATGCTTCTGGCGTTGACTTCTTATGCCACAACTATTCCATCTGGTGGAACAACGCTCTAGGGTGAAGCCTAGGTTGACCGGAAAGTAGAAATGGAAATAACTTTCACACCGGTAGCAATTATTCGTTTTATACGATGGAAAAACTGTTCTATTTATTTTGTACTTTATGCTTCGGCCGTTGACTTCTAAGGCCCTAACTATTCGATCTGTTGGAGCAACGCCCTAGGGTGAAGCCTAGGTTACCCGGAACGTAGAAATGACCAGTACCTTCACACTGTTTGCAGTGTCTCCTGTTATACGATGGAAAAGCTCTTGCATCTTTATTGAATTTTATGCTTCTGGCGTTGACTTCTAAGGCCCTAACCATTCTATCTGGTGTATCAACGCCCTAGAGTGAAGCCTAGCTTGCTCGGAATGTAAAAATGACCATAACATTCACACTGGTTGAAATTATTCGTTTTATACGATGGAAAGACTGTTATATTTAAATTGTACTTTATGCTTCTGGCGTTGATTTCTTAGACCCTAACTATTCAATCTGGTGGAACAACACCCTAGACTGAGGCCTAGGTTGCCCGGAACGTAGAAATGACCATCACTTCCATACTGGTAGCAATCATTCGTTTTATACGATGGAAAAACTGTTGTATTTATATTGTATTTGATGCTTCTGGCGTTGACTTCTGAGGCACAAACTATTCGATCTGGTGGAGCAATGCCCTAGAGTGAAGGCTAGGTTGCCCGGAACGTAGAAATGACCATCACTTTCAAACTGGTTGCAATTAATCCTTTTATACGATGGAAAAACTGTTGTATTTTTATTGCATTTTATGCTTCCGGCGTTGACTTCGAAGGCCCTAACTATTCAATCTGTTGGAGCAACGCCCTAGGCTGAAGCCTAGGTTGCCCGGAAAGTTGAAATGACATTAACTTTCATACTGGTTGCAATTATTCGTTTTATACGATGGAAAAACAGTTCTATTTATTTTGTATTTTATATTTCGGCCGTTGACTTCTAAAGCCATAACTATTCGATCTGTTGGAGCTACGCCCTAGGGTGAAGCCTATGTTGCTCGGAATGTAGAAATGACCATAGCTTTCACACCGCTAGCAATTATTCGTTTTACACGATGGAAAAACTGTTCTATTTATTTTGTATTTTATGCATCGGGCGTTGACTTCTAAGGCCCTAACTATTCAATCTGTTGGAGCAACGCCCGACGGTGAAGCCTAGGTTGCCCGGAAAGTAGAAATGACATTAACTTTCACACTGGTTGCAATTATTCGTTCTTTACGATGGAAAAACCGTTATATTTATATTGTATCTTATGCTTCTGGCGTTGACTTCTTAGGCCCTATCAATTCGATCTGGTGGAAAAACGACCTAGAGTGAGGCCTAGGTTGCCCGGAACGTAGAACTGACCATTACTTTTACACTGGTAGCAATTATTCGTTTTCACAATGGAAAAACTGTTCTATTTATTTTGTATTTTATGCTTCGGGCGTTGACTTCTAAGGCCCTAGCTGTTTGATCTGGTGGAGCAACGCCCTAGAGTGAAGCCTAGGTTGCCCGGAACGTAGAATTGACCATAACTTTCACACTGGTTGCTATTATTCGTTCTATACGATGGAAAAACTGTTGTATTTATATTGTATTTTATGCTTCTGGCGTTGACTTCTATGGCACTAACTATTCGATCTGGTGGAGCAACGCAATAGAGTGAAGCCTAGGTTGCCCGGAACGCAGAATTGGCCATCACTTTCAAACTGGTTGCAATTATTCCTGTTATATGATGGTAACACTGTTGTATTTTTTTTGCATTTTATGCTTCGGGCATTGACTTTTAAGGTCCTAACTATTCAATCTGTTGGAGCAACGCCCGACGGTGAAGCCTAGGTTGCCCGGAAAGTAGAAATGACGTTAACTTTCACACTGGTTGCAATTATTCGTTCGATACGATGGAAAAACTGTTATATTAATATTGTATCTTATGCTTCTGATGTTGACTTCTTAGGCCCTAACAATTCTATCTGGTGGAAAAACGACCTAGAGTGAGGCCTAGGTTGCCCGGCACGTAGAACTGACCATAACTTTTACACTGGTAGCATTTATTCGTTTTATACGACGGAAAAACTGTTGTATTTATATTGTATTTTATGCTTCTGGCGTTGACTTCTAAGGCACTAACTATTCGATCTGGTGGAGCAACGCCCTAGAGTGAAGCCTAGGTTTCGCTGAAAGTAGAAAGGACAATAACTTTCACACTGGTTGCAATTGTTCGTTTTATACGATGGAAAAGCTGTTGCATCTGTATTGTATTTTATGCTTGTGTCGTTGACGTCTATGGTCGTAGCTATTAGATGTGGTGGAGCAACGCACTAGAGTGACGCCTAGGTTGCCCGGAACGTAGAAATGCCCATTACTTTCGCAATGTTTGCAGTTATTCGTTTTATACGATGGAAAAACTGTAGTACTTATATCGTATTTTATGCTTCTGGCGTTGACTTCTTATGCCCTAACTATTCCATCTGGCGGAACAACGCCCTAGGGTGGAGCCTAGGTTGCCCGGAACGTAGAAATGGAAATAACTTTCACACCGGTAGCAATTATTCGTTTTATACGATGGAAAAACTGTTGTATTTATATTGTATTTTATGTTTCGGCCGTTGACTTCTAAAGCCATAACTATTCGATCTGTTGGAGCTACGCCCTAGGGTGAAGCCTATGTTGCTCGGAATGTAGAAATGACCATAGCTTTCACACCGCTAGCAATTATTCGTTTTACACGATGGAAAAACTGTTCTATTTATTTTGTATTTTATGCATCGGGCGTTGACTTCTAAGGCCCTAACTATTCAATCTGTTGGAGCAACGCCCGACGGTGAAGCCTAGGTTGCCCGGAAAGTAGAAATGACATTAACTTTCACACTGGTTGCAATTATTCGTTCTTTACGATGGAAAAACCGTTATATTTATATTGTATCTTATGCTTCTGGCGTTGACTTCTTAGGCCCTATCAATTCGATCTGGTGGAAAAACGACCTAGAGTGAGGCCTAGGTTGCCCGGAACGTAGAACTGACCATTACTTTTACACTGGTAGCAATTATTCGTTTTCACAATGGAAAAACTGTTCTATTTATTTTGTATTTTATGCTTCGGGCGTTGACTTCTAAGGCCCTAGCTGTTTGATCTGGTGGAGCAACGCCCTAGAGTGAAGCCTAGGTTGCCCGGAACGTAGAATTGACCATAACTTTCACACTGGTTGCTATTATTCGTTCTATACGATGGAAAAACTGTTATATTTATATTGTATCTTATGCTTCTGGCGTTGACTTGTTAGGCCCTAACAATTCGATCTGGTGGAACAACGACCTAGAGTGAGGCCTAGGTCGCACGGAACGTAGAAATGACCATCACTTCCATACTGCTAGCAATTATTCGTTTTATACGATGGAAAAACTGTTTTATTTATATTGTATTTTATGCTTCTGGCGCTGACTTCTAAGGCTCTAACTATTCGATCTGGTGGAGCAACGCCCTAGAGTGAAGCCTAGGTTTCGCGGAAAGTAGAAAGGACAATAACTTTCACACTGGTTGCAACTGTTCGTTTTATACGATGGAAAAGCTGTTGCATCTGTATTGTATTTTATGCTTCTGTCGTTGACGTCTAAGGCCGTAGCTATTAGATGTGGTGGAGCAACGCACTAGAGTGACGCCTAGGTTGCCCGGAACGTAGAAATGATCATCACTTTCAAACTGGTTGCAATTATTCCTGTTATATGATGGAAAAACTGTTGTATTTTTATTGCATTATATGTTTCGGGCGTTGACTTCTACGGCCCTAACTATTCAACCTGTTGGAGCAACGCCCTAGGGTGAAGTCTAGGTTGCTCGGAAATTAGGAATGACCATAAGTTTCATACTGGTTGCAATTATTCCTGTTATATGATGGAAAAACTGTTGTATTTTTATTGCATTTTATGCTTCCGGCGTTGACTTCGAAGGCCCTAACTATTCAATCTGTTGGAGCAACGCCCTAGGCTGAAGCCTAGGTTGCCCGGAAAGTTGAAATGACATTAACTTTCATACTGGTTGCAATTATTCGTTTTATACGATGGAAAAACAGTTCTATTTATTTTGTATTTTATATTTCGGCCGTTGACTTCTAAAGCCATAACTATTCGATCTGTTGGAGCTACGCCCTAGGGTGAAGCCTATGTTGCTCGGAATGTAGAAATGACCATAGCTTTCACACCGCTAGCAATTATTCGTTTTACACGATGGAAAAACTGTTCTATTTATTTTGTATTTTATGCATCGGGCGTTGACTTCTAAGGCCCTAACTATTCAATCTGTTGGAGCAACGCCCGACGGTGAAGCCTAGGTTGCCCGGAAAGTAGAAATGACGTTAACTTTCACACTGGTTGCAATTATTCGTTCGATACGATGGAAAAACTGTTATATTTATATTGTATCTTATGCTTCTGATGTTGACTTCTTAGGCCCTAACAATTCGATCTGGTGGAAGAACGACCTAGAGTGAGGCCTAGGTTGCCCGGAACGTAGAACTGACCATAACTTATACACTGGTAGCATTTATTCGTTTTATACGACGGAAAAACTGTTGTATTTATATTGTATTTTATGCTTCTGGCGTTGACTTCTAAGGCACTAACTATTCGATCTGGTGGAGCGACGCCCTAGAGTGAAGCCTAGGTTTCGCGGAAAGTAGAAAGGACAATAACTTTCACACTGGTTGCAATTGTTCGTTCTATACGATGGAAAAGCTGTTGCATCTGTATTGTATTTTATGCTTCTGTCGTTGACGTCTAAGGCCGTAGCTATTAGATGTGGTGGAGCAACGCACTAGAGTGACGCCTAGGTTGCCCGGAACGTAGAAATGACCATTACTTTCGCAATGTTTGCAATTATTCGTTTTATACGATGGAAAAACTGTAATACTTATATCGTATTTTATGCTTCTGGCGTTGACTTCTTATGCCCTAACTATTCCATCTGGCGGAACAACGCCCTAGGGTGGAGCCTAGGTTGCCCGGAACGTAGAAATGGAAATAACTTTCACACCGGTAGCAATTATTCGTTTTATACGATAGAAAAACAGTTCTATTTATTTTGTATTTTATTTTTCGGCCGTTGACTTCTAAAG
The DNA here is from genome assembly GCF_051401765.1 of Calliopsis andreniformis. Taxonomy (NCBI): domain Eukaryota; kingdom Metazoa; phylum Arthropoda; class Insecta; order Hymenoptera; family Andrenidae; genus Calliopsis; species Calliopsis andreniformis. The sequence continues at coordinate 2,115,546 of NW_027480460.1, read as the reverse complement.
CCATAACTATTCGATCTGTTGGAGCAACGCCCGACGGTGAAGCCTAGGTTGCCCGGAAAGTAGAAATGACATTAACTTTCACACTGGTTGCAATTATTCGTTATATACGATGGAAAAACCGTTATATTTATATTGCATTTGATGCTTCTGGCGCTGACTTCTAAGGCTCTAACTATTCCATCTGGCGGAACAACGTCCTAGGGTGGAGCCTAGGTTGCCCGGAACGTAGAACTGACCATAACTTTTACACTGGTAGCAATTATTCGTTTTCACAATGGAAAAACTGTTCTATTTACTTTGTATTTTATGCTTCGGGCGTTGACTTCTAAGGCCCTAGCTGTTTGATCTGGTGGAGCAACGCCCTAGAGTGAAGCCTAGGTTGCCCAGAACGTAGAAATGACCATAACTTTCACACTGGTTGCTATTATTCGTTCTATACGATGGAAAAACTGTTATATTTATATTGTATCTTATGCTTCTGGCGTTGACTTGTTAGGCCCTAACAATTCGATCTGGTGGAACAACGACCTAGAGTGAGGCCTAGGTAGCACGGAACGTAGAAATGACCATCACTTCCATACTGGTAGCAATTATTCGTTTTATACGATGGAAAAACTGTTTTATTTATATTGCATTTGATGCTTCTGGCGCTGACTTCTAAGGCTCTAACTATTCCATCTGGCGGAACAACGTCCTAGGGTGGAGCCTAGGTTGCCCGGAACGTAGAAATGGAAATAACTTTCACACCGGTTGCAATTATTCGTTTTATACGATGGAAAAACTGTTGTATTTATATTGTATTTTATGCTTCTGGCGTTGACTTCTAAGGCACTAACTATTCGATCTGGTGGAGCAACGCAATAGAGTGAAGCCTAGGTTGCCCGGAACGTAGAATTGGCCATCACCTTCAAACTGGTTGCAATTATTCCTGTTATATGATGGAAAAACTGTTGTATTTTTATAGCATTTTATGCTTCGGGCATTGACTTCTAAGGTCCTAACTACTCCATCTGGTGGAACAACGCCCTAGGGTGAAGCCTAGGTTGCCCGGAACGTAGAAATGGAAATAACTTTCACACCGGTAGCAATTATTCGTTTTATACGATGGAAAAACAGTTCTATTTATATTGTATTTTATGCTTCGGCCGTTGACTCCTAAGGCCCTAACTATTCGATCTGTTGGGGCAACGGCCTAGGGTGAAGCCTAGGTTGCCGGAAAGTAGAAATGACCATCACTTTCAAACTGGTTGCAACTAATCCTGTTATACGATGGAAAAACTGTTGTATTTATATTGTATTTTATGCTTCGGGCGTTGACTTCTTAGGCCCTAACTATTCGATCTGGTGGAACAACGGCCTAGGGTGAAGCCTAGGTTGCCCGGAACGCAGAAATGACCATAACTTCACACTGGTATCAATTATTCGTTTTATACGATGGAAAAACTGTTGTATTTATATTGTATTTTATGCTTCTGGCGTTGACTTCTAAGGCACTAACTATTCGATCTGGTGGAGCAACGCAATAGAGTGAAGCCTAGGTTGCCCGGAACGCAGAATTGGCCATCACTTTCAAACTGGTTGCAATTATTCCTGTTATATGATGGTAACACTGTTGTATTTTTTTTGCATTTTATGCTTCGGGCATTGACTTTTAAGGTCCTAACTATTCAATCTGTTGGAGCAACGCCCGACGGTGAAGCCTAGGTTGCCAGGAAAGTAGAAATGACGTTAACTTTCACACTGGTTGCAATTATTCGTTCGATACGATGGAAAAACTGTTATATTTATATTGTATCTTATGCTTCTGATGTTGACTTCTTAGGCCCTAATAATTCTATCTGGTGGAAAAACGACCTAGAGTGAGGCCTAGGTTGCCCGGAAAGTTGAAATGACATTAACTTTCATACTGGTTGCAATTATTCGTTTTATACGATGGAAAAACTGTTGTATTTATATTGTATTTTATGCTTCTGGCGTTGACTTCTACGGCACTAACTATTCGATCTGGTGGAGCAACGCACTAGAGAGAAGCCGAGCTTGCCCGGAACGTAGAAATGACCATCACTTTCAAACTGGTTGCAATTATTCCTGTTATATGATGGAAAAACAGTTGTATTTTTATTACATTTTCTGCTTCGGGCATTGACTTCTAAGGCCCTAATTATTCAATCTGTTGGAGCAACGCCCTAGGGTGTAGCCTAGGTTGCCCGAAACGTAGAAATGACCATAACTTTCATACTGGTTGCAATTATTCGTTTTATATGATGGAAAAACTGCTGTATTTATATTGCATCTTATGCTTCTAGCGTTGACTTCTTAGGACCTAACAATTCGATCTGGTGGAACAACGCCCTAGAGTGAAGCCTAGGTTGCCTGGAAGGTACAAATGCCATCACTTTCACACGGGTTGCAATTATTCCTGTTACAGGATGGAAAGACTGTTGTATTTTTATTGTATTTTATGCTTCAGGCGTTGACTTATGAGGCCGTAGCTATTCGATGTGGTGGAAGAACGCCATAGAGTGAAGCCTAGGTTGAACGGAACGTAGAAATGACCATAACTTTCATACTGGTGGCAATTATTCGTTCTATATGATAGAAAGACTGTTGTATTTATATTGTATTTTATGCTGCTGGCGTTCACTTCTTAGGCCCTAACTATTCGATCTGGTGGAACAACGCCCTGGGGTGAAGCCTAGGTTGCCCGGAACGTAGAAATGACCATAACTTTCACACTGGTTTCTATTATTCGTTTTATACGATGGAAAAACTGTTATATTTCTATTGTACTTTATGCTTCTGGCGTTGCCTTCTTAGGCGCTAACTGTTCGATCTGGTAGAACAACGCCCTACAGTGAAGCCTAGGTTACCCGGAACGTAGAAATGACCAGTACTTTCACACTGTTTGCAGTGACTTCTGTTATACGATGGAAAAACTGTTGCATCTTTATTGAATTTTATGCTTCTGGCGTTGACTTCTAAGGCCCTAACTATTCTATCTGGTGTATCAACGCCCTAGAGTGAAGCCTAGGTTGCTCGGAATGTAAAAATGACCATTACGTTCACACTGGTTGAAATTATTCGTTTTATACGATGGAAAAACTGTTATATTTAAATTGTATTTTATGCTTCTGGCGTTGATTTCTTAGGCCCTAACTATTCAATCTGGTGGAACAACACCCTAGACTGAGGCCTAGGTTGCCCGGAACGTAGAAATGACCATCACTTCCATACTGGTAGCAATCATTCGTTTTATACGATGGAAAAACTGTTGTATTTATATTGTATTTGATGCTTCTGGCGTTGACTTCTGAGGCACAAACTATTCGATCTGGTGGAGCAATGCCCTAGAGTGAAGGCTAGGTTGCCCGGAACGTAGAAATGACCATCACTTTCAAACTGGTTGCAATTAATCCTTTTATACGATGGAAAAACTGTTGTATTTTTATTGCATTTTGTGCTTCGGGCGTTGACTTATGAGGCCGTAGCTATTCGATGTGGTGGAAGAACGCCATAGAGTGAAGCCTAGTTTGCCCGGAACGTAGAAAGGAACATAACTTTCATACTGGTGGCAATTATTGGTTCTATATGATGGAAGAACTGTTGTATTTATATTGTATTTTATGCTGCTGGCGTTCACTTCTTAGGCCCTAACTATTCGATCTGGTGGAACAACGCCCTGGGGTGAAGCCTAGGGTGCCGGGAACGTAGAAATGACCATAACTTTCACACTGGTTTCTATTATTCGTTTTATACGATGGAAAAACTGTTATATTTATATTGTACTTTATGCTTCTGGCGTTGCCTTCTTAGGCCCTAACTGTTCGATGTGGTAGAGCAACGCCCTAGAGTGAAGCCTCGGTTACCCGGAACGTAGAAATGACCAGTACTTTCACACTGTTTGCAGTGACTCCTGTTATACGATGGAAAAACTGTTGCATCTTTATTGAATTTTATGCTTCTGGCGTTGACTTCTAAGGCCCTAACTATGCTATCCGGTGTATCAACGCCCTAGAGTGAAGCCTAGGTTGCTCGGAATGTAAAAATGACCATATCATTCACACTGGTTGAAATTATTCGTTTTATACGATGGAAAAACTGTTATATTTATATTGTATTTTATGCTTCTGGCGTTGATTTCTTAGGCCCTAACTATTCAATCTGTTGGAGCAACGCCCTAGGGTGAAGCCTTGGTTGCCCGGAAAGTAGAAATGACAATAACTTTCACACTGGTTGCAATTATTCGTTTTATACGATGGAAAAGCTGTTGCATCTTTATTGCATTTTATGCTTCTGTCGTTGACGTCTAAGGCCGTAGCTATTAGATGTGGTGGAGCAACGCACTAGAGTGACGTCTAGATTGCCTGGAACGTAGAAATGACCATTACTTTCGCAATGTTTGCAATTATTCATTTTATACGATGGAAAAACTGTTGTACTTATATTGTATTTTATGCTTCTGGCGTTGACTTCTTATGCCACAACTATTCCATCTGGTGGAACAACGCTCTAGGGTGAAGCCTAGGTTGACCGGAAAGTAGAAATGGAAATAACTTTCACACCGGTAGCAATTATTCGTTTTATACGATGGAAAAACTGTTCTATTTATTTTGTACTTTATGCTTCGGCCGTTGACTTCTAAGGCCCTAACTATTCGATCTGTTGGAGCAACGCCCTAGGGTGAAGCCTAGGTTACCCGGAACGTAGAAATGACCAGTACCTTCACACTGTTTGCAGTGTCTCCTGTTATACGATGGAAAAGCTCTTGCATCTTTATTGAATTTTATGCTTCTGGCGTTGACTTCTAAGGCCCTAACCATTCTATCTGGTGTATCAACGCCCTAGAGTGAAGCCTAGGTTGCTCGGAATGTAAAAATGACCATAACATTCACACTGGTTGAAATTATTCGTTTTATACGATGGAAAGACTGTTATATTTAAATTGTACTTTATGCTTCTGGCGTTGATTTCTTAGACCCTAACTATTCAATCTGGTGGAACAACACCCTAGACTGAGGCCTAGGTTGCCCGGAACGTAGAAATGACCATCACTTCCATACTGGTAGCAATCATTCGTTTTATACGATGGAAAAACTGTTGTATTTATATTGTATTTGATGCTTCTGGCGTTGACTTCTGAGGCACAAACTATTCGATCTGGTGGAGCAATGCCCTAGAGTGAAGGCTAGGTTGCCCGGAACGTAGAAATGACCATCACTTTCAAACTGGTTGCAATTAATCCTTTTATACGATGGAAAAACTGTTGTATTTTTATTGCATTTTATGCTTCCGGCGTTGACTTCGAAGGCCCTAACTATTCAATCTGTTGGAGCAACGCCCTAGGCTGAAGCCTAGGTTGCCCGGAAAGTTGAAATGACATTAACTTTCATACTGGTTGCAATTATTCGTTTTATACGATGGAAAAACAGTTCTATTTATTTTGTATTTTATATTTCGGCCGTTGACTTCTAAAGCCATAACTATTCGATCTGTTGGAGCTACGCCCTAGGGTGAAGCCTATGTTGCTCGGAATGTAGAAATGACCATAGCTTTCACACCGCTAGCAATTATTCGTTTTACACGATGGAAAAACTGTTCTATTTATTTTGTATTTTATGCATCGGGCGTTGACTTCTAAGGCCCTAACTATTCAATCTGTTGGAGCAACGCCCGACGGTGAAGCCTAGGTTGCCCGGAAAGTAGAAATGACGTTAACTTTCACACTGGTTGCAATTATTCGTTCGATACGATGGAAAAACTGTTATATTTATATTGTATCTTATGCTTCTGATGTTGACTTCTTAGGCCCTAACAATTCGATCTGGTGGAAGAACGACCTAGAGTGAGGCCTAGGTTGCCCGGAACGTAGAACTGACCATAACTTATACACTGGTAGCATTTATTCGTTTTATGCGACGGAAAAACTGTTGTATTTATATTGTATTTTATGCTTCTGGCGTTGACTTCTAAGGCACTAACTATTCGATCTGGTGGAGCGACGCCCTAGAGTGAAGCCTAGGTTTCGCGGAAAGTAGAAAGGACAATAACTTTCACACTGGTTGCAATTGTTCGTTCTATACGATGGAAAAGCTGTTGCATCTGTATTGTATTTTATGCTTCTGTCGTTGACGTCTAAGGCCGTAGCTATTAGATGTGGTGGAGCAACGCACTAGAGTGACGCCTAGGTTGCCCGGAACGTAGAAATGACCATTACTTTCGCAATGTTTGCAATTATTCGTTTTATACGATGGAAAAACTGTAATACTTATATCGTATTTTATGCTTCTGGCGTTGACTTCTTATGCCCTAACTATTCCATCTGGCGGAACAACGCCCTAGGGTGGAGCCTAGGTTGCCCGGAACGTAGAAATGGAAATAACTTTCACACCGGTATCAATTATTCGTTTTATACGATAGAAAAACAGTTCTATTTATTTTGTATTTTATTTTTCGGCCGTTGACTTCTAAAGCCATAACTATTCGATCTGTTGGAGCAACGCCCGACGGTGAAGCCTATGTTGCTCGGAATGTAGAAATGACCATAGCTTTCACACCGCTAGCAATTATTCGTTTTACACGATGGAAAAACTGTTCTATTTATTTTGTATTTTATGCATCGGGCGTTGACTTCTAAGGCCCTAACTATTCAATCTGTTGGAGCAACGCCCGACGGTGAAGCCTAGGTTGCCCGGAAAGTAGAAATGACATTAACTTTCACACTGGTTGCAATTATTCGTTCTTTACGATGGAAAAACCGTTATATTTATATTGTATCTTATGCTTCTGATGTTGACTTCTTAGGCCCTAACAATTCTATCTGGTGGAAAAACGACCTAGAGTGAGGCCTAGGTTGCCCGGCACGTAGAACTGACCATAACTTTTACACTGGTAGCATTTATTCGTTTTATACGACGGAAAAACTGTTGTATTTATATTGTATTTTATGCTTCTGGCGTTGACTTCTAAGGCACTAACTATTCGATCTGGTGGAGCAACGCCCTAGAGTGAAGCCTAGGTTTCGCTGAAAGTAGAAAGGACAATAACTTTCACACTGGTTGCAATTGTTCGTTTTATACGATGGAAAAGCTGTTGCATCTGTATTGTATTTTATGCTTCTGTCGTTGACGTCTATGGTCGTAGCTATTAGATGTGGTGGAGCAACGCACTAGAGTGACGCCTAGGTTGCCCGGAACGTAGAAATGCCCATTACTTTCGCAATGTTTGCAGTTATTCGTTTTATACGATGGAAAAACTGTAGTACTTATATCGTATTTTATGCTTCTGGCGTTGACTTCTTATGCCCTAACTATTCCATCTGGCGGAACAACGCCCTAGGGTGGAGCCTAGGTTGCCCGGAACGTAGAAATGGAAATAACTTTCACACCGGTAGCAATTATTCGTTTTATACGATGGAAAAACTGTTGTATTTATATTGTATTTTATGTTTCGGCCGTTGACTTCTAAAGCCATAACTATTCGATCTGTTGGAGCTACGCCCTAGGGTGAAGCCTATGTTGCTCGGAATGTAGAAATGACCATAGCTTTCACACCGCTAGCAATTATTCGTTTTACACGATGGAAAAACTGTTCTATTTATTTTGTATTTTATGCATCGGGCGTTGACTTCTAAGGCCCTAACTATTCAATCTGTTGGAGCAACGCCCGACGGTGAAGCCTAGGTTGCCCGGAAAGTAGAAATGACATTAACTTTCACACTGGTTGCAATTATTCGTTCTTTACGATGGAAAAACCGTTATATTTATATTGTATCTTATGCTTCTGGCGTTGACTTCTTAGGCCCTATCAATTCGATCTGGTGGAAAAACGACCTAGAGTGAGGCCTAGGTTGCCCGGAACGTAGAACTGACCATTACTTTTACACTGGTAGCAATTATTCGTTTTCACAATGGAAAAACTGTTCTATTTATTTTGTATTTTATGCTTCGGGCGTTGACTTCTAAGGCCCTAGCTGTTTGATCTGGTGGAGCAACGCCCTAGAGTGAAGCCTAGGTTGCCCGGAACGTAGAATTGACCATAACTTTCACACTGGTTGCTATTATTCGTTCTATACGATGGAAAAACTGTTGTATTTATATTGTATTTTATGCTTCTGGCGTTGACTTCTATGGCACTAACTATTCGATCTGGTGGAGCAACGCAATAGAGTGAAGCCTAGGTTGCCCGGAACGCAGAATTGGCCATCACTTTCAAACTGGTTGCAATTATTCCTGTTATATGATGGTAACACTGTTGTATTTTTTTTGCATTTTATGCTTCGGGCATTGACTTTTAAGGTCCTAACTATTCAATCTGTTGGAGCAACGCCCGACGGTGAAGCCTAGGTTGCCCGGAAAGTAGAAATGACGTTAACTTTCACACTGGTTGCAATTATTCGTTCGATACGATGGAAAAACTGTTATATTAATATTGTATCTTATGCTTCTGATGTTGACTTCTTAGGCCCTAACAATTCTATCTGGTGGAAAAACGACCTAGAGTGAGGCCTAGGTTGCCCGGCACGTAGAACTGACCATAACTTTTACACTGGTAGCATTTATTCGTTTTATACGACGGAAAAACTGTTGTATTTATATTGTATTTTATGCTTCTGGCGTTGACTTCTAAGGCACTAACTATTCGATCTGGTGGAGCAACGCCCTAGAGTGAAGCCTAGGTTTCGCTGAAAGTAGAAAGGACAATAACTTTCACACTGGTTGCAATTGTTCGTTTTATACGATGGAAAAGCTGTTGCATCTGTATTGTATTTTATGCTTGTGTCGTTGACGTCTATGGTCGTAGCTATTAGATGTGGTGGAGCAACGCACTAGAGTGACGCCTAGGTTGCCCGGAACGTAGAAATGCCCATTACTTTCGCAATGTTTGCAGTTATTCGTTTTATACGATGGAAAAACTGTAGTACTTATATCGTATTTTATGCTTCTGGCGTTGACTTCTTATGCCCTAACTATTCCATCTGGCGGAACAACGCCCTAGGGTGGAGCCTAGGTTGCCCGGAACGTAGAAATGGAAATAACTTTCACACCGGTAGCAATTATTCGTTTTATACGATGGAAAAACTGTTGTATTTATATTGTATTTTATGTTTCGGCCGTTGACTTCTAAAGCCATAACTATTCGATCTGTTGGAGCTACGCCCTAGGGTGAAGCCTATGTTGCTCGGAATGTAGAAATGACCATAGCTTTCACACCGCTAGCAATTATTCGTTTTACACGATGGAAAAACTGTTCTATTTATTTTGTATTTTATGCATCGGGCGTTGACTTCTAAGGCCCTAACTATTCAATCTGTTGGAGCAACGCCCGACGGTGAAGCCTAGGTTGCCCGGAAAGTAGAAATGACATTAACTTTCACACTGGTTGCAATTATTCGTTCTTTACGATGGAAAAACCGTTATATTTATATTGTATCTTATGCTTCTGGCGTTGACTTCTTAGGCCCTATCAATTCGATCTGGTGGAAAAACGACCTAGAGTGAGGCCTAGGTTGCCCGGAACGTAGAACTGACCATTACTTTTACACTGGTAGCAATTATTCGTTTTCACAATGGAAAAACTGTTCTATTTATTTTGTATTTTATGCTTCGGGCGTTGACTTCTAAGGCCCTAGCTGTTTGATCTGGTGGAGCAACGCCCTAGAGTGAAGCCTAGGTTGCCCGGAACGTAGAATTGACCATAACTTTCACACTGGTTGCTATTATTCGTTCTATACGATGGAAAAACTGTTATATTTATATTGTATCTTATGCTTCTGGCGTTGACTTGTTAGGCCCTAACAATTCGATCTGGTGGAACAACGACCTAGAGTGAGGCCTAGGTCGCACGGAACGTAGAAATGACCATCACTTCCATACTGCTAGCAATTATTCGTTTTATACGATGGAAAAACTGTTTTATTTATATTGTATTTTATGCTTCTGGCGCTGACTTCTAAGGCTCTAACTATTCGATCTGGTGGAGCAACGCCCTAGAGTGAAGCCTAGGTTTCGCGGAAAGTAGAAAGGACAATAACTTTCACACTGGTTGCAACTGTTCGTTTTATACGATGGAAAAGCTGTTGCATCTGTATTGTATTTTATGCTTCTGTCGTTGACGTCTAAGGCCGTAGCTATTAGATGTGGTGGAGCAACGCACTAGAGTGACGCCTAGGTTGCCCGGAACGTAGAAATGATCATCACTTTCAAACTGGTTGCAATTATTCCTGTTATATGATGGAAAAACTGTTGTATTTTTATTGCATTATATGTTTCGGGCGTTGACTTCTACGGCCCTAACTATTCAACCTGTTGGAGCAACGCCCTAGGGTGAAGTCTAGGTTGCTCGGAAATTAGGAATGACCATAAGTTTCATACTGGTTGCAATTATTCGTTTTATACGATGGAAAAACTGTTGTATTTATATTGTATTTTATGCTTCTGGCGTTGACTTCTAAGGCACTAACTATTCGATCTGGTGGAGCAACGCAATAGAGTGAAGCCTAGGTTGCCCGGAACGTAGAATTGGCCATCACCTTCAAACTGGTTGCAATTATTCCTGTTATATGATGGAAAAACTGTTGTATTTTTATTGCATTTTATGCTTCGGGCATTGACTTCTAAGGTCCTAACTATTCAATCTGTTGGAGCAACGCCCTAGGGTGAAGCCTAGGTTGCCCGGAAAGTAGAAATGACAATAACTTTCACACTGGTTGCAATTATTCATTTTATACGATGGAAAAGCTGTTGCATCTTTATTGTATTTTATGCTTCTGTCGTTGACGTCTAAGGCCGTAGCTATTAGATGTGGTGGAGCAACGTACTAGAGTGACGCCTAGGTTGCCCGGAACGTAGAAATTACCATTACTATCGCAATGTTTGCAATTATTCATTTTATACGTTGGAAAAACTGCCTTACTTATAATGTATTTTATGCTTCTGGCGTTGACCTCTTATGCCACAACTACTCCATCTGGTGGGACAACGCCCTAGGGTGAAGCCTAGGTTGCCCGGAACGTAGAAATGGAAATAACTTTCACACCGGTAGCAATTATTCGTTTTATACGATGGAAAAACAGTTCTATTTATATTGTATTTCATGCTTCGGCCGTTGACTCCTAAGGCCCTAACTATTCGATCTGTTGGGGCAACGCCCTAGGGTGAAGCCTAGGTTGCCGGAAAGTAGAAATGACCATCACTTTCAAACTGGTTGCAACTAATCCTGTTATACGCTGGAAAAACTGTTGTATTAAATATTGTATTTTATGCTTCGGGCGTTGACTTCTTAGGCCCTAACTATTCGATCTGGTGGAACAACGGCCTAGGGTGAAGCCTAGGTTGCCCGGAACGCAGAAAAGACCATAACTTCACACTGGTGGCAATTATTCGTTTTATACAATGGAAAAACTGTTCTATTTATTTTGTATTTTATGCTTCTGGCGTTGGCTTCTAAGGCCCTAACTGTTTGATCTGGTGGAGCAACGCCCTAGAGTGAAGCCTAGGTTGCCCGGAACTTAGAAATGACCATAACTTTCACACTGGCTGCTAATATTCGTTTTGTACGATGGAAAAACTGTATATTTATATTGTATCTTATGCTTCTGGCGTTTACTTGTTAGGCCCTAACAATTCGATCTGGTGGAACAACGACCTAGAGTGAGGCCTAGGTAGCACGGAACGTAGAAATGACCATCACTTCCATACTGGTAGCAATTATTCGTTTTATACGATGGAAAAACTGTTTTATTTATATTGTATTTTATGCTTCTGGCGCTGACTTCTAAGGCTCTAACTATTCGATCTGGTGGAGCAACGCCCTAGAGTGAAGCCTAGGTTGCCCGGAACGTAGAAATGATCATCACTTTCAAACTGGTTGCAATTATTCCTGTTATATGATGGAAAAACTGTTGTATTTTTATTGCATTTTATGTTTCGGGCGTTGACTTCTACGGCCCTAACTATTCAACCTGTTGGAGCAACGCCCTAGGGTGAAGCCTAGGTTGCTCGGAAATTAGGAATGACCATAAGTTTCATACTGGTTGCAATTATTCGTTTTATACGATGGAAAAACTGTTGTATTTATATTGTATTTTAAGCTTCTGGCGTCGACATCTAAGGCACTAACTATTCGATCTGGTGGAGCAACGCAATAGAGTGAAGCCTAGGTTGCCCGGAACGTAGAAATGACCATAAGTTTCATACTGGTTGCAATTATTCATTTTATACGATGGAAAAGCTGTTGCATCTTTATTGTATTTTATGCTTCTGTCGTTGACGTCTATGGCCGTAGCTATTAGATGTGGTGGAGCAACGCACTAGAGTGACGCCTAGGTTGCCCGGAACGTAGAAATGCCCATTACTTTCGCAATGTTTGCAATTATTCGTTTTATACGATGGAAAAACTGTAGTACTTATATCGTATTTTATGCTTCTGACGTTGCCTTCTTATGCCCTAACTATTCCATCTGGCGGAACAACGCCCTAGGGTGGAGCCTAGGTTGCCCGGAACGTAGAAATGGAAATAACTTTCACACCGGTAGCAATTATTCGTTTTATACGATGGAAAAACAGTTCTATTTATTTTGTATTTTATGTTTCGGCCGTTGACTTCTAAAGCCATAACTATTCGATCTGTTGGAGCTACGCCCTAGGGTGAAGCCTATGTTGCTCGGAATGTAGAAATGACCATAGCTTTCACACCGCTAGCAATTATTCGTTTTACACGATGGAAAAACTGTTCTATTTATTTTGTATTTTATGCATCGGGCGTTGACTTCTAAGGCCCTAACTATTCAATCTGTTGGAGCAACGCCCGACGGTGAAGCCTAGGTTGCCCGGAAAGTAGAAATGACATTAACTTTCACACTGGTTGCAATTATTCGTTCTTTACGATGGAAAAACCGTTATATTTATATTGTATCTTATGCTTCTGGCGTTGACTTCTTAGGCCCTATCAATTCGATCTGGTGGAAAAACGACCTAGAGTGAGGCCTAGGTTGCCCGGAACGTAGAACTGACCATTACTTTTACACTGGTAGCAATTATTCGTTTTCACAATGGAAAAACTGTTCTATTTATTTTGTATTTTATGCTTCGGGCGTTGACTTCTAAGGCCCTAGCTGTTTGATCTGGTGGAGCAACGCCCTAGAGTGAAGCCTAGGTTGCCCGGAACGTAGAAATGACCATAACTTTCACACTGGTTGCTATTATTCGTTCCATACGATGGAAAAACTGTTATATTTATATTGTATCTTATGCTTCTGGCGTTGACTTGTTAGGCCCTAACAATTCGATCTGGTGGAACAACGACCTAGAGTGAGGCCTAGGTAGCACGGAACGTAGAAATGACCATCACTTCCATACTGGTAGCAATTATTCGTTTTATACGATGGAAAAACTGTTTTATTTATATTGTATTTGATGCTTCTGGCGCTGACTTCTAAGGCTCTAAATATTCGATCTGGTGGAGCAACGCCCTAGAGTGAAGCCTAGGTTGCCCGGAACGTAGAAATGATCATCACTTTCAAACTGGTTGCAATTATTCCTGTTATATGATGGAAAAGCTGTTGTATTTTTATTGCATTTTATGCTTCGGGCATTGACTTTTAAGATCCTAACTATTCAATCTGTTGGAGCAACGCCCGACGGTGAAGCCTAGGTTGCCCGGAAAGTAGAAATGACGTTAACTTTCACACTGGTTGCAATTATTCGTTCGATACGATGGAAAAACTGTTATATTTATATTGTATCTTATGCTTCTGATGTTGACTTCTTAGTCCCTAACAATTCGATCTGGTGGAAAAACGACCTAGAGTGAGGCCTAGGTTGCCCGGAATGTAGAACTGACCATAACTTTTACACTGGTAGCATTTATTCGTTTTATACGATGGAAAAACTGTTGTATTTATATTGTATTTGGTGCTTCTGGCGTTGACTTCTAAGGCACTAACTATTCGATCTGGTGGAGCAACGCCCTAGAGTGAAGCCTAGGTTTCGCGGAAAGTAGAAAGGACAATAACTTTCACACTGGTTGCAATTGTTCGTTTTATACGATGGAAAAGCTGTTGCATCTGTATTGTGTTTTATGCTTCTGTCGTTGACGTCTATGGCCGTAGGTATTAGATGTGGTGGAGCAACGCACTAGAGTGACGCCTAGGATGCCCGGAACGTAGAAATGACCATTACTTTCGCAATGTTTGCAATTATTCGTTTTATATGATGGAAAGACTGTAGTACTTATATCGTATTTTATGCTTCTGGCGTTGACTTCTTATGCCCTAACTATTCCATCTGGCGGAACAACGCCCTAGGGTGGAGCCTAGGTTGCCCGGAACGTAGAAATGGAAATAACTTTCACACCGGTAGCAATGATTCGTGTTATACGATGGAAAAACAGTTCTATTTATTTTGTATTTTATGCTTCGGCCGTTGACTTCTAAAGCCATATCTATTCGATCTGTTGGAGCAACGCCCTAGGGTGAAGCCTAGGTTGCCCGGAAAGTAGAAATGACCGTAACTTTCATACTGGTTGCAATTATTCGTTTTATACGATGGAAAAACTGTTGTATTTATATTGTATTTTATGCTTCGGGCGTGACTTCTAAGGCCCTAAATATTCAATCTGTTGGATCAACGCCCTAGGGTGAAGCCTAGGTTGCTCGGAATGTAGAAATGACCGTAAGTCTCATACTGGTTGCAATTATTCGTTTTATACGATGGAAAAACTGTTGTATTTATATTGTATTTTATGCTTCTGGCGTTGACTTCTAAGGCACTAACTATTCGATCTGGTGGAGCAACGCAATAGAGTGAAGCCTAGGTTGCCCGGAACGTAGAATTGGCCATCACCTTCAAACTGGTTGCAATTATTCCCGTCATATGATGGAAAAACTGTTGTATTTTTATTGCATTTTATGCTTCGGGCATTGACTTCTAAGGTCCTAACTATTCAATCTGTTGGAGCAACGCCCTAGGGTGAAGCCTAGGTTGCCCGGAAAGTAGAAATGACAATAACTTTCACACTGGTTGCAATTATTCATTTTATACGATGGAAAAGCTGTTGCATCTTTATTGTATTTTATGCTTCTGTCGTTGACGTCTAAGGCCGTAGCTATTAGATGTGGTGGAGCAACGTACTAGAGTGACGCCTAGGTTGCCCGGAACGTAGAAATTACCATTACTATCGCAATGTTTGCAATTATTCATTTTATACGTTGGAAAAACTGCCTTACTTATAATGTATTTTATGCTTCTGGCGTTGACCTCTTATGCCATAACTATTCCATCTGGTGGAACAACGCCCTAGGGTGAAGCCTAGGTTGCCCGGAACGTAGAAATGGAAATAACTTACACCGGTAGCAATTATTCGTTTTATACGATGGAAAAACTGTTGTATTTATATTGCATTTTATGCTTCGGGCATTGACTTTTAAGGTCCTAACTATTCAATCTGTTGGAGCAACGCCCGACGGTGAAGCCTAGGTTGCCCGGAAAGTAGAAATGACGTTAACTTTCACACTGGTTGCAATTATTCGTTCGATACGATGGAAAAACTGTTATATTTATATTGTATCTTATGCTTCTGATGTTGACTTCTTAGGCCCTAACAATTCGATCTGGTGGAAAAACGACCTAGAGTGAGGCCTAGGTTGCCCGGAACGTAGAACTGACCATAACTTTTACACTGGTAGCATTTATTCGTTTTACACGATGGAAAAACTGTTGTATTTATATTGTATTTTATGCTTCTGGCGTTGACTTCTAAGGCACTAACTATTCGATCTGGTGGAGCAACGCCCTAGAGTGAAGCCTAGGTTTCGCGGAAAGTAGAAAGGGCAATAACTTTCACACTGGTTGCAATTGTTCGTTTTATACGATGGAAAAGCTGTTGCATCTGTATTGTATTTTATGCTTCTGTCGTTGACGTCTATGGCCGTAGCTATTAGATGTGGTGGAGCAACGCACTAGAGTGACGCCTAGGTTGCCCGGAACGTAGAAATGACCATTACTTTCGCAATGTTCGCAATTATACGTTTTATACGATGGAAAAACTGTAGTACTTATATCGTATTTTATGCTTCTGGCGTTGACTTCTTATGCCCTAACTATTCCATCTGGCGGAACAACGCCCTAGGGTGGAGCCTAGGTTGCCCGGAACGTAGAAATGGAAATAACTTTCACACCGGTAGCAATTATTCGTTTTATACGATGGAAAAACAGTTCTATTTATTTTGTATTTTATGCTTCGGCCGTTGACTTCTAAAGCCATAACTATTCGATCTGTTGGAGCAACGCCCTAGGGTGAAGCCTAGGTTGCCCGGAAAGTAGAAATGACCATAACTTTCATACTGGTTGCAATTATTCGTTTTATACGATGGAAAGACTGATGTATTTATATTGTATTTTATGCTTCGGGCGTGACTTCTAAGGCCCTAAATATTCAATCTGTTGCATCAACGCCCTAGGGTGAAGCCTAGGTTGCTCGGAATGTAGAAATGACCATAAGTCTCATACTGGTTGCAATTATTCGTTTTATACGATGGAAAAACTGTTGTATTTATATTGTATTTTATGCTTCTGGCGTTGACTTCTAAGGCACTAACTATTCGATCTGGTGGAGCAACACAATAGAGTGAAGCCTAGGTTGCCCGGAACGTAGAATTGGCCATCACTTTCAAACTGGTTGCAATTATTCCTGTTATATGATGGAAAAACTGTTGTATTTTTATTGCATTTTATGCTTCGCGCATTGACTTTTAAGGTCCTAACTATTCAATCTGTTGGAGCAACGCCCGACGGTGAAGCCTAGGGTGCCCGGAAAGTAGAAATGACGTTAACTTTCACACTGGTTGCAATTATTCGTTCTATACGATGGAAAAACTGTTATATTTATATTGTATCTTATGCTTCTGGCGTTGACTTCTTAGGCCCTAACAATTCGATCTGGTGGAAAAACGACCTAGAGTGAGGCCTAGGTTGCCCGGAACGTAGAACTGACCATAACTTTTACACTGGTAGCATCTATTCGTTTTATACGATGGAAAAACTGTTGTATTTATATTGTATTTTATGCTTCTGGCGTTGACTTCTAAGGCTCTAACTATTCGATCTGATGGAGCAACGCCCTAGAGTGAAGCCTAGGTTTCACGGAAAGTAGAAATGGCAATAACTTTCACACTGGTCGCAATTATTCGTTTTATACGATGGAAAAGCTGTTGCATCTGTATTGTATTTTATGCTTCTGTCGTTGACGTCTAAGCCCGTAGCTATTAGATGTGGTGGAGCAACGCACTAGAGTGACGCCTAGGTTGCCCGGAACGTAGAGATGTCCATTACTTTCGCAATGTTTGCAATTATTCGTTTTATACGATGGAAAAGCTGTAGTACTTATATCGTATTTTATGCTTCTGGCGTTGACTTCTTATGCCCTAACTATTCCATCTGGTGGAACAACGCCCTAGGGTGGAGCCTAGGTTGCTCGGAACGTAGAAATGGAAATAACTTTCACACCGGTAGCAATTATTCGTTTTATACGATGGAAAAACGGTTCTATTTATTTTGTATTTTATGCTTCGGCCGCTGACTTCTAAAGCCATAACTATTCGATCTGTTGGAGCAACGCCCTAGGGTGAAGCCTAGGTTGCCCGGAAAGTAGAAATCACCATAACTTTCATACTGGTTGCAATTATTCGTTTTTTACGATGGAAAAACTGTTGTATTTATATTGCATTTTATGCTTGGGGCGTGACCTCTATGGCCCTAAATATTCAATCTGTTGGATCAACGCCCTAGGGTGAAGCCTAGGTTGCTCGGAATGTAGAAATGACCATAAGTCTCATACTGGTTGCAATTATTCGTCTTATACGATGGATAAACTGTTGTATTTATATTGTATTTTATGCTTCTGGCGTCGACTTCTAAGGCACTAACTATTCGATCTGGTGGAGCAACGCAATAGAGTGAAGCCTTGGTTGCCCGGAACGTAGAATTGGCCTCACTTTCAAACTGGTTGCAATTATTCCTGTTATATGATGGTAACACCGATGTATTTTTTTTGCATTTTATGGTTCGGGCGTTGACTTCTACGGCCCTAACTATTGAATCTGTTGGAGCAACGCCCAAGGGTGAAGCCTATGTTGCCAGGGAAGAAGAAATGACGTTAACTTTCATACTGGTTGCAATTATTCGTTTTATTCGATGGAAAAACTGTTGTATTTATATTGCATTTTATGCTTCTGGCGTTGACTTCTATTGCACTAACTATTCGATCTGGTGGAACAGCGCCCTAGGGTGAAGCCTAGGTTGCCCGGAACGTAGAAATGACCATTACTTTTACACTGGTAGCAATTATTCGTTTTATACAATGGAAAAACTGTTCTATTTATTTTGTATTTTATGCTTCGGTCGTTGACTTCTAAGGCCCAAACTGTTTGATCTGGTGGAGCAACGCGCTAGAGTGAAGCCTAGGTTGCCCGGAACGTAGAAATGACCATAACTTTCACACTGGTTGCTATTATTCGTTCTATACGTTGGAAAAACTGTTATATTTATATTGTATCTTATGCTTCTGGCGTTGACTTCTTAGGCCCTAACAATTCGATCTGGTGGAACAACGCCCCAGAGTGAAGCCTAGGTTGCCTGGAACGTACAAATGACCATCACTTACACAAGGGTTGCAATTATTCCTGTTATAGGATGGAAATACTGTTGTATTTCTATTGTATTTTATGCTTCAGGCGTTGACTTCTGAGGCCGCAGCTATTCGACGTGGTGGAAGAACGCCATAGAGTGAAGCCCAGGTTGCCCGGAACGTAGAAATGACCATAACTTTCATACTGGTTGCAATTATTCGTTTTATATGATGGAAGAACGGTTGTATTTATATTGTATTTTATGCTGCTGGCGTTCACTTCTTAGCCCCTAACTATTCGATCTGGTGGAACAACGCCCTGGGGTGAAGCCTAGGTTGCCGGAACGTAGAAATGACCATAACTTTCACACTGGTTGCTATTATTCGTTTTATACGACGGAAAAACTGTTCTATTTATTTTGTATTTTATGCTTCGGGCGTTGACTTCTAAGGCCCTAACTATTCGATCTGGTGGAACAACGCCCTGGGGTGAAGCCTAGGTTGCCGGAACGTAGAAATGACCATAACCTTCACACTGGTTGCTATTATTCGTTTTATACGATGGAAAAACTGTTGTATTCATATTGTATTATATGCTTCTGGCGTTGATTTTTAATGCACTAACTATTCGAACTGGTGGAGCAACGCCCTAGAGTGAAGCCTAGGTTGCCCGGAACATAGAAATGACCATAACTTTCACACCGGTAGCAATTATTCGTTTTATACGATGGAAAAACAGTTCTATTTATTTTGTATTTTATGTTTCGGCCGTTGACTTCTAAAGCCATAACTATTCGATCTGTTGGAGCTACGCCCTAGGGTGAAGCCTATGTTGCTCGGAATGTAGAAATGACCATAGCTTTCACACCGCTAGCAATTATTCGTTTTACACGATGGAAAAACTGTTTTATTTATATTGTATTTGATGCTTCTGGCGCTGACTTCTAAGGCTCTAACTATTCGATCTGGTGGAGCAACGCCCTAGGGTGAAGCCTAGGTTGCCTGGAACGTACAAATGACCATCACTTTCACACGGGTTGCAATTATTCCTGTTATAGGATGGAAAGGCTGTTGTATTTTTATTGAATTTTATGCTTTAGGCGTTGACTTATGAGGCCGTAGCTGTTCGATGTGGTGGAATAACGCCCTACAGTCAAGCCTAGGTTGCCCGGAACGTAGAAATGAACATAACTTTCACACTGGTAGCAATTATTCGTTTTATACAACGGAAAAACTGTTCTATTTATCTTGTATTTTATGCTTCGGCCGTTGACTTCTAAGGCCCTAACTATTCAATCTGTTGGAGCAACGCCTTAGGGTGTAGCCTAGGTTGCCCGGAAAGTAGAAATGACCACAACTTTCATACTGGTTGCAATTACTCGTTTTATATGATGCAAAAACTGTTGTATTTATATTGTATTTTATGCTTCTGGCGTTCACTTCTTAGGCCCTAACTATTCGATCTGGTGGAACAACGCCCTAGGGTGAAGCCCAGGTTGCCCGGAACGTACAAATGACCATCACTTTCATACGGGTTGCAATTATTCCTGTGATAGGATGGAAAGACTGTTGTATTTTTATTGTATTTTATGCTTCAGGCGTTGACTTCTGAGTCCGCAGCTATTCGATGTGGTGGAAGAACGCCATAGGGTGAAGCCTAGGTTGCCCGGAACGTAGAAATGACCATAACTTTCATACTGGTTGCAATTATTCGTTTTATATGATGGAAGAACTGTTGTATTTATATTGTATTTTATGCTGCTGGCGTTCACTTCTTAGGCCCTAACTATTCGATCTGGTGGAACAACGCCCTGGGGTGAAGCCTAGGGTGCCCGGAACGTAGGAATGACCATAACATTGACACTGGTTGCTATTATTCGTTTTATACGATGGAAAAACTGTTCTATTAATTTTGTATTTTATGCTTCGGGCGTTGACTTCTAAGGCCCTAACTGTTCGATCTGGTGGAACAACACCCTAGAGTGAAGCCTATGTTACCCGGAACGTAGAAACGACCAGTACTTTCACATTGTTTGCAGTGACTCCTATTATACGATGGAAAAACTGTTGAATCTTTATTGAATTTTATGCTTCTGGCGTTGACTTCTAAGGCCCTAACCATCCTATCTGGTGTATCAACGCCCTAGAGTGAAGCCTAGGTTGCTCGGAATGTAAAAATGACCATAACATTTACACTGGTTGAAATTATTCGTTTTATACGATGGAAAAACTGTTGTATTTAAATTGTATTTTATGCTTCTGGCGTTGATTTCTTAGGCCCTAACTATTCAATCTGGTGGACAACACCCTAGAGTGAGGCCTAGGTTGCCCGGAACGTAGAAATGACCATCACTTCCATACTGGTAGCAATCATTCGTTTTATACGGTGGAAAAACTGTTGTATTTATATTGTATTTTATGCTTCTGGCGTTGACTTCTAAGGCACAAACTATTCGATCTGGTGGAGCAACGCCCTAGAGTGAAGCCTAGGTAGCCTGGATCATACAAATGACCATCACTTTCACACGGGTTGCAATTATTCCTGTTATAGGACGGAAAGACTGTTGTATTTTTATTGTATTTTATGCTTCAGGCGTTGACTTCTGAGGCAGTAGCTATTCGATGTAGTGGAAGGACGCCATAGAGTCAAGCATAGGTTGCTCGGAATGTAGAAATGACCATCACTTTCACACTGGTTGCAATTATACCTGTTATACGATGGAAAAGCTCTTGTATATTTAATGTATTTTATGCTTCGGGCGTTGACTTCTATGGCCATACCTAATCGATCTGGTGGAGCAACGCCCTACAGTCAAGCCTATGTTCCCCGGAACGTAGAAATGAACATAACTTTCACACTGGTAGCAATTATTCGTTTTATACAATGGAAAAACTGTTCTATTTATTATGTATTTTATGCTTCGGGTGTTGACTTCTATGGCCCTACCTATTCGATCTGGTGGAGCAACACCCTACAGTCAAGCCTAGGTTGCTCGGAACGTAGAAATGACCATTACTTTCACACTGTTTGCAATTATTCTTTTTATATGATGGAAAAGGTGTTGTATTTATATTGTACTTTATGCTTCTAGCGTTGACTTCTAAGGCCCTAACTGTTTGATCTGGTGGAGCAACGCCCTAGAGTGAAGCCTAGGTTGCCAGGAACGTAGAAATGACCATAACTTTCACACTGGATGCTATTATTCGTTCTATACGATGGAAAGACTGTTATATTTTTATTGCATTTTATGCTTCGGGCGTTGACTTCTAAGGCCCTAGGTATTCAATCTGTAGGAGCAACGCCCGAGGGTGTAGCCTAGGTAGCACGTAAAGTAGAAATGACCATAGCTTTCATACTGGTTGCAATTATTCGTTTTATATGATGGAAAAACTGTTGTATTTATTTTGTATTTTATGCTTCGGGCATTGACTTCTAAGGCCCTAACTACTCAATCTGTTGGAGCAACGCCCTAGGGTGAAGCCTAGGTTGCCCGGACAGTAGAAGTGACAATAACTTTCGCACTGGTTGCAATTATTCATTTTATACGATGGAAAAGCTGTTGCATCTTTATTGTATTTTATGCTTCTGTCGTTGACGTCTAAGGCCGTAGCTATTAGATGTGGTGGAGCAGCGCACTAGAGTGACGCCTAGGTTGCCCGGAACGTAGAAATGACCATTACTTTCGCAATGTTTGCAATTATTCATTTTATATGTTGGAAAAACTGTTGTACTTATATTGTATTTTATGCTTCTGGCGTTGACCTCTTATGCCATAACTATTCCATCTGGTGGAACAACGCCCTAGAGTGAAGCCTGGGTTGCCCGGAACGTAGAAATGGAAATAACTTTCACACCGGTAGCAATTATTCGTTTTATACGATGGAAAAACAGTTCTATTTATTTTGTATTTTATGCTTCGGCCGTTGACTTCTAAGGCCCTAACTATTCAATCTGTTGGAGCAACGCCCTAGGGTGAAACCTAGGTTGCCGGAAAGTAGAAATGACCATAACTTTCATACTGGTTGCAATTATTCGTTTTATACGATGGAAAAACTGTTGTATTTATATTGTATTTTATGCTTCGGGCGTTGACTTCCAAGGCCCTAACTATTCAATCTGTTGGAACAACGCCGTAGGGTGAAGCCTAGGTTGCTCGGAATTTAGAAATGACCATAACATTCACACTGGTTGAAATTATTCGTTTTATACGATGGAAAAGCTGTTGCATCTTTATTGTATTTTATGCTTCTGGCGTTGACTTCTAAGGCCCTAACTATTCGATCTGGTGGAGCAACACCCTAGAGTGAAGCCTAGGTTGCCCGGTACGTAGAAATGACAATCACTTTCAAACTGGTTGCCATTATTCCTGTTATATGATGGAAAAACTGTTGTATTTTTATTGCATTTTATGCTTCGGGCATTGACTTCTAAGGCCCTAACTATTCAATCTGTTGGAGCAACGCCCTAGGGTGTAGCCTAGGTTGCCCGGAAAGTAGAAATGACCACAACTTTCATACTGGTTACAATTACTCGTTTTATATGATGGAAAAACTGTTGTATTTATTATGTATTTTATGCTTCTGGCGTTCACTTCTTAGGCCCTAACTATTCGATCTGGTGGAGCAACACCCTAGAGTGAAGCCTAGGTTGCCCGGTACGTAGAAATGACAATCACTTTCAAACTGGTTGCCATTATTCCTGTTATATGATGGAAAAACTGTTGTATTTTTATTGCATTTTATGCTTCGGGCATTGACTTCTAAGGCCCTAACTATTCAATCTGTTGGAGCAACGCCCTAGGGTGTAGCCTAGGTTGCCCGGAAAGTAGAAATGACCACAACTTTCATACTGGTTACAATTACTCGTTTTATATGATGGAAAAACTGTTGTATTTATTATGTATTTTATGCTTCTGGCGTTCACTTCTTAGGCCCTAACTATTCGATCTGGTGGAACAACGCCCTAGGGTGAAGCCTAGGTTGCCTGGAACGTACAAATGACCATCACTTTCACACGGGTTGCAATTATTCCTGTTATAGGATGGAAAGGCTGTTGTATTTTTATTGTATTTTATGCTTTAGGCGTTGACTTATGAGGCCGTAGCTGGTCGATGTGGTGGAATAACGCCCTACAGTCAAGCCTAGGTTGCCCGGAACGTAGAAATGAACATAACTTCCACACTGGTAGCAATTATTCGTTTTATACAACGGAAAAACTGTTCTATTTATTTTGTATTTTATGCTTCGGCCGTTGACTTCTAAGGCCCTAACTATTCAATCTGTTGGAGCAACGCCTTAGGGTGTAGCCTAGGTTGCCCGGAAAGTAGAAATGACCACAACTTTCATACTGGTTGCAATTACTCGTTTTATATGATGCAAAAACTGTTGTATTTATATTGTATTTTATGCTTCTGGCGTTCACTTCTTAGGCCCTAACAATTCGATCTGGTGGAACAACGCCCTAGGGTGAAGCCCAGGTTGCCCGGAACGTAGAAATGACCATAACTTTTACAATGGTAGCAATTATTCGTTTTATACGATGGAAAAACTGTTCTATTTATTTTGTATTTTATGCTTCGGGCGTTGACTTCTAAGGCCCATACTGTTCGATCTGGTGGAACAACGCCCTAGAGTGAAGCCTATGTTACCCGGAACGTAGAAACGATCAGTACTTTCACATTGTTTGCAGTGACTCCTATTATACGATGGAAAAACTGTTGAATCTTTATTGAATTTTATGCTTCTGGCGTTGACTTCTAAGGCCCTAACCATCCTATCTGGTGTACCAACGCCCTAGAGTGAAGCCTAGGTTGCTCGGAATGTAAAAATGACCATAACATTTACACTGGTTGAAATTATTCGTTTTATACGATGGAAAAACTGTTGTATTTAAATTGTATTTTATGCTTCTGGCGTTGATTTCTTAGGCCCTAACTATTCAATCTGGTGGAACAACACCCTAGAGTGAGGCCTAGGTTGCCCGGAACGTAGAAATGACCATCACTTCCATACTGGTAGCAATCATTCGTTTTATACGGTGGAAACACTGTTGTATTTATATTGTATTTTATGCTTCTGGCGTTGACTTCTAAGGCACAAACTATTCGATCTGGTGGAGCAACGCCCTAGAGTGAAGCCTAGGTAGCCTGGATCATACAAATGACCATCACTTTCACACGGGTTGCAATTATTCCTGTTATAGGACGGAAAGACTGTTGTATTTTTATTGTATTTTATGCTTCAGGCGTTGACTTCTGAGGCAGTAGCTATTCGATGTAGTGGAAGGACGCCATAGAGTCAAGCCTAGGTTGCTCGGAATGTAGAAATGACCATCACTTTCACACTGGTTGCAATTATTCCTGTTATACGATGGAAAAGCTCTTGTATATTTAATGTATTTTATGCTTCGGGCGTTGACTTCTATGGCCATACCTAATCGATCTGGTGGAGCAACGCCCTACAGTCAAGCGTATGTTCCCCGGAACGTAGAAATGAACATAACTTTCACACTGGTAGCAATTATTCGTTTTATACAATGGAAAAACTGTTCTATTTATTATGTATTTTATGCTTCGGGCGTGGACTTCTATGGCCCTACCTATTCGATCTGGTGGAGCAACACCCTACAGTCAAGCCTAGGTTGCTCGGATCGTAGAAATGACCATTACTTTCACACTGTTTGCAATTATTCTTTATATATGATGGAAAAGGTGTTGTATTTATATTGTACTTTATGCTTCTAGCGTTGACTTCTAAGGCCCTAACTGTTTGATCTGGTGGAGCAACGCCCTAGAGTGAAGCCCAGGTTGCCAGGAACGTAGATATGACCATAACTTTCACACTGGATGCTATTATTCGTTCTATACGATGGAAAGACTGTTATATTTATATTGTATCTTATGCTTCTGGCGTAGACTTCTTAGGCCCTTACAATTCGATCTGGTGGAACAACGCCCTAGAGTGAAGCCTAGGTTGCCTGGAACGTACAAATGACCATCACTTTCAAACTGGTTGCAATCATTCCGGTTATATGATGGAAAAACTGTTGTATTTTTATTGCATTTTATGCTTCGGCCATTGACTTCTAAGGCCCTAACTATTCAATCTGTTGGAGCAACGCCCTAGGGTGCAGCCTAGGTTGCCCGGGAAGTAGAAATGACAATAACTTTCATACTGGTTGCAATTATTCGTTTTATATGATGGAAGAACTGTTGTATTTATATTGTATTTTATGCTGCTGGCGATCACTTCTTAGGCCCTAACTAGTCGATCTGGTGGAACAACGCCCTGGGGTGAAGCGTAGGTTGCCCGGAACGTAGAAATGACCATAACTTTCACACTGGTTGCTATTATTCGTTTTATACGATGGAAAAGCTGTTGTATTTATATTGTATTTTATGCTTCTGGCGCTGACTTCTAGGGCACTAACTATTCGATCTGGTGGAGCAGCGCCCTAGGGTGAAGCCCAGGTTGCCCGGAACGTAGAAATGACCATCACTTTCAAACTGGTTGCAATTAATCATTTTATACGATGGAAAAGCTGTTGTATTTTTATTGCATTTTATGCTTCCGGCGTTGACTTCTAAGGCCCTAACTATTCAATCTGTTGGAGCAACGCCCTAGGGTGAAGCCTAGGTTGCCCGGAAAGTAGAAATGACGTTAACCTCCATACTGGTTGTAATTATTCGTTTTATACGATGGAAAAACTGTTGTATTTATATTGTTTTTTATGCTTCTGGCATTGACTTCTAAGGCACTAACTATTCGATCTGGTGGAGCAACGCCCTAGAGTGAAGCCGAGGTTGCCCGGAACGTAGAAATGACCATCACTTTCAAACTGGTTGCAATTATTCCGGTTATATTATGGAAAAACTGTTGTATTTTTATTGCATTTTATGCTTCGGGCATTGACTTCTAAGGCCCTAACTATTCAATCTGTTGGAGCAACGCCCCAGGGTGAAGCCTAGCTTGCCCGGGGAGTAGAAATGACCATCACTTTCAAACTGGTTGCAATTAATCATTTTATACGATGGAAAAACTGTTGTATTTTTATTGCATTTTATGCTTCCGGCGTTCACTTCTTAGGCCCTAACAATTCGATCTGTTGGAACAACGCCCTATGGTGAAGCCTAGGTTGCCCGGAACGTAGAAATGACCATAACTTTTACAATGGTAGCAATTATTCGTTTTATACGATGGAAAAACTGTTCTATTTATTTTGTATTTTATGCTTCGGGCGTTGACTTCTAAGGCCCTAACTGTTTGATCTGGTGGAGCAACGCCCTAGAGTGAAGCCTAGGTTGCCCGGAACGTAGAAATGACCATAACTTTCACACTGGATGCTATTATTCGTTCTATACGATAGAAAAACTGTTATATTTATATTGTATATTATGCTTCTGGCGTTGTCTTCTTAGGCCCTAACAATTCGATCTGGTGGAACAACGCCCTAGAGTGAAGCCTAGGTTGCCTGGAACGTACAAATGACCATCACTTTCACACGGGTTGCAATTATTCCTGTTATAGGATGGAAAGACTGTCCTATTTTAATTGTATTTTATGCTTCAGGCGTTGACTTCTGAGGCCGTAGCCATTCAATGTGGTGGAAGAACGCCATAGAGTGAAGCCTAGGTTGCCCGGAACGTAGAAATGACCATAACTTTCATACTGGTTGCAATTATTCGTTTTATATGATGGAAGAACTGTTGTATTTGTATTGTATTTTAAGTTGCTGGCGTTCACTTCTTATGCCCTAACTATTCAATCTGTTGGGTCAACGACCTAGGGTGAAGCCTAGGTTGCTCGGAATGTAGAAATGACCAGAACATTCACACTGGTTGAAATTATTCGTTTTATACTTTGGAAAAGCTGTTGCATCTTTAATGTATTTTATGCTTCGGGTATTGACTTCTAAGGCCCTAACTATTCAATCTGTTGTAGCAGCGCCCTAGGGTGTAGCCTAGGTTGCCCGGAAAGTAGAAAGGACCATAACTTTTACACTGGTAGCAATTATTCGTTTTATACAATGGAAAAACTGTTCTATTTATTTTGTATTTTATGCATCGGGCGTTGATTTCTAAGGCCCTAACTGTTTGATCTGGTGGAGCAACGCCCTAGAGTAAAGCCTAGGTTACCCGGAACGTAGAAATGACCAGTACTTTCAAACTGTTTGCAATTATTCATTTTATACGATGGAAATGCTGTTGTATTGATATTGTATTTTATGCTTCTGGCGTTGACTTCTAAGGCCGTAGCTATTAGCTGTGGTGGACGAACGCCCTACAGTGACGCCTAGGTTGACCGGAACGTAGAAATGACCATTAATTTCACACTGTTTGCAATTATTCATTTTATAAAATGGAAAAACGGTTGTACTTATATTGTGTTTTATTCTTCTGGCGTTGAATTCCGAGTCCCTAGCTATTCGATCTGGTGGAGCAACACCCTAGAGTGAAACCTAGGTTCCTCGGAATGTATAAATGACCTTAACTTTCACACTGGTCCCAATTATTCGTTTTATACGATGGAACAGCTGGTGTATTTTGTATCGTATTTTATGCTTCGGGCGTTTACTTCTAAGGCCCTCACTATTCGATCTGGTGGAGCAACGACCTAGAGTGAAAACTAGGTTGCCCGGAACGTAGAAATAACCACAACTTTCATACTTGTTGCAATTATTCGTTTTATACGATGGAAAAACTGTTGTATTTATATTGTTTTTTATGCTTCTGGCGTTGACTTCTAAGGCCCTAACTATTCAATCTGTTGGAGCAACGCCCTAGCGTGTAGCCTAGGTTGCCCGGAAAGTAGAAATGACCACAACTTTCATAGTGGTTGCAATTACTCGTTTTATATGATGGAAAAACTGTTGTATCTATATTGTATTTTATGCTTCTGGCGTTCACTTCTTAGGCCTTAACTATTCGATCTGGTGGAACAACGCCCTAGGGTGAAGCCTAGGTTGCCCGGAACGTAGAAATGAACATAAGTTTTACACTGGTAGCAATTATTCGTTTTATACGATGGAAAAACTGTTCTATTTATTTTGTATTTTATGCTTCGGGCGTTGACTTCTAAGTCCCTAACTGTTTGATCTGGTGGAGCAACGCCCTAGAGTGAAGCCTAGGTTGCACGGAACGTAGAATTGACCATAACTTTCATACTGGTTGCAATTATTTGTTTTATACGATGGAAAAGCTGTTGTATTTATACCGTATTTTATGTTTCTGGCGTTGACTTCTTATGCCCTAACTATTCCATCTGGTGGAACAACGCCCTAGGGTGAAGCCTGGGTTGTCCGGAACGTAGAAATGACCATCACTTTCACAATGTTTCCAATTATCCATTTTATACGATGGAAAAACTGTTATACTTATATTGTATTTTATTCTTATGGCGTTGAGTTCTAAGTCCCTAGCTATGCGATCTGGTGGAGCAACGCCCTAGAGTGAAACCTAGGTTGCGCGGAACGTAGAAATTACCATAACTTTCACACTGGTAGGAATTATTCGTTTTATACGACGGAAAAACTGTTCTATTTATTTTGTATTTCATGCTTCGGGCGTTGACTTCTAAGGCGCTAACTATTCAATCTGTTGGAACAACGCCCCAGGGTGAAGCCTAGGTTGCCCGGAAAGTAGACATGACCATAACTTTCATACTGGTTGCAATTATTCGTTTTATACGATGGAAAAACTGTTGTATTTATATTGTATTTTATGCTTCTGGCGCTGACTTCTAGGGCACTAACTATTCGATCTGGTGGAGCAGCGCCCTAGAGTGAAGCCTAGGTTGCCCGCGACGTAGAAATTACCATAACTTTCACACTGGTAAGATTTATTCGTTTTATACGATGGAACAACTGTTCTATTTATTTTGTATTTCATGCTTCGGGCGTTGACTTCTAAGGCCCTAACTATTCCATCTGGTGGAGCAACGCCCTAGAGTGAAGCCTAGGTTGCCCGGAACAATGATGTGCCATTACTTTCACACTGGTTGCAATAATACCTGATATAGGATGGAAAAACTGTTGCATCTTTATTGTATTTTATGCTTCTGGCGTTGACTTCTAAGGCCCTAACTATTCGATCTGGTGGAGCAACGCCCTAGAGTGAAGCCTAGGTTGCCCGGAAAGTAGAAATGACTATAACTTTCACACTGGTGGCAATTATTCGTTTTATACGATGGAAAAGCTGTTGTATTATTACCGTATTTTATGCTTCTGGCGTTGACTTCTTATGCCCTAACTATTCCATCTGGCGAAACAACACCCTAGGGTGATGCCTAGGTTGCCCGGAACGTAGAAATGACCATAACTTTCACATCGGTAGCAATTATTCTTTTTATACGATGGAAAAACTGTTCTATTTATTTTGTATTTTATGCTTCGGGCATTGACTTCTAAGGCCCTAACTATTCAATCTGTTGGAGCAACGCCCTAGGGTGCAGCCTAGGTTGCCCGGGAAGTAGAAATGACAATAACTTTCATACTGGTTGCAATTATTCGTTTTATATGATGGAAGAACTGTTGTATTTATATTGTATTTTATGCTGCTGGCGATCACTTCTTAGGCCCTAACTAGTCGATCTGGTGGAACAACGCCCTGGGGTGAAGCGTAGGTTGCCCGGAACGTAGAAATGACCATAACTTTCACACTGGTTGCTATTATTCGTTTTATACGATGGAAAAGCTGTTGTATTTATATTGTATTTTATGCTTCTGGCGCTGACTTCTAGGGCACTAACTATTCGATCTGGTGGAGCAGCGCCCTAGGGTGAAGCCCAGGTTGCCCGGAACGTAGAAATGACCATCACTTTCAAACTGGTTGCAATTAATCATTTTATACGATGGAAAAGCTGTTGTATTTTTATTGCATTTTATGCTTCCGGCGTTGACTTCTAAGGCCCTAACTATTCAATCTGTTGGAGCAACGCCCTAGGGTGAAGCCTAGGTTGCCCGGAAAGTAGAAATGACGTTAACCTCCATACTGGTTGTAATTATTCGTTTTATACGATGGAAAAACTGTTGTATTTATATTGTTTTTTATGCTTCTGGCATTGACTTCTAAGGCACTAACTATTCGATCTGGTGGAGCAACGCCCTAGAGTGAAGCCGAGGTTGCCCGGAACGTAGAAATGACCATCACTTTCAAACTGGTTGCAATTATTCCGGTTATATTATGGAAAAACTGTTGTATTTTTATTGCATTTTATGCTTCGGGCATTGACTTCTAAGGCCCTAACTATTCAATCTGTTGGAGCAACGCCCCAGGGTGAAGCCTAGCTTGCCCGGGGAGTAGAAATGACCATCACTTTCAAACTGGTTGCAATTAATCATTTTATACGATGGAAAAACTGTTGTATTTTTATTGCATTTTATGCTTCCGGCGTTCACTTCTTAGGCCCTAACAATTCGATCTGTTGGAACAACGCCCTATGGTGAAGCCTAGGTTGCCCGGAACGTAGAAATGACCATAACTTTTACAATGGTAGCAATTATTCGTTTTATACGATGGAAAAACTGTTCTATTTATTTTGTATTTTATGCTTCGGGCGTTGACTTCTAAGGCCCTAACTGTTTGATCTGGTGGAGCAACGCCCTAGAGTGAAGCCTAGGTTGCCCGGAACGTAGAAATGACCATAACTTTCACACTGGATGCTATTATTCGTTCTATACGATAGAAAAACTGTTATATTTATATTGTATATTATGCTTCTGGCGTTGTCTTCTTAGGCCCTAACAATTCGATCTGGTGGAACAACGCCCTAGAGTGAAGCCTAGGTTGCCTGGAACGTACAAATGACCATCACTTTCACACGGGTTGCAATTATTCCTGTTATAGGATGGAAAGACTGTCCTATTTTAATTGTATTTTATGCTTCAGGCGTTGACTTCTGAGGCCGTAGCCATTCAATGTGGTGGAAGAACGCCATAGAGTGAAGCCTAGGTTGCCCGGAACGTAGAAATGACCATAACTTTCATACTGGTTGCAATTATTCGTTTTATATGATGGAAGAACTGTTGTATTTGTATTGTATTTTAAGCTGCTGGCGTTCACTTCTTATGCCCTAACTATTCAATCTGTTGGGTCAACGACCTAGGGTGAAGCCTAGGTTGCTCGGAATGTAGAAATGACCAGAACATTCACACTGGTTGAAATTATTCGTTTTATACTTTGGAAAAGCTGTTGCATCTTTAATGTATTTTATGCTTCGGGTATTGACTTCTAAGGCCCTAACTATTCAATCTGTTGTAGCAGCGCCCTAGGGTGTAGCCTAGGTTGCCCGGAAAGTAGAAAGGACCATAACTTTTACACTGGTAGCAATTATTCGTTTTATACAATGGAAAAACTGTTCTATTTATTTTGTATTTTATGCATCGGGCGTTGATTTCTAAGGCCCTAACTGTTTGATCTGGTGGAGCAACGCCCTAGAGTAAAGCCTAGGTTACCCGGAACGTAGAAATGACCAGTACTTTCAAACTGTTTGCAATTATTCATTTTATACGATGGAAATGCTGTTGTATTGATATTGTATTTTATGCTTCTGGCGTTGACTTCTAAGGCCGTAGCTATTAGCTGTGGTGGACGAACGCCCTACAGTGACGCCTAGGTTGACCGGAACGTAGAAATGACCATTAATTTCACACTGTTTGCAATTATTCATTTTATAAAATGGAAAAACGGTTGTACTTATATTGTGTTTTATTCTTCTGGCGTTGAATTCCGAGTCCCTAGCTATTCGATCTGGTGGAGCAACACCCTAGAGTGAAACCTAGGTTCCTCGGAATGTATAAATGACCTTAACTTTCACACTGGTCCCAATTATTCGTTTTATACGATGGAACAGCTGGTGTATTTTGTATCGTATTTTATGCTTCGGGCGTTTACTTCTAAGGCCCTCACTATTCGATCTGGTGGAGCAACGACCTAGAGTGAAAACTAGGTTGCCCGGAACGTAGAAATAACCACAACTTTCATACTTGTTGCAATTATTCGTTTTATACGATGGAAAAACTGTTGTATTTATATTGTTTTTTATGCTTCTGGCGTTGACTTCTAAGGCCCTAACTATTCAATCTGTTGGAGCAACGCCCTAGCGTGTAGCCTAGGTTGCCCGGAAAGTAGAAATGACCACAACTTTCATAGTGGTTGCAATTACTCGTTTTATATGATGTTAAAACTGTTGTATCTATATTGTATTTTATGCTTCTGGCGTTCACTTCTTAGGCCTTAACTATTCGATCTGGTGGAACAACGCCCTAGGGTGAAGCCTAGGTTGCCCGGAACGTAGAAATGAACATAAGTTTTACACTGGTAGCAATTATTCGTTTTATACGATGGAAAAACTGTTCTATTTATTTTGTATTTTATGCTTCGGGCGTTGACTTCTAAGTCCCTAACTGTTTGATCTGGTGGAGCAACGCCCTAGAGTGAAGCCTAGGTTGCACGGAACGTAGAATTGACCATAACTTTCATACTGGTTGCAATTATTTGTTTTATACGATGGAAAAGCTGTTGTATTTATACCGTATTTTATGTTTCTGGCGTTGACTTCTTATGCCCTAACTATTCCATCTGGTGGAACAACGCCCTAGGGTGAAGCCTGGGTTGTCCGGAACGTAGAAATGACCATCACTTTCACAATGTTTCCAATTATCCATTTTATACGATGGAAAAACTGTTATACTTATATTGTATTTTATTCTTATGGCGTTGAGTTCTAAGTCCCTAGCTATGCGATCTGGTGGAGCAACGCCCTAGAGTGAAACCTAGGTTGCGCGGAACGTAGAAATTACCATAACTTTCACACTGGTAGGAATTATTCGTTTTATACGACGGAAAAACTGTTCTATTTATTTTGTATTTCATGCTTCGGGCGTTGACTTCTAAGGCGCTAACTATTCAATCTGTTGGAACAACGCCCCAGGGTGAAGCCTAGGTTGCCCGGAAAGTAGACATGACCATAACTTTCATACTGGTTGCAATTATTCGTTTTATACGATGGAAAAACTGTTGTATTTATATTGTATTTTATGCTTCTGGCGCTGACTTCTAGGGCACTAACTATTCGATCTGGTGGAGCAGCGCCCTAGAGTGAAGCCTAGGTTGCCCGCGACGTAGAAATTACCATAACTTTCACACTGGTAAGATTTATTCGTTTTATACGATGGAACAACTGTTCTATTTATTTTGTATTTCATGCTTCGGGCGTTGACTTCTAAGGCCCTAACTATTCCATCTGGTGGAGCAACGCCCTAGAGTGAAGCCTAGGTTGCCCGGAACAATGATGTGCCATTACTTTCACACTGGTTGCAATAATACCTGATATAGGATGGAAAAACTGTTGCATCTTTATTGTATTTTATGCTTCTGGCGTTGACTTCTAAGGCCCTAACTATTCGATCTGGTGGAGCAACGCCCTAGAGTGAAGCCTAGGTTGCCCGGAAAGTAGAAATGACTATAACTTTCACACTGGTGGCAATTATTCGTTTTATACGATGGAAAAGCTGTTGTATTATTACCGTATTTTATGCTTCTGGCGTTGACTTCTTATGCCCTAACTATTCCATCTGGCGAAACAACACCCTAGGGTGATGCCTAGGTTGCCCGGAACGTAGAAATGACCATAACTTTCACATCGGTAGCAATTATTCTTTTTATACGATGGAAAAACTGTTCTATTTATTTTGTATTTTATGCTTCGGGCATTGACTTCTAAGGCCCTAACTATTCAATCTGTTGGAGCAACGCCCTAGGGTGTAGCCTAGGTTGCCCGGAAAGTAGAAATGACCACAACTTTCATACTGGTTACAATTACTCGTTTTATATGATGGAAAAACTGTTGTATTTATTATGTATTTTATGCTTCTGGCGTTCACTTCTTAGGCCCTAACTATTCGATCTGGTGGAACAACGCCCTAGGGTGAAGCCTAGGTTGCCTGGAACGTACAAATGACCATCACTTTCACACGGGTTGCAATTATTCCTGTTATAGGATGGAAAGGCTGTTGTATTTTTATTGTATTTTATGCTTTAGGCGTTGACTTATGAGGCCGTAGCTGTTCGATGTGGTGGAATAACGCCCTACAGTCAAGCCTAGGTTGCCCGGAACGTAGAAATGAACATAACTTTCACACTGGTAGCAATTATTCGTTTTATACAACGGAAAAACTGTTCTATTTATTTTGTATTTTATGCTTCGGCCGTTGACTTCTAAGGCCCTAACTGTTTGATCTGGAGGAGCAACGCACTAGAGTGAAGCCTATGTTACCCGGAACGTAGAAACGACCAGTACTTTCACATTGTTTGCAGTGACTCCTATTATACGATGGAAAAACTGTTGAATCTTTATTGAATTTTATGCTTCTGGCGTTGACTTCTAAGGCCCTAACCATCCTATCTGGTGTATCAACGCCCTAGAGTGAAGCCTAGGTTGCTCGGAATGTAAAAATGACCATAACATTTACACTGGTTGAAATTATTCGTTTTATACGATGGAAGAACTGTTGTATTTAAATTGTATTTTATGCTTCTGGCGTTGATTTCTTAGGCCCTAACTATTCAATCTGGTGGAAC
This sequence comes from Calliopsis andreniformis, assembly GCF_051401765.1. Taxonomy (NCBI): domain Eukaryota; kingdom Metazoa; phylum Arthropoda; class Insecta; order Hymenoptera; family Andrenidae; genus Calliopsis; species Calliopsis andreniformis. The sequence goes on along the minus strand of NW_027480460.1, from coordinate 2,080,348 downwards.
AACACCCTAGAGTGAGGCCTAGGTTGCCCGGAACGTAGAAATGACCATCACTTCCATAGTGGTAGCAATCATTCGTTTTATACGGTGGAAACACTGTTGTATTTATATTGTATTTTATGCTTCTGGCGTTGACTTCTAAGGCACAAACTATTCGATCTGGTGGAGCAACGCCCTAGAGTGAAGCCTAGGTAGCCTGGATCATACAAATGACCATCACTTTCACACGGGTTGCAATTATTCCTGTTATAGGACGGAAAGACTGTTGTATTTTTATTGTATTTTATGCTTCAGGCGTTGACTTCTGAGGCAGTAGCTATTCGATGTAGTGGAAGGACGCCATAGAGTCAAGCCTAGGTTGCTCGGAATGTAGAAATGACCATCACTTTCACACTGGTTGCAATTATTCCTGTTATACGATGGAAAAGCTCTTGTATATTTAATGTATTTTATGCTTCGGGCGTTGACTTCTATGGCCATACCTAATCGATCTGGTGGAGCAACGCCCTACAGTCAAGCCTATGTTCCCCGGAACGTAGAAATGAACATAACTTTCACACTGGTAGCAATTATTCGTTTTATACAATGGAAAAACTGTTCTATTTATTATGTATTTTATGCTTCGGGCGTTGACTTCTATGGCCCTACCTATTCGATCTGGTGGAGCAACACCCTACAGTCAAGCCTAGGTTGCTCGGAACGTAGAAATGACCATTACTTTCACACTGTTTGCAATTATTCTTTTTATATGATGGAAAAGGTGTTGTATTTATATTGTACTTTATGCTTCTAGCGTTGACTTCTAAGGCCCTAACTGTTTGATCTGGTGGAGCAACGCCCTAGAGTGAAGCCCAGGTTACCAGGAACGTAGAAATGACCATAACTTTCACACTGGATGCTATTATTCGTTCTATACGATGGAAAGACTGTTATATTTATATTGTATCTTATGCTTCTGGCGTTGACTTCTTAGGCCCTTACAATTCGATCTGGTGGAACAACGCCCTAGAGTGAAGCCTAGGTTGCCTGGAACGTACAAATGACCATCACTTTCAAACTGGTTGCAATCATTCCGGTTATATGATGGAAAAACTGTTGTATTTTTATTGCATTTTATGCTTCGGCCATTGACTTCTAAGGCCCTAACTATTCAATCTGTTGGAGCAACGCCCTAGGGTGCAGCCTAGGTTGCCCCGGAAGTAGAAATGACAATAACTTTCATACTGGTTGCAATTATTCGTTTTATATGATGGAAGAACTGTTGTATTTATATTGTATTTTATGCTGCTGGCGATCACTTCTTAGGCCCTAACTAGTCGATCTGGTGGAACAATGCCCTGGGGTGAAGCGTAGGTTGCCCGGAACGTAGAAATGACCATAACTTTCACACTGGTTGCTATTATTCGTTTTATACGATGGAAAAGCTGTTGTATTTATATTGTATTTTATGCTTCTGGCGCTGACTTCTAGGGCACTAACTATTCGATCTGGTGGAGCAGCGCCCTAGGGTGAAGCCCAGGTTGCCCGGAACGTAGAAATGACCATCACTTTCAAACTGGTTGCAATTAATCATTTTATACGATGGAAAAGCTGTTGTATTTTTATTGCATTTTATGCTTCCGGCGTTGACTTCTAAGGCCCTAACTATTCAATCTGTTGGAGCAACGCCCTAGGGTGAAGCCTAGGTTGCCCGGAAAGTAGAAATGACGTTAACCTCCATACTGGTTGTAATTATTCGTTTTATACGATGGAAAAACTGTTGTATTTATATTGTTTTTTATGCTTCTGGCATTGACTTCTAAGGCACTAACTATTCGATCTGGTGGAGCAACGCCCTAGAGTGAAGCCGAGGTTGCCCGGAACGTAGAAATGACCATCACTTTCAAACTGGTTGCAATTATTCCGGTTATATTATGGAAAAACTGTTGTATTTTTATTGCATTTTATGCTTCGGGCATTGACTTCTAAGGCCCTAACTATTCAATCTGTTGGAGCAACGCCCCAGGGTGAAGCCTAGGTTGCCCGGGGAGTAGAAATGACCATCACTTTCAAACTGGTTGCAATTAATCATTTTATACGATGGAAAAACTGTTGTATTTTTATTGCATTTTATGCTTCCGGCGTTGACTTCTAAGGCCCTAACTATTCAATCTGTTGGAGCAACGCCCTAGGGCGAAGCCTAGGTTGCCTGGAAAGTAGAAATGACGTTAACTTCCATACTGGTTGCAATTATTCGTTTTATACGATGGAAAAACGGTTGCATTTATATTGTATTTTATGCTTCTGGCGTTGACTTCTAAGGCACTAACTATTCGATCTAGTGGAGCAACGCCCTAGAGTGAAGCCTAAGATGCCCGGAACGTAGAAATTACCATCACTTTCAAACTGGTTGCAAATATTCCTGTTATATGATGGAAAAACTGTTGTATTTTTATTGCATATTATGCTTCGGGCAATGACTTCTAAGGCCCTAACTATTGAACCTGTAGGAGCAACGCCCTAGGGTGTAGCCTAGGTTGCCCGTAAAGTAGAAATGACCATAGCTTTCATACTGGTTGCAATTATTCGTTTTATACAATGGAAAAACTGTTGTATTTATATTGTATTTTATGTTTCTGGCGTTCACTTCTTAGCCCCTAACTATTCCATCTGTTGGAACAACGCCCTATGGTGAAGCCTAGGTTGCCCGGAACGTAGAAATGACCATAACTTTTACAATGGTAGCAATTATTCGTTTTATACGATGGAAAAACTGTTCTATTTATTTTGTATTTTATGCTTCGGGCGTTGACTTCTAAGGCCCTAACTGTTTGATCTGGTGGAGCAACGCCCTAGAGTGAAGCCTAGGTTGCCCGGAACGTAGAAATGACCATAACTTTCACACTGGATGCTATTATTCGTTCTATACGATGGAAAAACTGTTATATTTATATTGTATCTTATGCTTCTGGCGTTGTCTTCTTAGGCCCTAACAATTCGATCTGGTGGAACAACGCCCTAGAGTGAAGCCTAGGTTGCCTGGAACATACAAATGACCATCACTTTCACACGGGTTGTAATTATTCCTGTTGTAGGACGGAAAGACTGTTGTATTTTTATTGTATTTTATGCTTCAGGCGCTGACTTCTGAGGCCGTAGCTATTCGATGTAGTGGAAGAACGCCATGGAGTGAAGCCTAGGTTGCCCGGAACGTAGAAATGACCATAACTTTCATACTGGTTGCAATTATTCGTTTTATATGATGGAGAAACTGTTGTATTTATATTGTATTTTATGCTGCTGGCGTTCACTTCTTAGGCCCTAACTATTCGATCTGGTGGAACAACGCCCTGGGGTGAAGCCTAGGTTGCCGGGAACGGAGAAATAACCATAACTTTCACACTGGTTGCTATTATTCGTTTTATACGATGGAAAAACTGTTGTATTTATATTGTATATTATGCTTCTGGCGTGGACTTCTAAGGCACTAACTATTCGATCGGGTGGAGCAACGCCCTAGAGTGAAGCCTAGGTTGCCCGGAACGTAGAAATGACCATCGCTTTCAAACTGGTTGCAATTATTCCTGTTATATGATGGATAACTGTTGTATTTTTATTGCATTTTATGCTTCGGGCAATGACTTCTAAGGCCCTAACTATTCAATCTGTAGGAGCAACGCCCTAGGGTGTAGCCTAGGTAGCCCGTAAAGTAGAAATGACCATAGCTTTCATACTGGTTGCAATTATTCGTTTTATATGATGGAAAAACTGTTGTATTTATATTGTATTTTATGCTTCTGGCGTTGACTTCTTAGGCCCTAACTATTCGATCTGTTGGAACAACGCCCTAGAGTGAGGCCTAGGTTGACCGGAACGTAGAAATGACCATAACTTTCACACCGGTAGCAATTATTCGTTTTACACGATGGAAAAACTGTTATATTTATATTGTATCTTATGCTTCTGGCGTTGACTTCTTAGGCCCTAACAATTCGATCTGGTGGAACAACGACCTAGAGTGAGGCCTAGGTTGCCCGGAACGTAGAACTGACCATAACTTTTACACTGGTAGCAATTATTCGTTCTATACAATGGAAAAACTGTTGTATTTATATTGTATTTTATGCTGCTGGCGTTCACTTCTTAGGCCCTAACTATTCGATCTGTTGGAACAACGCCCCAGGGTGCAGCCTAGGTTGCCTGGAAAGTAGAAATGACGTTAACTTCCATACTGGTAACAATTATTCGTTTTATACGATGGAAAAGCTGTTGCATCTTTATTGTATTTTATGATTCTGTCGTTGACGTCTAAGGCCGTAGCTAGTAGATGTGGTGGAGCAACGCACTACAGTGACGCCTAGGTTGCCCGGAACGTGGAATGACCAATACTTTCGCAATGTTTGCAATTATACATTTTATACGATGGAAAAACTGTTGTATTTATATTGTATATTATGCTTCTGTCGTGAACTTCGAAGGCACTAACTATTCGATCGGGTGGAGCGACGCCCTAGAGTGAAGCCTAGGTTGCCCGGAACGTAGAAATGACCATCGCTTTCAAACTGGTTGCGATTATTCCTGCTATATGATGGATAACTGTTGTATTTTTATTGCATTTTATGCTTCGGGCAATGACTTCTAAGGCCCTAACTATTCAATCTGTAGGAGCAACGCCCTAGGGTGTAGCCTAGGTTGCCCGTAAAGTAGAAATGACCATAGCTTTCATACTGGTTGCAATTATTCGTTTTATATGATGGAAAAACTGTTGTATTTATATTGTATTTTATGCTTCTGGCGTTCACTTCTTAGGCCCTAACTATTCGATCTGTTGGAACAACGCCCTATGGTGAAGCCTAGGTTGACCGGAACGTAGAAATGACCATAACTTTCACACCGGTAGCAATTATTCGTTTTACACGATGGAAAAACTGTTATATTTATATTGTATCTTATGCTTCTGGCGTTGACTTCTTAGGCCCTAACAATTCGATCAGGTGGAACAACGACCTAGAGTGAGGCATAGGTTGCCCGGAACGTAGAACTGACCATAACTTTTACACTGGTAGCAATTATTCGTTCTATACAATGGAAAAACTGTTGTATTTATATTGTATTTTATGCTGCTGGCGTTCACTTCTTACGCCCTAACTATTCGATCTGTTGGAACAACGCCCCAGGGTGAAGCCTAGGTTGCCCGGAAAGTAGAAATGACCATAACTTTCACACTGGTTGCTATTAGTCGTTCTATACAATGGAAAACTGTTATATTTATATTGTATCTTATGCTTCTGGCGTTGACTTCTTAGGCCCTAACAATTCGATCTGATGGAACAACGACCTAGAGTGGGGCATAGGTAGCCCGGAACGTAGAAATGACCATCACTTCCATACTGGTAGCAATTATTCGTTTTATACGATGGAAAAACTGTTGTATTTATATTGTATTTTATGTTTCTGGCGTTGACTTCTAAGGCACTAACTATTCGATCAGGTGGAGCAAGGCCCTAGAGTGAAGCCTAGGTTGCCCGGAACGTAGAAATGGCCATCACTTTCAAACTGGTTGCAATTATTCCTGTTATATGATGGAAAAACTGTTGTATTTTTAATGCATTTTATTTTTCGGGCATTGACTTCTAAGGTCCTAACTATTCAATCCGTTGGAGCAACGCGCTAGGGGGAAGCCTAGGTTGCGCGGAAAGTAGAAATGACAATTACTTTCACACTGGTTGCAATTATTCGTTTTATACGATGGAAAAGCTGTTGCATCTTTATTGTATTTTATGATTCTGTCGTTGACGTCTAAGCCCGTAGCTAGTAGATGTGGTGGAGCAACGTACTACAGTGACGCCTAGGTTTCCCGGAACGTGGAATGACCATTACTTTCGCAATGTTTGCAGTTATACCTTTCATACGATGGAAAAACTGTTGTACTTATATTGTATTTTATGCTTCTGGCGTTGACTTCTAAGGGCCTAACTATTCGATCTGGTGGAGCAACGCCCTAGAGTGAAGCCTAGGTTGCCCGGAGCGTACAAATGACCATCACTTTCACACTGGTTGCAATTATTCCTGCTATATGATGGAAAAACTGTTGTATTTTTATTGCATTTTATGCTTCGGGCAATGACTTCTAAGGCCCTAACTATTCAATCTGTAGGAGCAACGCCCTAGAGTGAAGCCTAGGTTGCCCGGAACGTAGAAATGACCATAACTTTCATACTGGTGGCAATTATTCGTTTTATATGATGGAAAAACTGTTGTATTTATATTGTACTTTATGCTTCTGGCGTTGCCTTCTTAGGTCCTAACTGTTCGATCTGGTGGAACAACGCCTTAGAGTGAAGCCTAGGTTACCCGGAACGTAGAAATGACCAGTACTTTCACACTGTTTGCAGTGACTCCTGTTATACGATGGAAAACTGTTGCATCTTTATTGAATTTTATGCTTCTGGCGTTGACTTCTAAGGCCCTAACTATTCCATCTGGTGTATCAACGCCCTAGAGTGAAGCCTAGGTTGCTCGGAATGTAAAAATGACCATCACTTCCATACTGGTAGCAATCATTCGTTTTATACGATGAAAAAACTGTTGTATTTAAATTGTATTTTATGCTTCTAGCGTTCATTTATTAGGCCTTAACTATTCGATCTGGTGGTACAACGCCCTAGAGTGAAGCCTAGGTTGCTCGGAATGTAAAAATGACCATAACATTCGCACTGGTTGAAATTATTCGTTTTATACGATGGAAAAACTGTTATATTTAAATTGTATTTTATGCTTCTGGCGTGGATTTCTTAGGCCCTAACTATTCAATCTGGTGGAACAACACCCTAGAGTGAGGCCTAGGTGGCCCGGAACGTAGAAACGACCATCACTTCCATACTGGTAGCAATCATTAGTTTTATACGATGGAAAAACTGTTGTATTTATATTGTATTTTATGCTTCTGGCGCTGACTTCTAAGGCACAAACTATTCGATCTGGTGGAGCAATGCCCTAGAGCGAAGCCTAGGTTGCCCGGAACGTAGAAATGACCATCACTTTCAAAACTGGTTGCAATTAACCCTTTTATACGATGGAAAAACTGTTGTATTTTTATTGCATTTTGTGCTTCCGGCGTTGACTTCGAAGGCCCTAACTATTCAATCTGTTGGAGCAACGCCCTAGGCTGAAGCCTAGGTTGCCCGTAAAGTTGAAATGACATTAAATTTCATACTGGTTGCAATTATTCGTTTTGTACGATGGAAAAACTGTTGTATTTATATTGTATTTTATGCTCCTGGCGTTGACTTCTAAGGCACTAACTATTCGATCTGGTGGAGCAACGCACTAGAGTGAAGCCGAGGTTGCCCGGAACGTAGAAATGACCATCACTTTCAAACTGGTTGCAATTATTCCTGTTATATGATGGAAAAACTGTTGTATTTTTATTGCATTTTGTGCTTCGGGCATTGACTTCTAAGGCCCTAATTATTCAATCTGTTGGAGCAACGCCCTAGGGTGTAGCCTAGGTTGCCCGGAACGTAGAAATGACCATAACTTTCATACTGGTTGCAATTATTCGTTTTATATGTTGGAAAAACTGTTGTATTTATAATGTATTTTATGCTGCTGGCGTTCACTTCTTAGGCACTAACTGTTCGATCTGGTGGAACAACGACCTGGGGTGAAGCCTAGGTTGCAGGGAACGTAGAAATGACCATAACTTTCACACTGGTCGCTATTATTCGTTTTATACGATGGAGAAACTGTTATACTTATATTGTGTTTTATGCTTCTGGCGTTGCCCTCTTAGGCCCTAGCTGTTCGATCTGGTGGAACAACGCCCTAGAGTGAAGCCTAGGTTGCCCGGAACGTAGAAATGACCATAACTTTCACAGTGGTTGCTATTATTCGTTCTATACGATGGAAAAACTGTTATATTTATATTGTATCTTATGCTTCTGGCGATGACTTCTTAGGCCCTAACAATTCGATCTGGTGGTACAACGCCCTGGGGTGAAGCCTAGGTTGCCCGGAACGTAGAAATGACCATAACTTTCAGACTGGTTGCTATTATTAGTTTTATACGATGGAAAAACTGTTGTATCTATATTGTATTTTATGCTTCTGGCGTTCATTTCTTAGGCCTTAACTATTCGATCTGGTGGAACAACGCCCTAGGGTGAAGCCTAGGTTGCCCGGAACGTAGAAATGACCATAACTTTTACACTGGTAGCAATTATTCGTTTTATACGATGGAAAAACTGTTCTTTTTATTTTGTATTTTATGCTTCGGGCGTTGACTTCTAAGTCGCTAACTATTTGATCTGGTGGAGCAACGCCCTAGAGTAAAGCCTAGGTTGCACGGAACGTAGAATTGACCATAACTTTCACACTGGATGCTAATATTCGTTCTATACGATGGAAAAACTGTTATATTTATATTGTATCTTATGCTTCTGGCGTTGACTTCTTAGGCCCTAACAATTCGATCTGGTGGAAGAACGCCCTAGAGTGAAGCCTAGGTTGCCTGGAACGTACAAATGACCATCACTTTCACACGGGTTGCAATTATTCCTGTTATAGGATGGAAAGACTGTCCTATTTTAATTGTATTTTATGCTTCAGGCGTTTACTTCTGAGGCCGTAGCCATTCGATGTGGTGGAAGAACGCCATAGAGTGAAGCCTAGGTTGCCCGGAACGTAGAAATGACCATAACTTTCATACTGGTTGCAATTATTCGTTTTATATGATAGAAGAGCTGTTGTATTTATATTGTATTTTAAGCTGCTGGCGTTCACTTCTTAGGCCCTAACTATTCAATCTGTTGGGTCAACGCCCCAGGGTGAAGCCTAGGTTCCTCGGAATGTAGAAATGACCATAACATTCACACTGGTTGAAATTATTCGTTTTATACGATGGAAAAGCTGTTGCATCTTTATTGTATTTTATGCTTCGGGCACTGACTTCTAAGGCCCTAACTATTTAATCTTTTGGAGCAACGCCCTAGGGTGTAGCCTAGGTTGCCCGGAAAGTAGAAATGACCATAACTTTTACACTGGTAGCAATTATTCGTTTTATACAATGGAAAAACTGTTCTATTTATTTTGTATTTTATGCATAGGGCGTTGATTTCTAAGGCCCTAACTGTTTGATCTGGTGGAGCAACGCCCTAGAGTAAAGCCTAGGTTACCTGGAACGTAGAAATGACCAGTACTTTCACACTGTTTGCAATTATTCATTTTATACGATGGAAAAGCTGTTGTATTGATATTGTATTTTATGCTTCTGGCGTTGACTTCTAAGGCCGTAGCTATTAGCTGTGGTGGACCAACGCCCTACAGTGACGCCTAGGTTGACCGGAACGTAGAAATGACCATTTATTTCACACTGTTTGCAATTATTCATTTTATACAATGGAAAAACGGTTGTACTTATATTGTGTTTTATTCTTCTGGCGTTGAATTCCGAGTCCCTAGCTATTCGATCTGGTGGAGCAACGCCCTAGAGTGAAACCTAGGTTGCTCGGAATGTATAAATGACTTTAACTTTCACACTGGTCCCAATTATTCGTTTTATACGATGGAACAGCTGTTGTATTTTGTATCGTATTTAATGCTTCGGGCGTTTACTTCTAAGGCCCTCACTATTCGATCTGGTGGAGCAACGCCCAAGAGTGAAACCTAGGTTGCCCGGAACGTAAAAATAACCACAACTTTCATACTTGTTGCAATTATTCGTTTTATACGATGGAAAAACTGTCGTATTTATATTGTTTTTTATGCTTCTGGCGTTGACTTCTAAGGCCCTAACTATTCTATCTGTTGGAGCAACGCCCTAGCGTGTAGCCTAGGTTGCCCGGAAGGTATAAATGACCACAACTTTCATTCTGGTTGCAATTACTCGTTTTATATGATGGAAAGGCTGTTGTATATATATTGTATTTTATGGTTCTGGCGTTCACTTCTTAGGCCCTAGCTATTCGATCAGGTGGAGCAACGCCCTAGAGTGAAGCCGAGGTTGAGCGGAACGTAGAAATGACCAGCACTTTAAAACTGGTTGCAATTATTCGTTCTATACGATGGAAAAACTGTTATATTTATATTGTATCTTATGCTTCTGGCGTTGACTTCTTGGGCCCTAACAATTCGATCTGGTGGAAGAACGCCCTAGAGTGAAGCCTAGGTTGCCTGGAACGTACAAATGACCATCACTTTCACACGGGTTGCAATTATTCCTGTTATAGGATGGAAAGACTGTCCTATTTTAATTGTATTTTATGCTTCAGGCGTTGACTTCTGAGGCCGTAGCCATTCGATGTGGTGGAAGAACGCCATAGAGTGAAGCCTAGGTTGCTCGGAATGTAAAAATGACCATAACATTCGCACTGGTTGAAATTATTCGTTTTATACGATGGAAAAACTGTTATATTTAAATTGTATTTTATGCTTCTGGCGTGGATTTCTTAGGCCCTAACTATTCAATCTGGTGGAACAACACCCTAGAGTGAGGCCTAGGTGGCCCGGAACGTAGAAACGACCATCACTTCCATACTGGTAGCAATCATTAGTTTTATACGATGGAAAAACTGTTGTATTTATATTGTATTTTATGCTTCTGGCGCTGACTTCTAAGGCACAAACTATTCGATCTGGTGGAGCAATGCCCTAGAGCGAAGCCTAGGTTGCCCGGAACGTAGAAATGACCATCACTTTCAAAACTGGTTGCAATTAACCCTTTTATACGATGGAAAAACTGTTGTATTTTTATTGCATTTTATGCTTCCGGCGTTGACTTCGAAGGCCCTAACTATTCAATCTGTTGGAGCAACGCCCTAGGCTGAAGCCTAGGTTGCCCGGAAAGTTGAAATGACATTAACTTTCATACTGGTTGCAATTATTCGTTTTGTACGATGGAAAAACTGTTGTATTTATATTGTATTTTATGCTCCTGGCGTTGACTTCTAAGGCACTAACTATTCGATCTGGTGGAGCAACGCACTAGAGTGAAGCCGAGGTTGCCCGGAACGTAGAAATGACCATCACTTTCAAACTGGTTGCAATTATTCCTGTTATATGAGGGAAAAACTGTTGTATTTTTATTGCATTTTGTGCTTCGGGCATTGACTTCTAAGGCCCTAATTATTCAATCTGTTGGAGCAACGCCCTAGGGTGTAGCCTAGGTTGCCCGGAACGTAGAAATGACCATAACTTTCATACTGGTTGCAATTATTCGTTTTATATGTTGGAAAAACTGTTGTATTTATATTGTATTTTATGCTGCTGGCGTTCACTTCTTAGGCACTAACTGTTCGATCTGGTGGAACAACGACCTGGGGTGAAGCCTAGGTTGCAGGGAACGTAGAAATGACCATAACTTTCACACTGGTCGCTATTATTCGTTTTATACGATGGAGAAACTGTTATATTTATATTGTGTTTTATGCTTCTGGCGTTGCCCTCTTAGGCCCTAGCTGTTCGATCTGGTGGAACAACGCCCTAGAGTGAAGCCTAGGTCGCCCGGAACGTAGAAATGACCATAACTTTCACAGTGGTTGCTATTATTCGTTCTATACGATGGAAAAACTGTTATATTTATATTGTATCTTATGCTTCTGGCGATGACTTCTTAGGCCCTAACAATTCGATCTGGTGGTACAACGCCCTGGGGTGAAGCCTAGGTTGCCCGGAACGTAGAAATGACCATAACTTTCAGACTGGTTGCTATTATTAGTTTTATACGATGGAAAAACTGTTGTATCTATATTGTATTTTATGCTTCTGGCGTTCATTTCTTAGGCCTTAACTATTCGATCTGGTGGAACAACGCCCTAGGGTGAAGCCTAGGTTGCCCGGAACGTAGAAATGAACATAAGTTTTACACTGGTAGCAATTATTCGTTTTATACGATGGAAAAACTGTTCTATTTATTTTGTATTTTATGCTTCGGGCGTTGACTTCTAAGTCCCTAACTGTTTGATCTGGTGGAGCAACGCCCTAGAGTGAAGCCTAGGTTGCACGGAACGTAGAATTGACCATAACTTTCATACTGGTTGCAATTATTTGTTTTATACGATGGAAAAGCTGTTGTATTTATACCGTATTTTATGTTTCTGGCGTTGACTTCTTATGCCCTAACTATTCCATCTGGTGGAACAACGCCCTAGGGTGAAGCCTGGGTTGTCCGGAACGTAGAAATGACCATCACTTTCACAATGTTTCCAATTATCCATTTTATACGATGGAAAAACTGTTATACTTATATTGTATTTTATTCTTATGGCGTTGAGTTTTAAGTCCCTAGCTATGCGATCTGGTGGAGCAACGCCCTAGAGTGAAACCTAGGTTTCGCGGAACGTAGAAATTACCATAACTTTCACACTGGTAGGAATTATTCGTTTTATACGACGGAAAAACTGTTCTATTTATTTTGTATTTCATGCTTCGGGCGTTGACTTCTAAGGCCCTAACTATTCAATCTGTTGGAACAACGCCCCAGGGTGAAGCCTAGGTTGCCCGGAAAGTAGACATGACCATAACTTTCATACTGGTTGCAATTATTCGTTTTATACGATGGAAAAACTGTTGTATTTATACTGTATTTTATGCTTCTGGCGCTGACTTCTAGGGCACTAACTATTCGATCTGGTGGAGCAGCGCCCTAGAGTGAAGCCTAGGTTGCCCGCGACGTAGAAATTACCATAACTTTCACACTGGTAAGATTTATTCGTTTTATACGATGGAACAACTGTTCTATTTATTTTGTATTTCATGCTTCGGGCGTTGACTTCTAAGGCCCTAACTATTCCATCTGGTGGAGCAACGCCCTAGAGTGAAGCCTAGGTTGCCCGGAACAATGATGTGCCATTACTTTCACACTGGTTGCAATAATACCTGATATAGGATGGAAAAACTGTTGCATCTTTATTGTATTTTATGCTTCTGGCGTTGACTTCTAAGGCCCTAACTATTCGATCTGGTGGAGCAACGCCCTAGAGTGAAGCCTAGGTTGCCCGGAAAGTAGAAATGACTATAACTTTCACACTGGTGGCAATTATTCGTTTTATACGATGGAAAAGCTGTTGTATTATTACCGTATTTTATGCTTCTGGCGTTGACTTCTTATGCCCTAACTATTCCATCTGGCGAAACAACACCCTAGGGTGATGCCTAGGTTGCCCGGAACGTAGAAATGACCATAACTTTCACATCGGTAGCAATTATTCTTTTTATACGATGGAAAAACTGTTCTATTTATTTTGTATTTTATGCTTCGGGCGTTGACTTCTAAGGCCCTAACAATTCAATCGGTTGCAGCAACGCGCTAGGATGGATCCTAGGTTGCCCGGAAAGTAGAAATGACCATAACTTTCATACTGGTTGCAATTATTCGTTTTATACGATGGAAAAACTGTTGTACTTATATTGTACTTTATTCTTATGGCGTTGAATTCTAAGTCCCTAACTATGCGATCTGGTGGAGCAACGCTCTAGAGTGAAACCTATGTTGCCCGGAACGTACAAATTACCATAACTTTCACAATGGTAAGATTTATTCGTTTTATACGATGGACCAACTGTTCTATTTATTTTCTATTTCATGCTTCGGGCGTTGACTTCTAAGGCCCTAACTATTCCATCTGGTGGAGCAACGCCCTAGAGTGAAGCCTAGGTTGCCCGGAACAATGATGTGCCATTACTTTCACACTGGTTGCAATAATTCCTGATATAGGATGGAAAAACTGTTGCATCTTTATTGTATTTTATGCTTCTGGCGTTGACTTCTAAGGCCCTAACTATTCCATCTGGTGTATCAACGCCCTAGAGTGAAGCCTAGGTTGCTCGGAATGTAAAAATGACCATCACTTCCATACTGGTAGCAATCATTCGTTTTATACGATGAAAAAACTGTTGTATTTATATTGTATTTTATGCTTCTAGCGTTCATTTATTAGGCCTTAACTATTCGATCTGGTGGAAGAACGCCATAGAGTGAAGCCTAGGTTGCCCGGAACGTAGAAATGACCATAACTTTCATACTGGTTGCAATTATTCGTTTTATATGATAGAAGAGCTGTTGTATTTATATTGTATTTTAAGCTGCTGGCGTTCACTTCTTAGGCCCTAACTATTCAATCTGTTGGGTCAACGCCCCAGGGTGAAGCCTAGGTTCCTCGGAATGTAGAAATGACCATAACATTCACACTGGTTGAAATTATTCGTTTTATACGATGGAAAAGCTGTTGCATCTTTATTGTATTTTATGCTTCGGGCACTGACTTCTAAGGCCCTAACTATTTAATCTTTTGGAGCAACGCCCTAGGGTGTAGCCTAGGTTGCCCGGAAAGTAGAAATGACCATAACTTTTACACTGGTAGCAATTATTCGTTTTATACAATGGAAAAACTGTTCTATTTATTTTGTATTTTATGCATAGGGCGTTGATTTCTAAGGCCCTAACTGTTTGATCTGGTGGAGCAACGCCCTAGAGTAAAGCCTAGGTTACCTGGAACGTAGAAATGACCAGTACTTTCACACTGTTTGCAATTATTCATTTTATACGATGGAAAAGCTGTTGTATTGATATTGTATTTTATGCTTCTGGCGTTGACTTCTAAGGCCGTAGCTATTAGCTGTGGTGGACCAACGCCCTACAGTGACGCCTAGGTTGACCGGAACGTAGAAATGACCATTTATTTCACACTGTTTGCAATTATTCATTTTATACAATGGAAAAACGGTTGTACTTATATTGTGTTTTATTCTTCTGGCGTTGAATTCCGAGTCCCTAGCTATTCGATCTGGTGGAGCAACGCCCTAGAGTGAAACCTAGGTTGCTCGGAATGTATAAATGACTTTAACTTTCACACTGGTCCCAATTATTCGTTTTATACGATGGAACAGCTGTTGTATTTTGTATCGTATTTAATGCTTCGGGCGTTTACTTCTAAGGCCCTCACTATTCGATCTGGTGGAGCAACGCCCAAGAGTGAAACCTAGGTTGCCCGGAACGTAAAAATAACCACAACTTTCATACTTGTTGCAATTATTCGTTTTATACGATGGAAAAACTGTCGTATTTATATTGTTTTTTATGCTTCTGGCGTTGACTTCTAAGGCCCTAACTATTCTATCTGTTGGAGCAACGCCCTAGCGTGTAGCCTAGGTTGCCCGGAAGGTATAAATGACCACAACTTTCATTCTGGTTGCAATTACTCGTTTTATATGATGGAAAGGCTGTTGTATATATATTGTATTTTATGGTTCTGGCGTTCACTTCTTAGGCCCTAGCTATTCGATCAGGTGGAGCAACGCCCTAGAGTGAAGCCGAGGTTGAGCGGAACGTAGAAATGACCAGCACTTTAAAACTGGTTGCAATTATTCGTTCTATACGATGGAAAAACTGTTATATTTATATTGTATCTTATGCTTCTGGCGTTGACTTCTTGGGCCCTAACAATTCGATCTGGTGGAAGAACGCCCTAGAGTGAAGCCTAGGTTGCCTGGAACGTACAAATGACCATCACTTTCACACGGGTTGCAATTATTCCTGTTATAGGATGGAAAGACTGTCCTATTTTAATTGTATTTTATGCTTCAGGCGTTGACTTCTGAGGCCGTAGCCATTCGATGTGGTGGAAGAACGCCATAGAGTGAAGCCTAGGTTGCTCGGAATGTAAAAATGACCATAACATTCGCACTGGTTGAAATTATTCGTTTTATACGATGGAAAAACTGTTATATTTAAATTGTATTTTATGCTTCTGGCGTGGATTTCTTAGGCCCTAACTATTCAATCTGGTGGAACAACACCCTAGAGTGAGGCCTAGGTGGCCCGGAACGTAGAAACGACCATCACTTCCATACTGGTAGCAATCATTAGTTTTATACGATGGAAAAACTGTTGTATTTATATTGTATTTTATGCTTCTGGCGCTGACTTCTAAGGCACAAACTATTCGATCTGGTGGAGCAATGCCCTAGAGCGAAGCCTAGGTTGCCCGGAACGTAGAAATGACCCTCACTTTCAAAACTGGTTGCAATTAACCCTTTTATACGATGGAAAAACTGTTGTATTTTTATTGCATTTTATGCTTCCGGCGTTGACTTCGAAGGCCCTAACTATTCAATCTGTTGGAGCAACGCCCTAGGCTGAAGCCTAGGTTGCCCGGAAAGTTGAAATGACATTAACTTTCATACTGGTTGCAATTATTCGTTTTGTACGATGGAAAAACTGTTGTATTTATATTGTATTTTATGCTCCTGGCGTTGACTTCTAAGGCACTAACTATTCGATCTGGTGGAGCAACGCACTAGAGTGAAGCCGAGGTTGCCCGGAACGTAGAAATGACCATCACTTTCAAACTGGTTGCAATTATTCCTGTTATATGAGGGAAAAACTGTTGTATTTTTATTGCATTTTGTGCTTCGGGCATTGACTTCTAAGGCCCTAATTATTCAATCTGTTGGAGCAACGCCCTAGGGTGTAGCCTAGGTTGCCCGGAACGTAGAAATGACCATAACTTTCATACTGGTTGCAATTATTCGTTTTATATGTTGGAAAAACTGTTGTATTTATATTGTATTTTATGCTGCTGGCGTTCACTTCTTAGGCACTAACTGTTCGATCTGGTGGAACAACGACCTGGGGTGAAGCCTAGGTTGCAGGGAACGTAGAAATGACCATAACTTTCACACTGGTCGCTATTATTCGTTTTATACGATGGAGAAACTGTTATATTTATATTGTGTTTTATGCTTCTGGCGTTGCCCTCTTAGGCCCTAGCTGTTCGATCTGGTGGAACAACGCCCTAGAGTGAAGCCTAGGTCGCCCGGAACGTAGAAATGACCATAACTTTCACAGTGGTTGCTATTATTCGTTCTATACGATGGAAAAACTGTTATATTTATATTGTATCTTATGCTTCTGGCGATGACTTCTTAGGCCCTAACAATTCGATCTGGTGGTACAACGCCCTGGGGTGAAGCCTAGGTTGCCCGGAACGTAGAAATGACCATAACTTTCAGACTGGTTGCTATTATTAGTTTTATACGATGGAAAAACTGTTGTATCTATATTGTATTTTATGCTTCTGGCGTTCATTTCTTAGGCCTTAACTATTCGATCTGGTGGAACAACGCCCTAGGGTGAAGCCTAGGTTGCCCGGAACGTAGAAATGAACATAAGTTTTACACTGGTAGCAATTATTCGTTTTATACGATGGAAAAACTGTTCTATTTATTTTGTATTTTATGCTTCGGGCGTTGACTTCTAAGTCCCTAACTGTTTGATCTGGTGGAGCAACGCCCTAGAGTGAAGCCTAGGTTGCACGGAACGTAGAATTGACCATAACTTTCATACTGGTTGCAATTATTTGTTTTATACGATGGAAAAGCTGTTGTATTTATACCGTATTTTATGTTTCTGGCGTTGACTTCTTATGCCCTAACTATTCCATCTGGTGGAACAACGCCCTAGGGTGAAGCCTGGGTTGTCCGGAACGTAGAAATGACCATCACTTTCACAATGTTTCCAATTATCCATTTTATACGATGGAAAAACTGTTATACTTATATTGTATTTTATTCTTATGGCGTTGAGTTTTAAGTCCCTAGCTATGCGATCTGGTGGAGCAACGCCCTAGAGTGAAACCTAGGTTTCGCGGAACGTAGAAATTACCATAACTTTCACACTGGTAGGAATTATTCGTTTTATACGACGGAAAAACTGTTCTATTTATTTTGTATTTCATGCTTCGGGCGTTGACTTCTAAGGCCCTAACTATTCAATCTGTTGGAACAACGCCCCAGGGTGAAGCCTAGGTTGCCCGGAAAGTAGACATGACCATAACTTTCATACTGGTTGCAATTATTCGTTTTATACGATGGAAAAACTGTTGTATTTATACTGTATTTTATGCTTCTGGCGCTGACTTCTAGGGCACTAACTATTCGATCTGGTGGAGCAGCGCCCTAGAGTGAAGCCTAGGTTGCCCGCGACGTAGAAATTACCATAACTTTCACACTGGTAAGATTTATTCGTTTTATACGATGGAACAACTGTTCTATTTATTTTGTATTTCATGCTTCGGGCGTTGACTTCTAAGGCCCTAACTATTCCATCTGGTGGAGCAACGCCCTAGAGTGAAGCCTAGGTTGCCCGGAACAATGATGTGCCATTACTTTCACACTGGTTGCAATAATACCTGATATAGGATGGAAAAACTGTTGCATCTTTATTGTATTTTATGCTTCTGGCGTTGACTTCTAAGGCCCTAACTATTCGATCTGGTGGAGCAACGCCCTAGAGTGAAGCCTAGGTTGCCCGGAAAGTAGAAATGACTATAACTTTCACACTGGTGGCAATTATTCGTTTTATACGATGGAAAAGCTGTTGTATTATTACCGTATTTTATGCTTCTGGCGTTGACTTCTTATGCCCTAACTATTCCATCTGGCGAAACAACACCCTAGGGTGATGCCTAGGTTGCCCGGAACGTAGAAATGACCATAACTTTCACATCGGTAGCAATTATTCTTTTTATACGATGGAAAAACTGTTCTATTTATTTTGTATTTTATGCTTCGGGCGTTGACTTCTAAGGCCCTAACAATTCAATCGGTTGCAGCAACGCGCTAGGATGGATCCTAGGTTGCCCGGAAAGTAGAAATGACCATAACTTTCATACTGGTTGCAATTATTCGTTTTATACGATGGAAAAACTGTTGTACTTATATTGTACTTTATTCTTATGGCGTTGAATTCTAAGTCCCTAACTATGCGATCTGGTGGAGCAACGCTCTAGAGTGAAACCTATGTTGCCCGGAACGTACAAATTACCATAACTTTCACAATGGTAAGATTTATTCGTTTTATACGATGGACCAACTGTTCTATTTATTTTCTATTTCATGCTTCGGGCGTTGACTTCTAAGGCCCTAACTATTCCATCTGGTGGAGCAACGCCCTAGAGTGAAGCCTAGGTTGCCCGGAACAATGATGTGCCATTACTTTCACACTGGTTGCAATAATTCCTGATATAGGATGGAAAAACTGTTGCATCTTTATTGTATTTTATGCTTCTGGCGTTGACTTCTAAGGCCCTAACTATTCCATCTGGTGTATCAACGCCCTAGAGTGAAGCCTAGGTTGCTCGGAATGTAAAAATGACCATCACTTCCATACTGGTAGCAATCATTCGTTTTATACGATGAAAAAACTGTTGTATTTATATTGTATTTTATGCTTCTAGCGTTCATTTATTAGGCCTTAACTATTCGATCTGGTGGTACAACGCCCTAGAGTGAAGCCTAGGTTGCTCGGAATGTAAAAATGACCATAACATTCGCACTGGTTGAAATTATTCGTTTTATACGATGGAAAAACTGTTATATTTAAATTGTATTTTATGCTTCTGGCGTGGATTTCTTAGGCCCTAACTATTCAATCTGGTGGAACAACACCCTAGAGTGAGGCCTAGGTGGCCCGGAACGTAGAAACGACCATCACTTCCATACTGGTAGCAATCATTAGTTTTATACGATGGAAAAACTGTTGTATTTATATTGTATTTTATGCTTCTGGCGCTGACTTCTAAGGCACAAACTATTCGATCTGGTGGAGCAATGCCCTAGAGCGAAGCCTAGGTTGCCCGGAACGTAGAAATGACCATCACTTTCAAAACTGGTTGCAATTAACCCTTTTATACGATGGAAAAACTGTTGTATTTATATTGTATCTTATGCTTCTGGCGATGACTTCTTAGGCCCTAACAATTCGATCTGGTGGTACAACGCCCTGGGGTGAAGCCTAGGTTGCCCGGAACGTAGAAATGACCATAACTTTCAGACTGGTTGCTATTATTAGTTTTATACGATGGAAAAACTGTTGTATCTATATTGTATTTTATGCTTCTGGCGTTCATTTCTTAGGCCTTAACTATTCGATCTGGTGGAACAACGCCCTAGGGTGAAGCCTAGGTTGCCCGGAACGTAGAAATGACCATAACTTTTACACTGGTAGCAATTATTCGTTTTATACGATGGAAAAACTGTTCTTTTTATTTTGTATTTTATGCTTCGGGCGTTGACTTCTAAGTCGCTAACTATTTGATCTGGTGGAGCAACGCCCTAGAGTGAAGCCTAGGTTGCACGGAACGTAGAATTGACCATAACTTTCACACTGGATGCTAATATTCGTTCTATACGATGGAAAAACTGTTATATTTATATTGTATCTTATGCTTCTGGCGTTGACTTCTTAGGCCCTAACAATTCGATCTGGTGGAAGAACGCCCTAGAGTGAAGCCTAGGTTGCCTGGAACGTACAAATGACCATCACTTTCACACGGGTTGCAATTATTCCTGTTATAGGATGGAAAGACTGTCCTATTTTAATTGAATTTTATGCTTCAGGCGTTGACTTCTGAGGCCGTAGCCATTCGATGTGGTGGAAGAACGCCATAGAGTGAAGCCTAGGTTGCCCGGAACGTAGAAATGACCATAACTTTCATACTGGTTGCAATTATTCGTTTTATATGATAGAAGAGCTGTTGTATTTATATTGTATTTTAAGCTGCTGGCGTTCACTTCTTAGGCCCTAACTATTCAATCTGTTGGGTCAACGCCCCAGGGTGAAGCCTAGGTTCCTCGGAATGTAGAAATGACCATAACATTCACACTGGTTGAAATTATTCGTTTTATACGATGGAAAAGCTGTTGCATCTTTATTGTATTTTATGCTTCGGGCATTGACTTCTAAGGCCCTAACTATTTAATCTTTTGGAGCAACGCCCTAGGGTGTAGCCTAGGTTGCCCGGAAAGTAGAAATGACCATAACTTTTACACTGGTAGCAATTATTCGTTTTATACAATGGAAAAACTGTTCTATTTATTTTGTATTTTATGCATAGGGCGTTGATTTCTAAGGCCCTAACTGTTTGATCTGGTGGAGCAACGCCCTAGAGTAAAGCCTAGGTTACCTGGAACGTAGAAATGACCAGTACTTTCACACTGTTTGCAATTATTCATTTTATACGATGGAAAAGCTGTTGTATTGATATTGTATTTTATGCTTCTGGCGTTGACTTCTAAGGCCGTAGCTATTAGCTGTGGTGGACCAACGCCCTACAGTGACGCCTAGGTTGACCGGAACGTAGAAATGACCATTTATTTCACACTGTTTGCAATTATTCATTTTATACAATGGAAAAACGGTTGTACTTATATTGTGTTTTATTCTTCTGGCGTTGAATTCCGAGTCCCTAGCTATTCGATCTGGTGGAGCAACGCCCTAGAGTGAAACCTAGGTTGCTCGGAATGTATAAATGACTTTAACTTTCACACTGGTCCCAATTATTCGTTTTATACGATGGAACAGCTGTTGTATTTTGTATCGTATTTAATGCTTCGGGCGTTTACTTCTAAGGCCCTCACTATTCGATCTGGTGGAGCAACGCCCAAGAGTGAAACCTAGGTTGCCCGGAACGTAAAAATAACCACAACTTTCATACTTGTTGCAATTATTCGTTTTATACGATGGAAAAACTGTCGTATTTATATTGTTTTTTATGCTTCTGGCGTTGACTTCTAAGGCCCTAACTATTCTATCTGTTGGAGCAACGCCCTAGCGTGTAGCCTAGGTTGCCCGGAAAGTATAAATGACCACAACTTTCATTCTGGTTGCAATTACTCGTTTTATATGATGGAAAGGCTGTTGTATATATATTGTATTTTATGGTTCTGGCGTTCACTTCTTAGGCCCTAGCTATTCGATCAGGTGGAGCAACGCCCTAGAGTGAAGCCGAGGTTGAGCGGAACGTAGAAATGACCAGCACTTTCAAACTGGTTGCAATTATTCGTTCTATACGATGGAAAAACTGTTATATTTATATTGTATCTTATGCTTCTGGCGTTGACTTCTTGGGCCCTAACAATTCGATCTGGTGGAAGAACGCCCTAGAGTGAAGCCTAGGTTGCCTGGAACGTACAAATGACCATCACTTTCACACGGGTTGCAATTATTCCTGTTATAGGATGGAAAGACTGTCCTATTTTAATTGTATTTTATGCTTCAGGCGTTGACTTCTGAGGCCGTAGCCATTCGATGTGGTGGAAGAACGCCATAGAGTGAAGCCTAGGTTGCTCGGAATGTAAAAATGACCATAACATTCGCACTGGTTGAAATTATTCGTTTTATACGATGGAAAAACTGTTATATTTAAATTGTATTTTATGCTTCTGGCGTGGATTTCTTAGGCCCTAACTATTCAATCTGGTGGAACAACACCCTAGAGTGAGGCCTAGGTGGCCCGGAACGTAGAAACGACCATCACTTCCATACTGGTAGCAATCATTAGTTTTATACGATGGAAAAACTGTTGTATTTATATTGTATTTTATGCTTCTGGCGCTGACTTCTAAGGCACAAACTATTCGATCTGGTGGAGCAATGCCCTAGAGCGAAGCCTAGGTTGCCCGGAACGTAGAAATGACCATCACTTTCAAAACTGGTTGCAATTAACCCTTTTATACGATGGAAAAACTGTTGTATTTTTATTGCATTTTATGCTTCCGGCGTTGACTTCGAAGGCCCTAACTATTCAATCTGTTGGAGCAACGCCCTAGGCTGAAGCCTAGGTTGCCCGGAAAGTTGAAATGACATTAACTTTCATACTGGTTGCAATTATTCGTTTTGTACGATGGAAAAACTGTTGTATTTATATTGTATTTTATGCTCCTGGCGTTGACTTCTAAGGCACTAACTATTCGATCTGGTGGAGCAACGCACTAGAGTGAAGCCGAGGTTGCCCGGAACGTAGAAATGACCATAACTTTCAGACTGGTTGCTATTATTAGTTTTATACGATGGAAAAACTGTTGTATCTATATTGTATTTTATGCTTCTGGCGTTCATTTCTTAGGCCTTAACTATTCGATCTGGTGGAACAACGCCCTAGGGTGAAGCCTAGGTTGCCCGGAACGTAGAAATGACCACAACTTTCATACTTGTTGCAATTATTCGTTTTATACGATGGAAAAACTGTTGTATTTATATTGTTTTTTATGCTTCTGGCGTTGACTTCTAAGGCCCTAACTATTCAATCTGTTGGAGCAACGCCCTAGCGTGTAGCCTAGGTGGCCCGGAAAGTAGAAATGACCACAACTTTCATAGTGGTTGCAATTACTCGTTTTATATGATGGAAAAACTGTTGTATCTATATTGTATTTTATGCTTCTGGCGTTCACTTCTTAGGCCTTAACTATTCGATCTGGTGGAACAACGCCCTAGGGTGAAGCCTAGGTTGCCCGGAACGTAGAAATGAACATAAGTTTTACACTGGTAGCAATTATTCGTTTTATACGATGGAAAAACTGTTCTATTTATTTTGTATTTTATGCTTCGGGCGTTGACTTCTAAGTCCCTAACTGTTTGATCTGGTGGAGCAACGCCCTAGAGTGAAGCCTAGGTTGCACGGAACGTAGAATTGACCATAACTTTCATACTGGTTGCAATTATTTGTTTTATACGATGGAAAAGCTGTTGTATTTATACCGTATTTTATGTTTCTGGCGTTGACTTCTTATGCCCTAACTATTCCATCTGGTGGAACAACGCCCTAGGGTGAAGCCTGGGTTGTCCGGAACGTAGAAATGACCATCACTTTCACAATGTTTCCAATTATCCATTTTATACGATGGAAAAACTGTTATACTTATATTGTATTTTATTCTTATGGCGTTGAGTTCTAAGTCCCTAGCTATGCGATCTGGTGGAGCAACGCCCTAGAGTGAAACCTAGGTTGCGCGGAACGTAGAAATTACCATAACTTTCACACTGGTAGGAATTATTCGTTTTATACGACGGAAAAACTGTTCTATTTATTTTGTATTTCATGCTTCGGGCGTTGACTTCTAAGGCCCTAACTATTCAATCTGTTGGAACAACGCCCCAGGGTGAAGCCTAGGTTGCCCGGAAAGTAGACATGACCATAACTTTCATACTGGTTGCAATTATTCGTTTTATACGATGGAAATACTGTTGTATTTATACTGTATTTTATGCTTCTGGCGCTGACTTCTAGGGCACTAACTATTCGATCTGGTGGAGCAGCGCCCTAGAGTGAAGCCTAGGTTGCCCGCGACGTAGAAATTACCATAACTTTCACACTGGTAAGATTTATTCGTTTTATACGATGGAACAACTGTTCTATTTATTTTGTATTTCATGCTTCGGGCGTTGACTTCTAAGGCCCTAACTATTCCATCTGGTGGAGCAACGCCCTAGAGTGAAGCCTAGGTTGCCCGGAACAATGATGTGCCATTACTTTCACACTGGTTGCAATAATACCTGATATAGGATGGAAAAACTGTTGCATCTTTATTGTATTTTATGCTTCTGGCGTTGACTTCTAAGGCCCTAACTATTCGATCTGGTGGAGCAACGCCCTAGAGTGAAGCCTAGGTTGCCCGGAAAGTAGAAATGACTATAACTTTCACACTGGTGGCAATTATTCGTTTTATACGATGGAAAAGCTGTTGTATTATTACCGTATTTTA
The DNA here is from genome assembly GCF_051401765.1 of Calliopsis andreniformis. Classification (NCBI taxonomy): domain Eukaryota; kingdom Metazoa; phylum Arthropoda; class Insecta; order Hymenoptera; family Andrenidae; genus Calliopsis; species Calliopsis andreniformis. The sequence continues at coordinate 2,055,832 of NW_027480460.1, read as the reverse complement.
TGCTTCTGGCGTTGACTTCTTATGCCCTAACTATTCCATCTGGCGAAACAACACCCTAGGGTGATGCCTAGGTTGCCCGGAACGTAGAAATGACCATAACTTTCACATCGGTAGCAATTATTCTTTTTATACGATGGAAAAACTGTTCTATTTATTTTGTATTTTATGCTTCGGGCGTTGACTTCTAAGGCCCTAACAATTCAATCGGTTGCAGCAACGCGCTAGGATGGATCCTAGGTTGCCCGGAAAGTAGAAATGACCATAACTTTCATACTGGTTGCAATTATTCGTTTTATACGATGGAAAAACTGTTGTACTTATATTGTACTTTATTCTTATGGCGTTGAATTCTAAGTCCCTAACTATGCGATCTGGTGGAGCAACGCTCTAGAGTGAAACCTGTGTTGCCCGGAACGTACAAATTACCATAACTTTCACAATGGTAAGATTTATTCGTTTTATACGATGGACCAACTGTTCTATTTATTTTCAATTTCATGCTTCGGGCGTTGACTTCTAAGGCCCTAACTATTCCATCTGGTGGAGCAACGCCCTAGAGTGAAGCCTAGGTTGCCCGGAACAATGATGTGCCATTACTTTCACACTGGTTGCAATAATTCCTGATATAGGATGGAAAAACTGTTGCATCTTTATTGTATTTTATGCTTCTGGCGTTGACTTCTAAGGCCCTAACTATTCGATCTGGTGGAGCAACGCCCTAGAGTGAAGCCTATGTTGCCCGGAAAGTAGAAATGACTATAACTTTCACACTGGTTGCAATTATTCGTTTTATACGATGGAAAAACTGTTCTTTTTATTTTGTATTTTATGCATCGGGCGTTGACTTCTAAGGCCCTAACTATTCAATCTGTTGGGGCAACGCCCGGCGGTGAAGCCTAGGTTGACCGTAAATTAGAAATGACCATAGCTTTCATACTGGTTGCAATTATTCGTTTTATATGATGGAAAAACTGTTGTATTTATATTGTATTTTATGCTTCTGGCGTTCACTTCTTAGGCCCTAACTATTCAATCTGTTGGAGCAACGCCCTAGGGTGAAGCCTAGGTTGCCCGGAAAGTAGAAATGACGTTAACTTTCATACTGGTTGCAATTATTCGTTTTATACGATGGAAAAATTGTTGTATTTATAGTGTATTTTATGCTTCTGGCGGTGACTTCTAAGGAACTAACTATTCGATCTGGTGGAGCAACGCCCTAGAGTGAAGCCTAGGTTGTCCGGAACGTAGAAAAGACCATAACTTTCACACCAGTAGCAATTATCCGTTTTATACGATGGAAAAACTGTTGTAGTTATATTGTATTTCATGCTTCTGGCGTTGACTTATAAGGCCCTAGCTATTCGACCTGGTGGAGCAACGCCCTAGAGTGAAACCTAGGTTGCCCGGAACGTAGAAATGACCATCACTTTCAAACTGGTTGCAAATATTCCTGTTATATGATGGAAAAACTGTTGTATTTTTATTGCATTTTATGCTTCTGGCATTGACTTCTAAGGCCCTAACTATTCAATCTGTAGGAGCAACGCCCTAGGGTGTAGCCTAGGTTGCCCGTAAAGTAGAAATGACCATAGCTTTCATACTGGTTGCAATTATTCGTTTTATATGATGGAAAGACTGTTGTATTTATATTGTATTTTATGCTTCTGGCGTTCACTTCTTAGGCCCTAACTATTCGATCTGGTGGAGCAACGCCCTATGGTGAAGCCTAGGTTGACCGGAACGTAGAAATGACCATAATTTTCACACCGGTAGCAATTATTCGTTTTACACGATGGAAAAACTGTTATATTTATTTTGTATTTTATGCATCGGGCGTTGACTTCTAAGGCCCTAACTATTCAATCTGTTGGAGCAACGCCCTACAGTGAAGCCTAGGTTGCCCGGAACGTAGATATGACCATAACCTTCACACAGGTTGCAATTATTCGTTTTATACGGTGTAACGGCTGTTGTATTTATATTGTATTTTATGCCTCTGGCGTTGGCTTCTATGGCCGTAGCTATTAGATGTGGTGGTGCAACGCCCTAGAGTGACGCCTAGGGTGCTCGGAACGTAGAAATGACCATTACTTTCACCCTGGTTGCAATTATTCGTTTTATACGGTGGAAAAGCTGTTGCATCTTTATTGTATTTTATGCTTCTGGCGTTGACTTCTAAGGCCCTAACTATTCAATCTGTTGGAGCAACGCCCTAGGGTGAAGCCTAGGTTGCCCGGAAAGTCGAAATGACGTTAACTTTCACACTGGTTGCTATTATTCGTTCTATACGATCGAAAAACTGTTATATTTATATTGTATTTTATGCTTCTGGCGTTGCCTTCTTAGGCCCTAGCTGTTCGATCTGGTGGAACAACGCCCTAGAGTGGAGCCTAGGTTACCCGGAACGTAGAAATGACCAGTACTTTCACACTGTTTGGAGTTATTCCTGTTATACGGTGGAAAAACTGTTGCATCTTTATTGAATTTTATGCTTCTGGCGTTGACTTCTAAGGCCCTAACCATTCTATCTGGTGGATCAACGCCCTAGAGTGAAGCCTATGTTGCTCGGAATGTAAAAATTACCAAAACATTCACACTGGTTGAAATTATTCGTTTTATACGATGGAAAAGCTGTTGCATCTTTAATGTATTTTATGCTTCTGGCGTTGACTTCTAAGGCCCTAACTATTCGATCTGGTGGAGCAACGCCCTAGAGTGAAGCCTAGGTTGCCCGGAACGTTGAAATGACCATCACTTTCAAACTGGTTGCAATTAATCCTTTTATACGATGGAAAAACTGTTGTATTTTTATTGCATTTTATGCTTCCGGCGTTGACTTCTAAGGCCCTAACTATTCAATCTGTGGGAGCAACGCCCTAGGGTGAAGCCTAGGTTGCCCGGAAAGTAGAAATGACGTTAACTTTCATACTGGTTGCAATTATTCGTTTTATACGATGGAAAAACTGTTGTATTTATAGTGTATTTTATGCTTCTGGCGTTGACTTCTAAGGCACTAACTATTCGATCTGGTGGAGCAACGCCCTAGAGTGAAGCCGATGTTGCCCGGAACGTAGAAATGACCATCACTTTCAAACTGGTTGCAATTATTCCGTTTATATGATGGAAAAACTGTAGTATTTTTATTGCATTTTATGCTTCGGGCATTGACCTCTTAGGCCCTAACTATTCGATCTGGTGGAACAACGCCCTAGGATTAAGCCTAGGTTGCCCGGAACGTAGAAATGACCATAACTTTTGCACTGGTAGCAATTATTCGTTTTATACAATGGAAAAACTGTTCTGTTTATTTTGTATTTTATGCTTCGGGCGTTGACGTCTAAGGCCCTAACTGTTTGATCTGGTGGAGCAACGCCCTAGAGTGAAGCCTAGGTTGCCCGGAACTTAGAAATGACAGTAACTTTCACACTGGCTGCTATTATTAGTTTCATACGATGGAAAAACTGTTATATTTATATTGTATTTAATGCTTCTGGCGTTGACTTCTTAGCCCCTGACTATTCGATCTGGTGGAACAACGCAATAGAGTGAAGCCTAGGTTGCCCGGAACGTAGAATTGGCCATCACTTTCAAACTGGTTGCAATTATTCCTGTCATATGATGGTAACACTGTTGTATTTTTTTTGCATTTTATGGTTCGGGCGTTGACTTCTACGGCCCTAACTATTCAACCTGTTGGAGCAACGCCCTATGGTGAAGCCTAGGTTGCTCGGGAAGTAGAAATGACCATAAGTTTCATACTGGTTGCAATTATTCGTTTTATACGATGGAAAAACTGTTGTATTTATATTGTATTTTATGCTTCTGGCGTTGACTTCTAAGGCACTAACTTTTCGAACTGATGGAGCAACGCAATAGAGTGAAGCCTAGGTTGCCCGGAACGTAGAATTGGCCATCACTTTCAAACTGGTTGCAATTATTCCTGTTATATGATGGTAACACTGTTGTATTTTTTTTGCATTTTATGGTGCGGGCGTTGACTTCTACGGCCCTAACTATTCAATCTATTGTAGCAACGCCCTAGGGTGAAGCCTAGGTTGCTCGGAAAGTAGAAATGACCATAAGTCTCATACTGGTTGCAATTATTCGTTTTATACGATGGAAAAACTGTTGTATTTTTATTGTATTTTATGCTTATGGCGTTGACTTCTAAGGCACTAACTATTCGATCTGGTGGAGCAACGCCCTAGGGTGTAGCCTAGGTTGCCCGTAAAGTAGAAATGACCATAGCTTTCAAACTGGTTGCAAATATTTCTGTTATATGATGGAAAAACTGTTGTGTTTTTATTGCATTTTATGCTTCGGGCATTGACTTCTAAGGCCCTAACTATTCAATCTGTAGGAGCAACGCCCTAGGGTGTAGCCTAGGTTGCCCGTAAAGTAGAAATGACCATAGCTTTCATACTGGTTGCAATTATTCGTTTTATATGATGGAAAAACTGTTGTATTTATATTGTATTTTATGCTTCTGGCGTTCACTTCTTAGGCCCTAACAATTCGATCTGGTGGAACAACGCCCTATGGTGAAGCCTAGGTTGACCGGAACGTAGAAATGACCATAATTTTCACACCGGTAGCAATTATTCGTTTTATACGTTGGAAAAACTGTTATATTTATTTTGTATTTTATGCATCGGGCGTTGACTTCTAAGGCCCTAGCTATTCGATCTGGTGGAGCAACGCCCTAGAGTGAAACCTAGGTTGCCCGGAACGTAGAAATGAACATCACTTTCAAACTGGTTGCAAATATTCCTGTTATATGATGGAAAAACTGTTGTATTTTTAGTGCATTTTATGCTTCGGGCGTTGACTTCTATGGCCCTAACTATTCCATCTGTTGGAGCAACGGCCTAGGGTGAAGCCTAGGTTGCTCGGAAAGTAGAAATGACCATAAGTTTCATACTGGTTGCAATTATTCGTTTTATACGATGGAAAAGCTGTTGTATTTATATTGCATTTTATGCTTCTGGCGTTGACTTCTAAGGCCCTAGCTATTCGATCTAGTGGAGCAACGCCCTAGAGTGAAGCCTAGTTTGCCCGGAAAGGAGAAATGACCATCACTTTCAAACTGGTTGCAATTAATCCTGTTATACGATGCAAACACTGTTGTATTTTTATTGCATTTTATGCTTCTGGCGTTGACTCCTTAGGCCCTAACTATTCGATCTGGTGGAACGACGGCCTAGGGTGAAGCCTAGGTTGCCCGGAACGTAGAAATGACCATAACCTTCACACTGGATGCTATTATTCGTTCTATACGATGGAAAAACTGTTATATTTATTATGTATCTTATGCTTCTGGCGTTGACTTCTTAGGACCTAACCATTCGATCTGGTGAAGCAATGCCTCGGAGTTAAGTCTAGGATGCCCGAAACGCCGAAATGATCATTACTTTCACGCTTGTTGAAATTATTCCTGTTATACGATGAAAAGGCTGTTGTATTTGTATTGTATTTTATGCTTCAGGCGTAGGCTTCTAAGGCCGTAGCTACTCGATATAGTGGAGTACCGACCTAGAGTGAAGCCTAGGATGCTCGGAACGTAGAAATGACCACTACTTTCACACTGTTTGCAATTATTCATTTAATACGATGGAAAAGCTGTTGTATTTATATCGTATTTTATGCTTCGGGCGTTGACTTCTTAGGCCCTAACACTTCGATCTGGAGGAGCAACGCCCTACAGTGAAGCCTAGGTTGCCCGGAACGTAGATATGACCATAACCTTCACACAGGTTGCAATTATTCGTTTTATACGGTGTAACGGCTGTTGTATTTATATTGTATTTTATGCCTCTGGCGTTGGCTTCTATGGCCGTAGCTATTAGATGTGGTGGAGCAACGCCCTAGAGTGACGCCTAGGGTGCTCGGAACGTAGAAATGACCATTACTTTCACACTGGTTGCAATTATTCGTTTTATACGATGGAAAAGCTGTTGTATTTATATCGTATTTTATGCTTCTGGCGTTGACTTCTAAGGCCTTAGCTATTAGATATGGTGGAGCAACGCCCTAGAGTGACGCCTAGGATCCCCGGAACGTAGAAATGACCATTACTTTCACACTGTTTGCAATTATTCGTTTTATACGATGGAAAAACTGTTGCATCTTTATTGTATTTTATGCTTCTGGCGTTGACTTCTAAGGCCCTAACTATTCGAGCTGGTGGAGCAACGCCCTAGAGTGAAGCCTAGGTTGCTCGGAACGTAGAAATGACCATTACTTGCACAATGTTCGCAATCATTCATTTTATGCGATGTAAAAACTGTTGTACTTATATTGTATTTTATGCTTCTGGCGTTGGCTTCTAAGGCCCTAACTATTCGATTTGGTGGGGCAACGCCCTACAGTGAAGCCTAGGTTGCCCGGAACGTAGATATGTCCATAACCATCACACAGGTTGCAATTATTCGTTTTATACGATGGAAAGACTGTTGTATTTATTTTGTAGTTTATGCTTCTGGCGTTGACTTCTAAGGCCGTAGCTACTGGATATGGTGGAGCAACGCCCTAGAGTGACGCCTAGGTTCCCCGGAACGTAGAAATGACCATTACTTTCACACTGATTGCAATTATTCGTTTTCTACGATGGAAAAGCTGTAGTATTTGTATCGTATTTTATGCTTCTGGCGTTGACTTCTTAGGCCATAACTATTCGATCTGGTGGTACAACGCCCTAGGGTCAAGCCTAGGTTGCCCGGAACGTAGAAATGACCATTACTTTCACAATGTTCGCAATCATTCATTTTATACGATGGAAAAGCTGTTGTATTTATATTGTATTTTATGCTCCTGGCGTTGACTTCTAAGGCCGTAGATATTCGATGTGGTGGAGCAACGCCCTAGAGTGACGCCTAGGTTGACCGGAACGTAGAAATTACCATTACTTTCACAATGTCTGCAATTACTCGTTTTATACGATGGAAAAACTGTTGTACTTATATTGTATTTTATCCTTCTGGCGTTGAATTCTAAGTCCCTAGCTATTCGATCTGGTGGAGCAACGCACTAGAGTGAAGCCTAGGTTACCCGGAACGTAGATATGACCAGTACTTTCACACTGGTTGCAGTTATTCGTTTTATACAGTGGAAAAACTGTTCTATTTATTTTGCATTTTATGCTTCTGGCGTTAGCTTCTAAGGCTGTAGCTCTTAGCTGTGGTGGAGCAACGCCGTAGAGTGACGCCTAGGTTGCCCGGCACGTAGAAATGACCACTACTTTCACACTGTTTGCAATTATTCATTTAATACGATGGAAAAGCTGTTGTATTTATATCGTATTTTATGCTTCGGGCGTTGACTTCTTAGGCCCTAACACTTCGATCTGGAGGAGCAACGCCCTACAGTGAAGCCTAGGTTGCCCGGAACGTAGATATGACCATAACCTTCACACAGGTTGCAATTATTCGTTTTATACGGTGTAACGGCTGTTGTATTTATATTGTATTTTATGCCTCTGGCGTTGGCTTCTATGGCCGTAGCTATTAGATGTGGTGGAGCAACGCCCTAGAGTGACGCCTAGGGTGCTCGGAACGTAGAAATGACCATTACTTTCACACTGGTTGCAATTATTCGTTTTATACGATGGAAAAGCTGTTGTATTTATATCGTATTTTATGCTTCTGGCGTTGACTTCTAAGGCCTTAGCTATTAGATATGGTGGAGCAACGCCCTAGAGTGACGCCTAGGATCCCCGGAACGTAGAAATGACCATTACTTTCACACTGTTTGCAATTATTCGTTTTATACGATGGAAAAACTGTTGCATCTTTATTGTATTTTATGCTTCTGGCGTTGACTTCTAAGGCCCTAACTATTCGAGCTGGTGGAGCAACGCCCTAGAGTGAAGCCTAGGTTGCTCGGAACGTAGAAATGACCATTACTTGCACAATGTTCGCAATCATTCATTTTATGCGATGTAAAAACTGTTGTACTTATATTGTATTTTATGCTTCTGGCGTTGGCTTCTAAGGCCCTAACTATTCGATTTGGTGGGGCAACGCCCTACAGTGAAGCCTAGGTTGCCCGGAACGTAGATATGTCCATAACCATCACACAGGTTGCAATTATTCGTTTTATACGATGGAAAGACTGTTGTATTTATTTTGTAGTTTATGCTTCTGGCGTTGACTTCTAAGGCCGTAGCTATTGGATATGGTGGAGCAACGCCCTAGAGTGACGCCTAGGTTCCCCGGAACGTAGAAATGACCATTACTTTCACACTGATTGCAATTATTCGTTTTCTACGATGGAAAAGCTGTAGTATTTGTATCGTATTTTATGCTTCTGGCGTTGACTTCTTAGGCCATAACTATTCGATCTGGTGGTACAACGCCCTAGGGTCAAGCCTAGGTTGCCCGGAACGTAGAAATGACCATTACTTTCACAATGTTCGCAATCATTCATTTTATACGATGGAAAAGCTGTTGTATTTATATTGTATTTTATGCTCCTGGCGTTGACTTCTAAGGCCGTAGATATTCGATGTGGTGGAGCAACGCCCTAGAGTGACGCCTAGGTTGACCGGAACGTAGAAATTACCATTACTTTCACAATGTCTGCAATTACTCATTTTATACGATGGAAAAACTGTTGTACTAATATTGTATTTTATCCTTCTGGCGTTGAATTCTAAGTCCCTAGCTATTCGATCTGGTGGAGCAACGCACTAGAGTGAAGCCTAGGTTACCCGGAACGTAGATATGACCAGTACTTTCACACTGGTTGCAGTTATTCGTTTTATACAGTGGAAAAACTGTTCTATTTATTTTGCATTTTATGCTTCTGGCGTTAGCTTCTAAGGCTGTAGCTCTTAGCTGTGGTGGAGCAACGCCGTAGAGTGACGCCTAGGTTGCCCGGCACGTAGAAATGACCATTACTTTCACAATGTTTGCAATTATTCATTTTATACGATGGTAATCTGTTGTACTTATATTGCATTTTATTCGTCTGGCGTCGACTTCTTAGGCCCTAACTGTTCGATCTGGTGGAACAACGCTCTAGAGTGAAGCCTAGGTGGCCAGGAACGTAGAAATGACCATTACTTTCACACTGTTTGCTAATATACATTATATACGATGGAAAGGCTGTTGCATTTATATTGTATTTGAAGCTTCTGGCGTTGACTTCTTAGGCCCTAACTATTCCATCTGGTGGAACAATGCCCTAGGATGAAGCCTAGGTTTCCCGGAACGTAGAAATGACCATAACTTTCACACTGGCAGCAATTATTCATGCTATACGATGGAAAAGCTGTTGTATTTATATCGTATTTTATGCTGCTGGCGTTGACTTCTTAGGCCCTAACTATACCATCTGGTGGAGCAACGCCCTAGGGTGAGGCCTAGGTTGCCCGGAACGTAGAAATGACCATTACCTTCACACTGGTTGCAATTATTCCTGTTATACGCTGGAAAAACTGTTGCATCTTTATTGTATTTTATTCTTCTGGCGTTGACTTCTTAGGCCCAAACTATTCGATCTGGTGGAGCAACGTCCTAGAGTGATGCCTAGGTTGACCGGAACGTACAAATGACCATAACATTCACACTGGTTACCATTATCCGTTTTATACGATGGAAAAGCTGTTGTATTTATAACGTATTTTATGCTTCTGGCGCTGACTTCTTAGACCCTAACTATTCCACCTGGTGGAACAACGCCCTAGGGTGAAGCCTAGGTTGCCGGGAACTTAGAAATGACCATAACTTTCACACTGGCAGCAATTATTCATGCTATACGATGGAAAAGCTGTTGTATTTATATCGTATTTTATGCAGCTGGCGTTGACTTCTTAGGCCCTAACTATTCCACCTGGTTGAGCAACGCCCTATGGTGCAGCCTAGGTTGCCCGGGACGTAGAAATGACCATAACTCTCACACTGGAAGCAATTATTCGTTTTATACATGGAAAAGCTGTTCTATTTATTTTGCATGTTATGCTTCGGGCGTTGACTTCTAAGGCCCTAACTATTCGATCTGTTGGAGCAACACCCTAGAGTGAAGCCTCGGTTGCCCGGAACGTAGAAATTTCCATAACTTTCACACTGGCAGCAATTATTCATGCTATACGATGGAGAAGCTGTTGTATTTATATCGTATTTTATGCTGCTGGCGTTGACTTCTTAGGCCCTAACTATTTAACCTGGTGGAGCACCGCCCTAGAGTGAAGAGTAGGTTGCCCGGAACGTAGAACATACCATTACCTTCACACTGGTTGCAATTATTCCTGTTATACGATGGAAAAACTGTGGCATCTTTAATGTGTTTTATGCTTCTGGCGTTGACTTCTTAGGCCCTAACTATTCCATCTGGTGGAACAACGTCCTAGAGTGAAGCCTAGGTTGCCCGGAACGTACAAATGACCATAACATTCACACTGGCTACCATTATCCGTTTTATACGATGGAAAGGCTGTTGCATTTATATTGTATTTTATGCTTCTGGCGTTGACTTCTTAGGCCCTAACTATTCCATGTGGTGGAGCAATGCCCTAGGGAGAAGCCTAGGTTGCCCGGAACGTAGAAATGACCATAACTTTCACACTGGTAGCAATTATTCGTTTTATACGATGGAAAGGCTGTAGTATTTATATCGTATTTTATGCTTCTGGCGGTGACCTCTTAGGCCCTAACTATTCCATCTGGTGGAACAACGCCCTGGAGTGAAGCCTATGTTGCCCGGAACGTAGAAATGACCATAAATTTCACACTGGTAGCAATTATTCGTTATATACATGGAAAAACTGTTCTATTTAATTTGTATTTTATGCTTTCGGCGTCGACTTCTTAGGCCCCAACTATTCCATCCGGTGGAACAACGCCCTAGGGTATAGCCTAGGTTGCCCGGAACATAGAAATGTCCATAACTTTGACACTGGTATCAATTATTCGTTTTATACGATGGAAAAGCTGTTGTATTTATATCGTATTTTATGCTTCTGGCGTCGACTTCTTAGGCCCCAACTATTCCATTTGGTGGAACAACGCCCTATGGTGAAGCCTAGGTTGCCCGGGACGTAGAAGTAACCATAACTTTCACACTGGAAGCAATTATTCGTTTTATACATGGAAAAGCTGTTCTATTTATTTTGCATGTTATGCTTCGGGCGTTGACTTCTAAGGCCCTAACTATTCGATCTGTTGGAGCAACACCCTAGAGTGAAGCCTAGGTTGCCCGGGACGTAGAAATAACCATAACTTTCACACTGGAAGCAATTATTCGTTTTATACATGGAAAAGCTGTTCTATTTATTTTGCATGTTATGCTTCGGGCGTTGACTTCTAAGGCCCTAACTATTCGATCTGTTGGAGCAACACCATAGAGTGAAGCCTCGGTTGCCCGGAACGTAGAAATGGCCATAACTTTCACACTGGCTGCAATTATTCATGCTATACGATGGAAAAGCTGTTGTATTTATATCGTATTTTATGCTGCTGGCGTTGACTTCTTAGGCCCTAACTATACCATCTGGCGGAGCAACGCCCTAGGGTGAGGCCTAGGTTGCCCGGAACGTAGAAATTACCATCACTTTCAAACTGGTTGCAAATATGCCAGTTATGTGATGGAAAAACTGTTGTATTTTTATTGCATTTTATGCTTCGGGCAATGACGTCTAAGGCCCTAACTATTCAATCTGTAGGAGCAACGCCCTAGGGTGTAGCCTAGGTTGCCCGTAAAGTAGAAATGACCATAGCTTTCATTCTGGTTGCAATTATTCGTTTTATATGATGGAAAAACTGTTGTATTTATATTGTATTTTATGCTTCTGGCGTTCACTTCTTAGGCCCTAACTATTCGATCTGGTGGAGCAACGCCTTGGGGTGAAGCCTGGGTTGCCCGGAACGTAGAAATGACCATAACTTTCACACTGGTTGCTATTATTCGTTCTATAAGATGGAAGAACTGTTATATTTATATTGTATCTTATGCTTCTGGCGTTGACTTCTCAGGCCCTAACAATTCGATCTGGTGGAACAACGCCCTAGAGTGAAGCCTAGGTTGCCTGGAACGTACAAATGACCATCACTTTCACAAGGGTTGCAATTATTCCTGTTATAGGATGGCAAGACTGTTGTATTTTTATTGTATTTTATGCTTCAGGCGTTGACTTCTGAAGCCGTAGCTATTCGATGTGGTGGAAGAACGCCATAGAGTGAAGCCTAGGTTTCCCGGAACGTAGAAATGACCATAACTTTCACACCGGTAGCAATTACTCGTTTTATGCGATAGAAAAACTGTTGTATTAATATTGCATTTTATGCTTCTGGCTTCGACTTCTAAGGTCCTAGCTATTCGATCTGGTGGAGCAACGCCCTAGGGTAGAGCCTAGGTTGCCCGGAAAGTAGAAATGACGTTAACTTTCACACTGGTTGCTATTATTCGTTCTATACGATGGAAAAACTGTTATATTTATATTGTATCTTATGCTTCTGGCGTTGACTTCTTAGGCCCTAACAATTCGATCTGGTGGAAGAACGCCCTAGAGTGAAGCCTAGGTTGCCTGGAACGTACAAATGACCATCACTTTCACACGGGTTGCAATTACTCCTGTTATAGGATGGAAACGCTGTTGTATTTATATCGTATTTTATGCTTCTGGCGTTGACTTCTTAGGCCCTAACTATTCCATTTGATGGAACAACGCCCTCGAGTGAAGCCTAGGTCGCCCGGAACGTAGAAATGACCATAACTTTCACACTGGCAGCAATTATTCGTTCTATACATGGAAAAACTGTTCTATTTATTTTGTATTTTATGCTTCTGGCGTTGACTTCTAAGGCCCTACCTGTTCGACCTGGCGGAGCAACCCCCTACAGTGAAGTCTAGGTTGCTCGGAACGTAGAAATGACCATTATCTTCACACTGTTTGCAATAAATCATTTTATACGATGGCAAAGCTGTTGTATTTATATGGAATTTTATGCATCTGGCGTTGACTTCTAAGGCCCTATCTCTTCGATTTGGTGGAGCAACGCCTCAGGGTTAAGACTAGGATGCCCGAAACGTCGAAATGGTCATTACTTTCGCACTGGTTGCAATTAGTCATGCTATACGAAGGAAAATCAGTTGCATATTTATTGTGTTTTATGCTTCTGGCGTTGTCTTCTAAGGCCCTAACTATTTAACCTGGTGGAGCACCGCCCTAGAGTGAAGCCTAGGTTGCCCGGAACGTAGAACATACCATTACCTTCACACTGGTTGCAATTATTCCTGTTATACGATGGAAAAACTGTTGCATCTTCATTGTATTTTATGCTTCTGGCGTTGACTTCTTAGGCCCTAACTATTCCATCAGGTGGAACAACGCCCTAGGGTGAAGCCTAGGTTGCCCGGAACGTAGAAATGACCAACTCTTTCACACTGGTAGCAATTATTCGTTTTATACATGGAGAAGCTGTTATATACATATTGCATTTTATGCTTCTGGCATTGAATTCTAAGTCCCTAGCTATTCGATCTGGTGGAGCAACGCCCTAGAGTGAAACCTGGATTACCCGGAACGTAGAAATGACCTGTACTTTCACACTGTTTGCAATTATTCCTTTTAAACGATGGAACAACTGTTGCATCTTTATTGTATTTTATGCTTCTGGCGTTGACTTCTTAGGCCCTAACGATTCGATCTGGTGGAGCATCGTCCTAGGGTGAAGCCTTGGTTGCCGGAACGTAGAAATGACCATTACTTTCACACTGTTTGCAAATATACATTATATAGGATGGAAAGTCTGTTGTATTTATGTTGTATTTTACGCTCCTGGCGTTGACTTCTTAGGCCCTAACTATTTGATCTGGTGGAGCACCGCCCTAGAGTGAAGCATAGGTTGCCCGGAACGTAGAAATGACCATTCATTTCACACTGGTAGCAATTACTCGTTTTATATGATGGAAAAACTGTTTTATTTATTTTGTATTTTATGCTCGGGGCGTTGACTTCTAAGGCCCTAACTATTCGATCTGGTGGAGCAACGCCCTAGAGTGAAGCCTCGGTTGCGCGGATCGTAGAAATGACCACAACATTCACACTGTTTGCAATTATTCATCTTATACGATGGAAAAGCTGTTGTATTTATATTGCATTTTATTCTTCTGGCGTTGACTTTTAAGGCCGTAGCTATTCGATGTGGTGGAGCAACGCCCTAGAGTGTCGCATAGGTTACCCGGAACGTAGAAATGACCATTACTATCACAATGTTTGCAAATATTCATTTTATACGATGGAAAAACTGTTGTACTTATATTGTATTTTATTCTTCTGGCGTTGACTTCTATGGACCTAACTATTCGATCTGGTGGAGCAACACCCTAGAGTGAAGCCTAGGTTGCTCGGAATGTAGAAATGACCATAAATTTCACACTGGTTGCAAATATTCGTTTTATACGATGGAAAAACTGTTGCATCTTTATCGTATTTTATGCTTCTGGCGTTGACTTCTTAGGCCGTAACTATTCGATCTGGTGGAGCAACGCCCTGGAGAGAAACCTAGGTTGCCCGGAACGTAGAAATGACCACAACTATCACACCGGTAGCAATTATTCGTTTTATACGATGGAAAAACTGTTCTATTTATTTTGTATTTTATGCTTCGGGCGTTGACTTCTAAGGCCTTAACTATTCGATCTGGTGGAACAACGGCCTAGAGTGAAGCCTAGGTTGCACGGAACGTAGAAATGACCATAACTTTCACACTGGTTGCTATCATCCGTTTTATATGATGGATAAACTGTTGTATTTATATTGTATTTTATGCTTCTGGCGTTCACTTCTTAGGCCCGAACTGATTGATCTGGAGGAGAAACGCCCTAATGTGAAGCCTAGGTTGCCCGGAACGTAGAAAAGACCATTACTTTCACACTGTTTGCAAATATACATTATATACCATGGAAAGTCTGTTGTATTTATGTTGTATTTTATGCTCCTGGCGTTGACTTCTTAGGCCCTAACTATTTGATCTGGTGGAGTACCGCCCTAGAGTGAAGCCTAGGTTGCCCGGTACGTAGAAATGACCATTACTTTCACACTGTTTGCAAATATACATTATATACGATGGAAAGTCTGTTGTATTTATGTTGTATTTTATGCTCCTGGCGTTGACTTCTTAGGCCCTAACTATTTGATCTGGTGGAGCACCGCCCTAGAGTGAAGCCTAGGTTGCCCGGAACGTAGAAATGACCATTCATTTCACACTGGTAGCAATTATTCGTTTTATACGATGGAATAACTGTTTTATTTATTTTGTATTTTATGCTTGGGGCGTTGACTTCTAAGGCCCTAACTATTCGATCTGGTGGAGCAACGCCCTAGAGTGAAGCCTCGGTTGCGCGGATCGTAGAAATGACCATAACTTTCACACTGTTTGCAATTATTCATTTTATACGATGGAAAAGCTGTTGTATTTATATTGCATTTTATTCTTCTGCGCGTTGACTTTTAAGGCCGTAGCTATTCGATGTGGTGGAGCAACGACCTAGAGTGTCGCATAGGTTACCCGGAACGTAGAAATGACCATTGCTATCACAATGTTTGCAAATATTCATTTTATACGATGGAAAAACTGTTGTACTTATATTGTATTTTATTCTTCCGGCGTTGACTTCTAAGGACCTAACTATTCGATCTGGTGGAGCAACGCCCTAGAGTGAAGCCTAGGTTGCTCGGAATGTAGAAATGACCATAACTTTCACACTGGTTGCAAATATTCGTTTTATACGATGGAAAAACTGTTGCATCTTTATCGTATTTTATGCTTCTGGCGTTGACTTCTTAGGCCGTAACTATTCGATCTGGTGGAGCAACGCCCTGGAGAGAAACCTAGGTTGCCCGGAACGTAGAAATGACCACTACTATCACACTGGTTGCAAATTATTCCTGCTATACGATGGAAACACTGTTGTATTTTTATTTCATTTTATGCTCCGGGCGTTGACTTCTAACACCCTAACTGATTGATCTGGAGGAGCAACGCCCTAGGGTGAAGCCTAGATTGCCCGGAACGTGGAAATGACCATAACTTTCACACTGGTTGCTAATATTCGTTTTATACGATGGAAAAACTGTTGTATTTATGTTGCATTTTATGCTTCTGGCGTTGACTTCTTAGGCCCTAACTATTTGATCTGGTCGAGCAACGCCCTGAAGTGAAGCCTAGGTTGCCCGGAGCGTAGAAATGATCATAACTTTCACACAGGTTGCTATTATTCGTTTTATACGATGCAAAAACTGTTATACTTATATTTTATTTTATGCTTCTGGCGTTGACTTCTTAGGCCCTAACTATTCGATCTGGTGGAACAACACCCTAGAGTGAAGCCTAGGTTGCCTGGAACGTAGAAATGACCATCACTTTTACACGGGTTGCAATTATTCCTGTTATAGGATGGAAAGACTGTTGTATTTTTATTGTATTTTATGCTTCACGCGTTGACTTCTGAGGCCGTAGCTATTCGATGTTGTGGATGAACGCCATAGAGTGAAGCCTAGGTTGCCCGGTACTAAGAAATGTACATATCCTTCACACTGTTTGCAATTATTCATTTTATACGATGGCAATGCTGTTGCATTTATATTGTATTTTATGCTTCTGGCGTTGACTTCTTAGGCCCTAACTATTCGATCTGGTGGAGCAATGCCTCAGAGTTAAGTCTAGGATGCCCGAAACGCCGAAATGATCATTACTTTCACGCTTGTTGCAATTATTCCTGTTATACCATGAAAAGACTGTTGTATTTTTATTGTATTTTGTGCCTCAGGCGTAGGCTTCTAAGGCCGTACCTATTCGATATGGTGGAGCACCGCCCTAGAGTGAAGCCTAGGTTGCTCGGAACGTAGAAAAGACCACTTCTTTCACACTATTTGCAATTATTCATTTAATATGATGGAAAAGCTGTTGTATTTATATCGTATTTTATGCTTCGGGCGTTGACTTCTTAGGCCCTAACATTTCGATGTGGTGGAGCAACTCCCTAGAGTGTAGCCTAGGTTGCTCGGAATGTAGACATGACCATAACTTTCACACTGGTTGCAATTATTCGTTTTATACGATGAAAAAACTGTTCTATTTATATTATATTTTATGCTTCGGGCGTTGACTTCTAAGGCCCTAACTATTCGATCTGGTGTAGCAACGCCCTAGAGCGAAGCCTAGGTTGCCCGGTACGTAGAAATGACCATAACTTTTACACTGGTAGCAATTATTCGTTTTATACAATGGAAAAACTGTTCTATTTATTTTGTATTTAATGCTTCGGGCGTTGACTTCTTAGGCCCTAGCTATTCGATCTGGTGGAACAACGCCCTAGGGTGAAGCCTAGATTGCCCGGTACGTAGAAATGACCATTACCTTCACACTGTTTGCAAATATACATTATATACGATGGACAATCTGTTGCATTTATGTTGTATTTTATGCTTCTGGCGTTGACTTCTTAGGCCCTAACTATTTGATCTGGTGGAGCCACGCCCTAAAGTGAAGCCTAGGTTGCCCGGAACGTAGAAGTGACCATAACTTCCACACTGGTTGCAATTATTCATTTAATATTATGTAAAAGCTGTAGTATTTATATGGTATTTTATGCTTCGGGCGTTGACTTCTTAGGCCCTAACTATTCGATCTGTTGGAGCAACACCCTACAGTTTAGCCTAGGTTGCCTGGAACGTAGAAATAAACATAACTTTCACACTGGCAGCAATTATTCGTTTTATACAATGGAAAAACGGTTCTATTTATTTTGTGTTTTATGCTTCGGCCGTGGACTTCTAAGGCCCTAACTACTCGATCTGGTGGAGCAACGCCCTACAGTGAAGCCTAGTTTGCCTGGAACATACAAATGACCATCACTTTCACAAGGGTTGCAATTATTCCTGTTATAGGAAGGAAAGACTGTTGTATTTTTATTGTATTTTATGCTTCAGGCGTTGACTTCTGAGATCGTAGCTATTCGATGTAGTGGAAGGACGCCATAGAGTGAAGCCTAGGTTGCCCGGAACGCAGAAATGACCATAACTGTCATACTGGTTGCAATTATTCGTTTTATATGATGGAAAAACTGTTGTATTTATATTGTATTTTATGCTGCTGGCGTTCACTTCTTAGGCCCTAACTATTCGATCTGGTGGTACAACGCCCTGGGGTGAAGCCTAGGTTGCCGGGAACGGAGAAATGACCATAACTTTCACACTGGTTGCTATTATTCGTTTTATACGATGGAAAAACTGTTGCATTTATATTGTATATTATGCTTCTGGCGTTGACTTCTAAGGCACTAACTATTCGATCTGGTGGAGCAACGCCCTAGAGTGAAGCCTAGGTTGCCCGGAACGTAGAAATGACCATCGCTTTCAAACTGGTTGCAATTATTCCTGTTATATGATGGATAACTGATGTATTTTTATTGCATTTTATGCTTCGGGCACTGACTTCTAAGGTCCTAACTATTGAATCTGTTGGAGCAACGCCCTAGGGTGAAGCCTAGGTTGCGCGGGAAGTAGAAATGACAATAACTTTCACACCGGTTGCAATTAATCGTTTTATACGATGGAAAAGCTGTTGCATCTTTATTGTATTTTATGCTTCTGTCGTTGACGTCTAAGGCCGTAGCTATTAGACGTGGTGGAGCAACGCACTAGAGTGACGCCTAGGTTGACCGGAACGTGGAATGACCATTACTTTCGCAATGTTTGCAATTATTCATTTTATACGATGGAAAAACTGTTGTACTTATATTGTATTTTATGCTTCTGGCGTTGACTTCTTATGCCCTAACTATTTCATCTGGTGGAACAACGCCCCAGGGTGAAGCCTAGGTTGCCCGCAACGTAGAAATGGAAATAACTTTCACACCGGTAGCAATTATTCGTTTTATACGATAGAAAGCAGTTCTATTTATTTTGTATTTTATGCTTCGGCCGCTGGCTTCTAAGGCCCTAACTATTCAATCTGTTGGAGCAACGCCCTAGGGTGAAGCCTACGTTGCCCGGAAAGTAGAAATGACGTTAACTTTTACACCGGTAGCAATTATTCGTTTTACACGACGGAAAAGCTGTTATATTTATATTGTATCTTATGCTTCTGGCGTTGACTTCTTAGGCCCTAACAATTCGATCTGGCGGAACAACGACCTAGACTGAGGCCTAGGTTGTCCGGAACGTAGAACTGACCATTACTTTTACACAGGTAGCAATTATCCGTTTTATACAATGGAAGAACTGTTGTATTTATATTGTATTTTATGCTTCTGGCGTTGACTTCTAAGGCACTAACTATTCGATCTGGTGGAGCAACGTCCTAGAGTGAAGCCTAGGTTGCCCGGAACGTAGAAATGACCATAATTTTCACACTGGTTGCTATTATTCGTTCTATACGATGGAAAAACTGTTATATTTATACTATACCTTATGCTTCTGGCGTTGACTTCTTAGGCCCTAACAATTCGATCTGGTGGAACAGCGACCTAGAGTGAGGCCTAGGTAGCCCGGAACATAGAAATGACCAGCACTTTCAAACTGGTTGCAATTATTCCTGTTATATGATGGAAAAACTGTTGTATTTTTATTGCATTTTATGCTTCGGGCATTGACTTCTAAGGTCCTAACTATTCAATCTGTTGGAGCAACGCCCTAGGGTGAAGCCTAGGTTGCCCGGAAAGTAGAAATGACCATAACTTTCATACTGCTTGCAATTATTCGTTTTATACGATGGAAAAACTGTTGTATTTATATTGTATTTTATACTTCGGGCGTTGACTTCTAAGGCACTAACTATTCAGTCTGTTGGATCAACGCCCTAGAGTGAAGCCTAGGTTGCTCGGAATGTAGAAATGACCATAACATGCACGCTGGTTGAAATTATTCGTTTTATACAATGGAAAAGCTATTGTATTTATATTGTATTTTATGCTGCTGGCGTTCACTTCTTAGGCCATAACTATTCGATCTGGTGGAACAACGCCCTAGAGTGAAGCCTAGGTTGCTCGGAATGTAAAAATGGCCATTACATTCACACTGGTTGAAATTATTCGTTTTATACGATGGAAAAACTGTTATATTTAAATTGTATTTTATGCTTCTGGCGTTGATTTCTTAGGCCCTAACTATTCAATCTGGTGGAACAACACCCTAGAGTGAGGCCAAGGTTGCCCGGAACGTAGAAATGACTATCACTTCCATACTGGTAGCAATCATTCGTTCTATACGATGGAAAAACTGTTGTATTTATATTGTATTTTACGCTTCTGGCGTTGACTTCTAAGGCACAAACTATTCGATCTGGTGGAGCAATGCCCTAGAGTGAAGCCTAGGTTGCCCGAAACGTAGAAATGACCATAACTTTCATACTGGTGGCAATTATTCGTTCTATATGATAGAAAGACTGTTGTATTTATATTGTATTTTATGCTGCTGGCGTTCACTTCTTAGGCCCTAACTATTCGATCTGGTGGAACAACGCCCTGGGGTGAAGCCTAGGTTGCCCGGAACGTAGAAATGACCATAACTTTCACACTGGTTTCTATTATTCGTTTTATACGATGGAAAAACTGTTATATTTATATTGTACTTTATGCTTCTGGCGTTGCCTTCTTAGGCCCTAACTGTTCGATCTGGTAGAACAACGCCCTAGAGTGAAGCCTAGGTTACCCGGAACGTAGAAATGACCAGTACTTTCACACTGTTTGCAGTGACTCCTGTTATACGATGGAAAAACTGTTGCATCTTTATTGAATTTTATGCTTCTGGCGTTGACTTCTAAGGCCCTAACTATTCTATCTGGTGTATCAACGCCCTAGAGTGAAGCCTAGGTTGCTCGGAATGTAAAAATGACCATTACGTTCACACTGGTTGAAATTATTCGTTTTATACGATGGAAAAACAGTTATATTTAAATTGTATTTTATGCTTCTGGCGTTGATTTCTTAGGCCCTAACTATTCAATCTGGTGGAACAACACCCTAGAGTGAGGCCTAGGTTGCCCGGAACGTAGAAATGACCATCACTTCCATACTGGTAGCAATCATTCGTTTTAGACGATGGAAAAACTGTTGTATTTATATTGTATTTTATGCTTCTGTCGTTGACTTCTAAGGCACTAACTATTCGATCTGGTGGAGCAACGCACTAGAGTGAAGCGGAGCTTGCCCGGAACGTAGAAATGACCATCACTTTCAGACTGGTTGCAATTATTCCTGTTATATGATATAAAAACTGTTGTATTTTTATTGCATTTTGTGCTTCGGGCGTTGACTTATGAGGCCGTAGCTATTCGATGTGGTGGAAGAACGCCATAGAGTGAAGCCTAGGTTGCACGGAACGTAGAAATGACCATAACTTTCATACTGGTGGCAATTATTCGTTCTATATGATGGAAAAACTGTTGTATTTATATTGTATTTTATGCTGCTGGCGCTCACTTCTTAGGCCCTAACTATTCGATCTGGTGGAACAACGCCCTGGGGTGAAGCCTAGGTTGCCGGGAACGTAGAAATGACCATAACTTTCACACTGGTATCTATTATTCGTTTTATACGATGGAAACACTGTTATATTTATATTGTACTTTATGCTTCTGGCGTTGCCTTCTTAGGCCCTAACTGTTCGATCTTGTAGAACAACGCCCTAGAGTGAAGCCTAGGTTACCCGGAACGTAGAAATGACCAGTACTTTCACACTGTTTGCAGTGACTCCTGTTATACGATGGAAAAACTGTTGCATCTTTATTGAATTTTATGCTTCTGGCGTTGACTTCTAAGGCCCTAACTATGCTATCTGGTGTATCAACGCCCTAGAGTGAAGCCTAGGTTGCTCGGAATGTAAAAATGACCATATCATTCACACTGGTTGAAATTATTCGTTCTATACGATGGAAAAACTGTTATATTTATATTGTATTTTATGCTTCTGGCGTTGATTTCTTAGGCCCTAACTATTCAATCTGTTGGAGCAACGCCCTAGGGTGAAGCCTAGGTTGCCCTGAAAGTAGAAATGACAATAACTTTCACACTGGTTGCAATTATTCGTTTTATACGATGGAAAAGCTGTTGCATCTTTATTGCATTTTATGCTTCTGTCGTTGACGTCTAAGGCCGTAGCTATTAGATGTGGTGGAGCAACGCACTAGAGTGACGCCTAGGTTGCCTGGAACGTAGAAATGACCATTATTTTCGCAATGTTTGCAACTATTCATTTTATACGATGGAAAAACTGTTGTACTTATATTGTATTTTATGCTTCTGGCGTTGACTTCTTATGCCACAACTATTCCATCTGGTGTAACAACGCCCTAGGGTGAAGCCTAGGTTGACCGGAAAGTAGAAATGGAAATAACTTTCACACCGGTAGCAATTATTCGTTTTATGCGATGGAAAAACTATTCTATTTATTTTGTACTTTATGCTTCGGCCGTTGACTTCTAAGGCCCTACCCATTCTATCTGGTGTATCAACGCCCTAGAGTGAAGCCTAGGTTGTGTCGGAATGTAAAAATGACCATAACATTCACACTGGTTGAAATTATTCGTTTTATACGATGGAAAAACTGTTATATTTAAATTGTACTTTATGCTCCTGGCGTTGACTTCTAAGGCACTAACTATTCGATCTGCTGGAGCAACGCCCTAGGGTGTAGCATAGGTTGCCCGTAAAGTAGAAATGACCATAGCTTTCATACTGGTTGCAATTATTCGTTTTATATGATGGAAGATCTGTTGTAGTTTTATTGTATTTTATGCTTCTGGCGTTGACTTCTAAGGCACTAACCATTCGATCTGGTGGAGCAACGACCTAGGGTGTAGCCTAGGTTGCCCGTAAAGTAGAAATGACCACAGCTTTCACACTGGTTGCAATTATTCGTTCTATACGATGGAAAAACTGTTATATTTATATTGTATTTTATGCATCGGGCGTTGACTTCTAAGGCCCTAACTATTCAGTCTGTTGGAGCAACGCCCGACGGTGAAGCCTAGCTTGCCCGGAAAGTAGAAATGACATTAACTTTCACACTGGTTGCAATTATTCGTTCTATACGATGGAAAAACCGTTATATTTATATTGTATCTTATGCTTCTGGCGTTGACTTCTTAGGCCCTAACAATTCGATCTGGTGGAAAAACGACCTAGAGTGAGGCCTAGGTTGCCCGGAACGTAGAACTGACCATAACTTTTACACTGGTAGCAATTATTCGTTTTCACAATGGAAAAACTGTTCTATGTATTTTGTATTTTATGCTTCGGGCGTTGACTTCTAAGGCCCTAGCTGTTTGATCTGGTGGAGCAACGCCCTAGAGTGAAGCCTAGGTTGCCCGGAACGTAGAAATGACCATAACTTTCACACTGGTTGCTATTATTCGTTCTATACGATGGAAAAACTGTTATATTTATATTGCATCTTATGCTTCTGGCGTTGACTTGTTAGGCCCTAACAATTCGATCTGGTGGAACAACGACCTAGAGTGAGGCCTAGGTAGCACGGAACGTAGAAATGACCATCACTTCCATACTGGTAGCAATTATTCGTTTTTTACGATGGAAAAACTGTTTTATTTATATTGTATTTGATGCTTCTGGCGCTGACTTCTAAGGCTCTAACTATTCGATCTGGCGGAGCAACGCCCTAGAGTGAAGCCTAGGTTGCCCGGAACGTAGAAATGATCATCGCTTTCAAACTGGTTGCAATTATTCCTGTTATATGATGGAAAAACTGTTGTATTTTTATTGCATTTTATGCTTCGGGCATTGACTTTTAAGGTCCTACCAATTCAATCTGTTGGAGTAACGCCCGACGGTGCAGCCTAGGTTGCCCGGAAAGTAGAAATGACGTTAACTTTCACACTGGTTGCAATTATTCGTTCGATACGATAGAAAAACTGTTATATTTATATTGTATCTTATGCTTCTGATGTTGACTTCTTAGGCCCTCACAATTCGATCTGGTGGAAAAACGACCTAGAGTGAGGCCTAGGTTGCCCGGAACGTAGAACTGACCATAACTTTTACACTGGTAGCATTTATTCGTTTTATACAATGGAAAAACTGTTGTATTTATATTGTATTTTATGCTTCTGTGGTTGACTTGTAAGGCCCTAGGTACTCGATCTGGTGGCACAACGCGCTAGAGTGAAGCCTAGGTTGCGCGGAACGTAGAAATGACCATAACTTTCATACTGGTTTTAATTATTCGTTTTATACGATGGAAAACCTGTTGTATATATTGTATTTTATGCTCCTGGCGTTGACTTCTTAGGCCCTAACTATTGGAGCTGTTGGAACAACGCCCTAGAGTGAAGCCTAGGTTGCCCAGCACGTAGAAATGAGCATAACTTTCACACTGGCTGCAATTATTCGTTCTATACAATGGAAAAACTGTTGTACATATATCGTATTTTATGCTTCTGGCGTTGAATTCTAAGTCCTTACCTATTCGATCTGGTGGAGCAACGCCCTAGAGTGAAGCCTAGGTCGCCCGGAACGTAGAAATTAACATAACTTTCACACTGGTTGCAATTATTCGTTTTATACAACGGAAAAGCTGATGTATTTACATTGTATTTTATGCTTCTGGCCTTGACTTCCAAGGCTGTAAGTATTCGAACTGGTGGAGCAGTGCCTCAGAGTTAAGTCTAGGATGCCCGGAAAGTAGAAATGGCCATTACTTTCACAGTGGTTGCAATTATTCGTTTCATACGATGGAGAAACTGTTGTACATATATCGTATTTTATGCTTCTGTCGTTGAATTCTAAGTCCCTACCCATTCGATCTGGTGGAGCAACGCCCTCGAGTGAAGCCTAGGTTGCCCGGAACGTAGAAATGATCATCACTTTCACACTGGCTGCAATAATTCCTGATATACGATGGAAAAACTGTTCTATTTTTATTGTATTTTATGCTTCAGGTGTTGACCTCTTAAGCCCTATCTATTGGATCTGGTGGACCAGCGCCCTGGAGTGAAGTCTAGGTTGCCCGGAACGTAGAAATGACCGTTACTTTCACACTGTGTGCAGATGTACATTATATACGATGGAAAAGCTGTTGTATTTATTTTGTATTTTATGCTTCTGGCGCTGACTTCTAGGGCCCTAACTATTCGATGTGGAGGAGCAACGCCCTAGAGCGAAACTTAGGTTGCCCGGAACGTAGAAATGATCATTACTTTCACACTGGTTATAATTATTCCTGTCATAAGATGGACAAACAGTTGGATTTTTATTGCACTTTATGCTTCTGGCGTTGAATTGTAAGTCCGAAGCTACTCGATGTGTTGGAGCGACGCCCTAGAGTAGAGCCTATGTTGCCCGCAACTTAGAAATGACCATTACTTCCACACTGGATGCAATTATTCGTTTTAGACATTGGAAAAGCTGTTGTATTTACATTGTATTTTATGCTTCTGGCGTTGACTTCTAAGGCCCTATATATTCGAACTGGTGGAGCAATGCCTCAGAGTTAAGTCTAGTATGCACGGAAAGTAGAAATAGCCATTACTTTCACACTGGTTGCAATTATTCGTTTTATACGATTGAGAAACTGTTGTACATATATCGTATTTTATGCTTCTGTCGTTGAATTCTAAGTCCCTACCTATTCGATCTGGGGGAGCAACGCCCTCGAGTGAAGCCTAGGTTGCCCGGAACGTGGAAATGACCATAACTTTCATACCGGTTGCAATTATTCGTTTTTTACGATTTAAAGGCTGTTGCATTTATGTTGTATTTTATGCTTCAGACGTTGACTTCGAAGGCCGTAGCTATTCGATGTGGTGGAGCGACGCCCTAGGGTGGAGCCTATGTTGCCCGCAACTTAGAAAAGACCATTCCTTCCACACTGTTTGCAATTATTCATTTTATACAATGGAAGAACTGTTGTATTTATATTGTATTTTATGCTTCTGTGGTTGACTTGTAAGATCCTAACTAGTCGATGTGGTGGAGCAACGCCCTAGAGTGAAGCCTAGGTTGCCCAGCACGTAGTAATGAGCATAACTTGCACACTGGTTGCAATTATTCCTGTTATACGATGGAAAAACTGTTCTATTTTTATTGTATTTTATGCTTCAGGTGTTGACTTCTTAAGCCCTATCTATTGGATCTGGTGTACCAGCGCCCTAGAGTGAAGTCTAGGTTGCCCGGAACGTAGAAATGACCATATCTTTCATACCGGTTGCATTTATTCGTTTTATACGATTTAAAGGGTGTTGCATTTATATTGTATTTTATGCTTCAGACGTTGACTTCGAAGGCCGTAGCTATTCGATGTGGTGGAGCGACGCCCTAGGGTGGAGCCTATGTTGCCCGCAACTTAGAAAAGACCATTCCTTCCACACTGTTTGCAATTATTCATTTTATACAATGGAAAAACTGTTGTATTTATATTGTATTTTATGCTTCTGTGGTTGACTTGTAAGGCCCTAAGTACTCGATCTGGTGGCACAACGCGCTAGAGTGAAGCCTAGGTTGCGCGGAACGTAGAAATGACCATAACTTTCATACTGGTTTTAATTATTCGTTTTATACGATGGAAAACCTGTTGTATATATTGTATTTTATGCTCCTGGCGTTGACTTCTTAGGCCCTAACTATTCGAGCTGTTGGAACAACGCCCTAGAGTGAAGCCTAGGTTGCCCAGCACGTAGAAATGAGCATAACCTTCACACTGTTTGCAATTATTCATTTTATACAATGGAAAAACTGTTGTATTTATATTGTATTCTATGCTTCTGGCGTTGATTTCTAAGGCCGTAGCTATTCGATGTGGTGGAGCAACGCCCTAGACTGAAGCCTAGGTTGCCCGGAACGTAGAAATGTCAATACCTTTCACACTGGTTGTAATAATTCCTGTTATACGATGGAAAAACTGTTGCATTTATATTGTATTTTATGCTTCTGGCGTTTACTTCTAAGGCTCTAACTATTCGATCTGTTGGAGCAACGCCCTAGAGTGAAGCCTAGGTCGCCCGGGTCGTAGAAATGACCATAACCTTCACACTGTTTGCAATTATTCATTTTATACAATGGAAAAACTGTTGTATTTATATTGTATTCTATGCTTCTGGCGTCGATTTCTAAGGCCGTTGCTGTTCGATGTGGTGGAGCAACGCCCTAGACTGAAGCCTATGTTGCCCGGAACGTAGAAATGGCCATTACTTTCACAATGGTTGCAATTATTCGTTTTATACGCTGGAGAAACTCTTGTACAAATATCGTATTTTATGCTTCTGTCGTTGAATTCTAAGTCCCTACCTATTGGATCTGGTGGAGCAACGCCCTTGAGTGTAGCCTAGGTTGCCCGGAACGTAGAAATGACCATAACTTTCATACCGGTTGCATTATTCGTTGTATACGATGGAAAGGCTGTTGTATTTATATTGTATTTTATGCTTCAGGCGTTGACTTCGAAGGCCGTAGCTATTCGATGTGGTGGAGCGACGCCCTAGAATGGAGCCTAGGTTGCCCGCAACTTAGAAATGACCATTACTTCCACACTGTTTGCAACTATTCATTTTATACAGTGTAAACACTGTTGTATTTATATTGTATTTTATGCTTCTGGTGTTGACTTCTTAAGCCCTATCTATTGGATCTGGTGGACCAGCGCCCTAGAGCGAAGCCTAGGTTGCCCGGAACGTAGAAATGACCATTAGCTTCACACTCGCTGCAATTATTCCTGTTATACGATGAAAAAACTGTTGTATTCTTATTGCATTTTATGCTTCAGGCGCTGACTTCTGAGGCCGTAGCTATTCGATGTGGTGGAGCAACGCCCTAGAGTGAAGCCTATGTTGCCCGGAACGTAGAAATGACCATAACTTTCACACTGGTTGCAATTATTCGTTTTATACGATGGAAATACTGTTGCGTTTACTTTGTATTTTATGCTTCTGGCGTTGACTTCTAAGGCCCTAACTATCCGATTTGGTGGAACAACGCCCTAGAGTGAAGCCTAGGTTGCCCGGAACGTAGAAATGACCATATCTTTCACACTGGTTGCAATTATTCCTGTTACACGATGGAAAAACTGTTGTATTTATATTGCATTTTATGCTTCTGTCGTTGATTTTTAAGGCCCTAACTATTCGATCTGGTGGAGCAACGCCCTAGAGTGAAGCCTAGGTTGCCCGGAACGTAGGAATGACCATTACTTTCACACTGGTTGCAATTATTCCTGTTACACGATGGAAAAACTGTTGTATTTATATTGCATTTTATGCTTCTGTCGTTGACTTTTAAGGCCCTAACTATTCGATCTGGTGGAGCAACGCCCTAGAGTGAAGCCTAGGTCGCCCGGATCGTAGAAATGACCATAACCTTCACACTGTTTGCAATTATTCATTTTATACAATGGAAAAACTGTTGTATTTATATCGTATTCTATGCTTCTGGCGTTGATTTCTAAGGCCGTAGCTATTCGATGTGGTGGAGCAACGCCCTAGACTGAAGCCTAGGTTGCCCGGAACGTAGAAATGTCCATACCTTTCACACTGGTTGCAATTATTCCTGTTATACAATGGAAGAACTGTTGTATTTATATTGTATTCTATGCTTCTGGCGTCGATTTCTAAGGTCGTAGCTATTCGATGTGGTGGAGCAACGCCCTAGACTGAAGCCTAGGTTGCCCGGAACGTAGAAATGTCAATACCTTTCACACTGGTTGTAATAATTCCTGTTATACGATGGAAAAACTGTTGCATTTATATTGTATTTTATGCTTCTGGCGTTTACTTCTAAGGCTCTAACTATTCGATCTGTTGGAGCAACGCCCTAGAGTGAAGCCTAGGTCGCCCGGGTCGTAGAAATGACCATAACCTTCACACTGTTTGCAATTATTCATTTTATACAATGGAAAAACTGTTGTATTTATATTGTATTCTATGCTTCTGGCGTCGATTTCTAAGGCCGTTGCTGTTCGATGTGGTGGAGCAACGCCCTAGACTGAAGCCTATGTTGCCCGGAACGTAGAAATGGCCATTACTTTCACAATGGTTGCAATTATTCGTTTTATACGCTGGAGAAACTCTTGTACAAATATCGTATTTTATGCTTCTGTCGTTGAATTCTAAGTCCCTACCTATTGGATCTGGTGGAGCAACGCCCTTGAGTGTAGCCTAGGTTGCCCGGAACGTAGAAATGACCATAACTTTCATACCGGTTGCATTATTCGTTGTATACGATGGAAAGGCTGTTGTATTTATATTGTATTTTATGCTTCAGGCGTTGACTTCGAAGGCCGTAGCTATTCGATGTGGAGGAGCGACGCCCTAGAATGGAGCCTAGGTTGCCCGCAACTTAGAAATGACCATTACTTCCACACTGTTTGCAACTATTCATTTTATACAGTGTAAACACTGTTGTATTTATATTGTATTTTATGCTTCTGGTGTTGACTTCTTAAGCCCTATCTATTGGATCTGGTGGACCAGCGCCCTAGAGCGAAGCCTAGGTTGCCCGGAACGTAGAAATGACCATTAGCTTCACACTCGCTGCAATTATTCCTGTTATACGATGAAAAAACTGTTGTATTCTTATTGCATTTTATGCTTCAGGCGCTGACTTCTGAGGCCGTAGCTATTCGATGTGGTGGAGCAACGCCCTAGAGTGAAGCCTATGTTGCCCGGAACGTAGAAATGACCATAACTTTCACACTGGTTGCAATTATTCGTTTTATACGATGGAAATACTGTTGCGTTTACTTTGTATTTTATGCTTCTGGCGTTGACTTCTAAGGCCCTAACTATCCGATTTGGTGGAACAACGCCCTAGAGTGAAGCCTAGGTTGCCCGGAACGTAGAAATGACCATATCTTTCACACTGGTTGCAATTATTCCTGTTACACGATGGAAAAACTGTTGTATTTATATTGCATTTTATGCTTCTGTCGTTGATTTTTAAGGCCCTAACTATTCGATCTGGTGGAGCAACGCCCTAGAGTGAAGCCTAGGTTGCCCGGAACGTAGGAATGACCATTACTTTCACACTGGTTGCAATTATTCCTGTTACACGATGGAAAAACTGTTGTATTTATATTGCATTTTATGCTTCTGTCGTTGACTTTTAAGGCCCTAACTATTCGATCTGGTGGAGCAACGCCCTAGAGTGAAGCCTAGGTCGCCCGGATCGTAGAAATGACCATAACCTTCACACTGTTTGCAATTATTCATTTTATACAATGGAAAAACTGTTGTATTTATATCGTATTCTATGCTTCTGGCGTTGATTTCTAAGGCCGTAGCTATTCGATGTGGTGGAGCAACGCCCTAGACTGAAGCCTAGGTTGCCCGGAACGTAGAAATGTCCATACCTTTCACACTGGTTGCAATTATTCCTGTTATACAATGGAAGAACTGTTGTATTTATATTGTATTCTATGCTTCTGGCGTCGATTTCTAAGGTCGTAGCTATTCGATGTGGTGGAGCAACGCCCTAGACTGAAGCCTAGGTTGCCCGGAACGTAGAAATGGCCATTACTTTCACACTGGTTGCAATTATTCGTTTTATACGCTGGAGAAACTGTTGTACATATATCGTATTTTATGCTTCTGTCGTTGAATTCTAAGTCCCTACCTATTGGATCTGGTGGAGCAACGCCCTCGAGTGGAGCCTAGGTTGCCCGGAACGTAGAAATGACCATAACTTTCATACCGGTTGCATTATTCGTTGTATACGATGGAAAGGCTGTTGTATTTATATTGTATTTTATGCTTCAGGCGTTGACTTCGAAGGCCGTAGCTATTCGATGTGGTGGAGCGACGCCCTAGAATGGAGCCTAGGTTGCCCGCAACTTAGAAATGACCATTACTTCCACACTGTTTGCAACTATTCATTTTATACAATGTAAACACTGTTGTATTTATATTGTATTTTATGCTTCTGGTGTTGACTTCTTAAGCCCTATCTATTGGATCTGGTGGACCAGCGCCCTAGAGCGAAGCCTAGGTTGCCCGGAACGTAGAAACGACCAGTACATTCACACTGGTGGTAGTAACACCTGTTATACGGAGGAAAAACTGTTGCATTTTTATTGTATTTTATGCTTCTGGAGTAGAATTCTAGGTCTCTAGCTATTCGATCTGGTGGAGCAACGCCCAAGCGTGAAGCCTAGGTAGCCCGGAACGTAGAAATGACCATATCTTTAACACTGGTTGCAATTATTCCTGTTACACGATGGAAAAGCTGTTGTATTTATATTGCATTTTATGCTTCTGTCGTTGACTTTTAAGGCCCTAACTATTCGATCTGGTGGAGCAACGCCCTAGGGTGAAGCCTAGGTCGCCCGGATCGTAGAAATGACCATAACCTTCACACTGTTTGCAATTATTCATTTTATACAATGGAAAAACTGTTGTATTTATATTGTATTCTATGCTTCTGGCGTTGATTTCTACGGCCGTAGCTATTCGATGTGGTGGAGCAACGCCCTAGACTGAAGCCTAGGTCGCCCGGAACGTAGAAATGTCCATACCTTTCACACTGGTTGCAATTATGCCTGTTACACGATGGAAAAACTGTTGTATTTATATTGCAGTTTATTCTTCTGTCGTTGACTTTAAGGCCCTAACTATTCGATCTGTTGGAGCAACGCACTAGAGTGAAGCGTAGGTCGCCCGGATCGTAGAAATGACCATAACCTTGACACTGTTTGCAATTATTCATTTTATACAATGGAAAAACTGTTGTATTTATATTGTATTCTATGCTTCTGGCGTTGATTTCTAAGGCCGTAGCTATTCGATGTGGTGGAGCAACGCCCTAGACTGAAGCCTAGGTTGCCCGGAACGTAGAAATGTCCATACCTTTCACACTGGTTGCAATTATTCCTGTTATGCGATGGAAAAACTGTTGCATTTATATTGTATTTTATGCTTCTGGCGTTTACTTCTAAGGCTCTAACTATTCGATCTGTTGGAGCAACGCCCTAGAGTGAAGCCTAGGTCGCCCGGATCGTGGAAATGACCATAACCTTCACACTGTTTGCAATTATTCATTTTATACAATGGAAGAACTGTTGTATTTATATTGCATTTTATGCTTCTGGTGTTGACTTCTTAAGCCCTATCTATTGGATCTGGTGGACCAGCGCCCTAGAGCGAAGCCTAGGTTGCCCGGAACGTAGAAATGACCATTAGCTTCACACTCGCTGCAATTATTCCTGTTATACGATGAAAAAACTGTTGTATTCTTATTGCATTTTATGCTTCAGGCGCTGACTTCTGAGGCCGTAGCTATTCGATGTGGTGGAGCAACGCCCTAGAGTGAAGCCTATGTTGCCCGGAACGTAGAAATGACCATAACTTTCACACTGGTTGCAATTATTCGTTTTATACGATGGAAATACTGTTGCGTTTACTTTGTATTTTATGCTTCTGGCGTTGACTTCTAAGGCCCTAACTATCCGATTTGGTGGAACAACGCCCTAGAGTGAAGCCTAGGTTGCCCGGAACGTAGAAATGACCATATCTTTCACACTGGTTGCAATTATTCCTGTTACACGATGGAAAAACTGTTGTATTTATATTGCATTTTATGCTTCTGTCGTTGATTTTTAAGGCCCTAACTATTCGATCTGGTGGAGCAACGCCCTAGAGTGAAGCCTAGGTTGCCCGGAACGTAGGAATGACCATTACTTTCACACTGGTTGCAATTATTCCTGTTACACGATGGAAAAACTGTTGTATTTATATTGCATTTTATGCTTCTGTCGTTGACTTTTAAGGCCCTAACTATTCGATCTGGTGGAGCAACGCCCTAGAGTGAAGCCTAGGTCGCCCGGATCGTAGAAATGACCATAACCTTCACACTGTTTGCAATTATTCATTTTATACAATGGAAAAACTGTTGTATTTATATCGTATTCTATGCTTCTGGCGTTGATTTCTAAGGCCGTAGCTATTCGATGTGGTGGAGCAACGCCCTAGACTGAAGCCTAGGTTGCCCGGAACGTAGAAATGTCCATACCTTTCACACTGGTTGCAATTATTCCTGTTATACAATGGAAGAACTGTTGTATTTATATTGTATTCTATGCTTCTGGCGTCGATTTCTAAGGTCGTAGCTATTCGATGTGGTGGAGCAACGCCCTAGACTGAAGCCTAGGTTGCCCGGAACGTAGAAATGGCCATTACTTTCACACTGGTTGCAATTATTCGTTTTATACGCTGGAGAAACTGTTGTACATATATCGTATTTTATGCTTCTGTCGTTGAATTCTAAGTCCCTACCTATTGGATCTGGTGGAGCAACGCCCTCGAGTGGAGCCTAGGTTGCCCGGAACGTAGAAATGACCATAACTTTCATACCGGTTGCATTATTCGTTGTATACGATGGAAAGGCTGTTGTATTTATATTGTATTTTATGCTTCAGGCGTTGACTTCGAAGGCCGTAGCTATTCGATGTGGTGGAGCGACGCCCTAGAATGGAGCCTAGGTTGCCCGCAACTTAGAAATGACCATTACTTCCACACTGTTTGCAACTATTCATTTTATACAATGTAAACACTGTTGCATTTATATTGTATTTTATGCTTCTGGTGTTGACTTCTTAAGCCCTATCTATTGGATCTGGTGGACCAGCGCCCTAGAGCGAAGCCTAGGTTGCCCGGAACGTAGAAACGACCAGTACATTCACACTGGTGGTAGTAACACCTGTTATACGGAGGAAAAACTGTTGCATTTTTATTGTATTTTATGCTTCTGGAGTAGAATTCTAGGTCTCTAGCTATTCGATCTGGTGGAGCAACGCCCAAGCGTGAAGCCTAGGTAGCCCGGAACGTAGAAATGACCATATCTTTAACACTGGTTGCAATTATTCCTGTTACACGATGGAAAAGCTGTTGTATTTATATTGCATTTTATGCTTCTGTCGTTGACTTTTAAGGCCCTAACTATTCGATCTGGTGGAGCAACGCCCTAGGGTGAAGCCTAGGTCGCCCGGATCGTAGAAATGACCATAACCTTCACACTGTTTGCAATTATTCATTTTATACAATGGAAAAACTGTTGTATTTATATTGTATTCTATGCTTCTGGCGTTGATTTCTACGGCCGTAGCTATTCGATGTGGTGGAGCAACGCCCTAGACTGAAGCCTAGGTCGCCCGGAACGTAGAAATGTCCATACCTTTCACACTGGTTGCAATTATGCCTGTTACACGATGGAAAAACTGTTGTATTTATATTGCAGTTTATTCTTCTGTCGTTGACTTTAAGGCCCTAACTATTCGATCTGTTGGAGCAACGCACTAGAGTGAAGCGTAGGTCGCCCGGATCGTAGAAATGACCATAACCTTGACACTGTTTGCAATTATTCATTTTATACAATGGAAAAACTGTTGTATTTATATTGTATTCTATGCTTCTGGCGTTGATTTCTAAGGCCGTAGCTATTCGATGTGGTGGAGCAACGCCCTAGACTGAAGCCTAGGTTGCCCGGAACGTAGAAATGTCCATACCTTTCACACTGGTTGCAATTATTCCTGTTATGCGATGGAAAAACTGTTGCATTTATATTGTATTTTATGCTTCTGGCGTTTACTTCTAAGGCTCTAACTATTCGATCTGTTGGAGCAACGCCCTAGAGTGAAGCCTAGGTCGCCCGGATCGTGGAAATGACCATAACCTTCACACTGTTTGCAATTATTCATTTTATACAATGGAAGAACTGTTGTATTTATATTGCATTTTATGCTTCTGGTGTTGACTTCTTAAGCCCTATCTATTGGATCTGGTGGACCAGCGCCCTAGAGCGAAGCCTAGGTTGCCCGGAACGTAGAAATGACCATTAGCTTCACACTCGCTGCAATTATTCCTGTTATACGATGAAAAAACTGTTGTATTCTTATTGCATTTTATGCTTCAGGCGCTGACTTCTGAGGCCGTAGCTATTCGATGTGGTGGAGCAACGCCCTAGAGTGAAGCCTATGTTGCCCGGAACGTAGAAATGACCATAACTTTCACACTGGTTGCAATTATTCGTTTTATACGATGGAAATACTGTTGCGTTTACTTTGTATTTTATGCTTCTGGCGTTGACTTCTAAGGCCCTAACTATCCGATTTGGTGGAACAACGCCCTAGAGTGAAGCCTAGGTTGCCCGGAACGTAGAAATGACCATATCTTTCACACTGGTTGCAATTATTCCTGTTACACGATGGAAAAACTGTTGTATTTATATTGCATTTTATGCTTCTGTCGTTGATTTTTAAGGCCCTAACTATTCGATCTGGTGGAGCAACGCCCTAGAGTGAAGCCTAGGTTGCCCGGAACGTAGGAATGACCATTACTTTCACACTGGTTGCAATTATTCCTGTTACACGATGGAAAAACTGTTGTATTTATATTGCATTTTATGCTTCTGTCGTTGACTTTTAAGGCCCTAACTATTCGATCTGGTGGAGCAACGCCCTAGAGTGAAGCCTAGGTCGCCCGGATCGTAGAAATGACCATAACCTTCACACTGTTTGCAATTATTCATTTTATACAATGGAAAAACTGTTGTATTTATATCGTATTCTATGCTTCTGGCGTTGATTTCTAAGGCCGTAGCTATTCGATGTGGTGGAGCAACGCCCTAGACTGAAGCCTAGGTTGCCCGGAACGTAGAAATGTCCATACCTTTCACACTGGTTGCAATTATTCCTGTTATACAATGGAAGAACTGTTGTATTTATATTGTATTCTATGCTTCTGGCGTCGATTTCTAAGGTCGTAGCTATTCGATGTGGTGGAGCAACGCCCTAGACTGAAGCCTAGGTTGCCCGGAACGTAGAAATGGCCATTACTTTCACACTGGTTGCAATTATTCGTTTTATACGCTGGAGAAACTGTTGTACATATATCGTATTTTATGCTTCTGTCGTTGAATTCTAAGTCCCTACCTATTGGATCTGGTGGAGCAACGCCCTCGAGTGGAGCCTAGGTTGCCCGGAACGTAGAAATGACCATAACTTTCATACCGGTTGCATTATTCGTTGTATACGATGGAAAGGCTGTTGTATTTATATTGTATTTTATGCTTCAGGCGTTGACTTCGAAGGCCGTAGCTATTCGATGTGGTGGAGCGACGCCCTAGAATGGAGCCTAGGTTGCCCGCAACTTAGAAATGACCATTACTTCCACACTGTTTGCAACTATTCATTTTATACAATGTAAACACTGTTGTATTTATATTGTATTTTATGCTTCTGGTGTTGACTTCTTAAGCCCTATCTATTGGATCTGGTGGACCAGCGCCCTAGAGCGAAGCCTAGGTTGCCCGGAACGTAGAAACGACCAGTACATTCACACTGGTGGTAGTAACACCTGTTATACGGAGGAAAAACTGTTGCATTTTTATTGTATTTTATGCTTCTGGAGTAGAATTCTAGGTCTCTAGCTATTCGATCTGGTGGAGCAACGCCCAAGCGTGAAGCCTAGGTAGCCCGGAACGTAGAAATGACCATATCTTTAACACTGGTTGCAATTATTCCTGTTACACGATGGAAAAGCTGTTGTATTTATATTGCATTTTATGCTTCTGTCGTTGACTTTTAAGGCCCTAACTATTCGATCTGGTGGAGCAACGCCCTAGGGTGAAGCCTAGGTCGCCCGGATCGTAGAAATGACCATAACCTTCACACTGTTTGCAATTATTCATTTTATACAATGGAAAAACTGTTGTATTTATATTGTATTCTATGCTTCTGGCGTTGATTTCTACGGCCGTAGCTATTCGATGTGGTGGAGCAACGCCCTAGACTGAAGCCTAGGTCGCCCGGAACGTAGAAATGTCCATACCTTTCACACTGGTTGCAATTATGCCTGTTACACGATGGAAAAACTGTTGTATTTATATTGCAGTTTATTCTTCTGTCGTTGACTTTAAGGCCCTAACTATTCGATCTGTTGGAGCAACGCACTAGAGTGAAGCGTAGGTCGCCCGGATCGTAGAAATGACCATAACCTTGACACTGTTTGCAATTATTCATTTTATACAATGGAAAAACTGTTGTATTTATATTGTATTCTATGCTTCTGGCGTTGATTTCTAAGGCCGTAGCTATTCGATGTGGTGGAGCAACGCCCTAGACTGAAGCCTAGGTTGCCCGGAACGTAGAAATGTCCATACCTTTCACACTGGTTGCAATTATTCCTGTTATGCGATGGAAAAACTGTTGCATTTATATTGTATTTTATGCTTCTGGCGTTTACTTCTAAGGCTCTAACTATTCGATCTGTTGGAGCAACGCCCTAGAGTGAAGCCTAGGTTGCGCGGAACGTAGAAATGACCATTACTTTCACACTGTTTGCAATTATTCATTTTACACGATGGAAAAGCTGTTGTATTTATATTGTATTTCATGCTTCTGGCGCTGACTTCTGAGGCCCTAACTATTCAATCAGGTGGACCGACGCCCTAGAGTGAAGCCTAGGTTGCTCGGAATGTAGAAAGGTCCATAACTTTGACACTGGTTGCAATTATTCGCTTTATACGATGGAAAAGCTGTTGTATTTATATTGTATTTTATGCTTATGGCGTTGACTTCTTAGGCCCTAACTATTCGAACTGTTGGAACGACGCCCTAAAGTGAAGCCTAGGTTGCCCGGAACATAGAAATGACCATTACTTTCACTCTGTTTGCAAATATACATTATATACGATGGAAAAACTGTTGTATTTATATTGTATTTTATGCTTCTGGCGTTGACGTCTTAGGGCCTAACTATTTCATCTGGTGGAGCACCGCCCTAGAGTGAAGCCTAGTTTGCCCGGAACGTAGAAAAAACCATTACCTTCACACTGGTTGCTATTATTCCTGTCATACGATGGAAAAGCTGTTGTATTTATATTGTATTTTATGCTTCTGGCGTTGACTTCTTAGGCCCTAACTATTCGAACTGGCGGAACAACGGCCTAGAGTGTAGCCTAGGTTGCCCGGAACGTAGAAATGACCATTACTTTCACACTCTTTGCAAATATACGTTATATACGATGGAAAAACTGTTGTATTTATATTGTATTTTATGCTTCTGGCGTTGACTTCGTAGGCCCTAACTATTTCATCTGGTGGAGCACCGCCCTAGCGTGAAGCGTAGTTTGCCCGGAACGTAGAACATACATTTAGCTTCACACTGGTTGCTATTATTCCTGTCATACGATGCAAAAGGGTAGTATTTATATTGAATTTTATGCTTCTGGCGTTGACTTCTAAGGCCGTAGCTATTCGATGTGGTGGAGCAACGCCATAGAGTGAAGCCTACGTTGGCCGGAATGTAGAAATGACAATATCTTTCAAACTGCTTGCAATTATTCCTGCTATACGATGGAAGAACTGTTCTATTTATATTGTATTTTATGCTTCGGGTGTTGACTTCTATGGTCCTACCTATTCGATCTGGTGGAGCACCGCCCTAGAGTGAAGCCTAGTTTGCCCGGAACGTAGAAAAAACCATTACCTTCACACTGGTTGCTATTATTCCTGTCATACGGTGGAAAAGCTGTTGTATTTATATTGTATTTTATGCTTCTGGCGTTGACTTCTAAGGCCGCAGCTATTCGATGTGGTGGAGCAACGCCATAGAGTGAAGCCTACGTTGGCCGGAATGTAGAAATGACCATATCTTTCAAACTGCTGGCAATAATTCCTGCTATACGATGGAAAAACTGTTGTATTTATATTGTATTTTATGCTTCGGGCGTTGACTTCTATGGACCTACCTATTAGATCTGGTGGAGCAACACCCTACAGTGAAGCCTAGGTTGCCCGGAACGTAGGTATGTCCATAACCATCACACAGGCTGCAATTATTCATTTTATACGATGGAAAGACTGTTGCATTTATTTTGTAGTTTATGCTTCTGGCGTTGACTTCTTAGGCCCTAACTATTCGATGTGGTGGAGCAACGTCCAAGGGTGAAGCCTATGTTGCCCGGAACGTAGATATGACCATTACTTTCACACTGGTTGCAATTACTCGTTTTATACGATGAAAAAACAGTTGTATTTTTATTGTATTTTATGCTTCAGGCGTTTACTTCTAAGGCTGTATCTATTCGATGTGGTGGAGCAATGCCATTGAGTGTAGCCTAGGTCGCCCGGAACGTGGAAATGACCATTACCTTCACACTGGTTGCAATTATTCGCTTTATACGATGGAAGAGCTGTTGTATTTATATCGAGTTTTATGCTTCTGGCGTTGACTTCTTAGGCCCTAACTATTTGATCTGGTGCAGAAACGCCATAGGGTGAAACGTAGATTGCCCGGAACGTAGAAATGACCATTACTTTCACACAGGTTGCAATTATTCCTGTTATACGATGGTAAAACTGTTGTATTTTTAATCTATTTTATGCTTCTGGCGTTGAATTCTAAGTCCCTAGCTATTCGATCTGGTGGAGCAACGCCCTAGAGTGAAGCCTAGGTTGCGCGGAACGTAGAAATGACCATTACTTTCACACTGTTTGCAATTATTCATTTTATGCGATGGAAAAGCAGTTGTATTTATATCGTATTTTATGCTTCGGGCCTTGATTTCTTAGGCCCTAACTATTCGATCTGGTGGAGCAACGGCCTAGAGTGAAGCCTAGGTTGCTCGGAATGTAGAAATGTCCATAACTTTCATACTGGTTGCAATTATTCCTGTTACACGATGAAAAAACTGTTGTATTTTTATCGGATTTTATGACTCAGGCGTTGACCTCTAAGGCCGTAGCTATTCGATATGGTGGAGCAACGCCATAGAGTGAAGCCTAGGTTACGCGGAACGTAGAAATGACCATTACTTTCACACTGTTTGCAATTATTCGCTTTATACGATGGAAAAGCTGTTGTATTTATATTGTATTTTATGCTTCTGGCGTTGACTTCTTAGGCCCTAACTATTCGAACTGGCGGAACAACGCCCTAGAGTGTAGCCTAGGTTGCCCGGAACGTAGAAATGACCATTACTTTCACACTCTTTGCAAATATACGTTATATACGATGGAAAAACTGTTGTATTTATATTGTATTTTATGCTTCTGGCGTTGACTTCGTAGGCCCTAACTATTTCATCTGGTGGAGCACCGCCCTAGTGTGAAGCCTAGTTTGCCCGGAACGTAGAACGTACATTTAGCTTCACACTGGTTGCTATTATTCCTGTCATACGATGCAAAAGGGTAGTATTTATATTGTATTTTATGCTTCTGGCGTTGACTTCTAAGGCCGTAGCTATTCGATGTGGTGGAGCAACGCCATAGATTGAAGCCTACGTTGGCCGGTATGTAGAAATGACAATATCTTTCAAACTGCTTGCAATTATTCCTGCTATACGATGGAAGAACTGTTGTATTTATATTGTATTTTATGCTTCGGGCGTTGACTTCTATGGTCCTACCTATTCGATCTGGTGGAGCACCGCCCTAGAGTGAAGCCTAGTTTGCCCGGAACGTAGAAAAAACCATTACCTTCACACTGGTTGCTATTATTCCTGTCATACGGTGGAAAAGCTGTTGTATTTATATTGTATTTTATGCTTCTGGCGTTGACTTCTAAGGCCGTAGCTATTCGATGTGGTGGAGCAACGCCATAGAGTGAAGCCTACGTTGGCCGGAATGTAGAAATGACCATATCTTTCAAACTGCTTGCAATAATTCCTGCTATACGATGGAAAAACTGTTGTATTTATATTGTATTTTATGCTTCGGGCGTTGACTGCTATGGACCTACCTATTAGATCTGGTGGAGCAACACCCTACAGTGAAGCCTAGGTTGCCCGGAACGTAGGTATGTCAATAACCACAACACAGGCTGCAATTATTCGTTTTATACGATGGAAAGACTGTTGCATCTATTTTGTAGTTTATGCTTCTGGCGTTGACTTCTTAGGCCCTAACTATTCGATGTGGTGGAGCAACGTCCAAGGGTGAAGCCCATGTTGCCCGGAACGTAGATATGACCATTACTTTCACACTGGTTGCAATTACTCGTCTTATACGATGACAAAACAGTTGTATTTTTATTGTATTTTATGCTTCAGGCGTTTACTTCTAAGGCTGTATCTATTCGATGTGGTGGAGCAATGCCATTGAGTGTAGCCTAGGTCGCCCGGAATGTGGAAATGACCATTACCTTCACACTG
Organism: Calliopsis andreniformis; assembly: GCF_051401765.1. NCBI lineage: Eukaryota > Metazoa > Arthropoda > Insecta > Hymenoptera > Andrenidae > Calliopsis > Calliopsis andreniformis. Next base: position 2,014,744 of record NW_027480460.1, on the reverse strand, counting down.
GTTGCAATTATTCGTTTTATACGATGGAAAAGCTGTTGTATTTATATTGTATTTTATGCCTCTGGCATTGATTTCTAAGGCCCTAACTCTTCGATCTGGTGGAGCAACGCCTCAGACTTAAGTCTAGGATGCCCGAAACGTCGAAATGATCATTACATTCACACTGGTTGCAATTATTCCTGTTATACGATGGACGAACTGTTGGATTTTTATTGTACTTTATGCTTCTGGAGTAGAAGTCTAAGTCCCTAACTATTCGATCTCGTGGAGCAACTCCGTAGAGTGAAGATCATGTTGCCCGGAACGTAGAAATGACCATTGCTTTCACACTGTTTGCAAATGTACATTATATACGCTGAAAAAGCTGTTGTATTTATATTGTATTTTATGCTTCTGGCGTTGACTTCAAAGGCCCTAACTATTCGATGTGGAGGAGCAACGCCTCAGAGGTAAGTCTAGGATGTGCGGAAAGTAGAAATGGCCATTACTTTCACACTGTTTGCAATTATTCGTTTTATACGATGGAAAAGCTGTTGTATTTATATAGTATTTTATGCTTCTTGCGTTGACTTCTAAGGCTGTATCTATTCGATGTGGTGGAGCAATGCCATTGAGTGTAGCCTAGGTTGCCCGGAACGTGGAAATGACCATTACCTTCACACTGGTTGCAATTATTCGCTTTATACGATGGAAGAGCTGCTGTATTTATATCGAGTTTTATGCTTCTGGCGTTGACATCTTAGGCCCTAACTATTTGATCTGGTGCAGAAACGCCATAGGGTGAAACGTAGATTGCCCGGAACGTAGAAATGACCACTACTTTCACACTGGTTGCAATTATTCCTGTTATACGAAGGAAAAACTGTAGTATTTTTATTGTATTTTATGCTTCTAGCGTTGTATTCTAAGGCCGTAGCTATTCGATGTGGTGGAGCACCGTCATAGAGTGAAGCCAAGGTTGCACGGAACGCAGAAATGACCATACCTTTCACACAGGTTGCAATTATTCCTGTTATACGATGGTAAAACTGTTGTATTTATATTGTATATTATGCATCTGGCGTTGACTTCTAAGACCCTATGTATCCGATCTGGCGGAGCAACGTCCAAAGGTGAAGCCTTTGTTTCCCGGAACGTAGAAATGACCATAAATTTCACACTGGTTGAAATTATCCGTTTTATACGATGGAAAAGCTGTTGTATTTATATAGTATTTTATGCTTCTGGCGTTGACTTCTAAGGCTGTATCTATTCGATGTGGTGGAGCAATGCCATTGAGTGTAGCCTAGGTTGCCCGGAACGTGGAAATGACCATTACCTTCACACTGGTTGCAATTATTCGTTTTATACGATGGAAAAGCTGTTGTATTTATATCGAGTTTTATGCTTCTGGCGTTGACTTCTTAGGCCCTAACTACTTGATCTGGTGCAGAAACGCCATAGGGTGAAACGTAGATTGCCCGGAACGTAGAAATGACCATTGCTTTCACACTTGTTGCAATTATTCCTGTTATACGATGGAAAAACTGTAGTATTTTTATTGTATTTTATGCTTCTAGCGTTGTATTCTAAGGCCGTAGCTATTCGATGTGGTGGAGCAACGCCATAGAGTGAAACCTAGGTTGCACGGAACGCAGAAATGGCCATACCTTTCACACTGTTTGCAATTATTCATTTTACACGATGGAAAAGCTGTTGTATTTATATTGTATTTCATGCTTCTGGCGCTGACTTCTAAGGCCCTAACTATTCGATCTGGTGGAGCAACGCCCTGGAGTGAAGCCTAGGTTGCCCGGAATGTAGAAATGACGATAACTTTCACACTGGTTGCAATTATTCGTTTTATACGATGGAAAAGCTGTTGTATTTATATTGTATTTTATGCCTCTGGCATTGATTTCTAAGGCCCTAACTCTTCGATCTGGTGGAGCAACGCCTCAGACTTAAGTCTAGGATGCCCGAAACGTCGAAATGATCATTACATTCACACTGGTTGCAATTATTCCTGTTATACGATGGACGAACTGTTGGATTTTTATTGTACTTTATGCTTCTGGAGTAGAAGTCTAAGTCCCTAACTATTCCATCTCGTGGAGCAACTCCGTAGAGTGAAGATCATGTTGCCCGGAACGTAGAAATGACCATTGCTTTCACACTGTTTGCAAATGTACATTATATACGCTGAAAAAGCTGTTGTATTTATATTGTATTTTATGCTTCTGGCGTTGACTTCAAAGGCCCTAACTATTCGATGTGGAGGAGCAACGCCTCAGAGGTAAGTCTAGGATGTGCGGAAAGTAGAAATGGCCATTACTTTCACACTGTTTGCAATTATTCGTTTTATACGATGGAAAAGCTGTTGTATTTATATAGTATTTTATGCTTCTTGCGTTGACTTCTAAGGCTGTATCTATTCGATGTGGTGGAGCAATGCCATTGAGTGTAGCCTAGGTTGCCCGGAACGTGGAAATGACCATTACCTTCACACTGGTTGCAATTATTCGCTTTATACGATGGAAGAGCTGCTGTATTTATATCGAGTTTTATGCTTCTGGCGTTGACTTCTTAGGCCCTAACTATTTGATCTGGTGCAGAAACGCCATAGGGTGAAACGTAGATTGCCCGGAACGTAGAAATGACCACTACTTTCACACTGGTTGCAATTATTCCTGTTATACGAAGGGAAAACTGTAGTATTTTTAATGTATTTTATGCTTCTAGCGTTGTATTCTAAGGCCGTAGCTATTCGATGTGGTGGAGCACCGCCATAGAGTGAAGCCAAGGTTGCACGGAACGCAGAAATGACCATACCTTTCACACAGGTTGCAATTATTCCTGTTATACGATGGTAAAACTGTTGTATTTATATTGTATAGTATGCATCTGGCGTTGACTTCTAAGACCCTACGTATCCGATCTGGCGGAGCAACCTCCAAGGGTGAAGCCTTTGTTTCCCGGAACGTAGAAATGACCATAAATTTCACACTGGTTGCAATTATCCGTTTTATACGATGGAAAAGCTGTTGTATTTATATAGTATTTTATGCTTCTGGCGTTGACTTCTAAGGCTGTATCTATTCGATGTGGTGGAGCAATGCCATTGAGTGTAGCCTAGGTTGCCCGGAACGTGGAAATGACCATTACCTTCATACTGGTTGCAATTATTCGTTTTATACGATGGAAAAGCTGTTGTATTTATATCGAGTTTTATGCTTCTGGCGTTGACTTCTTAGGCCCTAACTATTTGATCTGGTGCAGAAACGCCATAGGGTGAAACGTAGATTGCCCGGAACGTAGAAATGACCATTACTTTCACACCTGTTGCAATTATTCCTGTTATACGATGGAAAAACTGTAGTATTTTTATTGTATTTTATGCTTCTAGCGTTGTATTCTAAGGCCGTAGCTATTCGATGTGGTGGAGCAACGCCATAGAGTGAAGCCTAGGTTGCACGGAACGCAGAAATGACCATACCTTTCACACAGGTTGCAATTATTCCTGTTATACGATGGTAAAACTGTTGTATTTTTAATCTATTTTATGCTTCTGGCGTTGAATTCTAAGTCCCTAGCTATTCGATCTGGTGCAGCAACGCCCTAGAGTGAAGCCTAGGTTGCGCGGAACGTAGAAATGACCATTACTTTCACACTGTTTGCAATTATTCATTTTACACGATGGAAAAGCTGTTGTATTTATATTGTATTTCATGCTTCTGGCGCTGACTTCTGAGGCCCTAACTATTCAATCAGGTGGACCGACGCCCTAGAGTGAAGCCTAGGTTGCTCGGAATGTAGACAGGTCCATAAATTTGACACTGGTTGCAATTATTCGCTTTATACGATGGAAAAGCTGTTGTATTTATATTGTATTTTATGCTTATGGCGTTGACTTCTTAGGCCCTAACTATTCGAACTGTCGGAACGACGCCCTAAAGTGAAGCCTAGGTTGCCCGGAACGTAGAAATGACCATTACTTTCACTCTGTTTGCAAATATACATTATATACGATGGAAAAACTGTTGTATTTATATTGTATTTTATGCTTCTGGCGTTGACGTCTTAGGGCCTAACTATTTCATCTGGTGGAGCACCGCCCTAGAGTGAAGCCTAGTTTGCCCGGAACGTAGAAAAAACCATTACCTTCACACTCTTTGCAAATATACGTTATATACGATGGAAAAACTGTTGTATTTATATTGTATTTTATGCTTCTGGCGTTGACTTCGTAGGCCCTAACTATTTCATCTGGTGGAGCACCGCCCTAGTGTGAAGCCTAGTTTGCCCGGAACGTAGAACGTACATTTAGCTTCACACTGGTTGCTATTATTCCTGTCATACGATGCAAAAGGGTAGTATTTATATTGTATTTTATGCTTCTGGCGTTGACTTCTAAGGCCGTAGCTATTCGATGTGGTGGAGCAACGCCATAGATTGAAGCCTACGTTGGCCGGTATGTAGAAATGACAATATCTTTCAAACTGCTTGCAATTATTCCTGCTATACGATGGAAGAACTGTTGTATTTATATTGTATTTTATGCTTCGGGCGTTGACTTCTATGGTCCTACCTATTCGATCTGGTGGAGCACCGCCCTAGAGTGAAGCCTAGTTTGCCCGGAACGTAGAAAAAACCATTACCTTCACACTGGTTGCTATTATTCCTGTCATACGGTGGAAAAGCTGTTGTATTTATATTGTATTTTATGCTTCTGGCGTTGACTTCTAAGGCCGTAGCTATTCGATGTGGTGGAGCAACGCCATAGAGTGAAGCCTACGTTGGCCGGAATGTAGAAATGACCATATCTTTCAAACTGCTTGCAATAATTCCTGCTATACGATGGAAAAACTGTTGTATTTATATTGTATTTTATGCTTCGGGCGTTGACTGCTATGGACCTACCTATTAGATCTGGTGGAGCAACACCCTACAGTGAAGCCTAGGTTGCCCGGAACGTAGGTATGTCAATAACCACAACACAGGCTGCAATTATTCGTTTTATACGATGGAAAGACTGTTGCATCTATTTTGTAGTTTATGCTTCTGGCGTTGACTTCTTAGGCCCTAACTATTCGATGTGGTGGAGCAACGTCCAAGGGTGAAGCCCATGTTGCCCGGAACGTAGATATGACCATTACTTTCACACTGGTTGCAATTACTCGTCTTATACGATGACAAAACAGTTGTATTTTTATTGTATTTTATGCTTCAGGCGTTTACTTCTAAGGCTGTATCTATTCGATGTGGTGGAGCAATGCCATTGAGTGTAGCCTAGGTCGCCCGGAATGTGGAAATGACCATTACCTTCACACTGGTTGCAATTATTCGCTTTATACGATGGAAGAGCTGTTGTATTTATATCGAGTTTTATGCTTCTGGCGTTGACATCTTAGGCCCTAACTATTTGATCTGGTGCAGAAACGCCATAGGGTGAAACGTAGATTGCCCGGAACGTAGAAATGACCACTACTTTCACACTGGTTGCAATTATTCCTGTTATACGAAGGAAAAACTGTAGTATTTTTATTGTATTTTATGCTTCTAGCGTTGTATTCTAAGGCCGTAGCTATTCGATGTGGTGGAGCACCGTCATAGAGTGAAGCCAAGGTTGCACGGAACGCAGAAATGACCATACCTTTCACACAGGTTGCAATTATTCCTGTTATACGATGGTAAAACTGTTGTATTTATATTGTATATTATGCATCTGGCGTTGACTTCTAAGACCCTATGTATCCGATCTGGCGGAGCAACGTCCAAAGGTGAAGCCTTTGTTTCCCGGAACGTAGAAATGACCATAAATTTCACACTGGTTGAAATTATCCGTTTTATACGATGGAAAAGCTGTTGTATTTATATAGTATTTTATGCTTCTGGCGTTGACTTCTAAGGCTGTATCTATTCGATGTGGTGGAGCAATGCCATTGAGTGTAGCCTAGGTTGCCCGGAACGTGGAAATGACCATTACCTTCACACTGGTTGCAATTATTCGTTTTATACGATGGAAAAGCTGTTGTATTTATATCGAGTTTTATGCTTCTGGCGTTGACTTCTTAGGCCCTAACTACTTGATCTGGTGCAGAAACGCCATAGGGTGAAACGTAGATTGCCCGGAACGTAGAAATGACCATTGCTTTCACACTTGTTGCAATTATTCCTGTTATACGATGGAAAAACTGTAGTATTTTTATTGTATTTTATGCTTCTAGCGTTGTATTCTAAGGCCGTAGCTATTCGATGTGGTGGAGCAACGCCATAGAGTGAAACCTAGGTTGCACGGAACGCAGAAATGGCCATACCTTTCACACTGTTTGCAATTATTCATTTTACACGATGGAAAAGCTGTTGTATTTATATTGTATTTCATGCTTCTGGCGCTGACTTCTAAGGCCCTAACTATTCGATCTGGTGGAGCAACGCCCTGGAGTGAAGCCTAGGTTGCCCGGAATGTAGAAATGACGATAACTTTCACACTGGTTGCAATTATTCGTTTTATACGATGGAAAAGCTGTTGTATTTATATTGTATTTTATGCCTCTGGCATTGATTTCTAAGGCCCTAACTCTTCGATCTGGTGGAGCAACGCCTCAGACTTAAGTCTAGGATGCCCGAAACGTCGAAATGATCATTACATTCACACTGGTTGCAATTATTCCTGTTATACGATGGACGAACTGTTGGATTTTTATTGTACTTTATGCTTCTGGAGTAGAAGTCTAAGTCCCTAACTATTCGATCTCGTGGAGCAACTCCGTAGAGTGAAGATCATGTTGCCCGGAACGTAGAAATGACCATTGCTTTCACACTGTTTGCAAATGTACATTATATACGCTGAAAAAGCTGTTGTATTTATATTGTATTTTATGCTTCTGGCGTTGACTTCAAAGGCCCTAACTATTCGATGTGGAGGAGCAACGCCTCAGAGGTAAGTCTAGGATGTGCGGAAAGTAGAAATGGCCATTACTTTCACACTGTTTGCAATTATTCGTTTTATACGATGGAAAAGCTGTTGTATTTATATAGTATTTTATGCTTCTTGCGTTGACTTCTAAGGCTGTATCTATTCGATGTGGTGGAGCAATGCCATTGAGTGTAGCCTAGGTTGCCCGGAACGTGGAAATGACCATTACCTTCACACTGGTTGCAATTATTCGCTTTATACGATGGAAGAGCTGCTGTATTTATATCGAGTTTTATGCTTCTGGCGTTGACATCTTAGGCCCTAACTATTTGATCTGGTGCAGAAACGCCATAGGGTGAAACGTAGATTGCCCGGAACGTAGAAATGACCACTACTTTCACACTGGTTGCAATTATTCCTGTTATACGAAGGAAAAACTGTAGTATTTTTATTGTATTTTATGCTTCTAGCGTTGTATTCTAAGGCCGTAGCTATTCGATGTGGTGGAGCACCGTCATAGAGTGAAGCCAAGGTTGCACGGAACGCAGAAATGACCATACCTTTCACACAGGTTGCAATTATTCCTGTTATACGATGGTAAAACTGTTGTATTTATATTGTATATTATGCATCTGGCGTTGACTTCTAAGACCCTATGTATCCGATCTGGCGGAGCAACGTCCAAAGGTGAAGCCTTTGTTTCCCGGAACGTAGAAATGACCATAAATTTCACACTGGTTGAAATTATCCGTTTTATACGATGGAAAAGCTGTTGTATTTATATAGTATTTTATGCTTCTGGCGTTGACTTCTAAGGCTGTATCTATTCGATGTGGTGGAGCAATGCCATTGAGTGTAGCCTAGGTTGCCCGGAACGTGGAAATGACCATTACCTTCACACTGGTTGTAATTATTCGTTTTATACGATGGAAAAGCTGTTGTATTTATATCGAGTTTTATGCTTCTGGCGTTGACTTCTTAGGCCCTAACTACTTGATCTGGTGCAGAAACGCCATAGGGTGAAACGTAGATTGCCCGGAACGTAGAAATGACCATTGCTTTCACACTTGTTGCAATTATTCCTGTTATACGATGGAAAAACTGTAGTATTTTTATTGTATTTTATGCTTCTAGCGTTGTATTCTAAGGCCGTAGCTATTCGATGTGGTGGAGCAACGCCATAGAGTGAAACCTAGGTTGCACGGAACGCAGAAATGGCCATACCTTTCACACTGTTTGCAATTATTCATTTTACACGATGGAAAAGCTGTTGTATTTATATTGTATTTCATGCTTCTGGCGCTGACTTCTAAGGCCCTAACTATTCGATCTGGTGGAGCAACGCCCTGGAGTGAAGCCTAGGTTGCCCGGAATGTAGAAATGACGATAACTTTCACACTGGTTGCAATTATTCGTTTTATACGATGGAAAAGCTGTTGTATTTATATTGTATTTTATGCCTCTGGCATTGATTTCTAAGGCCCTAACTCTTCGATCTGGTGGAGCAACGCCTCAGACTTAAGTCTAGGATGCCCGAAACGTCGAAATGATCATTACATTCACACTGGTTGCAATTATTCCTGTTATACGATGGACGAACTGTTGGATTTTTATTGTACTTTATGCTTCTGGAGTAGAAGTCTAAGTCCCTAACTATTCGATCTCGTGGAGCAACTCCGTAGAGTGAAGATCATGTTGCCCGGAACGTAGAAATGACCATTGCTTTCACACTGTTTGCAAATGTACATTATATACGCTGAAAAAGCTGTTGTATTTATATTGTATTTTATGCTTCTGGCGTTGACTTCAAAGGCCCTAACTATTCGATGTGGAGGAGCAACGCCTCAGAGGTAAGTCTAGGATGTGCGGAAAGTAGAAATGGCCATTACTTTCACACTGTTTGCAATTATTCGTTTTATACGATGGAAAAGCTGTTGTATTTATATAGTATTTTATGCTTCTTGCGTTGACTTCTAAGGCTGTATCTATTCGATGTGGTGGAGCAATGCCATTGAGTGTAGCCTAGGTTGCCCGGAACGTGGAAATGACCATTACCTTCACACTGGTTGCAATTATTCGCTTTATACGATGGAAGAGCTGCTGTATTTATATCGAGTTTTATGCTTCTGGCGTTGACTTCTTAGGCCCTAACTATTTGATCTGGTGCAGAAACGCCATAGGGTGAAACGTAGATTGCCCGGAACGTAGAAATGACCACTACTTTCACACTGGTTGCAATTATTCCTGTTATACGAAGGGAAAACTGTAGTATTTTTAATGTATTTTATGCTTCTAGCGTTGTATTCTAAGGCCGTAGCTATTCGATGTGGTGGAGCACCGCCATAGAGTGAAGCCAAGGTTGCACGGAACGCAGAATTGACCATACCTTTCACACAGGTTGCAATTATTCCTGTTATACGATGGTAAAACTGTTGTATTTATATTGTATAGTATGCATCTGGCGTTGACTTCTAAGACCCTACGTATCCGATCTGGCGGAGCAACGTCCAAGGGTGAAGCCTTTGTTTCCCGGAACGTAGAAATGACCATAAATTTCACACTGGTTGCAATTATCCGTTTTATACGATGGAAAAGCTGTTGTATTTATATAGTATTTTATGCTTCTGGCGTTGACTTCTAAGGCTGTATCTATTCGATGTGGTGGAGCAATGCCATTGAGTGTAGCCTAGGTTGCCCGGAACGTGGAAATGACCATTACCTTCATACTGGTTGCAATTATTCGTTTTATACGATGGAAAAGCTGTTGTATTTATATCGAGTTTTATGCTTCTGGCGTTGACTTCTTAGGCCCTAACTATTTGATCTGGTGCAGAAACGCCATAGGGTGAAACGTAGATTGCCCGGAACGTAGAAATGACCATTACTTTCACACCTGTTGCAATTATTCCTGTTATACGATGGAAAAACTGTAGTATTTTTATTGTATTTTATGCTTCTAGCGTTGTATTCTAAGGCCGTAGCTATTCGATGTGGTGGAGCAACGCCATAGAGTGAAGCCTAGGTTGCACGGAACGCAGAAATGACCATACCTTTCACACAGGTTGCAATTATTCCTGTTATACGATGGTAAAACTGTTGTATTTTTAATCTATTTTATGCTTCTGGCGTTGAATTCTAAGTCCCTAGCTATTCGATCTGGTGCAGCAACGCCCTAGAGTGAAGCCTAGGTTGCGCGGAACGTAGAAATGACCATTACTTTCACACTGTTTGCAATTATTCATTTTACACGATGGAAAAGCTGTTGTATTTATATTGTATTTCATGCTTCTGGCGCTGACTTCTGAGGCCCTAACTATTCAATCAGGTGGACCGACGCCCTAGAGTGAAGCCTAGGTTGCTCGGAATGTAGACAGGTCCATAAATTTGACACTGGTTGCAATTATTCGCTTTATACGATGGAAAAGCTGTTGTATTTATATTGTATTTTATGCTTATGGCGTTGACTTCTTAGGCCCTAACTATTCGAACTGTCGGAACGACGCCCTAAAGTGAAGCCTAGGTTGCCCGGAACGTAGAAATGACCATTACTTTCACTCTGTTTGCAAATATACATTATATACGATGGAAAAACTGTTGTATTTATATTGTATTTTATGCTTCTGGCGTTGACGTCTTAGGGCCTAACTATTTCATCTGGTGGAGCACCGCCCTAGAGTGAAGCCTAGTTTGCCCGGAACGTAGAAAAAACCATTACCTTCACACTGGTTGCTATTATTCCTGTCATACGATGGAAAAGCTGTTGTATTTATATTGTATTTTATGCTTGTGGCGTTGACTTCTTAGGCCCTAACTATTCGAACTGGCGGAACAACGCCCTAGAGTGTAGCCTAGGTTGCCCGGAACGTAGAAATGACCATTACTTTCACACTCTTTGCAAATATACGTTATATACGATGGAAAAACTGTTGTATTTATATTGTATTTTATGCTTCTGGCGTTGACTTCGTAGGCCCTAACTATTTCATCTGGTGGAGCACCGCCCTAGCGTGAAGCGTAGTTTGCCCGGAACGTAGAACATACATTTAGCTTCACACTGGTTGCTATTATTCCTGTCATACGATGCAAAAGGGTAGTATTTATATTGAATTTTATGCTTCTGGCGTTGACTTCTAAGGCCGTAGCTATTCGATGTGGTGGAGCAACGCCATAGAGTGAAGCCTACGTTGGCCGGAATGTAGAAATGACAATATCTTTCAAACTGCTTGCAATTATTCCTGCTATACGATGGAAGAACTGTTCTATTTATATTGTATTTTATGCTTCGGGTGTTGACTTCTATGGTCCTACCTATTCGATCTGGTGGAGCACCGCCCTAGAGTGAAGCCTAGTTTGCCCGGAACGTAGAAAAAACCATTACCTTCACACTGGTTGCTATTATTCCTGTCATACGGTGGAAAAGCTGTTGTATTTATATTGTATTTTATGCTTCTGGCGTTGACTTCTAAGGCCGTAGCTATTCGATGTGGTGGAGCAACGCCATAGAGTGAAGCCTACGTTGGCCGGAATGTAGAAATGACCATATCTTTCAAACTGCTGGCAATAATTCCTGCTATACGATGGAAAAACTGTTGTATTTATATTGTATTTTATGCTTCGGGCGTTGACTTCTATGGACCTACCTATTAGATCTGGTGGAGCAACACCCTACAGTGAAGCCTAGGTTGCCCGGAACGTAGGTATGTCCATAACCATCACACAGGCTGCAATTATTCATTTTATACGATGGAAAGACTGTTGCATTTATTTTGTAGTTTATGCTTCTGGCGTTGACTTCTTAGGCCCTAACTATTCGATGTGGTGGAGCAACGTCCAAGGGTGAAGCCTATGTTGCCCGGAACGTAGATATGACCATTACTTTCACACTGGTTGCAATTACTCGTTTTATACGATGAAAAAACAGTTGTATTTTTATTGTATTTTATGCTTCAGGCGTTTACTTCTATGGCTGTATCTATTCGATGTGGTGGAGCAATGCCATTGAGTGTAGCCTAGGTCGCCCGGAACGTGGAAATGACCATTACCTTCACACTGGTTGCAATTATTCGCTTTATACGATGGAAGAGCTGTTGTATTTATATCGAGCTTTATGCTTCTGGCGTTGACTTCTTAGGCCCTAACTATTTGATCTGGTGCAGAAAGCCATAGGGTGAAACGTAGATTGCCCGGAACGTAGAAATGACCACTACTTTCACACTGGTTGCAATTATTCCTGTTATACGAAGGAAAAACTGTAGTATTTTTATTGTATTTTATGCTTCTAGCGTTGTATTCTAAGGCCCTAACTATTCAATCAGGGGACCAACGCCCTAGAGTGAAGCCTAGGTTGCTCGGAATGTAGAAAGGTCCATAACTTTGACACTGGTTGCAATTATTCGCTTTATACGATGGAAAAGCTGTTGTATTTATATTGTATTTTATGCTTCTGGCGTTGACTTCTTAGGCCCTAACTATTCGAACTGGCGGAACAACGCCCTAGAGTGTAGCCTAGGTTGCCCGGAACGTAGAAATGACCATTACTTTCACACTCTTTGCAAATATACGTTATATACGATGGAAAAACTGTTGTATTTATATTGTATTTTATGCTTCTGGCGTTGACTTCGTAGGCCCTAACTATTTCATCTGGTGGAGCACCGCCCTAGTGTGAAGCCTAGTTTGCCCGGAACGTAGAACGTACATTTAGCTTCACACTGGTTGCTATTATTCCTGTCATACGATGCAAAAGGGTAGTATTTATATTGTATTTTATGCTTCTGGCGTTGACTTCTAAGGCCGTAGCTATTCGATGTGGTGGAGCAACGCCATAGATTGAAGCCTACGTTGGCCGGTATGTAGAAATGGCAATATCTTTCAAACTGCTTGCAATTATTCCTGCTATACGATGGAAGAACTGTTGTATTTATATTGTATTTTATGCTTCGGGCGTTGACTTCTATGGTCCTACCTATTCGATCTGGTGGAGCACCGCCCTAGAGTGAAGCCTAGTTTGCCCGGAACGTAGAAAAAACCATTACCTTCACACTGGTTGCTATTATTCCTGTCATATGGTGGAAAAGCTGTTGTATTTATATTGTATTTTATGCTTCTGGCGTTGACTTCTAAGGCCGTAGCTATTCGATGTGGTGGAGCAACGCCATAGAGTGAAGCCTACGTTGGCCGGAATGTAGAAATGACCATATCTTTCAAACTGCTTGCAATAATTCCTGCTATACGATGGAAAAACTGTTGTATTTATATTGTATTTTATGCTTCGGGCGTTGACTGCTATGGACCTACCTATTAGATCTGGTGGAGCAACACCCTACAGTGAAGCCTAGGTTGCCCGGAACGTAGGTATGTCAATAACCACAACACAGGCTGCAATTATTCGTTTTATACGATGGAAAGACTGTTGCATCTATTTTGTAGTTTATGCTTCTGGCGTTGACTTCTTAGGCCCTAACTATTCGATGTGGTGGAGCAACGTCCAAGGGTGAAGCCTATGTTGCCCGGAACGTAGATATGACCATTACTTTCACACTGGTTGCAATTATTCGTTTTATACGATGGAAAAGCTGTTGTATTTATATCGAGTTTTATGCTTCTGGCGTTGACTTCTTAGGCCCTAACTATTTGATCTGGTGCAGAAACGCCATAGGGTGAAACGTAGATTGCCCGGAACGTAGAAATGACCATTGCTTTCACACTTGTTGCAATTATTCCTGTTATACGATGGAAAAACTGTAGTATTTTTATTGTATTTTATGCTTCTAGCGTTGTATTCTAAGGCCGTAGCTATTCGATGTGGTGGAGCAACGCCATAGAGTGAAACCTAGGTTGCACGGAACGCAGAAATGGCCATACCTTTCACACTGTTTGCAATTATTCATTTTACACGATGGAAAAGCTGTTGTATTTATATTGTATTTCATGCTTCTGGCGCTGACTTCTAAGGCCCTAACTATTCGATGAGGTGGACCAACGCCTCAGAGTTAAGTATAGGATGCCCGAAATTCCGAAATGATTATTACTTTCACACTGGTGGCAATTATTTGTGCTATACAATGGTAAAAGTGTTGTATTTATATTGTTTTATATGCTTCTTGCGTTGTCTTCTAAGGCCGTAGCTATTCGATGTGGTGGAGAAACCTCCAAGGCTGAAGCCTATGTTGCCGAGAACGTAGAAGTGACCATTACTTTCACACCGGTTGCAATTATTCGTTTGATACGATAGAAAAGCTGTTGCATTTATATTGTATTTTATACTTCCGGCGTTGACTTCTAAGGCCCTAACTATTCGATCTGGTGGAGCAACGCCCTGGAGTGAAGCCTAGGTTGCCCGGAATGTAGAAATGACGATAACTTTCACACTGTTTGCAATTATTCATTTTATGCAATGGCAAAGCTGTTGTATTTATATTGCATTTTATGCTCCTGGCGTTGACTTCTAAGGCCGTAGGTATTACATGTGGTGGAGCAACGCCCTAGAGTGACGCCTCTGTTGCCCGGAACGTAGAAATGACCATTACATTCACACTGGTTGCAATTATTCGTTTTATACGATGGAAAAGCTGTTGTATTTATATTGCATTTTATGCTTCTGGCGTTGATTTCTAAGGCCCTAACTCTTCGATCTGGTGGAGCAACGCCTCAGAGTTAAGTCTAGGATGCCCGAAATTCCGAAATGATTATTACTTTCACACTGGTGGCAATTATTTGTGCTATACAATGGTAAAAGTGTTGTATTTATATTGTTTTATATGCTTCTTGCGTTGTCTTCTAAGGCCGTAGCTATTCGATGTGGTGGAGAAACCTCCAAGGCTGAAGCCTATGTTGCCGAGAACGTAGAAATGACGATAACTTTCACACTGGTTGCAATTATTCGTTTTATACGATGGAAAAGCTGTTGTATTTATATTGTATTTTATGCCTCTGGCATTGATTTCTAAGGCCCTAACTCTTCGATCTGGTGGAGCAACGCCTCAGACTTAAGTCTAGGATGCCCGAAACGTCGAAATGATCATTACTTTCACACTGGTTGCAATTATTCCTTTTATACGATGGAAAAACTGTTGTATTATTTTTGTGTTTTATACTTCTGGCGTTGACTTCTAAGGCCCTAACTATTCGATGTGGTGGAGCAACGCCATAGAGTGAAGCCTATGTTGCCCGGAACGTAGAAATTACCATATCTTTCACACTGGTTGCAATTATTCGTTCTATACAATGGAAAAACTGTTGTATTTATATTTTATTTTATGCTTCCGGCGTTGACTTCTAAGGCCTTATGTATTCGGTCTGGTAGAGCAACGTCCAACGGTGGAGCCTATGTTGCCCGGAACGTAGAAATGACCATAACTTTCACATTGGTTGCAATTATTCGTTTTATACGATGGAAAGGCTGTTGTATTTCTATTGTATTTTATGCATCTGACGTTGACTTATTAGGCCCTAACTAATCGATCTGGTGGAGCAACGCCTCAGAGTTAAGTCTAGGATGCCCGAAACTCCGAAATGATTATTACTTTCACACTGGTGGCAATTATTTGTGCTATACAATGGTAAAAGTGTTGAATTTATATTGTTTTATATGCTTCTTGCGTTGTCTTCTAAGGCCGTAGCTACTCGATGTGGTGGAGAAACCTCCAAGGGTGAAGCCTATGTTGCCGAGAACGCAGAAGTGACCATTACTTTCAAACTGGTTGCAATTATCCGTTTTATACGTTGGAAAAGCTTTTGCATTAATATGGTATTTTATGCTTCTGGCGCTGACTTCTTAGGCCCTAACTATTCGATCTGGTGGAGCAACGCCCTAGAGTGAAACCTAGGTTGCCAGGAACGTAGAAATGACCATTACTATCACACTGGTTGCAATTATTCATTTTATACGATGGAAAAACTGTTGTACATATATTGTATTTAATTCTTCTGGCGTTGACTTCCAAGGCCGTATCTATTCGATGTGGTGCAGCAACGCCCTAGAGTGAAGCCTAGGTTGCCCGGAACGTAGAAATGGCCATTACTTTCACAATGTCTGCAATTACTCATTTTATACGATGAAAAAACTGTTGTACTTGTATTGTATTTTATTCTCCTGGCGTTGACTTCTTAGGCCCTAACTATTCGATCTGGTGGAACAACGCCCTAGTGTGACGCCCAGGTTGCCCGCAACGTAGAAATGACCATTACTTTCCGCTGTTTGCAAATATACATTATATACGATGGATAAGCAGTTGTATTTATATTGTATTTTATGCTTCTGGCGTTGACTACTTAGGCCCTAACTAATTGATCTGGTAGAGCACCACCCTAGAGTGAAGCCTAGGTTGCCCGGAACGTAGAACATACCATTACCTTCACACTGGTTGCAGTTATTCCTGTTATCTGAAGGAAAAACTGTTGCATCTTTATTGTATTTTATGCTTCTGGCGTTGACTTCTAAGGCTCTAACTATTCGATCTGGTGGGGCAGCGCCTCAGAGTTAAGTCAAGGATGCCCGAAACGTCGAAAAGATCATTACTTTCGCACTGGTTGCGATTAGTCATGCTATACGATGGAAAAACTGTACCATTTTTATTGTATTTTCTGCATCTGACTTTGACTTCTAAGGTCGTAGCTATTCGATCTGGTGGTGCAACGCCGTAGAGTGACGCCTAGGTTGCCCGGAAAGTAGAAATGACCATAACATTCACACTGGTGCAATTATTTGTTTTATACGATGGAAAAGCTGTTGTATTTATATTGTATTTTATGGTGCTGGCGTTGACTTCTTAGGCCCTAACTATTCGATCTGGTGGAGCAACGCCCTAGAGTGAAGCCTAGGTTGCCCGGAACGTAGAAATGACCATTACTTCACACTGGTTGCAGTTATTCGTTTTATACGATTAAAGAACTGCTGTATTTATATTGTGTTTTATGCTTCTGGCGTTGACTTCTAAGGCCCTATGTATTCGATCTGGTGGAGCAACGTCCAAGGGTGAAGCCTATGTTCCCCGGAACGTAGAAATTACCAGTACTTTCACACTGGTTGCAGTTATTCGTTTTATACAATGAAAAACTGTTGTATTTATTTTGCATTTTATGCTTCGGGCGCTGACTTCTTAGGCCCTAACTATTTGATCTGGTGGAGCAACGCCCTAGAGTGAAGCCTAGGTAGCCCGGGAAGTAGAAATGACCATAACT
This sequence comes from Calliopsis andreniformis, assembly GCF_051401765.1. Taxonomy (NCBI): domain Eukaryota; kingdom Metazoa; phylum Arthropoda; class Insecta; order Hymenoptera; family Andrenidae; genus Calliopsis; species Calliopsis andreniformis. The sequence continues at coordinate 1,997,664 of NW_027480460.1, read as the reverse complement.
TTCACACTGGTTACCATTATTCGTTTTATACGATGGAAAACCTGTTGTATTTATATCGTATTTTATGCTTCTGGCGTTGACTTCTTAGGCCCTAACTATTCCATCTGGTTGAACAACGCCCTAGGGTGTAGCCTAGGTTGCCGGAACGTAGAAATGACCAGTACTTTCTCACTGGTTGCAGTTATTCGTTTTATACAATGGAACAACTGTTCTATTTTTTTGCATTTTATGCTTCGGGCGTTGACTTCTTAGGCCCTAACTATTTGATCTGGTGGAGGACCGCCCTAGAGTGAAGCCTAGGTTGCCCGGGAAGTAGAAATGACCATAACTTTCACACTGGTTGCTATTATTCGTTTTATATGATGGAAAACCTGTTATATTTATATTGAAATTTATGCTTCGGGCGTTGACTTCTAAGGCGCTAGCAATCCCATCTGGTGGTGCAACACCCTAGAGTGAAGCCTAGGTTGCCCGGAACGTAGAAGTGACCATTACTTCGACACTGTTTGCGAATATGCATTATATACGATGGAAAATCTGTTGTAGTTATATTGTAATTTATGCTACTGGCTTTGACTTCTTAGGCCCTAACAATTTGATCTGGCGGAGCACTGTCCTAGAGTGAAGCCTAGGTTGCCCGGAACGTAGAACATACCATTACCTTCACACTGGTTGCAATTATTCCTGTTATACGATGGAAAAACTGTTGCACCTTTATTGTATTTTATGCTTCTGGCGTTGACTTCATAGGCCCTAACTATTCGATCTGGTGGAGCAACGTCCTAGAGTGAAGCCTAGGTTGACTGGAACGTAGAAATGACCATAACTTTCACACTGGTTACCATTATTCGTTTTATACGATGGAAAAGCTGTTGTATTTATATTGTATCTTATGCTTCCGGCGTTAACTTCTAAGGCCGTAGCTATCAGATGTGGAGCAGCAACGCCCTAGAGTGACGCGTAGGTTGCCCGGAACGTAGAAATGACCATTACTTTCACAATGTTCGCAATCATTCATTTTATACGATGGAAAAACTGTTGTACTTATACTGTATTTTATGCTACGGGCGTTGACTTCTAAGGCCCTAACTATTCGATTTGGTGGAGCAACGCTCTACAGTGAAGCCTAGGTTGCCCGGAACGTAGATATGTCCATAACCACCACACAGGTTGCAATTATTCGTTTTATACGATGGAAAGACTGTTGTATTTATTTTGTAGTTTATGCTTCTGGCGTTGACTTCTAAGGCCCTAACTCTTCGATCTGGTGGAGCAACGCCTCAGAGTTAAGTCTAGGATGCCCGAAATGTCGATATGATCATTACTTTCGCACTGGTTGCAATTAGTCATGCTATACGATGGAAAAACTGCTGCATTTTTATTGTATTTTGTGCTTCTGCCGTTGACTTCTAAGGTCGTAGCTACTAGATATGGTGGAGCAACGCCCTAGAGTGACGCCTAGGTTACCCGGAACGTAGTAATGACCATTACTTTCACACTGTTTGCAATTACTCATTTTATACGATGGAAAAGCTGTTGTATTTGTATTGTATTTTATGCTCCTGGCGTTGACTTCTAAGGCCGTAGCTATTAGATGTGGTGGAGCAACGCCCTAGAGTGACGCCTAGGTTGACCGGAACGTAGAAATGACCATTACTTTCACAATGTCTGCAAATATACATTATATACGATGGAAAATCTGTTGTACTTATATTGTAATTTATGCTACTGGCGTCGACTTCTTAGGCCCTAACTATTTGATCTGGTGGAGCAACGTCCCAGAGTGAAGCCTAGGTTGACTGGAACGTAGAAATGACCATAGCTTTCACACTGGTTACCATTATTCGTTTTATACGATGGAAAAGCTGTTGCACCTTTATTGTATTTTATGCTTCTGGCGTTGACTTCATAGGCCCTAACTATTCGATCTGGTGGAGCAACGCCCTAGAGTGAAGCCTAGGTTGCCCGGGAAGTGGAAATGACCATAGCAATCACACTGGTTGCAATTATTCCTGTTACACGAAGGAAAAACTGTTGCACCTTTATTGTATTTTATGCTTGTGGCGTTGACTTCATAGGCCTTAACTATTCGATCTGGTGGAGCAACGTCCTAGAGTGAAGCCTAGGTTGACCGGAACGTAGAAATGACCATAACTTTCACACTGGTTACCATTATTCGTTTTATACGATGGAAAAACTGTTGTATTTATATCGTATTTTATGCTTCTGGCGTTGACTTCTTAGGCCCTAACTATTCCATCTGGTGGAACAACGCCCTAGGGCGAAGCCTAGGCCGCCCGGAACGTAGAAATGACCAGTACTTTCACACTGGTTTCATTTATTCGTTTTATACAATGGAAAAAAGGTTCTATTTATTTTGCATTTTATGCTTCGGGCACTGACTTCTAAGGCCCTAACTATTCGATCTGGTGGATCAACGCCCTAGAGTGAAGCCTAGGTTGCCCGGGAAGTAGAAATGGCCATAGCAATCACACTGGTTGCAATTATTCCTGTTACACGAAGGAAAAACTGTTGCACCTTTATTGTATTTTATGCTTCTGGCGTTGACTTCATAGGCCCTAACTATTCGATCTGGTGGAGCAACGCCCTAGAGTTAAGCCTAGGTTGCTCGAAATGTAGAAATGACCATAACTTTCACACTGGTTGCTATTATTCGTTTTATATGATGGAAAACCTGTTATATTTATATTGAAATTTATGCTTCGGGCGTTGACTTCTAAGGCCCTAGCAATCCCATCTGGAGGTGCAACACCCTAGAGTGAAGCCTAGGTTGCCCGGAACGTAGAAGTGACCATTACTTCCACACTGTTTGCGAATATACATTATATACGATGGAAAATCTGTTGTACTTATTTTGTAATTTATGCTACTGGCGTTGACTTCTTAGGCCCTAACAATTTGATCTGGCGGAGCACTGCCCTAGAGTGAAGCCTAGGTTGACCGGAACGTAGAACATACCATTACCTTCACACTGGTTGCAATTATTCCTGTTATACGATGGAAAAACTGTTGCACATTTATTGTATTTTATGCTTCTGGCGTTGACTTCATAGGCCCTAACTATTCGATCTGGTAGAGCAACGTCCTAGTGTGAAGCCTAGGTTGACTGGAACGTAGAAATGACCATAACTTCCACACTGGTTACCATTATTCGTTTTATACGATGGAAAAGCTGTTGTATTTAAATCGTATTTTATGCTTCTGGCGTTGACTTTTAAGGCCGTAGCTATTAGATGTGGTGGAGCAACGCCCTTGAGTGCCGTATAGGTTGCTCGGAACGTAGAAACGACCATTACTTTCACAATGTCTGCAATTATTCGTTTTCTACGATGGAAAAGCTGTTGTATTTGTATCGTATTTTATGCTTCTGGCGTTGAATTCTTAGGCCCTAACTATTCCATCTGGTGGAACAACGCCCTAGGGTCAAGCCTAGGTTGCACGTAACGTAGAAATGACCATTACTTTCACAATGTTCGCAATCATTCATTTTATACGATGGAAAAACTGTTGAATTTTTATTGTATTTTGTGCTTCTGGCGTTGACTTCTAAGGCCGTAGCTACTAGATATGGTGGAGCAACGCCCTAGAGTGACGCCTAGGTTACCCGGAACGTAGAAATGACCATTACTTTCACACTGTTTGCAATTATTCATTTTATACGATGGAAAAGCTGTTGTATTTATATTGTATTTTATGCCCCTGGCGTTGACTTCTAAGGCAGTAGCTATTAGATGTGGTGGAGCAACGCCCTAGAGTGACGCCTAGGTTAGCCGGAACGTAGAAATGACCATTACTTTCCACTGTTTTTTATTATTCATTTCATGCGATGGAAAAGCTGTTGTATTTATGTTGTATTTTATGCTCCTGGCGTTGACTTCTAAGGCCGTAGCTATTAGATGTGGTGGAGCAAAGCCCTAGAGTGTCGCCTAGGTTTACCGGAACGTAGAAATGACCATTACTTTCACAGTGTCTGCAATTATTCATTTTATACGATGGAAAAACTATTGTACTTATATTGTATTTTATCCTTCTGTCGTTGAATTCTAAGTCCCTAGCTATTCGATCTGGTGGAGCAACACACTAGAGTGAAGCCTAGGTTACCCGGAACGTAGAAATGACCAGTACTTTCACACTGGTTGCATTTATTCGTTTTATACAATGGAAAAACTGTTCTATTTATTTTGCATTTTATGCTTCGGGCACTGACTTCTAAGGCCCTAACTATTCCATCTGGTGGAGCAACGCCCTAGAGTGAAGCCTAGGTTGCCCGGGAAGTAGAAATGACCATAGCAATCACACTGGTTGCAATTATTACTGTTACACGAAGGAAAAACTGTTGCACCTTTATTGTATTTTATGCTTCTGGCGTTGACTTCATAGGCCCTAACTATTCGATCTGGTGGAGCAACGCCCTCGAGTGAAGCGTAGGTTGCCCGGAACGTAGAAATGATCAGTACTTTCTCACTGGTCGCATTTATTCGTTTTATACAATGGAAAAACTGTTCTATTTATTTTGCATTTTATGCTTCGGGCACTGACTTCTAAGGCCCTAACTATTCGATCTGGTGGAGCAGCGCCCTAGCGTGAAGCCTAGGTTGCCCGGGAAGTAGAAATGACCATAGCAATCACACTGGTTGCAATTATTCCTGTTACACGAAGGAAAAACTGTTGCACCTTTATTGTATTTTATGCTTCTGGCGTTGACTTCATAGGCCCTAACTATTCGATCTGGTGGAGCAACGCCCTAGAGTGAAGCCTAGGTTGCCCGGGAAGTGGAAATGACCATAGCAATCACACTGGTTGCAATTATTCCTGTTACACGAAGGAAAAACTGTTGCACCTTTATTGTATTTTATGCTTCTGGCGTTGACTTCATAGGCCCTCACTATTCGATCTGGTGAAGCAACGTCCTAGAGTGAAGCCTAGGTTGACCGGAACGTAGAAATGACCATAACTTTCACACTGGTTACCATTATTCGTTTTATACGATGGAAAAACTGTTGTATTTATATCGTATTTTATGCTTCTGGCGTTGACTTCTTAGGCCCTAACTATTCCATCTGGTGGTGCAACACCCTAGAGTGAAGCCTAGGTTGCCCGGAACGTAGAAGTGACCATTACTTCCACACTGTTTGCGAATATACATTATATACGATGGAAAATCTGTTGTACTTATTTTGTAATTTATGCTACTGGCGTTGACTTCTTAGGCCCTAACAATTTGATCTGGCGGAGCACTGCCCTAGAGTGAAGCCTAGGTTGACCGGAACGTAGAACATACCATTACCTTCACACTGGTTGCAATTATTCCTGTTATACGATGGAAAAACTGTTGCACATTTATTGTATTTTATGCTTCTGGCGTTGACTTCATAGGCCCTAACTATTCGATCTGGTAGAGCAACGTCCTAGTGTGAAGCCTAGGTTGACTGGAACGTAGAAATGACCATAACTTCCACACTGGTTACCATTATTCGTTTTATACGATGGAAAAGCTGTTGTATTTAAATCGTATTTTATGCTTCTGGCATTGACTTTTAAGGCCGTAGCTATTAGATGTGGTGGAGCAACGCCCTTGAGTGTCGCATAGGTTGCTCGGAACGTAGAAACGACCATTACTTTCACAATGTCTGCAATTATTCGTTTTCTACGATGGAAAAGCTGTTGTATTTGTATCGTACTTTATGCTTCTGGCGTTGACTTCTTAGGCCCTAACTATTCCATCTGGTGGAACAACGCCCTAGGGTCAAGCCTAGGTTGCCCGTAACGTAGAAATGACCATTACTTTCACAATGTTCGCAATCATTCATTTTATACGATGGAAAAACTGTTGTACTTATACTGTATTTTATGCTTCGGGCGATGACTTCTAAGGCCCTAACTATTCGATTTGGCGGAGCAACGCCCTACAGTGAAGCCTAGGTTGCCCGGAACGTAGATATGTCCATAACCATCACACAGGTTGCAATTATTTGTTTTATACGATGGAAAGACTGTTGTATTTATTTTGTAGTTTATGCTCCTGGCGTTGACATCTAAGGCCCTAACTCTTCGACCTGGTGGAGCAACGCCTCAGAGTTAAGTCTAGGATGCCCGAAATGTCGATATGAGCATTACATTCGCACTGGTTGCAATTAGTCATGCTATACGATGGAAAAACTGTTGAATTTTTATTGTATTTTGTGCTTCTGGCGTTGACTTCTAAGGCCGTAGCTACTAGATATGGTGGAGCAACGCCCTAGAGTGACGCCTAGGTTACCCGGAACGTAGAAATGACCATTACTTTCACACTGTTTGCAATTATTCATTTTATACGATGGAAAAGCTGTTGTATTTATATCGTGTTTTATGATTCTGGCGTTGACTTTTAAGGCCGTAGCTATTAGATGTGGTGGAGGAACGCCCTTGAGTGTCGCATAGGTTGCCCGGAACGTAGAAATGACCATTACTTTCACAATTTTTGCAAATATACATTTTAAACGATGGAAAAACTGTTGTACTTGTATTGTATTTTATTCTTCTGGCGTTGAATTATAAGTCCCTAGCTATTCTATCTGGTGGAGCAACGCCCTAGAGTGAAACCTAGGTTACCCGGAACGTAGAAATGACCAGTACTTTCACACTGGTTGGAGTTATTCCTGTTATACGATGGAAAAACTGTTGCACCTTTATTGTATTTTATGCATGTGGCGTTGACATCTAAGGCCCTAACTATTCGATCTGGTGGAGCAAGGCCCTAGGGTGAAGCCTAGGTTGCTCGGAACGTAGAAATGACCATAACTTTCACACTGGTTGCCATTATTCGTTTTCTACAATGGAAAAGATGTATTTGTATCGTATTTTATGCTTCTGGCGTTGACTTCTTAGGCCCTAACTACACCATCTGGTGGAACAACGCCCTAGGGTCAAGCCTAGGTTGCCCGGAACGTAGAAATGACCATAACGTTCACACTGGTAGCAATTATTCGTTTTACACATGGAAATACTGTTCTAGTTTTTTGTATTTTATGCTTCGGGCGTTGATTTCTAAGGCCCAAGCTATTCGATCTGGTGGAGCAACGCCCTAGAGTGAAACCTAGGTTACCCGGAACGTAGAAATGACCAGTACTTTCACACTGTTTGCAGTTATTCCTGTTGTACGATGGAAAAACTGTTGCATCTTTATTGTATTTTATGCTTCTGGTGTTGACTTCTAAGGCCCTAACTATACGATCTGGTGGAGCAACGCCCTAGAGTGAAGCCTAGGTTGCCCGGAACGTAGAAATGAACATAACTTTCACACTGGTAGCAATTATTCGTTTTATACAATGGAAAAGCTGTTGTATTTATTTTGTATTTTATGCCTCGGGCGTTGACTTCTTTGGCCCTACCTATTCGATCTGGTGGAGCAACACCCTACAGTCAAGCCTAGGTTGCGCGGAACGTAGAAATGACCATAACATTCACACCCGTTGCAATTATTCATGCTATACGATGGAAAAACTGTTGCATTTTTATTGTATTTTATGCTTCTAGCGTTGACTTCTAAGGCCGTAGCTATTAGATGTGGTGGAGTAACGCCCTAGAGTGACGCCTAGGTTGCCTGGGACGTAGAAATGACCATTACTTTCACAATGTTTCCAATTATTCATTTTATACGATGGAAAAACTGTTGTACTTATATTGTATTTTATTCTTATGGCGTTGAATTCTAAGTCCCTAGCTATGCGATCTGGTGGAGCAACGCCATAGAGTGAAACCAAGGTTGCCCGGAACGTAGAAATTACCATAACTTTCAAACTGGTAGCATTTATTCGCTTTATACCATGGAACAGCTGTTCTATTTATTTTGTGTTTCATGCTTCGGGCGTTGACTTCTAAGGCCCTTACTATTCAATCTGTTGGAACAAGACCCTAGGGTTATGCCTAGGTTGCCCGTAAAGTAGAAATGACCATTACTTTTACACTGGTTTCAATTATTCGTTTTATACGATGGAAAAACTGTTGCATCTTTATTGTATTTTATGCCTCTGGCGTTGACTTCTAAGGCCCTAACTATTCGATCTGGTGGAGCAACGCCCTAGAGTGAAGCCTAGGTTGCCCGGAACGTAGAAATGACCAGAACTTTCACACTGGTTGCTATTATTCGTTTTATACGATGGAAAAACTGTTATATTTTTATTGTATTTTATGCTTCTGGCGTTGACCTCTTAGGCCCTAACTTTTCGATCTGTTGGAACAACGCCCTAGAGTGAAGCCTAGGTTTCCTGGAACGTACAAATGACCATCACTTTCACACGGGTTGCAATTATTCCTGTTATAGGATGGAAAGACTGTTGTATTTTTATTGTATTTTATGCTTCTGGCGTTGACTTCTTAGGCCCTAACTTTTCGATCTGTTGGAACAACGCCCTAGAATGAAGCCAAGGTCGCCCGTAACGTAGAAATGACCATCACTTTCACACTGGTAGCAATTATTCGTTTAATAGAATGGAAAAACTGTTCTATTTATTTTGTATTTTATGCTTCGGGCGTTGCCTTCTAAGGCCCTAACTATTCGATCTGGTGGAGCAACGCCCTAGAGTGAAGCCCAGGTTGCCCGGAACGTAGAAATGAACATAACTTTCACACTGGTAGCAATTATTCGTGTTATACAATGGAAAAGCTGTTCTATTTATTTTGTATTTTATGCTCCGGGCGTTGACTTCTTTGGCCGTAGCTATTAGATGTGGTGGAGTAACGCCCTAGAGTGACGCCTAGGTTGCCTGGAACGTAGAAATGACCATTACTTTCACAATGTTTACAATTATTCATTTTATACGATAGAAAAACTGTTGTACTTATATTGTATTTTATTCTTATGGAGTTGAATTCTAAGTCCCTAGCTATGCGATCTGGTGGAGCAACGCCATAGAGTGAAACCAAGGTTGCCCGGAACGTAGAAATTACCATAACTTTCAAACTGGTAGCAATTATACGTTTTATACGATGGAACAATTGTTCTATTTATTTTGTATTTCATGCTTCGGGCGTTGACTTCTAAGGCCCTTACTATTCAATCTGTTGGAACGACGCCTTAGGGTGAAGCCTAGGTTGCCCGTAAAGTAGAAATGACCATAACATTCACACTGGTTGATATTATTCGTTTTATACGATGGAAAAACTGTTATATTTATATCGTATTATATGCTTCTGGCGTTGATTTCTTAGGCCCTAACTATTCAATCTGGTGGAACAAAGCCCTAGAGTGAAGCCTAGGTTGCCCGGAACGTAGAAACGACCATCACTTTCAAACTGGTTGCAATTATTCCTGTTATACGATGGAAAGACTGTTGTATTTTTATTGTATTTTATGCTTCAGGCGTTGACTTTTGAGGCCGTAGCTATTCGATGTGGTGGAAGAAAGCCACAGAGTGAAGCCTGGGTTGCCCGGAACGTAGAAATGACCATAACTTTCATACTGGTTGCAATTATTCGTTTTATATGATGGAATAACTGTTGTATTTATATTGTATTTTATGCTGCTGGCGTTCACTTCTTAGGACCTAACTATTCGATCTGGTGGAACAACGACCTGGGGTGAAGCCTAGGTTGCCCGGAACGTAGAAATGACCATAACTTTCACACTGGTTGCAATTATTCGTTTTATACGATGGAAAAGCTGTTGTATTTATAATGTATTTTATGCATCTGGCATTGACTTCTTAGGCCGGAGCTATTCGATCTGGTGGAGCAACGCCCTAGGGTGAAGCCTAGGTTGCTCGGAAAGTATAAATGACCATATGTTTCATACTGGTTGCAATTATTCATTTTATACGATGGAAAAACTGTTGTATTTTTACTGCATTTTATGCTTCGGGCATTGACTTCCAAGGTCCTAAATATTCAATCTGTTGGAGCAACGCCCTAGGGTGAAGCCTAGGTTGCGCGGAAAGTAGAAATGACAATAACTTTCACACTGGGTGCAATTATTCGTTTAATACGATGGAAAAGCTGTTGCATCTTTATTGTATTATATGCTTCTGTCGTTGACGTCTAAGGCCGTAGCTATTAGATGTGGTGGAGCAACGCACTAGAGTGACGCCTAGGTTGCCCGGAACGTGGAATGACCATTACTTTCGCAATGTTTGCAATTATTTATTTTATACGATGGAAAAACTGTTTTACTTATATTGTATTTTATGCGTCTGGCGTTGATTTCTATGGCCCTAACTGTTCGATCTGGTGGAACAACGCCCTAGAGTGAAGCCTAGGTTACCCGGAACGTAGAAATGACCAGTACTTTCACACTGTTTGCAGTTATTCCTGCTATACGATGGAAAAACTGTTGCATCTTGATTGAATTTTATGCTTCTGGCGTTGACTTCTAAGGCCCTAACTATTCGATCTTGTGGAACAACGTCCTAGAGTGAAGCCTAGGTTGCCTCGAACGTAGAAATGACCATCACTTTCACACGGGTTGCAATTATTCCTGTTATAGAATGGAAAGACTGTTGTATTTTTGTTGTATTTTATACTTCAGGCGTTGACTTCTGAGGCCGTAGCCATTCGATGTGGTGGAAGAACGCCATACAGTGAAGCCTAGGTTGCCCGGAACGTAGAAATGACCATAAGTTTCATACTGGTTGCAATTATTCGGTTTATACGATGGAAAAACTGTTGTATCTATATTGTATTTTATGCTCCTGGCTTTCACTTCTTAGGCCCTAACTATTCGATCTGGTGGAACAACGCCCTAGGGTGAAGCCTAGGTTGCCCGGAACGTAGAAATGACCACTACTTTCACGCTGTTTGCAATTATTCATTTAATACGATGGAAATGCTGTTGTATTTATACCGTATTTTATGCTTCGGGCGTTGACTTCTTAGGCCCTAACATTTCGATCTGGTGGAGCAACGCCCTGGAGTGAAACCTGGGTTGCCCGAAACGTAGAAATGACCACTACTATCACACTGGTTGCAAATTATTCCTGCTATACGATGGAAAAACTGTTGTATTTTTATTGCATTTTATGCTTCTGACGTTCACTTCTTAGGCCGTAACTATTCGATCTGGTGGAACAACGCCCTAGGGTGAAGCCTAGGTTGCCGGAACGTAGAAATGACCATAAGTTTCATACTGGTTGCAATTATTCCTGCTATACGATGGAAGAACTGTTGTATTTATATTGTATTTTATGCTTCGGGTGTTGACTTCTATGGTCCTACCTATTCGATCTGGTGGAGCACCGCCCTAGAGTGAAGCCTAGTTTGCCCGGAACGTAGAAAAAACCATTACCTTCACACTGGTTGCTATTATTCCTGTCATACGGTGGAAAAGGTGTTGTATTTATATTGTATTTTATGCTTCTGGCGTTGACTTCTAAGGCCGTAGCTATTCGATGTGGTGGAGCAACGCCATAGAGTGAAGCCTACGTTGGCCGGAATGTAGAAATGACCATATCTTTCAAACTGCTTGCAATAATTCCTGCTATACGATGGAAAAACTGTTGTATTTATATTGTATTTTATGCTTCGGGCGTTGACTTCTATGGACCTACCTATTAGATCTGGTGGAGCAACACCCTACAGTGAAGCCTAGGTTGCCCGGAACGTAGGTATGTCCATAACCATCACACAGGCTGCAATTATTCGTTTTATACGATGGAAAAACAGTTGTATTTTTATTGTATTTTATGCTTCAGGCGTTTCCTTCTAAGGCTGTATCTATTCGATGTGGTGGAGCAATGCCATTGAGTGTAGCCTAGGTCGCCCGGAACGTGGAAATGACCATTACCTTCACACTGGTTGCAATTATTCGCTTTATACGATGGAAGAGCTGTTGTATTTATATCGAGTTTTATGTTTCTGGCGTTGACTTCTTAGGCCCTAACTATTTGATCTGGTGCAGAAACGCCATAGGGTGAAACGTAGATTGCCCGGAACGTAGAAATGACCACTACTTTCACACTGGTTGCAATTATTCCTGTTATACGAAGGAAAAACTGTAGTATTTTTATTGTATTTTATGCTTCTAGCGTTGTATTCTAAGGCCGTAGCTATTCGATGTGGTGGAGCACCGCCATAGAGTGAAGCCAAGGTTGCAGGGAACGCAGAAATGACCATACCTTTCACACAGGTTGCAATTATTCCTGTTATACGATGGTAAAACTGTTGTATTTATATTGTATATTATGCATCTGGCGTTGACTTCTAAGACCCTATGTATCCGATCTGGCGGAGCAACGTCCAAAGGTGAAGCCTTTGTTTCCCGGAACGTAGAAATGACCATAAATTTCACACTGGTTGCAATTATTCGTTTTATACGATGGAAAAGCTGTTGTATTTATATCGAGTTTTATGCTTCTGGCGTTGACTTCTTAGGCCCTAACTATTTGATCTGGTGCAGAAACGCCATCGGGTGAAACGTAGATTGCCCGGAACGTAGAAATGACCATTACTTTCACACAGGTTGCAATTATTCCTGTTATACGATGGTAAAACTGTTGTATTTTTAATCTATTTTATGCTTCTGGCGTTGAATTCTAAGTCCCTAGCTATTCGATCTGGTGGAGCAACGCCCTAGAGTGAAGCCTAGGTTGCGCGGTACGTAGAAATGACCATTACTTTCACACTGTTTGCAATTATTCATTTTATGCGATGGAAAAGCAGTTGTATTTATATCGTATTTTATGCTTCGGGCGTTGACTTCTAAGGCTGTATCTATTCGATGTGGTGGAGCAATGCCATTGAGTGTAGCCTAGGTTGCCCGGAACGTGGAAATGACCATTACCTTCACACTGGTTGCAATTATTCGTTTTATACGATGGAAAAGCTGTTGTATTTATATCGAGTTTTATGCTTCTGGCGTTGACTTCTTAGGCCCTAACTATTTGATCTGGTGCAGAAACGCCATAGGGTGAAACGTAGATTGCCCGGAACGTAGAAATGACCATTACTTTCACACAGGTTGCAATTATTCCTGTTATACGATGGTAAAACTGTTGTATTTTTAATCTATTTTATGCTTCTGGCGTTGAATTCTAAGTCCCTAACTCTTCGATCTGGTGGAGCAACGCCTCAGAGTTAAGTCTAGGATGCCCGAAACTCCGAAATGATTATTACTTTCACACTGGTGGCAATTATTTGTGCTATACAATGGTAAAAGTGTTGAATTTATATTGTTTTATATGCTTCTTGCGTTGTCTTCTAAGGCCGTAGCTACTCGATGTGGTGGAGAAACCTCCAAGGGTGAAGCCTATGTTGCCGAGAACGCAGAAGTGACCATTACTTTCAAACTGGTTGCAATTATCCGTTTTATACGTTGGAAAAGCTTTTGCATTAATATGGTATTTTATGCTTCTGGCGCTGACTTCTTAGGCCCTAACTATTCGATCTGGTGGAGCAACGCCCTAGAGTGAAACCTAGGTTGCCAGGAACGTAGAAATGACCATTACTATCACACTGGTTGCAATTATTCATTTTATACGATGGAAAAACTGTTGTACATATATTGTATTTAATTCTTCTGGCGTTGACTTCCAAGGCCGTATCTATTCGATGTGGTGCAGCAACGCCCTAGAGTGAAGCCTAGGTTGCCCGGATCGTAGAAATGGCCATTACTTTCACAATGTCTGCAATTACTCATTTTATACGATGAAAAAACTGTTGTACTTGTATTGTATTTTATTCTCCTGGCGTTGACTTCTTAGGCCCTAACTATTCGATCTGGTGGAACAACGCCCTAGTGTGACGCCCAGGTTGCCCGCAACGTAGAAATGACCATTACTTTCCGCTGTTTGCAAATATACATTATATACGATGGATAAGCAGTTGTATTTATATTGTATTTTATGCTTCTGGCGTTGACTTCTTAGGCCCTAACTAATTGATCTGGTAGAGCACCACCCTAGAGTGAAGCCTAGGTTGCCCGGAACGTAGAACATACCATTACCTTCACACTGGTTGCAGTTATTCCTGTTATCTGAAGGAAAAACTGTTGCATCTTTATTGTATTTTATGCTTCTGGCGTTGACTTCTAAGGCTCTAACTATTCGATCTGGTGGGGCAGCGCCTCAGAGTTAAGTCAAGGATGCCCGAAACGTCGAAAAGATCATTACTTTCGCACTGGTTGCGATTAGTCATGCTATACGATGGAAAAACTGTACCATTTTTATTGTATTTTCTGCATCTGACTTTGACTTCTAAGGTCGTAGCTATTCGATCTGGTGGTGCAACGCCGTAGAGTGACGCCTAGGTTGCCCGGAAAGTAGAAATGACCATAACATTCACACTGGTGCAATTATTTGTTTTATACGATGGAAAAGCTGTTGTATTTATATTGTATTTTATGGTGCTGGCGTTGACTTCTTAGGCCCTAACTATTCGATCTGGTGGAGCAACGCCCTAGAGTGAAGCCTAGGTTGCCCGGAACGTAGAAATGACCATTACTTCACACTGGTTGCAGTTATTCGTTTTATACGATTAAAGAACTGCTGTATTTATATTGTGTTTTATGCTTCTGGCGTTGACTTCTAAGGCCCTATGTATTCGATCTGGTGGAGCAACGTCCAAGGGTGAAGCCTATGTTCCCCGGAACGTAGAAATTACCAGTACTTTCACACTGGTTGCAGTTATTCGTTTTATACAATGAAAAACTGTTGTATTTATTTTGCATTTTATGCTTCGGGCGCTGACTTCTTAGGCCCTAACTATTTGATCTGGTGGAGCAACGCCCTAGAGTGAAGCCTAGGTAGCCCGGGAAGTAGAAATGACCATAACTTTCACACTGGTTACCATTATTCGTTTTATACGATGGAAAACCTGTTGTATTTATATCGTATTTTATGCTTCTGGCGTTGACTTCTTAGGCCCTAACTATTCCATCTGGTTGAACAACGCCCTAGGGTGTAGCCTAGGTTGCCGGAACGTAGAAATGATCAGTACTTTCTCACTGGTTGCAGTTATTCGTTTTATACAATGGAACAACTGTTCTATTTTTTTGCATTTTATGCTTCGGGCGTTGACTTCTTAGGCCCTAACTATTTGATCTGGTGGAGGACCGCCCTAGAGTGAAGCCTAGGTTGCCCGGGAAGTAGAAATGACCATAATTTTCACACTGGTTGCTATTATTCGTTTTATATGATGGAAAACCTGTTATATTTATATTGAAATTTATGCTTCGGGCGTTGACTTCTAAGGCGCTAGCAATCCCATCTGGTGGTGCAACACCCTAGAGTGAAGCCTAGGTTGCCCGGAACGTAGAAGTGACCATTACTTCGACACTGTTTGCGAATATGCATTATATACGATGGAAAATCTGTTGTAGTTATATTGTAATTTATGCTACTGGCTTTGACTTCTTAGGCCCTAACAATTTGATCTGGCGGAGCACTGTCCTAGAGTGAAGCCTAGGTTGCCCGGAACGTAGAACATACCATTACCTTCACACTGGTTGCAATTATTCCTGTTATACGATGGAAAAACTGTTGCACCTTTATTGTATTTTATGCTTCTGGCGTTGACTTCATAGGCCCTAACTATTCGATCTGGTGGAGCAACGTCCTAGAGTGAAGCCTAGGTTGACTGGAACGTAGAAATGACCATAACTTTCACACTGGTTACCATTATTCGTTTTATACGATGGAAAAGCTGTTGTATTTATATTGTATCTTATGCTTCCGGCGTTAACTTCTAAGGCCGTAGCTATCAGATGTGGAGCAGCAACGCCCTAGAGTGACGCGTAGGTTGCCCGGAACGTAGAAATGACCATTACTTTCACAATGTTCGCAATCATTCATTTTATACGATGGAAAAACTGTTGTACTTATACTGTATTTTATGCTACGGGCGTTGACTTCTAAGGCCCTAACTATTCGATTTGGTGGAGCAACGCTCTACAGTGAAGCCTAGGTTGCCCGGAACGTAGATATGTCCATAACCACCACACAGGTTGCAATTATTCGTTTTATACGATGGAAAGACTGTTGTATTTATTTTGTAGTTTATGCTTCTGGCGTTGACTTCTAAGGCCCTAACTCTTCGATCTGGTGGAGCAACGCCTCAGAGTTAAGTCTAGGATGCCCGAAATGTCGATATGATCATTACTTTCGCACTGGTTGCAATTAGTCATGCTATACGATGGAAAAACTGCTGCATTTTTATTGTATTTTGTGCTTCTGCCGTTGACTTCTAAGGTCGTAGCTACTAGATATGGTGGAGCAACGCCCTAGAGTGACGCCTAGGTTACCCGGAACGTAGTAATGACCATTACTTTCACACTGTTTGCAATTACTCATTTTATACGATGGAAAAGCTGTTGTATTTGTATTGTATTTTATGCTCCTGGCGTTGACTTCTAAGGCCGTAGCTATTAGATGTGGTGGAGCAACGCCCTAGAGTGACGCCTAGGTTGACCGGAACGTAGAAATGACCATTACTTTCACAATGTCTGCAAATATACATTATATACGATGGAAAATCTGTTGTACTTATATTGTAATTTATGCTACTGGCGTCGACTTCTTAGGCCCTAACTATTTGATCTGGTGGAGCAACGTCCCAGAGTGAAGCCTAGGTTGACTGGAACGTAGAAATGACCATAGCTTTCACACTGGTTACCATTATTCGTTTTATACGATGGAAAAGCTGTTGCACCTTTATTGTATTTTATGCTTCTGGCGTTGACTTCATAGGCCCTAACTATTCGATCTGGTGGAGCAACGCCCTAGAGTGAAGCCTAGGTTGCCCGGGAAGTGGAAATGACCATAGCAATCACACTGGTTGCAATTATTCCTGTTACACGAAGGAAAAACTGTTGCACCTTTATTGTATTTTATGCTTCTGGCGTTGACTTCATAGGCCCTAACTATTCGATCTGGTGGAGCAACGTCCTAGAGTGAAGCCTAGGTTGACCGGAACGTAGAAATGACCATAACTTTCACACTGGTTACCATTATTCGTTTTATACGATGGAAAAACTGTTGTATTTATATCGTATTTTATGCTTCTGGCGTTGACTTCTTAGGCCCTAACTATTCCATCTGGTGGAACAACGCCCTAGGGCGAAGCCTAGGCCGCCAGGAACGTAGAAATGACCAGTACTTTCACACTGGTTTCATTTATTCGTTTTATACAATGGAAAAACGGTTCTATTTATTTTGCATTTTATGCTTCGGGCACTGACTTCTAAGGCCCTAACTATTCGATCTGGTGGATCAACGCCCTAGAGTGAAGCCTAGGTTGCCCGGGAAGTAGAAATGACCATAGCAATCACACTGGTTGCAATTATTCCTGTTACACGAAGGAAAAACTGTTGCACCTTTATTGTATTTTATGCTTCTGGCGTTGACTTCATAGGCCCTAACTATTCGATCTGGTGGAGCAACGCCCTAGAGTTAAGCCTAGGTTGCTCGAAATGTAGAAATGACCATAACTTTCACACTGGTTGCTATTATTCGTTTTATATGATGGAAAACCTGTTATATTTATATTGAAATTTATGCTTCGGGCGTTGACTTCTAAGGCCCTAGCAATCCCATCTGGAGGTGCAACACCCTAGAGTGAAGCCTAGGTTGCCCGGAACGTAGAAGTGACCATTACTTCCACACTGTTTGCGAATATACATTATATACGATGGAAAATCTGTTGTACTTATTTTGTAATTTATGCTACTGGCGTTGACTTCTTAGGCCCTAACAATTTGATCTGGCGGAGCACTGCCCTAGAGTGAAGCCTAGGTTGACCGGAACGTAGAACATACCATTACCTTCACACTGGTTGCAATTATTCCTGTTATACGATGGAAAAACTGTTGCACATTTATTGTATTTTATGCTTCTGGCGTTGACTTCATAGGCCCTAACTATTCGATCTGGTAGAGCAACGTCCTAGTGTGAAGCCTAGGTTGACTGGAACGTAGAAATGACCATAACTTCCACACTGGTTACCATTATTCGTTTTATACGATGGAAAAGCTGTTGTATTTAAATCGTATTTTATGCTTCTGGCGTTGACTTTTAAGGCCGTAGCTATTAGATGTGGTGGAGCAACGCCCTTGAGTGCCGTATAGGTTGCTCGGAACGTAGAAACGACCATTACTTTCACAATGTCTGCAATTATTCGTTTTCTACGATGGAAAAGCTGTTGTATTTGTATCGTATTTTATGCTTCTGGCGTTGAATTCTTAGGCCCTAACTATTCCATCTGGTGGAACAACGCCCTAGGGTCAAGCCTAGGTTGCACGTAACGTAGAAATGACCATTACTTTCACAATGTTCGCAATCATTCATTTTATACGATGGAAAAACTGTTGAATTTTTATTGTATTTTGTGCTTCTGGCGTTGACTTCTAAGGCCGTAGCTACTAGATATGGTGGAGCAACGCCCTAGAGTGACGCCTAGGTTACCCGGAACGTAGAAATGACCATTACTTTCACACTGTTTGCAATTATTCATTTTATACGATGGAAAAGCTGTTGTATTTATATTGTATTTTATGCCCCTGGCGTTGACTTCTAAGGCAGTAGCTATTAGATGTGGTGGAGCAACGCCCTAGAGTGACGCCTAGGTTAGCCGGAACGTAGAAATGACCATTACTTTCCACTGTTTGCAATTATTCATTTCATGCGATGGAAAAGCTGTTGTATTTATGTTGTATTTTATGCTCCTGGCGTTGACTTCTAAGGCCGTAGCTATTAGATGTGGTGGAGCAAAGCCCTAGAGTGTCGCCTAGGTTTACCGGAACGTAGAAATGACCATTACTTTCACAGTGTCTGCAATTATTCATTTTATACGATGGAAAAACTATTGTACTTATATTGTATTTTATCCTTCTGTCGTTGAATTCTAAGTCCCTAGCTATTCGATCTGGTGGAGCAACACACTAGAGTGAAGCCTAGGTTACCCGGAACGTAGAAATGACCAGTACTTTCACACTGGTTGCATTTATTCGTTTTATACAATGGAAAAACTGTTCTATTTATTTTGCATTTTATGCTTCGGGCACTGACTTCTAAGGCCCTAACTATTCCATCTGGTGGAGCAACGCCCTAGAGTGAAGCCTAGGTTGCCCGGGAAGTAGAAATGACCATAGCAATCACACTGGTTGCAATTATTACTGTTACACGAAGGAAAAACTGTTGCACCTTTATTGTATTTTATGCTTCTGGCGTTGACTTCATAGGCCCTAACTATTCGATCTGGTGGAGCAACGCCCTCGAGTGAAGCGTAGGTTGCCCGGAACGTAGAAATGATCAGTACTTTCTCACTGGTTGCATTTATTCGTTTTATACAATGGAAAAACTGTTCTATTTATTTTGCATTTTATGCTTCGGGCACTGACTTCTAAGGCCCTAACTATTCGATCTGGTGGAGCAGCGCCCTAGCGTGAAGCCTAGGTTGCCCGGGAAGTAGAAATGACCATAGCAATCACACTGGTTGCAATTATTCCTGTTACACGAAGGAAAAACTGTTGCACCTTTATTGTATTTTATGCTTCTGGCGTTGACTTCATAGGCCCTAACTATTCGATCTGGTGGAGCAACGCCCTAGAGTGAAGCCTAGGTTGCCCGGGAAGTGGAAATGACCATAGCAATCACACTGGTTGCAATTATTCCTGTTACACGAAGGAAAAACTGTTGCACCTTTATTGTATTTTATGCTTCTGGCGTTGACTTCATAGGCCCTAACTATTCGATCTGGTGAAGCAACGTCCTAGAGTGAAGCCTAGGTTGACCGGAACGTAGAAATGACCATAACTTTCACACTGGTTACCATTATTCGTTTTATACGATGGAAAAACTGTTGTATTTATATCGTATTTTATGCTTCTGGCGTTGACTTCTTAGGCCCTAACTATTCCATCTGGTGGTGCAACACCCTAGAGTGAAGCCTAGGTTGCCCGGAACGTAGAAGTGACCATTACTTCCACACTGTTTGCGAATATACATTATATACGATGGAAAATCTGTTGTACTTATTTTGTAATTTATGCTACTGGCGTTGACTTCTTAGGCCCTAACAATTTGATCTGGCGGAGCACTGCCCTAGAGTGAAGCCTAGGTTGACCGGAACGTAGAACATACCATTACCTTCACACTGGTTGCAATTATTCCTGTTATACGATGGAAAAACTGTTGCACATTTATTGTATTTTATGCTTCTGGCGTTGACTTCATAGGCCCTAACTATTCGATCTGGTAGAGCAACGTCCTAGTGTGAAGCCTAGGTTGACTGGAACGTAGAAATGACCATAACTTCCACACTGGTTACCATTATTCGTTTTATACGATGGAAAAGCTGTTGTATTTAAATCGTATTTTATGCTTCTGGCATTGACTTTTAAGGCCGTAGCTATTAGATGTGGTGGAGCAACGCCCTTGAGTGTCGCATAGGTTGCTCGGAACGTAGAAACGACCATTACTTTCACAATGTCTGCAATTATTCGTTTTCTACGATGGAAAAGCTGTTGTATTTGTATCGTACTTTATGCTTCTGGCGTTGACTTCTTAGGCCCTAACTATTCCATCTGGTGGAACAACGCCCTAGGGTCAAGCCTAGGTTGCCCGTAACGTAGAAATGACCATTACTTTCACAATGTTCGCAATCATTCATTTTATACGATGGAAAAACTGTTGTACTTATACTGTATTTTATGCTTCGGGCGATGACTTCTAAGGCCCTAACTATTCGATTTGGCGGAGCAACGCCCTACAGTGAAGCCTAGGTTGCCCGGAACGTAGATATGTCCATAACCATCACACAGGTTGCAATTATTTGTTTTATACGATGGAAAGACTGTTGTATTTATTTTGTAGTTTATGCTCCTGGCGTTGACATCTAAGGCCCTAACTCTTCGACCTGGTGGAGCAACGCCTCAGAGTTAAGTCTAGGATGCCCGAAATGTCGATATGAGCATTACATTCGCACTGGTTGCAATTAGTCATGCTATACGATGGAAAAACTGTTGAATTTTTATTGTATTTTGTGCTTCTGGCGTTGACTTCTAAGGCCGTAGCTACTAGATATGGTGGAGCAACGCCCTAGAGTGACGCCTAGGTTACCCGGAACGTAGAAATGACCATTACTTTCACACTGTTTGCAATTATTCATTTTATACGATGGAAAAGCTGTTGTATTTATATCGTGTTTTATGATTCTGGCGTTGACTTTTAAGGCCGTAGCTATTAGATGCGGTGGAGGAACGCCCTTGAGTGTCGCATAGGTTGCCCGGAACGTAGAAATGACCATTACTTTCACAATTTTTGCAAATATACATTTTAAACGATGGAAAAACTGTTGTACTTGTATTGTATTTTATTCTTCTGGCGTTGAATTATAAGTCCCTAGCTATTCTATCTGGTGGAGCAACGCCCTAGAGTGAAACCTAGGTTACCCGGAACGTAGAAATGACCAGTACTTTCACACGGGTTGGAGTTATTCCTGTTATACGATGGAAAAACTGTTGCACCTTTATTGTATTTTATGCATGTGGCGTTGACATCTAAGGCCCTAACTATTCGATCTGGTGGAGCAAGGCCCTAGGGTGAAGCCTAGGTTGCTCGGAACGTAGAAATGACCATAACTTTCACACTGGTTGCCATTATTCGTTTTCTACAATGGAAAAGATGTATTTGTATCGTATTTTATGCTTCTGGCGTTGACTTCTTAGGCCCTAACTACACCATCTGGTGGAACAACGCCCTAGGGTCAAGCCTAGGTTGCCCGGAACGTAGAAATGACCATAACGTTCACACTGGTAGCAATTATTCGTTTTACACATGGAAATACTGTTCTAGTTTTTTGTATTTTATGCTTCGGGCGTTGATTTCTAAGGCCCAAGCTATTCGATCTGGTGGAGCAACGCACTAGAGTGAAACCTAGGTTACCCGGAACGTAGAAATGACCAGTACTTTCACACTGTTTGCAGTTATTCCTGTTGTACGATGGAAAAACTGTTGCATCTTTATTGTATTTTATGCTTCTGGTGTTGACTTCTAAGGCCCTAACTATACGATCTGGTGGAGCAACGCCCTAGAGTGAAGCCTAGGTTGCCCGGAACGTAGAAATGAACATAACTTTCACACTGGTAGCAATTATTCGTTTTATACAATGGAAAAGCTGTTGTATTTATTTTGTATTTTATGCCTCGGGCGTTGACTTCTTTGGCCCTACCTATTCGATCTGGTGGAGCAACACCCTACAGTCAAGCCTAGGTTGCGCGGAACGTAGAAATGACCATAACATTCACACCCGTTGCAATTATTCATGCTATACGATGGAAAAACTGTTGCATTTTTATTGTATTTTATGCTTCTAGCGTTGACTTCTAAGGCCGTAGCTATTAGATGTGGTGGAGTAACGCCCTAGAGTGACGCCTAGGTTGCCTGGGACGTAGAAATGACCATTACTTTCACAATGTTTCCAATTATTCATTTTATACGATGGAAAAACTGTTGTACTTATATTGTATTTTATTCTTATGGCGTTGAATTCTAAGTCCCTAGCTATGCGATCTGGTGGAGCAACGCCATAGAGTGAAACCAAGGTTGCCCGGAACGTAGAAATTACCATAACTTTCAAACTGGTAGCATTTATTCGCTTTATACCATGGAACAGCTGTTCTATTTATTTTGTGTTTCATGCTTCGGGCGTTGACTTCTAAGGCCCTTACTATTCAATCTGTTGGAACAAGACCCTAGGGTTATGCCTAGGTTGCCCGTAAAGTAGAAATGACCATTACTTTTACACTGGTTTCAATTATTCGTTTTATACGATGGAAAAACTGTTGCATCTTTATTGTATTTTATGCCTCTGGCGTTGACTTCTAAGGCCCTAACTATTCGATCTGGTGGAGCAACGCCCTAGAGTGAAGCCTAGGTTGCCCGGAACGTAGAAATGACCAGAACTTTCACACTGGTTGCTATTATTCGTTTTATACGATGGAAAAACTGTTATATTTTTATTGTATTTTATGCTTCTGGCGTTGACTTCTTCGGCCCTAACTTTTCGATCTGTTGGAACAACGCCCTAGAGTGAAGCCTAGGTTTCCTGGAACGTACAAATGACCATCACTTTCACACGGGTTGCAATTATTCCTGTTATAGGATGGAAAGACTGTTGTATTTTTATTGTATTTTATGCTTCTGGCGTTGACTTCTTAGGCCCTAACTTTTCGATCTGTTGGAACAACGCCCTAGAATGAAGCCAAGGTCGCCCGTAACGTAGAAATGACCATCACTTTCACACTGGTAGCAATTATTCGTTTAATAGAATGGAAAAACTGTTCTATTTATTTTGTATTTTATGCTTCGGGCGTTGCCTTCTAAGGCCCTAACTATTCGATCTGGTGGAGCAACGCCCTAGAGTGAAGCCCAGGTTGCCCGGAACGTAGAAATGAACATAACTTTCACACTGGTAGCAATTATTCGTGTTATACAATGGAAAAGCTGTTCTATTTATTTTGTATTTTATGCTCCGGGCGTTGACTTCTTTGGCCGTAGCTATTAGATGTGGTGGAGTAACGCCCTAGAGTGACGCCTAGGTTGCCTGGAACGTAGAAATGACCATTACTTTCACAATGTTTACAATTATTCATTTTATACGATAGAAAAACTGTTGTACTTATATTGTATTTTATTCTTATGGAGTTGAATTCTAAGTCCCTAGCTATGCGATCTGGTGGAGCAACGCCATAGAGTGAAACCAAGGTTGCCCGGAACGTAGAAATTACCATAACTTTCAAACTGGTAGCAATTATACGTTTTATACGATGGAACAATTGTTCTATTTATTTTGTATTTCATGCTTCGGGCGTTGACTTCTAAGGCCCTTACTATTCAATCTGTTGGAACGACGCCTTAGGGTGAAGCCTAGGTTGCCCGTAAAGTAGAAATGACCATAACATTCACACTGGTTGATATTATTCGTTTTATACGATGGAAAAACTGTTATATTTATATCGTATTATATGCTTCTGGCGTTGATTTCTTAGGCCCTAACTATTCAATCTGGTGGAACAAAGCCCTAGAGTGAAGCCTAGGTTGCCCGGAACGTAGAAACGACCATCACTTTCAAACTGGTTGCAATTATTCCTGTTATACGATGGAAAGACTGTTGTATTTTTATTGTATTTTATGCTTCAGGCGTTGACTTTTGAGGCCGTAGCTATTCGATGTGGTGGAAGAACGCCACAGAGTGAAGCCTGGGTTGCCCGGAACGTAGAAATGACCATAACTTTCATACTGGTTGCAATTATTCGTTTTATATGATGGAATAACTGTTGTATTTATATTGTATTTTATGCTGCTGGCGTTCACTTCTTAGGCCCTAACTATTCGATCTGGTGGAACAACGACCTGGGGTGAAGCCTAGGTTGCCCGGAACGTAGAAATGACCATAACTTTCACACTGGTTGCAATTATTCGTTTTATACGATGGAAAAGCTGTTGTATTTATAATGTATTTTATGCATCTGGCATTGACTTCTTAGGCCGGAGCTATTCGATCTGGTGGAGCAACGCCCTAGGGTGAAGCCTAGGTTGCTCGGAAAGTATAAATGACCATATGTTTCATACTGGTTGCAATTATTCATTTTATACGATGGAAAAACTGTTGTATTTTTACTGCATTTTATGCTTCGGGCATTGACTTCCAAGGTCCTAAATATTCAATCTGTTGGAGCAACGCCCTAGGGTGAAGCCTAGGTTGCGCGGAAAGTAGAAATGACAATAACTTTCACACTGGGTGCAATTATTCGTTTAATACGATGGAAAAGCTGTTGCATCTTTATTGTATTATATGCTTCTGTCGTTGACGTCTAAGGCCGTAGCTATTAGATGTGGTGGAGCAACGCACTAGAGTGACGCCTAGGTTGCCCGGAACGTGGAATGACCATTACTTTCGCAATGTTTGCAATTATTTATTTTATACGATGGAAAAACTGTTTTACTTATATTGTATTTTATGCGTCTGGCGTTGATTTCTATGGCCCTAACTGTTCGATCTGGTGGAACAACGCCCTAGAGTGAAGCCTAGGTTACCCGGAACGTAGAAATGACCAGTACTTTCACACTGTTTGCAGTTATTCCTGCTATACGATGGAAAAACTGTTGCATCTTGATTGAATTTTATGCTTCTGGCGTTGACTTCTAAGGCCCTAACTATTCGATCTTGTGGAACAACGTCCTAGAGTGAAGCCTAGGTTGCCTCGAACGTAGAAATGACCATCACTTTCACACGGGTTGCAATTATTCCTGTTATAGAATGGAAAGACTGTTGTATTTTTGTTGTATTTTATACTTCAGGCGTTGACTTCTGAGGCCGTAGCCATTCGATGTGGTGGAAGAACGCCATACAGTGAAGCCTAGGTTGCCCGGAACGTAGAAATGACCATAAGTTTCATACTGGTTGCAATTATTCGGTTTATACGATGGAAAAACTGTTGTATCTATATTGTATTTTATGCTCCTGGCTTTCACTTCTTAGGCCCTAACTATTCGATCTGGTGGAACAACGCCCTAGGGTGAAGCCTAGGTTGCCCGGAACGTAGAAATGACCACTACTTTCACGCTGTTTGCAATTATTCATTTAATACGATGGAAATGCTGTTGTATTTATACCGTATTTTATGCTTCGGGCGTTGACTTCTTAGGCCCTAACATTTCGATCTGGTGGAGCAACGCCCTGGAGTGAAACCTGGGTTGCCCGAAACGTAGAAATGACCACTACTATCACACTGGTTGCAAATTATTCCTGCTATACGATGGAAAAACTGTTGTATTTTTATTGCATTTTATGCTTCTGACGTTCACTTCTTAGGCCGTAACTATTCGATCTGGTGGAACAACGCCCTAGGGTGAAGCCTAGGTTGCCGGAACGTAGAAATGACCATAAGTTTCATACTGGTTGCAATTATTCCTGCTATACGATGGAAGAACTGTTGTATTTATATTGTATTTTATGCTTCGGGTGTTGACTTCTATGGTGCTACCTATTCGATCTGGTGGAGCACCGCCCTAGAGTGAAGCCTAGTTTGCCCGGAACGTAGAAAAAACCATTACCTTCACACTGGTTGCTATTATTCCTGTCATACGGTGGAAAAGGTGTTGTATTTATATTGTATTTTATGCTTCTGGCGTTGACTTCTAAGGCCGTAGCTATTCGATGTGGTGGAGCAACGCCATAGAGTGAAGCCTACGTTGGCCGGAATGTAGAAATGACCATATCTTTCAAACTGCTTGCAATAATTCCTGCTATACGATGGAAAAACTGTTGTATTTATATTGTATTTTATGCTTCGGGCGTTGACTTCTATGGACCTACCTATTAGATCTGGTGGAGCAACACCCTACAGTGAAGCCTAGGTTGCCCGGAACGTAGGTATGTCCATAACCATCACACAGGCTGCAATTATTCGTTTTATACGATGGAAAAACAGTTGTATTTTTATTGTATTTTATGCTTCAGGCGTTTACTTCTAAGGCTGTATCTATTCGATGTGGTGGAGCAATGCCATTGAGTGTAGCCTAGGTCGCCCGGAACGTGGAAATGACCATTACCTTCACACTGGTTGCAATTATTCGCTTTATACGATGGAAGAGCTGTTGTATTTATATCGAGTTTTATGTTTCTGGCGTTGACTTCTTAGGCCCTAACTATTTGATCTGGTGCAGAAACGCCATAGGGTGAAACGTAGATTGCCCGGAACGTAGAAATGACCACTACTTTCACACTGGTTGCAATTATTCCTGTTATACGAAGGAAAAACTGTAGTATTTTTATTGTATTTTATGCTTCTAGCGTTGTATTCTAAGGCCGTAGCTATTCGATGTGGTGGAGCACCGCCATAGAGTGAAGCCAAGGTTGCAGGGAACGCAGAAATGACCATACCTTTCACACAGGTTGCAATTATTCCTGTTATACGATGGTAAAACTGTTGTATTTATATTGTATATTATGCATCTGGCGTTGACTTCTAAGACCCTATGTATCCGATCTGGCGGAGCAACGTCCAAAGGTGAAGCCTTTGTTTCCCGGAACGTAGAAATGACCATAAATTTCACACTGGTTGCAATTATTCGTTTTCTACGATGGAAAAGCTGTTGTATTTATATCGAGTTTTATGCTTCTGGCGTTGACTTCTTAGGCCCTAACTATTTGATCTGGTGCAGAAACGCCATCGGGTGAAACGTAGATTGCCCGGAACGTAGAAATGACCATTACTTTCACACAGGTTGCAATTATTCCTGTTATACGATGGTAAAACTGTTGTATTTTTAATCTATTTTATGCTTCTGGCGTTGAATTCTAAGTCCCTAGCTATTCGATCTGGTGGAGCAACGCCCTAGAGTGAAGCCTAGGTTGCGCGGTACGTAGAAATGACCATTACTTTCACACTGTTTGCAATTATTCATTTTATGCGATGGAAAAGCAGTTGTATTTATATCGTATTTTATGCTTCGGGCGTTGACTTCTAAGGCTGTATCTATTCGATGTGGTGGAGCAATGCCATTGAGTGTAGCCTAGGTTGCCCGGAACGTGGAAATGACCATTACCTTCACACTGGTTGCAATTATTCGTTTTATACGATGGAAAAGCTGTTGTATTTATATCGAGTTTTATGCTTCTGGCGTTGACTTCTTAGGCCCTAACTATTTGATCTGGTGCAGAAACGCCATAGGGTGAAACGTAGATTGCCCGGAACGTAGAAATGACCATTACTTTCACACAGGTTGCAATTATTCCTGTTATACGATGGTAAAACTGTTGTATTTTTAATCTATTTTATGCTTCTGGCGTTGAATTCTAAGTCCCTAGCTATTCGATCTGGTGGAGCAACGCCCTAGAGTGAAGCCTAGGTTGCGCGGAATGTAGAAATGACAATTACTTTCACACTGTTTGCAATTATTCATTTTATGCGATGGAAAAGCAGTTGTATTTATATCGTATTTTGTGCTTCGGGCCTTGATTTCTTAGGCCCTAACTATTCGATCTGGTGGTGCAACGGCCTAGAGTGAAGCCTAGGTTGCTCGGAATGTAGAAATGTCCATAACTTTCATACTGGTTGCAATTATTCGTTTTATACGATGGAAAAGCTGTTGTATTTGTATTGTATTTCATGCTTCTGGCGTTGACTTCTAAGGCCCCAACTATTCGATCTGGTGGAGCAACGCCCTAGAGTGACGCCTCTGTTGCCCGGAACGTAGAAATGACCATTACATTCACACTGGTTGCAATTATTCGTTTTATACGATGGAAAAGCTGTTGTATTTATATTGCATTTTATGCTTCTGGCGTTGATTTCTAAGGCCCTAACTCTTCGATCTGGTGGAGCAACGCCTCAGAGTTAAGTCTAGGATGCCCGAAACTCCGAAATGATTATTACTTTCACACTGGTGGCAATTATTTGTGCTATACAATGGTAAAAGTGTTGTATTTATATTGTTTTATATGCTTCTTGCGTTGTCTTCTAAGGCCGTAGCTACTCGATGTGGTGGAGAAACCTCCAAGGGTGAAGTCTATGTTGCCGAGAACGCAGAAGTGACCATTACTTTCACACTGGTTGCAATTATTCCTTTTATACGATGGAAAAACTGTTGTATTATTTTTGTGTTTTATACTTCTGGCGTTGACTTCTAAGGCCCTAACTATTCGATGTGGTGGAGCAACGCCATAGAGTGATGCCTATGTTGCCCGGAACGTAGAAATTACCATATCTTTCACACTGGTTGCAATTATTCGTTCTATACAATGGAAAAACTGTTGTATTTATATTGTACTTTATGCTTCTGGCGCTGACTTCTAAGGCTCTATGTATTCGGTCTGGTGGAGCAACGTCCAATGGTGAAGCCTATGTTGCCCGGAACGTAGAAATGACCATAACTTTCACACTGGTTGCAATTATTCGTTTTATACGATGGAAAGGCTGTTGTATTTATTTTGCATTTTATGCTTCTGGCCTTGACTTCAAAGGCCCTAGCTCTTCTATCTGGTGGATCAATGCCTCAGAGTTAGGTCTAGGATGCCCGAAACGTCGAAATGATCATTAATTTCACACTGATTGCAATTATTCATGCGATACGATGGAAAAACTGTTGCATTTTTATTGTATTTTCTGCGTCTGGCTTTGACTTCTAAGGCCCTAACTATTCGATCTGGTGGAGCAACGCCCTAGAGTGAAGCCTAGGTTGCTCGGAACGAAGAAATGACCATTACCTTCACGTTTGTTGCAATTATTCCTGTTACACGATGAAAAAACTGTTGTATTTTTATCGGATTTTATGATTCAGGCGTTGACCTCTAAGGCCGTAGCTATTCGATGTGGTGGAGCAACGCCATAGAGTGAAGCCTAGGTTGCGCGGAACGTAGAAATGACCATTACTTTCACACTGTTTGCAATTATTCATTTTACACGATGGAAAAGCTGTTGTATTTATATTGTATTTCATGCTTCTGGCGCTGACTACTAAGGCCCTAACTATTCGATCAGGTGGACCAACGCCCTAGAGTGAAGCCTAGGTTGCTCGGAATGTAGAAAGGTCCATAACTTTCACACTGGTTGCAATTATTCGCTTTATACAATGGAAAAGCTGTTGTATTTATATTGTATTTTATGCTTCTGGCGTTGACTTCTTAGGCCCTAACTATTCGAACTGTCGGAATGACGCCCTAGAGTGAAGCCTAGGTTGCCCGGAACGTAGAAATGACCATTACTTTCACACTGTTTGCAAATATACATTATATGCGATGGAAAAACTGTTGTATTTATATTGTATTTTATGCTTCTGGCGTTGACGTCTTAGGGCCTAACTATTTCATCTGGTGGAGCACCGCCCTAGAGTGAAGCCTAGTTTGCCCGGAACGTAGAACATACATTTAGCTTCACACTGGTTGCTATTATTCCTGTCATACGATGCAAAAGGGTAGTATTTATATTGTATTTTATGCTTCTGGCGTTGACTTCTAAGGCCGTAGCTATTCGATGTGGTGGAGCAACGCCATAGAGTGAAGCCTACGTTGGCCCGAATGTAGAAATGACCATATCTTTCAAACTGCTTGCAATTATTCCTGCTATACGATGGAAAAACTGTTGTATTTATATTGTATTTTATGCTTCGGGCGTTGACTTCTATGGTCCTACCTATTCGATCTGGTGGTGCAACACCCTACAGTGAAGCCTAGGTTGCCCGGAACGTAGGTATGTCCATAACCTTCACACAGGTTGCAATTATTTGTTTTATACCATGGAAAGACTGTTGTATTTATTTTGTAGTTTATGCTTCTGGCGTTGACTTCTAAGGCCCTATGTATTCGATCTGGTGGAACAACGTCCAAGGGTGAAGCCTATATTTCCCGGAACGTAGAAATGACTATAAATTTCACACTGGTTGCAATTATCCGTTTTATACAATGGAAAAGCTGTTGTATTTATATTGTATTTTATGCTTCTGGCGTTGACTTCCAAGGCCCTATGTATTCTGTCTGGTGGAGCAACGTCCAAAGGTGAAGCCTATGTTGCCCGGAACGTAGAAATGACCATAACTTTCACACTGGTTGCAATTATTCGTTTTATACGATGGAAAGGCTGTTGTATTTATTTTGTGTTTTATGCTTCTGGCCTTGACTTCAAAGGCCCTAGCTCTTCTATCTGGTGGATCAGTGCCTCAGAGTTAGGTCTAGGATGCCCGAAACGTCGAAATGATCATTAATTTCACACTGGTTGCAATTATTCATGCTATACGATGGAAAAACTGTTGCATTTTTATTGTATTTTCTGCGTCTGGCTTTGACTTCTAAGGTCCTAGCAATTCGAACTGGTGGGGCAATGTCCAAGAGTGAAGCCTAGGTTGCCCGGAACGTAGAAATGACCATAACTTTCACACTGGTTGCAATTATTCGTTTTATACGATGGAAAGGCTGTTGCATTTCTATTGTATTTTATGCATCTGACGTTGACTTATTAGGCCCTAACTAATCGATCTGGTCGAGCCATGCCTCAGAGTTAAGTCTAGGATGCCCGAAACCACGAAATGATCATTAATTTCACACTGGTTGCAATTATTCATTCTATACGAAGGTAAAACTGTTGCATTTTTATTGTATTTTCTGCTTCTGGCTTTGACTTCTAAGGTCCTAGCTATTCGATCTGGTGGGGCAATGTCCAAGAGTGGAGCCTAGGTTGCTCGGAACGTAGATATGACCATATCTTTCACACTCGTTGCAATTACTCCTGTTATACGATGAAAAAAATGTGTTATTTATATTGTATTTTATGCTTCTGGCGTTGACTTCTAAGCCCCTAACTATTCCATCTGGTGAAGCAACGCCTTAGAGTGAAGCCTAGGTTGCGCGGAACGTAGAAATGACCATTAGCTTCACGCTTGCTGCAATTATTGCTGATATACGATGAAAAAACTGTTGTACTTTTATTGCATTTTATGCTTCAGTCGTTGACTTCTAAGGCCGTAGCTATTCGATGTAGTGGAGCAACGCCATAGAGTGAAGCCTATGTTGCCCGGAACGTAGAAATTACCATATCTTTCACACTGGTTGCAATTATTCGTTCTATACAATGGAAAAACTGTTGTATTTATATTGTATTTTATGCTTCAGGCATTGACTTCTAAGGTCCTATGTATTCGGTCTGGTGGAGCAACGTCGAAAGGTGAAGCCTATGTTGCCCGGAACGTAGAAATGACCATAACTTTCACACTGGTTGCAATTATTCGTTTTATACGATGGAAAGGCTGTTGTATTTATTTTGTATTTTATGCTTCTGGCATTGACTTCTAAGGCCCTAACTCTTCTATCTGGTGGATCAATGCCTCAGAGTTAAGTCTAGGATGCCCGAAACGTCGAAATGATCATTAATTTCACACTGGTTGCAATTATTCCTGTTATACGATGGAAAAACTGTTGTATTTTTATCGTGTTTTATACTTCTGGCGTTGACTTCTAAGGCCCTAACTATTCGATCTGGTGGAGCAACGCCCTAGAGTGAAGCCTAGGTTGCTCGGAACGTAGAAATGACCATTACCTTCACACTGTTTGCAATTATTCATTTTATACAATGGCAAAGCTGTTGTATTTATATTGCATTTCATGCTCCTGGCGTTGACTTCTAAGGCCGTAGGTATTAGATGTGGTGGAGCAACGCCCTAGAGTGACGCCTCTGTTGCCCGGAACGTAGAAATGACCATTACATTCACACTGGTTGCAATTATTCGTTTTATACGATGGAAAAGCTGTTGTATTTATATTGCATTTTATGCTTCTGGCGTTGATTTCTAAGGCCCTAACTCTTCGATCTGGTGGAGCAACGCCTCAGAGTTAAGTCTAGGATGCCCGAAACTCCGAAATGATTATTACTTTCACACTGGTGGCAATTATTTGTGCTATACAATGGTAAAAGTGTTGTATTTATATTGTTTTATATGCTTCTTGCGTTGCCTTCTAAGGCCGTAGCTACTCGATGTGGTGGAGAAACCTCCAAGGGTGAAGTCTATGTTGCCGAGAACGCAGAAGTGACCATTACTTTCACATTGGTTGCAATTATTCCTTTTATACGATGGAAAAACTGTTGTATTTTTATTGTATTTTATGCTTCAGGCGTTTACTTCTAAGGCTGTATCTATTCGATGTGGTGGAGCAATGCCATTGAGTGTAGCCTAGGTCGCCCGGAACGTGGAAATGACCATTACTTTCACACTGTTTGCAATTATTCATTTTATGCGATGGAAAAGCAGTTGTATTTATATCGTATTTTATGCTTCGGGCGTTGACTTCTAAGGCTGTATCTATTCGATGTGGTGGAGCAATGCCATTGAGTGTAGCCTAGGTTGCCCGGAACGTGGAAATGACCATTACCTTCACACTGGTTGCAATTATTCGCTTTATACGATGGAAGAGCTGTTGTATTTATATCGAGTTTTATGTTTCTGGCGTTGACTTCTTAGGCCCTAACTATTTGATCTGGTGCAGAAACGCCATAGGGTGAAACGTAGATTGCCCGGAACGTAGAAATGTCCACTACTTTCACACTGGTTGCAATTATTCCTGTTATACGAAGGAAAAACTGTAGTATTTTATTGTATTTTATGCTTCTAGCGTTGTATTCTAAGGCCGTAGCTATTCGATGTGGTGGAGCACCGCCATAGAGTGAAGCCAAGGTTGCAGGGAACGCAGAAATGACCATACCTTTCACACAGGTTGCAATTATTCCTGTTATACGATGGTAAAACTGTTGTATTTATATTGTATATTATGCATCTGGCGTTGACTTCTAAGACCCTATGTATCCGATCTGGCGGAGCAACGTCCAAAGGTGAAGCCTTTGTTTCCCGGAACGTAGAAATGACCATAAATTTCACACGGGTTGAAATTATCCGTTTTATACGATGGAAAAGCTGTTGTATTTATATAGTATTTTATGCTTCTGGCGTAGACTTCTAAGGCTGTATCTATTCGATGTGGTGGAGCAATGCCATTGAGTGTAGCCTAGGTTGCCCGGAACGTGGAAATGACCATTACCTTCACACTGGTTGCAATTATTCGTTTTATACGATGGAAAAGCTGTTGTATTTATATCGAGTTTTATGCTTCTGGCGTTGACTTCTTAGGCCCTAACTATTTGATCTGGTGCAGAAACGCCATAGGGTGAAACGTAGATTGCCCGGAACGTAGAAATGACCATTACTTTCACACAGGTTGCAATTATTCCTGTTATACGATGGTAAAACTGTTGTATTTTTAATCTATTTTATGCTTCTGGCGTTGAATTCTAAGTCCCTAGCTATTCGATCTGGTGGAGCTACGCCCTAGAGTGAAGCCTAGGTTGCGCGGAACGTAGAAATGACCATTACTTTCACACTGTTTGCAATTATTCATTTTATGCGATGGAAAAGCAGTTGTATTTATATCGTATTTTATGCTTCGGGCGTTGACTTCTAAGGCTGTATCTATTCGATGTGGTGGAGCAATGCCATTGAGTGTAGCCTAGGTTGCCCGGAACGTGGAAATGACCATTACCTTCACACTGGTTGCAATTATTCGTTTTATACGATGGAAAAGCTGTTGTATTTATATCGAGTTTTATGCTTCTGGCGTTGACTTCTTAGGCCCTAACTATTTGAACTGGTGCAGAAACGCCATAGGGTGAAACGTAGATTGCCCGGAACGTAGAAATGACCATTACTTTCACACAGGTTGCAATTATTCCTGTTATACGATGGTAAAACTGTTGTATTTTTAATCTATTTTATGCTTCTGGCGTTGAATTCTAAGTCCCTAGCTATTCGATCTGGTGGAGCAACGCCCTAGAGTGAAGCCTAGGTTGCGCGGAACGTAGAAATGACAATTACTTTCACACTGTTTGCAATTATTCATTTTATGCGATGGAAAAGCAGTTGTATTTATATCGTATTTTGTGCTTCGGGCCTTGATTTCTTAGGCCCTAACTATTCGATCTGGTGGAGCAACGGCCTAGAGTGAAGCCTAGGTTGCTCGGAATCTAGAAATGTCCATAACTTTCATACTGGTTGCAATTATTCGTTTTATACGATGGAAAAGCTGTTGTATTTGTATTGTATTTCATGCTTCTGGCGTTGACTTCTAAGGCCCCAACTATTCGATCTGGTGGAGCAACGCCCTAGAGTGACGCCTCTGTTGCCCGGAACGTAGAAATGACCATTACATTCACACTGGTTGCAATTATTCGTTTTATACGATGGAAAAGCTGTTGTATTTATATTGCATTTTATGCTTCTGGCGTTGATTTCTAAGGCCCTAACTCTTCGATCTGGTGGAGCAACGCCTCAGAGTTAAGTCTAGGATGCCCGGGAAGTGGAAATGACCATAGCAATCACACTGGTTGCAATTATTCCTGTTACACGAAGGAAAAACTGTTGCACCTTTATTGTATTTTATGCTTCTGGCGTTGACTTCATAGGCCCTAACTATTCGATCTGGTGGAGCAACGTCCTAGAGTGAAGCCTAGGTTGACCGGAACGTAGAAATGACCATAACTTTCACACTGGTTACCATTATTCGTTTTATACGATGGTAAAACTGTTGTATTTATATCGTATTTTATGCTTCTAGCGTTGACTTCTTAGGCCCTAACTATTCCATCTGGTGGAACAACGCCCTAGGGCGAAGCCTAGGCTGCCCGGAACGTAGAAATGACCAGTACTTTCACACTCGTTTCATTTATTCGTTTTATACAATGTAAAAACGGTTCTATTTATTTTGCATTTTATGCTTCGGGCACTGACTTCTAAGGCCCTAACTATTCGATCTGGTGGAGCAACGCCCTAGAGTGAAGCCTAGGTTGCCCGGGAAGTAGAAATGACCATAGCAATCACACTGGTTGCAATTATTCCTGTTACACGAAGGAAAAACTGTTGCACCTTTATTGTATTTTATGCTTCTGGCGTTGACTTCATAGGCCCTAACTATTCGATCTGGTGGAGCAACGCCCTA
Source organism: Calliopsis andreniformis (assembly GCF_051401765.1). Lineage (NCBI taxonomy): Eukaryota > Metazoa > Arthropoda > Insecta > Hymenoptera > Andrenidae > Calliopsis > Calliopsis andreniformis. Next base: position 1,962,207 of record NW_027480460.1, on the reverse strand, counting down.
GAGTTAAGCCTAGGTTGCTCGAAATGTAGAAATGACCATAACTTTCACACTGGTTGCTATTATTCGTTTTATATGATGGAAAACCTGTTATATTTATATTGAAATTTATGCTTCGGGCGTTGACTTCTAAGGCCCTAGCAATCCCATCTGGTGGTGCAACACCCTAGAGTGAAGCCTAGGTCGCCCGGAACGTAGAAGTGACCATTACTTCCACACTGTTTGCGAATATACATTATATACGATGGAAAATCTGTTGTACTTATTTTGTAATTTATGCTACTGGCGTTGACTTCTTAGGCCCTAACAATTTGATCTGGCGGAGCACTGCCCTAGAGTGAAGCCTAGGTTGACCGGAACGTAGAACATACCATTACCTTCACACTGGTTGCAATTATTCCTGTTATACGATGGAAAAACTGTTGCACATTTATTGTATTTTATGCTTCTGGCGTTGACTTCATAGGCCCTAACTATTCGATCTGGTAGAGCAACGTCCTAGTGTGAAGCCTAGGTTGACTGGAACGTAGAAATGACCATAACTTCCACACTGGTTACCATTATTCGTTTTATACGATGGAAAAGCTGTTGTATTTAAATCGTATTTTATGCTTCTGGCGTTGACTTTTAAGGCCGTAGCTATTAGATGTGGTGGAGCAACGCCCTTGAGTGTCGCATAGGTTGCTCGGAACGTAGAAACGACCATTACTTTCACAATGTCTGCAATTATTCGTTTTCTACGATGGAAAAGCTGTTGTATTTGTATCGTATTTTATGCTTCTGGCGTTGACTTCTTAGGCCCTAACTATTCCATCTGGTGGAACAACGCCCTAGGGTCAAGCCTAGGTTGCCCGTAACGTAGAAATGACCATTACTTTCACAATGTTCGCAATCATTCATTTTATACGATGGAAAAACTGTTGTACTTATACTGTATTTTATGCTTCGGGCGTTCACCTCTTAGGCCCTAACTATTCGATCTGGTGGAGCAACGTCCAAGGGTGAAGCCTATGTTGCCCGGAACGTAGATATGACCATTACTTTCACACTGGTTGCAATTATTCGTTTTATACGATGGAAGAGCTGTTGAATTTATATCGTATTTTAGGCTTCTGGCGTTGACTTCTTAGGTCCTAACTATTCGATCTGGTGGAACAACGCCATAGAGTGAAGCCTAGGCTGCGCGGAACGTAGAAATGACATATACTTTCACACTGTTTGTAATTATTCATTATATACGATGGAAATGCTGTTGTATTTATATTGTATTTTATGCTTCTGGCGTTGAGTTCATAGGCACTAACTATTTGATCTGGTGGAGCACCGCCCTAGAGTAAAGCCTAGGTTGCCCGGAACGTAAAAATGACCATTGCCTTCACGTTTGTTGCAATTATTCCTGTTACACGATGAAAAAACTGTTGTATTTTTATCGGATTTTATGACTCAGGCGTTGACCTCTAAGGCCGTAGCTATTCGATATGGTGGAGCAACGCCATAGAGTGAAGCCTAGGTTACGCGGAACGTAGAAATGACCATTACTTTCACACTGTTTGCAATTATTCATTTTACACGATGGAAAAGCTGTTGTATTTATATTGTATTTCATGCTTCTGGCGCTGACTTCTAAGGCCCTAACTATTCAATCAGGGGACCAACGCCCTAGAGTGAAGCCTAGGTTGCTCGGAATGTAGAAAGGTCCATAACTTTGACACTGGTTGCAATTATTCGCTTTATACGATGGAAAAGCTGTTGTATTTATATCGAGTTTTATGCTTCTGGCGTTGACTTCTTAGGCCCTAACTATTTGATCTGGTGCAGAAACGCCATCGGGTGAAACGTAGATTGCCCGGAACGTAGAAATGACCATTACTTTCACACAGGTTGCAATTATTCCTGTTATACGATGGTAAAACTGTTGTATTTTTAATCTATTTTATGCTTCTGGCGTTGAATTCTAAGTCCCTAGCTATTCGATCTGGTGGAGCAACGCCCTAGAGTGAAGCCTAGGTTGCGCGGTACGTAGAAATGACCATTACTTTCACACTGTTTGCAATTATTCATTTTACACGATGGAAAAGCTGTTGTATTTATATTGTATTTCATGCTTCTGGCGCTGACTTCTAAGGCCCTAACTATTCAATCAGGGGACCAACGCCCTAGAGTGAAGCCTAGGTTGCTCGGAATGTAGAAAGGTCCATAACTTTGACACTGGTTGCAATTATTCGCTTTATACGATGGAAAAGCTGTTGTATTTATATCGAGTTTTATGCTTCTGGCGTTGACTTCTTAGGCCCTAACTATTTGATCTGGTGCAGAAACGCCATCGGGTGAAACGTAGATTGCCCGGAACGTAGAAATGACCATTACTTTCACACAGGTTGCAATTATTCCTGTTATACGATGGTAAAACTGTTGTATTTTTAATCTATTTTATGCTTCTGGCGTTGAATTCTAAGTCCCTAGCTATTCGATCTGGTGGAGCAACGCCCTAGAGTGAAGCCTAGGTTGCGCGGTACGTAGAAATGACCATTACTTTCACACTGTTTGCAATTATTCATTTTATGCGATGGAAAAGCAGTTGTATTTATATCGTATTTTATGCTTCGGGCGTTGACTTCTAAGGCTGTATCTATTCGATGTGGTGGAGCAATGCCATTGAGTGTAGCCTAGGTAGCCCGGAACGTGGAAATGACCATTACCTTCACACTGGTTGCAATTATTCGTTTTATACGATGGAAAAGCTGTTGCATTTATATCGAGTTTTATGCTTCTGGCGTTGACTTCTTAGGCCCTAACTATTTGATCTGGTGCAGAAACGCCATAGGGTGAAACGTAGATTGCCCGGAACGTAGAAATGACCATTACTTTCACACAGGTTGCAATTATTCCTGTTATACGATGGTAAAACTGTTGTATTTTTAATCTATTTTATGCTTCTGGCGTTGAATTCTAAGTCCCTAGCTATTCGATCTGGTGGAGCAACGCCCTAGAGTGAAGCCTAGGTTGCGCGGAACGTAGAAATGACAATTACTTTCACACTGTTTGCAATTATTCATTTTATGCGATGGAAAAGCAGTTGTATTTATATCGTATTTTGTGCTTCGGGCCTTGATTTCTTAGGCCCTAACTATTCGATCTGGTGGAGCAACGGCCTAGAGTGAAGCCTAGGTTGCTCGGAATGTAGAAATGTCCATAACTTTCATACTGGTTGCAATTATTCGTTTTATACGATGGAAAAGCTGTTGTATTTGTATTGTATTTCATGCTTCTGGCGTTGACTTCTAAGGCCCCAACTATTCGATCTGGTGGAGCAACGCCCTAGAGTGACGCCTCTGTTGCCCGGAACGTAGAAATGACCATTACATTCACACTGGTTGCAATTATTCGTTTTATACGATGGAAAAGCTGTTGTATTTATATTGCATTTTATGCTTCTGGCGTTGATTTCTAAGGCCCTAACTCTTCGATCTGGTGGAGCAACGCCTCAGAGTTAAGTCTAGGATGCCCGAAACTCCGAAATGATTATTACTTTCACACTGGTGGCAATTATTTGTGCTATACAATGGTAAAAGTGTTGTATTTATATTGTTTTATATGCTTCTTGCGTTGTCTTCTAAGGCCGTAGCTACTCGATGTGGTGGAGAAACCTCCAAGGGTGAAGTCTATGTTGCCGAGAACGCAGAAGTGACCATTACTTTCACACTGGTTGCAATTATTCCTTTTATACGATGGAAAAACTGTTGTATTATTTTTGTGTTTTATACTTCTGGCGTTGACTTCTAAGGCCCTAACTATTCGATGTGGTGGAGCAACGCCATAGAGTGATGCCTATGTTGCCCGGAACGTAGAAATTACCATATCTTTCACACTGGTTGCAATTATTCGTTCTATACAATGGAAAAACTGTTGTATTTATATTGTACTTTATGCTTCTGGCGCTGACTTCTAAGGCTCTATGTATTCGGTCTGGTGGAGCAACGTCCAAAGGTGAAGCCTATGTTGCCCGGAACGTAGAAATGACCATAACTTTCACACTGGTTGCAATTATTCGTTTTATACGATGGAAAGGCTGTTGTATTTATTTTGCATTTTATGCTTCTGGCCTTGACTTCAAAGGCCCTAGCTCTTCTATCTGGTGGATCAATGCCTCAGAGTTAGGTCTAGGATGCCCGAAACGTCGAAATGATCATTAATTTCACACTGGTTGCAATTATTCATGCGATACGATGGAAAAACTGTTGCATTTTTATTGTATTTTCTGCGTCTGGCTTTGACTTCTAAGGCCCTAACTATTCGATCTGGTGGAGCAACGCCCTAGAGTGAAGCCTAGGTTGCTCGGAACGTAGAAACGACCATTACCTTCACACTGTTTGCAATTATTCATTTTATACCATGGCAAAGTTGTTGTATTTATATTGTATTTTATGCTTCCGGCGTTAACTTCTAAGGCCGTAGCTATCAGATGTGGAGCAGCAACGCCCTAGAGTGACGCGTAGGTTGCCCGGAACGTAGAAATGACCGTTACCTTCACAATGTTCGCAATCATTCATTTTATACGATGGAAAAACTGTAGTACTTATATTGTATTTTATGCTTCGGGCGTTGACTTCTAAGGCCCTAACTATTCGATTTGGTGGAGCAGCGCCCTACAGTGAAGTCTAGGTTGCCCGGAACGTAGATATGTACATAACTATCACACAGGTTGCAATTATTCGTTTTATACGATGGAAAGACTGTTGTATTTATTTTGTAGTTTATGCTTCTGCCGTTGACTTCTAAGGCCCTAACTCTTCGATCTGGTGGAGCAACGCCTCAGAGTTAAGTCTAGGATGCCCGAAATGTCGATATGATCATTACTTTCGCACTGGTTGCAATTAGTCATGCTATACGATGGAAAAATCTGCTGCATTTTTATTGTATTTGGAGCTTCTGGCGTTGACTTCTGAGGGCGTAGCTACTAGATATGGTGGAGCAACGCCCTAGAGTGACGCCTAGGTTAGCCGGAACGTAGAAATGACCATTACTTTCCACTGTTTGCAATTATTCATTTCATGCGATAGAAAAGCTGTTGTATTTATGTTGTATTTTATGCTCCTGGCGTTGACTTCTAAGGCCGTAGCTATTAGATGTGGTGGAGCAACGCCCTAGAGTGTCGCCTAGGTTTACCGGAACGTAGAAATGACCATTACTTTCACAATGTCTGCAATTATTCATTTTATACGATGGAAAAACTGTTGTACTTATATTGTATTTTATCCTTCTGTCGTTGAATTCTAAGTCCCTAGCTATTCGATCTGGTGGAGCAACACACTAGAGTGAAGCCTAGGTTACCCGGAACGTAGAAATGACCAGTACTTTCACACTGGTTGCAGTTATTCGTTTTATACAGTGGAAAAACTGTTCTATTTATTTTGCATTTTATGCTTCGGGCGTTGACTTCTAAGGCTGTAACTATTCGATATGGTGGAGCAACGCCCTAGAGTGAAGCGTAGGTTGCCCGGAACGTAGAAATGACCATTACTTTCACACTGGTTGCATTTATTCGTTTTATACAATGGAAAAACTGTTCTATTTATTTTGCATTTTATGCTTCGGGCACTGACTTCTAAGGCCCTAACTATTCCATCTGGTGGAGCAACGCCCTAGAGTGAAGCCTAGGTTGCCCGGGAAGTAGAAGTGACCATAGCAATCACACTGGTTGCAATTATTCCTGTTACACGAAGGAAAAACTGTTGCACCTTTATTGTATTTTATGCTTCTGGCGTTGACTTCATAGGCCCTAACTATTCGATCTGGTGGAGCAACGCCCTAGAGTGAAGCCTAGGTTGCCCGGGAAGTGGAAATGACCATAGCAATCACACTGGTTGCAATTATTCCTGTTACACGAAGGAAAAACTGTTGCACCTTTATTGTATTTTATGCTTCTGGCGTTGACTTCATAGGCCCTAACTATTCGATCTGGTGGAGCAACGTCCTAGAGTGAAGCCTAGGTTGACCGGAACGTAGAAATGACCATAACTTTCACACTGGTTACCATTATTCGTTTTATACGATGGTAAAACTGTTGTATTTATATCGTATTTTATGCTTCTGGCGTTGACTTCTTAGGCCCTAACTATTCCATCTGGTGGAACAACGCCCTAGGGCGAAGCCTAGGCTGCCCGGAACGTAGAAATGACCAGTACTTTCACACTCGTTTCATTTATTCGTTTTATACAATGTAAAAACGGTTCTATTTATTTTGCATTTTATGCTTCGGGCACTGACTTCTAAGGCCCTAACTATTCGATCTGGTGGAGCAACGCCCTAGAGTGAAGCCTAGGTTGCCCGGGAAGTAGAAATGACCATAGCAATCACACTGGTTGCAATTATTCCTGTTACACGAAGGAAAAACTGTTGCACCTTTATTGTATTTTATGCTTCTGGCGTTGACTTCATAGGCCCTAACTATTCGATCTGGTGGAGCAACGCCCTAGAGTTAAGCCTAGGTTGCTCGAAATGTAGAAATGACCATAACTTTCACACTGGTTGCTATTATTCGTTTTATATGATGGAAAACCTGTTATATTTATATTGAAATTTATGCTTCGGGCGTTGACTTCTAAGGCCCTAGCAATCCCATCTGGTGGTGCAACACCCTAGAGTGAAGCCTAGGTCGCCCGGAACGTAGAAGTGACCATTACTTCCACACTGTTTGCGAATATACATTATATACGATGGAAAATCTGTTGTACTTATTTTGTAATTTATGCTACTGGCGTTGACTTCTTAGGCCCTAACAATTTGATCTGGCGGAGCACTGCCCTAGAGTGAAGCCTAGGTTGACCGGAACGTAGAACATACCATTACCTTCACACTGGTTGCAATTATTCCTGTTATACGATGGAAAAACTGTTGCACATTTATTGTATTTTATGCTTCTGGCGTTGACTTCATAGGCCCTAACTATTCGATCTGGTAGAGCAACGTCCTAGTGTGAAGCCTAGGTTGACTGGAACGTAGAAATGACCATAACTTCCACACTGGTTACCATTATTCGTTTTATACGATGGAAAAGCTGTTGTATTTAAATCGTATTTTATGCTTCTGGCGTTGACTTTTAAGGCCGTAGCTATTAGATGTGGTGGAGCAACGCCCTTGAGTGTCGCATAGGTTGCTCGGAACGTAGAAACGACCATTACTTTCACAATGTCTGCAATTATTCGTTTTCTACGATGGAAAAGCTGTTGTATTTGTATCGTATTTTATGCTTCTGGCGTTGACTTCTTAGGCCCTAACTATTCCATCTGGTGGAACAACGCCCTAGGGTCAAGCCTAGGTTGCCCGTAACGTAGAAATGACCATTACTTTCACAATGTTCGCAATCATTCATTTTATACGATGGAAAAACTGTTGTACTTATACTGTATTTTATGCTTCGGGCGTTCACCTCTTAGGCCCTAACTATTCGATCTGGTGGAGCAACGTCCAAGGGTGAAGCCTATGTTGCCCGGAACGTAGATATGACCATTACTTTCACACTGGTTGCAATTATTCGTTTTATACGATGGAAGAGCTGTTGAATTTATATCGTATTTTAGGCTTCTGGCGTTGACTTCTTAGGTCCTAACTATTCGATCTGGTGGAACAACGCCATAGAGTGAAGCCTAGGCTGCGCGGAACGTAGAAATGACATATACTTTCACACTGTTTGTAATTATTCATTATATACGATGGAAATGCTGTTGTATTTATATTGTATTTTATGCTTCTGGCGTTGAGTTCTTAGGCACTAACTATTTGATCTGGTGGAGCACCGCCCTAGAGTAAAGCCTAGGTTGCCCGGAACGTAAAAATGACCATTACCTTCACGTTTGTTGCAATTATTCCTGTTACACGATGAAAAAACTGTTGTATTTTTATCGGATTTTATGACTCAGGCGTTGACCTCTAAGGCCGTAGCTATTCTATATGGTGGAGCAACGCCATAGAGTGAAGCCTAGGTTACGCGGAACGTAGAAATGACCATTACTTTCACACTGTTTGCAATTATTCATTTTACACGATGGAAAAGCTGTTGTATTTATATTGTATTTCATGCTTCTGGCGCTGACTTCTAAGGCCCTAACTATTCAATCAGGGGACCAACGCCCTAGAGTGAAGCCTAGGTTGCTCGGAATGTAGAAAGGTCCATAACTTTGACACTGGTTGCAATTATTCGCTTTATACGATGGAAAAGCTGTTGTATTTATATCGAGTTTTATGCTTCTGGCGTTGACTTCTTAGGCCCTAACTATTTGATCTGGTGCAGAAACGCCATCGGGTGAAACGTAGATTGCCCGGAACGTAGAAATGACCATTACTTTCACACAGGTTGCAATTATTCCTGTTATACGATGGTAAAACTGTTGTATTTTTAATCTATTTTATGCTTCTGGCGTTGAATTCTAAGTCCCTAGCTATTCGATCTGGTGGAGCAACGCCCTAGAGTGAAGCCTAGGTTGCGCGGTACGTAGAAATGACCATTACTTTCACACTGTTTGCAATTATTCATTTTATGCGATGGAAAAGCAGTTGTATTTATATCGTATTTTGTGCTTCGGGCCTTGATTTCTTAGGCCCTAACTATTCGATCTGGTGGAGCAACGGCCTAGAGTGAAGCCTAGGTTGCTCGGAATGTAGAAATGTCCATAACTTTCATACTGGTTGCAATTATTCGTTTTATACGATGGAAAAGCTGTTGTATTTGTATTGTATTTCATGCTTCTGGCGTTGACTTCTAAGGCCCCAACTATTCGATCTGGTGGAGCAACGCCCTAGAGTGACGCCTCTGTTGCCCGGAACGTAGAAATGACCATTACATTCACACTGGTTGCAATTATTCGTTTTATACGATGGAAAAGCTGTTGTATTTATATTGCATTTTATGCTTCTGGCGTTGATTTCTAAGGCCCTAACTCTTCGATCTGGTGGAGCAACGCCTCAGAGTTAAGTCTAGGATGCCCGAAACTCCGAAATGATTATTACTTTCACACTGGTGGCAATTATTTGTGCTATACAATGGTAAAAGTGTTGTATTTATATTGTTTTATATGCTTCTTGCGTTGTCTTCTAAGGCCGTAGCTACTCGATGTGGTGGAGAAACCTCCAAGGGTGAAGTCTATGTTGCCGAGAACGCAGAAGTGACCATTACTTTCACACTGGTTGCAATTATTCCTTTTATACGATGGAAAAACTGTTGTATTATTTTTGTGTTTTATACTTCTGGCGTTGACTTCTAAGGCCCTAACTATTCGATGTGGTGGAGCAACGCCATAGAGTGATGCCTATGTTGCCCGGAACGTAGAAATTACCATATCTTTCACACTGGTTGCAATTATTCGTTCTATACAATGGAAAAACTGTTGTATTTATATTGTACTTTATGCTTCTGGCGCTGACTTCTAAGGCTCTATGTATTCGGTCTGGTGGAGCAACGTCCAAAGGTGAAGCCTATGTTGCCCGGAACGTAGAAATGACCATAACTTTCACACTGGTTGCAATTATTCGTTTTATACGATGGAAAGGCTGTTGTATTTATTTTGCATTTTATGCTTCTGGCCTTGACTTCAAAGGCCCTAGCTCTTCTATCTGGTGGATCAATGCCTCAGAGTTAGGTCTAGGATGCCCGAAACGTCGAAATGATCATTAATTTCACACTGGTTGCAATTATTCATGCGATACGATGGAAAAACTGTTGCATTTTTATTGTATTTTCTGCGTCTGGCTTTGACTTCTAAGGCCCTAACTATTCGATCTGGTGGAGCAACGCCCTAGAGTGAAGCCTAGGTTGCTCGGAACGAAGAAATGACCATTACCTTCACACTGTTTGCAATTATTCATTTTATACAATGGCAAAGCTGTTGTATTTATATTGCATTTTATGCTCCTGGCGTTGACTTCTAAGGCCGTAGGTATTAGATGTGGTGGGGCAACGCCCTAGAGTGACGCCTCTGTTGCCCGGAACGTAGAAATGACCATTACATTCACACTGGTTGCAATTATTCGTTTTATACGATGGAAAGGCTGTTGTATTTATATTGCATTTTATGCTTCTGGCGTTGATTTCTAAGGCCCTAACTCTTCGATCTGGTGGAGCAACGCCTCAGAGTTAAGTCTAGGATGCCCGAAATTCCGAAATGATTATTACTTTCACACTGGTGGCAATTATTTGTGCTATACAATGGTAAAAGTGTTGTATTTATATTGTTTTATATGCTTCTTGCGTTGTCTTCTAAGGCCGTAGCTATTCGATGTGGTGGAGAAACCTCCAAGGCTGAAGCCTATGTTGCCGAGAACGTAGAAGTGACCATTACTTTCACACTGGTTGCAATTATCCGTTTTATACGTTGGAAAAGCTGTTGCATTAATATGGTATTTTATGCTTCTGGCGCTGACTTCTTAGGCCCTAACTATTCGATCTGGTGGAGCAACGCCCTAGAGTGAAACCTAGGTTGCCAGGAACGTAGAAATGACCATTACTATCACACTGGTTGCAATTATTCATTTTATACGATGGAAAAACTGTTGTACATATATTGTATTTAATTCTTCTGGCGTTGACTTCCAAGGCCGTATCTATTCGATGTGGTGCAGCAATGCCCTAGAGTGAAGCCTAGGTTGCCCGGAACGTAGAAATGGCCATTACTTTCACAATGTCTGCAATTACTCATTTTATACGATGAAAAAACTGTTGTACTTGTATTGTATTTTATTCTCCTGGCGTTGACTTCTTAGGCCCTAACTATTCGATCTGGTGGAACAACGCCCTAGTGTGACGCCCAGGTTGCCCGCAACGTAGAAATGACCGTTACTTTCCACTGTTTGCAAATATACATTATATACGATGGATAAGCAGTTGTATTTATATTGTATTTTATGCTTCTGGCGTTGACTTCTTAGGCCCTAACTAATTGATCTGGTAGAGCACCACCCTAGAGTGAAGCCTAGGTTGCCCGGAACGTAGAACATACCATTACCTTCACACTGGTTGCAGTTATTCCTGTTATCTGAAGGAAAAACTGTTGCATCTTTATTGTATTTTATGCTTCTGGCGTTGACTTCTAAGGCTCTAACTATTCGATCTGGTGGGGCAGCGCCTCAGAGTTAAGTCAAGGATGCCCGAAACGTCGAAATGATCATTACTTTCGCACTGGTTGCGATTAGTCATGCTATACGATGGAAAAACTGTACCATTTTTATTGTATTTTCTGCATCTGGCTTTGACTTCTAAGGTCGTAGCTATTCGATCTGGTGGTGCAACGCCCTAGAGTGACGCCTAGGTTGCCCGGAAAGTAGAAATGACCATAACATTCACACTGGTGCAATTATTTGTTTTATACGATGGAAAAGCTGTTGTATTTATATTGTATTTTATAGTGCTGGCGTTGACTTCTTAGGCCCTAACTATTCGATCTGGTGGAGCAACGCCCTAGAGTGAAGCCTAGGTTGCCCGGAACGTAGAAATGACCATTACCTTCACGTTTGTTGCAATTATTCCTGTTACACGATGAAAAAACTGTTGTATTTTTATCGGATTTTATGATTCAGGCGTTGACCTCTAAGGCCGTAGCTATTCGATGTGGTGGAGCAACGCCATAGAGTGAAGCCTAGGTTGCGCGGAACGTAGAAATGACCATTACTTTCACACTGTTTGCAATTATTCATTTTACACGATGGAAAAGCTGTTGTATTTATATTGTATTTCATGCTTCTGGCGCTGACTACTAAGGCCCTAACTATTCGATCAGGTGGACCAACGCCCTAGAGTGAAGCCTAGGTTGCTCGGAATGTAGAAAGGTCCATAACTTTCACACTGGTTGCAATTATTCGCTTTATACAATGGAAAAGCTGTTGTATTTATATTGTATTTTATGCTTCTGGCGTTGACTTCTTAGGCCCTAACTATTCGAACTGTCGGAACGACGCCCTAGAGTGAAGCCTAGGTTGCCCGGAACGTAGAAATGACCATTACTTTCACACTGTTAGCAAATATACATTATATACGATGGAAAAACTGTTGTATTTATATTGTATTTTATGCTTCTGGCGTTGACGTCTTAGGGCCTAACTATTTCATCTGGTGGAGCACCGCCCTAGAGTGAAGCCTAGTTTGCCCGGAACGTAGAACATACATTTAGCTTCACACTGGTTGCTATTATTCCTGTCATACGATGCAAAAGGGTAGTATTTATATTGTATTTTATGCTTCTGGCGTTGACTTCTAAGGCCGTAGCTATTCGATGTGGTGGAGCAACGCCATAGAGTGAAGCCTACGTTGGCCCGAATGTAGAAATTACCATATCTTTCAAACTGCTTGCAATTATTCCTGCTATACGATGGAAAAACTGTTGTATTTATATTGTATTTTATGCTTCGGGCGTTGACTTCTATGGTCCTACCTATTCGATCTGGTGGTGCAACACCCTACAGTGAAGCCTAGGTTGCCCGGAACGTAGGTATGTCCATAACCTTCACACAGGTTGCAATTATTTGTTTTATACAATGGAAAAGCTGTTGTATTTATATTGTATTTTATGCTTCTGGCGTTGACTTCCAAGGCCCTATGTATTCTGTCTGGTGGAGCAACGTCCAAAGGTGAAGCCTATGTTGCCCGGAACGTAGAAATGACCATAACTTTCACACTGGTTGCAATTATTCGTTTTATACGATGGAAAGGCTGTTGTATTTATTTTGTGTTTTATGCTTCTGGCCTTGACTTCAAAGGCCCTAGCTCTTCTATCTGGTGGATCAGTGCCTCAGAGTTAAGTCTAGGATGCCCGAAACGTCGAAATGATCATTAATTTCACACTGGTTGCAATTATTCCTGTTATACGATGGAAAAACTGTTGTATTTTTATCGTGTTTTATACTTCTGGCGTTGACATCTAAGGCCCTAACTATTCGATCTGGTGGAGCAACGCCCTAGAGTGAAGCCTAGGTTGCTCGGAACGTAGAAATGACCATTACCTTCACACTGTTTGCAATTATTCATTTTATACAATGTCAAAGCTGTTGTATTTATATTGCATTTTATGCTCCTGGCGTTGACTTCTAAGGCCGTAGGTATTAGATGTGGTGGAGCAACGCCCTAGAGTGACGCCTCTGTTGCCCGGAACGTAGAAATGACCATTACATTCACACTGGTTGCAATTATTCGTTTTATACGATGGAAAAGCTGTTGTATTTATATTGCATTTTATGCTTCTGGCGTTGATTTCTAAGGCCCTAACTCTTCGATCTGGTGGAGCAACGCCTCAGAGTTAAGTCTAGGATGCCCGAAACTCCGAAATGATTATTACTTTCACACTGGTGGCAATTATTTGTGCTATACAATGGTAAAAGTGTTGTATTTATATTGTTTTATATGCTTCTTGCGTTGCCTTCTAAGGCCGTAGCTACTCGATGTGGTGGAGAAACCTCCAAGGGTGAAGTCTATGTTGCCGAGAACGCAGAAGTGACCATTACTTTCACACTGGTTGCAATTATTCCTTTTATACGATGGAAAAACTGTTGTATTTTTATTGTATTTTATGCTTCAGGCGTTTACTTCTAAGGCTGTATCTATTCGATGTGGTGGAGCAATGCCATTGAGTGTAGCCTAGGTCGCCCGGAACGTGGAAATGACCATTACTTTCACACTGTTTGCAATTATTCATTTTATGCGATGGAAAAGCAGTTGTATTTATATCGTATTTTATGCTTCGGGCGTTGACTTCTAAGGCTGTATCTATTCGATGTGGTGGAGCAATGCCATTGAGTGTAGCCTAGGTTGCCCGGAACGTGGAAATGACCATTACCTTCACACTGGTTGCAATTATTCGCTTTATACGATGGAAGAGCTGTTGTATTTATATCGAGTTTTATGTTTCTGGCGTTGACTTCTTAGGCCCTAACTATTTGATCTGGTGCAGAAACGCCATAGGGTGAAACGTAGATTGCCCGGAACGTAGAAATGACCACTACTTTCACACTGGTTGCAATTATTCCTGTTATACGAAGGAAAAACTGTAGTATTTTATTGTATTTTATGCTTCTAGCGTTGTATTCTAAGGCCGTAGCTATTCGATGTGGTGGAGCACCGCCATAGAGTGAAGCCAAGGTTGCAGGGAACGCAGAAATGACCATACCTTTCACACAGGTTGCAATTATTCCTGTTATACGATGGTAAAACTGTTGTATTTATATTGTATATTATGCATCTGGCGTTGACTTCTAAGACCCTATGTATCCGATCTGGCGGAGCAACGTCCAAAGGTGAAGCCTTTGTTTCCCGGAACGTAGAAATGACCATAAATTTCACACTGGTTGAAATTATCCGTTTTATACGATGGAAAAGCTGTTGTATTTATATAGTATTTTATGCTTCTGGCGTAGACTTCTAAGGCTGTATCTATTCGATGTGGTGGAGCAATGCCATTGAGTGTAGCCTAGGTTGCCCGGAACGTGGAAATGACCATTACCTTCACACTGGTTGCAATTATTCGTTTTATACGATGGAAAAGCTGTTGTATTTATATCGAGTTTTATGCTTCTGGCGTTGACTTCTTAGGCCCTAACTATTTGATCTGGTGCAGAAACGCCATAGGGTGAAACGTAGATTGCCCGGAACGTAGAAATGACCATTACTTTCACACAGGTTGCAATTATTCCTGTTATACGATGGTAAAACTGTTGTATTTTTAATCTATTTTATGCTTCTGGCGTTGAATTCTAAGTCCCTAGCTATTCGATCTGGTGGAGCAACGCCCTAGAGTGAAGCCTAGGTTGCGCGGAACGTAGAAATGACCATTACTTTCACACTGTTTGCAATTATTCATTTTATGCGATGGAAAAGCAGTTGTATTTATATCGTATTTTATGCTTCGGGCGTTGACTTCTAAGGCTGTATCTATTCGATGTGGTGGAGCAATGCCATTGAGTGTAGCCTAGGTTGCCCGGAACGTGGAAATGACCATTACCTTCACACTGGTTGCAATTATTCGTTTTATACGATGGAAAAGCTGTTGTATTTATATCGAGTTTTATGCTTCTGGCGTTGACTTCTTAGGCCCTAACTATTTGATCTGGTGCAGAAACGCCATAGGGTGAAACGTAGATTGCCCGGAACGTAGAAATGACCATTACTTTCACACAGGTTGCAATTATTCCTGTTATACGATGGTAAAACTGTTGTATTTTTAATCTATTTTATGCTTCTGGCGTTGAATTCTAAGTCCCTAGCTATTCGATCTGGTGGAGCAACGCCCTAGAGTGAAGCCTAGGTTGCGCGGAACGTAGAAATGACAATTACTTTCACACTGTTTGCAATTATTCATTTTATGCGATGGAAAAGCAGTTGTATTTATATCGTATTTTGTGCTTCGGGCCTTGATTTCTTAGGCCCTAACTATTCGATCTGGTGGAGCAACGGCCTAGAGTGAAGCCTAGGTTGCTCGGAATGTAGAAATGTCCATAACTTTCATACTGGTTGCAATTATTCGTTTTATACGATGGAAAAGCTGTTGTATTTGTATTGTATTTCATGCTTCTGGCGTTGACTTCTAAGGCCCCAACTATTCGATCTGGTGGAGCAACGCCCTAGAGTGACGCCTCTGGTGCCCGGAACGTAGAAATGACCATTACATTCACACTGGTTGCAATTATTCGTTTTATACGATGGAAAGGCTGTTGTATTTATTTTGCATTTTATGCTTCTGGCCTTGACTTCAAAGGCCCTAGCTCTTCTATCTGGTGGATCAATGCCTCAGAGTTAGGTCTAGGATGCCCGAAACGTCGAAATGATCATTAATTTCACACTGGTTGCAATTATTCATGCGATACGATGGAAAAACTGTTGCATTTTTATTGTATTTTCTGCGTCTGGCTTTGACTTCTAAGGCCCTAACTATTCGATCTGGTGGAGCAACGCCCTAGAGTGAAGCCTAGGTTGCTCGGAACGAAGAAATGACCATTACCTTCACACTGTTTGCAATTATTCATTTTATACAATGGCAAAGCTGTTGTATTTATATTGCATTTTATGCTCCTGGCGTTGACTTCTAAGGCCGTAGGTATTAGATGTGGTGGGGCAACGCCCTAGAGTGACGCCTCTGTTGCCCGGAACGTAGAAATGACCATTACATTCACACTGGTTGCAATTATTCGTTTTATACGATGGAAAGGCTGTTGTATTTATATTGCATTTTATGCTTCTGGCGTTGATTTCTAAGGCCCTAACTCTTCGATCTGGTGGAGCAACGCCTCAGAGTTAAGTCTAGGATGCCCGAAATTCCGAAATGATTATTACTTTCACACTGGTGGCAATTATTTGTGCTATACAATGGTAAAAGTGTTGTATTTATATTGTTTTATATGCTTCTTGCGTTGTCTTCTAAGGCCGTAGCTATTCGATGTGGTGGAGAAACCTCCAAGGCTGAAGCCTATGTTGCCGAGAACGTAGAAGTGACCATTACTTTCACACTGGTTGCAATTATCCGTTTTATACGTTGGAAAAGCTGTTGCATTAATATGGTATTTTATGCTTCTGGCGCTGACTTCTTAGGCCCTAACTATTCGATCTGGTGGAGCAACGCCCTAGAGTGAAACCTAGGTTGCCAGGAACGTAGAAATGACCATTACTATCACACTGGTTGCAATTATTCATTTTATACGATGGAAAAACTGTTGTACATATATTGTATTTAATTCTTCTGGCGTTGACTTCCAAGGCCGTATCTATTCGATGTGGTGCAGCAACGCCCTAGAGTGAAGCCTAGGTTGCCCGGAACGTAGAAATGGCCATTACTTTCACAATGTCTGCAATTACTCATTTTATACGATGAAAAGACTGTTGTACTTGTATTGTATTTTATTCTCCTGGCGTTGACTTCTTAGGCCCTAACTATTCGATCTGGTGGAACAACGCCCTAGTGTGACGCCCAGGTTGCCCGCAACGTAGAAATGACCGTTACTTTCCACTGTTTGCAAATATACATTATATACGATGGATAAGCAGTTGTATTTATATTGTATTTTATGCTACGGGCGTTGACTTCTAAGGCCCTAACTATTCGATTTGGTGGAGCAACGCCCTACAGTGAAGCCTAGGTTGCCCGGAACGTAGATATGTCCATAACCACCACACAGGTTGCAATTATTCGTTTTATACGATGGAAAGACTGTTGTATTTATTTTGTAGTTTATGCTACTGGCGTTGACTTCTTAGGCCCTAACTATTTGATCTGGTGGAGCAACGTCCTAGAGTGAAGCCTAGGTTGACTGGAACGTAGAAATTACCATAGCTTTCACACTGGTTACCATTATTCGTTTTATACGATGGAAAAGCTGTTGTATTTATATCGTATTTTATGCTTCTGGCGTTAACTTTTAAGGCCCTAGCTATGCGATCTGGAGGAGCAACGCCCTATAGTGAAACGTAGGTTATCCGGAACGTAGGAATGACCAGTACTTTCACACTGTTAGCAGTTATTACTGTTGTATGATGGAAAAACTGTTGCATCTTTATTGTATTTTATGCTTCTGGCGTTGACTTCTAAGGCCCTAACTATTCGATCTGGTGGAGCAACGCCCTAGAGTGAAACCTAGGTTGCTCGGAACGTAGAAACGACCATTACCTTCACACTGTTTGCAATTATTCATTTTATACCATGGCAAAGTTGTTGTATTTATATTGTATTTTATGCTTCCGGCGTTAACTTCTAAGGCCGTAGCTATCAGATGTGGAGCAGCAACGCCCTAGAGTGACGCGTAGGTTGCCCGGAACGTAGAAATGACCGCTACCTTCACAATGTTCGCAATCATTCATTTTATACGATGGAAAAACTGTAGTACTTATATTGTATTTTATGCTTCGGGCGTTGACTTCTAAGGCCCTAACTATTCGATTTGGTGGAGCAGCGCCCTACAGTGAAGTCTAGGTTGCCCGGAACGTAGATATGTACATAACTATCACACAGGTTGCAATTATTCGTTTTATACGATGGAAAGACTGTTGTATTTATTTTGTAGTTTATGCTTCTGCCGTTGACTTCTAAGGCCCTAACTCTTCGATCTGGTGGAGCAACGCCTCAGAGTTAAGTCTAGGATGCCCGAAATGTCGATATGATCATTACTTTCGCACTGGTTGCAATTAGTCATGCTATACGATGGAAAAATCTGCTGCATTTTTATTGTATTTGGAGCTTCTGGCGTTGACTTCTGAGGCCGTAGCTACTAGATATGGTGGAGCAACGCCCTAGAGTGACGCCTAGGTTAGCCGGAACGTAGAAATGACCATTACTTTCCACTGTTTGCAATTATTCATTTCATGCGATAGAAAAGCTGTTGTATTTATGTTGTATTTTATGCTCCTGGCGTTGACTTCTAAGGCCGTAGCTATTAGATGTGGTGGAGCAACGCCCTAGAGTGTCGCCTAGGTTTACCGGAACGTAGAAATGACCATTACTTTCACAATGTCTGCAATTATTCATTTTATACGATGGAAAAACTGTTGTACTTATATTGTATTTTATCCTTCTGTTGTTGAATTCTAAGTCCCTAGCTATTCGATCTGGTGGAGCAACACACTAGAGTGAAGCCTAGGTTACCCGGAACGTAGAAATGACCAGTACTTTCACACTGGTTGCAGTTATTCGTTTTATACAGTGGAAAAACTGTTCTATTTATTTTGCATTTTATGCTTCGGGCGTTGACTTCTAAGGCTGTAACTATTCGATATGGTGGAGCAACGCCATAGAGTGAAGCGTAGGTTGCCCGGAACGTAGAAATGACCATTACTTTCACACTGGTTGCATTTATTCGTTTTATAGAATGGAAAAACTGTTCTATTTATTTTGCATTTTATGCTTCGGGCACTGACTTCTAAGGCCCTAACTATTCCATCTGGTGGAGCAACGCCCTAGAGTGAAGCCTAGGTTGCCCGGGAAGTAGAAGTGACCATAGCAATCACACTGGTTGCAATTATTCCTGTTACACGAAGGAAAAACTGTTGCACCTTTATTGTATTTTATGCTTCTGGCGTTGACTTCATAGGCCCTAACTATTCGATCTGGTGGAGCAACGCCCTAGAGTGAAGCCTAGGTTGCCCGGGAAGTGGAAATGACCATAGCAATCACACTGGTTGCAATTATTCCTGTTACACGAAGGAAAAACTGTTGCACCTTTATTGTATTTTATGCTTCTGGCGTTGACTTCATAGGCCCTAACTATTCGATCTGGTGGAGCAACGTCCTAGAGTGAAGCCTAGGTTGACCGGAACGTAGAAATGACCATAACTTTCACACTGGTTACCATTATTCGTTTTATACGATGGTAAAACTGTTGTATTTATATCGTATTTTATGCTTCTGGCGTTGACTTCTTAGGCCCTAACTATTCCATCTGGTGGAACAACGCCCTAGGGCGAAGCCTAGGCTGCCCGGAACGTAGAAATGACCAGTACTTTCACACTCGTTTCATTTATTCGTTTTATACAATGTAAAAACGGTTCTATTTATTTTGCATTTTATGCTTCGGGCACTGACTTCTAAGGCCCTAACTATTCGATCTGGTGGAGCAACGCCCTAGAGTGAAGCCTAGGTTGCCCGGGAAGTAGAAATGACCATAGCAATCACACTGGTTGCAATTATTCCTGTTACACGAAGGAAAAACTGTTGCACCTTTATTGTATTTTATGCTTCTGGCGTTGACTTCATAGGCCCTAACTATTCGATCTGGTGGAGCAACGCCCTAGAGTTAAGCCTAGGTTGCTCGAAATGTAGAAATGACCATAACTTTCACACTGGTTGCTATTATTCGTTTTATATGATGGAAAACCTGTTATATTTATATTGAAATTTATGCTTCGGGCGTTGACTTCTAAGGCCCTAGCAATCCCATCTGGTGGTGCAACACCCTAGAGTGAAGCCTAGGTCGCCCGGAACGTAGAAGTGACCATTACTTCCACACTGTTTGCGAATATACATTATATACGATGGAAAATCTGTTGTACTTATTTTGTAATTTATGCTACTGGCGTTGACTTCTTAGGCCCTAACAATTTGATCTGGCGGAGCACTGCCCTAGAGTGAAGCCTAGGTTGACCGGAACGTAGAACATACCATTGCCTTCACACTGGTTGCAATTATTCCTGTTATACGATGGAAAAACTGTTGCACATTTATTGTATTTTATGCTTCTGGCGTTGACTTCATAGGCCCTAACTATTCGATCTGGTAGAGCAACGTCCTAGTGTGAAGCCTAGGTTGACTGGAACGTAGAAATGACCATAACTTCCACACTGGTTACCATTATTCGTTTTATACGATGGAAAAGCTGTTGTATTTAAATCGTATTTTATGCTTCTGGCGTTGACTTTTAAGGCCGTAGCTATTAGATGTGGTGGAGCAACGCCCTTGAGTGTCGCATAGGTTGCTCGGAACGTAGAAACGACCATTACTTTCACAATGTCTGCAATTATTCGTTTTCTACGATGGAAAAGCTGTTGTATTTGTATCGTATTTTATGCTTCTGGCGTTGACTTCTTAGGCCCTAACTATTCCATCTGGTGGAGCAACGTCCAAGGGTGAAGCCTATGTTGCCCGGAACGTAGAAATGACCATTACTTTCACACTGTTTGCAAATATACATTATATACGATGGAAAAACTGTTGTATTTATATTGTATTTTATGCTTCTGGCGATGACGTCTTAGGGCCTAACTATTTCATCTAGTGGAGCACCGCCCTAGAGTGAAGCCTAGTTTGCCCGGAACGTAGAAAAAACCATTACCTTCACACTGGTTGCTATTATTCCTGTCATACGATGGAAAAGCTGTTGTATTTATATTGTATTTTATGCTTCTGGCGTTGACTTCTTAGGCCCTAACTATTCGAACTGGCGGAACAACGCCCTAGAGTGTAGCCTAGGTTGCCCGGAACGTAGAAATGACCATTACTTTCACACTCTTTGCAAATATACGTTATATACGATGGAAAAACTGTTGTATTTATATTGTATTTTATGCTTCTGGCGTTGACTTCGTAGGCCCTAACTATTTCATCTGGTGGAGCACCGCCCTAGTGTGAAGCCTAGTTTGCCCGGAACGTAGAACGTACATTTAGCTTCACACTGGTTGCTATTATTCCTGTCATACGATGCAAAAGGGTAGTATTTATATTGTATTTTATGCTTCTGGCGTTGACTTCTAAGGCCGTAGCTATTCGATGTGGTGGAGCAACGCCATAGATTGAAGCCTACGTTGGCCGGTATGTAGAAATGACAATATCTTTCAAACTGTTTGCAATTATTCCTGCTATACGATGGAAGAACTGTTGTATTTATATTGTATTTTATGCTTCGGGCGTTGACTTCTATGGTCCTACCTATTCGATCTGGTGGAGCACCGCCCTAGAGTGAAGCCTAGTTTGCCCGGAACGTAGAAAAAACCATTACCTTCACACTGGTTGCTATTATTCCTGTCATACGGTGGAAAAGCTGTTGTATTTATATTGTATTTTATGCTTCTGGCGTTGACTTCTAAGGCCGTAGCTATTCGATGTGGTGGAGCAACGCCATAGAGTGAAGCCTACGTTGGCCGGAATGTAGAAATGACCATATCTTTCAAACTGCTTGCAATAATTCCTGCTATACGATGGAAAAACTGTTGTATTTATATTGTATTTTATGCTTCGGGCGTTGACTGCTATGGACCTACCTATTAGATCTGGTGGAGCAACACCCTACAGTGAAGCCTAGGTTGCCCGGAACGTAGGTATGTCAATAACCACCACACAGGCTGCAATTATTCGTTTTATACGATGGAAAGACTGTTGCATTTATTTTGTAGTTTATGCTTCTGGCGTTGACTTCTTAGGCCCTAACTATTCGATGTGGTGGAGCAACGTCCAAGGGTGAAGCGTATGTTGCCCGGAACGTAGATATGACCATTACTTTCACACTGGTTGCAATTACTGGTCTTATACGATGAAAAAACAGTTGTATTTTTATTGTATTTTATGCTTCAGGCGTTTACTTCTAAGGCTGTATCTATTCGATGTGGTGGAGCAATGCCATTGAGTGTAGCCTAGGTCGCCCGGAATGTGGAAATGACCATTACCTTCACACTGGTTGCAATTATTCGCTTTATACGATGGAAGAGCTGTTGTATTTTTATTGTATTTTATGCTTCTAGCGTTGTATTCTAAGGCCGTAGCTATTCGATGTGGTGGAGCACCGCCCTAGAGTAAAGCCTAGGTTGCCCGGAACGTAGAAATGACCATTACCTTCACGTTTGTTGCAATTATTCCTGTTACACGATGAAAAAACTGTTGTATTTTTATCGGATTTTATGATTCAGGCGTTGACCTCTAAGGCCGTAGCTATTCGATGTGGTGGAGCAACGCCATAGAGTGAAGCCTAGGTTGCGCGGAACGTAGAAATGACCATTACTTTCACACTGGTTGCAATTATTCGCTTTATACAATGGAAAAGCTGTTGTATTTATATTGTATTTTATGCTTCTGGCGTTGACTTCTTAGGCCCTAACTATTCGAACTGTCGGAACGACGCCCTAGAGTGAAGCCTAGGTTGCCCGGAACGTAGAAATGACCACTACTTTCACACTGTTTGCAAATATACATTATATACGATGGAAAAACTGTTGTATTTATATTGTATTTTATGCTTCTGGCGTTGACGTCTTAGGGCCTAACTATTTCATCTGGTGGAGCACCGCCCTAGAGTGAAGCCTAGTTTGCCCGGAACGTAGAACATACATTTAGCTTCACACTGGTTGCTATTATTCCTGTCATACGATGCAAAAGTGTAGTATTTATATTGTATTTTATGCTTCTGGCGTTGACTTCTAAGGCCGTAGCTATTCGATGTGGTGGAGCAACGCCATAGAGTGAAGCCTACGTTGGCCGGAATGTAGAAATGACCATATCTTTCAAACTGCTTGCAATTATTCCTGCTATACGATGGAAAAACTGTTGTATTTATATTGTATTTTATGCTTCGGGCGTTGACTTCTATGGTCCTACCTATTCGATCTGGTGGTGCAACACCCTACAGTGAAGCCTAGGTTGCCCGGAACGTAGGTATGTCCATAACCTTCACACAGGTTGCAATTATTTGTTTTATACCATGGAAAGACTGTTGTATTTATTTTGTAGTTTATGCTTCTGGCGTTGACTTCTAAGGCCCTATGTATTCGATCTGGTGGAACAACGTCCAAGGGTGAAGCCTATATTTCCCGGAACGTAGAAATGACTATAAATTTCACACTGGTTGCAATTATCCGTTTTATACAATGGAAAAGCTGTTGTATTTATATTGTATTTTATGCTTCTGGCGTTGACTTCCAAGGCCCTATGTATTCTGTCTGGTGGAGCAACGTCCAAAGGTGAAGCCTATGTTGCCCGGAACGTAGAAATGACCATAACTATCACACTGGTTGCAATTATTCGTTTTATACGATGGAAAGGCTGTTGTATTTATTTTGTGTTTTATGCTTCTGGCCTTGACTTCAAAGGCCCTAGCTCTTCTATCTGGTGGATCAGTGCCTCAGAGTTAGGTCTAGGATGCCCGAAACGTCGAAATGATCATTAATTTCACACTGGTTGCAATTATTCATGCTATACGATGGAAAAACTGTTGCATTTTTATTGTATTTTCTGCGTCTGGCTTTGACTTCTAAGGTCCTAGCAATTCGATCTGGTGGGGCAATGTCCAAGAGTGAAGCCTAGGTTGCCCGGAACGTAGAAATGACCATAACTTTCACACTGTTTGCAATTATTCATTTTATACAATGGCAAAGCTGTTGTATTTATATTGCATTTTATGCTCCTGGCGTTGACTTCTAAGGCCGTAGGTATTAGATGTGGTGGGGCAACGCCCTAGAGTGACGCCTCTGTTGCCCGGAACGTAGAAATGACCATTACATTCACACTGGTTGCAATTATTCGTTTTATACGATGGAAAAGCTGTTGTATTTATATTGCATTTTATGCTTCTGGCGTTGATTTCTAAGGCCCTAACTCTTCGATCTGGTGGAGCAACGCCTCAGAGTTAAGTCTAGGATGCCCGAAATTCCGAAATGATTATTACTTTCACACTGGTGGCAATTATTTGTGCTATACAATGGTAAAAGTGTTGTATTTATATTGTTTTATATGCTTCTTGCGTTGTCTTCTAAGGCCGTAGCTATTCGATGTGGTGGAGAAACCTCCAAGGCTGAAGCCTATGTTGCCGAGAACGTAGAAGTGACCATTACTTTCACACTGGTTGCAATTATCCGTTTTATACGTTGGAAAAGCTGTTGCATTAATATGGTATTTTATGCTTCTGGCGCTGACTTCTTAGGCCCTAACTATTCGATCTGGTGGAGCAACGCCCTAGAGTGAAGCCTAGGTTGCCCGGAACGTAGAAATGGCCATTACTTTCACAATGTCTGCAATTACTCATTTTATACGATGAAAAAACTGTTGTACTTGTATTGTATTTTATTCTCCTGGCGTTGACTTCTTAGGCCCTAACTATTCGATCTGGTGGAACAACGCCCTAGTGTGACGCCCAGGTTGCCCGCAACGTAGAAATGACCGTTACTTTCCACTGTTTGCAAATATACATTATATACGATGGATAAGCAGTTGTATTTATATTGTATTTTATGCTTCTGGCGTTGACTTCTTAGGCCCTAACTATTCGATCTGGTGGAGCAAAGCCCTAGAGTGAAGCCTAGGTAGCCCTGGAAGTAGAAATGACCATAACTTTCACACTGGTTACCATTATTCGTTTTATACAATGGAAAAACTGTTCTATTTATTTTGCATTTTATGCTTCGGGCACTGACTTCTAAGGCCCTATCTATTCCATCTGGTGGAGCAACGCCCTAGAGTGAAGCCTAGGTTGCCCGGGAAGTAGAAATGACAATAGCAATCACACTGGTTGCAATTATTCCTGTTACACGAAGGAAAAACTGTTGCACCTTTATTGTATTTTATGCTTCTGGCGTTGACTTCATAGGCCCTAACTATTCGATCTGGTGGAGCAACGCCCTAGAGTGAAGCGTAGGTTGCCCCGAACGTAGAAATGATCAGTACTTTCTCACTGGTTGCATTTATTCGTTTTATACAATGGAAAAACTGTTCTATTTATTTTGCATTTTATGCTTCGTGCACTGACTTCTAAGGCCCTAACTATTCGATCTGGTGGAGCAACGCCCTAGCGTGAAGCCTAGGTTGCCCGGGAAGTAGAAATGACCATAGCAATCACACTGGTTGCAATTATTCCTGTTACACGAAGGAAAAACTGTTGCACCTTTATTGTATTTTATGCTTCTGGCGTTGACTTCATAGGCCCTAACTATTCGATCTGGTGGAGCAACGCCCTAGAGTGAAGCCTAGGTTGCCCGGGAAGTGGAAATGACCATAGCAATCACACTGGTTGCAATTATTCCTGTTACACGAAGGAAAAACTGTTGCACCTTTATTGTATTTTATGCTTCTGGCGTTGACTTCATAGGCCCTAACTATTCGATCTGGTGGAGCAACGTCCTAGAGTGAAGCCTAGGTTGACCGGAACGTAGAAATGACCATAACTTTCACACTGGTTACCATTATTCGTTTTATACGATGGAAAAACTGTTGTATTTATATCGTATTTTATGCTTCTGGCGTTGACTTCTTAGGCCCTAACTATTCCATCTGGTGGAACAACGCCCTAGAGTTAAGCCTAGGTTGCTCGAAATGTAGAAATGACCATAACTTTCACACTGGTTGCTATTATTCGTTTTATATGATGGAAAACCTGTTATATTTATATTGAAATTTATGCTTCGGGCGTTGACTTCTAAGGCCCTAGCAATCCCATCTGGTGGTGCAACACCCTAGAGTGAAGCCTAGGTCGCCCGGAACGTAGAAGTGACCATTACTTCCACACTGTTTGCGAATATACATTATATACGATGGAAAATCTGTTGTACTTATTTTGTAATTTATGCTACTGGCGTTGACTTCTTAGGCCCTAACAATTTGATCTGGCGGAGCACTGCCCTAGAGTGAAGCCTAGGTTGACCGGAACGTAGAACATACCATTACCTTCACACTGGTTGCAATTATTCCTGTTATACGATGGAAAAACTGTTGCACATTTATTGTATTTTATGCTTCTGGCGTTGACTTCATAGGCCCTAACTATTCGATCTGGTAGAGCAACGTCCTAGTGTGAAGCCTAGGCTGACTGGAACGTAGAAATGACCATAGCTTTCACACTGGTTACCATTATTCGTTTTATACGATGGAAAAGCTGTTGTATTTAAATCGTATTTTATGCTTCTGGCGTTGACTTTTAAGGCCGTAGCTATTAGATGTGGTGGAGCAACGCCCTTGAGTGTCGCATAGGTTGCTCGGAACATAGAAACGACCATTACTTTCACAATGTCTGCAATTATTCGTTTTCTACGATGGAAAAGCTGTTGTATTTGTATCGTATTTTATGCTTCTGGCGTTGACTTCTTAGGCCCTAACTATTCCATCTGGTGGAACAACGCCCTAGGGTCAAGCCTAGGTTGCCCGTAACGTAGAAATGACCATTACTTTCACAATGTTCGCAATCATTCATTTTATACGATGGAAAAACTGTTGTACTTATACTGTATTTTATGCTTCGGGCGATGACTTCTAAGGCCCTAACTATTCGATTTGGCGGAGCAATGCCCTACAGTGAAGCCTAGGTTGCCCGGAACGTAGATATGTCCATAACCATCACACAGGTTGCAATTATTCGTTTTATACGATGGAAAGACTGTTGTATTTATTTTGTAGTTTATGCTCCTGGCGTTGACATCTAAGGCCCTAACTCTTCGACCTGGTGGAGCAACGCCTCAGAGTTAAGTCTAGGATGCCCGAAATGTCGATATGAGCATTACATTCGCACTGGTTGCAATTAGTCATGCTATACGATGGAAAAACTGTTGAATTTTTATTGTATTTTGTGCTTCTGGCGTTGACTTCTAAGGCCGTAGCTACTAGATATGGTGGAGCAACGCCCTAGAGTGACGCCTAGGTTACCCGGAACGTAGAAATGACCATTACTTTCACACTGTTTGCAATTATTCATTTTATACGATGGAAAAGCTGTTGTATTTATATTGTATTTTATGCCCCTGGCGTTGACTTCTAAGGCAGTAGCTATTAGATATGGTGGAGCGACGCCCTAGAGTGACGCCGAGGTTGACTGGAACGTAGAAATGACCATTATTTTCACAATGTCTGCATTTATTCATTTTATACGGTGGAAAAACTGTTGTACTTACATTGTGTTTTATCCTTCTGGCGTTGAATTCTAAGTCCCTAGCTATTCGATCTGGTGGAGCAACGCACTAGAGTGAAGCCTAGGTTACCCGGAACGTAGAAATGACCAGTACTTACACACTGGTTGCAGTTATTCGTTTTATACAGTGGAAAAACTGTTCTATTTATTTTGCATTTTATGCTTCGGGCGTTGACTTCTAAGGCCCTAACTATTCGATCTGGTGGAGCAATGCCCTAGAGTGAAGCCTAGGTTGCCCGGAACGTAGAAATGACCAGTACTTTCACACTGGTTGCAGTTATTCGTTTTATACAATGGAACAACTGTTCTATTTATTTTGCATTTTATGCTTCGGGCGTTGACTTCTAAGGCCCTAACTATTCGATCGGGTGGAGCAACGCCCTAGAGTGAAGCCTACGCGGCCCGGGAAGTAGAAATGACCATAACTTTCACACTGGTTGCTATTATTCGTTTTATACGATGGAAAAGCTGTTATATTTATATTGAATTTTATGCTTCTGGCATTGAATTCTAAGTCCCTAGCAATCCCATCTGGTGGGCAACACCCTAGAGTGAAGCCTAGGTTGCCCGGAACGTAGAAGTGACCATTACTTCCACACTGTTTGCAAATATACATTATATACGATGGAAAATCTGTTGTACTTATATTGTAATTTATGCTACTGGCGTTGACTTCTTAGGCCCTAACTATTTGATCTGGTGGAGCACTGCCCTAGAGTGAAGCCTAGGTTGCCCGGAACGTAGAGCATACCATTACCTTCACACTGGTTGCAATTATTCCTGTTATACAATGGAAAAACTGTTGCACCTTTATTGTATTTTATGCTTCTGGCGTTGACTTCTAAGGCCCTAACTATTCGATCTGGTGGAGCATCGCCCTAGAGTGAAGCCTAGGTTGCCGGAACGTAGAAATGACCATAAGTTTCATACTGGTTGCAATTATTCGCTTTGTATGATGGAAAAACTGTTGTATTTAAATTGTATTTTATGCTTCTGGCGTTCACTTCTTAGGCCCTAACTATTCGATCCGGTGAAATAACGCCCTATGGTGAAGCCTAGGTTGACCGGAACGTAGAAATGACCATAACATTCACACTGGTTGAAATAATTCGTTTTACACGATGGAAAAACTGTTGTATTTATATTGTATTTTATGCTGCAGGCGTTCACTTCTTAGGCCCTATCTATTCGATCTGGTGAAAGAACGCCCTGTGGTGAAGCCTAGGTTGCCCGGAACGTAGAAATGACCATAACTTTCACACTGGTTGCTATTATTCGTTTTATACGATGGAAAAACTGTTATATTTATATTGTATTTTATGCTTCTGGAGTTGCCTTCTTCGCCCCTAACTGTTCGATCTGGTGGAACAACGCCCTAGAGTGAAGCCTAGGTTACCCGGAACGTAGAAATGACCAGTACTTTCACACTGTTTGCAGTTATTCCTGCTATACGATGGAAAAACTGTTGCATCTTTATTGAATTTTATGCTTCTGGCGTTGACTTCTAAGGCCCTAACTATTCGATCTTGTGGAGCAACGTCCTAGAGTGAAGCCTAGGTTGCCTCGAACGTAGAAATGACCATCACTTTCACACGGGTTGCAATTATTCCTGTTATAGAATGGAAAGACTGTTGTATTTTTATTGTATTTTATACTTCAGGCGTTGACTTCTGAGGCCGTAGCCATTCGATGTGGTGGAAGAACGCCATACAGTGAAGCCTAGGTTGCCCGGAACGTAGAAATGACCATAAGTTTCATACTGGTTGCAATTATTCGGTTTATACGATGGAAAAACTGTTGTATTTATATTGTATTTTATGCTCCTGGCTTTCACTTCTTAGGCCCTAACTATTCGATCTGGTGGAACAACGCCCTAGGGTGAAGCCTAGGTTGCCCGGAACGTAGAAATGACCATAGCTTTTACACTGGCAGCAATTATTCGTTTTATACAATGGAAAAACCGTTCTATTTATTTTGAATTTTATGCTTCGGACGTTGACTTCTATGGCCCTAACTATTCAATCTGTTGGAGCAACGCCCTAGGGTGAAGCCTAGGTTGCTCGGAAAGTAGAAATGACCATAAGTTTCATACTGGTTGCAATTATTCGTTTTATAAGATGGAAAAACTGTTGTATTTATATTGTATTTTATGCTTCTGGCGTTGACTTCTAAGGCCCAAATTATTCGATTTGGTGGAGCAATGCCTCAGAGTTAAGTCTAGGATGCCCGCAACGCCGAAATGATCATTACTTTCACGCTTGTTGCAATTATTCCTGTTATACGATGAAAAGACTGTAGTATTTTTATTGTATCTTATGCTTCAGGCGTGGACTTCTGAGGCCGTAGCTATTCGATGTGGTGGAAGAACGCCATACAGTGAAGCCTAGGTTGCACGGAACGTAGAAATGAGCACTACTTTCACGCTGTTTGCAATTATTCATTTAATACGATGGAAATGCTGTTGTATTTATACCGTATTTTATGCTTCGGGCGTTGACTTCTTAGGCCCTAACATTTCGATCTAGTGGAGCAACGCCCGACAGTGAAGCCTAGGTTGCCCGGAACGTAGATATGACCATAACCTTCACACAGGTAGCAATTATTCGTTTTATACGGTGTAAAGGCTGTTGCATTTATTTTGTATTTTATGCTTCTGGCGTTCACTTCTTAGGCCCTAACTATTCGATCTGGTGGAATAACGCCCTATGGTGAAGCCTAGGTTGACCGGAACGTAGAAATGACCATAACTTTCACAGGGGTAGCAATTATTCGTTTTACACGATGGAAAAACTGTTCTATTTATTTTGTATTTTATGCATCGGGCGTTGACTTCTAAGGCCCTAACTATTCAATCTGCTGGAACAACGCCCTAGGGTGAAGCCTAGGTTGCCCGGAAAGTATAAATGACGTTAGCTTTCACACTGGTTGCTATTATTCGTTCTATACAATGGAAAAACTGTTATATTTATATTGTATTTTATACTTCTGGCGTTGACTTCTTATGCCCTAACTGTTCGATCTGGTGGAACAACGCCCTAGAGTGAAGCCTAGGTTACCCGGAACGTAGAAATAACCAGTACTTTCACACTGTTTGCAGTTATTCCTGCTATACGATGGAAAAACTGTTGCATCTTTATTGAATTTTATGCTTCTGGCGTTGTCTTCTAAGGCCCTAACTATTCTATCTGGTGGATCAACGCCCTAGAGTGAAGCCTAGGATGCCCGGAATATAGAAATGACCATAACATTCACACTGGTTGAAATAATTCGTTTTACACGATGGAAAAACTGTTGTATTTATAGTGTATTTTATGCTTCTAGCGTTGACTTCTAAGGCACTAACTATTCGATCTGGTGGAGCAACGCTCTAGAGTGAAGCCTAGGTTGCCCGGAACGTAGTAATGACCATCACTTTCAAACTGGTTGCAATTATTCCGTTTATATGATGGAAAAACTGTAGTATTTTTATTGCATTTTATGCTTCCGGCATTGACTTCTAAGGCCCTAACTATTCAATCGGTAAGAGCAACGCCCTAGGGTGTAGCCTAGGTTGCCCGTAAAGTAGAAATGACCATAGCTTTCATACTGGTTGCAATTATTCGTTTTGTGTGATGGAAAAACAGTTGTATTTATATTGTATTTTATGCTTCTGGCGTTCACTTCTTAGGCCCTAACTATTCGATCTGGTGGAACAACGC
Source organism: Calliopsis andreniformis (assembly GCF_051401765.1). Lineage (NCBI taxonomy): Eukaryota > Metazoa > Arthropoda > Insecta > Hymenoptera > Andrenidae > Calliopsis > Calliopsis andreniformis. The sequence goes on along the minus strand of NW_027480460.1, from coordinate 1,931,182 downwards.
CCTATGGTGAAGCCTAGGTTGACCGGAACGTAGAAATGACCATAACTTTCACACCGGTAGCAATTATTCGTTTTACACGATGGAAAAACTGTTCTATTTATTTTGTATTTTATGCATCGGGCGTTGACTTCTAAGGCCCTAACTATTCAATCTGTTGGAGCAACGCCCTAGGGTGAAGCCTAGGTTGCCCGGAAAGAAGAAATGACGTTAACTTTCATACTGGTTGCAATTATTCGTCTTATACGATGGAAAAACTGTTGTATTTATATTGTATTTTATGCTTCTGTCGTTCACTTCTTAGGCCCTAACTATTCGATCTGGTGGAGCAACGGCCTAGGGTGAAGCCTAGGTTGCCTGGAACGTAGAAATGACCATAACTTTCATACTGGTTGCAATTATTCGTTTTATATGGTGGAAAAACTGTTGCATCTTTATCGTATTTTGTGTTTCTGGCGTTGACTTCTTAGGCCGTAACTGTTCGATCTGGTGGAGCACCGCCCTGGAGTGAAACCTAGGTTGCCCGGAACGTAGAAATGACCACTACTATCACACTGGTAGCAAATTATTCCTGCTATACGATGGAAAAGCTGTTGTATTTTTATTGCATTTTATGCTTCGGGCATTGACTTCTAAGGCTCTAACTATTCAATCTGTTGGAGCAACGCCCTAGGGTGAAGCCTAGGTTGCTCGGAATGTAGAAATGACCATAACTTTCACACTGATTCCAATTATTCGTTTTATACGATGGAATAACTGTTGTACTTATATTGCATTTTATCCTTCTGGCGTTGAATTCTAAGTCCCTAGCTATGCGATCTGGTAGAGCAACGCCCTAGAGTGAAACCTAGGTTATCCGGAACGTAGAAATGACCAGTACATTCACACTGGTTGCAGTTATTCCTGTTAAACGATGGAAAAACTGTTGCATCTTTATTGTATTTTATGCTTCTGGCGCTGACTTCTAAGGCCGTAACTATTCGATCTGGTGGAGCAACGCCCTAGGGTGAAGGGTAGGTTCCGCGGAACGTATCAATGACCATAACTTTCACACTGGTAGCAATTATTCGTTTTATACGATGGAAAAACTGTTCTATTTATTTTGTATTTTATGCTTCGGGCGTTGACTTCTAAGGCCCTTGCTATTCGATCTGGTCGAGCAACGCCATAGAGTGAAGCCTAGGTTTCCCGGAACGTCGAAATGACCATAACATCCACACTGGTTGCAATTATTCGTTTTATACGATGTAAAAGCTGTTGTATTTATATTGTATTTTATGCTTCTGGCGTTGACTTCTTAGGCCCTAACTATTCGATCAGGTGGTGCGATGCCTCAGAGTTAAGTCTAGGATGCCCGAAACGCCGAAATGATCATTACTTTCACGCTTGTTGCAATTGTTCCTGTTATAGGATGGAAAGACTGTTGTATTTTTACTGTATTTTATACTTCAGGCGCTGACTTCTGAGGCCGTAGCTATTCGATGTGGTGGAAGAACGCCATACAGTGAAGCCTAGGTTGCCCGGAACGTAGAAGTGACCATTACTTTCACACTGTTTGCAATTATTCCTTTTATACGGTGGAAAAGCTGTTGTATTTATATCGTATTTTATGCTTCTGGCGTTGACTTCTAAGGACCTAACCATTCGGTCTGGTGGAGCAACGCCCTAGAGTGAAGCCTAGGTTGCTCGGAATGTAGAAATGACCATAACTTTCACACTGTTTGCAATTATTCGTTTTATACGATGTAAAAACTGTTGCATCTTTATCGTATTTTGTGCTTCTGGCGTTGACTTCTTAGGCCGTAGCTATTCGATCTGGTGGAGCACCGCCCTAGAGTGAAACCTAGGTTGCGCGGAACGTAGAAATGACCACTACTATCACACTGGTTGCAAATTATTCCTGCTATACGATGGAAAAGCTGTTGTATTTTTATTGCATTTTATGCTTCGAGCATTGACTTCTAAGGCCCTAACTATTCAATCTGTTGGAGCAACGTCCTAGGGTGAAGCCTAGGTTGCCCGGAACGTAGAAATGACCATAACTTTCACACTGGTTGCAATTATTCGTTTTATGCGATGGAAAAGCTGTTGTATTTATATCGTATTTTATGCTTCTGGCGTTGACTTCTTGGGCCCTAACTATTCCATCTGATGGAACAACGCCCTAGGGTGATGTCTAGGTTGCCCGGAAAGTAGAAATGACCATAACTTTCACACTGGTAGCAATTATTCGTTTTATACGATGGAAAAAAAGTTCTATTTATTTTGTATTTTATGCTTCGAACGTTGACTTCTAAGGGCCTAACTATTCGATCTGGTAGAGCAACGCCCTAGAGTGAAGCCTAGGTTGCCCGGTACGAAGAAATGACCATAAATTTCATACTGGTTGCAATTATTCGTTTTATACGATGGAAAAACTGTTGTATTTATATTGTACTTTATGCTTCTGGCGTTCACTTCTTAGGCCCTAACTATTCCATCTGGTGGTACAACGCCTTAGGGTGAAGCCTAGGTTGCCCGGAACGTAGAAATGACCATAACTTTTACACTGGCAGCAATTATTCGTTTTATACAATGGAAAAGCCGTTCTATTTATCTTGCATTTTATGCTTCGGGCGTTGACTTCTAAGGCCCTAACTGTTTGATCTGGTGGAGCATCGCCGTAGAGTGAATCCTAGGTTGCCCGGAACGTAGAAATGACCATAACTTTCACACTGGTTGCTATTATTCGTTTTATACGATGGAAAAACTGTTCTATTTATATTGTATTTAAGCTTCTGGCGTTGACTTCCTAGGCCGTTGCTATTCGATGTGGTGGAAGAACGCCCTAGAGTAAAGCCCAGGTTGCACGGAACGTAGAAATGACCATAACTTTCACACTGGTATCAATTGTTCGTTTTATACAATGGAAAATCTGTTCTATTTATTTTGTATTTAATGCTTCGGGCGTTGACTTCTAAGGCCCTAACTGTTTGATCTGGTGAAGCAACACCCTAGAGGGAAGCCTAGGTTGCCCGGAACCTAGAAATGAGCATTACTTTCACACTGTTTGCAATTATTCCTTGTATACGATGGAAAAGCTGTTGTATTTATATTGTATTTTATGCTTCTGGCGTTGACTTCTAAGGACCTAACTAGTCGATCTGGTGGAGCAACGCCCTAGAGTGAAGCCTAGGTTGCTCGGAATGTAGAAATGACCATAACTTTCACACTGATTCCAATTATTCGTTTTATACGATGGAATAACTGTTGTACTTATATTGCATTTTATCCTTCTGGCGTTGAATTCTAAGTCCCTAGCTATGCGATCTGGTAGAGCAACGCCCTAGAGTGAAACCTAGGTTATCCGGAACGTAGAAATGACCAGTACATTCACACTGGTTGCAGTTATTCCTGTTAAACGATGGAAAAACTGTTGCATCTTTATTGTATTTTATGCTTCTGGCGCTGACTTCTAAGGCCGTAACTATTCGATCTGGTGGAGCAACGCCCTAGGGTGAAGGGTAGGTTGCCAGGAACGTAGAAGTGACCATAACTTCCACACTGGTTGCTATCATTCGTTTTATAGGATGGAAAAACTGTTATATTTATATTGTATTTTATGCTTCTGGCGTTGATTTCTTAGGCCCTAACTTTTCGATCTGGTGGAACAACGCCCTAGAGTGAAGCCTAGGTTGCCTGGAACGTACAAATGACCATCACTTTCACACGGGTAGCAATTATTCCTGTTATAGGATGGAAAGACTGTTGTATTTTTATTGTATTTTATGCTCCAGGCGTTGACTTCTGAGGCCGTAGCTATTCGATGTGGTGGAAGAACGACATAGAGTGAAGCCTAGGTTGCCCGGAACGTAGAAATGACCATAACTTTCACACTGGAAACAATTATTCATTTTATACATGGAACAGCTGTTCTATTTATTTTGTATTTTATGCATCGGGCGTTGACTTCTATGGTCCTACCTATTCGATCTGGTGGAGCAACACCCTACAGTGAAGCTTAGTTTGTCCGGAACGTACATATGACCATAACCTTCACACAGGTTGCAATTATTCGTTTTATACGATTGAAAGACTGTTGTATTTATTTTGTAGTTTATGTTTCTGGCGTTGAATTCCAAGGCCCTAACACTTCCACCTGGTGGAGCAATGCCTCAGATTTAAGTCTAGGATGCCCGAAACGTCGAAATGATCGTTACTTTCACACTGGTTGCAATTATTCATGCTATACGATTGAAGAACTGTTGCATTTTTATTGTATTTTCTGCTTCTGTATTTGAATTCTAAGGTCCTAGCTATTCGATCTGGTGGGACAACGTCCAAGAGTGAAGCCTAGGTTGCCCGGAACGTAGTTATGACCATATCTTTCACACTGGTTGCAATTATTCGTTTTATACGATGGAAAAGCTGTTTTTTTTATATCGTATTTTATGCTTCTGGCGCTGACTTCTAAGGTCCGATCTACTCGATCACGTGGGGCAACGTCCAAGAGTGAAGCCTATGTTGCCCGGAACGTAGAAATGACCATTACCTTCACACTGTTTGCAATAATTCATTTTATACGATGGCAAAGGTGTTGTATTTATATTGTATTTTATGCTTATGGCGTTGACTTCTAAGGCCGTATCTATTCGATTTGGTGGAGCAACGCCTCAGAGTTAAGAATAGGATGCCCGAAACGTCGAAATGGTCATTACTTTCGCACTGGTTGCAATTATTCCTGTTATACGATGGAAAAACTCTTTTATATTTATCTTATTTTTAGCTTCGGGCGTTGACTTCTATGGCCCTACCTATTGGATCTGGTGGAGCAACACCCTACAGTGAAGCCTAGGTTGTCCGGAACGTAGATATGACCATAACCTTCACACAGGTTGCAATTATTCGTTTTATACGGTTGAAAGACTGTTGTATTTATTTTGTAGTTTATGCTCCTGTCGTTGAATTCCAAGGCCCTAACACTTCGACCTGGTGGAGCAATCCCTCAGAGTTAAGTCTAGGATGCCCGAAACGTCGAAATGATCATTAATTTCTCACTGGTTGCAACTATTCATGCTATACGATGGAAGACCTGTTGTATTTTTATTGTATTTTATGCTTCTGGCGCTGACTTCTAAGGTCCGAGCTACTCGATCTCGTGGGGCAACGTCCAAGAGTGAAGCCTAGGTTGCCTGGAACGTACAAATGACCATCACTTTCACACGGGTAGCAATTATTCCTGTTATAGGATGGAAAGACTGTTGCATTTTTATTGTATTTTATGCTTCAGGCGTTGACTTCTGAGGCCGTAGCTATTCGATGTGGTGTTAGAACGACATAGAGTGAAGCCTAGGTTGCCCGGAACGTAGAAATGACCATAACTTTCACACTGGAAACAATTATTCATTTTATACATGGAACAGCTGTTCTATTTATTTTGTATTTTATGCATCGGGCATTGACTTCTATGGTCCTACCTATTCGATCTGGTGGAGCAACACCCCACAGTGAAGCTTAGTTTGTCCGGAACGTACATATGACCATAACCTTCACACAGGTTGCAATTATTCGTTTTATACGATTGAAAGACTGTTGTATTTATTTTGTAGTTTATGTTTCTGGCGTTGAATTCCAAGGCCCTAACACTTCGACCTGGTGGAGCAATGCCTCAGACTTAAGTCTAGGATGCCCGAAACGTCGAAATGATCGTTACTTTCACACTGGTTGCAATTATTCATGCTATACGATTGAAGAACTGTTGCATTTTTATTGTATTTTCTGCTTCTGTATTTGAATTCTAAGGCCCTACCTATCCGATCTGGCGGAGCAACGACCACGAGTGAAGCCTAGGTTGCCCGGAACGTAGAAATGACCATAACTTCACACTGGTTGCTATTATTCGTTTTATACGATGAAAAAACTGTTATATTTATGTTGCATTTTATGCTTCTGGCGTTGACTTCTTAGGCCCTAACTATTCGAGCTGGTGGAACAACGCCCTAGAGTGAAGCCTGCGATGCCCGGAACGTAGAAATGGTCATTACCTTCACGCTTGTTGCAATTATTCCTGTTATACGATGAAAAAACTGTTGTATTTTTATTGCATTTTTTCCTTCAGGCGGTGACTTCTAAGGCCGTAGCTATTCGATGTGGTGGAGCAGCGCCCTAGAGTGACGCCTAGGTTGCCCGGAACGTAGAAATGACCATAACTTTCACACTGGTTACCATTATTCGTTTTATACGATGGAAAAGCTGTTGTATTTATATCGTATTTTATGCTTCTGGCGCTGACTTCTTAGGCCCTAACTATTCCATCCGGTGGAACAACGCCCTAGGGTGAAGCCTAGGTTGCCAGGAACGTAGAAATGACCATAACTTTCACACTGGTTGCTAATACTCGTTTTATACGGTGGAAAAATTGTTATATTTATATTGTATTTTATACTTATGGCGTTGAATTCTAAGTCCGTAGCTATTTGATCTGGTGGAGCAACGCCCTAGAGTGAAACCTAGGTTACCCGGAACGTAGAGATGACCAGTACTTTCACACTGTTTGCAGTTATTCCTGTTATACGATGGAAAAACTGTTGCATCTTTATTGCATTTTATGCTTCCGGCGTTGACTTCTTGGGCCCTAAATATTTGATCTGGTGGAGCAACGCCCTAAAGTGAAGCCTAGGTAGCCCGGAACGTAGAAGTGACCATAACTTCCACACTGGTTGCTATCATTCGTTTTATAGGATGGAAAAACTGTTATATTTATATTGTATTTTATGCTTCTGGCGTTGATTTCTTAGGCCCTAACTTTTCGATCTGGTGGAACAACGCCCTAGAGTGAAGCCTAGGTTGCCTGGAACGTACAAATGACCATCACTTTCACACGGGTAGCAATTATTCCTGTTATAGGATGGAAAGACTGTTGTATTTTTATTGTATTTTATGCTCCAGGCGTTGACTTCTGAGGCCGTAGCTATTCGATGTGGTGGAAGAACGACATAGAGTGAAGCCTAGGTTGCCCGGAACGTAGAAATGACCATAACTTTCACACTGGAAACAATTATTCATTTTATACATGGAACAGCTGTTCTATTTATTTTGTATTTTATGCATCGGGCGTTGACTTCTATGGTCCTGCCTATTCGATCTGGTGGAGCAACACCCTACAGTGAAGCTTAGTTTGTCCGGAACGTACATATGACCATAACCTTCACACAGGTTGCAATTATTCGTTTTATACGATTGAAAGACTGTTGTATTTATTTTGTAGTTTATGTTTCTGGCGTTGAATTCCAAGGCCCTAACACTTCCACCTGGTGGAGCAATGCCTCAGATTTAAGTCTAGGATGCCCGAAACGTCGAAATGATCGTTACTTTCACACTGGTTGCAATTATTCATGCTATACGATTGAAGAACTGTTGCATTTTTATTGTACTTTCTGCTTCTGTATTTGAATTCTAAGGTCCTAGCTATTCGATCTGGTGGGACAACGTCCAAGAGTGAAGCCTAGGTTGCCCGGAACGTAGTTATGACCATATCTTTCACACTGGTTGCAATTATTCGTTTTATACGATGGAAAAGCTGTTTTATTTATATCGTATTTTATGCTTCTGGCGCTGACTTCTAAGGTCCGAGCTACTCGATCTCGTGGGGCAACGTCCAAGAGTGAAGCCTATGTTGCCCGGAACGTAGAAATGACCATTACCTTCACACTGTTTGCAATAATTCATTTTATACGATGGCAAAGGTGTTGTATTTATATTGTATTTTATGCTTATGGCGTTGACTTCTAAGGCCGTATCTATTCGATTTGGTGGAGCAACGCCTCAGAGTTAAGAATAGGATGCCCGAAACGTCGAAATGGTCATTACTTTCGCACTGGTTGCAATTATTCCTGTTATACGATGGAAAAACTCTTTTATATTTATCTTATTTTTAGCTTCGGGCGTTGACTTCTATGGCCCTACCTATTGGATCTGGTGGAGCAACACCCTACAGTGAAGCCTAGGTTGTCCGGAACGTAGATATGACCATAACCTTCACACAGGTTGCAATTATTCGTTTTATACGGTTGAAAGACTGTTGTATTTATTTTGTATTTTATGCTCCTGGCGTTGAATTCCAAGGCCCTAACACTTCGACCTGGTGGAGCAATCCCTCAGAGTTAAGTCTAGGATGCCCGAAACGTCGAAATGATCATTAATTTCTCACCGGTTGCAACTATTCATGCTATACGATGGAAGACCTGTTGTATTTTTATTGTATTTTATGCTTCTGGCGCTGACTTCTAAGGTCCGAGCTACTCGATCTCGTGGGGCAACGTCCAAGAGTGAAGCCTAGGTTGCCTGGAACGTACAAATGACCATCACTTTCACACGGGTAGCAATTATTCCTGTTATAGGATGGAATGACTGTTGTATTTTTATTGTATTTTATGCTTCAGGCGTTGACTTCTGAGGCCGTAGCTATTCGATGTGGTGGAAGAACGACATAGAGTGACGCCTAGGTTGCCCGGAACGTAGAAATGACCATAACTTTCACACTGGAAACAATTATTCATTTTATACATGGAACAGCTGTTCTATTTAGTTTGTATTTTATGCATCGGGGATTGACTTCTATGGTCCTACCTATTCGATCTGGTGGAGCAACACCCCACAGTGAAGCTTAGTTTGTCCGGAACGTACATATGACCATAACCTTCACACAGGTTGCAATTATTCGTTTTATACGATTGAAAGGCTGTTGTATTTATTTTGTAGTTTATGTTTCTGGCGTTGAATTCCAAGGCCCTAACACTTCGACCTGGTGGAGCAATGCCTCAGATTTAAGTCTAGGATGCCCGAAACGTCGAAATGATCGTTACTTTCACACTGGTTGCAATTATTCATGCTATACGATTGAAGAACTGTTGCATTTTTGTTGTATTTTCTGCTTCTGTATTTGAATTCTAAGGTCCTAGCTATTCGATCTGGTGGGACAACGTCCAAGAGTGAAGCCTAGGTTGCCCGGAACGTAGTTATGACCATATCTTTCACACTGGTTGCAATTATTCGTTTTATACGATGGAAAAGCTGTTGTATTTATATCGTATTTTATGCTTCTGGCGTCGACTTCTTGGGCCCCAACTATTCGATCTGTTGGAGCAACACCCTAGAGTGAAGCCTCGGTTGCCCGGAACGTAGAAATGACCATAGCTTTCACACTGGCAGCAATTATTCATGCTATACGATGGAAGACCTGTTGTATTTTTATTGTATTTTATGCTTCTGGCGCTGACTTCTAAGGTCCGAGCTACTCGATCTTGTGGGGCAACGTCCAAGAGTGAAGCCTATGTTGCCCGGAACGTAGAAATGACCATAACTTTCACACTGGTTGCAATTATTCGTTTTACACGATGGAAAAACTGTTCTACTTATTTTGTATTTTATGCTTCTGGCGTTGACTTCTAAGGCCCTACCTATTCGATCTGGCGGAGCAACACCCTACAGTGAAGCCTAGGTTGTTCGGAACGTAGAAATGACCATTACCTTCACACTGTTTGCAATAATTCATTTTATACGATGGCAAAGCTGTTGTATTTATATTGTATTTTATGCTTATGACGTTGACTTCTAAGGCCGTATCTATTCGATTTGGTGGAGCAACGCCTCAGAGTTAGGAATAGGATGCCCGAAACGTCGAAATGGTCATTACTTTCGCACTGGTTGCAACTATTCCTGTTATACGGTGGAAAAACTCTTTTATATTTATCGTATTTTTAGCTTCGGGCGTTGACTTCTATGGCCGTACCTATTCGATCTGGTGGAGCAACACCCTACAGTGAAGCCTCGGTTGCCCGGAACGTAGAAATGACCATAGCTTTCACACTGGCAGCAATTATTCATGCTATACGATGGAAGACCTGTTGTATTTTTATTGTATTTTATGCTTCTGGCGCTGACTTCTAAGGTCCGAGCTACTCGATCTCGTGGGGCAACGTCCAAGAGTGAAGCCTATGTTGCCCGGAACGTAGAAATGACCATAACTTCACACTGGTTGCTATTATTCGTTTTATCCGATGGAAAAACTGTTATATTTATATTGCATTTTATGCTTCTGGCGTTGACTTCTTAGGCCCTAACTATTCGATCTGGTGGAACAACGCCCCAGAGTGAAGCCTGCGATGCCCGGAACGTAGAAATGATCATTACCTTCACACTTGTTGCAATTATTCCTGTTATACGATGAAAAAACTGTTGTATTTTTATTGCATTTTTTGCTTCAGGCGTTGACTTCTTAGGCCCTAACGATTCGATCTGGTGGAGCAACGTCCTAGAGTGAAGCCTAGGTTACCCGGAACATAGAAATGACCATAGCTTTCACACTGGTTACCATTATTCGTTTTATACGATGGAAAAGCTGTTGTATTTATATCGTATTTTATGCTGCAGGCGTTGACTTCTTAGGCCCTAACTATTCCATCTGGTGGAGCAACGCCCTAGGGTGAAGCCTAGGTTGCCCGGAACGTAGAAATGACCATTACCTTCACACTGGTTGCAATTATTCCTGTTATACGATGGAAGAACTGTTGCATCTTTATTGTATTTTATGCTTCTGGCGTTGACTTCTTAGGCCCCAACTACTCCATCTGGTGGAACATCGCCCTAGGGTGAAGCCTAGGTTGCCGGGAACGTACAAATGACCATAACTTTCACACTGGTAGCAATTATTCGTTTTATACGATGGAAAAGCTGTAGTATTTATATCGTATTTTATGCTTCTGGCGTTGACTTCTTAAGCCCTAACTATTCCATCTGGAGGAACAACGCCCTGGAGTGAAGCCTCGGTTGCCCGGAACGTAGAAATGACCATAACTTTCACACTGGCAGCAATTATTCATGCTATACGATGGAAGACCTGTTGTATTTTTATTGTATTTTATGCTTCTGGCGCTGACTTCTAAGGTCCGAGCTACTCGATCTTGTGGGGCAACGTCCAAGAGTGAAGCCTATGTTGCCCGGAACGTAGAAATGACCATAACTTTCACACTGGTTGCAATTATTCGTTTTACACGATGGAAAAACTGTTCTACTTATTTTGTATTTTATGCTTCTGGCGTTGACTTCTAAGGCCCTACCCATTCGATCTGGCGGAGCAACACCCTACAGTGAAGCCTAGGTTGTTCGGAACGTAGAAATGACCATTACCTTCACACTGTTTGCAATAATTCATTTTATACGATGGCAAAGCTGTTGTATTTATATTGTATTTTATGCTTATGGCGTTGACTTCTAAGGCCGTATCTGTTCGATTTGGTGGAGCAACGCCTCAGAGTTAAGAATAGGATGCCCGAAACGTCGAAATGGTCATTACTTTCGCACTGGTTGCAACTATTCCTGTTATACGGTGGAAAAACTCTTTTATATTTATCGTATTTTTAGCTTCGGGCGTTGACTTCTATGGCCCTACCTATTCGATCTGGTGGAGCAACACCCTACAGTGAAGCCTAGGTTGCCAGGAACGTAGAAATGACCATAACTTCACACTGGTTGCTATTATTCGTTTTATCCGATGGAAAAACTGTTATATTTATATTGCATTTTATGCTTCTGGCGTTGACTTCTTAGGCCCTAACTATTCGATCTGGTGGAACAACGCCCCAGAGTGAAGCCTGCGATGCCCGGAACGTAGAAATGATCATTACCTTCACACTTGTTGCAATTATTCCTGTTATACGATGAAAAAACTGTTGTATTTTTATTGCATTTTTTGCTTCAGGCGTTGACTTCTTAGGCCCTAACGATTCGATCTGGTGGAGCAATCCCTCAGAGTTAAGTCTAGGATGCCCGAAACGTCGAAATGATCATTAATTTCTCACTGGTTGCAACTATTCATGCTATCCGATGGAAAAACTGTTGCGTTTTTATTGTTTTTTCTGCTTCTGGCTTTGACTTCTAAGGTCCTAGCTATTCGATCAGGTGAGGCAACGTCCAAGAGGGAAGCCTATGTTGCCCGGAACGTAGAAATGACCATAACTTTCACACTGGGTGCAATTATTCGTTTTATACGATGGAAAAGCTATTGTATTTATATTGTATTTTCTGCTTCTGGCGTTGACTTCTTAGGCCCTAACTATTCGATCTGGTGGAGCAACGTCCTAGGGTGAAGCCTAGGTTGCCCGGAAAGTGGAAAAGACAATAACTTTCACACTGGTTGCAATTATTCGTTTTATACGATGGAAAAGCTGTTCCACCTTTATGGCATTTTATGCTTCTGTCGTTGACGTCTAAGGCCGTAGCTATTCGATGTGGTGGAGCAACGCCCTGCAGTGACGCCTAGGTTGCCTGGAACGTAGAAATGACCATTACTTTCACAATGTTTCCAATTATTCATTTTGTACAATGGAAAAACAGTTGTACTTATATTGTGTTTTATTCTTATGGCGTTGAATTCTAATACCCTAGCTATGCGATCTGGTGGAGCAACGCCCTAGAGTGAAATCTAGGTTGCCCGGAACGTCGAAATTACCATAACTTCCACACTGATAGCAATTATTCGTTTTATACGATGGAACAACTGTTCTATTTATTTCGTATTTCGTGCTTCTGGGGTTGACTTCTAAGGCCGCAGCTATTAGCTGTGGTGAAGCAACGCCCTACAGTGACGCCTAGGTTGCCCAGAACGTAGAAATGACCATCACTTTCACACTGGTGGCAATTATTCCTGTTATACGGTGGAAAAACTCTTGTATATTTATTCTATTTTATGCTTCGGGCGTTGACTTCTATGGCCCTACCTATTCGATTTGGTGGAGCAACACCCTACAGTGAAGCCTAGGTTGTCAGGAACGTAGATATGACCATTACTTTCATACCGGTTGCAATTATTCGTTTTATATGATGGAACAACAGTTGTATTTATATTGTATTTTATGCTTCGGGCGTTGACTTCTAAGGCCCTAACTATTCGATCTGGTGGAGCAACGCCCTAGAGTGAAGCCTAGGTTGCCCGGAACGTAGAAATGACCATAACTTTCATACTGCTGGCATTTATTCGTTTTATATGATGGAAAAACTGTTGTATTTATATTGTATTTTATGCTGCTGGCGTTCAGTTCTTAGGCCCTAACTATTCGATCTGGTGGCACAACGCCCTGGGGTGAAGCCTAGGTTGCCCGGAACGTAGAAATGACCATACCTTTCACACTGGTTGCTATTATTCGTTTTATACGATGGAAAAACTGTTGTATTTATATTGTATTTTATGCTTCTGACGTTGACTTCTAAGGTACAAACTATTCCATCTGGTGGAGCAATGCCCTAGAGTGAAGCCTAGGTTGCCCGGAACGTAGTAATGACCATCACTTTCAAACTGGTTGCAATTATTCCTGTTATATGATGGAAAAACTGTTGTATTTTTATTGCATTTTATGCTTCGGGCATTGTCTTCTAAGGTCCTAACTATTCAATCTGTTGGAGCAACGCCCTAGAGTGAAGCCTAGGCTGCCCGGAAAGTGGAAAAGACAATAACTTTCACGCTGGTTGCAATCATTCGTTTTATACGATGGAAATGCTGTTGCATCTTTATTGTATTTTATGCTTCTGTCGTTGACGTCTAAGGCCGTAGCTATCAGATGTGTTGGAGCAACGCACTAGAGTGACGCCTAGGTTGCCCTGAACGTAGAAATGACAATTACTTTCGCAATGTTTGCAATTATTCATTTTATACGATGGAAAAAGTGTTGTACTTATATTGTATTTTATGCTTCTGGCGTTGACTTCTTATGCCATAGCTATTCCATCTGGTGGAACAACGCCCCAGGGTGAAGCCTAGGTTGCCCGGAACGTAGAAATGGAAATAACTTTCACACCGGTAGCAATTATTCGTTTTATACGATGGAAAAGCAGTTCTATTTAATTTGTATTTTATGCTGCTGGCGTTCACTTCTTAGGCCCTAACTATTCGATCTGGTGGAACAACGCCCTGGGGTGAAGCCTAGGTTGCCCGGAACGTAGAAATGACCTCAACTTTGACACCGGTAGCAATTATTCGTTTTATACGATGGAAAAACAGTTCTATTTAATTTGTATTTTATGCTGCTGGCGTTCACTTCTTAGGCCATAACTATTCGATCTGGTGGAACAACGCCCTGGGGTGAAGCCTAGGTTGCCCGGAACGTTGAAATGACCATAACTTTGACACAGGTTGCTATTATTCGTTTTATACGATGGAAAAACTGTTCTATTTATTTTGTATCTCATGCTCCTGGCGTTGACTTCTTAGGCCCTAACAATTCGATCTTGTGGAACAACGCCCTAGAGTGAAGCCTAGGTTGCCTGGAACGTACAAATGACCATCACTTTCACACGGGTTGCAATTATTCCTGTTATAGGATGGAAAGTCTGTTGTATTTTTATTGTATTTTATGCGTCAGGCGTTGACTTCTGAGGCCGTAGCTATTCGATGTGGTGGAAGAACGCCATAGGGTGAAGCCTAGGTTGCCCGGAACGTAGAAATGACCATCACTTTCACACTGATTGCAATTATTTGTTTTATACGATGGAAAAACTGTTGTATTTATGTTGTTTTTTATGCTTCTGGCGTTGACTTCTAAGGCCCTACCTATCCAATCTGTTGGAGCAACACCCTATGGTGTAGCCTAGGTTGCCCGGATAGTAGAAATGACCTCAAATTTCATACTGGTTGCAATTACTCGTTTTATATGATGGAAACACTGTTGTATTTATATTGTATTTTATGCTTCTGGCGTTCACTTCTTAGGCCCTAACTATTCGATCTGCTGGAGCAACGCCCTAGAGTGAAGCCGAGGTTGCCCGGAACGTAGAAATGACCATCACTTTCAAACTGGTTGCAATTATTCCGGTTATATGATGGAAAAACTGTTGCATTTTTATTGCATTTTATGCTTCGGGCATTGACTTCTAAGGCCCTAATTATTCAATCTGTTGGAACAACGCCCTAGAGTGAAGCCTAGGTTGCCTGGCACGTACAAATGACCATCACTTTCACAGGGGTTGCAATTATTCCTGTTATAGGATGGAAACGCTGTTGTATTTTTATTGTATTTTATGCTTCAGGCGTTGACTTCTGAGGCCCTAACTATTCGATCTGGTGGAGCAACGCCCTGGGGTGAAGCCTAGGTTGCCCGGAACGTAGAAATGACCTCAACTTTGACACCGGTAGCAATTATTCGTTTTATACGATGGAAAAACAGTTCTATTTAATTTGTATTTTATGCTGCTGGCGTTCACTTCTTAGGCCCTAACTATTCGATCTGGTGGAGCAACGCCCTAGAGTGAAGCCAAGGTTGCTCGGAACGTAGAAATGACTATCACTTTCAAACTGGTTGCAATTAATCCTTTTATACGATGGAAAAACTGTTGTATTTTTATTGCGTTTTATGCTTCCGGCGTTGACTTCTAAGGCCCTAACTATTCAATCTGTTGGAGCAACGCCCTAGGGTGAAGCCTAGGTTGCCCGGAAAGTAGAAATGACGTTAACCTTCATACTGGTTGCTATTATTCGTTCTATACGATGGAAAAACTGTTATATTTATATTGTATCTTATGCTTCTGGCGTTGACTCCTTAGGCCCTAACAATTCGATCTGGTGGAACAACGCCCTAGAGTGAAGCCTAGGTTGGCTGGAACGTACAAATGACCATCACTTTCACACGGGTTGCAATTATTCCAGTTACAGGATGGAAAAACTGTTGTATTTTTATTGTATTTTATGCTTCAGGCGTTGACTTCTGAGGCCGCAGCTATTCGATGTGGTGGAGGAACGCCATAGAGTGAAGCCTAGGTTGCACGGAACGTAGAAATGACCATAACTTTCACACTGGTTGCAATTATTCGTTTTATATGATGGAAGATCTGTTGTATTTATATTGTATTTTATGCTGCTGGCGTTCACTTCTTAGGCCCTAACTATTCGATCTGGTGGTACAACGCCCTAGAGTGAAGCGTAGGTTGCCTGGCACGTACAAATGACCATCACTTTCACACGGATTGCAATTATTCCTGTTATAGGATGGAAACGCTGTTGTATTTTTATTGTATTTTATGCTTCAGGCGTTGACTTCTGAGGCCGTAGCTATTCGATCTGGTGGAGCAACGCCCTAGAGTGAAACCTAGGTTGCTCGGAATGTAGAAATGACTTTAACTTTCACACTGGTCCCGATTATTCGTTTTATACGATGGAAAAGTTGTTGTATTTTGTATCGTATTTTATGCTTCGGGCGTTTACATCTAAGGCCCTCACTATTCGATCTGGAGGAGCAACGCCCTGGAGTGAAACCTAGGTTGCCCGGAACGTAGAAATAACCACAACTTTCATACTTGTTGCAATTATTCGATTTATACGATGGAAAAACTGTTGTATTTATATTGTTTTTTATGCTTCTGGCGTTGACATCTAAGGCCCTACCTATTCAATCTGTTGGAGCAACGCCCTATGGTGTAGCCTAGGTTGCCCGGAAAGTAGAAATGACCTCAACTTTCATACTGGTTGCAATTACTCGTTTTATATGATGGAAAAACTGTTGTATTTATATTGTATTTTATGCTCCTGGCGTTCTGTTCTTAGGCCCTAACTATTCGATCTGGTGGAGCAACGCCGTAGAGTGAAGCCGAGGTTGCACGGAACGTAGAAATGACCATCACTTTCAAACTGGTTGCAATTATTCCGGTTATATGATGGAAAAACTGTTGTATTTTTATTGCATTTGATGCTTCGGGCATTGACTTCTAAGGCCCTAACTATTCAATCTGTTGGAGCAACGCCCTAGCGTGTAGCCAAGGTTGCCCGGAAAGTAGAAATGACCACAACTTTCATACTGGTAGCAATTATTCGTTTTATATGATGGAAAAACTGTTGTATTTATATTGTATTTTATGCTTCTGGCGTTCACTTCTTAGGCCCTAACTATTCGATCTGGTGAAGCAACGCCCTAGAGTGAAGCCTAGGTTGCCCGGAACGTAGAAATGACCATAACTTTCACACTGGATGCTATTATCCGTTCTATACGATGGAAAAACTGTTACATTTATATTGTATCTTATGCTTCTGGCGTTGACTTCTTAGGCCCTAACAATTCGGTCTGGTGGAACAACGCCCTAGAGTGAAGCCTAGGTTGCCTGTAACGTACAAATGACCATCACTTTCACACGGGTTGCAATTATTCCTGTTATAGGATGGAAAGACTGTTGTATTTTTATTGTATTTTATGCTTCAGGCGTTGACTTCTGAGGCCGCAGCTATTCGATGTGGTGGAAGAACGCCATAGAATGAAGCCTAGGTTGCCCGGAACGTAGAAATGACCATAACTTTCATACTGGTTGCAATTATTCGTTTTATAGGATGGAAGAACTGTTGTATTTATATTGTATTTTATGCTGCTGGCGTTCACTTCTTAGGCACTAACTATTCGATCTGGTGGAACAACGCCCTGTGGTGAAGCCTAGGTTGCCCGGAACGTAGAAATGACCATAACTTTGGCACTGGTTGCTATTATTGGTTTTATACGATGGAAAAACTGTTCTATCTATTTTGTATTTTATGCTTCGGGGGTTGACTTCTAAGGCCCAAACTGTTTGATCTGGTGGAGCAACGCCCTAGAGTGAAGCCTAGGTTTCCCGGAACGTAGAAATGACCATAACTTTCACACTGGATGCTATTATTCGTTCTATACGATGGAAAAACTGTTATATTTATATTGTATCTTATGCTCCTGGCGATGACTTCTTAGGCACTAACTATTCGATCTGGTGGAACAACGCCCTAGGGTGAAGCCTAGGTTGCCCGGAACGTAGAAATGATCATAACTTTTACACTGGTAGCAATTATTCGTTTTATACAATGGAAAAACTGTTCTATTTAATTTGTGTTTTATGCTTCGGGCGTTGACTTCTAAGGCCCTAACTGTTTGATCTGGTGGAGCAACGCCCTACAGTGAAGCCTAGGTTGCCCGGAACGTAGAAATGACCACAACTTTCATACTTGTTGCAATTATTCGATTTATACGATGGAAAAGCTGTTGTATTTATACCGTATTTAATGCTTCTGGCGTTGACTTCTTATGCCCTAACTATTCCATCTGGTGGAACAACGCCCTAGGGTGAAGCCTGGGTTGTCCGGTACGTAGAAATGACCATTACTTTCACACTGTTTGCTATTATTCATTTTATACGATGGAAAAGGTGTTGTATTTATATTGTATTTTATGCTTCTAGCGTTGGCTGCTAAGGCCGTAGCTATTAGGTGTGGTGGAGTAACGCCCTAGAGTGACGCCTACGTTGCCTGGAACGTAGAAATGACCATTACTTTCACAATGTTTCCAATTATCCATTTTATACGATGGAAAAACTGTTGTACTTATATTGTATTTTATTCTTATGGCGTTGAATTCTAAGTCCCTAGCTATGCGATCTGGTGGAGCAACGCCCTAGAGTGAAACCTAGGTTGCCCGGAACGTAGAAATTACCATAACTTTCCACCCGTAGGAATTATTCGTTTTATACGATGGAACAACTGTTCTATTTATTTTGTATTTCATGCTTCGGGCGTTGACTTCTAAGGCCCTACCTATTCAATCTGTTGGAACAACGCCCTAGGGTGAAGCCTATGTTGCCCGGAAAGTAGAAATGACCATAACTTTCATACTGGTTGCAATTATTCGTTTTATACGATGGAAAAACTGTTGTATTTATATTGTATTTTATGCTTCTGGTGCTGACTTCTAGGGCACTAACTATTCGATCTGGTGGAGCAGCGCCCTAGGGTGAAGCCTAGGTTGCCCGGAACGTAGAAATGACCATAACTTTCACACCGGTAGCAATTATTTGTTTTATACGATGGAAAAGCTGTTGTATTTATACCGTATTTTATGCTTCTGGCGTTGACTTCTTATGCCCTAACTATTCCATCTGGTGGAACAACGCCCTAGAGAGGAGCCTGGGTTGCGCGAAACGTAGAAATGACCATAACTTTCACACCGGTAGCAATTATCCGTTTTATACGATGGAAAAACTGTTCTATTTATTTTGTATTTTATGCTTCGGGCGTTGACTTCTTAGGACCTAACTACTCGATCTGGTGGAGTAATGCCTCACAGTTAAGTCTAGGATGCCCGAAACGCCGAAATGATCATTACTTTCACACTGGTAGCAATTATTCATGCTATACGATGGAAAAAATGTTGCATTCTTGTTGTATTTTCTGTTTCTGGCTTCGACTTCTAAGGTCCTAGCTATTCGATCTGGTGGGGCAACGTCCAAGAGTGAAGCCTAGGTCGCCCGGAACGTAGAAATGGCCATCACTTTCACACTGGTAGCAATTTTTCGTTTTATACGATGGAAAAACTGTTGTATTTATATTGTATTTTATGCTTCTGGCGCTGACTTCTAGGGCACTAACAATTCGATCTGGTGGAGCAGCGCCCTAGGGTGAAGCCTAGGTTGCCCGGAACGTAGAAATGACCATAACTTTCACACCGGTAGCAATTATTCATGCTATACGATGAAAAACTGTTGCATTTTTATTGTACTTTATGCTTCTAGCGTTGACTTCTAAGGCCGTAGCTATGCGATCTGGTGGAGCAACGCCCTAGAGTGAAACCTAGGTTGCCCGGAACGTAGAAATTACCATAACTTTCACACTGATAGCAATTATTCGTTTTATACGATGGAAAAACTGTTCTATCTATTTTGTATTTTATGCTTCGGGGGTTGACTTCTAAGGCCCAAACTGTTTGATCTGGTGGAGCAACGCCCTAGAGTGAAGCCTAGGTTTCCCGGAACGTAGAAATGACCATAACTTTCACACTGGATGCTATTATTCGTTCTATACGATGGAAAAACTGTTATATTTATATTGTATCTTATGCTCCTGGCGATGACTTCTTAGGCACTAACTATTCGATCTGGTGGAACAACGCCCTAGGGTGAAGCCTAGGTTGCCCGGAACGTAGAAATGATCATAACTTTTACACTGGTAGCAATTATTCGTTTTATACAATGGAAAAACTGTTCTATTTAATTTGTGTTTTATGCTTCGGGCGTTGACTTCTAAGGCCCTAACTGTTTGATCTGGTGGAGCAACGCCCTACAGTGAAGCCTAGGTTGCCCGGAACGTAGAAATGACCACAACTTTCATACTTGTTGCAATTATTCGATTTATACGATGGAAAAGCTGTTGTATTTATACCGTATTTAATGCTTCTGGCGTTGACTTCTTATGCCCTAACTATTCCATCTGGTGGAACAACGCCCTAGGGTGAAGCCTGGGTTGTCCGGTACGTAGAAATGACCATTACTTTCACACTGTTTGCTATTATTCATTTTATACGATGGAAAAGGTGTTGTATTTATATTGTATTTTATGCTTCTAGCGTTGGCTGCTAAGGCCGTAGCTATTAGGTGTGGTGGAGTAACGCCCTAGAGTGACGCCTACGTTGCCTGGAACGTAGAAATGACCATTACTTTCACAATGTTTCCAATTATCCATTTTATACGATGGAAAAACTGTTGTACTTATATTGTATTTTATTCTTATGGCGTTGAATTCTAAGTCCCTAGCTATGCGATCTGGTGGAGCAACGCCCTAGAGTGAAACCTAGGTTGCCCGGAACGTAGAAATTACCATAACTTTCCACCCGTAGGAATTATTCGTTTTATACGATGGAACAACTGTTCTATTTATTTTGTATTTCATGCTTCGGGCGTTGACTTCTAAGGCCCTACCTATTCAATCTGTTGGAACAACGCCCTAGGGTGAAGCCTATGTTGCCCGGAAAGTAGAAATGACCATAACTTTCATACTGGTTGCAATTATTCGTTTTATACGATGGAAAAACTGTTGTATTTATATTGTATTTTATGCTTCTGGTGCTGACTTCTAGGGCACTAACTATTCGATCTGGTGGAGCAGCGCCCTAGGGTGAAGCCTAGGTTGCCCGGAACGTAGAAATGACCATAACTTTCACACCGGTAGCAATTATTTGTTTTATACGATGGAAAAGCTGTTGTATTTATACCGTATTTTATGCTTCTGGCGTTGACTTCTTATGCCCTAACTATTCCATCTGGTGGAACAACGCCCTAGAGAGGAGCCTGGGTTGCGCGAAACGTAGAAATGACCATAACTTTCACACCGGTAGCAATTATCCGTTTTATACGATGGAAAAACTGTTCTATTTATTTTGTATTTTATGCTTCGGGCGTTGACTTCTTAGGACCTAACTACTCGATCTGGTGGAGTAATGCCTCACAGTTAAGTCTAGGATGCCCGAAACGCCGAAATGATCATTACTTTCACACTGGTAGCAATTATTCATGCTATACGATGGAAAAAATGTTGCATTCTTGTTGTATTTTCTGTTTCTGGCTTCGACTTCTAAGGTCCTAGCTATTCGATCTGGTGGGGCAACGTCCAAGAGTGAAGCCTATGTTGCCCGGAACGTAGAAATGACCATAACTTTCACACTGGTTGCTATTATTCGTTTTATACGATGGAAAAACTGTTATATTTATATTGTATTTTATGCTTCTGGCCTGGACTTCTTAGGCCCTAGCTTTTCGATCTGGTGGAACAACGCCTTAGAGTGATGCCTAGGTCGCCCGGAACGTAGAAATGGCCATCACTTTCACACTGGTAGCAATTTTTCGTTTTATACGATGGAAAAACTGTTGTATTTATATTGTATTTTATGCTTCTGGCGCTGACTTCTAGGGCACTAACAATTCGATCTGGTGGAGCAGCGCCCTAGGGTGAAGCCTAGGTTGCCCGGAACGTAGAAATGACCATAACTTTCACACCGGTAGCAATTATTCATGCTATACGATGAAAAACTGTTGCATTTTTATTGTACTTTATGCTTCTAGCGTTGACTTCTAAGGCCGTAGCTATGCGATCTGGTGGAGCAACGCCCTAGAGTGAAACCTAGGTTGCCCGGAACGTAGAAATTACCATAACTTTCACACTGATAGCAATTATTCGTTTTATACGATGGAACAACTGTTCTATTTATTTAGTATTTCATGCTTCGGGCGCTGACTTCTAAGGCCCTAGCTATTCAATCTGTTGGATCAACGCCTTAGGGTGAAGCCTAGGTTGCCCGGAACGTAGAAATGACCATAACTTTCACACCGGTAGCAACTATTCGTTTTATACGATGGAAAAACTGTTGTATTAATATTGCATTTCATGCTTCTGGCGTTGACTTCTTAGGCCCTTACTACTCGATCTGGTGGAGTAATGCCTCACAGTTAAGACTAGGATGCCCGAAACGCCGAAATGATCATTACTTTCACACTGGTTGCAATTATTCGTGCTATACGATGGAAAAACTGTTGCATTCTTGTTGTATTTTCTGTTTCTGGCTTCGACTACTAAGGTCCTAGCTATTCGATATGGTGGGGCAACGTCCAAGAGTGAAGCCTATGTTGCGCGGAACGTAGAAGTGACCATAACTTTCACACTGGTTGCAATTACTCTTTTTATACAATGGAAAAACTGTTGTATCTATATTGTATTTTATGCTTCTGGCGTTGACTTCTAAGGCCGTAGCTATTCGATGTGGTTGAGCAACGCCCTAGATTGAAGCCTAGGTTGACCGGAACGTAGAAATGACCATATCATTCAAACTGGTTGCAATTATTCCTGTTATACGATGGAACAGCTGTTGTATTCATATCGTATTTTATGTCTCTGGCGTTGACTTCTTAGGCCCTAACTATTCTATCTGGTGGAGCAATGCCATAGAGTGAAACGTAGGTTGCCCAGAACGTAGAAATGACCATTACTTTCACACTGGTTGCAATTATTCCTCTTATACGATGGAAAAACTGTTGTATTTTTATTGTATTTTATGCTTCTGGCGTTGAATTCTAAGTCCATAGCTATTCGATCTGGTGGAGCAACGCCCTAGAGTGAAGCCTAGGTTGCCCGGAACTTAGAAATTACCATAACTTTCACACTGATAGCAATTATTCGTTTAATACAATGGAAAAACTGTTCTATTTATTTTGTATTTTATGCTTCGGGCGTTGACTTCTATGGCCCTACCTATTCAACCTGGTGGAGTAACACCCTACAGTCACGCCTAGGTTGCCCGGAACGTAGAAATGAAAATAACATTCACACCGGTTGCAATTATTCTTGCTACACGATGAAAAACTGTTGCATTTTTATTGTACTTTATGCTTCTAGCGTTGACTTCTAAGGCCGTAGCTATTCGATATGGTGGAACAACGCCCTAGAGTGAAGCCTAGGTTGTCCGTAACGTAGAAATGACCATTACTTTCACACTGTTTGCAATTATTCATTTTATACGATGGAAAAGCTTTTGTATTTATATTGTATTTTATTCTTCTGGCGTTGAATTCCAAGTCGCTAGCTTTTCGATCTGGTGGAGCAACGCCCTAGATTGAAAACTAGGTTGCTCGTAATGTAGAAATGACCATAACTTTCACACTGGTCCCAATTATTAGTTTTATACGATGGAAAAGCTGTTGTATTTTGTATCGTATTTTATGCTTCGGGCGTTGACTTCTAAGGCCCTCACTATTCGATCTGGTGGAGCAACGCCCTGGAGTGAAACCTAGGGTGCCCAGAACGTAGAAATGACCAACACTTTCACACTGGTTGCAATTATTCCTGTTATACGATGGAAAAGCTCTTGTATATTTAGTGTATTCTATGCTTCGGGCGTTGACTTCTATGGCCCTACCTATTCGATCTGGTGGAGCAACACCCTACAGTCAAGCCTAGGTTGCCCAGAACGTAGAAATGAACATAACTTTCACACTGGTAGCAATTATTCATTTTATACGATGGAAAAACTGTTGTACTTATAATGTATTTTATTCTTATGGCGTTGAATTCTAAGTCCCTAGCTATGCGATCTGGTGGAGCAACGCCATAGAGTGAAACCTAGGTTGCCCGGAACGTAGAAATTACCATAACTTTCACACTGATAGCAATTATTCGCTTTATACAATGGAAAAACTGTTCTATTTATTTTGTATTTTATGCTTCGGGCGTTGACTTCTATGGCCCTACCTATTCGATCTGGTGGAGTAACACCCTACAGTCAAGCCTAGGTTGCCCGGAACGTAGAAATGAAAATAACATTCACACCGGTTGCAATTATTCATGCTATACGATGAAAAACTGTTGCATTTTTATTGTACTTTATGCTTCTAGCGTTGACTTCTAAGGCCGTAGCTATGCGATCTGGTGGAGTAACGCCCCAGAGTGAAACCTAGGTTGCCCGGAACGTAGAAATGACCATAACTTTCACACCGGTAGCAATTATTTGTTTTATACGATGGAAAAGCTGTTGTATTTATACCGTATTTTATGCTTCTGGCGTTGACTTCTTATGCCCTAACTATTCCATCTGGTGGAACAACGCCCTAGAGAGGAGCCTGGGTTGCGCGAAACGTAGAAATGACCATAACTTTCACACCGGTAGCAATTACCCGTTTTATACGATGGAAAAACTGTTCTATTTATTTTGTATTTTATGCTTCGGGCGTTGACTTCTTAGGACCTAACTACTCGATCTGGTGGAGTAATGCCTCACAGTTAAGTCTAGGATGCCCGAAACGCCGAAATGATCATTACTTTCACACTGGTAGCAATTATTCATGCTATACGATGGAAAAAATGTTGCATTCTTGTTGTATTTTCTGTTTCTGGCTTCGACTTCTAAGGTCCTAGCTATTCGATCTGGTGGGGCAACGTCCAAGAGTGAAGCCTATGTTGCCCGGAACGTAGAAATGACCATAACTTTCACACTGGTTGCTATTATTCGTTTTATACGATGGAAAAACTGTTATATTTATATTGTATTTTATGCTTCTGGCCTGGACTTCTTAGGCCCTAGCTTTTCGATCTGGTGGAACAACGCCTTAGAGTGATGCCTAGGTCGCCCGGAACGTAGAAATGGCCATCACTTTCACACTGGTAGCAATTTTTCGTTTTATACGATGGAAAAACTGTTGTATTTATATTGTATTTTATGCTTCTGGCGCTGACTTCTAGGGCACTAACAATTCGATCTGGTGGAGCAGCGCCCTAGGGTGAAGCCTAGGTTGCCCGGAACGTAGAAATGACCATAACTTTCACACCGGTAGCAATTATTCATGCTATACGATGAAAAACTGTTGCATTTTTATTGTACTTTATGCTTCTAGCGTTGACTTCTAAGGCCGTAGCTATGCGATCTGGTGGAGCAACGCCCTAGAGTGAAACCTAGGTTGCCCGGAACGTAGAAATTACCATAACTTTCACACTGATAGCAATTATTCGTTTTATACGATGGAACAACTGTTCTATTTATTTTGTATTTCATGCTTCGGGCGCTGACTTCTAAGGCCCTAGCTATTCAATCTGTTGGATCAACGCCTTAGGGTGAAGCCTAGGTTGCCCGGAACGTAGAAATGACCATAACTTTCACACCGGTAGCAACTATTCGTTTTATACGATGGAAAAACTGTTGTATTAATATTGCATTTCATGCTTCTGGCGTTGACTTCTTAGGCCCTTACTACTCGATCTGGTGGAGTAATGCCTCACAGTTAAGACTAGGATGCCCGAAACGCCGAAATGATCATTACTTTCACACTGGTTGCAATTATTCGTGCTATACGATGGAAAAACTGTTGCATTCTTGTTGTATTTTCTGTTTCTGGCTTCGACTACTAAGGTCCTAGCTATTCGATATGGTGGGGCAACGTCCAAGAGTGAAGCCTATGTTGCGCGGAACGTAGAAGTGACCATAACTTTCACACTGGTTGCAATTACTCTTTTTATACAATGGAAAAACTGTTGTATCTATATTGTATTTTATGCTTCTGGCGTTGACTTCTAAGGCCGTAGCTATTCGATGTGGTTGAGCAACGCCCTAGATTGAAGCCTAGGTTGACCGGAACGTAGAAATGACCATATCATTCAAACTGGTTGCAATTATTCCTGTTATACGATGGAACAGCTGTTGTATTCATATCGTATTTTATGTCTCTGGCGTTGACTTCTTAGGCCCTAACTATTCTATCTGGTGGAGCAATGCCATAGAGTGAAACGTAGGTTGCCCAGAACGTAGAAATGACCATTACTTTCACACTGGTTGCAATTATTCCTCTTATACGATGGAAAAACTGTTGTATTTTTATTGTATTTTATGCTTCTGGCGTTGACTTCTAAGGCCGTAGCTATTCGATGTGGTGGACCAACACCCTACAGTGAAGCCTAGGTTGCCCGGAACGTAGAAATGAAAATAACATTCACACCGGTTGCAATTATTCATGCTATACGATGAAAAACTGTTGCATTTTTATTGTACTTTATGCTTCTAGCGTTGACTTCTAAGGCCGTAGCTATGCGATCTGGTGGAGCAACGCCCTAGAGTGAAACCTAGGTTGCCCGGAACGTAGAAATTACCATAACTTTCACACTGATAGCAATTATTCGATTTATACGATGGAAAAACTGTTCTATTTATGTTGTATTTCATGCTTCGAGCGTTGACTTCTAAGGCCCTAACTATTCAATCTGTTGGAACAACGCCATAGGGTGAAGCCTAGGTTGCCCGGAAAGGAGAAATGACCATAACTTTCATACTGGCTGCAATTATTCGTTTTATACAATGGAAAAGCTGTTCTATTTATTTCGTATTTTGTGCGTCGGTCGTTGACTTCTTTGGCCCTACCTATTCGATCTGGTCGAGCAACACCCTACAGTCAAGCCTAGGTTGCCCGGAACGTAGAAATGACCATAACTTTCACACCGGTAGCAATTATTCGTTTTATACGATGGAAAAACTGTTGTATTAATGTTGCATTTTATGCTTCTGGCGTTGACTTCTTAGGTCCTGACTACTCGATCTGGTGGAGTAATGCCACACAGTTAAGTCTAGGATGCCCAAAACGCCGAAATGATCATAACTTTCACACTGGTTGCAATTACTCTTTTTATACAATGGAAAAACTGTTGTATCTATATTGTATTTTATGCTTCTGGCGTTGACTTCTAAGGCCGTAGCTATTCGATGTGGTGGAACAACACCCTACAGTCAAGTCTAGGTTGCCCGGAACGTAGAAATGGAAATAACATTCACACCGGTTGCAATTATACAAGCTATACGATGGAAAAACTGTTGCATTTTTATTGTATTTTATGCTTCTGGCGTTGACTTCTAAGGCCGTAGCTATACGATGTGGTGTAGCAACGCCCTAGAGTGAAGCCTAGGTTGTCCGGAACGTAGAAATGACCATTACTTTCACACTGTGTGCTATTATTCATTTTATACGATGGGAAAGGTGTTGTACTTATATTGTATTTTATGATTCTGGCGTTGACTTCTAAGGCCGTAGCTATTAGATGTGGTGGAGTAACGCCCTAGAGTGACGCCTAGGTTGCCTGGAACGTAGAAATGACCATTACTTTCACAATGTTTCCAATTATTCATTTTATACGATGGAAAAACTGTTGTACTTATATTGTATTTTATTCTTATGGCGTTGAATTCTAAGTCCCTAGCTATGCGATCTGGTGGAGCAACGCCCTAGAGTGAAACCCTGGTTGCCCGGAACGTAGAAATTACCATAACTTTCACACCGATAGCAATTATTCGCTTTATACAATGGAAAAACTGTTCTATTTATTTTGTATTTTATACTCCGGGCGTTGACTTCTAAGGCCCTAACTATTCGATCTGGTGGAGCAACGCCCTAGAGTGAAGCCTAGGTTGCCCGGAACGTAGAAATGACCAGAACTTTCACACTGGTTGCTATTATTCGTTTTATACGATGGAAAAACTGTTATATTTATATTGTATTTTATGCTTCTGGCGTTGACTTCTATGGCCCTACCTACTCGATTTGGTGGAGCAACACCCTACAGTGAAGCCTAGGTTGTCAGAAACGTAGAAATGAACATAACTTTCACACTGGTAGCAATTATTCGTTTTATAGAATGGAAAAACTGTTCTATTTATTTTGTATTTTATGCTTCGGGATTTGACTTCTATGGCCCTACCTATTCGATCTGGTGGAGCAACACCCTACAGTCAAGCCTAGGTTGCCCGGAACGTAGAAATGAAAATAACATTCACACCGGTTGCAATTATTCATGCTATACGATGGAAAAACTGTTGCATTTTTATTGTATTTTATACTTCTAGCGTTGACTTGTAAGGCCGTAGCTATACGATGTGGTGGAGCAACGCCCATAGAGTGAAGCCTAGGTTGTCCGGAACGTAGAAATGACCATTACTTTCACGCTGGTAGCAATTATTCGTTTTATACGATGGAAAAGCTGTTGTACTTATATCGCGTTTTATGCTTCTGGCGTTGACTTCTTAGGCCGCAACTATTCGGTCTGGTGGAGCAACGCCCTGGAGTGAAACCTAGGATGCCCGGAACATAGAATTGGCCATCACTTTCAAACTGGTTGCAATTATTCCTGATATAGGATGGAAACACTGTTGTATTTTTTTTGCATTTTATGGTTCGGGCGTTGACTTCTAAGGCCCTAACTATTCAGTCTGTTGGAGCAACGCCCTAAGGTGAAACCTTGGTTGCTCGGAAAGTAGAAATGACCATAAGTTTCATACTGGTTGCATTTATTCGTTTTATACGATGGAAAAACTGTTGTATTAATATTGTATATTATGATTCTGGCGTTGACTTCTAAGGCACTAACTATTCGATCTTGTGGAGCAACGCCCTAGAGTGAAGCCTAGGTTGCCCGGAAAGTAGAATTGGCCATCACTTTCAAACTGGTTGCAATTATTCCTGTTATATGATGGAAAAACTGTTGTATTTTTATTGCATTTTATGCTTCGGGCATTGACTTCTAAGGCCCTAACTATTCAATCTGGTGGCACAACGGCCTAGGGTGAAGCCTAGGTTGCCCGGAAAGTAGAAATAACCATAACTTTTACACTGGTAGCAATTATTCGTTTTATACTATGGAAAAACTGTTCTATTTATTTTGTATTTAATGCTTCGGTCGTGGGCTTCTAAGGCCCTAACTGTTTGATCTGGTGGAGCAACGACCTAGAGTGAAACCTAGGTTGCCCGGAACGTAGAAATGACCATAACTTTCACACTGGTTCCTATTATTCGTTTTATACGATGGAAAAACTGTTATATTTATATTGTATTTTATGCTTCTGGCGTTGATTTCTTAGGCCCTTACTATTCGGTCTGGTGGAACAACGCCCTAGAGTGAAGCCTAGGTTGCCTGGAACGTAGAATTGGCCATCACTTTCAAAGTGGTTCCAATTATTCCTGATATATGATGGAAACACTGTTGTATTTTTTTTGCATTTTATGGTTCGGGCGTTGACTTCTGAGGCCCTAACTATTCAGTCTGTTGGAGCAACGCCCTAGGGTGAAGCCTAGCTTGCTCGGAAAGTAGAAATGACCATAAGTTTCATACAGGTTGCAATTATTCGTTTTATACGATTGAAAAGCTGTTGTATTTATATCGTATTTTATGCTTCTGGCGTTGACTTCTTAGGCCGTAACTATTCGGTCTGGTGGAGCAACGCCCTGGAGTGAAACCTAGGTTGCCCGGAACGTAGAATTGGCCATCACTTTCAAACTGGTTGCAATTACTCCTGATATATGATGGAAACACTGTTGTATTTCTTTTTGCATTTTATGGTTCGGGCGTTGACTTCTAAGGCCCTAACTATTCAATCTGTTGGAGCAACGCCCTAAGGTGAAGCCTAGGTTGCTCGGAAAGTAGAAATGACCATAAGTTTCATACTGGTTGCATTTATTCGTTTTATACGATGGAAAAGCTGTTGTATTAATATTGTATTTTATGCTTCTGGCGTTGACTTCTAAGGCACTAACTATTCGATCTGGTGGAGCAACGCCCTAGAGTGAAGCCTAGGTTGCCTGGAACGTAGAATTGGCCATCACTTTCAAAGTGGTTCCAATTATTCCTGATATATGATGGAAACACTGTTGTATTTTTTTTTCCATTTTATGGTTCGGGCGTTGACTTCTGAGGCCCTAACTATTCAGTCTGTTGGAGCAACGCCCTAGGGTGAAGCCTAGCTTGCTCGCAAAGTAGAAATGACCATAAGTTTCATACAGGTTGCAATTATTCGTTTTATACGATGGAAAAGCTGTTGTATTTATATCGTATTTTATGCTTCTGGCGTTGACTTCTTAGGCCGTAACTATTCGGTCTGGTGGAGCAACGCCCTGGAGTGAAACCTAGGTTGCCCGGAACGTAGAATTGGCCACCACTTTCAAACTGGTTGCAATTACTCCTGATATATGATGGAAACACTGTTGTATTTCTTTTTGCATTTTATGGTTCGGGCGTTGACTTCTAAGGCCCTAACTATTCAATCTGTTGGAGCAACGCCCTAAGGTGAAGCCTAGGTTGCTCGGAAAGTAGAAATGACCATAAGTTTTATACTGGTTGCATTTATTCGTTTTATACGATGGAAAAGCTGTTGTATTAATATTGTATTTTATGCTTCTGGCGTTGACTTCTAAGGCACTAACTATTCGATCTGGTGGAGCAACGCCCTAGAGTGAAGCCTAGGTTGCCCGGAACGTAGAATTGGCCATCACTTTCAAACTGGTTGCAATTATTCGTGATATATGATGGAAACACTGTTGTATTTTTTTTCCATTTTATGGTTCGGGCGTTGACTTCTAAGGCCCTAACTGTTCAATCTGTTGGAGCAACGCCCTCGGGTGAAGACTAGGTTGCTCGGAAAGTAGAAATGACCATAAGTTTCATACTGGTTGCAATTATTCGTTTTATACGATGGAAAAACTGGTGTATTTATATTGTATTTTATGCTTCTGGCGTTGACTTCTAAGGCACTATCTATTCGACCTGGTGGAGCAACGCCATATAGCGAAGCCTAGGTTGCCCGGAGCGTAGAGTTGGCCATCACTTTCAAACTGGTTGCAATTATTCCTGTTATATGATGGAAACACTGTTGTATTTTTATTGCATTTTATGCTTCGGGCGTTGACTTCTAAGGCCCTAACTATTCAATCTGTTGGAGCAACGCCCTAGGGTGAAGCCTAAGTTGCTGGGAAAAAAGAAATGACCATAAGTTTCATACAGGTTGCATTTATTCGTTTTATACGATGGAAAAACTGTTGTATTAATATTGTATTATATGCTTCTGGCGTTGACTTCTTAGGCCGTATCTATTCGGTCTGGTGGAGCAACGCCCTGGAGTGAAACCTAGGTTGCCCGGACCGTAGAATTGACCATCACTTTCAAACTGGTTGCAATTATTCCTGATATATGATGGAAACACTGTTGTATTTTTTTTGCATTTTATGGTTCGGGCGTTGACTTCTAAGGCCCTAACTATTCAACCTGTTCGAGCAACGCCCTAAGGTGAAACCTAGGTTGCTCGGAAAGTAGAAATGACCATAAGTTTCATACTGGTTGCAATTATTCGTTTTATACGATGGAAAAACTGTTCTATTTATTTTGTATTTAATGCTTCGGGCGTTGGTTTCTAAGGCCCTAACTGTTTTATCTGGTGGAGCAATGCCCTAGAGTGAAACCTAGGTTGCCCGGAAAGTAGAAATAACCATAACTTTTACACTGGTAGCAATTATTCGTTTTATACTATGGAAAAACTGTTCTATTTATTTTGTATTTAATGCTTCGGGCGTGGGCTTCTAAGGCCCTAACTGTTTGATCTGGTGGAGCAACGCCCTAGAGTGAAACCTAGGTTTCCCGGAACGTAGAAATGACCATAACTTTCACACTGGTTCCTATTATTCGTTTTATACGATGGAAAAACTGTTATATTTATATTGTATTTTATGCTTCTGGCGTTGATTTCTTAGGCCCTTACTATTCGGTCTGGTGGAACAACGCCCTAGAGTGAAGCCTAGGTTGCCTGGAACGTAGAATTGGCCATCACTTTCAAAGTGGTTCCAATTATTCCTGATATATGATGGAAACACTGTTGTATTTTTTTTGCATTTTATGGTTCGGGCGTTGACTTCTGAGGCCCTAACTATTCAGTCTGTTGGAGCAACGCCCTAGGGTGAAGCCTAGCTTGCTCGGAAAGTAGAAATGACCATAAGTTTCATACAGGTTGCAATTATTCGTTTTATACGATTGAAAAGCTGTTGTATTTATATCGTATTTTATGCTTCTGGCGTTGACTTCTTAGGCCGTAACTATTCGGTCTGGTGGAGCAACGCCCTGGAGTGAAACCTAGGTTGCCCGGAACGTAGAATTGGCCATCACTTTCAAACTGGTTGCAATTACTCCTGATATATGATGGAAACACTGTTGTATTTCTTTTTGCATTTTATGGTTCGGGCGTTGACTTCTAAGGCCCTAACTATTCAATCTGTTGGAGCAACGCCCTAAGGTGAAGCCTAGGTTGCTCGGAAAGTAGAAATGACCATAAGTTTCATACTGGTTGCATTTATTCGTTTTATACGATGGAAAAGCTGTTGTATTAATATTGTATTTTATGCTTCTGGCGTTGACTTCTAAGGCACTAACTATTCGATCTGGTGGAGCAACGCCCTAGAGTGAAGCCTAGGTTGCCTGGAACGTAGAATTGGCCATCACTTTCAAAGTGGTTCCAATTATTCCTGATATATGATGGAAACACTGTTGTATTTTTTTTTCCATTTTATGGTTCGGGCGTTGACTTCTGAGGCCCTAACTATTCAGTCTGTTGGAGCAACGCCCTAGGGTGAAGCCTAGCTTGCTCGCAAAGTAGAAATGACCATAAGTTTCATACAGGTTGCAATTATTCGTTTTATACGATGGAAAAGCTGTTGTATTTATATCGTATTTTATGCTTCTGGCGTTGACTTCTTAGGCCGTAACTATTCGGTCTGGTGGAGCAACGCCCTGGAGTGAAACCTAGGTTGCCCGGAACGTAGAATTGGCCACCACTTTCAAACTGGTTGCAATTACTCCTGATATATGATGGAAACACTGTTGTATTTCTTTTTGCATTTTATGGTTCGGGCGTTGACTTCTAAGGCCCTAACTATTCAATCTGTTGGAGCAACGCCCTAAGGTGAAGCCTAGGTTGCTCGGAAAGTAGAAATGACCATAAGTTTTATACTGGTTGCATTTATTCGTTTTATACGATGGAAAAGCTGTTGTATTAATATTGTATTTTATGCTTCTGGCGTTGACTTCTAAGGCACTAACTATTCGATCTGGTGGAGCAACGCCCTAGAGTGAAGCCTAGGTTGCCCGGAACGTAGAATTGGCCATCACTTTCAAACTGGTTGCAATTATTCGTGATATATGATGGAAACACTGTTGTATTTTTTTTCCATTTTATGGTTCGGGCGTTGACTTCTAAGGCCCTAACTGTTCAATCTGTTGGAGCAACGCCCTCGGGTGAAGACTAGGTTGCTCGGAAAGTAGAAATGACCATAAGTTTCATACTGGTTGCAATTATTCGTTTTATACGATGGAAAAACTGGTGTATTTATATTGTATTTTATGCTTCTGGCGTTGACTTCTAAGGCACTATTTATTCGACCTGGTGGAGCAACGCCATATAGCGAAGCCTAGGTTGCCCGGAGCGTAGAGTTGGCCATCACTTTCAAACTGGTTGCAATTATTCCTGTTATATGATGGAAACACTGTTGTATTTTTATTGCATTTTATGCTTCGGGCGTTGACTTCTAAGGCCCTAACTATTCAATCTGTTGGAGCAACGCCCTAGGGTGAAGCCTAAGTTGCTGGGAAAAAAGAAATGACCATAAGTTTCATACAGGTTGCATTTATTCGTTTTATACGATGGAAAAACTGTTGTATTAATATTGTATTATATGCTTCTGGCGTTGACTTCTTAGGCCGTATCTATTCGGTCTGGTGGAGCAACGCCCTGGAGTGAAACCTAGGTTGCCCGGACCGTAGAATTGACCATCACTTTCAAACTGGTTGCAATTATTCCTGATATATGATGGAAACACTGTTGTATTTTTTTTGCATTTTATGGTTCGGGCGTTGACTTCTAAGGCCCTAACTATTCAACCTGTTCGAGCAACGCCCTAAGGTGAAACCTAGGTTGCTCGGAAAGTAGAAATGACCATAAGTTTCATACTGGTTGCAATTATTCGTTTTATACGATGGAAAAACTGTTCTATTTATTTTGTATTTAATGCTTCGGGCGTTGGTTTCTAAGGCCCTAACTGTTTTATCTGGTGGAGCAATGCCCTAGAGTGAAACCTAGGTTGCCCGGAAAGTAGAAATAACCATAACTTTTACACTGGTAGCAATTATTCGTTTTATACTATGGAAAAACTGTTCTATTTATTTTGTATTTAATGCTTCGGGCGTGGGCTTCTAAGGCCCTAACTGTTTGATCTGGTGGAGCAACGCCCTAGAGTGAAACCTAGGTTTCCCGGAACGTAGAAATGACCATAACTTTCACACTGGTTCCTATTATTCGTTTTATACGATGGAAAAACTGTTATATTTATATTGTATTTTATGCTTCTGGCGTTGATTTCTTAGGCCCTTACTATTCGGTCTGGTGGAACAACGCCCTAGAGTGAAGCCTAGGTTGCCTGGAACGTAGAATTGGCCATCACTTTCAAAGTGGTTCCAATTATTCCTGATATATGATGGAAACACTGTTGTATTTTTTTTGCATTTTATGGTTCGGGCGTTGACTTCTGAGGCCCTAACTATTCAGTCTGTTGGAGCAACGCCCTAGGGTGAAGCCTAGCTTGCTCGGAAAGTAGAAATGACCATAAGTTTCATACTGGTTGAATTTATTCGTTTTATACGATGGAAAAGCTGTTGTATTAATATTGTATTTTATGCTTCTGGCGTTGACTTCTAAGGCACTAACTATTCGATCTGGTGGAACAACGCCCTAGAGTGAAGCCTAGGTTGCCTGGAACGTAGAATTGGCCATCACTTTCAAAGTGGTTCCAATTATTCCTGATATATGATGGAAACACTGTTGTATTTTTTTTTGCATTTTATGGTTCGGGCGTTGACTTCTGAGGCCCTAACTATTCAGTCTGTTGGAGCAACGCCCTAGGGTGAAGCCTAGCTTGCTCGGAAAGTAGAAATGACCATAAGTTTCATACAGGTTGCAATTATTCGTTTTATACGATGGAAAAGCTGTTGTATTTATATCGTATTTTATGCTTCTGGCGTTGACTTCTTAGGCCGTAACTATTCGGTCTGGTGGAGCAACGCCCTGGAGTGAAACCTAGGTTGCCCGGAACGTAGAATTGGCCATCACTTTCAAACTGGTTGCAATTACTCCTGATATATGATGGAAACACTGTTGTATTTCTTTTTGCATTTTATGGTTCGGGCGTTGACTTCTAAGGCCCTAACTATTCAATCTGTTGGAGCAACGCCCTAAGGTGAAGCCTAGGTTGCTCGGAAAGTAGAAATGACCATAAGTTTCATACTGGTTGCATTTATTCGTTTTATACGATGGAAAAGCTGTTGTATTAATATTGTATTTTATGCTTCTGGCGTTGACTTCTAAGGCACTAACTATTCGATCTGGTGGAGCAACGCCCTAGAGTGAAGCCTAGGTTGCCCGGAACGTAGAATTGGCCATCACTTTCAAACTGGTTGCAATTATTCGTGATATATGATGGAAACACTGGTGTATTTTTTTTCCATTTTATGGTTCGGGCGTTGACTTCTAAGGCCCTAACTGTTCAATCTGTTGGAGCAACGCCCTCGGGTGAAGACTAGGTTGCTCGGAAAGTAGAAATGACCATAAGTTTCATACTGGTTGCAATTATTCGTTTTATACGATGGAAAAACTGGTGTATTTATATTGTATTTTATGCTTCTGGCGTTGACTTCTAAGGCACTATCTATTCGACCTGGTGGAGCAACGCCATATAGCGAAGCCTAGGTTGCCCGGAGCGTAGAGTTGGCCATCACTTTCAAACTGGTTGCAATTATTCCTGTTATATGATGGAAACACTGTTGTATTTTTATTGCATTTTATGCTTCGGGCGTTGACTTCTAAGGCCCTAACTATTCAATCTGTTGGAGCAACGCCCTAGGGTGAAGCCTAGGTTGCTGGGAAAGTAGAAATGACCATAAGTTTCATACAGGTTGCATTTATTCGTTTTATACGATGGAAAAACTGTTGTATTAATATTGTATTATATGCTTCTGGCGTTGACTTCTTAGGCCGTAACTATTCGGTCTGGTGGAGCAACGCCCTGGAGTGAAACCTAGGTTGCCCGGACCGTAGAATTGACCATCACTTTCAAACTGGTTGCAATTATTCCTGATATATGATGGAAACACTGTTGTATTTTTTTTGCATTTTATGGTTCGGGCGTTGACTTCTAAGGCCCTAACTATTCAACCTGTTCGAGCAACGCCCTAAGGTGAAACCTAGGTTGCTCGGAAAGTAGAAATGACCATAAGTTTCATACTGGTTGCAATTATTCGTTTTATACGATGGAAAAACTGTTCTATTTATTTTGTATTTAATGCTTCGGGCGTTGGTTTCTAAGGCCCTAACTGTTTGATCTGGTGGAGCAATGCCCTAGAGTGAAACCTAGGTTGCCCGGAACGTAGAAATGACCATAACCTTCACACTGGTTGCTATTATTCGTTTTATACGATGGAAAAACTGTTGTATTTATATTGTATTTTATGCTTCTGGCGTTGACTTCTAAGGCCCTAACTATTCGATCTGGTGGAACAACGCCCTAGAGTGAAGCCTAGGTTGCCCGGAGCGTAGAGTTGGCCATCACTTTCAAACTGGTTGCAATTATTCCTGTTATATGATGGAAACACTGTTGTATTTTTATTGCATTTTATGGTTCGGGCGTTGACTTCTAAGGCCCTAACTATTCAATCCGTGGGAGCAACGCCCTACGGTGAAGCCTAGGTTGCTCGGAAAGTAGAAATGACCATAAGTTTCATACTGGTTGCAATTATTCGTTTTATACGATGGAAAAACTGTTGTATTTATATTGTATTTTATATATCTGGCGTTGACTTCTTAGGCCCTAACTATTCGATCTGGTGGAACAACGGCCTAGGGTGAAGCCTAGGTTGCCCGGAACGTAGAAATGACCATAACTTTCACACTGGTTGCAATTATTCGTTTTATACGATGGAAACACTGTTGTATTTATATTGTATTTTATGCTTCTGGCGTTGACTTCTAAAGCACTATCTATTCGATCTGGTGGAGCAACGCCCTAGAGCGAAGCCTAGGTTGCCCGTAACGTAGAGTTGGCCATCACTTTCAAACTGGTTGCAATTATTCCTGTTATATGATGGAAACACTGTTGTATTTTTATTGCATTTTATGCTTCGGGCGTTGACTTCTAAGGCCCTAACTATTCAATCTGTTGGAGCAACGCCCTAGGGTGAAGCCGAGCTTGCTCGGAAAGTAGAAATGACCATAAGTTTCATACTGATTGCAATTATTCGTTTTATACGATGGAAAAGCTGTTGTATTTATATCGTATTTTATGCTTCTGGCGTTAACATCTTAGGCCGTAACTATTCGGTCTGGTGGAGCAACGCCCTGGAGTGAAACCTAGGTTGCACGGGAGGTAGAATTGTCCATCACTTTCAAACTGGTTGCAATTATTCCTGATATATGATGGAAACACTGTTGTATTTTTTTTGCATCTTATGCTTCGGGCGTTGACTTCTAAGGCCCTAACTATTCAATCTGTTGCAGCAACGCCCTAGGGTGAAGCCTAGCTTGCTAGGAAAGTAGAAATGGCCATAAGTTTCATACTGGTTGCAATTATTCGTTTTATACGATGGAAAAGCTGTTGTATTTATATCGCGTTTTATGCTTCTGGCGTTGACTTCTTAGGCCGCCACTATTCGTTCTGGTGGAGCAACGCCCTGGAGTGAAACCTAGGATGCCCGGAACGTAGAATTGGCCATCACTTTCAAACTGGTTGCAATTATTCCTGATATAGGATGGAAACACTGTTGTATTTTTTTTGCATTTTATGGTTCGGGCGTTGACTTCTAAGGCCCTAACTATTCAGTCTGTTGGAGCAACGCCCTAAGGTGAAACCTTGGTTGCTCGGAAAGTAGAAATGACCATAAGTTTCATACTGGTTGCATTTATTCGTTTTATACGATGGAAAAACTGTTGTATTAATATTGTATATTATGCTTCTGGCGTTGACTTCTAAGGCACTAACTATTCGATCTTGTGGAGCAACGCCCTAGAGTGAAGCCTAGGTTGCCCGGAACGTAGAATTGGCCATCACTTTCAAACTGGTTGCAATTATTCCTGTTATATGATGGAAAAACTGTTGTATTTTTATTGCATTTTATGCTTCGCGCATTGACTTCTAAGGCCCTAACTATTCAATCTGGTGGAACAACGGCCTAGGGTGAAGCCTAGGTTGCCCGGAACGTACAAATAACCATAACTTTTACACTGGTAGCAATTATTCGTTTTATACTATGGAAAAACTGTTCTATTTATTTTGTATTTAATGCTTCGGGCGTGGGCTTCTAAGGCCCTAACTGTTTGATCTGGTGGAGCAACGCCCTAGAGTGAAACCTAGGTTGCCCGGAACGTAGAAATGACCATAACTTTCACACTGGTTCCTATTATTCGTTTTATACGATGGAAAAACTGTTATATTTATATAGTATTTAATGCTTCGGGCGTTGGTTTCTAAGGCCCTAACTGTTTGATCTGGTGGAGCAATGCCCTAGAGTGAAACCTAGGTTGCCCGGAACGTAGAAATGACCATAACCTTCACACTGGTTGCTATTATTCGTTTTATACGATGGAAAAACTGTTGTATTTATATTGTATTTTATGCTTCTGGCGTTGACTTCTAAGGCCCCAACTATTCGATCTGGTGGAACAACGCCCTAGAGTGAAGCCTAGGTTGCCCGGAACGTAGAGTTGGCCATCACTTTCAAACTGGTTGCAATTATTCCTGTTATATGATGGAAACACTGTTGTATTTTTATTGCATTTTATGGTTCGGGTGTTGACTTCTAAGGCCCTAACTATTCAATCCGTGGGAGCAACGCCCTACGGTGAAGCCTAGGTTGCTCGGAAAGTAGAAATGACCATAAGTTTCATACTGGTTGCAATTATTCGTTTTATACGATGGAAAAACTGTTGTATTTATATTGTATTTTATATATCTGGCGTTGACTTCTTAGGCCCTAACTATTCGATCTGGTGGAACAACGGCCTAGGGTGAAGCCTAGGTTGCCCGGAACGTAGAAATGACCATAACTTTCACACTGGTTGCAATTATTCGTTTTATACGATGGAAACACTGTTGTATTTATATTGTATTTTATGCTTCTGGCGTTGACTTCTAAAGCACTATCTATTCGATCTGGTGGAGCAACGCCCTAGAGCGAAGCCTAGGTTGCCCGTAACGTAGAGTTGGCCATCACTTTCAAACTGGTTGCAATTATTCCTGCTATATGATGGAAACACTGTTGTATTTTTATTGCATTTTATGCTTCGGGCGTTGACTTCTAAGGCCCTAACTATTCAATCTGTTGGAGCAACGCCCTACGGTGAAGCCGAGCTTGCTCGGAAAGTAGAAATGACCATAAGTTTCATACTGATTGCAATTATTCGTTTTATACGATGGAAAAGCTGTTGTATTTATATCGTATTTTATGCTTCTGGCGTTAACGTCTTAGGCCGTAACTATTCGGTCTGGTGGAGCAACGCCCTGGAGTGAAACCTAGGTTGCACGGAACGTAGAATTGTCCATCACTTTCAAACTGGTTGCAATTATTCCTGATATATGATGGAAACACTGTTGTATTTTTTTTGCATCTTATGCTTCGGGCGTTGACTTCTAAGGCCCTAACTATTCAATCTGTTGCAACAACGCCCTAGGGTGAAGCCTAGCTTGCTAGGAAAGTAGAAATGGCCATAAGTTTCATACTGGTTGCAATTATTCGTTTTATACGATGGAAAAGCTGTTGTATTTATATCGCGTTTTATGCTTCTGGCGTTGACTTCTTAGGCCGCAACTATTCGGTCTGGTGGAGCAACGCCCTAGAGTGAAGCCTAGGTTGCCTGGAACGTAGAATTGGCCATCACTTTCAAAGTGGTTCCAATTATTCCTGATATATGATGGAAACACTGTTGTATTTTTTTTGCATTTTATGGTTCGGGCGTTGACTTCTGAGGCCCTAACTATTCAGTCTGTTGGAGCAACGCACTAGGGTGAAGCCTAGCTTGCTCGGAAAGTAGAAATGACCATAAGTTTCATACAGGTTGCAATTATTCGTTTTATACGATTGAAAAGCTGTTGTATTTATATCGTATTTTATGCTTCTGGCGTTGACTTCTTAGGCCGTAACTATTCGGTCTGGTGGAGCAACGCCCTGGAGTGAAACCTAGGTTGCCCGGAACGTAGAATTGGCCATCACTTTCAAACTGGTTGCAATTACTCCTGATATATGATGGAAACACTGTTGTATTTCTTTTTGCATTTTATGGTTCGGGCGTTGACTTTTAAGGCCCTAACTATTCAATCTGTTGGAGCAACGCCCTAAGGTGAAGCCTAGGTTGCTCGGAAAGTAGAAATGACCATAAGTTTCATACTGGTTGCATTTATTCGTTTTATACGATGGAAAAGCTGTTGTATTAATATTGTATTTTATGCTTCTGGCGTTGACTTCTAAGGCACTAACTATTCGATCTGGTGGAGCAACGCCCTAGAGTGAAGCCTAGGTTGCCTGGAACGTAGAATTGGCCATCACTTTCAAACTGGTTGCAATTATTCCTGTTATATGATGGAAACACTGTTGTATTTTTATTGCATTTTATGCTTCGGGCGTTGACTTCTAAGGCCCTAACATATTCAATCTGTTGGAGCAACGCCCTAGGGTGAAGCCTAGGTTGCTGGGAAAGTAGAAATGACCATAAGTTTCATACAGGTTGCATTTATTCGTTTTATACGATGGAAAAACTGTTGTATTAATATTGTATTATATGCTTCTGGCGTTGACTTCTTAGGCCGTAACTATTCGGTCTGGTGGAGCAACGCCCTGGAGTGAAACCTAGGTTGCCCGGACCGTAGAATTGACCATCACTTTCAAACTGGTTGCAATTATTCCTGATATATGATGGAAACACTGTTGTATTTTTTTTGCATTTTATGGTTCGGGCGTTGACTTCTAAGGCCCTAACTATTCAACCTGTTCGAGCAACGCCCTGAGGTGAAACCTAGGTTGCTCGGAAAGTAGAAATGACCATAAGTTTCATACTGGTTGCAATTATTCGTTTTATACGATGGAAAAACTGTTCTATTTATTTTGTATTTAATGCTTCGGGCGTTGGTTTCTAAGGCCCTAACTGTTTGATCTGGTGGAGCAATGCCCTAGAGTGAAACCTAGGTTGCCCGGAAAGTAGAAATAACCATAACTTTTACACTGGTAGCAATTATTCGTTTTATACTATGGAAAAACTGTTCTATTTATTTTGTATTTAATGCTTCGGGCGTGGGCTTCTAAGGCCCTAACTGTTTGATCTGGTGGAGCAACGCCCTAGAGTGAAACCTAGGTTTCCCGGAACGTAGAAATGACCATAACTTTCACACTGGTTCCTATTATTCGTTTTATACGATGGAAAAACTGTTATATTTATATTGTATTTTATGCTTCTGGCGTTGACTTCTAAGGCACTATCTATTCGACCTGGTGGAGCAACGCCATATAGCGAAGCCTAGGTTGCCCGGAGCGTAGAGTTGGCCATCACTTTCAAGCTGGTTGCAATTATTCCTGTTATATGATGGAAACACTGTTGTATTTTTATTGCATTTTATGCTTCGGGCGTTGACTTCTAAGGCCCTAACTATTCAATCTGTTGGAGCAACGCCCTAGGGTGAAGCCTAGGTTGCTGGGAAAGTAGAAATGACCATAAGTTTCATACAGGTTGCATTTATTCGTTTTATACGATGGAAGAACTGTTGTATTAATATTGTATTATATGCTTCTGGCGTTGACTTCTTAGGCCGTAACTATTCGGTCTGGTGGAGCAACGCCCTGGAGTGAAACCTAGGTTGCCCGGACCGTAGAATTGACCATCACTTTCAAACTGGTTGCAATTATTCCTGATATATGATGGAAACACTGTTGTATTTTTTTTGCATTTTATGGTTCGGGCGTTGACTTCTAAGGCCCTAACTATTCAACCTGTTCGAGCAACGCCCTAAGGTGAAACCTAGGTTGCTCGGAAAGTAGAAATGACCATAAGTTTCATACTGGTTGCAATTATTCGTTTTATACGATGGAAAAACTGTTCTATTTATTTTGTATTTAATGCTTCGGGCGTTGGTTTCTAAGGCCCTAACTGTTTGATCTGGTGGAGCAATGCCCTAGAGTGAAACCTAGGTTGCCCGGAACGTAGAAATGACCATAACCTTCACACTGGTTGCTATTATTCGTTTTATACGATGGAAAAGCTGTTGTATTTATATCGTATTTTATGCTTCTGGCGTTAACATCTTAGGCCGTAACTATTCGGTCTGGTGGAGCAACGCCCTGGAGTGAAACCTAGGTTGCACGGGACGTAGAATTGTCCATCACTTTCAAACTGGTTGCAATTATTCCTGATATATGATGGAAACACTGTTGTATTTTTTTTGCATCTTATGCTTCGGGCGTTGACTTCTAAGGCCCTAACTATTCAATCTGTTGCAGCAACGCCCTAGGGTGAAGCCTAGCTTGCTAGGAAAGTAGAAATGGCCATAAGTTTCATACTGGTTGCAATTATTCGTTTTATACGATGGAAAAGCTGTTGTATTTATATCGCGTTTTATGCTTCTGGCGTTGACTTCTTAGGCCGCCACTATTCGTTCTGGTGGAGCAACGCCCTGGAGTGAAACCTAGGATGCCCGGAACGTAGAATTGGCCATCACTTTCAAACTGGTTGCAATTATTCCTGATATAGGATGGAAACACTGTTGTATTTTTTTTGCATTTTATGGTTCGGGCGTTGACTTCTAAGGCCCTAACTATTCAGTCTGTTGGAGCAACGCCCTAAGGTGAAACCTTGGTTGCTCGGAAAGTAGAAATGACCATAAGTTTCATACTGGTTGCATTTATTCGTTTTATACGATGGAAAAACTGTTGTATTAATATTGTATATTATGCTTCTGGCGTTGACTTCTAAGGCACTAACTATTCGATCTTGTGGAGCAACGCCCTAGAGTGAAGCCTAGGTTGCCCGGAACGTAGAATTGGCCATCACTTTCAAACTGGTTGCAATTATTCCTGTTATATGATGGAAAAACTGTTGTATTTTTATTGCATTTTATGCTTCGCGCATTGACTTCTAAGGCCCTAACTATTCAATCTGGTGGAACAACGGCCTAGGGTGAAGCCTAGGTTGCCCGGAACGTAGAAATAACCATAACTTTTACACTGGTAACAATTATTCGTTTTATACTATGGAAAAACTGTTCTATTTATTTTGTATTTAATGCTTCGGGCGTGGGCTTCTAAGGCCCTAACTGTTTGATCTGGTGGAGCAACGCCCTAGAGTGAAACCTAGGTTGCCCGGAACGTAGAAATGACCATAACTTTCACACTGGTTCCTATTATTCGTTTTATACGATGGAAAAACTGTTATATTTATATTGTATTTTATGCTTCTGGCGTTGATTTCTTAGGCCCTTACTATTCGGTCTGGTGGAACAGCGCCCTAGAGTGAAGCCTAGGTTGCCTGGAACGTAGAATTGGCCATCACTTTCAAAGTGGTTCCAATTATTCCTGATATATGATGGAAACACTGTTGTATTTTTTTTGCATTTTATGGTTCGGGCGTTGACTTCTAAGGCCCTAACTATTCAGTCTGTTGGAGCAACGCCCTAGGGTGAAGCCTAGCTTGCTCGGAAAGTAGAAATGACCATAAGTGTCATACAGGTTGCAATTATTCGTTTTATACGATGGAAAAGCTGTTGTATTTATATCGTATTTTATGCTTCTGGCGTTGACTTCTTAGGCCGTATTATTCGGTCTGGTGGAGCAACGCCCTGGAGTGAAACCTAGGTTGCCCGGAACGTAGAATTGGCCATCACTTTCAAACTGGTTGCAAATATTCCTGATATATGATGGAAACACTGTTGTATTTTTTTTGCATTTTATGGTTCGGGCGTTGACTTCTAAGGCCCTAACTATTCAATCTGTTGGAGCAACGCCCTAAGGTGAAGCCTAGGTTGCTCGGAAAGTAGAAATGACCATAAGTTTCATACT
Source organism: Calliopsis andreniformis (assembly GCF_051401765.1). Taxonomy (NCBI): domain Eukaryota; kingdom Metazoa; phylum Arthropoda; class Insecta; order Hymenoptera; family Andrenidae; genus Calliopsis; species Calliopsis andreniformis. The sequence goes on along the minus strand of NW_027480460.1, from coordinate 1,886,973 downwards.
GGTTGCAATTATTCGTTTTATACGATGGAAAAACTGTTGTATTTATATTGTATTTTATGCTTCTGGCGTTGACTTCTAAGGCACTATCTATTCGATCTGGTGGAGCAACGCCATATAGCGAAGCCTAGGTTGCCCGGAGCGTAGAGTTGGCCATCACTTTCAAACTGGTTGCAATTATTCCTGTTATATGATGGAAACACTGTTGTATTTTTATTGCATTTTATGCTTCGGGCGTTGACTTCTAAGGCCCTAACTATTCAATCTGTTGGAGCAACGCCCTAGGGTGAAGCCTAGGTTGCTGGGAAAGTAGAAATGACCATAAGTTTCATACAGGTTGCATATATTCGTTTTATACGATGGAAAAACTGTTGTATTAATATTGTATTTTATGCTTCTGGCGTTGACTTCTTAGGCCGTAACTATTCGGTCTGGTGGAGCAACGCCCTGGAGTGAAACCTAGGTTGCCCGGACCGTAGAATTGACCATCACTTTCAAACTGGTTGCAATTATTCCTGATATATGATGGAAACACTGTTGTATTTTTTTTGCATTTTATGGTTCGGGCGTTGACTTCTAAGGCCCTAACTATTCAATCTGTTCGAGCAACGCCCTAAGGTGAAACCTAGGTTGTTCGGAAAGTAGAAATGACCATAAGTTTCATACTGGTTGCAATTATTCGTTTTATACGATGGAAAAACTGTTCTATTTATTTTGTATTTAATGCTTCGGGCGTTGGTTTCTAAGGCCCTAACTGTTTGATCTGGTGGAGCAATGCCCTAGAGTGAAACCTAGGTTGCCCGGAACGTAGAAATGACCATAACTTTCACACTGGCTGCTATTATTCGTTTTATACGATGGAAAAACTGATGTATTTATATTGTATTTTATGCTTCTGGCGTTGACTTCTAAGGCCCTAACTATTCGATCTGGTGGAACAACGCCCTAGAGTGAAGCCTAGGTTGCCCGGCGCGTAGAGTTGGCCATCACTTTCAAACTGGTTGCAATTATTCCTGTTATATGATGGAAACACTGTTGTATTTTTATTGCATTTTATGGTTCGGGCGTTGACTTCTAAGGCCCTAACTATTCAATCCGTGGGAGCAACGCCCTACGGTGAAGCCTAGGTTGCTCGGAAAGTAGAAATGACCATAAGTTTCATACTGGATGCATTTATTCGTTTTATACGATGGAAAAACTGTTGTATTAATATTGTATTTTATGCTTCTGGCGTTGACTTCTAAGGCACTAACTATTCGATCTGGTGGAGCAACGCCCTAGAGTGAAGCCTAGGTTGCCCGGAACGTAGAATTGGCCATCACTTTCAAACTGGTTGCAATTATTCCTGATATATGATGGAAACACTGTTGTATTTTTTTTGCATTTTATGGTTCGGGCGTTGACTTCTAAGGCCCTAACTGTTCAATCTGTTGGAGCAACGCCCTCGGGTGGAGACTAGGTTGCTCGGAAAGTAGAAATGACCATAAGTTTCATACTGGTTGCAATTATTCGTTTTATACGATGGAAAAACTGTTGTATTTATATTGTATTTTATGCTTTTGGCGTTGACTTCTAAGGCACTATCTATTCGATCTGGTGGAGCAACGCCATATAGCGAAGCCTAGGTTGCCCGGAGCGTAGAGTTGGCCATCACTTTCAAACTGGTTGCAATTATTCCTGTTATATGATGGAAACACTGTTGTATTTTTATTGCATTTTATGCTTCGGGCGTTGACTTCTAAGGCCCAAACTATTCAATCTGTTGGAGCAAAGCCCTAGGGTGAAGCCTAGGTTGCTCGGAAAGTAGAAATGACCATAACTTTCACACTGATTGCAATTATTCGTTTTATACCATGGAAAAACTGTTGCATCTTCATCGGATTTTATGCTTCGGGCGTTGACTTCTAAGGCCCTAACTATTCGATCGGTTGGACCAACGCCCTAGAGTGAGGCCTATGTTGCCCGGAACGTAGAAATGGCCATTACTTTCACACTGGATGCAATTATTCGTTTTATACGGTAAAAAAACTGTTGTATTTATATTGTATTTTATGCTTCTGGCGTTGACTTCTTAGGCCTTAACCATTCGATCTGGTGGATCAGCGCCGTAGATTGAAGCCTAGCTTGCCCGGAACGTAGAAATGACTATCACATTCACACTGGTTGGAATTATTCCAGCTATACGGTGGAAAAACTGTTGTATCTTTATTGTATTTTATGCTTCGTGCGTTGACTTCTAAGGCCCTAACTATTCGATGTGGTCGAGCAACTGCCTAGAGTGGAGCCTAGGTTGCCCGGAACGTAGAAATGGCCATTACTTTCACATTGGATGCAATTATTCGTTTTATACGATGGAAAAACTGTTGTATTTTTAGTGTATTTTATGCTTCTGGTGTTGACTTCTTGGGGCGTGACTATTCGATCCGGTGGAGCAACGTCCTAGAGTGAAGCATAGGTTGCCCGGAACGTAGAAATGGCCATTACTTGGACATTGGATGCAATCATTCGTTTTATACGATGGAAAAGCTGTTGTATTTATATTGTATTTTATGCTTCCGGCGCTGACTTCTAAAGCCCTGACTATTCGATCTGTTGGAGCAACGTCCTAGAGTGAAGCATAGGTTGCCCGGAACGTAGAAATGGCCATTACTTTCACATTGGATGCAATTATTCGTTTTATACGATGGAAAAACTGTTGTATTTTTAGTGTATTTTATGCTTCTGGTGTTGACTTCTTGGGGCGTGACTATTCGATCCGGTGGAGCAACGCCATAGAGTGAAGCCTAGTTTGCCCGGAACGTAGAAATGACCATAACTTTCACACTGGTTGAAATTATTCGTTTTATAGGATGGAAAAGCTGTTGTATTTGTTTTGTATTTTATATTTCTGGCGTTGACTTCAAAGGCCCTAACAATTCGACCTGGAGGCGCAACGCCATACAGTGAAGCCTAGGTTGCCCAGAACGTAGAAATGACCATCCCTTTCACACGGGTTGCAATTATTCCTGTTATAGGATGGAAAGACTGTTGTATTTTTATTGTATTTTATACTTCAGACGCTGACTTCTGAGGCCGTAGCAATCCGATGTGGTGGAAGAACGCCATACAGTGAAGCCTAGGTCACCCGGAACGTAGAAATGACTATAACTCTCACACTGATTGCTATCATTCGATTTATACGATGGAAGAACTGTTATCTTTATATTGTATTTTATGCTTCTGGCGTTGACTTCCTAGGCCCTAACTGTTAGATCTGGTAGAGCAACGCCCTAGAGTGAAGCCTAGACTGCCCGGTACGTAGAAATGACCATAACTTTCACACTGGTAGCAATTATTCGTTTTATACGATGGAAAAACTGTTTTATTTATTTTGTATTTAATGCTTCGGGCGTTGACTTCTAAGGCCCTAACTGTTTGTTCTGGTGGAGCAACGCCCTAGAGTGAAGCCTAGGTTGCCTGGAACGTGGAAATGACCATCCCTTTCACACGGGTTGCAATTATTCCTGTTATAGGATGGAAAGACTGTTGTATTTTTATTGTATTTTATACTTCAGGCGCTGACTTCTGAGGCCGAAGCTATCCGATGTGGTGGAAGAACGCCACTCAGTGAAGCCTAGGTTGCCCGGAACGTAGAAATGACCACTACTATCACACTGGTTGCAAATTATTCCTGCTATACGATGGAAAAACTGTTGTATTTTTATTGCATTTTATGCTTCTGGCGTTCACTTCTTAGGCCCTAACTATTCGATCTGGTGGAACAACGCCCTAGGGTGAAGCCTAGGTTGCCCGGAACGTAGAAATGACCATAACTTTCACACTGGTAGCAATTATTCGTTTTTACGGTGCAAAAACAGTTCTATTTATTTTGTATTTTATGCTTCGGGTGTTGACTTCTAAGGCCCTAGCTATTCGATCTGGTAGAGCAACGCCCTAGAGTGAAGCCTAGGTTGCCCGGTACGTAGAAATGACCATAAGTTTCATACTGGTTGCAATTATTCGTTTTATACGATGGAAAAACTGTTGTATTTATATTGTATTTTATGCTTCTGGCGTTCACTTCTTAGGCCCTAACTATTCGATCTGGTGGTACAACGCCCTAGGGTGAAGCCTAGGTTGCCCGGAACGTAGAAATGACCATAACTTTTACACTGGCAGCAATTATTCGTTATATACGATGGAAAAACAGTTCTATTTATTTTGTACTTTATGCTTCGGGCGTTGACTTCTAAGGCCCTAGCTATTCGATCTGGTAGAGCAACGCCCTAGAGTGAAGCCTAGGTTGCCCGGTACGTAGAAATGACCATAAGTTTCATACTGGTTGCAATTATTCTTTTTATGCGATGGAAAAACTGTTGTATTTATATTGTATTTTATGCTTCTGGCGTTCACTTCTTAGGCCCTAACTATTCGATCTGGTGGTACAACGCCCTAGGGTGAAGCCTAGGTTGCCCGGAACGTAGAAATGACCATAACTTTTACACTGGCAGCAATTATTCGTTTTATACAATGGAAAAACCGTTCTATTTATTTTGTATTTAATGCTTCGGGCGTTGACTTCTAAGGCCCTAACTATTCGATCAGGTGGATCAACGCCCTAGAGTGAAGCCTAGGTTGCTCGAAATGCAGAAATGACCATAACTTTCACACTGGTTGCTATCATTCGTTTTATATGATGGAAAATCTGTTGTATTTATATTGTATTTTATGCTTCGGGCGTTGACTTCTAAGGCCCTAACTGTTTGATCTGGTGGAGCAACGCCCTGGAGTGAAGCCTAGGTTGCCTGGAACGTAGAAATGACCATCACTTTCACACGGGTTGCAATTATTCCTGTTATAGGATGGAAAGACTGTTGTATTTTTATTGTATTTTATACTTCAGGCGTTGACTTCTGAGGCCGTAGCTATCCGATGTGGTGGAAGAACGCCAAACAGTGAAGCCTAGGTTGCCCGGAACGTAGAAATGACCATAGCTTTCACACTGGTTGCAATTATTTGTTTTATACGATGGAAAAGCTGTTGTATTTATATCGTATTTTATGCTTCGGGCGTTGACTTCTAAGGCCCTAACTGTTTGATCTGGTGGAGCAACGCCCTAGAGTGAAGCCTAGGTTGCCCGGAACGTAGAAATGACCATAACTTTCACACTGGTTGATATTATTCGTTTTATACGATGGAAAAGCCGTTATATTTATATTGTATTTTATGCTTCTGGCGTTGACTTCTGAGGCCGTTGCTATTCGATGTGGTGGAGGAACGCCATAGAGTGAAGCCTATGTAGCCCGGAACGTAGAAATGTCCATATCTTTCACACTGTTTGCAATTATTCATTTTATACGATGGCAAAGCTGTTGTATTTATATTGTATTTTATGCTTCTGGCGTTGACTTCTAAGGCCCTAACTATTCGATCTGGTGCAGCAACGCCCTAGAGTGAAGCCCAGGTTGCCCGGTACGTAGAAATGACCATCACTATCAAACTGGTTGCAATTATTTGTTTTATACGATGGAAAAGCTGTAGTATTTATATCGTATTTTATGCTTCTGGCGTTGACTTCTTAGGCCCTAACTATTCCATCTGGTGGAACAACGCCCTAGGGTGAAGCCTAGGTTGCACGGAAAGTAGAAATGACCATAACTTTCACACTGGTAGCAATTATTCGTTTTATACGATGGAAAAACTGTTCTATTTATTTTGTATTTTATGCTTCGGGCGTTGACTTCTAAGGCCCTAACTATTCGATCTGTTGGAGCAACGCCCTAGAGTGAAGCCTAGGTTGCGAGGTACGTAGAAATGACCATCACTACCAGACTGGTTGCAATTATTTGTTTTATACGATGGAAAAGCTGTAGTATTTATATCGTACTTTATGCTTCTGGCGTTGACTTCTAAGTCCCTAAATATTCGATCTGGTAGAGCAACGCACTAGAGTGAAGCCTAGGTTGCCCGGTTCGTAGAAATGACCATAAGTTTCATACTGGTTGCAATTATTCGTTTTATACGATGGAAAAACTGTTGTATTTATATTGCATTTTATGCTTCTGGCGTTCACTTCTTAGGCCCTAACTATTCGATCTGGTGGTACAACGCCCTAGGGTGAAGCCTAGGTTGCCCGGAACGTAGAAATGACCATAACTTTTACACTGGCAGCAATTATTCGTTTTATACAATCGAAAAACCGTTCTATTCATTTTGTATTTAATGCTTCGGGCGTTGACTTCTAAGGCCCTAACTGTTTGTTCTGGTGGAGCAACGCCCTAGAGTGAAGCCTAGGTTGCCTGGAACGTAGAAATGACCATAACTTTTACACGGGTTGCAATTATTCCTGTTATAGGATGGAAAGACTGTTGTATTTTTATTGTATTTTATACTTCAGGCGTTGACTTCTGAGGCCGTAGCTATCCGATGTGGTGGAAGAACGTCAAAGAGTGAAGCCTAGGTTTCCCGGAACGTAGAAATGACCATAACTTTTACACTGGCAGCAATTATTCGTTTTATACAATCGAAAAACCGTTCTATTCATTTTGTATTTAATGCTTCGGGCGTTGACTTCTAAGGCCCTAACTGTTTGTTCTGGTGGAGCAACGCCCTAGAGTGAAGCCTAGGTTGCCCGGAACGTAGAAATGACCATAACTTTCACACTGGTTGATATTATTCGTTTTATACGATGGAAAAGCCGTTATATTTATATTGTATTTTATGCTTCTGGCGTTGACTTCTGAGGCCGTTGCTATTCGATGTGGTGGAGGAACGCCATAGAGTGAAGCCTAGGTAGCCCGGAACGTAGAAATGTCCATATCTTTCACACTGTTTGCAATTATTCATTTTACACGATGGCAAAGCTGTTGTATTTATATTTTATTTTATGCTTCTGGCGTTGACTTCTAAGGCCCTAACTATTCGATCTGGTGCAGCAACGCCCTAGAGTGAAGCCTGGGTTGCCCGGTACGTAGAAATGACCATCACTGTCAAACTGGTTGCAATTATTTGTTCTATACGATGGAAAAGCTGTAGTATTTATATCGTATTTTATGCTTCTGGCGTTGACTTCTTAGGCCCTAACTATTCCATCTGGTGGAACAACGCCCTAGGGTGAAGCCTAGGTTGCACGGAAAGTAGAAATGACCATAACTTTCACACTGGTAGCAATTATTCGTTTGATACGATGGAAAAACAGTTCTATTTGTTTTGTATTTTATGCTTCGGGCGTTGACTTCTAAGGCCCTAACTATTCGATCTGGTGGAGCAACGCCCTAGAGTGAAGCCTAGGTTGCCCGGTACGTAGAAATGACCATCACTATCAGACTGGTTGCAATTATTTGTTTTATACGACGGAAAAGCTGTAGTATTTATATCGTATTTTATGCTTCTGGCGTTGACTTCTTAGGCCCTAACTATTCCATCTGGTGGAACAACGCCCTAGGGTGAAGCCTAGGTTGCACGGAAAGTAGAAATGACCATAACTTTCACACTGGTAGCAATTATTCGTTTTATACGATGGAAAAACTGTTCTATTTATTTTGTATTTTATGCTTCGGGCGTTGACTTCTAAGTCCCTAACTATTCGATCTGGTAGAGCAACGCCCTAGAGTGAAGCCTAGGTTGCCCGGTACGTAGAAATGACCATAAGTTTCATACTGGTTGCAATTATTCGTTTTATACGATGGAAAAACTGTTGTATTTATATTGCATTTTATGCTTCTGGCGTTCACTTCTTGGGCCCTAACTATTCGATCTGGTGGTACAACGCCCTAGGGTGAAGCCTAGGTTGCCCGGAACGTAGAAATGACCATAACTTTTACACTGGCAGCAATTATTCGTTTTATACAATCGAAAAACCGTTCTATTCATTTTGTATTTAATGCTTCGGGCGTTGACTTCTAAGGCCCTAACTGTTTGTTCTGGTGGAGCAATGCCCTAGAGTGAAGCCTAGGCTGCCTGGAACGTAGAAATGACCATCCCTTTCACACGGGTTGCAATTATTCCTGTTATAGGATGGAAAGACTGTTGTATTTTTATTGTATTTTATACTTCAGGCGCTGACATCTGAGGCCGTAGCTATCCGATGTGGTGGAAGAGCGCCATAGAGTGAAGCCTAGGTTGCCCGGAACGTAGAAATGACCATAACTTTCTCACTGGTTGCAATTATTTGTTTTATACGATGGAAAAGCTGTTGTATTTATATCGTATCTTATGCTTCTGGCGTTGACTTCTTAGGTCCTAACTATTCCATCTGGTGGAACAACGCCCTAGAGTAAAGCCCAGGTTGCGCGGAACGTAGAAATGACCATAGCTTTCACACTGGTTGATATTATTCGTTTTATACGATGGAAAAGCCGTTATATTTATATTGTATTTTATGCTTCTGGCGTTGACTTCTGAGGCCGTTGCTATTCGATGTGGTGGAGGAACGCCATAGAGTGAAGCCTATGTAGCCCGGAACGTAGAAATGTCCATATCTTTCACACTGTTTGCAATTATTCATTTTAGACGATGGCAAAGCTGTTGTATTTATATTGTATTTTATGCTTCTGGCGTTGACTTCTAAGGCCCTGACTATTCGATCTGGTGCAGCAACGCCCTAGAGTGAAGCCCAGGTTGCCCGGTACGTAGAAATGACCATCACTATCAAACTGGTTGCAATTATTTGTTTTATACGATGGAAAAGCTGTAGTATTTATATCGTATTTTATGCTTCTGGCGTTGACTTCTTAGGCCCTAACTATTCCATCTGGTGGAACAACGCCCTAGGGTGAAGCCTAGGTTGCACGGAAAGTAGAAATGACCATAACTTTCACACTGGTAGCAATTATTCGTTTTATACGATGGAAAAACTGTTCTATTTATTTTGTATTTTATGCTTCGGGCGTTGACTTCTAAGGCCCTAACTATTCGATCTGTTGGAGCAACGCCCTAGAGTGAAGCCTAGGTTGCGAGGTACGTAGAAATGACCATCACTACCAGACTGGTTGCAATTATTTGTTTTATACGATGGAAAAGCTGTAGTATTTATATCGTACTTTATGCTTCTGGCGTTGACTTCTAAGTCCCTAAATATTCGATCTGGTCGAGCAACGCACTAGAGTGAAGCCTAGGTTGCCCGGTTCGTAGAAATGACCATAAGTTTCATACTGGTTGCAATTATTCGTTTTATACGATGGAAAAACTGTTGTATTTATATTGCATTTTATGCTTCTGGCGTTCACTTCTTAGGCCCTAACTATTCGATCTGGTGGTACAACGCCCTAGGGTGAAGCCTAGGTTGCCCGGAACGTAGAAATGACCATAACTTTTACACTGGCAGCAATTATTCGTTTTATACGATGGAAAAACTGTTGTATTTATATTGCATTTTATGCTTCTGGCGTTCACTTCTTAGGCCCTAACTATTCGATCTGGTGGTAATACGCCCTAGGGTGAAGCCTAGGTTGCCCGGAACGTAGAAATGACCATAACTTTTACACTGGCAGCAATTATTCGTTTTATACAATCGAAAAACCGTTCTATTCATTTTGTATTTAATGCTTCGGGCGTTGACTTCTAAGGCCCTAACTGTTTGTTCTGGTGGAGCAATGCCCTAGAGTGAAGCCTAGGCTGCCTGGAACGTAGAAATGACCATCCCTTTCACACGGGTTGCAATTATTCCTGTTATAGGATGGAAAGACTGTTGTATTTTTATTGTATTTTATACTTCAGGCGCTGACTTCTGAGGCCGTAGCTATCCGATGTGGTGGAAGAGCGCCATAGAGTGAAGCCTAGGTTGCCCGGAACGTAGAAATGACCATAACTTTCTCACTCGTTGCAATTATTTGTTTTATACGATGGAAAAGCTGTTGTATTTATATCGTATCTTATGCTTCTGGCGTTGACTTCTTAGGTCCTAACTATTCCATCTGGTGGAACAACGCCCTAGAGTAAAGCCCAGGTTGCGCGGAATGTAGAAATGACCATAGCTTTCACACTGGTAGCAATTATCCGTTTGATTCAATGGAAAAACTGTTCTATTTATTTTGTATTTAATGCTTCGGGCGTTGACTTCTAAGGCCCTAACTGTTTGATCTGGTGGAGCAACGCCCTGGAGTGAAGCCTAGGTTGCCTGGAACGTAGAAATGACCATCACTTTCACACGGGTTGCAATTATTCCTGTTATAGGATGGAAAGACTGTTGTATTTTTATTGTATTTTATACTTCAGGCGTTGACTTCTGAGGCCGTAGCTATCCGACGTGGTGGAAGAACGCCAAACAGTGAAGCCTAGGTTGCCCGGAACGTAGAAATGACCATAGCTTTCACACTGGTTGCAATTATTTGTTTTATACGATGGAAAAGCTGTTGTATTTATATCGTATTTTATGCTTCGGGCGTTGACTTCTAAGGCCCTAACTGTTTGATCTGGTGGAGCAACGCCCTAGAGTGAAGCCTAGGTTGCCCGGAACGTAGAAATGACCATAACTTTCACACTGGTTGATATTATTCGTTTTATACGATGGAAAAGCCGTTATATTTATATTGTATTTTATGCTTCCGGCGTTGACTTCTGAGGCCGTTGCTATTCGATGTGGTGGCGGAACGCCGTACAGTGAAGCCTAGGTTGCCCGGAACGTAGAAATGACCATAACTTTCACACTGGTTGATATTATTCGTTTTATACGCTGGAAAAGCCGTTATATTTATATTGTATTTGATGCTTCTGGCGTTGACTTCTGAAGCCGTTGCTATTCGATGTGGTGGAAGAACGCCATAGAGTGAAGCCTAGGTAGCCCGGAACGTAGAAATGTCCATATCTTTCACACTGTTTGCAATTATTCATTTTATACGATGGCAAAGCTGTTGTATTTATATTGTATTTTATGCTTCTGGCGTTGACTTCTAAGGCCCTAACTATTCGATCTGGTGGAGCAACGCCCTAGAGTGAAGCCTAGGTTGCCCGGTACGTAGAAATGACCATCACTATCAAACTGGTTGCAATTATTTGTTTTATACGATGGAAAAGCTGTAGCATTTATATCGAATTTTATGCTTCTGGCGTTGACTTCTTAGGCCCTATCTATTCCATCTGGTGGAACAACGCCCTAGGGTGAAGCCTAGGTTGCACGGAAAGTAGAAATGACCATAACTTTCACACTGGTAGCAATTATTCGTTTGATACGATGGAAAAACAGTTCTATTTATTTTGTATTTTATGCTTCGGGCGTTGACTTCTAAGGCCCTAGCTATTCTATCTGGTAGAGCAACGCCCTAGAGTGCAGCCTAGGTTGCCCGGAACGTAGAAATGACCACAACTTTTACACTGGTAGCAATTATTCGTTTTATACAATGGAAAAACTGTTCTATGTATTTTGCATTTAATGCTTCGGGCGTTGACTTCTAAGGCCCTACCTGTTTCATCTGGTGGAGCAACGCCCTGGAGTGGAGCCTAGGTTGCCTGGAACGTAGAAATGACCATCACTTTCCCACGGGTTGAGATTACTCCTGTTATAGGATGGAAAGACTGTTGTATTTTTATTGTATTTTATACTTCAGGCGTTGACTTCTGAGGCCGTAGCTATCCGATGTGGTGGAAGAACGCCAAACAGTGAAGCCTAGGTTGCCCGGAACGTAGAAATGACCATAGTTTTCACACTGGTTGCAATTATTTGTTTTATACGATGGAAAAGCTGTTGTATTTGTATCGTATTTTATGCTTCGTGCGTTGACTTCTAAGGCCCTAACTGTTTGATCTGGTGGAGCAACGCCCTAGAGTGAAGCCTAGGTTGCCCGGAACGTAGAAATGACCATAACTTTCACACTGGTTGATATTATTCGTTTTATACGATGGAAAAGCCGTTATATTTATATTGTATTTTATGCTTCTGGCGTTGACTTCTGATGCCGTTGCTATTCGATGTGGTGGAAGAACGCCATAGAGTGAAGCCTAGGTAGCCCTGAACGTAGAAATGTCCATATCTTTCACACTGTTTGCAATTATTGATTTTATACGATGGCGAAGCTGTTGTATTTATATTGTATTTTATGCTTCTGGCGTTGACTTCTAAGGCCCTAACTATTCCATCTGGTGGAGCAATGCCCTAGAGTGAAGCCTAGGTTGCCCGGTACGTAGAAATGACCATCACTATCAAACTGGTTGCAATTGTTTGTTTTATACGATGGAAAAGCTGTAGCATTTATATCGTATTTTATGCTTCTGGCGTTGACTTGTTAGGCCATAACTATTCCATCTGGTGGAACAACGCCCTAGGGTGAAGCCTAGGTTGCACGGAAAACAGAAATGACCATAACTTTCACACTGGTAGCAATTATTCGTTTTATACGATGGAAAAACAGTTCTATTTATTTTGTATTTTATGCTTCGGGCGTTGACTTCTAAGGCCCTAGCTATTCGATCTGGTAGAGCAACGCCCTAGTGTGAAGCCTAGGTTGCCCGGTACGTAGAAATGACCATAAGTTTCATACTGGTTGCAATTATTCGTTTTATACGATGGAAAAACTGTTGTATTTATATTGTATTTTATGCTTCTGGCGTTCACTTCTTAGGCCCTAACTATTCGATCTGGTCGTACAACGCCCTAGGGTGAAGCCTAGGTTGCCCGGAACGTAGAAATGACCATAACTTTTACACTGGCAGCAATTATTCGTTTTATACAATGGAATAACCGTTCTATTTATTTTGTATTTAATGCTTCGGGCGTTGACTTCCAAGGCCGTAACTGTTTGCTCTGGTGGAGCAACGCCCTAGAGTGAAGCCTACGTTGCCTGGAACGTAGAAACGACCATCCCTTTCACACGGGTTGCAATTATTCCTGTTATAGGATGGAAAGACTGTTGTATTTTTATTGTATTTTATACTTCAGGCGTTGACTTCTGAGGCCGTAGCTATCCGATGTGGTGGAAGAACGCCAAACAGTGAAGCCTAGGTTGCCCGGAACGTAGAAATGACCATAGCTTTCACACTGGTTGCAATTATTTGTTTTATACGATGGAAAAGCTGTTGTATTTGTATCGTATTTTATGCTTCGTGCGTTGACTTCTAAGGCCCTAACTGTTTGATCTGGTGGAGCAACGCCCTAGAGTGAAGCCTAGGTTGCCCGGAACGTAGAAATGACCATAACTTTCACACTGGTTGATATTATTCGTTTTATACGATGGAAAAGCCGTTATATTTATATTGTATTTTATGCTTCTGGCGTTGACTTCTGATGCCGTTGCTATTCGATGTGGTGGAAGAACGCCATAGAGTGAAGCCTAGGTAGCCCTGAACGTAGAAATGACCATAGCTTTCACACTGGTAGCAATTATCCGTTTGATACAATGGAAAAACTGTTCTATTTATTTTGTATTTAATGCTTCGGGCGTTGACTTATAAGGCCCTAACTATTCGATCAGGTGGATCAACGCCCTAGAGTGAAGCCTAGGTTGCTCGAAATGCAGAAATGACCATAACTTTCACACTGGTTGCTATCATTCGTTTTATATGATGGAAAAAGTGTTGTATTTATATTGTATTTTATGCTTCGGGCGTTGACTTCTAAGGCCCCAACTGTTTGATCTGGTGGAGCAACGCCCTAGAGTGAAGCCTAGGTTGCCTGGAACGTAGAAATAACCATAACTTTCACACTGGTAGCAATTATTCATTTTATACGATGGAAAAACTGTTTTATTTATTTTGTATTTTATGCTTCGGGCGTTGAGTTCTAAGGCCCTAACTATTCGATATGGTGGAGCAACGCCCTAGAGTGAAGCCTAGGTCGCCCGGAACGTAGAAATGACCATAACTCTCACACTGATTGCTATCATTCGTTTTATACGATGGAAGAACTGTTATATTTATATTGTATTTTATGCTTCTGGTGTTGACTTCTTAGGCCCTAACTGTTCGATCTGGTAGAGCAACGCCCTAGAGTGAAGCCTAGACTGCCCGGTACGTAGAAATGACCATAACTTTCACACTGGCAGCAATTATCCATTTTATACTATGGAAAAACTGTTTTATTTATTTTGTATTTTATGCTTCGGGCGTTGACTTCTAAGGCCCTAACTATTCGATATGGTGGAGCAACGCCCTAGAGTGAAGCCTAGGTCTCCCGGAACGTAGAAATGACCATAACTCTCACACTGATTGCTATCATTCGTTTCATACGATGGAAGAACTGTTATATTTATATGGTATTTTATGCTTCTGGCGTTGACTTCTTATGCCCTAACTGTTCGATCTGGTAGAGCAACGCCCTAGAGTGAAGCCTAGACTGCCCGGTACGTAGAAATGACCATAACTTTCACACTGGTTGATATTATTCGTTTTATACGATGGAAAAGCCGTTATATTTATATTGTATTTTATGCTTCTGGCGTTGACTTCTGGAGCTGTTGCGATTCGATGTGGTGGAAGAACGCCATAGAGTGAAGCCTAGGTAGCCCGGAACGTAGAAATGTCCATATCTTTCTCACTGTATGCAATTATTCATTTTATACGATGGCAAAGCTGTTGTATTTATATTGTATTTTATGCTTCTGGCGTTGACTTCTAAGGCCCTAACTATTCGATCTGGTGGAGCAACGCCCTAGAGTTAAGCCTAGGATGCCCGGTACGTAGAAATGACCATCACTATCCAACTGGATGCAATTATTTGTTTTATACGATGGAAAAGCTGTAGCATTTATATCGTATTTTATGCTTCTGGCGTTGACTTCATAGGCCCTAACTATTCCATCTGGTGGAACAACGCCCTAGGGTGAAGCCTAGGTTGTACGGAAAGTAGAAATGACCATAACTTTCACACTGGTAGCAATTATTCGTTTTATACGATGGAAAAACAGTTCTATTTATTTTGTATTTTATGCTTCGGGCGTTGACTTCTAAGGCCCTAGCTATTCGATCTGGTAGAGCAACGCCCTAGAGTGCAGCCTAGGTTGCCCGGAACGTAGAAATGACCATAACTTTTACACTGGTAGCAATTATTCTTTTTATACAATGGAAAAACTGTTCTATGTATTTTGTATTTAATGCTTCGGGCGTTGACTTCTAAGGCCCTAACTGTTTGATCTGGTGGAGCAACGCCCTAGAGTGAAGCCTAGGTTGCCCGGAACGTAGAAATGACCATAACTTTCACACTGGTTGCAATTATTCGTTTTATACGATGGAAAAACTGTTGCATTTTTATCGTATTTTGTGCTTCTGGCGTTGACTTCTTAGGCCGTAACTATTCGATCTGGTGGAGCACCGCCCTGGAGTGAAACCTAGGTCGCCCGGAACATAGAAATGACCACTACTATCACACTGGTTGCAAATTATTCCTGCTAAACGATGGAAAATCTGTTGTATTTTTATTGCATTTTATGCTTCGGGCATTGACTTCTAAGGCCCTAACTATTCAATCGGTTGGAGCAACGCCCTAGGGTGAAGCCTATGTTGCCCGGAACGTAGAAATGACCATAACTTTCACACTGGTTGCAATTATTCGTTTTATACGATGGAAAAGCTGTTGTATTTATATCGTATTTTATGCTTCTGGCGTTGACTTCTTAGGCCCTAACTATTCCATCTGGTGGAACAACGCCCTAGGGTGAAGTCTAGGTTGCCCGGAAAGTAGAAATGACCATAACTTTCACACTGGTAGCAATTATTCGTTTTATACGATGGAAAAACTGTTCTATTTATTTTGTATTTTATGCTTCGGGCGTTGACTTCTAAGGCCCTAGCTATTCGATCTGGTAGAGCAACGCCCTAGTGTGAAGCCTAGGTTGCCCGGTACGTAGAAATGACCATAAGTTTCATACTGGTTGCAATTATTCGTTTTATACGATGGAAAAACTGTTGTATTTATATTGTATTTTATGCTTCTGGCGTTCACTTCTTAGGCCCTAACTATTCGATCTGGTGGTACAACGCCCTAGGGTGAAGCCTTGGTTGCCCGGAACGTAGAAATGACCATAACTTTTACACTGGCAGCAAATATTCGTTTTATACAATGGAAAAACCGTTCGATTTATTTTGTATTTAATGCTTCGGCCGTTGACTTCCAAGGCCCTAACTGTTTGCTCTGGTGGAGCAACGCCCTAGAGTGAAGCCTACGTTGCCTGGAACGTAGAAACGACCATCCCTTTCACACGGGTTGCAATTATTCCTGTTATAGGATGGAAAGACTGTTGTATTTTTATTGTATTTTATACTTCAGGCGTTGACTTCTGAGGCCGTAGCTATCCCATGTGGTGGAAGAACGCCATACAGTGAAGCCTAGGTTGCCCGGAACGTAGAAATGACCATAACTTTCACAATGGTTGCAATTATTTGTTTTATACGATGGAAAAGCTGTTGTATTTATATCGTATTTTATGATTCTGGCGTTGACTTCTTAGGTCCTAACTATTCCATCTGGTGGAACAACGCCCTAGAGTAAAGCCCAGGTTGCGCGGAACGTAGAAATGACCATAGCTTTCACACTGGTAGCAATTATTCGTTTTATACGATGGAAAAACTGTTCTATTTATTTTGTATTTTATGCTTCGGGCGTTGACTTCTAAGGCCCTAACTATTCGATCTGGTAGAGCAACGCCCTAGAGTGAAGCCTAGGTTGCCCGGTACGTAGAAATGACCATAAGTTTCATACTGGTTGCAATTATTCGTTTTATACGATGGAAGAACTGTTATATTTATATTGTATTTTATGCTTCTCGCGTTGACTTCTGAGGCCGTTGCTATTCGATGTGGTGGAGGAACGCCATAGAGTGAAGCCTAGGTAGCCCGGAACGTAGAAATGTCCATATCTTTCACACTGTTTGCAATTATTCATTTTATACGATGGCAAAGCTGTTGTATTTATATTGTATTTTATGCTTCTGGCGTTGACTTCTAAGGCCCTAACTATTCGATCTGGTGGAGCAACGCCCTAGAGTGAAGCCTAGGTTGCCCGGTACGTAGAAATGACCATCACAATCAAACTGGCTGCAATTATTTGTTTTATACGATGGAAAAGCTGTAGTATTTATATCGTATTTTATGCTTCTGGCGTTGACTTCTTAGGCCCTAACTGTTCGATCTGGTAGAGCAACGCCCTAGAGTGAAGCCTAGACTGCCCGGTACGTAGAAATGACCATAACTTTCACCCTGGTAGCAATTATTCGTTTTATACGATGGAAAAACAGTTTTATTTATTTTGTATTTTATGCTTCGGGCGTTGACATCTAAGGCCCTAACTATTCCATCTGGTGGAGCGACGCCCTAGAGTACAGCCTAGGTTGCCCGGAACGTAGAAATGACCATAACTTTTACACTGGTAGCAATTATTCGTTTTATACAATGGAAAAACTGTTTTATTTATTTTGTATTTAATGCTTCGGGCGTTGACTTCTAAGGCCCTAACCGTTTGATCTGGTGGAGCAACGCCCTGGAGTGAAGCCTAGGTTGCCTGGAACGTAGAAATGACCATCACTTTCACACGGGTTGCAATTATTCCTGTTATAGGATGGAAAGACTGTTGTATTTTTATTGTATTTTATACTTCAGGCGTTGACTTCTGAGGCCGTTGCTATTCGATGTGGTGGAGGAACGCCATACAGTGAAGCCTAGGTTGCCCGGAACGTAGAAATGACCATAACTTTCACACTGGTTGATATTATTCGTTTTATACGCTGGAAAAGCCGTTATATTTATATTGTATTTTATGCTTCTGGCGTTGACTTCTGAGGCCCTTGCTATTTGATGTGGTGGAAGAACGCCATAGAGTGAAGCCTAGGTAGCCCGGAACGTAGAAATGTCCATACCTTTCACACTGTTTGCAATTATTCATTTTATACGATGGCAAAGCTGTTGTATTTATATTGTATTTTATGCTTCTGGCGTTGACTTCTAAGGCCCTAAATATTCGATCTGGTGGAGCAACGCCCTAGAGTGAAGCCTAGGTTGCCCGGTACGTAGAAATGACCATCACTATCAAACTGGTTGCAATTATTTGTTTTATACGATGGAAAAGCTGTAGCATTTATAACGTATTTTATGCTTCTGGCGTTGACTTCTTAGGCCCTAACTATTCCATCTGGTGGAACAACGCCCTAGGGTGAAGCCTAGGTTGCACGGAAAGTAGAAATGACCATAACTTTCACACTGGTAGCAATTATTCGTTTTATACGATGGAAAAACTGTTCTATTTATTTTGTATTTTATGCTTCGGGCGTTGACTTCTAAGGCCCTAGCTATTCGATCTGGTAGAGCAACGCCCTAGTGTGAAGCCTAGGTTGCCCGGTACGTAGAAATGACCATAAGTTTCATACTGGTTGCAATTATTCGTTTTATACGATGGAAAAACTGTTGTATTTATATTGTATTTTATGCTTCTGGCGTTCACTTCTTAGGCCCTAACTATTCGATCTGGTGGTACAACGCCCTAGGGTGAAGCCTTGGTTGCCCGGAACGTAGAAATGACCATAACTTTTACACTGGCAGCAAATATTCGTTTTATACAATGGAAAAACCGTTCGATTTATTTTGTATTTAATGCTTCGGCCGTTGACTTCCAAGGCCCTAACTGTTTGCTCTGGTGGAGCAACGCCCTAGAGTGAAGCCTACGTTGCCTGGAACGTAGAAACGACCATCCCTTTCACACGGGTTGCAATTATTCCTGTTATAGGATGGAAAGACTGTTGTATTTTTATTGTATTTTATACTTCAGGCGTTGACTTCTGAGGCCGTAGCTATCCCATGTGGTGGAAGAACGCCATACAGTGAAGCCTAGGTTGCCCGGAACGTAGAAATGACCATAACTTTCACAATGGTTGCAATTATTTGTTTTATACGATGGAAAAGCTGTTGTATTTATATCGTATTTTATGATTCTGGCGTTGACTTCTTAGGTCCTAACTATTCCATCTGGTGGAACAACGCCCTAGAGTAAAGCCCAGGTTGCGCGGAACGTAGAAATGACCATAGCTTTCACACTGGTAGCAATTATTCGTTTTATACGATGGAAAAACTGTTCTATTTATTTTGTATTTTATGCTTCGGGCGTTGACTTCTAAGGCCCTAACTATTCGATCTGGTAGAGCAACGCCCTAGAGTGAAGCCTAGGTTGCCCGGTACGTAGAAATGACCATAAGTTTCATACTGGTTGCAATTATTCGTTTTATACGATGGAAGAACTGTTATATTTATATTGTATTTTATGCTTCTCGCGTTGACTTCTGAGGCCGTTGCTATTCGATGTGGTGGAGGAACGCCATAGAGTGAAGCCTAGGTTGCCCGGTACGTAGAAATGACCATCACAATCAAACTGGCTGCAATTATTTGTTTTATACGATGGAAAAGCTGTAGTATTTATATCGTATTTTATGCTTCTGGCGTTGACTTCTTAGGCCCTAACTGTTCGATCTGGTAGAGCAACGCCCTAGAGTGAAGCCTAGACTGCCCGGTACGTAGAAATGACCATAACTTTCACCCTGGTAGCAATTATTCGTTTTATACGATGGAAAAACAGTTTTATTTATTTTGTATTTTATGCTTCGGGCGTTGACATCTAAGGCCCTAACTATTCCATCTGGTGGAGCGACGCCGTAGAGTACAGCCTAGGTTGCCCGGAACGTAGAAATGACCATAACTTTTACACTGGTAGCAATTATTCGTTTTATACAATGGAAAAACTGTTTTATTTATTTTGTATTTAATGCTTCGGGCGTTGACTTCTAAGGCCCTAACCGTTTGATCTGGTGGAGCAACGCCCTGGAGTGAAGCCTAGGTTGCCTGGAACGTAGAAATGACCATCACTTTCACACGGGTTGCAATTATTCCTGTTATAGGATGGAAAGACTGTTGTATTTTTATTGTATTTTATACTTCAGGCGTTGACTTCTGAGGCCGTTGCTATTCGATGTGGTGGAGGAACGCCATACAGTGAAGCCTAGGTTGCCCGGAACGTAGAAATGACCATAACTTTCACACTGGTTGATATTATTCGTTTTATACGCTGGAAAAGCCGTTATATTTATATTGTATTTTATGCTTCTGGCGTTGACTTCTGAGGCCCTTGCTATTTGATGTGGTGGAAGAACGCCATAGAGTGAAGCCTAGGTAGCCCGGAACGTAGAAATGTCCATACCTTTCACACTGTTTGCAATTATTCATTTTATACGATGGCAAAGCTGTTGTATTTATATTGTATTTTATGCTTCTGGCGTTGACTTCTAAGGCCCTAAATATTCGATCTGGTGGAGCAACGCCCTAGAGTGAAGCCTAGGTTGCCCGGTACGTAGAAATGACCATCACTATCAAACTGGTTGCAATTATTTGTTTTATACGATGGAAAAGCTGTAGCATTTATATCGTATTTTATGCTTCTGGCGTTGACTTCTTAGGCCCTAACTATTCCATCTGGTGGAACAACGCCCTAGGGTGAAGCCTAGGTTGCACGGAAAGTAGAAATGACCATAACTTTCACACTGGTAGCAATTATTCGTTTGATACGATGGAAAAACAGTTCTTTTTATTTTGTATTTTATGCTTCGGGCGTTGACTTCTAAGGCCCTAGCTATTCGATCTGGTAGAGCAGCGCCCTAGAGTGAAGCCTAGGTTGCCCGGAACGTAGAAATGACCATAACTTTCACACTGGTTGATATTATTCGATTTATACGATGGAAAAGCCGTTATATTTATATTGTATTTTATGCTTCTGGCGTTGACTTCTGATGCCGTTGCTATTCGATGTAGTGGAAGAACGCCATAGAGTGAAGCCTAGGTAGCCCTGAACGTAGAAATGTCCATATCTTTCACACTGTTTGCAATTATTGATTTTATACGATGGCAAAGCTGTTGTATTTATATTGTATTTTATGCTTCTGGCGTTGACTTCTAAGGCCCTATCTATTCGATCTGGTGGAGCAACGCCCTAGAGTGTAGCCTAGGTTGCCCGGTACGTAGAAATGACCATCACTATCAAACTGGTTGCAATTATTTGTTTTATACGATGGAAAAGCTGTAGCATTTATATCGTATTTTATGTTTCTGGCGTTAACTTCTTAGGCCATAACTATTCCATCTGGTGGAACAACGCCCTAGGGTGAAGCCTAGGTTGCACGGAAAGTAGAAATGACCATAACTTTCACACTGGTAGCAATTATTCGTTTTATACGATGGAAAAACAGTTCTATTTATTTTGTATTTTATGCTTCGGGCGTTGACTTCTAAGGCCCTAGCCATCCGATCTGGTAGAGCAACGCCCTAGAGTGCAGCCTAGGTTGCCCGGAACGTAGAAATGTCCATATCTTTCACACTGTTTGCAATTATTCATTTTATACGATGGCAAAGCTGTTGTATTTATATTGTATTTTATGCTTCTGGCGTTGACTTCTAAGGCCCTAACTATTCGATCTGGTGGAGCAACGCCCTAGAGTGAAGCCTAGGTTGCCCGGTACGTAGAAATGACCATCACTATCAAACTGGTTGCAATTATTTGTTTTATACGATGGAAAAGCTGTAGCATTTATATCGTATTTTATGCTTCTGGCGTTGACTTCTTAGGCCCTAACTATTCCATCTGGTGGAACAACGCCCTAGGGTGAAGCCTAGGTTGCACGGAAAGTAGAAATGACCATAACTTTCACACTGGTAGCAATTATTCGTTTGATACGATGGAAAAACAGTTCTTTTTATTTTGTATTTTATGCTTCGGGCGTTGACTTCTAAGGCCCTAGCTATTCGATCTGGTAGAGCAACGCCCTAGAGTACAGCCTAGGTTGCCCGGAACGTAGAAATGACCATAACTTTTACACTGGTAGCAATTATTCGTTTTATACAATGGAAAAACTGTTCTATGTATTTTGTATTTAATGCTTCGGGCGTTGACTTCTAAGGCCCTACCTGTTTGATCTGGTGGAGCAACGCCCTGGAGTGGAGCCTAGGTTGCCTGGAACGTACAAATGACCATCACTTTCCCACGGGTTGAGATTACTCCTGTTATAGGATGGAAAGACTGTTGTATTTTTATTGTATTTTATAGTTCAGGCGTTGACTTCTGAGGCCGTAGCTATCCGATGTGGTGGAAGAACGCCAAACAGTGAAGCCTAGGCTGCCCGGAACGTAGAAATGACCATAGCTTTCACACTGGTTGCAATTATTTGTTTTATACGATGGAAAAGCTGTTGTATTTATATCGTATTTTATGCTTCGTGCGTTGACTTCTAAGGCCCTAACTGTTTGATCTGGTGGAGCAACGCCCTAGAGTGAAGCCTAGGTTGCCCGGAACGTAGAAATGACCATAACTTTCACACTGGTTGATATTATTCGATTTATACGATGGAAAAGCCGTTATATTTATAGTGTATTTTATGCTTCTGGCGTTGACTTCTGATGCCGTTGCTATTCGATGTAGTGGAAGAACGCCATAGAGTGAAGCCTAGGTAGCCCTGAACGTAGAAATGTCCATATCTTTCACACTGTTTGCAATTATTGATTTTATACGATGGCAAAGCTGTTGTATTTATATTGTATTTTATGCTTCTGGCGTTGACTTCTAAGGCCCTATCTATTCGATCTGGTGGAGCAACGCCCTAGAGTGTAGCCTAGGTTGCCCGGTACGTAGAAATGACCATCACTATCAAACTGGTTGCAATTATTTGTTTTATACGATGGAAAAGCTGTAGCATTTATATCGTATTTTATGTTTCTGGCGTTAACTTCTTAGGCCATAACTATTCCATCTGGTGGAACAACGCCCTAGGGTGAAGCCTAGGTTGCACGGAAAGTAGAAATGACCATAACTTTCACACTGGTAGCAATTATTCGTTTTATACGATGGAAAAACAGTTCTATTTATTTTGTATTTTATGCTTCGGGCGTTGACTTCTAAGGCCCTAGCCATCCGATCTGGTAGAGCAACGCCCTAGAGTGCAGCCTAGGTTGCCCGGAACGTAGAAATGTCCATATCTTTCACACTGTTTGCAATTATTCATTTTATACGATGGCAAAGCTGTTGTATTTATATTGTATTTTATGCTTCTGGCGTTGACTTCTAAGGCCCTAACTATTCGATCTGGTGGAGCAACGCCCTAGAGTGAAGCCTAGGTTGCCCGGTACGTAGAAATGACCATCACTATCAAACTGGTTGCAATTATTTGTTTTATACGATGGAAAAGCTGTAGCATTTATATCGTATTTTATGCTTCTGGCGTTGACTTCTTAGGCCCTAACTATTCCATCTGGTGGAACAACGCCCTAGGGTGAAGCCTAGGTTGCACGGAAAGTAGAAATGACCATAACTTTCACACTGGTAGCAATTATTCGTTTGATACGATGGAAAAACAGTTCTATTTATTTTGTATTTTATGCTTCGGGCGTTGACTTCTAAGGCCCTAGCTATTCGATCTGGTAGAGCAACGCCCTAGAGTACAGCCTAGGTTGCCCGGAACGTAGGAATGACCATAACTTTTACACTGGTAGCAATTATTCGTTTTATACAATGGAAAAACTGTTCTATGTATTTTGTATTTAATGCTTCGGGCGTTGACTTCTAAGGCCCTACCTGTTTGATCTGGTGGAGCAACGCCCTGGAGTGGAGCCTAGGTTGCCTGGAACGTAGAAATGACCATCACTTTCCCACGGATTGAGATTACTCCTGTTATAGGATGGAAAGACTGTTGTATTTTTATTGTATTTTATACTTCAGGCGTTGACTTCTGAGGCCGTAGCTATCCGATGTGGTGGAAGAACGCCAAACAGTGAAGCCTAGGCTGCCCGGAACGTAGAAATGACCATAGCTTTCACACTGGTTGCAATTATTTGTTTTATACGATGGAAAAGCTGTTGTATTTATATCGTATTTTATGCTTCGTGCGTTGACTTCTAAGGCCCTAACTGTTTGATCTGGTGGAGCAACGCCCTAGAGTGAAGCCTAGGTTGCCCGGAACGTAGAAATGACCATAACTTTCACACTGGTTGATATTATTCGTTTTATACGATGGAAAAGCCGTTATATTTATATTGTATTTTATGCTTCTGGCGTTGACTTCTGATGCCGTTGCTATTCGATGTGGTGGAAGAACGCCATAGAGTGAAGCCTAGGTAGCCCTGAACGTAGAAATGTCCATATCTTTCACACTGTTTGCAATTATTGATTTTATACGATGGCAAAGCTGTTGTATTTATATTGTATTTTATGCTTCAGGCGTTGACTTCTAAGGCCCTAACTATTCGATCTGGTGCAGCAACGCCCTAGAGTGAAGCCTAGGTTGCCCGGTACGTAGAAATGACCATCACTATCAAGCTGGTTGCAATTATTTGTTTTATACGATGGAAAAGCTGTAGCATTTATATCGTATTTTATGTTTCTGGCGTTGACTTCTTAGGCCATAACTATTCCATCTGGTGGAACAACGCCCTAGGGTGAAGCCTAGGTTGCACGGAAAGTAGAAATGACCATAACTTTCACACTGGTAGCAATTATTCGTTTTATACGATGGAAAAACAGTTCTATTTATTTTGTATTTTATGCTTCGGGCGTTGACTTCTAAGGCCCTAGCTATTCGATCTGGTAGAGCAACGCCCTAGTGTGAAGCCTAGGTTGCCCGGTACGTAGAAATGACCATAAGTTTCATACTGGTTGCAATTATTCGTTTTATACGATGGAAAAACTGTTGTATTTATATTGTATTTTATGCTTCTGGCGTTCACTTCTTAGGCCCTAACTATTCGATCTGGTGGTACAACGCCCTAGGGTGAAGCCTAGGTTGCCCGGAACGTAGAAATGACCATAACTTTTACACTGTCAGCAATTATTCGTTTTATACAATGGAAAAACCGTTCTATTTATTTTGTATTTAATGCTTCGGGCGTTGACTTCCAAGGCCGTAACTGTTTGCTCTGGTGGAGCAACGCCCTAGAGTGAAGCCTACGTTGCCTGGAACGTAGAAACGACCATCCCTTTCACACGGGTTGCAATTATTCCTGTTATAGGATGCAAAGACTGTTGTATTTTTATTGTATTTTATACTTCAGGCGTTGACTTCTGAGACCGTAACTATCCGATGTGGTGGAAGAACGCCATACAGTGAAGCCTAGGTTGCCCGGAACGTAGAAATGACCATAACTTTCACAATGGTTGCAATTATTTGTTTTATACGATGGAAAAGCTGTTGTATTTATATCGTATTTTATGCTTCTGGCGTTGACTTCTAAGGCCCTAACTATTCGATCTGGTGGAGCAACGCCCTAGAGTGAAGCCTAGGTTGCCCGGTACGTAGAAATGACCATCACTATCAAACTGGTTGCAATTATTTGTTTTATACGATGGAAAAGCTGTAGCATTTATATCGTATTTTATGCTTCTGGCGTTGACTTCATAGGCCCTAACTATTCCATCTGGTGGAACAACGCCCTAGGGTGAAGCCTAGGTTGTACGGAAAGTAGAAATGACCATAACTTTCACACTGGTAGCAATTATTCGTTTTATACGATGGAAAAACAGTTCTATTTATTTTGTATTTTATGCTTCGGGCGTTGACTTCTAAGGCCCTAGCTATCCGATCTGGTACAGCAACGCCCTAGAGTGCAGCCTAGGTTGCCCGGAACGTAGAAATGACCGTAACTTTTACACTGGTAGCAATTATTCGTTTTATACAATGGAAAAACTGTTCTATGTATTTTGTATTTAATGCTTCGGGCGTTGACTTCTAAGGCCCTAACTGTTTGATCTGGTGGAGCAACGCCCTAGAGTGAAGCCTAGGTTGCCCGGAACGTAGAAATGACCATAACTTTCACAATGGTTGCAATTATTTGTTTTATACGATGGAAAAGCTGTTGTATTTATATCGTATTTTATGCTTCTGGCGTTGACTTCTAAGGCCCTAACTATTCGATCTGGTGGAGCAACGCCCTAGAGTGAAGCCTAGGTTGCCCGGTACGTAGAAATGACCATCACTATCAAACTGGTTGCAATTATTTGTTTTATACGATGGAAAAGCTGTAGCATTTATATCGTATTTTATGCTTCTGGCGTTGACTTCATAGGCCCTAACTATTCCATCTGGTGGAACAACGCCCTAGGGTGAAGCCTAGGTTGTACGGAAAGTAGAAATGACCATAACTTTCACACTGGTAGCAATTATTCGTTTTATACGATGGAAAAACAGTTCTATTTATTTTGTATTTTATGCTTCGGGCGTTGACTTCTAAGGCCCTAGCTATCCGATCTGGTAGAGCAACGCCCTAGAGTGCAGCCTAGGTTGCCCGGAACGTAGAAATGTCCATATCTTTCACACTGTTTGCAATTATTCATTTTATACGATGGCAAAGCTGTTGTATTTATATTGTATTTTATGCTTCTGGCGTTGACTTCTAAGGCCCTAACTATTCGATCTGGTGGAGCAACGCCCTAGAGTGAAGCCTAGGTTGCCCGGTACGTAGAAATGACCATCACTATCAAACTGGTTGCATTTATTTGTTTTATACGATGGAAAAGCTGTAGCATTTATATCGTATTTTATGCTTCTGGCGTTGACTTCTTAGGCGCTACCTATTCCATCTGGTGGAACAACGCCCTAGGGTGAAGCCTAGGTTGCACGGAAAGTAGAAATGACCATAACTTTCACACTGGTAGCAATTATTCGTTTGATACGATGGAAAAACTGTTCTATGTATTTTGTATTTAATGCTTCGGGCGTTGACTTCTAAGGCCCTACCTGTTTGATCTGGTGGAGCAACGCCCTGGAGTGGAGCCTAGGTTGCCTGGAACGTAGAAATGACCATCACTTTCCCACGGGTTGGGATTACTCCTGTTATAGGATGGAAAGACTGTTGTATTTTTATTGTATTTTATACTTCAGGCGTTGACTTCTGAGGCCGTAGCTATCCGATGTGGTGGAAGAACGCCAAACAGTGAAGCCTAGGCTGCCCGGAACGTAGAAATGACCATAGCTTTCACACTGGTTGCAATTATTTGTTTTATACGATGGAAAAGCTGTTGTATTTATATCGTATTTTATGCTTCGTCCGTTGACTTCTAAGGCCCTAACTGTTTGATCTGGTGGAGCAACGCCCTAGAGTGAAGCCTAGGTTGCCCGGAACGTAGAAATGACCATAACTATCACACTGGTTGATATTATTCGTTTTATACGATGGAAAAGCCGTTATATTTATATTGTATTTTATGCTTCTGGCGTTGACTTCTGATGCCGTTGCTATTCGATGTGGTGGAAGAACGCCATAGAGTGAAGCCTAGGTAGCCCTGAACGTAGAAATGTCCATATCTTTCACACTGTTTGCAATTATTGATTTTATACGATGGCAAAGCTGTTGTATTTATATTGTATTTTATGCTTCAGGCGTTGACTTCTAAGGCCCTAACTATTCGATCTGGTGCAGCAACGCCCTAGAGTGAAGCCTAGGTTGCCCGGTACGTAGAAATGACCATCACTATCAAACTGGTTGCAATTATTTGTTTTATACGATGGAAAAGCTGTAGCATTTATATCGTATTTTATGTTTCTGGCGTTGACTTCTTAGGCCATAACTATTCCATCTGGTGGAACAACGCCCTAGGGTGAAGCCTAGGTTGCACGGAAAGTAGAAATGACCATAACTTTCACACTGGTAGCAATTATTCGTTTTATACGATGGAAAAACAGTTCTATTTATTTTGTATTTTATGCTTCGGGCGTTGACTTCTAAGGCCCTAGCTATTCGATCTGGTAGAGCAGCGCCCTAGTGTGAAGCCTAGGTTGCCCGGTACGTAGAAATGACCATAAGTTTCATGCTGGTTCAATTATTCGTTTTATACGATGGAAAAACTGTTGTATTTATATTGTATTTTATGCTTCTGGCGTTCACTTCTTAGGCCCTAACTATTCGATCTGGTGGTACAACGCCCTAGGGTGAAGCCTAGGTTGCCCGGAACGTAGAAATGACCATAACTTTTACACTGGCAGCAATTATTCGTTTTATACAATGGAAAAAACGTTCTATTTATTTTGTATTTAATGCTTCGGGCGTTGACTTCCAAGGCCGTAACTGTTTGCTCTGGTGGAGCAACACCCTAGAGTGAAGCCTACGTTGCCTGGAACGTAGAAACGACCATCCCTTTCACACGGGTTGCAATTATTCCTGTTATAGGATGTAAAGACTGTTGTATTTTTATTGTATTTTATACTTCAGGCGTTGACTTCCTAGGCCGTAGCTATCCGATGTGGTGGAAGAACGCCATACAGTGAAGCCTAGGTTGCCCGGAACGTAGAAATGACCATAACTTTCACAATGGTTGCAGTTATTTGTTTTATACGATGGAAAAGCTGTTGTATTTATATCGTATTTTATGCTTCTGGCGTTGACTTCTAAGGCCCCGACTATTCGATCTGGTGGAGCAACGCCCTAGAGTGAAGCCTAGGTTGCCCGGTACGTAGAAATGACCATCACTATCAAACTGGTTGCAATTATTTGTTTTATACGATGGAAAAGCTGTAGCATTTATATCGTATTTTATGCTTCTGGCGTTGACTTCATAGGCCCTAACTATTTCATCTGGTGGAACAACGCCCTAGGGTGAAGCCTAGGTTGTACGGAAAGTAGAAATGACCATAACTTTCACACTGGTAGCAATTATTCGTTTTATACGATGGAAAAACAGTTCTATTTATTTTGTATTTTATGCTTCGGGCGTTGACTTCTAAGGCCCTAGCTATCCGATCTGGTAGAGCAACGCCCTAGAGTGCAGCCTAGGTTGCCCGGAACGTAGAAATGACCATAACTTTTACACTGGTAGCAATTATTCGTTTTATACAATGGAAAAACTGTTCTATGTATTTTGTATTTAATGCTTCGGGCGTTGACTTCTAAGGCCCTAACTGTTCGATCTGGTGGAGCAACGCCCTAGAGTGAAGCCTAGGTTGCCCGGAACGTAGAAATGACCATAACTTTCACACTGGTTGCAATTATTCGTTTTATACGATGGAAAAACTGTTGCATTTTTATCGTATTTTGTGATTCTGGCGTTGACTTCTTAGGCCGTAACTATTCGATCTGGTGGAGCACCGCCCTGGAGTGAAACCTAGGTCGCCCGGAACATAGAAATGACCACTACTATCACACTGGTTGCAAATTATTCCTGCTATACGATGGAAAATCTGTTGTATTTTTATTGCATTTTATGCTTCGGGCATTGACTTCTAAGGCCCTAACTATTCAATCTGTTGGAGCAACGCCCTAGGGTGAAGCCTATGTTGCCCGGAACGTAGAAATGACCATAACTTTCACACTGGTTGCAATTATTCGTTTTATACGATGGAAAAGCCGTTATATTTATATTGTATTTTATGCTTCTGGCGTTGACTTCTGATGCCGTTGCTATTCGATGTAGTGGAAGAACGCCATAGAGTGAAGCCTAGGTAGCCCTGAACGTAGAAATGTCCATATCTTTCACACTGTTTGCAATTATTGATTTTATACGATGGCAAAGCTGTTGTATTTATATTGTATTTTATGCTTCTGGCGTTGACTTCTAAGGCCCTATCTATTCGATCTGGTGGAGCAACGCCCTAGAGTGTAGCCTAGGTTGCCCGGTACGTAGAAATGACCATCACTATCAAACTGGTTGCAATTATTTGTTTTATACGATGGAAAAGCTGTAGCATTTATATCGTATTTTATGTTTCTGGCGTTAACTTCTTAGGCCATAACTATTCCATCTGGTGGAACAACGCCCTAGGGTGAAGCCTAGGTTGCACGGAAAGTAGAAATGACCATAACTTTCACACTGGTAGCAATTATTCGTTTTATACGATGGAAAAACAGTTCTATTTATTTTGTATTTTATGCTTCGGGCGTTGACTTCTAAGGCCCTAGCCATCCGATCTGGTAGAGCAACGCCCTAGAGTGCAGCCTAGGTTGCCCGGAACGTAGAAATGTCCATATCTTTCACACTGTTTGCAATTATTCATTTTATACGATGGCAAAGCTGTTGTATTTATATTGTATTTTATGCTTCTGGCGTTGACTTCTAAGGCCCTAACTATTCGATCTGGTGGAGCAACGCCCTAGAGTGAAGCCTAGGTTGCCCGGTACGTAGAAATGACCATCACTATCAAACTGGTTGCAATTATTTGTTTTATACGATGGAAAAGCTGTAGCATTTATATCGTATTTTATGCTTCTGGCGTTGACTTCTTAGGCCCTAACTATTCCATCTGGTGGAACAACGCCCTAGGGTGAAGCCTAGGTTGCACGGAAAGTAGAAATGACCATAACTTTCACACTGGTAGCAATTATTCGTTTGACACGATGGAAAAACAGTTCTTTTTATTTTGTATTTTATGCTTCGGGCGTTGACTTCTAAGGCCCTAGCTATTCGATCTGGTAGAGCAACGCCCTAGAGTACAGCCTAGGTTGCCCGGAACGTAGAAATGACCATAACTTTTACACTGGTAGCAATTATTCGTTTTATACAATGGAAAAACTGTTCTATGTATTTTGTATTTAATGCTTCGGGCGTTGACTTCTAAGGCCCTACCTGTTTGATCTGGTGGAGCAACGCCCTGGAGTGGAGCCTAGGTTGCCTGGAACGTACAAATGACCATCACTTTCCCACGGGTTGAGATTACTCCTGTTATAGGATGGAAAGACTGTTGTATTTTTATTGTATTTTATAGTTCAGGCGTTGACTTCTGAGGCCGTAGCTATCCGATGTGGTGGAAGAACGCCAAACAGTGAAGCCTAGGCTGCCCGGAACGTAGAAATGACCATAGCTTTCACACTGGTTGCAATTATTTGTTTTATACGATGGAAAAGCTGTTGTATTTATATCGTATTTTATGCTTCGTGCGTTGACTTCTAAGGCCCTAACTGTTTGATCTGGTGGAGCAACGCCCTAGAGTGAAGCCTAGGTTGCCCGGAACGTAGAAATGACCATAACTTTCACACTGGTTGATATTATTCGATTTATACGATGGAAAAGCCGTTATATTTATAGTGTATTTTATGCTTCTGGCGTTGACTTCTGATGCCGTTGCTATTCGATGTAGTGGAAGAACGCCATAGAGTGAAGCCTAGGTAGCCCTGAACGTAGAAATGTCCATATCTTTCACACTGTTTGCAATTATTGATTTTATACGATGGCAAAGCTGTTGTATTTATATTGTATTTTATGCTTCTGGCGTTGACTTCTAAGGCCCTATCTATTCGATCTGGTGGAGCAACGCCCTAGAGTGTAGCCTAGGTTGCCCGGTACGTAGAAATGACCATCACTATCAAACTGGTTGCAATTATTTGTTTTATACGATGGAAAAGCTGTAGCATTTATATCGTATTTTATGTTTCTGGCGTTAACTTCTTAGGCCATAACTATTCCATCTGGTGGAACAACGCCCTAGGGTGAAGCCTAGGTTGCACGGAAAGTAGAAATGACCATAACTTTCACACTGGTAGCAATTATTCGTTTTATACGATGGAAAAACAGTTCTATTTATTTTGTATTTTATGCTTCGGGCGTTGACTTCTAAGGCCCTAGCCATCCGATCTGGTAGAGCAACGCCCTAGAGTGCAGCCTAGGTTGCCCGGAACGTAGAAATGTCCATATCTTTCACACTGTTTGCAATTATTCATTTTATACGATGGCAAAGCTGTTGTATTTATATTGTATTTTATGCTTCTGGCGTTGACTTCTAAGGCCCTAACTATTCGATCTGGTGGAGCAACGCCCTAGAGTGAAGCCTAGGTTGCCCGGTACGTAGAAATGACCATCACTATCAAACTGGTTGCAATTATTTGTTTTATACGATGGAAAAGCTGTAGCATTTATATCGTATTTTATGCTTCTGGCGTTGACTTCTTAGGCCCTAACTATTCCATCTGGTGGAACAACGCCCTAGGGTGAAGCCTAGGTTGCACGGAAAGTAGAAATGACCATAACTTTCACACTGGTAGCAATTATTCGTTTGATACGATGGAAAAACAGTTCTATTTATTTTGTATTTTATGCTTCGGGCGTTGACTTCTAAGGCCCTAGCTATTCGATCTGGTAGAGCAACGCCCTAGAGTACAGCCTAGGTTGCCCGGAACGTAGGAATGACCATAACTTTTACACTGGTAGCAATTATTCGTTTTATACAATGGAAAAACTGTTCTATGTATTTTGTATTTAATGCTTCGGGCGTTGACTTCTAAGGCCCTACCTGTTTGATCTGGTGGAGCAACGCCCTGGAGTGGAGCCTAGGTTGCCTGGAACGTAGAAATGACCATCACTTTCCCACGGATTGAGATTACTCCTGTTATAGGATGGAAAGACTGTTGTATTTTTATTGTATTTTATACTTCAGGCGTTGACTTCTGAGGCCGTAGCTATCCGATGTGGTGGAAGAACGCCAAACAGTGAAGCCTAGGCTGCCCGGAACGTAGAAATGACCATAGCTTTCACACTGGTTGCAATTATTTGTTTTATACGATGGAAAAGCTGTTGTATTTATATCGTATTTTATGCTTCGTGCGTTGACTTCTAAGGCCCTAACTGTTTGATCTGGTGGAGCAACGCCCTAGAGTGAAGCCTAGGTTGCCCGGAACGTAGAAATGACCATAACTTTCACACTGGTTGATATTATTCGTTTTATACGATGGAAAAGCCGTTATATTTATATTGTATTTTATGCTTCTGGCGTTGACTTCTGATGCCGTTGCTATTCGATGTGGTGGAAGAACGCCATAGAGTGAAGCCTAGGTAGCCCTGAACGTAGAAATGTCCATATCTTTCACACTGTTTGCAATTATTGATTTTATACGATGGCAAAGCTGTTGTATTTATATTGTATTTTATGCTTCAGGCGTTGACTTCTAAGGCCCTAACTATTCGATCTGGTGCAGCAACGCCCTAGAGTGAAGCCTAGGTTGCCCGGTACGTAGAAATGACCATCACTATCAAGCTGGTTGCAATTATTTGTTTTATACGATGGAAAAGCTGTAGCATTTATATCGTATTTTATGTTTCTGGCGTTGACTTCTTAGGCCATAACTATTCCATCTGGTGGAACAACGCCCTAGGGTGAAGCCTAGGTTGCACGGAAAGTAGAAATGACCATAACTTTCACACTGGTAGCAATTATTCGTTTTATACGATGGAAAAACAGTTCTATTTATTTTGTATTTTATGCTTCGGGCGTTGACTTCTAAGGCCCTAGCTATTCGATCTGGTAGAGCAACGCCCTAGTGTGAAGCCTAGGTTGCCCGGTACGTAGAAATGACCATAAGTTTCATACTGGTTGCAATTATTCGTTTTATACGATGGAAAAACTGTTGTATTTATATTGTATTTTATGCTTCTGGCGTTCACTTCTTAGGCCCTAACTATTCGATCTGGTGGTACAACGCCCTAGGGTGAAGCCTAGGTTGCCCGGAACGTAGAAATGACCATAACTTTTACACTGTCAGCAATTATTCGTTTTATACAATGGAAAAACCGTTCTATTTATTTTGTATTTAATGCTTCGGGCGTTGACTTCCAAGGCCGTAACTGTTTGCTCTGGTGGAGCAACGCCCTAGAGTGAAGCCTACGTTGCCTGGAACGTAGAAACGACCATCCCTTTCACACGGGTTGCAATTATTCCTGTTATAGGATGCAAAGACTGTTGTATTTTTATTGTATTTTATACTTCAGGCGTTGACTTCTGAGACCGTAACTATCCGATGTGGTGGAAGAACGCCATACAGTGAAGCCTAGGTTGCCCGGAACGTAGAAATGACCATAACTTTCACAATGGTTGCAATTATTTGTTTTATACGATGGAAAAGCTGTTGTATTTATATCGTATTTTATGCTTCTGGCGTTGACTTCTAAGGCCCTAACTATTCGATCTGGTGGAGCAACGCCCTAGAGTGAAGCCTAGGTTGCCCGGTACGTAGAAATGACCATCACTATCAAACTGGTTGCAATTATTTGTTTTATACGATGGAAAAGCTGTAGCATTTATATCGTATTTTATGCTTCTGGCGTTGACTTCATAGGCCCTAACTATTCCATCTGGTGGAACAACGCCCTAGGGTGAAGCCTAGGTTGTACGGAAAGTAGAAATGACCATAACTTTCACACTGGTAGCAATTATTCGTTTTATACGATGGAAAAACAGTTCTATTTATTTTGTATTTTATGCTTCGGGCGTTGACTTCTAAGGCCCTAGCTATCCGATCTGGTACAGCAACGCCCTAGAGTGCAGCCTAGGTTGCCCGGAACGTAGAAATGACCGTAACTTTTACACTGGTAGCAATTATTCGTTTTATACAATGGAAAAACTGTTCTATGTATTTTGTATTTAATGCTTCGGGCGTTGACTTCTAAGGCCCTAACTGTTTGATCTGGTGGAGCAACGCCCTAGAGTGAAGCCTAGGTTGCCCGGAACGTAGAAATGACCATAACTTTCACAATGGTTGCAATTATTTGTTTTATACGATGGAAAAGCTGTTGTATTTATATCGTATTTTATGCTTCTGGCGTTGACTTCTAAGGCCCTAACTATTCGATCTGGTGGAGCAACGCCCTAGAGTGAAGCCTAGGTTGCCCGGTACGTAGAAATGACCATCACTATCAAACTGGTTGCAATTATTTGTTTTATACGATGGAAAAGCTGTAGCATTTATATCGTATTTTATGCTTCTGGCGTTGACTTCATAGGCCCTAACTATTCCATCTGGTGGAACAACGCCCTAGGGTGAAGCCTAGGTTGTACGGAAAGTAGAAATGACCATAACTTTCACACTGGTAGCAATTATTCGTTTTATACGATGGAAAAACAGTTCTATTTATTTTGTATTTTATGCTTCGGGCGTTGACTTCTAAGGCCCTAGCTATCCGATCTGGTAGAGCAACGCCCTAGAGTGCAGCCTAGGTTGCCCGGAACGTAGAAATGTCCATATCTTTCACACTGTTTGCAATTATTCATTTTATACGATGGCAAAGCTGTTGTATTTATATTGTATTTTATGCTTCTGGCGTTGACTTCTAAGGCCCTAACTATTCGATCTGGTGGAGCAACGCCCTAGAGTGAAGCCTAGGTTGCCCGGTACGTAGAAATGACCATCACTATCAAACTGGTTGCATTTATTTGTTTTATACGATGGAAAAGCTGTAGCATTTATATCGTATTTTATGCTTCTGGCGTTGACTTCTTAGGCGCTACCTATTCCATCTGGTGGAACAACGCCCTAGGGTGAAGCCTAGGTTGCACGGAAAGTAGAAATGACCATAACTTTCACACTGGTAGCAATTATTCGTTTGATACGATGGAAAAACTGTTCTATGTATTTTGTATTTAATGCTTCGGGCGTTGACTTCTAAGGCCCTACCTGTTTGATCTGGTGGAGCAACGCCCTGGAGTGGAGCCTAGGTTGCCTGGAACGTAGAAATGACCATCACTTTCCCACGGGTTGGGATTACTCCTGTTATAGGATGGAAAGACTGTTGTATTTTTATTGTATTTTATACTTCAGGCGTTGACTTCTGAGGCCGTAGCTATCCGATGTGGTGGAAGAACGCCAAACAGTGAAGCCTAGGCTGCCCGGAACGTAGAAATGACCATAGCTTTCACACTGGTTGCAATTATTTGTTTTATACGATGGAAAAGCTGTTGTATTTATATCGTATTTTATGCTTCGTCCGTTGACTTCTAAGGCCCTAACTGTTTGATCTGGTGGAGCAACGCCCTAGAGTGAAGCCTAGGTTGCCCGGAACGTAGAAATGACCATAACTATCACACTGGTTGATATTATTCGTTTTATACGATGGAAAAGCCGTTATATTTATATTGTATTTTATGCTTCTGGCGTTGACTTCTGATGCCGTTGCTATTCGATGTGGTGGAAGAACGCCATAGAGTGAAGCCTAGGTAGCCCTGAACGTAGAAATGTCCATATCTTTCACACTGTTTGCAATTATTGATTTTATACGATGGCAAAGCTGTTGTATTTATATTGTATTTTATGCTTCAGGCGTTGACTTCTAAGGCCCTAACTATTCGATCTGGTGCAGCAACGCCCTAGAGTGAAGCCTAGGTTGCCCGGTACGTAGAAATGACCATCACTATCAAACTGGTTGCAATTATTTGTTTTATACGATGGAAAAGCTGTAGCATTTATATCGTATTTTATGTTTCTGGCGTTGACTTCTTAGGCCATAACTATTCCATCTGGTGGAACAACGCCCTAGGGTGAAGCCTAGGTTGCACGGAAAGTAGAAATGACCATAACTTTCACACTGGTAGCAATTATTCGTTTTATACGATGGAAAAACAGTTCTATTTATTTTGTATTTTATGCTTCGGGCGTTGACTTCTAAGGCCCTAGCTATTCGATCTGGTAGAGCAGCGCCCTAGTGTGAAGCCTAGGTTGCCCGGTACGTAGAAATGACCATAAGTTTCATGCTGGTTCAATTATTCGTTTTATACGATGGAAAAACTGTTGTATTTATATTGTATTTTATGCTTCTGGCGTTCACTTCTTAGGCCCTAACTATTCGATCTGGTGGTACAACGCCCTAGGGTGAAGCCTAGGTTGCCCGGAACGTAGAAATGACCATAACTTTTACACTGGCAGCAATTATTCGTTTTATACAATGGAAAAAACGTTCTATTTATTTTGTATTTAATGCTTCGGGCGTTGACTTCCAAGGCCGTAACTGTTTGCTCTGGTGGAGCAACACCCTAGAGTGAAGCCTACGTTGCCTGGAACGTAGAAACGACCATCCCTTTCACACGGGTTGCAATTATTCCTGTTATAGGATGTAAAGACTGTTGTATTTTTATTGTATTTTATACTTCAGGCGTTGACTTCCTAGGCCGTAGCTATCCGATGTGGTGGAAGAACGCCATACAGTGAAGCCTAGGTTGCCCGGAACGTAGAAATGACCATAACTTTCACAATGGTTGCAGTTATTTGTTTTATACGATGGAAAAGCTGTTGTATTTATATCGTATTTTATGCTTCTGGCGTTGACTTCTAAGGCCCCGACTATTCGATCTGGTGGAGCAACGCCCTAGAGTGAAGCCTAGGTTGCCCGGTACGTAGAAATGACCATCACTATCAAACTGGTTGCAATTATTTGTTTTATACGATGGAAAAGCTGTAGCATTTATATCGTATTTTATGCTTCTGGCGTTGACTTCATAGGCCCTAACTATTTCATCTGGTGGAACAACGCCCTAGGGTGAAGCCTAGGTTGTACGGAAAGTAGAAATGACCATAACTTTCACACTGGTAGCAATTATTCGTTTTATACGATGGAAAAACAGTTCTATTTATTTTGTATTTTATGCTTCGGGCGTTGACTTCTAAGGCCCTAGCTATCCGATCTGGTAGAGCAACGCCCTAGAGTGCAGCCTAGGTTGCCCGGAACGTAGAAATGACCATAACTTTTACACTGGTAGCAATTATTCGTTTTATACAATGGAAAAACTGTTCTATGTATTTTGTATTTAATGCTTCGGGCGTTGACTTCTAAGGCCCTAACTGTTCGATCTGGTGGAGCAACGCCCTAGAGTGAAGCCTAGGTTGCCCGGAACGTAGAAATGACCATAACTTTCACACTGGTTGCAATTATTCGTTTTATACGATGGAAAAACTGTTGCATTTTTATCGTATTTTGTGATTCTGGCGTTGACTTCTTAGGCCGTAACTATTCGATCTGGTGGAGCACCGCCCTGGAGTGAAACCTAGGTCGCCCGGAACATAGAAATGACCACTACTATCACACTGGTTGCAAATTATTCCTGCTATACGATGGAAAATCTGTTGTATTTTTATTGCATTTTATGCTTCGGGCATTGACTTCTAAGGCCCTAACTATTCAATCTGTTGGAGCAACGCCCTAGGGTGAAGCCTATGTTGCCCGGAACGTAGAAATGACCATAACTTTCACACTGGTTGCAATTATTCGTTTTATACGATGGAAAAGCCGTTATATTTATATTGTATTTTATGCTTCTGGCGTTGACTTCTGATGCCGTTGCTATTCGATGTGGTGGAAGAACGCCATAGAGTGAAGCCTAGGTAGCCCTGAACGTAGAAATGTCCATATCTTTCACACTGTTTGCAATTATTGATTTTATACGATGGCAAAGCTGTTGTATTTATATTGTATTTTATGCTTCTGGCGTTGACTTCTAAGGCCCTAACTATTCGATCTGGTGGAGCAACGCCCTAGAGTGAAGCCTAGGTTGCCCGGTACGTAGAAATGACCATCACTATCAAACTGGTTGCAATTATTTGTTTTATACGATGGAAAAGCTGTAGCATTTATATCGTATTTTATGTTTCTGGCGTTGACTTCTTAGGCCATAACTATTCCATCTGGTGGAACAACGCCCTAGGGTGAAGCCTAGGTTGCACGGAAAGTAGAAATGACCATAACTTTCACACTGGTAGCAATTATTCGTTTTATACGATGGAAAAACAGTTCTATTTATTTTGTATTTTATGCTTCGGGCGTTGACTTCTAAGGCCCTAGCTATTCGATCTGGTAGAGCAGCGCCCTAGTGTGAAGCCTAGGTTGCCCGGTACGTAGAAATGACCATGAGTTTCATACTGGTTGCAATTATTCGTTTTATACGATGGAAAAACTGTTGTATTTATATTGTATTTTATGCTTCTGGCGTTCACTTCTTAGGCCCTAACTATTCGATCTGGTGGTACAACGCCCTAGGGTGAAGCCTAGGTTGCCCGGAACGTAGAAATGACCATAACTTTTACACTGGCAGCAATTATTCGTTTTATACAATGGAAAAACCGTTCTATTTATTTTGTATTTAATGCTTCGGGCGTTGACTTCCAAGGCCGTAACTGTTTGCTCTGGTGGAGCAACGCCCTAGAGTGAAGCCTACGTTGCCTGGAACGTAGAAACGACCATCCCTTTCACACGGGTTGCAATTATTCCTGTTATAGGATGTAAAGACTGTTGTATTTTTATTGTATTTTATGCTTCTGGCGTTGACTTCTAAGGCCCTAACTATTCGATCTGGTGGAGCAACGCCCTAGAGTGAAGCCTAGGTTGCCCGGTACGTAGAAATGACCATCACTATCAAACTGGTTGCAATTATTTGTTTTATACGATGGAAAAGCTGTAGCATTTATATCGTATTTTATGCTTCTGGCGTTGACTTCATAGGCCCTAACTATTCCATCTGGTGGAACAACGCCCTAGGGTGAAGCCTAGGTTGTACGGAAAGTAGAAATGACCATAACTTTCACACTGGTAGCAATTATTCGTTTTATACGATGGAAAAACAGTTCTATTTATTTTGTATTTTATGCTTCGGGCGTTGACTTCTAAGGCCCTAGCTATTCGATCTGGTAGAGCAGCGCCCTAGTGTGAAGCCTAGGTTGCCCGGTACGTAGAAATGACCATAAGTTTCATACTGGTTGCAATTATTCGTTTTATACGATGGAAAAACTGTTGTATTTATATTGTATTTTATGCTTCTGGCGTTCACTTCTTAGGCCCTAACTATTCGATCTGGTGGTACAACGCCCTAGGGTGAAGCCTAGGTTGCCCGGAACGTAGAAATGACCATAACTTTTACACTGGCAGCAATTATTCGTTTTATACAATGGAAAAACCGTTCTATTTATTTTGTATTTAATGCTTCGGGCGTTGACTTCCAAGGCCGTAACTGTTTGCTCTGGTGGAGCAACGCCCTAGAGTGAAGCCTACGTTGCCTGGAACGTAGAAACGACCATCCCTTTCACACGGGTTGCAATTATTCCTGTTATAGGATGTAAAGACTGTTGTATTTTTATTGTATTTTATGCTTCTGGCGTTGACTTCTAAGGCCCTAACTATTCGATCTGGTGGAGCAACGCCCTAGAGTGAAGCCTAGGTTGCCCGGTACGTAGAAATGACCATCACTATCAAACTGGTTGCAATTATTTGTTTTATACGATGGAAAAGCTGTAGCATTTATATCGTATTTTATGCTTCTGGCGTTGACTTCATAGGCCCTAACTATTCCATCTGGTGGAACAACGCCCTAGGGTGAAGCCTAGGTTGTACGGAAAGTAGAAATGACCATAACTTTCACACTGGTAGCAATTATTCGTTTTATACGATGGAAAAACAGTTCTATTTATTTTGTATTTTATGCTTCGGGCGTTGACTTCTAAGGCCCTAGCTATCCGA
This sequence comes from Calliopsis andreniformis, assembly GCF_051401765.1. Taxonomy (NCBI): domain Eukaryota; kingdom Metazoa; phylum Arthropoda; class Insecta; order Hymenoptera; family Andrenidae; genus Calliopsis; species Calliopsis andreniformis. The sequence continues at coordinate 1,846,871 of NW_027480460.1, read as the reverse complement.
TCTGGTAGAGCAACGCCCTAGAGTGCAGCCTAGGTTGCCCGGAACGTAGAAATGACCATAACTTTTACACTGGTAGCAATTATTCGTTTTATACAATGGAAAAACTGTTCTATGTATTTTGTATTTAATGCTTCGGGCGTTGACTTCTAAGGCCCTAACTGTTCGATCTGGTGGAGCAACGCCCTAGAGTGAAGCCTAGGTTGCCCGGAACGTAGAAATGACCATAACTTTCACACTGGTTGCAATTATTCGTTTTATACGATGGAAAAACTGTTGCATTTTTATCGTATTTTGTGATTCTGGCGTTGACTTCTTAGGCCGTAACTATTCGATCTGGTGGAGCACCGCCCTGGAGTGAAACCTAGGTCGCCCGGAACATAGAAATGACCACTACTATCACACTGGTTGCAAATTATTCCTGCTATACGATGGAAAATCTGTTGTATTTTTATTGCATTTTATGCTTCGGGCATTGACTTCTAAGGCCCTAACTATTCAATCTGTTGGAGCAACGCCCTAGGGTGAAGCGTATGTTGCCCGGAACGTAGAAATGACCATAACTTTCACACTGGTTGCAATTATTCGTTTTATACGATGGAAAAGCCGTTATATTTATATTGTATTTTATGCTTCTGGCGTTGACTTCTGATGCCGTTGCTATTCGATGTGGTGGAAGAACGCCATAGAGTGAAGCCTAGGTAGCCCTGAACGTAGAAATGTCCATATCTTTCACACTGTTTGCAATTATTGATTTTATACGATGGCAAAGCTGTTGTATTTATATTGTATTTTATGCTTCTGGCGTTGACTTCTAAGGCCCTAACTATTCGATCTGGTGGAGCAACGCCCTAGAGTGAAGCCTAGGTTGCCCGGTACGTAGAAATGACCATCACTATCAAACTGGTTGCAATTATTTGTTTTATACGATGGAAAAGCTGTAGCATTTATATCGTATTTTATGTTTCTGGCGTTGACTTCTTAGGCCATAACTATTCCATCTGGTGGAACAACGCCCTAGGGTGAAGCCTAGGTTGCACGGAAAGTAGAAATGACCATAACTTTCACACTGGTAGCAATTATTCGTTTTATACGATGGAAAAACAGTTCTATTTATTTTGTATTTTATGCTTCGGGCGTTGACTTCTAAGGCCCTAACTATTCGATCTGGTAGAGCAACGCCCTAGAGTGAAGCCTAGGTTGCCCGGTACGTAGAAATGACCATCACTATCAAACTGGTTGCAATTATTTGTTTTATACGATGGAAAAGCTGTAGCATTTATATCGTATTTTATGCTTCTGGCGTTGACTTCATAGGCCCTAACTATTCCATCTGGTGGAACAACGCCCTAGGGTGAAGCCTAGGTTGTACGGAAAGTAGAAATGACCATAACTTTCACACTGGTAGCAATTATTCGTTTTATACGATGGAAAAACAGTTCTATTTGTTTTGTATTTTATGCTTCGGGCGTTGACTTCTAAGGCCCTAGCTATCCGATCTGGTAGAGCAACGCCCTAGAGTGCAGCCTAGGTTGCCCGGAACGTAGAAATGACCATAACTTTTACACTGGTAGCAATTATTCGTTTTATACAATGGAAAAACTGTTCTATGTATTTTGTATTTAATGCTTCGGGCGTTGACTTCTAAGGCCCTAACTGCTTGATCTGGTGGAGCAACGCCCTAGAGTGAAGCCTAGGTTGCCCGGAACGTAGAAATGACCATAACTTTCACACTGGTTGCAATTATTCGTTTTATACGATGGAAAAACTGTTGCATTTTTATCGTATTTTGTGATTCTGGCGTTGACTTCTTAGGCCGTAACTATTCGATCTGGTGGAGCACCGCCCTGGAGTGAAACCTAGGTCGCCCGGAACATAGAAATGACCACTACTATCACACTGGTTGCAAATTATTCCTGCTATACGATGGAAAATCTGTTGTATTTTTATTGCATTTTATGCTTCGGGCATTGACTTCTAAGGCCCTAACTATTCAATCTGTTGGAGCAACGACCTAGGGTGAAGCCTATGTTGCCGGGAACGTAGAAATGACCATAACTTTCACACTGGTTGCAATTATTCGTTTTATACGATGGAAAAGCTGTTGTATTTATATCGTATTTTATGCTTCTGGCATTGACTTCTTAGGCCCTAACTATTCCATCTGGTGGAACAACGCCCTAGGGTGAAGTCTAGGTTGCCCGGAAAGTAGAAATGACCATAACTTTCACACTGGTAGCAATTATTCGTTTTATACGATGGAAAAACTGTTCTATTTATTTTGTATTTTATGCTTCGGGCGTTGACTTCTAAGGCCCTAACTGTTTGATCTGGTGGAGCAACGCCCTGGAGTGAAGCCTAGGTTGCCTGGAACGTAGAAATGACCATCACTTTCACACGGGTTGCAATTATTCCTGTTATAGGATGGAAAGACTGTTGTATTTTTATTGTATTTTATACTTCAGGCGTTGACTTCTGAGGCCGTTGCTATACGATGTGGTGGAGGAACGCCATACAGTGAAGCCTAGGTTGCCCGGAACGTAGAAATGACCATAACTTTCACACTGGTTGATATTATTCGTTTTATACGATGGAAAGGCCGTTATATTTATATTGTATTTTATGCTTCGGGCGTTGACTTCTAAGGCCCTAACTATTCGATCCGGTAGAGCAACGCCCTAGAGTGAAGCCTAGGTTATCTGGAACGTAGAAATGACCATCACTTTCACACGGGTTGCAATTATTCCTGTTATAGGATGGAAAGACTGTTGTATTTTTATTGTATTTTATGCTTCTTGCGTTGAGTTCTAAAGCCCTAACTGTTCGATCCGGTGGAGCAACGTCCTAGAGTGAAGCCTAGGTTGCCCGGAACGTAGAAATGGCCATTACTTTCACACTGGATGCAATTATTCGTTTTATACGATGGACAAACTGTCGTATTTATATTGTATTTTATGCCTCTTGCGTTGACTTCTTAGGCCCTAAATGTTCGATCTTGTAGAACAACGCCCTAGAGTGAAGCCTAGGTTGCCTCGAACGTAGAAATGACCATCACTCTCACACGGGTTGCAATTATTCCTGTTATAGAATGGAAAGACTGTTGTATTTTTATTGTATTTTATACTTCAGGCGTTGACTTCTGAGGCCGTAGCTATTCGATGTGGTGGAAGAACGCCATACAGTGAAGCCTGGGTTGCCCGGAACGTAGAAATGACCATAAGTTTCATACTGGTTGCAATTATTCGGTTTATACGATGGAAAAACTGTTGTATTTATATTGTATTTTACGCTTCTGGCGTTGACTTCTAAGGCCCTAACTATTCGACCTGGTGAACCATCGCCCTAGATTGAAGCCTAGGTTGCCCGGAACGTAGCAAAGACCATTACCTTCACACTGGATCCATTTATTCGTTTGATACGATGGAAAAACTGTTGTATTTAGATTGTATTTTATGCTTCTGTCGTTGACTCCTTAGGCCATAACTATTCGATCTGGTGGACCAACGCCCTAGAGTGAAGCCTAGGTTGCACGGAACGTAGAAATGACCATTACCTTCACACAGGTTGCAATTACTCCTATTATACGATGGAAATACTGTTGTATTTATATTGTATTTTATGCTCCTGGCGTTGACTTCTTAGGCCCTATCTATACGATCTGGTGGAGCAACGCCCTAGACTAAAGCCTAGGTTGCCCGGATCGTAGAAGTGACCATTACTTTCACACTGTTTGCAATTATTCATTTTATCCGATGGAAAAGCTCTTCTATTTATATTGTATATTATTCTTCTGGAGTTGTCTTCTTAGGCCCTAACTATTCGATCTGGTGGAACAACGCCCTAGGGTGAAGCCTAGGTTGCCCGGAACGTAGAAATGACCATAGCTTTTACACTGGTAGCAATTATTCGTTTTATACAATGGAAAAACCGTTCTATTTATTTTGTATTTTATGCTTCGGGCGTTGACTTCTATGGCCCTAACTATTCAATCTGTTGGAGCAACGCCCTAGGGTGAAGCCTAGGTTGCTCGGAAAGTAGAAATGACCATAAGTTTCATACTGGTTGCAATTATTCGTTTTATACGATGGAAAAACTGTTGTACTTATATTGTATTTTATGCTTCAGGCGTGGACTTCTGAGGCCGTAGCTATTCGATGTGGTGGAAGAACGCCATACAGTGAAGCCTAGGTTGCCCGGAACGTAGATATGACCACTACTTTCACACTGTTTGCAATTATGCATTTAATACGATGGAAATGCTGTTGTATTTATATCGTATTTTATGCTTCGGGCGTTGACTTCTTATGCCCTAACATTTCGATCTGGTGGAGCAACGCCCGACAGTGAAGCCTAGGTTGCCCGGAACGTAGATATGACCATATCCTTCACACAGGTTGCAATTATTCGTTTTATACGGTGTAAAGGCTGTCGTATTTATTTCGTATTTTATGCTTCTGGCGTTGACGTCTTAGGCCCTAACTATTCGATCTGGTGGAACAACGCACTAGAGCGACGTCTAGGTTGCCCGGAACGTAGAAATGGCCATTGCTTTCACACTGGATGCAATTATTCGTTTTATACGATGGAAAAACTGTTGTATTTTCAGTGTATTTTATGCTTCTGGCGTTGACTTCTTGGGCCCTAACTATTCGATCCGGTGGAGCAACGTCCTAGAGTGAAGCCTAGGTTGCCCGGAACGTAGAAATGGCCATTACTTTCACACTGGATGCAATTATTCGTTTTATACGGTGGACAAACTGCTGCATTTATATTGTATTTTATGCTTCTGGCGTTGACTTCTAAAGCCCTAACTGTTCGATCCGGTGGAGCAACGTCCTAGAGTGAAGCCTAGGTTGCCCGGAACGTAGAAATGGCCATTACTTTCACACTGGATGCAATTATTCGTTTTATACGATGGACAAACTGTCGTATTTATATTGTATTTTATGCCTCTTGCGTTGACTTCTTAGGCCCTAAATGTTCGATCTGGTGGAGCAACGCCCTAGAGTCAAGCCTAAGTTTCCGGGACCGTAGAAATGAACGTTACTTTCACACTGTTTGCAATTATTCAATTTATACGCTGGAAAAGCTGTTGTATTTATATTGTATTTTATGCTTCTGACGTTGGCTTCTAAGGCCGTAGCTATTCGATGTGGTGGAGCAACGCCCTATAGTGAAGCCTAGGTTGCCCGGAACGTAGAAATGACCATAACTTTCACACTGGTTGCAAATATTCGTTTTATACGATGGAAAAACTGTTGTATTCGTTTTGTATTTTATATTTCTGGCGTTGACTTCAAAGGCCCTAACAATTCGACCTGGTGGCACACCGCCATAGAGTGAAGCCTAGGTTGCCCAGAACGTAGAAATGACCATCCCTTTCACACTGGTTGCAATTACTCCTGTTATACGATGGAAAAACTGTTGTATCTTTATTGTATTTTATGCTTCGGGCGTTGACTTCTAAGGCCCTAACTATTCGATCTGTTGGAGCAACGCACTAGAGCGACGTCTAGGTTGCCCGGAACGTAGAAATGGCCATTGCTTTCACACTGGATGCAATTATTCGTTTTATACGATGGAAAAACTGTTGTATTTTCAGTGTATTTTATGCTTCTGGCGTTGACTTCTTGGGCCCTAACTATTCGATCCGGTGGAGCAACGTCCTAGAGTGAAGCCTAGGTTGCCCGGAACGTAGAAATGGCCATTACTTTCACACTGGATGCAATTATTCGTTTTATACGGTGGACAAACTGTTGTATTTATATTGTATTTTCTGCTTCTTGCGCTGACTTCTTGGGCCCTAAATGTCCGATCTGGTGGAGCAACGCCCTAGAGTGGACCCTAGTTGCACGGAACGTAGAAGTGACCATTACTTTCACACTGTTTGCAATTATCGATTTTATACGATGCAAAAGTTGTTGTATTTACATTGTATTTTATGCTTCTGGCGTTGACTTCTAACTCCGTAGCTATTCGGTCTGGTGGAACAACTCCCTATATTGAAGCCTAGGTTGCCCGGAACGTAGAAATGGCCATTACTTTCACACTGGATGCAATTATTCGTTTTATACGATGGACAAACTGTCGCATTTGTATTGTATTTTATGCTTCTTGCGTTGACTTCTTAGGCCCTAAATGTTCGATCTGGTGGAACAACGACCTAGATTGAAGCCTAGTTTGCCCGGAACGTAGAAAAGACCATTACCTTCACACTGGTTGCAATTATTCGTTTTATACGATGGAAAAACCGTTGTATTTTTATTGTATTTTATGCTTCTGGCGTTGACTTCTTAGGCCCTAACAATTCGATCTGGTGGAGCAATGCCCTAGAGTGGAGCCTAGGTTGCCTGGAACGTAGAAATGACCATCACTTTCCCACGGGTTGAGATCATTCCTGTTATAGGATGGAAAGACTGTTGTATTTTTATTGTATTTTATACTTCAGGCGTTGACTTCTGAGGCCGTAGCTATCCGATGTGGTGGGAGAACGCCAAACAGTGAAGCCTAGGTTGCCCGGAACGTAGAAATGACCATAGCTTTCACACTGGTTGCAATTATTTGTTTTATACGATGGAAAAGCTGTTGTATTTATATCGTATGTTATGCTTCGGGCGCTGACTTCTAAGGCCCTAACTGTTTGATATGGTGGAGCAACGCCCTAGAGTGAAGCCTAGGTTGCCCGAAACGTAGAAATGACCATAACTTTCACACTGGTTGATATTATTCGTTTTATACGATGGAAAAGCCGTTATATGTATATTGTATTTTATGCTTCTGGCGTTGACTTCTGAGGCCGTTGCTATTCGATGTGGTGGAAGAACGCCCTAGAGTGAAGCCTAGGTTGCTCGGAATGTAGAAATGACCATAACTTTCACACTGGTTGCAATTATTCGTTTTATACGATGGAAAAACTGTCGCATTTTTATCGTATTTTGTGCTTCTGGCGTTGACTTCTTAGGCCGTAACTATTCGATATGGTGGAGCACCGCCCTGGAGTGAAACCTAGGTCGCCCGGAACATAGAAATGACCACTACTATCACACTGGTTGCAAATTATTCCTGCTATACGATGGAAAATCTGTTGTATTTTTATTGCATTTTATGCTTCGGGCATTGACTTCTAAGGCCCTAACTATTCAATCTGTTGGAGCAACGCCCTAGGGTGAAGCCTATGTTGCCGGGAACGTAGAAATGACCATAACTTTCACACTGGTTGCAATTATTCGTTTTATACGATGGAAAATCTGTTGTATTTATATCGTATTTTATGCTTCTGGCGTTGACTTCTAAGGCCCTAACTATTCGATCTGGTGGAGCAACGCCCTAGGGTGAAGTCTAGGTTGCCCGAAAAGTAGAAATGACCATCACTATCAAACTGGTTGCAATTATTTGTTTTATACGATGGAAAAGCTGTTGCATTTATATCGTATACTATGCTTCTGGCGTTGACTTCTTAGGCCCTAACTATTCCATCTGGTGGAAGAACGCCCTATGGTGAAGCCTAGGTTGCCCGGAAAGTAGAAATGACCACTACTTTCACACTGTTTGCAATTATTCATTTAATACGATGGAAATGCTGTTGTATTTATATCGTATTTTATGCTTCGGGCGTTGACTTCTAAGGCCCTAACCATTCGATCTGGTAGAGCAACGCCCTAGAGTGAAGCCTAGGTTATCTGGAACGTAGAAATGACCATCACTTTCACACGGGTTGCAATTATTCCTGTTATAGGATGGAAAGACTGTTGTATTTTTATTGTATTTTATACTTCAGGCGTTGACGTCTGAGACCGTAGCTATTCGATGTGGTGGAAGAACGCCATACAGTGAAGCCTAGGTTGCCTGGAACGTACAAATGACCATAACTTTTACACTGGTAGCAATTATTCGTTTTATACGATGGAAAAGCTGTTATATTTATATTGTACTTTATGCTTCTGGCGTTGACTTCTGAGGCGGTTGCAATTCGATGTGGTGGAAGAAAGCCATAGAGTGAAGCCTAGGTAGCCCGGAACGTAGAAATGTCCATATCTTTCACTGTTTGCAATTATTCATTTTATCCGATTAAAAAACTGTTGCATCTTTATCGTATTGTATGCCTCTGGCGTTGACTTCTTAGGCCGTAACTGTTCGATCTGGTGGAGCAACGCCCTGGAGTGAAACCTAGGTTGCCCGGAACGTAGAATAGACCATAACTTTCACACTGGTTGCTATTATTCGTTTTATACGATGGAAAAACTGTTATATTTATATTGTATTTTATGCTTCTGGCGTTGACTTCTTAGGCCCTAACTATTCGATCTTGTGGAACAACGCGCTAGAGTGAAGCCTAGGTTGCCTCGAACGTAGAAATGACCATCACTCTCACAGGGGTTGCAATCATTCCTGTTATAGAATGGAAAGACTGTTGTATTTTTATTGTATTTTATACTTCAGGCGTTGACTTCTGAGGCCGTAGCTATTCGATGTGGTGGAAGAACGCCATACAGTGAAGCCTGGGTTGCCCGGAACGTAGAAATGACCATAAGTTTCATACTGGTTGCAATTATTCGGTTTATACGATGGAAAAACTGTTGTATTTATATTGTATTTTACGCTTCTGGCGTTCACTTCTTAGGCCCTAACTATTCGATCTGGTGGAACAACGCCCTAGGGTGAAGCCTAGGTTGCCCGGAACGTAGAAATGACCATAGCTTTTACACTGGTAGCAATTATTCGTTTTATACAATGGAAAAACCGTTCTATTTATTTTGTATTTTATGCTTCGGGCGTTGACTTCTAAGGCCCTAACTGTTCAATCTGTTGGAGCAACGCCCTAGGGTGAAGCCTAGGTTGCTCGGAAAGTAGAAATGACCATAAGTTTCATACTGGTTGCAATTATTCGTTTTATACGGTGTAAAGGCCGTTGTATTTATTTTGTATTTTATGCTTCTGGCGTTGACTTCTTAGGCCGTAACTATTCGATCTGGCGGAGCAACGCCCTGGAGTGAAACCTGGGTTGCCCGGAACGTAGAAATGACCACTACTATCACACTGCTTGCAAATTATTCCTGCTATACGATGGAAAAACTGTTGTATTTTTATTGCATTTTATGCTTCTGGCGTTCACTTCTTAGGCCCTAACTATTCGATCTGGTGGAACAACGGCCTAGGGTGAGGCCTAAGTTGCCCGGAACGTAGAAATGACCACTACTATCACACTGCTTGCAAATTATTCCTGCTATACGATGGAAAAACTGTTGTATTTATATTGTATTTTATGCCTCTGGCGTTGACGTCTTAGGCCCTAACCATTCGATCTGGTGGAACAACGACCTAGATTGAGGCCAATGTTGCCCGGAACGTAGAAACGACTATCACATTCACAATGATTCGAATTATTCGATGTATACGATGGAAAAACTGTTGTATCTTTATTGTATTCTATGCGCCGTGCGTTGACTTCTAAGGCCCTAACTATTTCATCAAGTGGAGCAACGCCCTAGAGTGGAGCCTAGGTTGCACGGAAGGTAGAAGTGACCATTACTTTCACGCTGCTTGCAATTATTCTCGTTAGACGATGAAAAACTGTTGTGCTTTTGTTGTATTTTATGCTTCTGGCGTTGACTTCTAAGTCCCTAGGTATTCGATCTGGTGGAGCAACGCCCTAGAGTGAAACCTAGATTGCCCGGAACGTAGAAATGACCATAACCTTCACGCTGGCTGCAATTACTCCTGTTATGCGATTGAAAAACTGTTGTATCTTTATTGTATTTTATGCTTTGTGCGTTGACTTCTAAGGCCCTAACTATTCGATCTGGTGGAGCAACGCCCTAGAGTGGAGCCTAGGTTGCACGGAAGGTAGAAGTAACCATTACTTTCACACTGGTTGCAATAATTCGGTTTATACAATGGAAAAACTGTTCTATTTATTTTGTATTTTATGCCTCGGACGTTGAATTCTGAGGGGCTAAATACTCGATCTGGTGGAGCAACGCCAAAGAGTCAAGCCTAGGTTGCCCAGAACGTAGAAACGATCATAACTTTCACACTGGTGGCAATCATTCGTTTTATACAATGGAAAAACTGTTGTATTTTTATTATATTTTATGCTGCTGGCGTTGACTTCTTAGGCCCTAACTATTCGATCTGGTGGTGCAACGCCCTAGAGTGAAGCCTAAGTTGCCCGGAACGTAGAATTGACCATAACTTTCACACTGGTTGCTAATATTCGTTTTATACGATGGAAATATCTGTTGTATTTATATTGTATTATATGCTTCTGGCGTTGACTTCTAAAGCCCTAACTGCTCGACACGGTGGAGCAACGTCCTAGAGTGAAGCCTAGGTTGCCCGAAACGTAGAAATGGCCATTACTTTCACACTGGATGCAATTATTCGTTTTATACGATGGACAAACTGTCGTATTTATATTGTATTTTATGCCTCTTGCGTTGACTTCTTAGGCCCTAAATGTTCGATCTGGTGGAACAACGACCTAGATTGAAGCCTAGGTTGTCCGGAACGTAGAAAAGACCATTACCTTCACACTGGTTGCAATTATTCGTTTTATACGATGGAAAAGCTGTTGTATTTGTTTTGTGCTTTATATTTCTGGCGTTGACTTCAAAGGCCCTAACAATTCGACCTGGTGGCACAACGCCATATGGTGAAGCCTAGGTTGCCCGGAACGTAGAAATGGCCATTACTTTCACACTGGATGCAATTATTCGTTTTATACGGTGAACAAACTGTTGTATTTATATTGTATTTTATGCTTCTTGTGCTGACTTCTTAGGACCTAAATGTCCGATCTGGTGGAGCAGCGACCTAGATTGAAGCCTAGGTTGCCTGGAACGTAGAAAAGACCATTACCTTCACACTGGTTGCAATTATTCGTTTTATACGATGGAAAAACCGTTGTATTTTTATTGTGTTTTATGCTTCTGGCGTTGACTTCTTAGGCCTTAACAATTCGATCTGGTGGAGCAACGCCCTAGAGTGCAGCCTAGGTTGCACGGGACGTAGATGTGACCATTACTTTCACACTGTTTGCAATTATTCATTTTATACGATGGAAAAGTTGTTGTATTTATATTGTATTTTATGCTTCTGGCGCTGACTTCTAAAGCCTTAACTATTCGATCTGGTGGGACAACGCCCTAGAGTCAAGCCTAAGTTGTCCGGAACGTAGAAATGAACGTTACTTCCACATTGTTTGCAATTATTCAATTTGAACGCTGGAAAAGCTGTTGCATTTATATTGTATTTTATGCTTCTGGCGTTGACTTCTAACTCCGTAGCTATTCGGTCTGGTGGAACAACTCCCTATATTGAGGCCTAGGTTGCCCGGAACGTAGAAATGACCATCCCTTTCACACTGGTTGCAATTACTCCTGTTATACGATGAAAAGACTCTTGTATTTCTTTTGTATTTTATATATCTGGCGTTGACTTCAAAGGTCCTAACAATTCGATCTGGTGGCACAATGCCATAGAGTGAAGCCTAGATTGCCTGGAACGCAGAAATGGCCATAACCTTCGCGCTGGTTGCAATTACTCCTGTTATGCGATTGAAAAACTGTTGTATCTTTATTGTACTTTATGCTTCGGGCGTTGACTTCTAAGGCCCTAACTATTCGATGTGTTGGAGCAACGTGCTTGAGTCAAGCCTAGGTTGCCCGGAAAATAGAAATGACCATAACTTCCGCACTGTTTGCAATTATTCGTTTTATACGATGGAAAAACTGTTGTATTTGTTTTGTATTTTATATTTCTGGCGTTGACTTCAAAGGTCCTAACAATTCGATCTGGTAGCAGAATGCCATAGAGTGAAACGTAGGTTGCCCGGAACGTAGAAATGACCATCCCTTTCACACTGGTTGCAATTACTCCTGTTATACGATGGAAAAACTGTTGTATCTTTATTGTATTTTATGCTCCGGGCGTTGTCTTCTAATGCCCTAACTATTCGATCTGTTGGAGCAACGCACTAGATTGACGCCTAGGTTGCCGCGAACGTAGAAATGGCCATTGTTTTCACACTGGATGCAATTATTCGTTTTATACGATGGAAAAACTGTTGTATTTATATTGTATTTTATGCTTCGTGCGTTGACTTCTAAGGCCCTAACTATTTGATCTGGTGGAGCAACGCCCTAGAGTGGAGCCTAGGTTGCACGGAATGTATAAGTGACCATTACTTTCACGCTGCTTGCAATTATTCTAGTTATACGATGAAAAACTGTTGTACTTTTATTGTATTTTATGCTTCTGGCGTTGACTTCTAAGTCCCTAGGTATTCGATCTGGTGGAGCAACGCCCTAGAGTGAAACCTAGATTGCCCGGAACGTAGAAATGACCATAACCTTCACGCTGGCTGCCATTACTCCTGTTATGCGGTTGAAAAACTGTTGTATCTTTATTGTACTTTATGCTTCGAGCTTTGACTTCTAAGGCGCTAACTATTCGATCTGGTGGAGCAACGCCCTAGAGTGAAGCCTAGGTTGCCCGGAACGTAGAAGTGGCCATTACGTTCACATTGGATGCAATTATGCGTTTTATACGATGGAAAAACTGCTGCATTTATATTGTATTTTATGCTTCTGGCGTTGACTTCTAAAGCCCTAACTGTTCGATCCGGTGGAGCAACGTCCTAGAGTGAAGCCTAGGTTGCCCGGAACGTAGAAATGGCCATTACTTTCACACTGGATGCAATTATTCGTTTTATACGATGGACAAACTGTCGTATTTATATTGTATTTTATGCCTCTTGCGTTGACTTCTTAGGCCCTAAATGTTCGATCTGGTGGAGCAACGCCCTAGAGTCAAGCCTAAGTTTCCGGGACCGTAGAAATGAATGTTACTTTCACACTGTTTGCAATTATTCAATTTATACGCTGGAAAAGCTGTTGTATTTATATTGTATTTTATGCTTCTGACGTTGGCTTCTAAGGCCGTAGCTATTCGATGTGGTGGAGCAACGCCCTATAGTGAAGCCTAGCTTGCCCGGAACGTAGAAATGACCTTAACTTTCACACTGGTTGCAATTATTCGTTTTATACGATGGAAAAACTGTTGTATTCGTTTTGTATTTTATATTTCTGGCGTTGACTTCAAAGGACCTAACAATTCGATCTGGTGGCACACCGCCATAGAGTGAAGCCTAGGTTGCCGTGAACGTAGAAATGACCATAACTTTCACGCTGGCTGCAATTACTCCGGTTATACGATGGAAAAACTGTGGAATCTTTTTGTATTTTATGCTTCGGGCGTTGACTTCTAAGGCCCTAACTATTAGATCTGTTGGAGCAACGCACTAGAGCGACGTCTAGGTTGCCTGGAACGTAGAAATGGCCATTGCTTTCACACTGGATGCAATTATTCGTTTTATACGATGGAAAAACTGTTGTATTTTCAGTGTATTTTATGCTTCTGGCGTCGACTTCTTAGGCCTTAACTATTCGATGTGGTGGAGCAACGCCCTAGAGTGGAGCCTAGTTTGCACGGAACGTAGAAGTGATCATTACCATCACACTGGCTGCAATTATTCAATTTATACTATGGAAAAACTCTTATATTTATTATGTATTTTATGCTTCTGGCGTTGACTTCTTAGGCCCTAACTATTGGATCTGGTGGAGCACCGCCCTAGAGTGTAGCCTAGGTAGCCCGTAACGTAGAAAAGACCATTACCTTCACACTGGTTGCAATTATTCGTTTTATACTATGGTAAAACTGTTGAATCTTTATTGTATTTTATGCTTCTGGCGTTGACTTCTTAGGCCCTAACTTTTCGATCTGGTGGAAGAACGACCTAGATTGAAGGCTAGGCTGCCCGGAACGTGGAAACGACTATCACATTCACACTGGTTGGAATTATTCCAGTTATACGATGGAAAAACAGTTGTATCTTTATTGTATTTTATGCTTTGTGCGTTGACTTCTAAGGCCCTAACTATTCGATCTGGTGGAGCCACGCCCTAGAGTGGAACCTAGGTTGCACGGAAGGTAGAAGTAACCATTACTTTCACACTGGTTGCAATTATTCGTTTTATACTATGGTAAAACTGTTGTATTTATTTTGTATTTTATGCCTCTGGCGTTGACTTCTAAGGCCCTAACAATTCGATCTGGTGGAACAACGCCATAGAGTGAAGCCTAGGTTGCACGGAAAGTAGAAATGACCATCACTTTCACACTGGTTGCAGTTATTCCTGTTATACGATGGAAAAACTGTTGTATATTTGTTGTAATTTATGCTTCGGGCATTGACTTTAAAGGCCCTAACTATTCGATCTGGTGGAACAACGTCCTAGAGTGAAGCCCAAGCTGCCCGGAACGTAGAAATGAACGTTACTCTCACACTGGATGCAATTGTTCGTTTGGTGCGATGGAAAAACTGTTGTATTTATTTTGTATTTTATGCTTCTGGCGTTGACTTCTAAGGCCCTAACAATTCTATCTGGTGGAACAACTCCCTAGAGTGCAGCCTAGGTTGCCGGGAACGTAGAAATGACCATAACCTTCACACTGTCTGCAATTATTCGTTTTACACGATGGAAAAGTTGTTGTATTTATATTGTATTTTATGCTTCTGGCGTTGACTTCTAACTCCGTAGCTATTCGGTCTGGTGGAACAACTCCCTATATAGAAGCCTAGGTTGCCCGGAACGTAGAAATGGCCATTACTTTCACACTGGATGCAATTATTCGTTTTATACGATGGACAAACTGTCGTATTTATATTGTATTTTATGCTTCTTGCGTTGACTTCTTAGGCCCTAAATGTTCGATCTGGTGGAACAACGACCTAGATTGAAGCCTAGTTTGCCCGGAACGTAGAAAGACCATTACCTTCACACTGGTTGCAATTATTCGTTTTATACGATGGAAAAACCGTTGTATGTTTATTGTATTTTATGCTTCTGGCGTTGACTTCTTAGGCCCTAACAATTCGATCTGGTGGAGCAACGCCCTAGAGTGGAGTCTAGGTTGCACGGAATGTAGACGTGACCATTACTTTCACACTGTTTGCAATTATTCATTTTATTCGATGGGAAAGTTGTTGTATTTATATTGTATTTTATGCTTGCGGCGCTGACTTCTAAAGCCCTGACTATTCGATCTGGTGGAGCAACGCCCTAGAGTCAAGCCCAAGTTGCCCGGAACGTAGAAATGAACGTTACTTTCACACTGTTTGCAATTATTCAATTTATACGCTGGAAAAGCTGTTGTATTTATATTGCATTTTATGCTTCTGACGTTGGCTTCTAAGGCCGTAGCTATTCGATGTGGTGGAGCAACGCCCTATAGTGAAGCCTAGGTTGCCCGGAAAATAGAAATGACCATAACCTTCACACTGTCTGCAATTATTCGTTTTATACGATGGAAAAACTGTTGTATTTATATTGTATTTTATTCTTATGGCGTTGACTTCTAAGGCCCTAGCTATTCGATGTTGTGGAGCAACACCTTAGAGTGTAGCCTAGGTTGACCGGAGCGTAGAAATGACCATGACCTTCACACTGTTTGCAATTATGCGCTTTATACAATGGAAAAACTGTACTGTTTATATTGTATTTTGTTCTTGTGGCGTTAACTTCTAAGGCCCTAACTATTCGATGTAGTGTAGCAACGCCCTAGAGTGAAGCCTAGGATGACCGGAGCGTAGAAATGACCATTACCTTCACTCTAGTTGCAAATATTCCTGTTATACGATGGAAAAACTGTTGTATTTTTAGTGTATTTTATGCTTCTGGCGTTGACTTCTTGGGCCCTAACTATTCGATCCGGTAGAGCAACGCCCTAGAGTCAAGCCTAGGTTACCGGGAACGTAGAAATGACCATAACTTTCACCCTGGTTGCAATTATTCGTTTTATACGATGAAAAATCTGTTGTATTTATATTGCATTTTATGCTTCTGGCGTTGACTTCTTAGGCCCTAACTATTCGATGTGGTGTAGCAACGCCTTCGAGTGAAGCCTAGGTTGCCCGGAACGTAGAAATGACTATCACATTCGCACTGGTTGGAATTATTCGTTTTATACGATGGAAGTACTGTTGTATTTATATTGTATTTTATGCTTCTGGCGTTGACTTCATAGGCCCCAACTATTCGATCTGGTGGGACAGCGCCCTAGATTGAAGCCTAGGTTGCCCGGAACGTAGAAATGACCATAACTTTCACACTGGATGCAATTATTCGTTTTATACGATGGGAAAACTGTTGTATCTTTATTGTATTTTATGCTTCGTGCGTTGACTTCTGAGTCCCTATGCATTCGATCCGGTAGAGCAACGCCCTAGGGTCAGGCCTAAATTGCCCGCAACGTAGAAATGACCATAACTTTCACACTGGTTGCAATTATTCGTTTTATACGATGGAAGTACTGTTGTATTTATATTGTATTTTATGCTTCTGGCGTTGACTTCATAGGCCCCAACTATTCGATCTGGTGGGACAGCGCCCTAGATTGAAGCCTAGGTTGCCCGGAACGTAGAAATGACCATAACTTTCACACTGGATGCAATTATTCGTTTTATACGATGGAAAAACTGTTGTATTTATATTGTATTTTATGCTTCTGGCGTTGACTTCTAACTCCGTAGCTATTCGATCTGGTGGATCAACTCCCTAGAGTGTAGCCTACGTTGCCCGGAACGTAGAAATGACCATAACTTTCACGCTGGCTGCAATTACTCCTGTTATACGATGGAAAAACTGTTGTATCTTTATTGTATTTTATGCTTCGGGCGTTGACTTCTAAGGCCCTAACTATTCGATCTGGTGGAGCAACGCCCTAGAGTGAAGTCTAGGTTGCCCGGAACGTAGAAATGGCCATTACTTTCACACTGGATGCAATTATTTGTTTTATACGATGGAAAAACTGTTGTATTTATATTGTATTTTATGCTTCTGGCGTTGACTTATAAAGCCCTAACTATTCGATCTGGTGGAGCAACGCCCTAGAGTCAAGCGTAAGTTGCCCGCGACGTAGAAATGAACGTTACTTTCACACTGTTTGCAATTATTCAATCTATACGAAGGAAAAGCTGCTGTATTTATATTGTATTTTATGCTTCTGACGTTGGCTTCTAAGGCCGTAGCTATTCGATGTGGTGGAGCAACAACCTATAGTGAAGCCTAGGTTACCCGGAACGTATAAATGACCATAACATTCACACTGGATGCAATTATTCGTTTTATACGATGGAAAAACTGTTGTATTTATATTGTATTTTATGCTCCTGGCGATGACTTCTTAGGCCCTAACTATTCGATCTGGTGGAACAGCGCCCTAGATTGAAGCCTAGGTTGCCCGAAACGTAGAAATGACCATAACTTTCACACAGGATGCAATTATCCATTGTATACGATGGAAAAACTGTTGTATTTATATTGTACTTTATTCTTGTGGCGTTGACTTCTAAGGCCCTAACTATTCGATGTGGTGGAGCTACGCCCTAGAGTGAAGCCTAGGTTGCCAGGAACGTAGAAATGACCACAACTTTCACACCGGTTGCATTTATTCGTTTTATACGATGGAAAAACTGTTGTACTTATATTGTATTTTATGCCTCTGGCGTTGACTTCTTAGGCCCTAACAATTAGATCTGGTGGAGCACCGCCCTAGAGTGTAGCCTAGGTTGCCCGGAACGTAGAAAAGACCATTACCATCACACTGGTTGTAATTATTCGTTTTATACGATGGTAAAACTGTTGTTTTTGTTTTGTATTTTATGCTTCTGGCGTTGACTCCTAAGGCCCTAACAATTCGCTCTGGTGGAACAACGCCATAGAGTGAAGCCTAGGGTGCCCGGAACGTAGAAATGACCATCACTTTCGCACTGGCTGCATTTATTCGTCTTATACGATGGAAAAACTGTTGTATTTATATTGTATTTTATACCTGTTACGTTGACTTATAGGGCCTCTAACTATTCGATCTGTTGATGCAACGCCCTAGGGTCAGGCCTAAATTGCCCGCAACATAGAAATGACCATAACTTTCACACTGGTTGCAATTATTCGTTTTATACGATGGAAGTACTGTTGTATTTATATTGTATTTTATGCTTCTGGCGTTGACTTCATAGGCCCCAACTATTCGATCTGGTGGGACAGCGCCCTAGATTGAAGCCTAGGTTGCCCGGAACGTAGAAACGACCATAACTTTCACACTGGATGCAATTATTCGAATTTTATACGATGGAAAAACTGTTGTATTTATATTGTATTTTGTGCTTCTGGCGTTGACTTCTAACTCCGTAGCTATTCGATCTAGTGGATCAACTCCCTAGAGTGTAGCCTAGGTTGCCCGGAACGTAGAAATGACCATAACTTTCACGCTGGCTGCAATTACTCCTGTTATACGATGGAAAAACTGTTGTATCTTTATTGTATTTTATGCTCCTGGCGATGACTTCTTAGGCCCTAACTGTTCGATCTGGTGGAACAACGACCTAGATTGAAGCCTAGGTTGCCCGGAACGTAGAAATGACCATAACTTTCACACAGGATGCAATTATCCATTGTATACGATGGAAAAACTGTTGTATTTATATTGTATTTTATTCTTGTGGCGTTGACTTCTAAGGCCCTAACTATTCGATGTGGTGGAGCGACGCCCTAGAGTGAAGCCTAGGTTGCCGGGAACGTAGAAATGACCACAACTTTCACACCGGTTGCATTTATTCGTTTTATACGATGGAAAAACTGTTGTACTTATATTGTATTTTATGCCTCTGGCGTTGACTTCTTAGGCCCTAACTATTAGATATGGTGGAGCACCGCCCTAGAGTGTAGCCTAGGTTGCCCGGAACGTAGAAAAGACCATTACCTTCACACTGGTTGTAATTATTCGTTTTATACGATAGTAAAACTGTTGTCTTTGTTTTGTATTTTATGCTTCTGGCGTTGACTCCTAAGGCCCTAACAATTCGCTCTGGTGGAACAACGCCATAGAGTGAAGCCTAGGTTGCCCGGAACGTAGAAACGACCATCACTTTCGCACTGGTTGCATTTATTCGTTTTATACGATGGAAAAACTGTTGTATTTATATTGTATTTTATACCTGTTGCGTTGACTTATAAGGCCTCTAACTATTCGATTTGTTGATGCAACGCCCTAGACTGAAGCCTAGGTTGCCCGGTACGTAGAAGTGGCCATTTCTTTCACACTGGATGCAATTATTCGTTTTATACGATAGAAAAGCTGTTGTATCTGTTTTGTATTTTATACTGCTGGTGTTGACTCCTAAGGCCCTAACAATTCGATCTGGTGGAAAAACGCCATAGAGTGAAGCCTAGGTTGCACGGAACGTAGAAATGACCATCACTTTCACACAGGTTGCAGTTATCCTGTTATACGATGGAAAAACTGCTGTATCTTTATGGTATTTTATGCTTCGGGCGTTGACTTCGAAGGCCCTAACTATTCGATCCGATGGAGCAACGTTCTAGAGTGAAGCCTACGTTGCCCGGAACGTAGAAATGGCCATTACTTTCACACTGGATGCAATTATTCGTTTTATACGATGGAAAAACTGTTGTATTTATATTGTATTTTATGCTTCTGGCGATGACATCTTAGGACCTAACTATTTGATCTTGGGGAACAACTTCCTAGAGTGAAGCATATGTTGCCCGGGCCGTAAAAATGACCATCACCTTCACACTGCTTGCAATTATTCCTGTTACACGATTAAAAACTGTTGTATCTTTAATGTGCTTTATGCTTCGGGCGTTGACTTCTAAGGCCCTAACTATTCGATCTGGTGGAGCAACGCCCTAGAGTGAAGCCTAGGTTGTCCGGAATGTAGAAATGACCATTACCTTCACACTGGTTGCAATTATTCCTGTTATACGACGGAAAAACTGTTGTATTTTTAGTGTATTTTATGCTTCTGGCGTTGACTTCTTAGGCCCTAGCTATTCGATCTGGTGGAGCAACGCCCTAGAGTGGAGCCGAGGGTGCACGGAATATATAAATGACCATTACTTTCACACTGTTTGCAATTATTCATTATATAGGATGGAAAGGTTGTTGTATTTTATTGTATTTTATGCTTCTGGCGTTGACTTCTTAGGCCCTAACTATTCGATCCGGTGGAGTAACGCCCTAGAGTCAAGCCTAGGCTGCCCGGAACGTAGAAATGACCATAACTTTCACAATGGTTGCAATTATTCGTTTTATACGATGGAAAAACTCTTGTATTTATATTGTATTTTATGATTCTGGCGTTGACTTCTTAGGCCCTAACTATTCGATGTGGTGTAGCAACGCCCTAGAGTGAAGACTCGGTTGCTCGGAACGTAGAAATGACTATCACATTCACACTGGTTGGAAGTATTCCAGTTATACGATGGAAAAACTGTTGTATCTTTATTGTATTTTATGCTTCGGGAGTTGACTTCAAAGGCCCTAACTATTCGATCTGGTGGAGCAACGTCCTAGAGTGAAGCCTAGGTTGCCCGGAACGTAGAAATGGCCATTACTTTCACACTGGATGCAATTATTCGTTTTATACGATGGAAAAACTGTTGTATTTATATTGTATTTTATGCTTCTGGCGTTGACTTCTTAGGACCTAACTATTCGATCTGGTGGAACAACGACCTAGATTGAAGCCTAGGTTGCCCGGAACGTAGAAAAGACCATTGCCTTCAAACTGGTTGCAATTATTCGTTTTATACGATGGAAAAACCGTTGCATTATTATTGTATTTTATGCTTCTGGCGTCGACTTCTTAGGCCCTAACTATTCGATCTGGTGGAGCAACGTCCTAGAGTGAAGCCTAGGTTGCCCGGAACGTAGAAGTGGCCATTACCTTCACATTGGATGTAATTATTCGTTTTATACGATGGAAAAATTGTTGTATTTATATTGTATTGTATGCCTCTGGCGTTGACTTCTTAGGGAGTAACTATTTGATCTGGTGGAGCACCGCCCTAGAGTGTAGCCTAGGTTGCCCGGAACGTAGAAATGGCCATTACTTTCACACTGGATGCAATTATTCGTTTTATACGATGGAAAAACTGTTGTATTCATATTGCATTTTATGCTTCTGGCGTTGACTTCAAAGGCCCTAACTATTCGATCTGGTGCAGCAACGCCCTAGAGTGAAGCCTAGGTTACCCGAAACGTAGAAATGGCCATTACTTTTACACTGGACGCAATTATTCGTTTTATACGATGGAGAAACTGTTGAATGTTTATTGTATTTTATGCTTCTGGCGTTGACTTCTTAGGCCCTAACAATTCGATCTGGTGGAGCAACGCCCTAGAGTGGAGTCTAGGTTGCACGGAATGTAGACGTGACCATTACTTTCACACTGTTTGCAATTATTCATTTTATTCGATGGGAAAGTTGTTGTATTTATATTGTATTTTATGCTTGCGGCGCTGACTTCTAAAGCCCTGACTATTCGATCTGGTGGAGCAACGCCCTAGAGTCAAGCCCAAGTTGCCCGGAACGTAGAAATGAACGTTACTTTCACACTGTTTGCAATTATTCAATTTATACGCTGGAAAAGCTGTTGTATTTATATTGCATTTTATGCTTCTGACGTTGGCTTCTTAGGCCGTAGCTATTCGATGTGGTGGAGCAACGCCCTATAGTGAAGCCTAGGTTGCCCGGAAAATAGAAATGACCATAACCTTCACACTGTCTGCAATTATTCGTTTTATACGATGGAAAAACTGTTGTATTTATATTGTATTTTATTCTTATGGCGTTGACTTCTAAGGCCCTAGCTATTCGATGTTGTGGAGCAACACCTTAGAGTGTAGCCTAGGTTGACCGGAGCGTAGAAATGACCATGACCTTCACACTGTTTGCAATTATGCGCTTTATACAATGGAAAAACTGTACTGTTTATATTGTATTTTGTTCTTGTGGCGTTAACTTCTAAGGCCCTAACTATTCGATGTAGTGTAGCAACGCCCTAGAGTGAAGCCTAGGATGACCGGAGCGTAGAAATGACCATTACCTTCACTCTAGTTGCAAATATTCCTGTTATACGATGGAAAAACTGTTGTATTTTTAGTGTATTTTATGCTTCTGGCGTTGACTTCTTGGGCCCTAACTATTCGATCCGGTAGAGCAACGCCCTAGAGTCAAGCCTAGGTTACCGGGAACGTAGAAATGACCATAACTTTCACCCTGGTTGCAATTATTCGTTTTATACGATGAAAAATCTGTTGTATTTATATTGCACTTTATGCTTCTGGCGTTGACTTCTTAGGCCCTAACTATTCGATGTGGTGTAGCAACGCCTTCGAGTGAAGCCTAGGTTGCCCGGAACGTAGAAATGACTATCACATTCGCACTGGTTGGAATTATTCGTTTTATACGATGGAAGTACTGTTGTATTTATATTGTATTTTATGCTTCTGGCGTTGACTTCATAGGCCCCAACTATTCGATCTGGTGGGAC
This sequence comes from Calliopsis andreniformis, assembly GCF_051401765.1. Lineage (NCBI taxonomy): Eukaryota > Metazoa > Arthropoda > Insecta > Hymenoptera > Andrenidae > Calliopsis > Calliopsis andreniformis. The sequence continues at coordinate 1,824,450 of NW_027480460.1, read as the reverse complement.
AGCGCCCTAGATTGAAGCCTAGGTTGCCCGGAACGTAGAAATGACCATAACTTTCACACTGGATGCAATTATTCGTTTTATACGATGGGAAAACTGTTGTATCTTTATTGTATTTTATGCTTCGTGCGTTGACTTCTGAGTCCCTATGCATTCGATCCGGTAGAGCAACGCCCTAGGGTCAGGCCTAAATTGCCCGCAACGTAGAAATGACCATAACTTTCACACTGGTTGCAATTATTCGTTTTATACGATGGAAGTACTGTTGTATTTATATTGTATTTTATGCTTCTGGCGTTGACTTCATAGGCCCCAACTATTCGATCTGGTGGGACAGCGCCCTAGATTGAAGCCTAGGTTGCCCGGAACGTAGAAATGACCATAACTTTCACACTGGATGCAATTATTCGTTTTATACGATGGAAAAACTGTTGTATTTATATTGTATTTTATGCTTCTGGCGTTGACTTCTAACTCCGTAGCTATTCGATCTGGTGGATCAACTCCCTAGAGTGTAGCCTACGTTGCCCGGAACGTAGAAATGACCATAACTTTCACGCTGGCTGCAATTACTCCTGTTATACGATGGAAAAACTGTTGTATCTTTATTGTATTTTATGCTTCGGGCGTTGACTTCTAAGGCCCTAACTATTCGATCTGGTGGAGCAACGCCCTAGAGTGAAGTCTAGGTTGCCCGGAACGTAGAAATGGCCATTACTTTCACACTGGATGCAATTATTTGTTTTATACGATGGAAAAACTGTTGTATTTATATTGTATTTTATGCTTCTGGCGTTGACTTATAAAGCCCTAACTATTCGATCTGGTGGAGCAACGCCCTAGAGTCAAGCGTAAGTTGCCCGCGACGTAGAAATGAACGTTACTTTCACACTGTTTGCAATTATTCAATTTATACGAAGGAAAAGCTGCTGTATTTATATTGTATTTTATGCTTCTGACGTTGGCTTCTAAGGCCGTAGCTATTCGATGTGGTGGAGCAACAACCTATAGTGAAGCCTAGGTTACCCGGAACGTATAAATGACCATAACATTCACACTGGATGCAATTATTCGTTTTATACGATGGAAAAACTGTTGTATTTATATTGTATTTTATGCTCCTGGCGATGACTTCTTAGGCCCTAACTATTCGATCTGGTGGAACAGCGCCCTAGATTGAAGCCTAGGTTGCCCGAAACGTAGAAATGACCATAACTTTCACACAGGATGCAATTATCCATTGTATACGATGGAAAAACTGTTGTATTTATATTGTACTTTATTCTTGTGGCGTTGACTTCTAAGGCCCTAACTATTCGATGTGGTGGAGCGACGCCCTAGAGTGAAGCCTAGGTTGCCAGGAACGTAGAAATGACCACAACTTTCACACCGGTTGCATTTATTCGTTTTATACGATGGAAAAACTGTTGTACTTATATTGTATTTTATGCCTCTGGCGTTGACTTCTTAGGCCCTAACAATTAGATCTGGTGGAGCACCGCCCTAGAGTGTAGCCTAGGTTGCCCGGAACGTAGAAAAGACCATTACCATCACACTGGTTGTAATTATTCGTTTTATACGATGGTAAAACTGTTGTTTTTGTTTTGTATTTTATGCTTCTGGCGTTGACTCCTAAGGCCCTAACAATTCGCTCTGGTGGAACAACGCCATAGAGTGAAGCCTAGGGTGCCCGGAACGTAGAAATGACCATCACTTTCGCACTGGCTGCATTTATTCGTCTTATACGATGGAAAAACTGTTGTATTTATATTGTATTTTATACCTGTTACGTTGACTTATAGGGCCTCTAACTATTCGATCTGTTGATGCAACGCCCTAGGGTCAGGCCTAAATTGCCCGCAACATAGAAATGACCATAACTTTCACACTGGTTGCAATTATTCGTTTTATACGATGGAAGTACTGTTGTATTTATATTGTATTTTATGCTTCTGGCGTTGACTTCATAGGCCCCAACTATTCGATCTGGTGGGACAGCGCCCTAGATTGAAGCCTAGGTTGCCCGGAACGTAGAAACGACCATAACTTTCACACTGGATGCAATTATTCGAATTTTATACGATGGAAAAACTGTTGTATTTATATTGTATTTTGTGCTTCTGGCGTTGACTTCTAACTCCGTAGCTATTCGATCTAGTGGATCAACTCCCTAGAGTGTAGCCTAGGTTGCCCGGAACGTAGAAATGACCATAACTTTCACGCTGGCTGCAATTACTCCTGTTATACGATGGAAAAACTGTTGTATCTTTATTGTATTTTATGCTCCTGGCGATGACTTCTTAGGCCCTAACTGTTCGATCTGGTGGAACAACGACCTAGATTGAAGCCTAGGTTGCCCGGAACGTAGAAATGACCATAACTTTCACACAGGATGCAATTATCCATTGTATACGATGGAAAAACTGTTGTATTTATATTGTATTTTATTCTTGTGGCGTTGACTTCTAAGGCCCTAACTATTCGATGTGGTGGAGCGACGCCCTAGAGTGAAGCCTAGGTTGCCGGGAACGTAGAAATGACCACAACTTTCACACCGGTTGCATTTATTCGTTTTATACGATGGAAAAACTGTTGTACTTATATTGTATTTTATGCCTCTGGCGTTGACTTCTTAGGCCCTAACTATTAGATCTGGTGGAGCACCGCCCTAGAGTGTAGCCTAGGTTGCCCGGAACGTAGAAAAGACCATTACCTTCACACTGGTTGTAATTATTCGTTTTATACGATAGTAAAACTGTTGTTTTTGTTTTGTATTTTATGCTTCTGGCGTTGACTCCTAAGGCCCTAACAATTCGCTCTGGTGGAACAACGCCATAGAGTGAAGCCTAGGTTGCCCGGAACGTAGAAACGACCATCACTTTCGCACTGGTTGCATTTATTCGTTTTATACGATGGAAAAACTGTTGTATTTATATTGTATTTTATACCTGTTGCGTTGACTTCTAAGGCCTCTAACTATTCGATTTGTTGATGCAACGCCCTAGACTGAAGCCTAGGTTGCCCGGTACGTAGAAGTGGCCATTTCTTTCACACTGGATGCAATTATTCGTTTTATACGATAGAAAAGCTGTTGTATCTGTTTTGTATTTTATACTGCTGGTGTTGACTCCTAAGGCTCTAACAATTCGATCTGGTGGAAAAACGCCATAGAGTGAAGCCTAGGTTGCACGGAACGTAGAAATGACCATCACTTTCACACAGGTTGCAGTTATCCTGTTATACGATGGAAAAACTGCTGTATCTTTATGGTATTTTATGCTTCGGGCGTTGACTTCGAAGGCCCTAACTATTCGATCCGATGGAGCAACGTTCTAGAGTGAAGCCTACGTTGCCCGGAACGTAGAAATGGCCATTACTTTCACACTGGATGCAATTATTCGTTTTATACGATGGAAAAACTGTTGTATTTATATTGTATTTTATGCTTCTGGCGATGACATCTTAGGACCTAACTATTTGATCTTGGGGAACAACTTCCTAGAGTGAAGCATATGTTGCCCGGGCCGTAAAAATGACCATCACCTTCACACTGCTTGCAATTATTCCTGTTACACGATTAAAAACTGTTGTATCTTTAATGTGCTTTATGCTTCGGGCGTTGACTTCTAAGGCCCTAACTATTCGATCTGGTGGAGCAACGCCCTAGAGTGAAGCCTAGGTTGTCCGGAATGTAGAAATGACCATTACCTTCACACTGGTTGCAATTATTCCTGTTATACGACGGAAAAACTGTTGTATTTTTAGTGTATTTTATGCTTCTGGCGTTGACTTCTTAGGCCCTAGCTATTCGATCTGGTGGAGCAACGCCCTAGAGTGGAGCCGAGGGTGCACGGAATATATAAATGACCATTACTTTCACACTGTTTGCAATTATTCATTATATAGGATGGAAAGGTTGTTGTATTTTATTGTATTTTATGCTTCTGGCGTTGACTTCTTAGGCCCTAACTATTCGATCCGGTGGAGTAACGCCCTAGAGTCAAGCCTAGGCTGCCCGGAACGTAGAAATGACCATAACTTTCACAATGGTTGCAATTATTCGTTTTATACGATGGAAAAACTCTTGTATTTATATTGTATTTTATGATTCTGGCGTTGACTTCTTAGGCCCTAACTATTCGATGTGGTGTAGCAACGCCCTAGAGTGAAGACTCGGTTGCTCGGAACGTAGAAATGACTATCACATTCACACTGGTTGGAAGTATTCCAGTTATACGATGGAAAAACTGTTGTATCTTTATTGTATTTTATGCTTCGGGAGTTGACTTCAAAGGCCCTAACTATTCGATCTGGTGGAGCAACGTCCTAGAGTGAAGCCTAGGTTGCCCGGAACGTAGAAATGGCCATTACTTTCACACTGGATGCAATTATTCGTTTTATACGATGGAAAAACTGTTGTATTTATATTGTATTTTATGCTTCTGGCGTTGACTTCTTAGGACCTAACTATTCGATCTGGTGGAACAACGACCTAGATTGAAGCCTAGGTTGCCCGGAACGTAGAAAAGACCATTGCCTTCAAACTGGTTGCAATTATTCGTTTTATACGATGGAAAAACCGTTGCATTATTATTGTATTTTATGCTTCTGGCGTCGACTTCTTAGGCCCTAACTATTCGATCTGGTGGAGCAACGTCCTAGAGTGAAGCCTAGGTTGCCCGGAACGTAGAAGTGGCCATTACCTTCACATTGGATGTAATTATTCGTTTTATACGATGGAAAAATTGTTGTATTTATATTGTATTGTATGCCTCTGGCGTTGACTTCTTAGGGAGTAACTATTTGATCTGGTGGAGCACCGCCCTAGAGTGTAGCCTAGGTTGCCCGGAACGTAGAAATGGCCATTACTTTCACACTGGATGCAATTATTCGTTTTATACGATGGAAAAACTGTTGTATTCATATTGCATTTTATGCTTCTGGCGTTGACTTCAAAGGCCCTAACTATTCGATCTGGTGCAGCAACGCCCTAGAGTGAAGCCTAGGTTACCCGAAACGTAGAAATGGCCATTACTTTTACACTGGACGCAATTATTCGTTTTATACGATGGAGAAACTGTTGTATTTATATTGCATTTTATGCGTCTGGCGTTGATTTCTAAGGTCCTAACTATTCGATCTGGTGGAGCAACGCCTTAGAGTAAAGCCTAGGCTGCCCGGAACGTAGAAATGGCCATTACTTTCACACTGGATGCAATTATTCGTTTTATACGATGGAAAAACTCTTGTATTTATATTGTATTTTATGATTCTGGCGTTGACTTCTTAGGCCCTAACTATTCGATGTGGTGTAGCAACGCCCTAGAGTGAAGACTCGGTTGCTCGGAACGTAGAAATGACGATCACATTCACACTGGTTGGAAGTATTCCAGTTATACGATGGAAAAACTGTTGTATCTTTATTGTATTTTATGCTTCGGGAGTTGACTTCAAAGGCCCTAACTATTCGATCTGGTGGAGCAACATGCTAGAGTGAAGCCTAGGTTGCCCGGAACGTAGAAATGGCCATTACTTTCACACTGGATGCAATTATTCGTTTTATACGATGGAAAAACTGTTGTATTTATATTGTATTTTATGCTTCTGGCGTTGACTTCTTAGGCCCTAACTATTCGATCTGGTGGAACAACGACCTAGATTGAAGCCTAGGCTGCCCGGAACGTACAAACGACTATCACATTCACACTGGTTGGAATTATTCCAGTTATACGATGGAAAAACTGTTGTATCTTTATTGTATTTTATGCTTCGTGCGTTGACTTCTGAGACCCTAGGTATTCGATATCGTTTGGGCAGCGTCAAAGAGTGAAGCGTATGTTGGCCGAAACGTAGAAATGACCATTACTTTCATACTGTTTGCAATTATTCTTTTTATACAATGGAAAAACTGTTGTATTTATATTGTATTTTATGCGTCTGGCGTTGACATCTAAGGCGCTATCAATTCGATCTGGTGGAACAACGCAATAGAGTGAAGCCTAGGTTGCCCGGAACGTAGAAATGACCATTACTTTCACGCTGCTTGCAATTATTCCCGTTATAGGATGAAAAACTGTTGTACTTTTATTGCATTTTATGCTTCTGGTGTTGACTTCTTAGGCCCTAACTATTCGATCTGGTGGCGTAACGCCCTAGAGTGAAGCCTAGGCTGCCCGGAATGTAGAAATGACCATCCCCATCACACTGGTAGCAATTACACCTGTTATACGATGGAAAAACTGTGTATCTTTATTGTATTTTATGCTTCGGGCGTTGACTTCTAAGGCCCTAACTATTTGATCTGGTGGAGCAACGCCCTAGAGTGGAGCCTAGGTTGCCCGGAACGTAGAAATGACCATAACTTTCACACTGTTTGCAATTATTCGTTTTATAGGATGGAAAAACTCTTGTATTTGTTTTGTATTTTATATTTCTGGCGTTGACTTCAAAGGCCCTAACAGTTCGATCTGGTGGCACAACGCCATAGAGTGAAGCCTAGGTTGCCCGGAACGTAGAAATGACCATCACTTTCACACTGGTTGCAGTTATTCCTGTTATACGATGGAAAAACTGTTGTATCTTTATTGTATTTTATGCTTCGGGCGTTGACTTCAAAAGGCCCTAACTAATCGATCTGGTGGAGCAACGTCCTAGAGTGAAGCCTAGGTTGCCCGGAACGTAGAAGTGGCCATTACCTTCACATTGGATGTAATTATTCGTTTTATACGATGGAAAAATTGTTGTATTTATATTGTATTTTATGCCTCTGGCGTTGACTTCTTAGGGCCTAACTATTTGATCTGGTGGAGCGCCGCCCTAGAGTGTAGCCTAGGTTGCCCGGAACGTAGAAAAAACCATTACCTTCGCACTGGTTGCAATTAATCGTTTTATACGATGGAAGAACTGTTGTATTTATATTGTATTTTATGCTTCTGGCGTTGACTTCAAAGGCCCTAACTATTCGATCTGGTGCAGCAACGTCCTAGAGTGAAGCCTAGGTTGCCCGAAACGTAGAAACGACTATCACATTCACACTGGTTGGAATTATTCCAGTTATACGATGGAAAAACTGTTGTATCTTTATTGTATTTTATGCTTCGTGCGTTGACTTCAGAGACCCTAGGTGTTCGATCTGGTGGAGCAACGCCCTAGAGTGAAGCCTAGGTTGCCCGGAACGTAGAAATGGCCATTACTTTCACACTGGATGCAATTATTCGTTTTTTACGATGGAAAAACTGTTGTATTTATATTGTATTTTATTCTTCTGGCGTTGTCTTCAAAGGCCCTAACTATTCGATCTGGTGCAGCTACGTCCTAGAGTGAAGCCTAGGTTGCCCGGAACGTAGAAATGTACGTTACTTTCACACTGTTTGCAATTATTCAATTTATACGATGGAAAAGCTGTTGTATTTATATTGTATTTTATGCTTCTGACGTTGGCTTCTAAGGCCGTAGCTATTCGATGTGGTGGACCACCGCCCTAGAGTGTAGCCTAGGTTGCCCGGAACTTTGAATAGACCATTACCTTCACACTGGTTGCAATTATTCGTTTTATACGATGGTAAAACTGTTGTATTTATTTTGTATTTTATGCTTCTGGCGTTGACTTCTAAGGCCCAAACAATTCGATCTGGTGGAACAACGCCATAGAGTGAAGCCTAGGTTGCCCGGAACGTAGAACTGACCATCACTTTCACACTGGTTGCAGTTATTCCTGTTATACGATTGAAAAACTGTTGTATCTTTATTGTATTTTATGCTTCGGGCGTTGACTTCAAAAGGCCCTAACTAATCGATCTGGTGGAGCAACGTCCTAGAGTGAAGCCTAGGTTGCCCGCAACGTAGAAGTGTCCATTACCTTCACATTGGATGTAATTATTCGTTTTATACGATGGAAAAATTGTTGTATTTATATTGTATTTTATGCCTCTGGCGTTGACTTCTTAGGGCCTAACTATCTGATATGGTGGAGCACGGCCCTAGAGTGTAGCCTAGGTTGCCCGGAACGTAGAAAAGGCCATTACCTTCACACTGGTTACAATTATTCGTTTTATACAATGGTAAAACTGTTGTATTTATTTTGTATTTTATGCTTCTGGCGTTGACTTCTAAGGCCCTATCAATTCGATCTGGTGGAACAACGCAATAGAGTGAAGCCTAGGTTGCCCGGAACATAGAAATGACCATCACTTTCACACTGGTTGCAGTTATTCCTGTTACACGATGGAAAAACTGTTGTATCTTTATTGTATTTTATGCTTCGTGCGGTGACTTCTAAGGCCCTAACTATACGATCTGGTGGAGTAACGCCCTAGAGTGGAGCCTAGGTTGCACGGAAGGTAGAAGTGACCATTGCCTTCAGGCTGCTTGCAATTATTCCCGTTATACGATGAAAAACTGTTGTACTTTTATTGCATTTTATGCTTCTGGCGTTGACTTCTAAGTCCCTAGGTATTCGATCTGGTGGAGCAACGCCCTAGAGAGAAGCCTAGATAGCCCGGAACGTAGAAATGGCCATTACCTTCACACTGGTTACAATTATTCCTGTTATACGACCGAAAAGCTGTTGTATTTTTAGTGTATCTTATGCTTGTGGCGTTGACTTCTTAGGCCCTAGATATTCGATCTGGTGGAGCAACGCCCTAGAGTGGAGCCGAGGTTGCACGGAATGTAGAAATGACCATTACGTTCACAATGTTTGCAATTATTCATCATATACGATGGAAACGTTGTTGTATTTTATTGTATTTGATGCTTCTGGCGTTGACTTCTAACTCCGTAGCTATTCGGTCTGGTGGAACAACTGCCTATATTGCAGCCTAGGTTGCCCGGAACGTAGAAATGACCATAACCTTCACGTTGGCTGCAATTACTCCTGTTATGCGATCGAAAAACTGTTGTATCTTTATTGCACTGTATGCTTCGGGTGTGGACTTCTAAGTCCCTAACTATTCGATCTGGTGGAGCAACGACCTAGAGTGAAGCCTAGGTTGCCCGGAACGTAGAAGTGGCCATTACGTTCACATTGGATGCAATTATTCGTTTTATAGGATGGAAAAACTGTTGTATTTATATTGTATTTTATGCTTCTGGCGTTGACTTCTTAGGCCCTAACTGTTCGATCTGGTGGAACAACGACCTAGACTGAAGCCTAGGTTGCCCGGAACGTAGAAAAGACCATTGCCTTCAAACTGGTTGCAATTATTCGTTTTATACGATGGAAAAACCGTTGCATTATTATTGTATTTTATGCTTCTGGCGTCGACTTCTTAGGCCCTAACTATTCGATCTGGTGGAGCAATGCCCTAGAGTGGAGCCTAGGTTGCACGGAAGGTAGAAGTGACCATTACTTTCACGCTGCTTGCAATTATTCCCGTTATACGATGAAAAACTGTTGTACTTTTATTGTATTTTATGCTTCTGGCATAGACTTCTAAGTCCCTAGGTATTCAATCTGGTGGAAGAAACGCCCTAGAGTGAAGCCTAGATTGCCCGGAACGTAGAAATGACCATTACTTTCACACTGTTGGCAATTATTCATTTTATACGATGGAAAGGTTGTTGTATTTATATTGTATTTTATGCTTCTGGCGAACACTTCTAACTCCGTAGCTATTCGGTCTGGTGGAACAACTCCCTATATTGAAGCCTAGGTTGCACGGAACGTAGAAAAGGACCATAACCTTCAGGCTGGCTGCAATTACTCCTGTTATGCGATTGAAAAGCTGTTGTATCTTTATTGTACTTTATGCTTCGAGCTTTGACTTCTAAGGCCCTAACTATACGATCTGGTGGAGCAACGCCCCAGAGTGAAGCCTAGGTTGCCCGGAACGTAGAAATGTACGTTACTTTCACACTGTTTGCAATTATTCAATTTATACGATGGAAAAGCTGTTGTATTTATATTGTATTTTATGCTTCTGACGTTGGCTTCTAAGGCCGTAGCTATTCGATGTGGTGGAGCAACGACCTAGAGTGAAGCCTACGTTGCCCGGAACGTAGAAATGACCGTAACCTTCACGCTGGCTGCAATTACACCTGTTATACGATTGAAAATCTGTTGTATCTTTATTGTATTTTATGCTTCGGGCGTTGACTTCTAACGCCCTAACTATTCGATCGGGCGGAGCAACGCCCTAGAGTGAAGCCTAGGTTGCCCGGAACGTAGAAATGAACGTCTCTTTCACACCGTTTGCAATTATTCAATTTATACGCTGGAAAAGCTGTTGTGTTTATATTGTATTTTATGCTTCTGGCGTTGACTTCTAACTCCGTAGCTATTCGGTCTGGTGGAACAACTCCCTATATTGCAGCCAAGGTTGCCCGGAACGTAGAAATGACCATAACTTTCACACTGTTTGCAATTATTCGTTTTATAGAATGGAAAAACTGTTGTATTTGTTTTGTATTTTATATTTCTGGCGTTGACTTCAAAGGCCCTAACAATTCGATCTGGTGGCACAACGCCATAGAGTGAAGCCTAGGTTGCCCGGAACGTAGAAATGACCACCACTTTCACACTGGTTGCAGTTATTCCTGTTATACGATGGAAAAACTGTTGTATCTTTATTGTATTTTATGCTTCGGGCGTTGACTTCAAAAGGCCCTAACTAATCGATCTGGTGGAGCAACGTCCTAGAGTGAAGCCTAGGTTTCCCGGAACGTAGAAGTGGCCATTACCTTCACATTGGATGTAATTATTCGTTTTATGCGATGGAAAAATTGTTGTATTTATATTGTATTTTATGCCTCTGGCGTTGACTTCTTAGGGCCTAACTATTTGATCTGGAGGAGCACCGCCCTAGAGTGTAGCCTAGGTTGCCCGGAACGTAGAAAAGACCATTACCTTCGTACTGGTTGCAATTAATCGTTTTATACGATGGTAAAACTGTTGTATTTATTCTGTATTTTATGCTTCTGGCGTTGACTTCTAAGGCCCAAACAATTCGATCTGGTGGAACAACGCCATAGAGTGAAGCCCAGGTTGCCCGGAACGTAGAAATGACCATCACATTCACACTGGTTGCAGTTATTGCTGTTGTACGATGGAAAAACTGTTGTATCTTTAATGTATTTTATGCTTCGGGCGTTGACTTCAAAAGGCCCTAACTAATCGATCTGGTGGAGCAACGTCCTAGAGTGAAGCCTAGGTTGCCCGGAACTTAGAAGTGGCCATTCCCTTCACATTGGATGTAATTATTCGTTTTATACGATGGAAAAATTGATGTATTTATATTGTATTTTATGCTTCTGGCGTTGACTTCTTGGGCCCTAACTAATCGATCTGGTGGAGCAACGTCCTAGAGTGAAGCCTATGTTGCCCGCAACGTAGAAGTGTCCATTACCTTCACATTGGATGTAATTATTCGTTTTATACGATGGAAAAATTGTTGTATTTACATTGTGTTTTATGCCTCTGGCGTTGACTTCTTAGGGCCTAACTATCTGATCTGGTGGAGCACCGCCCTGGAGTGTAGCCTAGGTTGCCCGGAACGTAGAAAAGACCATTACCTTCACACTGGTTACAATTATTCGTTTTATACAATGGTAAAGCTGTTGTATTTATTTTGTATTTTATGCTTCTGGCGTTGGCTTCTAAGGCCGTAGCTATTCGATGTGGTTGAGCAACGCCCTATAGTGAAGCCTAGGTTGCCCGGAAAATAGAAATGACCATAACTTTCACACTGTTTGCAATTATTCGTTTTATACGTAGGAAAAACTGTTGTATTTGTTTTCTATTTTATATTTCTGGCGTTGACTTCAAATGCCCTAACAATTCGTTCTGGTGGAACAACGCCACAGAGTGAAGCCTAGGTAGCCCGGAACGTAGAAATGACGATCCCTTTCACACTGGTTGCAATTACTCCTGTTATACGATGGAAAAACTGTTGTATCTTTATTGTATTTTATGCTTCGGGCGTTGACTTCTAAGGCCCTAACTACTCGATCGGGCGGAGCAACGCCCTAGAGTGAAGCCTAGGTCGCCCGGAACGCAGAAGTGGCCATTACCTTCACATTGGATGTAATTATTCGTTTATACGATGGAAAAACTGTTGTATTTTTATTGCATATTATGCTTCTGGCGTCGACTCCTAAGGCCGGAGCTATTCGATGTGATGGAGCAACGCCCTAGAGTGAAGCCTAGGATGCCCGAAACGCCGAAATGATCATAACTTTCACACTGGTTGCAATTATTCATGCTATACGATGGAAAAACTGTTGCATTTTTATTGTATTTTCTGCTTCTGGCTTCGACTTCTAAGGTGCTAGCTATTCGATCTGGTGGGCCAACGCCCTAGAGTGAAGGCTCTGTTGCCCGGAACGTAGAAATGACCATAACTTTCACACTGGTTTCAATTATTCATGCTATACGATGGAAAACCTGTTGTATTTTTATTGTATTTTATGCTTCTTGCGCTGACTTCTAAGGTCCGAGCTACTCGATCTCGTCGGGCAACGTCCAAGAGTGAAGCCTATGTTGCCCGTAACGTAGACATAACCAAACCTTTCACACTGGTTGCAATTATTGGTGATATACAATGGAAAAACATCTTTATTTATATTGTATTTTATGCTCCTGGCGTTGATTCCAAAGATTCTAGCTATTCGATCTCGTTGGGCAACGTCCAACAGTAAAGCGTATGTTTCCCGAAACGTAAAATTGACCATTACCTTCACACTGGTTGCAATTATTCTTTTTATACGATGGAAAAACTGTTGTATTTTTATTGTATTTTATGCGTCTGGAATTGTTTTCTAAGTCCTAGGCTTCACTTTAGGGCGTTGCTCCACCAGATCGAATAGCTAGGGCTTAGAGGTCAACGCCCGAAGCATAAAGTACAATAAAAATACAACAGTTTTTCCATCGTATAGCATGACTATTTGCAACCAGTGCGAAAGTAATGATCATTTCGACGTTTCGGGCATCCTAGACTTAACTCTGAGGCGTTGCTCCACCAGATCGAATAGCTAGGGCCTAAGAAGTCAACGCCAGAAGCATAAAATACAATATAAATACAACCGTTTTTCCATCGTATAACAGGAATAATTGCAACCAGTGTGAAAGACATGGTCATATCTACGTTCCGGGCATCCTAGGCTTCACTCTGGAGCATTGCTCCACCAGATCGAAGAGTTAGGGCCTTAGAAGTCAACGCCAGAAGCATAAAATACAATATAAATACAACTGTTTTTCCATCGTATAACAGGAATAATTGCAACCAGTGTGAAAGACATGGTCATATCTACGTTCCGGGCATCCTAGGCTTCACTCTTGGACGTTGCCCCACCTGATCGAATAGCTAGGCCCTTAGAAGTCAAAGCCAGAAGCAGAAAATACAATAAGAATGCAACAGTTTTTCCATCGTATGGCATGAATAATTGCAACCAGTATGAAAGTAATGATCATTTCGACGTTTCGGGCATCCTAGACTTAACTCTGAGGCATTGCTCCACCAGATCGAATAGTTAGGGCCTAAGAAGTCAACGCCAGAAGCATAAAATACAAAATAAATACAACAGCTTTTCCATCGTATAAAAAGAATAATTGCAACCAGACTGAATGTTATGGTCATTTCTACGTTCCGGCAACCTAGGCTTCACTCTAGGACGTTGCTCCACCAGATCGAATAGCTACGACCTTAGGAGTCAAAGCCAGAAGCAGAAAATACAATGCAAATGCAACAGTTTTTCCATCGTATAGCATGACTAATTGTAACCAGTGCGACAGTAATGATCATTTCGGCGTTTCGGGCATCCTAGACTTAACTTTGAGGCATTACTCCACCAGATCGAATAGCTAGGGCCTTAGAAGTCAACGACAGAAGCATAAAATACAATAAAGATGCAACAGTTTTTCCATCGTATAGAACGAATGATTGCAACCAGTGTGAAAGTTATGGACATTTCTACATTCCGAGCCACCTAGGCTTCACTCTGGGGCGTTGCTCCACCAGCTCGAATAGTTAGGGCCTTAGAAGTCAACGCCCGAAGCATAAAATACAATAAAAATACAACAGTTTTTCCATCGCATAACAGGAATAATTGCAACCAATGTGATAGTTATGGTCATTTATACGTTCCGGGCAACCTAGGCTTCACTCTAGGGCGTCGCTCCACCAGATCGAATAGCTACGGCCTTAGAAGTCAACGACAGAAGCATAAAATACAATAAAGATGCAACAGTTTTTCCATCGTATAGAACGAATAATTGCAACCAGTGTGAAAGTTATGGACATTTCTACATTCCGAGCAACCTAGGCTTCACTCTGGGGCGTTGCTGCACCAGATCGAACAGTTAGGGCCTTAGGAGTCAACGCCCGAGGCACAAAATACAATAAAAATACAACAGTTTTTCCATCGCATAACAGGAATAATTGCAACCAATGTGATATTTATGGTCATTTATACGTTCCGGGCAACCTAGGCTTCACTCTAGGGCGTCGCTCCACCAGATCGAAGAGTTACGGCCTTAGAAGTCAACGCCAGAAGCATAAAATACAATGACAATACAACATCTTTCCATCGTATAGCATGAATAATTGCAACTAGAGTGAAAGTAATGGTTATTTCTGCGTTTCGGGCAATCTAGGCTTCACTCTAGGGCGTTGCTCCACCAGATCGAACACCTAGGGACTTAGAAGTCAACGCCCGAAGCATAAAGTACAAAGAAAATACAACAGTTTTTCCATCGCATAACAGGAATAATTGCAACCAGGGTGAAAGTGATGGTCATTTTTACGTTCCTTTCGACATAGGCTTCACTCTAGGGCGTTGGTCCACCAGATCCACTAGTTAGGTCCTATGAAGCCAGCGCCAGAAGCATCCAATACAAAATAAATACAACAGTCTTTCCATCGTATAAAACGAATAATTGAAACCAGTGTGAAGGTAATGGTCATTTCTACGTTCCGGGCAACATAGGCTGCACTCTGAAGCATTGCTCCACCAGATCGAAGAATTAGGGCCTTAGAAGTCAACGCCGGAAGCATAATATACAATATAAATACAAAAGTTTTTCCATTTTATAACAGGAATAATTGCATCCAGTGTGAAAGTTATGGTCATTTCTACGTTCCGGGCAACCTGGGCTTCACTCTAGGGCGTTGCTCCACCACATCGACTAGCGACGGCCTTAGAAGTCTACGCCAGAAGCATAAAATGCAATATAAATACAACAGTTCTTCCATTGTATAAAACGAATAATTGCAACCAGTGTGAAAGTTATGGTCATTTCTACGTTCCGGGCAACATAGGCTTCACTCTTGGACGCTGCCCCACCAGATCGAATAGCTAGGACCTTAGAAGTCGAAGCCAGAAGCAGAAAATACAATATAAATGCAACAGTTTTTGCACCGTATAGCATGAATAATTGCAACCAGTGTGAAAGTAATGATCATTGCGGCTCTTCGGGCATCCTAGACTTAACTATGAGGTAATGCTCCACCAGATCGAAAAGCTAGGGCCTAAGAAGTCTACGCCAGAAGCATAAAACACAATATAAATACAACAGCTTTTCCATCGTATAAAGCGAATAATTGCAACCAGTGTGAATGTTATGGTCATTTCTACGTTCCGGGCAACCTAGGCTTCACTCTGAGGCATTGCTCCACCAGATCGAATAGTTAGGGCCTTAGAAGTCAACGCCCGAAGCATAAAATACAATAAAGATGCAACAGTTTTTCCATCGTATAGAACGAATAATTGCAACGAGTGTGATAGTTATGGTCATTTATACGTTCCGGGCAACCTAGGCTTCACTCTAGGGCGTTGCTCCACCAGATCGAAAAGTTACGGCCTTAGAAGTCAACGCCAGAAGCATAAAATACAATGAAAATACAACAGTTTTTCCATCGTACAGCATGAATAATTGCAACTAGACTGAACGTAATGGTTATTTCTACGTTTCGGGCAATCTAGGCTTCACCCTAGGGCGTTGCTCCACCAGATCGAATACCTAGGGACTTAGAAGGCAACGACCGAAGCATAAAGTACAATAAAAATACAACAGTTTTTCCATCGTATAACAGGAATAATTGCAACCAGGGTGAAAGAGATGGTCACTTTTACGTTCCGGGCAACATAGGCTTCACTCTAGGGCGTTGGTCCACCAGATCCAATAGTTAGGTCCTATGAAGCCAGCGCCAGAAGCATCAAATACAAAATAAATACAACGGTTTTTCCATCGTATAAAACGAATAATTGAAACCAGTGTGAAAGTAATGGTCATTTCTACGTTCCGGGCAACATAGGCTTCACTCTGATGCATTGCTCCACCAGATCGAAGAGTTAGGGCCTTAGAAATCAACGCCGGAAGCATAATATACAATATAAATACAGAAGTTTTTCCATCTTATAACAGGAATAATTGCATCCAGTGAGAAAGTAATGGTCATTTCTTCATTCCTGGCAACCTAGGTTTCACTCTAGGTCGTTGCTCCACCTGATCGAATAGTTACGGCCTTAGAAGTCAACGCCAGAAGCATAAAATACAATGAAAATACAACAGTTTTTACATCATAAAGCATGAATAATTGCAACAAGAGTGAAAGTAATGGTTATTTCTTCGTTCCGGTCAACCTAGGTTTCACTCTGGAACATTGCTCCACCAGATCGAAGAGTTAGGGCCTTAGAAGTCAACGCCAGAAGCATAAAATGCAATATAAATACAACTGTCTTTCCATCGTATAACAGGAATAATTGCAACCAGTGTGAATGACATGGTCATATCTACGTTCCGGGCATCCTAGGCTTCACTCTTGGACGTTGCCCCACCAGATCGGATAGCTAGGACCTTAGAAGTCAAAGCCAGAAGCAGAAAATACAATAAGAATGCAACAGTTTTTTCATCGCATGGCATGAATAATTGCAACCAGTGTGAAAGTAATGATCATTTCGACGTTTCGGGCATTCTAGACTTAACTCTGAGGCATTGCTCCACCAGATCGAATAGTTAGGGCCTAAGAAGTCAACGCCAGAAGCATAAAATACAATATAAATACAACAGCTTTTCCATCGTATAAAACGAATAATTGCAACCAGTGTGAATGTTATGGTCATTTCTACGTTCCGGGCAACCTAGGCTTCACCCTATGGCGTTGCTCCATCAGATCGAATAGATAGGGCCTGAGAAGTCAACGCCCGAAGCATAAAATACAATATAAATACAACAGTTTTTCCATCGCATAACAGGAATAATTGCAACCAGTGTGAAAGTTATGGTCATTTCTACGTTCCGGGCAACCTAGGCTTCACTCTGGGGCGTTGCTCCACCACATCCAATAGCTACGGCCTTAGAAGTCAGCGCCAGAATCATAAAATACGGTAATAATACAACAGTTTTTCCATCGTATAAAACGAATAGTTGCAAACATTGTGAAAGTTATGGTCATTTCTACGTTCCGGGCAACCTAGGCTTCACCCTATGGCGTTGCTCCACCAGATCGAATAGATAGGGCCTTAGAAGTCAACGCCAGAAGCATAAAATACAATATAAATACAACAGTTTTTCCATCGTATAACAGGAATAATTGCATCCAGGGTGAAAGAAATGGTCATTTCGGCGTTTCGGGCAACCTAGGCTTCACTCTAGGGCGTTGCTCCACCACATCGAATAGCGACGGCCTTAGAAGTCTACGCCAGAAGCATAAAATGCAATATAAATAC
Source organism: Calliopsis andreniformis (assembly GCF_051401765.1). Lineage (NCBI taxonomy): Eukaryota > Metazoa > Arthropoda > Insecta > Hymenoptera > Andrenidae > Calliopsis > Calliopsis andreniformis. The sequence continues at coordinate 1,806,789 of NW_027480460.1, read as the reverse complement.
AACAGTTCTTACATTGTATAAAACGAATAATTGCAACCAGTGTGAAAGTTATGGTCATTTCTACGTTGCGGGCAACATAGGCTTCACTATTGGACGCTGCCCCACCAGATCGAATAGCTAGGACCTTAGAAGTCGAAGCCAGAAGCAGAAAATACAATATAAATGCAACAGTTTTTGCACCGTATAGCATGAATAATTGCAACCAGTGTGAAAGTAATGATCATTTCGGCGTTTCGGGCATCCTAGACTTAACTATGAGGTAATGCTCCACCAGATCGAAAAGCTAGGGCCTAAGAAGTCTACGCCAGAAGCATAAAACACAATATAAATACAACAGCTTTTCCATCGTATAAAGCGAATAATTGCAACCAGTGTGAATGTTATGGTCATTTCTACGTTCCGGGCAACCTAGGCTTCACTCTGAGGCATTGCTCCACCAGATCGAATAGTTAGGGCCTTAGAAGTCAACGCCCGGAGCATAAAGTACAATAAAGATGCAACAGTTTTTCCATCGTATAGAACGAATAATTGCAACGAGAGTGAAAGTTATGGTCATTTATACGTTCCGGGCAACCTAGCCTTCACTCTAGGGCGTTGCTCCACCAGATCGAAAAGTTACGGCATTAGAAGTCAACGCCAGAAGCATAAAATACAATGAAAATACAACAGTTTTTCCATCGTATAGCATGAATAATTGCAACTAGACTGAACGTAATGGTTATTTCTACGTTTCGGGCAATCTAGGCTTCACCCTAGGGCGTTGCTCCACCAGATCGAATACCTAGGGACTTAGAAGTCAACGCCCGAAGCATAAAGTACAATAAAAATACAACAGTTTTTCCGTCGTATAACAGGAATAATTGCAACCAGTGTGAAAGTGATGGTCACTTTTACGTTCCGGGCAACATAGGCTTCACTCTAGGGCGTTGGTCCACCAGATCCAATAGTTAGGTCCTATGAAGCCAGCGCCAGAAGCATCAAATACAAAATAAATACAACCGTTTTTCCATCGTATAAAACGAATAATTGAAACCAGTGTGAAAGTAATGGTCATTTCTACGTTCCGGGCAACATAGGCTTCACTCTGAAGCATTGCTCCACCAGATCGAAGAGTTAGGGCCTTAGAAGTCAACGCCGGAAGCATAATATACAATATAAATACAGAAGTTTTTCCATTTTATAACAGGAATAATTGCATCCAGTGAGAAAGTAATGGTCATTTCTTCATTCCGGGCAACCTAGGTTTCACTCTAGGGCGTTGCTCCACCTGATCGAATAGTTACGGCCTTAGAAGTCAACGCCAGAAGCATAAAATACAATGAAAATACAACAGTTTTTACATCTTAAAGCATGAATAATTGCAACAAGAGTGAAAGTAATGGTTATTTCTTCGTTCCGGGCAACTTAGGTTTCACTCTGGAGCATTGCTCCACCAGATCGAAGAGTTAGGGCCTTAGAAGTCAACGCCAGAAGCATAAAATACAATATAAATACAACTGTCTTTCCATCGTATAACACGAATAATTGCAACCAGTGTGAATGACATGGTCATATCTACGTTCCGGGCATCCTAGGCTTCACTCTTGGACGTTGCCCCACCAGATCGGATAGCTAGGACCTTAGAAGTCAAAGCCAGAAGTAGAAAATACAATAAGAATGCAACAGTTTTTTCATCGTATGGCATGAATAATTGCAACCAGTGTGAAAGTAATGATCATTTCGACGTTTCGGGCATCCTAGACTTAACTCTGAGGCATTGCTCCACCAGATCGAATAGTTAGGGCCTAAGAAGTCAACGCCAGAAGCATAAAATACAATATAAATACAACAGCTTTTCCATCGTATAAAACGAATAATTGCAACCAGTGTGAATGTTATGGTCATTTCTACGTTCCGGGCATCCTAGGCTTCACCCTATGGCGTTGCTCCACCAGATCGAATAGATAGGGCCTGAGAAGTCAACGCCCGAAGCATAAAATACAATATAAATACAACAGTTTTTCCATCGCATAACAGGAATAATTGCAACCAGTGTGAAAGTTATGGTCATTTCTACGTTTCGGGCAACATAGGCTTCACTCTTGGACGTTGCCAAACGAGATCAAATAGCTTTGACCTTAGAAATCAACGCCAGAAGCATAAATACAGTAAAAATACAACAGCTTTTCCATCGTATAACAGGAATAATTGCAACCAGTGTGAAAGTAAAGGTCATATCTACGTTCCGGGCAACCTGTGCTCCACTCTAGGGCGTTCCTCCACCACATCGAATAGTGAGGGCCTTGGTAGTCGACGCCCGAAGCATAAAATACAAAATGAATAGAACAGTTTTTCGATTGTGTAAAACGAATAATTGCGACCAGTGTGAAAGTTATGGTCATTTCTACGTTCCACGCAACCTAGGCTTCACTCTAGGGCGTTGCTCCACCACATCCTATAGCTACGACCTTTGAAGTCAACGCCTGAAGCATAAAATAAAATATTAATACAACATCTTTTCCATCGTATAAAACGAATAATTGCAACCAGGGTGAAAGTTATGGTCATTTCTCCGTTCCGGGCAAGCTAAGCAACACTCTAGGGCGTTGCCCCACTGGATCGAATAGTTAGGGCCTTAGAAGTCAACGCCAGATGCATAAAATACAATATAAATACAACAGCCTTCCCGTCGTATAACAGGAATAATTGCAACTAGTGTGAATGTAATGGTCACTTCTACGTTCCGGGCAACCTAGGCTTCACTCCAGGGCGTTGCTCCACCATATCGAATAGCTACGGCCTTAGAAGTCAACGCCAGGAGCATAAAATACAATATAAATGCAACAGTTTTTCCATCGTATAACAGGAATAATTGCAGCCAGTGTGAAAGTGATGTTCATTTCTACGTTCCGGGCAACCTAGGCTTCACTCTAAGGCGTTGCTCCACCACATCTATTCGCTATGGCCCTAGAAGTCAACGCCATAAGCATAAAATGCAAAATAAATAGAACAGTTTTTCCATCGTATAAAACGAATAATTGCAATCAGTGTGAAAGTTATGGACATTTCTATGTTCCGTGCTACCTAGGCTTCACTCTAGGGCGTTGCACCACCAGGACGAATAGTTGGGGCCTTAGAAAACAACTCGAGACGCATAAAATACAATAAAGATACAACAGTTTTTCCATCGTATCAAAAGAATAATTGCAACCAGTGTGAAAGTAATGGTCTTTTCTACGTTTCGGGCCACATACGCTTCACTCTTCGACGTTGCCCCCGAGGTCGAATAGCTAGGATCTTAGAAGTCAATGCCAGAAGCATAAAATACAATAAAAATACAGCAGTTTTTCCATCGTATAAAACGAATAATTGCAATCAGTATGAATGTTATGCTCATTTCTACGTTTCGGGCATCCTACACTTAACTCTGAGGCGTTGCTCCACCAGATCGAATAGCTAGGGCCTAAGAAGTCAACGCCAGAAGCATAAAATACAATATAAATACAACAGCTTTTCCATCGTATAAGACGAATAATTGCAACCAGTGTGAAAGTAATTGTCATATCTACGTTCCGGGCAACTTAGGCTTCGCTCTAGGGCGTCGCTCCACCAGATCTAATAGTTAGGGCCTAAGAAGTCAACGCCAGAAGCATAAAAGACAAAATAAATACAACAGTTTTTCCATCGTATAAAACGAATAATTGCAACCAGTGTGAATGTTATGGTCATTTCTACTTTCCGGGCAACCTAGGCTTCACTCTAGGGCGTTGCTCCACCTGATCGAACAGTTACGGCCTTAGAAGTCAACGCCAGAAGCATAAAACACAATGAAAATACAACAGTTTTTACATCATATAGCATGAGTAATTGCAACTAGAGTGAAAGTAATGGTCATTTCTTCGTTCCGGGCAACCTAGGTTTCACTCTAGAGCGTTGCTCCACCTCATCGAATAGCTACGGCCTTAGAAGTCAAAGCCAGAAGCATTAAATGCAATAAATATGCAACAGTTTTTCCATCGTATAACAGGTATAATTGCAACCTGTGTGAAACGTATGGCCATTTCTACGTTCCGGCAACCTAGCCTTCACTCTATGGCGTAGCTCCACCAGATCGAATAGTTAGGGCCTTAGAAGTCAACGCCAGAAGCATAAAATACAATATAAATACTTCAGCTTTTCCATCGGATAACAGGAATAATTACAACAAGCGTGAAGGTAATGGTTATTCCTACGTTTCGGGCAATCTAGGCTTCACTCTAGGGCGTTGCTCCACCTGATCGGATACCTAGGCACTTAGAAGTCAACGCCCGAAGCATAAAATACAATATAAATACAACAGTTTTTCCATCGTATAACAGGAATAATTGCAACCAGTGTGAACGACATGGTCATATCTACGTTCCGGGCTACCTAGGCTTCACTCTTGGACGTTGCCTCACCAGATCGAATAGCTAGGGCCTTAGAAGTCAAAGCCAGAAGCAGAAAATACAATATAAATACAACAGCTTTTCCATCGTATAAAACGAATAATTGCAACCAGTGTGAATGTTATGGTCATTTCTACGTTCCTGGCAACCTAGGCTTCACTCTAGGGCGTTGCTCCAACAGATCCAATAGTTAGGGCCTTAGAAGTCAACGGCAGGAGCATAAAATACAATAGAAATGCAAAAGTTTTTCCATCGTATAGAACGAATAATTGCAACCGGTGTGAAAGTTATGGTCATTTATACGTTCCGGGCAACCTAGGCTTGACTCTAGGGCGTTGCTCCACCAGATCGAATGGTTACAGCCATAGAAGTCAACGCCAGGAGCATAAAATACAATAAAAATACAACATTTTTTCCATCGCATAACAGGAATAATTGCGACCAGTGTGAAAGTTATGGTCATTTCTACGTTCCGGGCAACCTAGGCTTCACTCTAGAGCGTTGCTCCACCACATCGAATAGCTACGGCCTTAGAAGTCAAAGCCAGAAGCATTAAATGCAATAAAAATGCAACAGTTTTTCCATCGTGTAACAGGAATAATTGCAACCTGTGTGAAACGTATGGCCATTTGTACGTTCCGGGCAAACTAGGCTTCACTCTATGGCGTAGCTCCACAAGATCGAATAGTTAGGGCCTTAGAAGTCAACGCCAGAAGCATAAAATACAATATAAATACTTCAGCTTTTCCATCGCAAAACAGGAATAATTGCAACAAGCGTGAAGGTAATGGCCATTTCTACGTTCCGTGCAACCTGGGCTTCACTGTAGGGCGTTGCTTCACCAGATCGAATAGTTAGGGCCTTAGAAGACAACGCCAGAAGCATAAAATACAATATAAATACAACAGTTTTTCCATCGTATAACAGGAATAATTGCAACCAGTGTGAACGACATCGTCATATCTACGTTCCGGGCTACCTAGGCTTCAGTCTTGGACGTTGCCCTACCAGATCGAATAGCTAGGGCCTAAGAAATCAACGCCAGAAGCATAAAATACAATATAAATACAACAGCTTTTCCATCGTATAAAACGAATATTTGAATCCAGTGTGAAAGTAATAGTCATTTCTTCATTCCGGGCAACCTAGGCTTCACTCTAGGGCGTTGCTCCACCTGATCGAATAGTTACGGCCTTAGAAGTCAGCGCCAGAAGCATAAAATACAATGAAAATACAACAGTTTTTACACCATATAGCATGAATAATTGCAACTAGAGTGAAAGTAATGGTCTCTTCTTCGTTCCGGGCAACCTAGGTTTCACTCTGGAGCATTGCTCCACCTGATCGAATAGTTAGGGCCTTAGAGGTCAACGCCGGAAGCATAATATACAATATAAATACAGAAGTTTTTCCATTTTTTAACAGGAATAACTGCATCCAGTGAGAAAGTAATGGTCATTTCTACGTTCCGGGCAACCTAGGCATCACTCTAGAGCGTTGCTCCACCACATCGAATAGCTACGGCCTTAGAAGTCAAAGCCAGAAGCATTAAATGCAATAAATATGCAACAGTTTTTCCATCGTATAACAGGTATAATTGCAGCCTGTGTGAAACGTATGGCCATTTCTACGTTCCGGCAACCTAGGCTTCACTCTATGGCGTAGATCCACCAGATCGAATAGTTAGGGCCTTAGAAGTCAACGCCAGAAGCATAAAATACAATATAAATACTTCAGCTTTTCCATCGGATAACAGGAATAATTACAACAAGCGTGAAGGTAATGGTTATTTCTACGTTTCGGGCAATCTAGGCTTCACTCCAGGGCGTTGCTCCACCAGATCGGATACCTAGGCACATAGAAGTCAACGCCCGAAGCATAAAATACAATATAAATACAACAGTTTTTCCATCGTATAACAGGAATAATTGCAACCAGTGTGAACGACATGGACATATCTACGTTCCGGGCTACCTAGGCTTCACTCTTGGACGTTGCCTCACCAGATCGAATAGCTAGGGCCTTAGACGTCAAAGCCAGAAGCAGAAAATACAATACAAATGCAACAGTTTTTCCATCGTATAGCATGAATAATTGCAACCAGTGTGAAAGTAATGATCATTTCGACGTTTCGGGCATCCTAGACATAACTCTGAGGCATTGCTCCACCAGATCGAATAGTTAGGGCCTAAGAAGTCACCGCCAGAAGCATAAAATACAATATAAATACAACAGCATTTCCATCGTATAAAAAGAATAATTGCAACCAGAGTGAATGTTATGGTCATTTCTACGTTCCGGGCAACCTAGGCTTCACTCTAGGGCGTTGCTCCACCAGATCGAATAGCTACGACCTTAGAAGTCAAAGCCAGAAGCAGAAAATACAATACAAATGCAACAGTTTTTCCATCGTATAGCATGAATAATTGCAACCAGTGTGAATGTTATGGTCATTTCTACGTTCCGGGCAACCTAGTCTTCACTCTAGGGCGTTGCTCCAACAGATCCAATAGTTAGGGCCTTAGAAGTCAACGGCAGAAGCATAAAATACAATAAAGATGCAACAGTTTTTCCATCGTATAGAACGAATAATTGCAACCAGTGTGAAAGTAATGGTCACTTTTTCATTCCGGGCAACCTAGGCTTCACTCTAGGGCGTTGCTCCACCTGATCGAATAGTTACGGCCTTAGAAGTCAACGCCAGAAGCATAAAATGCAATGAAAGTGCAACAGTTTTTACATCATATAGCATGAATAATTGCAACTAGGGTGAAAGTAATGGTCATTTCTTCGTTCCGGGCAACCTAGGTTTCACTCTGGAGCATTGCTCCACCTGATCCAATAGTTAGGGCCTTAGAAGTCAACGCCGGAAGCATAATATACAATATAAATAAAGAAGTTTTTCCATTTTATAACAGGAATAATTGCATCCAGTGAGAAAGTAATGGTCTCTTCTACGTTCCGGGCAACCTAGGCTTCACTCTAGAGCGTTGCTCCACCACATCGAATAGCTACGGCCTTAGAAGTCAAAGCCAGAAGCATTAAATGCAATAAAAATGCAACAGTTTTTCCATCGTATAACAGGAATAATTGCAACCTGTGTGAAACGTATGGCCATTTCTACGTTCCGGGCAACCTAGGCTTCACTCTATGGCGTAGCTCCTCCAGATCGAATAGTTAGGGCCTTAGAAGTCAACGCCAAAAGCATAAAATACAATATAAATACTTCAGCTTTTCCATCGCATAACAGGAATAATTGCAACAAGCGTGAAGGTAATGGACATTTCTACGTTCCAGGCAACCTAGGCTTCACTGTGGGGCGTTGCTTCACCAGCTCGAATAGTTAGGGCCTTAGAAGACAACGCCAGAAGCATAAAATACAATATAAATACAACAGTTTTTCCATCGTATAACAGGAATAATTGCAACCAGTGTGAACGACATGGTCACATCTACCTTCCGGGCTACCTAGGCTTCACTCTTGGACGTTGCCTCACCAGATCGAATAGCTAGGGCCTTAGACGTCAAAGCCAGAAGCAGAAAATACAATACAAATGCAACAGTTTTTCCATCGTATAGCATGAATAATTGCAACCAGTGTGAAAGTAATGATCATTTCGACGTTTCGGGCATCCTAGACATAACTCTGAGGCATTGCTCCACCAGATCGAATAGTTAGGGCCTAAGAAGTCACCGCCAGAAGCATAAAATACAATATAAATACAACAGCATTTCCATCGTATAAAAAGAATAATTGCAACCAGAGTGAATGTTATGGTCATTTCTACGTTCCGGGCAACCTAGGCTTCACTCTAGGGCGTTGCTCCACCAGATCGAATAGCTACGACCTTAGAAGTCAAAGCCAGAAGCAGAAAATACAATACAAATGCAACAGTTTTTCCATCGTATAGCATGAATAATTGCAAGCAGTGTGAAAGTAATGATCATTTCGGCGTTTCGGGCATCCTGGACTTAACTCTGAGGCATTGCTCCCTCAGATCGAGTAGCTATGGCCTGAGAAGTCAACGCCAGAAGCATAAAATACAATATAAATACAACAGCTTTTCCATCGTATAACACGAATTATTGCAACCAGTGTGAATGTTATGGTCATTTCTACGTTCCGGGCAACCTAGGCTTCACTCTAGAGCGTTGCTCCACCACATCGAATAGCTACGGCCTTAGAAGTCAAAGCCAGAAGCATTAAATGAAATAAAAATGCTACAGTTTTTCCATCGTATAACAGGAATAATTGCAACCTGTGTGAAACGTATGGCCATTTCTACGTTCCGGGCAACCTAGGCTTCACTCTATGGCGTAGCTCCTCCAGATCGAATAGTTAGGGCCTTAGAAGTCAACGCCAAAAGCATAAAATACAATATAAATACTTCAGCTTTTCCATCGCATAACAGGAATAATTGCAACAAGCGTGAAGGTAATGGACATTTCTACGTCCCAGGCAACCTAGGCTTCACTGTGGGGCGTTGCTTCACCAGCTCGAATAGTTAGAGCCTTAGAAGACAACGCCAGAAGCATAAAATACAATATATATATATACAACAGTTTTTCCATCGTATAACAGGAATAATTGCAACCAGATGTGAACGACATGGTCATATCTACGTTCCGCGCTACCTAGGCTTCACTCTTGGACGTTGCCTCACCAGTTCGAATAGCTGGGGCCTTAGAAGTCAAAGCCAGAAGCAGAAAATACAATAAAAATGCAACAGTTTTTCCATCGTATGGCACGAATAATAGCAACCAGTGTGAAAGTAATGATCATTTCGGCGTTTCGGGCATCCTAGACTTAACTATGAGGTAATGCTCCACCAGATCGAAAAGCTAGGGCCTAAGAAGTCTACGCCAGAAGCATAAAACACAATATAAATACAACAGCTTTTCCATCGTATAAAGCGAATAATTGCAACCAGTGTGAATGTTATGGTCATTTCTACGTTCCGGGCAACCTAGGCTTCACTCTGAGGCATTGCTCCACCAGATCGAATAGTTAGGGCCTTAGAAGTCAACGCCCGAAGCATAAAGTACAATAAAGATGCAACAGTTTTTCCATCGTATAGAACGAATAATTGCAACGAGAGTGAAAGTTATGGTCATTTATACGTTCCGGGCAACCTAGCCTTCACTCTAGGGCGTTGCTCCACCAGATCGAAAAGTTACGGCATTAGAAGTCAACGCCAGAAGCATAAAATACAATGAAAATACAACAGTTTTTCCATCGTATAGCATGAATAATTGCAACTAGACTGAACGTAATGGTTATTTCTACGTTTCGGGCAATCTAGGCTTCACCCTAGGGCGTTGCTCCACCAGATCGAATACCTAGGGACTTAGAAGTCAACGCCCGAAGCATAAAGTACAATAAAAATACAACAGTTTTTCCGTCGTATAACAGGAATAATTGCAACCAGTGTGAAAGTGATGGTCACTTTTACGTTCCGGGCAACATAGGCTTCACTCTAGGGCGTTGGTCCACCAGATCCAATAGTTAGGTCCTATGAAGCCAGCGCCAGAAGCATCAAATACAAAATAAATGCAACAGTTTTTCCATCGTATAAAACGAATAATTGAAACCAGTGTGAAAGTAATGGTCATTTCTACGTTCCGGGCAACATAGGCTTCACTCTGAAGCATTGCTCCACCAGATCGAAGAGTTAGGGCCTTAGAAGTCAACGCCGGAAGCATAATATACAATATAAATACAGAAGTTTTTCCATTTTATAACAGGAATAATTGCATCCAGTGAGAAAGTAATGGTCATTTCTTCATTCCGGGCAACCTAGGTTTCACTCTAGGGCGTTGCTCCACCAGATCGAAGAGTTAGGGCCTTAGAAGTCAACGCCAGAAGCATAAAATACAATATAAATACAACTGTCTTTCCATCGTATAACAGGAATAATTGCAACCAGTGTGAATGACATGGTCATATCTACGTTCCGGGCATCCTAGGCTTCACTCTTGGACGTTGCCCCACCAGATCGGATAGCTAGGACCTTAGAAGTCAAAGCCAGAAGCAGAAAATACAATAAGAATGCAACAGTTTTTTCATCGTATGGCATGAATAATTGCAACCAGTGTGAAAGTAATGATCATTTCGACGTTTCGGGCATCCTAGACTTAACTCTGAGGCATTGCTCCACCAGATCGAATAGTTAGGGCCTAAGAAGTCAACGCCAGAAGCATAAAATACAATATAAATACAACAGCTTTTCCATCGTATAAAACGAATAATTGCAACCAGTGTGAATGTTATGGTCATTTCTACGTTCCGGGCATCCTAGGCTTCACCCTATGGCGTTGCTCCACCAGATCGAATAGATAGGGCCTGAGAAGTCAACGCCCGAAGCATAAAATACAATATAAATACAACAGTTTTTCCATCGCATAACAGGAATAATTGCAACCAGTGTGAAAGTTATGGTCATTTCTACGTTTCGGGCAACATAGGCTTCACTCTTGGACGTTGCCAAACGAGATCAAATAGCTATGACCTTAGAAATCAACGCCAGAAGCATAAATACAGTAAAAATACAACAGCTTTTCCATCGTATAACAGGAATAATTGCAACCAGTGTGAAAGTAAAGGTCATATCTACGTTCCGGGCAACCTGTGCTCCACTCTAGGGCGTTCCTCCACCACATCGAATAGTGAGGGCCTTGGTAGTCGACGCCCGAAGCATAAAATACAAAATGAATAGAACAGTTTTTCGATTGTGTAAAACGAATAATTGCGACCAGTGTGAAAGTTATGGTCATTTCTACGTTCCACGCAACCTAGGCTTCACTCTAGGGCGTTGCTCCACCACATCCTATAGCTACGACCTTTGAAGTCAACGCCTGAAGCATAAAATAAAATATTAATACAACACCTTTTCCATCGTATAAAACGAATAATTGCAACCAGGGTGAAAGTTATGGTCATTTCTTCGTTCCGGGCAAGCTAAGCAACACTCTAGGGCGTTGCCCCACTGGATCGAATAGTTAGGGCCTTAGAAGTCAACGCCAGATGCATAAAATACAATATAAATACAACAGCCTTCCCGTCGTATAACAGGAATAATTGCAACTAGTGTGAATGTAATGGTCACTTCTACGTTCCGGGCAACCTAGGCTTCACTCTAGGGCGTTGCTCCACCATATCGAATAGCTACGGCCTTAGAAGTCAACGCCAGGAGCATAAAATACAATATAAATGCAACAGTTTTTCCATCGTATAACAGGAATAATTGCAGCCAGTGTGAAAGTGATGTTCATTTCTACGTTCCGGGCAGCCTAGGCTTCACTCTAAGGCGTTGCTCCACTGAATCGATTCGCTATGGCCCTAGAAGTCAACGCCATAAGCATAAAATGCAAAATAAATAAAACAGTTTTTCCATCGTATAAAACGAATAATTGCAATCAGTGTGAAAGTTATGGACATTTCTATGTTCCGTGCTACCTAGGCTTCACTCTAGGGCGTTGCACCACCAGGACGAATAGTTGGGGCCTTAGAAAACAACTCGAGACGCATAAAATACAATAAAGATACAACAGTTTTTCCATCGTATCAAAAGAATAATTGCAACCAGTGTGAAAGTAATGGTCTTTTCTACGTTTCGGGCCACATACGCTTCACTCTTCGACGTTGCCCCCGAGATCGAATAGCTAGGATCTTAGAAGTCAATGCCAGAAGCATAAAATACAATAAAAATACAGCAGTTTTTCCATCGTATAAAACGAATAATTGCAATCAGTATGAATGTTATGCTCATTTCTACGTTTCGGGCATCCTACACTTAACTCTGAGGCGTTGCTCCACCAGATCGAATAGCTAGGGCCTAAGAAGTCAACGCCAGAAGCATAAAATACAATATAAATACAACAGCTTTTCCATCGTATAAAACGAATAATTGCAACCAGTGTGAAAGTTATGGACATGTCTACATTCCGAGCAACCTAGGCTTCACTCTAAGGCGTTGCTCCACCAGATGGAATAGTTAGGGCCTTAGAAGTCAACGCCCGAAGCATAAAATACAATAAAAATACAACAGTTTTTCCATCGCATAACAGGAATAATTGCAACCAGTGTGAAAGTTATGGTCATTTCTACGTTCCGGGCAACCTAGGCTTCACTCTAGGGCGTTGCTCCACCAGATCGAATACCTAGGGACTTAGAGGTCAACGCCCGAAGCATAAAGTACAATAAAAATACAACAGTTTTTCCATCGTATAACAGGAATAATTGCAACCAGGGTGAAAGTGATGGTCATTTTTACGTTCCGGGCAACATAGGCTCCACTCTAGGGCGTTGGTCCACCAGATCCAATAGTTAGGTCCTATGAAGCCAGCGCCAGAAGCATAGAATACAAAATAAATACAACAGCTTTTCCATCGTATAGAACGAATATCTGAAACCAGTGTGAAAGTAATGGTCATTTCTTCATTCCGGGCAACCTAGGCTTCACTCTAGGGCGTTGCTCCACCTGATCGAACAGTTACGGCCTTAGAAGTCAACGCCAGAAGCATAAAACACAATGAAAATACAACAGTTTTTACATCATATAGCATGAGTAATTGCAACTAGAGTGAAAGTAATGGTCATTTCTTCGTTCCGGGCAACCTAGGTTTCACTCTAGAGCGTTGCTCCACCTCATCGAATAGCTACGGCCTTAGAAGTCAAAGCCAGAAGCATTAAATGCAATAAATATGCAACAGTTTTTCCATCGTATAACAGGTATAATTGCAACCTGTGTGAAACGTATGGCCATTTCTACGTTCCGGCAACCTAGCCTTCACTCTATGGCGTAGCTCCACCAGATCGAATAGTTAGGGCCTTAGAAGTCAACGCCAGAAGCATAAAATACAATATAAATACTTCAGCTTTTCCATCGGATAACAGGAATAATTACAACAAGCGTGAAGGTAATGGTTATTCCTACGTTTCGGGCAATCTAGGCTTCACTCTAGGGCGTTGCTCCACCTGATCGGATACCTAGGCACTTAGAAGTCAACGCCCGAAGCATAAAATACAATATAAATACAACAGTTTTTCCATCGTATAACAGGAATAATTGCAACCAGTGTGAACGACATGGTCATATCTACGTTCCGGGCTACCTAGGCTTCACTCTTGGACGTTGCCTCACCAGATCGAATGGTTACAGCCATAGAAGTCAAAGCCAGAAGCAGAAAATACAATACAAGTGCAACAGTTTTTCCATCGTATAGCATGAATAATTGCAAGCAGTGTGAAAGTAATGATCATTTCGGCGTTTCGGGCATCCTGGACTTAACTCTGAGGCATTGCTCCCTCAGATCGAGTAGCTATGGCCTGAGAAGTCAACGCCAGAAGCATAAAATACAATATAAATACAACAGCTTTTCCATCGTATAACACGAATTATTGCAACCAGTGTGAATGTTATGGTCATTTCTACGTTCCGGGCAACCTAGGCTTCACTCTAGAGCGTTGCTCCACCACATCGAATAGCTACAGCCTTAGAAGTCAAAGCCAGAAGCATTAAATGAAATAAAAATGCTACAGTTTTTCCATCGTATAACAGGAATAATTGCAACCTGTGTGAAACGTATGGCCATTTCTACGTTCCGGGCAACCTAGGCTTCACTCTATGGCGTAGCTCCTCCAGATCGAATAGTTAGGGCCTTAGAAGTCAACGCCAAAAGCATAAAATACAATATAAATACTTCAGCTTTTCCATCGCATAACAGGAATAATTGCAACAAGCGTGAAGGTAATGGACATTTCTACGTTCCAGGCAACCTAGGCTTCACTGTGGGGCGTTGCTTCACCAGCTCGAATAGTTAGGGCCTTAGAAGACAACGCCAGAAGCATAAAATACAATATATATATACAACAGTTTTTCCATCGTATAACAGGAATAATTGCAACCAGATGTGAACGACATGGTCATATCTACGTTCCGCGCTACCTAGGCTTCACTCTTGGACGTTGCCTCACCAGTTCGAATAGCTAGGGCCTTAGAAGTCAAAGCCAGAAGCAGAAAATACAATAAAAATGCAACAGTTTTTCCATCGTATGGCACGAATAATAGCAACCAGTGTGAAAGTAATGATCATTTCGGCGTTTCGGGCATCCTAGACTTAACTATGAGGTAATGCTCCACCAGATCGAAAAGCTAGGGCCTAAGAAGTCTACGCCAGAAGCATAAAACACAATATAAATACAACAGCTTTTCCATCGTATAAAGCGAATAATTGCAACCAGTGTGAATGTTATGGTCATTTCTACGTTCCGGGCAACCTAGGCTTCACTCTGAGGCATTGCTCCACCAGATCGAATAGTTAGGGCCTTAGAAGTCAACGCCCGAAGCATAAAGTACAATAAAGATGCAACAGTTTTTCCATCGTATAGAACGAATAATTGCAACGAGAGTGAAAGTTATGGTCATTTATACGTTCCGGGCAACCTAGCCTTCACTCTAGGGCGTTGCTCCACCAGATCGAAAAGTTACGGCATTAGAAGTCAACGCCAGAAGCATAAAATACAATGAAAATACAACAGTTTTTCCATCGTATAGCATGAATAATTGCAACTAGACTGAACGTAATGGTTATTTCTACGTTTCGGGCAATCTAGGCTTCACCCTAGGGCGTTGCTCCACCAGATCGAATACCTAGGGACTTAGAAGTCAACGCCCGAAGCATAAAGTACAATAAAAATACAACAGTTTTTCCGTCGTATAACAGGAATAATTGCAACCAGTGTGAAAGTGATGGTCACTTTTACGTTCCGGGCAACATAGGCTTCACTCTAGGGCGTTGGTCCACCAGATCCAATAGTTAGGTCCTATGAAGCCAGCGCCAGAAGCATCAAATACAAAATAAATGCAACAGTTTTTCCATCGTATAAAACGAATAATTGAAACCAGTGTGAAAGTAATGGTCATTTCTACGTTCCGGGCAACATAGGCTTCACTCTGAAGCATTGCTCCACCAGATCGAAGAGTTAGGGCCTTAGAAGTCAACGCTGGAAGCATAATATACAATATAAATACAGAAGTTTTTCCATTTTATAACAGGAATAATTGCATCCAGTGAGAAAGTAATGGTCATTTCTTCATTCCGGGCAACCTAGGTTTCACTCTAGGGCGTTGCTCCACCAGATCCAAGAGTTAGGGCCTTAGAAGTCAACGCCAGAAGCATAAAATACAATATAAATACTTCAGCTTTTCCATCGGATAACAGGAATAATTACAACAAGCGTGAAGGTAATGGTTATTTCTACGTTTCGGGCAATCTAGGCTTCACTCCAGGGCGTTGCTCCACCAGATCGGATACCTAGGCACATAGAAGTCAACGCCCGAAGCATAAAATACAATATAAATACAACAGTTTTTCCATCGTATAACAGGAATAATTGCAACCAGTGTGAACGACATGGACATATCTACGTTCCGGGCTACCTAGGCTTCACTCTTGGACGTTGCCTCACCAGATCGAATAGCTAGGGCCTTAGACGTCAAAGCCAGAAGCAGAAAATACAATACAAATGCAAAGTTTTTCCACCGTATAGCATGAATAATTGCAACCAGTGTGAAAGTAATGATCATTTCGACGTTTCGGGCATCCTAGACATAACTCTGAGGCATTGCTCCACCAGATCGAATAGTTAGGGCCTAAGAAGTCACCGCCAGAAGCATAAAATACAATATAAATACAACAGCATTTCCATCGTATAAAAAGAATAATTGCAACCAGAGTGAATGTTATGGTCATTTCTACGTTCCGGGCAACCTAGGCTTCACTCTAGGGCGTTGCTCCACCAGATCGAATAGCTACGACCTTAGAAGTCAAAGCCAGAAGCAGAAAATACAATACAAATGCAACAGTTTTTCCATCGTATAGCATGAATAATTGCAACCAGTGTGAAAGTAATGATCATTTCGGCGTTTCGGGCATCCTAGACTTAACTCTGAGGCATTGCTCCATCACATCGAATAGCTATGGCCTAAGAAGTCAACGCCAGAAGCATAAAATACAATATAAATACAACAGCTTTTCCATCGTATAGCACGAATAATTGCAACCAGTGTGAATGTTATGGTCATTTCTACGTTCCGGGCAACCTAGTCTTCACTCTAGGGCGTTGCTCCAACAGATCCAATAGTTAGGGCCTTAGAAGTCAACGGCAGAAGCATAAAATACAATAAAGATGCAACAGTTTTTCCATCGTATAGAACGAATAATTGCAACCAGTGTGAAAGTAATGGTCACTTTTTCATTCCGGGCAACCTAGGCTTCACTCTAGGGCGTTGCTCCACCTGATCGAATAGTTACGGCCTTAGAAGTCAACGCCAGAAGCATAAAATGCAATGAAAGTGCAACAGTTTTTACATCATATAGCATGAATAATTGCAACTAGGGTGAAAGTAATGGTCATTTCTTCGTTCCGGGCAACCTAGGTTTCACTCTGGAGCATTGCTCCACCTGATCCAATAGTTAGGGCCTTAGAAGTCAACGCCGGAAGCATAATATACAATATAAATAAAGAAGTTTTTCCATTTTATAACAGGAATAATTGCATCCAGTGAGAAAGTAATGGTCTCTTCTACGTTCCGGGCAACCTAGGCTTCACTCTAGAGCGTTGCTCCACCACATCGAATAGCTACGGCCTTAGAAGTCAAAGCCAGAAGCATTAAATGCAATAAAAATGCAACAGTTTTTCCATCGTATAACAGGAATAATTGCAACCTGTGTGAAACGTATGGCCATTTCTACGTTCCGGGCAACCTAGGCTTCACTCTATGGCGTAGCTCCTCCAGATCGAATAGTTAGGGCCTTAGAAGTCAACGCCAAAAGCATAAAATACAATATAAATACTTCAGCTTTTCCATCGCATAACAGGAATAATTGCAACAAGCGTGAAGGTAATGGACATTTCTACGTTCCAGGCAACCTAGGCTTCACTGTGGGGCGTTGCTTCACCAGCTCGAATAGTTAGGGCCTTAGAAGACAACGCCAGAAGCATAAAATACAATATAAATACAACAGTTTTTCCATCGTATAACAGGAATAATTGCAACCAGTGTGAACGACATGGTCACATCTACGTTCCGGGCTACCTAGGCTTCACTCTTGGACGTTGCCTCACCAGATCGAATAGCTAGGGCCTTAGACGTCAAAGCCAGAAGCAGAAAATACAATACAAATGCAACAGTTTTTCCATCGTATAGCATGAATAATTGCAACCAGTGTGAAAGTAATGATCATTTCGACGTTTCGGGCATCCTAGACATAACTCTGAGGCATTGCTCCACCAGATCGAATAGTTAGGGCCTAAGAAGTCACCGCCAGAAGCATAAAATACAATAAAAATACAACAGCATTTCCATCGTATAAATCGAATAATTGCAACCAGTGTGTATGTAATGGTCATTTCTACGTTCCGGGCAACACGGGTTTAACTCTAGGGCGTTACTCCACCAGATCGAGTAGTTAGGGCCTTAGAAGTCATCGCCAGATGCATAAAATACAATAAAGATGCAGCAGTTTTCCCATCCGATAAAACGAATAATTGCAACCAGTATGAATGTTATGTACATTTCCACGTTCCGGGCAACCTAGGCTTCACCCTGGGGCGTTGCTCCAACAGATTCAATAGTTAGGGCCTTAGAAGTCAACGCCCGAAGCATAAAATGCAGTAAACATACAACAGCGTTTCCAGCGTATAAATAGAATAATTGCAACCAGGGTGAATGTAATGGTCATTTCTACGTTCCGGGCCACACAGGTTTCAGTCTTGGGCGTTACTCCACCAGGTCGAGTAGTTAGGGCCTTAGAAGTTATCGACAGGTGCATAAAATACAATAAAGGTGCAACAGTTTTCCCATCCTGTAAAACGAATAATTGCTACCAGTATGAAAGTTATGGTCATTTCTACTTTCAGGGCAACCTAGGCTTCACCCTAGGGCGTTGCTCCAACAGATTGAATAGTTAGGGCCTTAGAAGTCAACGCTCGAAGCATAAAATGCAATAACAATACAACAGTTTTTCCATCGTATAACAGGAATAACTGCAACCAGTGTGAAAGTACTGGTCATTTCTACGTTCCGGGTAACTTAGGTTTCACTCTAGGGCGTTGCTCCACCAGATCGAATAGCTAGGGACTTTGAACTCAATGCCAAAAGCATAAAATACAATGAAAATACAACAGTTCTTCCATCGAATAAAACGAATAATTGCACCCTGTGTGAAAGTACTGGTCATTTCTACGTTCCGGGTAATCTAGGATTCACACTAGGGCGTTGCTCCACCACGTCTCATAGCTAGGGCCTTAGAAGTCAACGCCAGAAGCATAAAATAACGAAATAAATACAACAGTTTTTCCATCGTATAAAACGAATAATTGCAACCAGTGTGAAAGTAATGGTCACTTCTACGTTCCGGGCAACCTAGGCTTCACTCTAGGGCGTTGCTCCACCACACCGAATAGCTACGTAATTAGAAGTCAGCGTCAGAAGCATAAAATACTATAAAAATACAACAGTTTTTCAATAGTATAGCAGGAATAATTGCAACCAGTGTGAAAGTAATGGTCATTTCTACGTTCCGGGCAATCTAGGTTTCTCTCTAGGGCGTTACTCCACCAGATCGAGTAGTTAGGGCCTTAGAAGTCATCGCCAGAGGCATAAAATACAATGTAAATACAACAGTTTTTCCATCGTTTAAAATGAATAATTGCAACCAGTGTGAAAGTACTGGTCATTTCCACTGTTCGGGTAACCTAGGTTTCACTCTAGGGCGTTGTTCCACCAGATCGAATAGCTAGGGACTTAGAATTCAACGCCAGAAGCATAAAATACAATATAAATACAACAGCTTTTCCATCGTATATAATGTATATTTGCAAACAGTGTGGAAGCAATGGTCATTTCTACGTTCCGGGCAACCTGGGCGTCACACTATGGCGTTGCTCTACCACATCTAATAGCTACGGCCTTAGAAGTCATCGCCAGAAGCATAAAATACAATATAAATACAACAGCTTTTCTATCGTATAAAATGAATAATTGGAAACAGTGTGAATGTAATGGTCATTTCTACGTTCCGGGCAACCTGGGCTTCACTATAGGGCGTTGCTCCACCAGATCGTATAGCTAGGGACTTAGAATTCAACGCCAGAAGCATAAAATACAATAAAAATACAACAGTTTTTCCATCGTATAACATGAATAATTGCAACCAGTGTGAATGTAATGGTCATTTCTATGTTCCGGGCAACCTACGATTCACTCTATGGCGTTGCTCCACCTGATCGAATAGTTACGGCCTTAGAATTCAAAGCCAGAAGCGTAAAATACAATATAAATACAACAGCTTTTCCATCGCATAAAACGAATAATTGCAACCAGTGTGAATGTTATGGTCATTTCTACGTTCCGGGCAACCTACGTTTCACTCTATGGCGTTGCTCCACCAGATGGAATAGTTGTGGCCAAAGAAGTCGAAGCCAGAAGCACCAAATACATAATAAATTCAACAGTTTTTCCATCGTATAAAACGAATAATTGCAACCAGTATGAAAGTAATGGACATTTCTACGTTCCGGGCAACCTAGGCTTCACCCTAGGGCGTTGTTCCACCAGATGGAATAGTTAGTGCCATAGATATCAACGCCAGAAGCATAAAATACGATATAAATACAACAGCTTTTCCATCGTATAAAATGAATAATTGCAAACAGTGTGAATGTAATGGTCATTTCTACGTTCCGGGCAACCTCGGCTTCACTGTAGGGCGTTGCTCCACCAGACCGAATAGCTGGGGCCTTAGAAGTCAACGCCAGAAGCATAAAATACAATATAAATACAACAGTTTTTCCATCGAATAAAACGAATAATTGCAACCAGTATGTAAGTTATGGTCATTTCTACTTTCCGGGCAACCTGGGCTTCACTATAGGGCGTTGCTCCACCAGATCGAATAGCTAGGGACTTAGAATTTAACGCCAGAAGCATAAAATACAATAAAAATACAACAGTTTTTCCATCGTATAACAGGAATAATTGCAACCAGTGTGAAAGTAATGGTCTTTTCTACGTTCCGGGCAACCAACGCTTCACTCTAGGGCGTTGCTCCACCACATCTAATAGCAACGGCCTTAGAAGTCATCGCCAGAAGCATAAAATACAATATAAATACAAGAGTCTTTTCATCGTATAACAGGAATAACTGCAACAAGCGTGAAAGTAATGATCATTTCGGCGTTTCGGGCATCCTAGAGTTAACTCTGAGGCGTGGCTCCTCCAGATCGAATAGCTAGGGACTAAGAAGTCAATACCAGAAGCACCAAATACAAAATAAATACAACAGTTTTCCATCGTATAAAACGAATAATTGCAACCAGTTGTGAAAGCAATGGTCAGTTCTACGTTCCGGGCAAAATTGGCTTCACCCTAGGGCGTTGTTCCACCAGATGGTATAGTTAGGGCCTAAGAAGTCAACGCCAGAAGCATAAAATACGATATAAATACAACAGCTTTTCCATCGTATAACAGGAATAATTGCAACCAGTGTGAAAGTTATGGTCATTTCTACTTTCAGGGCAACCTAGGCTTCACCCTAGGGCGTTGCTCCAACAGATTGAATAGTTAGGGCCTTAGAAGTCAACGCTCGAAGCATAAAATGCAATAACAATACAACAGTTTTTCCATCGTATAACAGGAATAACTGCAACCAGTGTGAAAGTACTGGTCATTTCTACGTTCCGGGTAACTTAGGTTTCACTCTAGGGCGTTGCTCCACCAGATCGAATAGCTAGGGACTTTGAACTCAATGCCAAAAGCATAAAATACAATGAAAATACAACAGTTCTTCCATCGAATAAAACGAATAATTGCACCCTGTGTGAAAGTACTGGTCATTTCTACGTTCCGGGTAATCTAGGATTCACACTAGGGCGTTGCTCCACCACGTCTCATAGCTAGGGCCTTAGAAGTCAACGCCAGAAGCATAAAATACGAAATAAATACAACAGTTTTTCCATCGTATAAAACGAATAATTGCAACCAGTGTGAAAGTAATGGTCACTTCTACGTTCCGGGCAACCTAGGCTTCACTCTAGGGCGTTGCTCCACCACACCGAATAGCTACGTAATTAGAAGTCAGCGTCAGAAGCATAAAATACCATAAAAATACAACAGTTTTTCAATAGTATAGCAGGAATAATTGCAACCAGTGTGAAAGTAATGGTCATTTCTACGTTCCGGGCAATCTAGGTTTCACTCTAGGGCGTTACTCCACCAGATCGAGTAGTTAGGGCCTTAGAAGTCATCGCCAGAGGCATAAAATACAATGTAAATACAACAGTTTTTCCATCGTTTAAAATGAATAATTGCAACCAGTGTGAAAGTACTGGTCATTTCCACTGTTCGGGTAACCTAGGTTTCACTCTAGGGCGTTGTTCCACCAGATCGAATAGCTAGGGACTTAGAATTCAACGCCAGAAGCATAAAATACAATATAAATACAACAGCTTTTCCATCGTATATAATGTATATTTGCAAACAGTGTGGAAGCAATGGTCATTTCTACGTTCCGGGCAACCTGGGCGTCACACTATGGCGTTGCTCTACCACATCTAATAGCTACGGCCTTAGAAGTCATCGCCAGAAGCATAAAATACAATATAAATACAACAGCTTTTCTATCGTATAAAATGAATAATTGGAAACAGTGTGAATGTAATGGTCATTTCTACGTTCCGGGCAACCTGGGCTTCACTATAGGGCGTTGCTCCACCAGATCGTATAGCTAGGGACTTAGAATTCAACGCCAGAAGCATAAAATACAATAAAAATACAACAGTTTTTCCATCGTATAACATGAATAATTGCAACCAGTGTGAATGTAATGGTCATTTCTATGTTCCGGGCAACCTACGATTCACTCTATGGCGTTGCTCCACCTGATCGAATAGTTACGGCCTTAGAATTCAAAGCCAGAAGCGTAAAATACAATATAAATACAACAGCTTTTCCATCGCATAAAACGAATAATTGCAACCAGTGTGAATGTTATGGTCATTTCTACGTTCCGGGCAACCTACGTTTCACTCTATGGCGTTGCTCCACCAGATGGAATAGTTGTGGCCAAAGAAGTCGAAGCCAGAAGCACCAAATACATAATAAATTCAACAGTTTTTCCATCGTATAAAACGAATAATTGCAACCAGTATGAAAGTAATGGACATTTCTACGTTCCGGGCAACCTAGGCTTCACCCTAGGGCGTTGTTCCACCAGATGGAATAGTTAGTGCCATAGATATCAACGCCAGAAGCATAAAATACGATATAAATACAACAGCTTTTCCATCGTATAAAATGAATAATTGCAAACAGTGTGAATGTAATGGTCATTTCTACGTTCCGGGCAACCTCGGCTTCACTGTAGGGCGTTGCTCCACCAGACCGAATAGCTGGGGCCTTAGAAGTCAACGCCAGAAGCATAAAATACAATATAAATACAACAGTTTTTCCATCGAATAAAACGAATAATTGCAACCAGTATGTAAGTTATGGTCATTTCTACTTTCCGGGCAACCTGGGCTTCACTATAGGGCGTTGCTCCACCAGATCGAATAGCTAGGGACTTAGAATTTAACGCCAGAAGCATAAAATACAATAAAAATACAACAGTTTTTCCATCGTATAACAGGAATAATTGCAACCAGTGTGAAAGTAATGGTCTTTTCTACGTTCCGGGCAACCTACGCTTCACTCTAGGGCGTTGCTCCACCACATCTAATAGCAACGGCCTTAGAAGTCATCGCCAGAAGCATAAAATACAATATAAATACAAGAGTCTTTTCATCGTATAACAGGAATAACTGCAACAAGCGTGAAAGTAATGATCATTTCGGCGTTTCGGGCATCCTAGAGTTAACTCTGAGGCGTGGCTCCTCCAGATCGAATAGCTAGGGACTAAGAAGTCAATACCAGAAGCACCAAATACAAAATAAATACAACAGTTTTCCATCGTATAAAACGAATAATTGCAACCAGTTGTGAAGGTAATGGTCATTTCTACGTTCCGGGCAACCTAGGCTACACTCTAGGGCGGTGCTCCACCAGACCAAATAGTTAGGCCCTAAGAAGTCAGCGCCAGAGGCAAAAAATACAATATAAATACAACAGTCTTTCCATCGTATAAAACGAATAATTACATCAAATGTGAAGGTAATGGCCACTTCTACGTTCCGGGCAACCTAGGCTTCACTCTAGGGCGTTGCTCCACCAGATCGAATAGTTAGGGCCTTAGAAGTCAACACCAGAAGCATAAAATACAGTATAAATATAACAGTTTTTACATCCTATAAAACGAATAATTGCAACCAGTGTGAAAGTTATGGACATTTCTACATTCCGAGCAACCTAGGCTTCACCCTAGGGCGTTGCTCTACCAGATCGAACAGTTAGGGAATTAGCAGTCAACGCCAGAAGCATAAAATACGATAAAGATGCAACAGTTTTTCCATCGTATAAAACGAATAATTGCAACCAGTGTGAAAGTAATGGACATTTCTACGTTCCGGGCAACCTAGGCTTCACTCTATGGTGTTGCTCCACCACATCGAATAGCTACGGCCTTAGAAGTCAACGCCTGAAGCATAAAATACAATATAAATACAACAGTTTTTCCATCGTATAAAACGAATAATTGCAACCAGTATGAAAGTTATGGTCATTTCTACTTTCCGGGCAACCTAGACTTCACTCTATGGTGTTGCTCCACCACATCGAATAGCTACGGCCTTAGAAGTCAACGCCTGAAGCATAAAATACAATAAAAATACAAGAGTCTTTTCATCGTGTAACAGGAATAACTGCAACAAGCGTGAAAGTAATGATCATTTCGGCGTTTCGGGAATCCTAGACTTAACTCTGAGGCGTTGCTCCTCCAGATCGAATAGCTAGGGCCTAAGAGTCAATACCAGAAGCACCAAATACAAAATAAATACAACAGTTTTTCCATCGTATAAAACGAATAAGTGCAACCAGTGTGAAAGTAATGGTCAGTTCTACGTTCCCGGCAACCTAGGCTTCACCCTAGGGCGTTGTTCCACCAGATGATATAGTTAGGGCCTAAGAAGTCAACGCCAGAAGCATAAAATACGATATAAATACAACAGCTTTTCCATCGTATAAAACGAATAATTGCAACCAGTATGAACGTAATGGTCATTTCTACGTTCCGGGCAACCTAGGCTTCACCCTAGGGCGTTGCTCCACCAGATGGAATAGTTAGGGCCATAGATATCAACGCCAGAAGTATAAAATACGATATAAATACAACAGCTTTTCCATCGTATAAAATGAATAATTGCAAACAGTGTGAATGTAATGGTCATTTCTACGTTCCGGGCAACCTGGGCTTCACTGTAGGGCGTTGCTCCACCAGACCGAATAGCTGGGGCCTTAGAAGTCAACGCCAGAAGCATAAAGTACAATATAAGTACAACAGTTTTTCCATCAGATAAAACGAATAATTGCAACCAGTATGAAAGTTATGGTCATTTCTACTTTCCGGGCAACCTAGGCTTCACTCTATGGTGTTGCTCTACCACATCGAATAGCTACGTCCTTAGAAGTCAACGCCTGAAGCATAAAATACAATAAAAATACAAGAGTCTTTTCATCGTATAACAGGAATAACTGCAACAAGCGTGAAAGTAATGATCATTTCGGCGTTTCGGGCATCCTAGAGTTAACTCTGAGGCGTTGCTCCTCCAGATCGAATAGTTAGGGCCATAGAAGTCATCGCCAGAAGCATAAAATACAATATAAATACAACAGCTTTTCCATCGTATAAAATGAATAATTGCAAACAGTGTGAATGTAATGGTCATTTCTACGTTCCGTGCAACCTGGTCTACACTATAGGGCGTTGCTCCACCAGATCGAATAGCTAGGAACTTAGTATTCAACGCTAGAAGCATAAAATACAATAAAAATACAACAGTTTTTCCATCGTATAACAGGAATAATTGCAACCAGTGTGAATGTAATTGTCATTTCTATGTTCCGGGCAACCTACGTTTCACTCTATGGCGTTGCTCCACCAGATCGAATAGTTACGGCCTAAGAAGTCAACGCCAGAAGCAACAAATACAAAATAAGTACTACAGTTTTTCCATCGTATTAAACGAATAATTGCAACCAGTGTGAAAGTAATGGTCTTTTCTACGTTCCGGGCAACCTACGCTTCACTCTAGGGCGTTGCTCCATCACATCGAATAGGTACGGCCTTAGAATTCAAAGCCAGAAGCGTAAAATACAATATAAATACAACAGCTTTTCCATCGCATAAAACGAATAATTGCAACCAGTGTGAATTTTATGGTCATTTCTACGTTCCGGGCAACCTACGTTTCACTTTATGGCGTTGCTCCACCAGATGGAATAGTTGTGGCCAAAGAAGTCGAAGCCAGAAGCACCAAATACATAATAAATACAACAGTTTTTAGATCGTATAAAACGAATAATTGCAAGCAGTGTGAAAGTAATGACATTTCTACGTTCCGGGCAACCTAGGCTTCACCACAGGGCGTTGGTCCACCAGATCGAAGAGTTAGGGCCTTAAAAGTCAACGCCAGAAGCATAAACTACAAAATAAATACAACAGTCTTTCCATCGTATAAAACGAATAATTGAAACCTGTGTGAAGGTTATGGTCATTTCAACGTTCCGGGCACCCTAGGCTTCACTCTATGACGCTGCTGCACCAGATCGAATAGTTAAGGCCTAAGAAGTGAACGCAAGAAGCACCAAATACAAAATAAATGCAACAGTTTTTCCGTCGTATAAAACGAATAATTGCAACCAGTGTGAAAGTAATGGCCATTTCTACGTTCCGGGCAACCTGGGCTTCACTTCAGGGCGTTGCTCCACCAGATCGAATAGCTAGGGACTTAGAATTCAACGCCAGAAGCATAAAATACAATAAAAATACAACAGTTTTTCCATCGTATAACAGGAATAATTGCAACCAGTGTGAATGTAATGGTCATTTCTATGTTCCGGGCAACCTACGTTTCACACTATGGCGTTGCTCCGCCAGATCGAATAGTTAGTGCCTAAGAAGTCAACGCCAGAAGCATCAAATACAAAATAAGTACTACAGTTTTTCCATCGTATAAAACGAATAATTGCAGCCAGTGTGAAAGTAATGGTCATTTCTACGTTCCGGGCAACCTAGGCTTCCCTCTAGGGTGTTGCTCCACCAGATCGAATAGCTAGGGCCTTAGAAGTCAACGCCCAAAGCATAAAATACAATAAAAGTACAACAGCTTTTCCATCGTATAACAGGAATATATTGCAACCAGAGTGAAAGGTACGGTCATTTCTACGTTCCGGGCATCGTAGTCTTCACTCTAGGGCATTGCTCCACCAGATCGAATAGTTAGGGCCTTAGAAGTCAGCGCCCGAGACGCAAAATACAATAAAGATGCAACAGTTTTTCCATCGTATAACAGGAATAATTGCAACCAGTGTGAAAGCAATGGTAATTACTACGTTCCGGGCAAACTAGGCTTCGCTCTAGGGAGTTGCTCCACCAGATCGAATAGTTTGGGACTTACAATTCAACGCCAGAAGCATAAAATACATTAAAAATACAACAGTTTTTCCATCGTATAACAGGAATAATTGCAACCAGTGTGAAAGTCATGGTCATTTCTACGTTTCAGGCAACCTAGGCTTCACTCTAGGGCGTTGCTCCGCCAGATCGAATAGTTAGGGCCTCAGAAGTCAGCGCCAGAAGCATAAAATACAATATAAATACAACACCTTTTCCACCGCATAACAGCAATAATTGCAACCAATGTGAAAGTTATGGTCATTTCTACGTTCTGGGCAACCTAGGCTTCACTCTAGGGCGTAGCTCCACTAGATCGAATAGTTAGGGCCTTAGAAGTCGACGCCGGAAGCATAAAGTACAATATAAATACAACACCTTGTCCATCGTGTAAAACGAATAATTGCAATCAGTATGAAAGTTATGTCATTTCTACGTTTCGGGCATCCTACACTTAACTCTGAGGCATTGCTCCACCTGATCGGATACACAGGGCTTTAGAAGGCAGATCCAGAAGCATAAAGTACAATACAAATCCAACAGTTTGTCAATCGTATAACAGGAATAATTGCAACCAGTGTGAAAGTGATGGTCACTTCTACGTTCCGGGCAACCCAGGCTTCACTCTAGAGCGTTGTTCCACCAGATCGAATAGTTAGGGCCTAAGAAGTAAACGCCAGAAGCATAAAATACAATAAAAATGGAACAGATTTTCCATCATATAGCATGTATAATTGCAAAGAGTGTGAAAGTAATGATCATTTCGACGTTTCGGGCATCCTAGATTTAACTGTGAGGCATTGCTCCACCAGATCGAAAACGTAGGGTCTTAGAAGTCAACGCCCCAAGCATAAAGTACAATAAAAATGCAACAGTTTGCCATCGTATAACAGGAACAATTGCAACCAGTGTGAAAGTGATGGTCATTTCTACGTTCCGGGCAACCTAGGCTTCACTCTAAGGCGTTGTTCCACCAGATGATATAGTTAGGGCGTAAGAAGTCAACGCCAGAAGCATAAAATACGATATAAATACAACAGCTTTTCCATCGTATAACAGGAATAATTGCAACCAGTGTGAAACTGATGGTCATTTCTACGTTCCGAGCAACCTAGGCGTCACACTAGGGCGTTGCTCCACCACATCTAATAGTTACGGCCTTAGAAGTCAACGCCAGAAGCATAAAAGGCAATATAAATACAACAGCTTTTCCATCGTATAAAATGAATAATTGAAAACAGTGTGAAAGTAATGGTCATATCTACGTTCCGGGCAACCTGGGCTTCCCTATAGGGCGCTGCTCCACCAGATCCAATAGCTAGGGACTTAGAATTCAACGCCAGAAGCATAAAATACAATAAAAATAAAACAGTTTTTCCATCGTATAACAGGAATAATTGCAACTAGTGTGAATATAATGGTCATTTCTACGATCCGGGCAACCTACGTTTCACTCTATGGCGTTGCTCCACCAGACGGAATAGTTATGGCCTAAGAAGTCAACGCTAGAAGCACCAAATACATAATAAATACAACAGTTTTTCCATCGTATAACATGAATAATTGCAACCAGTGTGAATGTAATGGTCATTTCTATGTTCCGGGCAACCTACGATTCACTCTATGGCGTTGCTCCACCTGATCGAATAGTTACGGCCTTAGAATTCAAAGCCAGAAGCGTAAAATACAATATAAATACAACAGCTTTTCCATCGCATAAAACGAATAATTGCAACCAGTGTGAACGTTATGGTCATTTCTACGTTCCGGGCAACCTACGTTTCACTCTATGGCGTTGCTCCACCAGATGGAATAGCTGTGGCCAAAGAAGTCGAAGCCAGAAGCACCAAATACATAATAAATACAACAGTTTTTCCATCGGATAAAACGAATAATTGCAACCAGTATGAACGTAATGGACATTTCTACGTTCCGGGCAACCTAGGCTTCACCCTAGGGCGTTGTTCCACCACATGGAATAGTTAGGGCCATAGATATCAACGCCAGAAGTATAAAATACGATATACATACAACAGCTTTTCCATCGTATAAAATGAATAATTGCAAACAGTGTGAATGTAATGGTCATTTCTACGTTCCGGGCAACCTGGGCTTCACTGTAGGGCGTTGCTCCACCAGACCGAATAGCTGGGGCCTTAGAAGTCAACGCCAGAAGCATAAAATACAATATAAATACAACAGTGTTTCCATCGAATAAAACGAATAATTGCAACCAGTATGAAAGTTATGGTCATTTCTACTTTCCGCGCAACCTGGGCTTCACTCTAGGGCGTTGCTCCACCACATCTAATAGCAACGGCCTTAGAAGTCATCGCCAGAAGCATAAAATACAATATAAATACAAGAGTCTTTTCATCGTATAACAGGAATAACTGCAACAAGCGTGAAAGTAATGATCATTTCGGCGTTTCGGGCATCCTAGAGTTCACTCTGAGGCGTGGCTCCTCCAGACCGAATAGCTAGGGACTAAGAAGTCAATACCAGAAGCACCAAATACAAAATAAATACAACAGTTTTCCATCGTATAAAACGAATAATTGCAACCAGTTGTGAAAGCAATGGTCAGTTCAACGTTCCGGGCAAAATTGGCTTCACCCTAGGGCGTTGTTCCACCAGATGGTATAGTTAGGGCCTAAGAAGTCAACGCCAGAAGCATAAAATACGATATAAATACAACAGCTTTTCCATCGTATAACAGGAATAATTGCAACCAGTGTGAAAGTGATGGTCATTTCTACGTTCCGGGCAACCTGGGCGTCACACTATGGCGTTGCTCTACCACATCTGATAGCTACGGCCTTAGAAGTCATCGCCAGAAGCATAAAATACAATATAAATACAACAGCTTTTCCATCGTATAAAATGAATAATTGGAAACAGTGTGAATGTAATGGTCATTTCTACGTTCCGGGCAACCTGGGCTTCACTATAGGGCGTTGCTCCACCAGATCGAATAGCTAGGGCCTAAGAAGTCAACGCCAGAAGCATAAAATACACTAAAAATACAATAGATTTTCCGTCGTATAACAGGAATAATTGCAACCAGTGTGAAGGTAATGGTCATTTCTACGTTCCGGGCAACCTAGGCTACACTTTAGGGCGGTGCTCCACCAGACCAAATAGTTAGGCCCTAAGAAGTCAGCGCCAGAGGCAAAAAATACAATATAAATACAACAGTCTTTCCATCGTATAGAACGAATAATTACATCAAATGTGAAGGTAATGGCCACTTCTACGTTCCGGGCAACCTAGGCTTCACTCTAGGGCGTTGCTCCACCAGATCGAATAGTTAGGGCCTTAGAAGTCAACGCCAGAAGCATAAAGTACAATATAAATACAACAGTTTTTCCATCGAATAAAACGAATAATTGCAACCAGTATGAAAGTTATGGTCATTTCTACTTTCCGGGCAACCTAGGCTTCACTCTATGGTGTTGCTCTACCACATCGAATAGCTACGTCCTTAGAAGTCAACGCCTGAAGCATAAAATACAATAAAAATACAAGAGTCTTTTCATCGTATAACAGGAATAACTGCAACAAGCGTGAAAGTAATGATCATTTCGGCGTTTCGGGCATCCTAGAGTTAACTCTGAGGCGTTGCTCCTCCAGATCGAATAGTTAGGGCCATAGAAGTCATCGCCAGAAGCATAAAATACAATATAAATACAACAGCTTTTCCATCGTATAAAATGAATAATTGCAAACAGTGTGAATGTAATGGTCATTTCTACGTTCCGGGCAACCTGGTCTTCACTATAGGGCGTTGCTCCACCAGATCGAATAGCTAGGGACTTAGTATTCAACGCTAGAAGCATAAAATACAATAAAAATACAACAGTTTTTCCATCGTATAACAGGAATAATTGCAACCAGTGTGAATGTAATTGTCATTTCTATGTTCCGGGCAACCTACGTTTCACTCTATGGCGTTGCTCCACCAGATGGAATAGTTGTGGCCGAAGAAGTCGAAGCCAGACGCACCAAATACATAATAAATACAACAGTTTTTCCATCGTATAAAACGAATAATTGCAAACAGTGTGAATGTAATGGTCATTTCTACGTTCCGGGCAACCTGGGCTTCACTGTAGGGCGTTGCTCCACCACACCGAATAGCTGGGGCCTTAGAAGTCAACGCCAGAAGCATAAAATACAATATAAATACAACAGTTTTTCCATCGAATAAAACGGATAATTGCAACCAGTATGAAAGTTATGGTCATTTCTACTTTCGGGGCAACCTAGGCTTCACTCTATGGTGTTGCTCTACCACATCGAATAACTACGTCCTTAGAAGTCAACGCCTGAAGCATAAAATACAATAATAATACAAGAGTCTTTTCATCGTATAACAGGAATAACTGCAACAAGCGTGAAAGTAATGATCATTTCGGCGTTTCGGGCATCCTAGAGTTAACTCTGAGGCGTTGCTCCTCCAGATCGAATAGTTAGGGCCATAGAAGTCATCGCCAGAAGCATAAAATACAATATAAATACAACAGCTTTTCCATCGTATAAAATGAATAATTGCAAACAGTGTGAATGTAATGGCCATTTCTACGTTCCGGGCAACCTGGGCTTCACTATAGGGCGTTGCTCCACCAGATCGAATAGCTAGGGACTTAGTATTCAACGCCAGAAGCATAAAATACAATAAAAATACAACAGTTTTTCCATCGTATAACAGGAATAATTGCAACCAGTGTGAATGTAATTGTCATTTCTATGTTCTGGGCAACCTACGTTTCACTCTATGGCGTTGCTCCACCAGATCGAATAGTTACGGCCAAAGAAGTCGAAGCCAGAAGCACCAAATACATAATAAATACAACAGTTTTTAGATCGTATAAAACGAATAATTGCAAGCAGTGTGAAAGTAATGGACATTTCTACGTTCCGGGCAACCTAGGCTTCACCACAGGGCGTTGCTCCACCAGATCGAAGAGTTAGGGCCTTAGAACTCAATGCCAGAAGCGTAAAATACAATATAAATACAACAGCTTTTCCATCGCATAAAACGAATAATTGCAACCAGTGTGAATGTTATGGTCATTTCTACGTTCCGGGCAACCTACGTTTCACTCTATGGCGTTGCTCCACCAGATGGAATAGTTGTGGCCAAAGAAGTCGAAGCCGGAAGCACCAAATACATAATAAATACAACAGTTTTTACATCGTATAAAACGAATAATTGCAAGCAGTGTGAAAGTAATGGACATTTCTACGTTCCGGGCAACCTAGGCTTCACCCCAGGGCGTTGCTCCACCAGATCGAATAGTTAGGGCCTTAGAAGTCAACACCAGAAGCATAAAATA
Source organism: Calliopsis andreniformis (assembly GCF_051401765.1). Classification (NCBI taxonomy): domain Eukaryota; kingdom Metazoa; phylum Arthropoda; class Insecta; order Hymenoptera; family Andrenidae; genus Calliopsis; species Calliopsis andreniformis. Next base: position 1,774,433 of record NW_027480460.1, on the reverse strand, counting down.
CAGTATAAATATAACAGTTTTTCCACCCTATAAAACGAATAATTGCAACCAGTGTGAAAGTTATGGACATTTCTACATTCCGAGCAACCTAGGCTTCACTCTAGGGCGTTGCTCCACCACATCGAATAGGTACGGCCTTAGAACTCAATGCCAGAAGCGTAAAATACAATATAAATACAACAGTTTTTCCATCGTATAAAGCGAATAATAGAAACCAGTATGAAAGTTATGGTCATTTCTACTTTCCGGGCAACCTACGTTTCACCCTAGGGCGTTGCTCCAACAGATCGAAGAGTTAGGGCCTTAAAAGACAACGCCAGAAGCATAAACTACAAAATAAATACAACAGTCTTTCCATCGTATAAAACGAATAATTGAAACCTGTGTGAAGGTTATGGTCATTTCAACGTTCCGGGCACCCTAGGCTTCACTCTATGACGCTGCTGCACCAGATCGAATAGTTAAGGCCTCAGAAGTGAACGCAAGAAGCACCAAATACAAAATAAATGCAACAGTTTTTCCGTCGTATAAAACGAATAATTGCAACCAGTGTGAAAGTAATGGTCATTTCTACGTTCCGGGCAACCTGGGCTTCACTTCAGGGCGTTGCTCCACCAGATCGAATAGCTAGGGACTTAGAATTCAACGCCAGAAGCATAAAATACAATTAAAATACAACAGTTTTTCCATCGTATAACAGGAATAATTGCAATCAGTGTGAATGTAATGGTCATTTCTATGTTCCGGGCAACCTACGTTTCACTCTATGGTGTTGCTCCGCCAGATCGAATAGTTAGTGCCTAAGAAGTCAACGCCAGAAGCATAAAATACAATATAAATACAACACCTTTTCCACCGCATAACAGCAATAATTGCAACCAGTGTGAAAGTTATGGTCATTTCTACGTTCTGGGCAACCTAGGCTTCACTCTAGGGCATAGCTCCACTAGATCGAATAGTTAGGGCCTTAGAAGTCGACGCCGGAAGCATAAAGTACAATATAAATACAACACCTTTTCCATCGTATAAAACGAATAATTGCAATCAGTATGAAAGTTATGTCATTTCTACGTTTCGGGCATCCTACACTTAACTCTGAGGCATTGCTCCACCTGATCGGATACACAGGGCTTTAGAAGGCAGATCCAGAAGCATAAAGTACAATACAAATCCAACAGTTTGTCCATCGTATAACAGGAATAATTGCAACCAGTGTGAAAGTGATGGTCATTTCTACGTTCCGGGCAATCTAGGCTTCACTCTAGGGCGTTGCTCCACCAGATGGAATAGTTATGGTCTAAGAAGTCAACGCCAGAAGCACCAAATACATAATAAATACAACAGTTTTTTCATCGGACAAAACGAATAATTGCAACCAGTGTGAAACTAATGGTCATTTCTACGTTCCGGGCAACCTAGGCTTCACCCTAGGGCGTTGCTCCACCAGATGAAATAGCTAGGGCCTAAGAAGTCAACGCCAGAAGCTTAAAATACGATATAAATACAGCAGTTTTTCCATCGTATAGCATGAATAATTGCAACCAGTGTGATATTAATGGTCATTTCTACGTTTCGGGCAGCCTAGGCTTCACTTCAGGCCGTTGGTCCGCCAGATCGAATAGTTAGGGCGTAAGAAGTCAACGCCGGAAGCATAAAGTACAATATAAATACAACAGCTTTTCCATCGTATAAAACGACTAATTGCAACCAGTGTGAAAGTTATGGTCATTTCTACGTTCCGGGCAACCTAGGCTTCACTCTAGGGCGTTGATCCACCAGATCGAAGAGTTAGGGCCTTAGAAGTCAACGCCAGAAGCATAAAATACAAAATAAATAGAACAGTTTTTCCATTCTGTATAACGAATAATTGCTACCAGTATGAAAGTTATGGTCATTTCTACCTTCCGGTCAACCTAGGCTTCACGCTAGGGCGTTGCTCCACCAGATCGAATAATTAGGGCCTTAGAAGTCAACGCCAGAAGCATAAAGTACAGTAAAGATGCAACAGTTTTTCCATCGTATAACAGGAATAATTGCAACCAGTGTGAAGGTAATGTTACGTTCTACGTTCCTTGCAACCGAGGCTTCAGTCTAGGGCGGTGCTCCACCAGCTCAAGTAGATAGGGATTAAGAAGTCAACGCCAGAAGCATAAAATACAATATAAATACAACAGCTTTTCCATCGTATATAATGTACACTTGCAAACAGTGTGAAGGTAATGGTCATTTCTACGTTCCGGGCAACCTAGGCTTCACTCTAGGTCGTTGTTCCACCAGATCGAATAGTTGGGGCCTAAGAAGTCAACACCAGAAGAATAAAATACAAAATAAGTACAACAGTTTTTCCATCGTATAAAATGAATAATTGCTAGCAGTGTGATAGTTATGGACATTTCTACGTTTCGGGCAACGTAGGCTTCACACTAGGGCGTTGTTCCTCCAGATCGGATAGTTAGGGCCTAAGAAGTCAACGCCAGAAGCATAAAATACAATGAAAATACAACAGTTTTTCCATCGTATAGCATGAATAATTGCAACTAGACTCAACGTAATGGTTATTTCTACGTTTCGGGCAATCTAGGCTTCACTCTAGGGCGTTGCTCCACGAGATCGAATACTTAGGGACTTAGAATTCAACGCCAGAAGCGTTATTTTTATAATTATTTATTATAATTATCCGTTTTATACAATGGAAAGACTGTTCTGTTTATTTTGTATTTTATGCTTCGGGCTTTGACTTCTAAGGCCCTACCTGTTCGATCTGGTGGAGGAACGCTCTAGTGTCAAGCCTAGGTTGCCCGGATCGTAGAAATGACCATAACTTTCACACTGGTTGCTATTATTCGTTTTATACGATGGAAAAACTGTTGTATTTATATTGTATTTTATGCTACTGGAGTTGACTTCTTAGGCCCTAACTATTCGATCTGGCGGAGCAACGTCCTAGTGTTAAGCCTAGGTTGACCGGAACGTAGAAATGACCATCACATTCACACTGTTTGCAATTATTCAGTTTTTACGATGTAAAAGCTATTGTATTTATATTGTATTTCATGCTTCTGGCGTTGACTTCTAAGGCCGTAGCTATTCGATTTGGTAGAGCAACGCCTTAGAGTGAAGCCTAGGTTGCCCGGAACGTAGAAATGACCATCACTTTCACACTGGTCGCAATTATTCATTTTATACGATGGAAAAGCTATTGTATTTACTTTGTATTTTATGCTTCTGGCGTTGACTTCATAGGCCCTAACTATTCATTCTGGTGGAACAGCGCCCTAGAGTGAAGCCTAGGTTGCCGGAAGCGTGGAAATGACCATTACTTTCACACTGTTTGCAATTATTCATTTTATACGGTTGGAAAAGCTGTTGAATTTATATTGTATTTTATGCTTCTGGCGTTGACTTCAAAGGTCCTAACTATTCGTTCTGGTGCAGCAGCGCGCTAGAGTGAAGCCATGGTTCGCCGGACCGTAGAAATGACCATTACCCTCACACTTGTTACAATTATTCCTGTTTTACGATGGAAAAACTGTTGTATATATATCGTTTTTTATGCTCCTGGTGTTGACTTCTTGGGCCCTAACTATTCCATATGGTGGAACAGCGCTCTAGAGTGAAGCCTAGGTCGCCGTGAACGTAGAAATGACCATAACTTTCACACTGTTTGCAATTATTCATTTTATACGGTTGGAAAAACTGTTGTATTTTTATTGTATTTTATGCTTCTGGCGTTGACTTCTATGGCCCTAACTATTGGATCTGGTGGACCAACGCCCTAGAGTGAAGCATAGGTTGCCCGGAACGTAGAAATGACCATAACTTTCACACTGGTTGTAATTATTCGTTTTATACGATGGAAAAACTGTTGCATCTTTATTGTATTTTATGCTTCTGGCGTTAACTTCTAAGGACCTAACTATTCGATTTGGTGGAGCACCGCCCTAGAGTGAAGCCTAGGTTGCTCGGAACGTAGAAATGACCATAACTTTCACACTAGTTGCAATTATTCGCTTTATACGATGGAAAAGCTGTTGTATTTATATCGTATTTTATGCTTGTGGCGTTGTCTCGTTAGGCCTTAACTATTCGATCTGGTGGAGCAACGCCATAGAGTGAAACCTAGGTTGCCCGGAACGTAGAAAGACGATTACTTACACACTGGTTGCAATTATTCCCGTTAGACGGTGGAAAAACTGTTGTATTTTTATTGTATTTTATGAATCTGGCGATGAATTCTAAGTCCCTAGCTATTCGATCTGGTAGAGCAACTCCCTAGAGTGAAGCCTAGGTTGCCCGGAACGTAGAAATGACCATAACTTTCACACTGGTTGCAATTATTCGTCTTATACGATGGAAAAACTGTTGCATTTATATTGTACTTTATGCTTCTGGCGTCGACGTCTAAGGCCGTAGCTACTCGATGTGCTGGAGCTACGGCCTAGAATGAAGCGTATGTTGCCCGGAACGTAGAAATGACCATTACGTTCACACTTTTTGCATTTATTCCTGTTATACGATGGAAAAACTGTTTTATTTATATTGTATTTTATGCTTCTGGCGTTGACTTCTATGGCCCTAAGTATCGGATCTGATGGACCAACGCCCTAGAGTGAAGCTCAGGTTGACGAGAACGTAGAAATGACCATTACTTTCACGCTGGTTGCAATTATTCCTGTTATACGATGAAAAACTGTTGTGTTTTTATTGTACTTCATCCTTCTTGCGTTGACTTCATAAGGCCTAACTATTCGATCTGGTGGAGCAACGCCCTAGATTGAAGCCTAGGTAGCCCGCAACGTAGAAATGACTATCACTTTCACACTGGTTGCTATTATTCCTGCTATACGATGGAAAAACTGTAGTATCTATATTGTATTTATGCTTCGGGCGTTGTCTTCTTCGGCCCTAACTATTCGGTCTGGTGGAGCAACGCCCTAGAGTGCAGCGTAGGTTGACCGGAACGTAGAAATGACCAGCACTTTCACACTGGTTGCAATTGTTCCTTATATACGATGGAAATACTCTTGTATTTTTATTATACTTTAAGCTTCTGTCGTTGTTTTCTATGGACCTAACTATACGATCTGGTGAAGCAACGCCGTAGAGTGAAGCCTAGGATGCCCGGAACGTAGAAATGGTCATTACTTTCACACTGGTTGCAATTATTCCTGTTATACGATGGAAAAGCTGTTGTATTTATATTGTATTTTATGCTTCTGGCGTTAACTTCTTAGGAACTAACTTGTCGATCTGGTGGAGCAACGCCATAGAGTGAAGCCTGTGTTGCCCGGAACGTAGAAATTACCAGTACTTTCAAACTAGTGGCAGTTGTTCCTGTTATACGATGGAAAAACTGTTGCATCTTTATTGTATTTTATGCTTCCGGCGTTGTTTTCTTAGGTCGTAGCTATTCGATCTCGTGGGGCAACGCTCCAGAATGAAGCCTAGGTTACCCTGGACGTAGAAATGACAATGTCTTTCACACTGGTAGCAATTATTCCTGTTATTCGATGGAAAAACTGTTGCATTTTTATTGTATTTTATGCTTCAAGCGTTGTCTTCTGAGGTCGTAGCTATTCAACGTGGTGGAGCAGCGCCCTAGAGTGAATCCTAGGTTGCCCGGAACGTAGAAATGACCATTACTTTCAGACTGTTTGCTAATATTCATTTTATACAGTGGAAAAGCTGTTGTATTTATATTGTATTTTATGCTTCAGGCGTTGACTACTTAGGTCCTAACTATTCGATCTGGTGGAACACGCCCTAGAGTGAAGTCTAGGTTGCCCGGAACGTAGAAATGACCATCACTTTCACACTGGTTGCAATTATTCATATTATAGGATGGAAAACCTGTTGTATTTAGATTGTATTTTATGCTCCTGGTGTTGACTTCTTAGGCCCTAACTATTCGATCTGGTGGAGCACCGCCCTAGAGTGAAGCTTAGGTTGCCCGGAACATAGAAATGACCATAACCTTCACACTGGTGGCTATTATTCGTTTTATTCGATGGAAAAACTGTTATATTTATATTGTATTTTATGCTTCTGGCGCTGACTTCATAGGCCCTAACTATTCAATCTGTTGGAGCAACGCCCTAGGGTGAAGCCTAGGTTGCCCGGAAAGTAGAAATGTCCATAACTTTCACACTGGTTGCAATTATTCGTTTTATACGATGGAAAAACTGTTGTATTTATATTGTATTTTATGCTTCTGACGTTGACTTGTGAGGCACCAACTAATCGATCTGTTGGAGCAACGCCCTAGAGTGAAGCCTAGGTTGCCCGGAACGTAGAAATGACCATAACTTTCACACTGGTTGTAATTATTCGTTTTATACGATGGAAAAACTGTTGTATTTATATTGTATTATATGCTTCTGGCGTTCACTTCTTAGGCCCTAGCTATTCGATCGGGTGTAACAACGCCCTAGGGTGAAGCCTAGGTTGCCCGGAAAGTAGAAATGACCATAGCTTTCAAACTGGTTGCAATTATTCCTGTTATACGATGGAAAAACTGTTGTATTTATATTGTATTTTATGCTTCTGGCGTTGACTTCTAAGGCACTAAGTATTCGATATGGTGGAGCAACGCCCCAGAGTGAAGCCTAGGGTGTCCGGAACGTAGAAATGACCATCACTTTCAAACTCGTTGCAATTACTCCTGTTATATGATGGAAAACTGTTGTATTTTTATTGCATTTGATGCTTCGGGCGTTGACTTCTAAGGCACTATCTATTCAATCTGTTGCAGCAACGCCCTAGGGTGAATCCTACGTTGCCCGGAAAGTAGAAATGAAAATAACTTTCATACTGGTTGCAATTATTCGTTTTATACGATGGAAAAACTGTTGTATTTATATTGTATTTTATGCTTCTGGCGTTGACTTCTGAGGCACTAACTATTCGATCTGGTGGAGCAACGCCCTAGAGTGAAGCCTTGGTTTCCCGGAACGTAGAAATGGCCATAACTTTCACACTGGTTGCAATTATTCGTTTTATACGATGGAAAAACTGTTGTATTTATATTGTATTATATGCTTCTGGCGTTCACTACTTAGGCCCTAGCTATTCGACCGGGTGTAACAATGCCCTAGGGTGAAGCCTAGGTTGCCCGGAAAGTAGAAATGACCATAACTTTCAAACTGGTTGCAATTATTCCTGTTATACGATGGAAAAACTGTTGTATTTTTATTGCATTTTATGCTTCGGGCGTTGACTTCTAAGGCCCTAATTAATCAATCTGTTGGAGCAACGCCCTAGGGTGAAGCCTAGGCTGCCCGGAAAGTAGAAATGTCCATAACTTTCATACTGGTTGCAATTATTCGTTTTATACGATGGAAAAACCGTTGTATTTGTATTGTATTTTATGCTTCTGACGTTGACTTCTAAGGCACCAACTATTCGATCTGTTGCAGCAACGCCCTAGAGTGAAGCCTACGTTGCGCGGAACGTAGAAATGACCATAACTTTCACACTGGTTGCAATTATTCGTTCTATATGATGGAAAAACTGTTGTATTTATATTGTATTTTATGCTTCTGACGTTGACTTGTGAGGCACCAACTATTCGATCTGTTGGAGCAACTCCCTAGAGTGAAGCCTAGGCTGCCCGGAACGTAGAAATGACCATAACTTTCACACAGGTTGCTATTATTCGTTTTAAGACGATGGAACAACTGTTGTATTTATATTGTATTTTATGCTTCTGGCGTTCACTTCTTAGGCCCTAACTATTCGATCGGGTGGAACAACGCCCTAGGGTGAAGCCTAGGTTGCCCCGAAAGTAGAAATGACCATAACGTTCAAACTGGTTGCAATTATTCCTGTTATACGATGGACAAACTGTTGTATTTATATTGTATTTTATGCTTCTGACGTTGACTTCTAAGGCACCAACTATTCGATCTGGTGGAGCAACGCCCTAGAGTGAAGCCTAGGTTGCCCGGAACGTAGAAATGATGATAACTTTCACACTGGTTGCAATTATTCGTTTTATACGATGGAAAAACTGTTGTATTTACATTGTATTTTATGCTTCTGACGTTGACTTCTAAGGCACCAACTATACGATCTGTTGGAGGAACGCCCTAGAGTGAAGCCTAGGTTGCCCGGAACGTAGAAATGGCCATAACTTTCACACTGGTTGCAATTATTCGTTTTATACGATGGAAAAACTGTTGTATTTATATTGTATTATATGCTTCTGGCGTTCACTACTTAGGCCCTAGCTATTCGATCGGGTGTAACAATGCCCTAGGGTGAAGCCTAGGTTGCCCGGAAAGTAGAAATGACCATAACTTTCAAACTGGTTGCAATTATTCCTGTTATACGATGGAAAAACTGTTGTATTTTTATTGCATTTTATGCTTCGGGCGTTGACTTCTAAGGCCCTAATTAATCAATCTGTTGGAGCAACGCCCTAGGGTGAAGCCTAGGCTGCCCGGAAAGTAGAAATGTCCATAACTTTCATACTGGTTGCAATTATTCGTTTTATACGATGGAAAAACCGTTGTATTTATATTGTATTTTATGCTTCTGACGTTGACTTGTGAGGCACCAACTATTCGATCTGTTGGAGCAACGCCCTAGAGTGAAGCCTAGGTTGCCCGGAACGTAGAAATGACCATAACTTTCACACAGGTTGCTATTATTCGTTTTAAGACGATGGAACAACTGTTGTATTTATATTGTATTTTATGCTTCTGGCGTTCGCTTCTTAGACCCTAACTATTCGATCGGGTGGAACAACGCCCTAGGGTGAAGCCTAGGTTGCCCCGAAAGTAGAAATGACCATAACGTTCAAACTGGTTGCAATTATTCCTGTTATACGATGGACAAACTGTTGTATTTATATTGTATTTTATGCTTCTGACGTTGACTTCTAAGGCACCAACTATTCGATCTGGTGGAGCATCGCCCTAGTGTGAAGCCTAGGTTGCCCGGAACGTAGAAATGACTATAACTTTCACACTGGTTGCAATTATTCGTTTTATACGATGGAAAAACTGTTGTATTTATATTGTATTTTATGCTTCTGACGTTGACTTCTAAGGCACCAACTATACGATCTGTTGGAGGAACGCCCTAGAGTGAAGCCTAGGTTGCCCGGAACGTAGAAATGGCCATAACTTTCACACTGGTTGCAATTATTCGTTTTATACGATGGAAAAACTGTTGTATTTATATTGTATTATATGCTTCTGGCGTTCACTACTTAGGCCCTAGCTATTCGATCGGGTGTAACAATGTCCTAGGGTGAAGCCTAGGTTCCCCGGAAAGTAGAAATGACCATAACTTTCAAACTGGTTGCAATTATTCCTGTTATACGATGGAAAAACTGTTGTATTTTTATTGCATTTTATGCTTCGGGCGTTGACTTCTAAGGCCCTAATTAATCAATCTGTTGGAGCAACGCCCTAGGGTGAAGCCTAGGCTGCCCGGAAAGTAGAAATGTCCATAACTTTCATACTGGTTGCAATTATTCGTTTTATACGATGGAAAAACCGTTGTATTTGTATTGTATTTTATGCTTCTGACGTTGACTTCTAAGGCACCAACTATTCGATCTGTTGCAGCAACGCCCTAGAGTGAAGCCTACGTTGCCCGGAACGTAGAAATGACCATAACTTTCACACTGGTTGCAATTATTCGTTCTATATGTTGGAAAAACTGTTGTATTTATATTGTATTTTATGCTTCTGACGTTGACTTGTGAGGCACCAACTATTCGATCTGTTGGAGCAACTCCCTAGAGTGAAGCCTAGGTTGCCCGGAACGTAGAAATGACCATAACTTTCACACAGGTTGCTATTATTCGTTTTAAGACGATGGAACAACTGTTGTATTTATATTGTATTTTATGCTTCTGGCGTTCACTTCTTAGGCCCTAACTATTCGATCGGGTGGAACAACGCCCTAGGGTGAAGCCTAGGTTGCCCCGAAAGTAGAAATGACCATAACGTTCAAACTGGTTGCAATTATTCCTGTTATACGATGGACAAACTGTTGTATTTATATTGTATTTTATGCTTCTGACGTTGACTTCTAAGGCACCAACTATTCGATCTGGTGGAGCAACGCCCTAGAGTGAAGCCTAGGTTGCCCGGAACGTAGAAATGACGATAACTTTCACACTGGTTGCAATTATTCGTTTTATACGATGGAAAAACTGTTCTATTTGTTTTGTGTTTTATGTTTCGCGCGTTGACTTCTAAGGCCCTAACTATTCGATCTGGTGGAACAACGCCCTAGAGTGAAGCCTAGGTATCCCGGAACGTAGAAATGACCATAACTTTCACACTGGTTGCAATTATTCGTTTTAAGACGATGGAACAACTGTTGTATTTATATTGTATTTTATGCTTCTGGCGTTCACTTCTTTGGCCCTAACTATTCGATCGGGTGGAACAACGCCCTAGGGTGAAGCCTAGGTTGCCCCGAAAGTAGAAATGACCATAACGTTCAAACTGGTTGCAATTATTCCTGTTATACGATGGACAAACTGTTGTATTTATATTGTATTTTATGCTTCTGACGTTGACTTCTAAGGCACCAACTATTCGATCTGGTGGAGCAACGCCCTAGAGTGAAGCCTAGGTTGCCCGGAACGTAGAAATGACGATAACTTTCACACTGGTTGCAATTATTCGTTTTATACGATGGAAAAACTGTTGTATTTATATTGTATTTTATGCTTCTGACGTTGACTTCTAAGGCACCAACTATACGATCTGTTGGAGGAACGCCCTAGAGTGAAGCCTAGGTTGCCCGGAACGTAGAAATGGCCATAACTTTCACACTGGTTGCAATTATTCGTTTTATACGATGGAAAAACTGTTGTATTTATATTGTATTATATGCTTCTGGCGTTCACTACTTAGGCCCTAGCTATTCGACCGGGTGTAACAATGCCCTAGGGTGAAGCCTAGGTTGCCCGGAAAGTAGAAATGACCATAACTTTCAAACTGGTTGCAATTATTCGTTTTAAGACGATGGAACAACTGTTGTATTTATATTGTATTTTATGCTTCTGGCGTTCACTTCTTTGGCCCTAACTATTCGATCGGGTGGAACAACGCCCTAGGGTGAAGCCTAGGTTGCCCCGAAAGTAGAAATGACCATAACGTTCAAACTGGTTGCAATTATTCCTGTTATACGATGGACAAACTGTTGTATTTATATTGTATTTTATGCTTCTGACGTTGACTTCTAAGGCACCAACTATACGATCTGGTGGAGCAACGCCCTAGAGTGAAGCCTAGGTTGCCCGGAACGTAGAAATGACGATAACTTTCACACTGGTTGCAATTATTCGTTTTATACGATGGAAAAACTGTTGTATTTATATTGTATTTTATGCTTCTGACGTTGACTTCTAAGGCACCAACTATACGATCTGTTGGAGGAACGCCCTAGAGTGAAGCCTAGGTTGCCCGGAACGTAGAAATGGCCATAACTTTCACACTGGTTGCAATTATTCGTTTTATACGATGGAAAAACTGTTGTATTTATATTGTATTATATGCTTCTGGCGTTCACTACTTAGGCCCTAGCTATTCGATCGGGTGTAACAATGCCCTAGGGTGAAGCCTAGGTTGCCCGGAAAGTAGAAATGACCATAACTTTCAAACTGGTTGCAATTATTCCTGTTATACGATGGAAAAACTGTTGTATTTTTATTGCATTTTATGCTTCGGGCGTTGACTTCTAAGGCCCTAACTAATCAATCTGTTGGAGCAACGCCCTAGGGTGAAGCCTAGGCTGCCCGGAAAGTAGAAATGTCCATAACTTTCATACTGGTTGCAATTATTCGTTTTATACGATGGAAAAACCGTTGTATTTGTATTGTATTTTATGCTTCTGACGTTGACTTCTAAGGCACCAACTATTCGATCTGTTGGAGCAACGCCCTAGAGTGAAGCCTACGTTGCCCGGAACGTAGAAATGACCATAACTTTCACACTGGTTGCAATTATTCGTTCTATATGATGGAAAAACATTTGTATTTATATTGTATTTTATGCTTCTGACGTTGACTTGTGAGGCACCAACTATTCGATCTGTTGGAGCAACGCCCTAGAGTGAAGCCTAGGTTGCCCGGAACGTAGAAATGGCCATAACTTTCACACTGGTTGCAATTATTCGTTTTATACGATGGAAAAACTGTTGTATTTATATTGTATTATATGCTTCTGGCGTTCACTACTTAGGCCCTAGCTATTCGATCGGGTGTAACAATGCCCTAGGGTGAAGCCTAGGTTGCCCGGAAAGTAGAAATGACCATAACTTTCAAACTGGTTGCAATTATTCCTGTTATACGATGGAAAAACTGTTGTATTTTTATTGCATTTTATGCTTCGGGCGTTGACTTCTAAGGCCCTAACTAATCAATCTGTTGGAGCAACGCCCTAGGGTGAAGCCTAGGCTGCCCGGAAAGTAGAAATGTCCATAACTTTCATACTGGTTGCAATTATTCGTTTTATACGATGGAAAAACCGTTGTATTTGTATTGTATTTTATGCTTCTGACGTTGACTTCTAAGGCACCAACTATTCGATCTGTTGGAGCAACGCCCTAGAGTGAAGCCTACGTTGCCCGGAACGTAGAAATGACCATAACTTTCACACTGGTTGCAATTATTCGTTCTATATGATGGAAAAACTGTTGTATTTATATTGTATTTTATGCTTCTGACGTTGACTTGTGAGGCACCAACTATTCGATCTGTTGGAGCAACGCCCTAGAGTGAAGCCTAGGTTGCCCGGAACGTAGAAATGACCATAACTTTCACACAGGTTGCTATTATTCGTTTTAAGACGATGGAACAACTGTTGTATTTATATTGTATTTTATGCTTCTGGCGTTCACTTCTTAGGCCCTAACTATTCGATCGGGTGGAACAACGCCCTAGGGTGAAGCCTAGGTTGCCCCGAAAGTAGAAATGACCATAACGTTCAAACTGGTTGCAATTATTCCTGTTATACGATGGACAAACTGTTGTATTTATATTGTATTTTATGCTTCTGACGTTGACTTCTAAGGCCCTAATTAATCAATCTGTTGGAGCAACGCCCTAGGGTGAAGCCTAGGCTGCCCGGAAAGTAGAAATGTCCATAACTTTCATACTGGTTGCAATTATTCGTTTTATACGATGGAAAAACCGTTGTATTTGTATTGTATTTTATGCTTCTGACGTTGACTTCTAAGGCACCAACTATTCGATCTGTTGGAGCAACGCCCTAGAGTGAAGCCTACGTAGCCCGGAACGTAGAAATGACCATAACTTTCACACTGGTTGCAATTATTCGTTTTATACGATGGAAAAACTGTTGTATTTATATTGTATTATATGCTTCTGGCGTTCACTTCTTAGGCCCTAACTATTCGATCGGGCTGGAACAACGCCCTAGGGTGAAGCCTAGGTTGCCCGGAAAGGAGAAATGACCATAACTTTCGAACTGGTCGGAATTATTCCTGTTATACGATGGAAAAACTGTTGTATATATATTGTATTTTATGCTTCTGGCGTTGACTTCTAAGGCACTAAGTATTCGATATGGTGGTGCAACGCCCTAGAGTGAAGCCTAGGGTGCCCGGAACGTATAAATGACCATCCCTTTCAAACTGGTTGCAATTACTCCTGTTATATGATGGAAAAACTGTTGTATTTTTATTGCATTTGATGCTACGGGCGTTGACTTCTAAGGCACTAACTATTCAATCTGTTGGAGCAACGCCCTAGGGTGAATCCTATGTTGCCCGGAAAGTAGAAATGACCATAACTTTCATACTGGTTGCAATTATCCGGTTTATACGATGGACAACCTGTTGTATTTATATTGTATTTTATGCTTCTGGCGTTCACTTCTTGGGCACTAACCTTTCAATCTGTTGGAGCAACGCCCTAGGGTGAACCCTAGGCTGCCCGGGAAGTAGATATGACCATTACTTTCATACTGGTTGCAATTATCCGTTTTATACGATGGAAAAACTGTTCTATTTGTTTTGTGTTTTATGTTTCGCGCGTTGACTTCTAAGGCCCTAACTATTCGATCTGGTGGAGCAACGCCCTAGAGTGAAGCCTAGGTATCCCGGAACGTAGAAATGACCATAACTTTCACACTGGTTGCAATTATTCGTTTTAAGACGATGGAACAACTGTTGTATTTATATTGTATTTTATGCTTCTGGCGTTCACTTCTTTGTCCCTAACTATTCGATCGGGTGGAACAACGCCCTAGGGTGAAGCCTAGGTTGCCCCGAAAGTAGAAATGACCATAACGTTCAAACTGGTTGCAATTATTCCTGTTATACGATGGACAAACTGTTGTATTTATATTGTATTTTATGCTTCTGACGTTGACTTCTAAGGCAGCAACTATTCGATCTGGTGGAGCAACGCCCTAGAGTGAAGCCTAGGTTGCCCGGAACGTAGAAATGACGATAACTTTCACACTGGTTGCAATTATTCGTTTTATACGATGGAAAAACTGTTGTATTTATTTTGTATTTTATGCTTCTGACGTTGACTTCTAAGGCACCAACTATACGATCTGTTGGAGGAACGCCCTAGAGTGAAGTCTAGGTTGCCCGGAACGTAGAAATGGCCATAACTTTCACACTGGTTGCAATTATTCGTTTTATACGATGGAAAAACTGTTGTATTTATATTGTATTATATGCTTCTGGCGTTCACTACTTAGGCCCTAGCTATTCGATCTGGTGTAACAATGCCCTAGGGTGAAGCCTAGGTTGCCCGGAAAGTAGAAATGACCATAACTTTCAAACTGGTTGCAATTATTCGTTTTAAGACGATGGAAAAACTGTTGTATTTATATTGTATTTTATGCTTCTGGCGTTCACTTCTTTGGCCCTAACTATTCGACCGGGTGGAACAACGCCCTAGGGTGAAGCCTAGGTTGCCCCGAAAGTAGAAATGACCATAACGTTCAAACTGGTTGCAATTATTCCTGTTATACGATGGACAAACTGTTGTATTTATATTGTATTTTATGCTTCTGACGTTGACCTCTAAGGCTCCAGCTATTCGATCTGGTGGAGCAACGCCCTAGAGTGAAGCCTAGGTTGCCCGGAACGTAGAAATGACGATAACTTTCACACTGGTTGCAATTATTCGTTTTATACGATGGAAAAACTGTTGTATTTATATTGTATTTTATGCTTCTGACGTTGACTTCTAAGGCACCAACTATACGATCTGTTGGAGGAACGCCCTAGAGTGAAGCCTAGGTTGCCCGGAACGTAGAAATGGCCATAACTTTCACACTGGTTGCAATTATTCGTTTTATACGATGGAAAAACTGTTGTATTTATATTGTATTATATGCTTCTGGCGTTCACTACTTAGGCCCTTGCTATTCGATCGGGTGTAACAATGCCCTAGGGTGAAGCCTAGGTTGCCCGGAAAGTAGAAATGACCATAACTTTCAAACTGGTTGCAATTATTCCTGTTATACGATGGAAAAACTGTTGTATTTTTATTGCATTTTATGCTTCGGGCGTTGACTTCTAAGGCCCTAACTAATCAATCTGTTGCAGCAACGCCCTAGGGTGAAGCCTAGGCTGCCCGGAAAGTAGAAATGTCCATAACTTTCATACTGGTTGCAATTATTCGTTTTATACGATGGAAAAACCGTTGTATTTGTATTGTATTTTATGCTTCTGACGTTGACTTCTAAGGCACCAACTATTCGATCTGTTGGAGCAACGCCCTAGAGTGAAGCCTACGTTGCCCGGAACGTAGAAATGACCATAACTTTCACACTGGTTGCAATTATTCGTTTTATACGATGGAAAAACTGTTGTATTTATATTGTATTATATGCTTCTGGCGTTCACTTCTTAGGCCCTAACTATTCGATCGGGTTGGAACAACGCCCTAGGGTGAAGCCTAGGTTGCCCGGAAAGGAGAAATGACCATAACTTTCGAACTGGTCGGAATTATTCCTGTTATACGATGGAAAAACTGTTGTATATATATTGTATTTTATGCTTCTGGCGTTGACTTCTAAGGCACTAAGTATTCGATATGGTGGTGCAACGCCCTAGAGTGAAGCCTAGGGTGCCCGGAACGTAGAAATGACCATCCCTTTCAAACTGGTTGCAATTACTCCTGTTATATGATGGAAAAACTGTTGTATTTTTATTGCATTTGATGCTTCGGGCGTTGACTTCTAAGGCACTAACTATTCAATCTGTTGGAGCAACGCCCTTGGGTGAATCCTATGTTGCCCGGAAAGTAGAAATGACCATAACTTTCATACTGGTTGCAATTATCCGGTTTATACGATGGACAACCTGTTGTATTTATATTGTATTTTATGCTTCTGGCGTTCACTTCTTGGGCACTAACCTTTCAATCTGTTGGAGCAACGCCCTAGGGTGAACCCTAGGCTGCCCGGGAAGTAGATATGACCATTACTTTCATACTGGTTGCAATTATCCGTTTTATACGATGGAAAAACTGTTCTATTTGTTTTGTGTTTTATGTTTCGCGCGTTGACTTCTAAGGCCCTAACTATTCGATCTGGTGGAGCAACGCCCTAGAGTGAAGCCTAGGTATCCCGGAACGTAGAAATGACCATAACTTTCACACTGGTTGCAATTATTCGTTTTATACGATGGAAAAACTGTTGTATTTATATTGTATTATATGCTTCTGGCGTTCACTTCTTAGGCCCTAGCTATTCGATCTGGTGGAGCAACGCACTAGAGTGAAGCCTTGGTTTCCCGGAACGTAGAAATGATCATGACTTTCATACTGGTGGCTACTATTCGTTTTATTCGATGGAAAAACTGTTATATTTATATTGTATTTAATGCTTCTGGCGTTGACTTCTGAGGCACTAACTATTCGATCTGGTGGAGCAACGCCCTAGAGTGAAGCCTTGGTTTCCCGGAACGTAGAAATGATCATGACTTTCATACTGGTTGCAATTATTCGTTTTATACGATGGAAAAACTGTTGTATTTATATTGTATTTTATGCTTCTGGCGTTGACTTCTAAGGCACTAACTGTTCGATCTGGTGAAGCACCGCCCTAGAGTGAAGCTTAGGTTGCCCCGAACATAGAAATGACCATAACCTTCACACTGGTGGCTACTATTCGTTTTATTCGATGGAAAAACTGTTATATTTATATTGTATTTTATGCTTCTGACGTTGACTTCTAAGGCACCAACTATACGATCTGTTGGAGGAACGCCCTAGAGTGAAGCCTAGGTTGCCCGGAACGTAGAAATGACCATAACTTTCACACTGGTTGCAATTATTCGTTTTATACGATGGAAAAACTGTTGTATTTATATTGTATTATATGCTTCTGGCGTTCACTTCTTAGGCCCTAGCTATTCGATCGGGTGTAACAACGTCCTAGGGTGAAGCCTAGGCTGCCCGGAAAGTAGAAATGACCATAACTTTCACACTGGTGGCTACTATTCGTTTTATTCGATGGAAAAACTGTTATATTTATATTGTATTTAATGCTTCTGGCGTTGACTTCTGAGGCACTAACTATTCGATCTGGTGGAGCAACGCCCTAGAGTGAAGCCTTGGTTTCCCGGAACGTAGAAATGATCATGACTTTCATACTGGTTGCAATTATTCGTTTTATACGATGGAAAAACTGTTGTATTTATATTGTATTTTATGCTTCTGGCGTTGACTTCTAAGGCACTAACTGTTCGATCTGGTGGAGCACCGCCCTAGAGTGAAGCTTAGGTTGCCCGGAACATAGAAATGACCATAACCTTCACGCTGGTGGCTATTATTCGTTTTATTCGATGGAAAAACTGTTATATTTATATTGTATTTTATGCTTCTGGCGCTGACTTCATAGGCCCTAACTATTCGATCTGGTGGAACACGCCCTAGAGTGAAGTCCAGGTTGCCCGGAACGTAGAAATGACCATCACTTTCACACTGGTTGCAATTATTCATATTATAGGATGGAAAACCTGTTGTATTTAGATTGTATTTTATGCTCCTGGTGTTGACTTCTTAGGCCCTAACTATTCGATCTGGTGGAGCAACGCCCTAGAGTGAAGCCTAGGTTGCCCGGAACGTAGAACTGACCATCACTTTCAAACTTGTTACAATTATTCCTCTTATATGATGGAAAAACTGTTACATTTTTATTGCATTTTATGCTTCGGGCATTGACTTCTAAGGCCCTAACTATTCAATCTGTTGGAGCAACGCCCTAGGGTGAAGCCTAGGCTGCCCGGAAAGTAGAAATGTCCATAACTTTCATACTGGTTGCAATTATTCGTTTTATACGATGGAAAAACTGTTGTATTTATATTGTATTTTATGCTTCTGACGTTGACTTGTGATGCACCAACTATTCGATCTGTTGGAGCAACGCCCTAGAGTGAAGCCTGGGTTGCCCGGAACGTAGAAATGACCATAACTTTCACACAGGTTGCTATTATTCGTTTTAAGACGATGGAACAACTGTTGTATTTATATTGTATTTTATGCTTCTGGCGTTCACTTCTTAGGCCCTAACTATTCGATCGGGTGTAGCAACGCCCTAGGGTGAAGCCTAGGTTGCCCCGAAAGTAGAAATGACCATAACTTTCAAACTGGTTGCAATTATTCCTGTTATACGATGGAAAAACTGTTGTATTTATATTGTATTTTATGCTTCAGGCGTTGACTTCTAAGGCACTAAGTATTCGATATGGTGGAGCAACGCCCTAGAGTGAAGCCTAGGGTGCCCGGAACGTAGAAATGACCTTCACTTTGAAACTGGTTGCAATTACTCCTGTTATATGATGGAAAAACTGTTGTATTTTTATTGCATTTGATGCTTCGGGCGTAGACTTCTAAGGCACTAACTATTCAATCTGTTGGAGTAACGCCCTAGGGTGAATCCTAGGTTGCCCGGAAAGTAGAAATGGCCATAACTTTCATACTCGTTGCAATTATTCGTTTTATACGATGGAAAAACTGTTGTATTTATATTGTATTTTATGCTTCTGGCGTTGACTTCTGAGGCCCTAACTATTCGATCTGTTGGAGCAACGCCCTAGGGTGAAGCCTAGGTTGCCCGGAAAGTAGAAATGTCCATAACTTTCATACTGGTTGCAATTATTCGTTTTATATGATGGAAAAACTGTTGTATTTATATTGTATTTTATGCTTCTGACGTTGACTTCTAAGGCACCAACTATTCGATCTGGTAGAGCAACGCCCTAGAGTGAAGCCTAGGTTGCCCGGAACGTAGAAATGACCATAACTTTCATACTGGTTGCAATTATTCGTTTTATATGATGGAAAAACTGTTGTATTTATATTGTATTTTATGCTTCTGACGTTGACTTCTAAGGCACCAACTATTCGATCTGGTAGAGCAACGCCCTAGAGTGAAGCCTAGGTTGCCCGGAACGTAGAAATGGCCATAACTTTCACACTGGTTGCAATTATTCGTTTTATACGATGGAAAAACTGTTGTATTTATATTGTATTATATGCTTCTGGCGTTCACTTCTGAGGACCTAACTATTCGATTTGTTGGAGGAACGCCCTAGAGTGAAGCCTAGGTTGCCCGGAACGTAGAAATGACCATAACTTTCACACTGGTTGCAATTATTCGTTTTATACGATGGAAAAACTGTTGTATTTATATTGTATTTTATGCTTCTGACGTTGACTTCTAAGGCACCAACTATACGATCAGTTGGAGCAACGCCCTAGGGTGAACCCTAGGTTGCCCGGGAAGTAGATATGACCATTACTTTCATACTGGTTGCAATTATCCGTTTTATACGATGGAAAAACTGTTGTATTTATATTGTATTTTATGCTTCTGGCGTTCACTTCTTAGGCCTTAACTATTCGATCTGGTGGAACAACGCACTAGGGTGAAGCCTAGACTGCGCGGAACGTAGAAATGACCATAACTTTCACACTGGTAGGAATTATTCGATTTATACAATGGAAAAACTGTTCTATTTGTTTTGTGTTTTATGTTTCGCGCGTTGACTTCTAAGGCCCTAACTATTCGATCTGGTGGAGCAACGCCCTAGAGTGAAGACTAGGTATCCCGGAACGTGGAAATGACCATAACTTTCACACAGATAGCAATTATTCGTTCTATACATGGAAAAACTGTTCTACTTATTTTGTATTTTATGCTTCTTGCGTTCACTTCTTAGGCCTTAACTATTCGATCTGGTGGAACAACGCACTAGGGTGAAGCCCAGGCTGCGCGGAACGTGGAAATGACCATAACTTTCACACTGGTAGGAATTATTCGATTTATACAATGGAAAAACTGTTCTATTTGTTTTGTGTTTTATGTTTCGCGCGTTGACTTCTAAGGCCCTAACTATTCGATCTGGTGGAGCAACGCCCTAGAGTGAAGCCTAGGTATCCCGGAACGTAGAAATGACCTTAACTTTCACACTGGTTGCAATTATTCGTTTTATACGATGGAAAAACTGTTGTATTTATATTGTATTATATGCTTCTGGCGTTCACTTCTTAGGCCCTAGCTATTCGATCGGGTGTAACAACGCCCTAGGGTGAAGACTAGGTTGCCCGGAAAGTAGAAATGACCATAACTTTCAAACTGGTTGCAATTATTCCTGTTATACGATGGAAAAACTGTTGTATTTATATTGTATTTTATGCTTCTGGCGTTGACTTCTAAGGCACTAACTGTTCGATCTGGTGGAGCACCGCCCTAGAGTGAAGCTTAGGTTGCCCGGAACATAGAAATGACCATAACCTTCACACTGGTGGCTACTATTCGTTTTATTCGATGGAAAAACTGTTATATTAATATTGTATTTTATGCTTCTGACGTTGACTTCTAAGGCACCAACTATACGATCTGTTGGAGGAACGCCCCAGAGTGAAGCCTAGGTTGCCCGGAACGTAGAAATGACCATAACTTTCACACTGGTTGCAATTATTCGTTTTATACGATGGAAAAACTTTTGTACTTATATTGTATTATATGCTTCTGGCGTTCACTTCTTAGGCCCTAGCTATTCGATCGGGTGTAACAATGCCCTAGGGTGAAGCCTAGGTTGCCCGGAAAGTAGATATGACCATAACTTTCAAACTGGTTGCAATTATTCCTGTTATACGATGGAAAAGCTGTTGTATTTATATTGTATTTTATGCTTCTGGCGTTGACTTCTAAGGCACTAAGTATTCGATATGGTGGAGCAACGCCCCAGAGTGAAGCCTAGGGTGTCCGGAACGTAGAAATGACCATCATTTTCAAACTGGTTGCAATTACTCCTGTTATATGATGGAAAAGCTGTTGTATTTTTATTGCATTTGATGCTTCGGGCGTTGACTTCTAAGGCACTAATTATTCAATCTGTTGGAGCAACGCCCTAGGGTGAATCCTAGGTTGCCCGGAAAGTAGAATTGAAAATAACTTTCATACTGGTTGCAATTATTCGTTTTATACGATGGAAAAACTGTTGTATTTATATTGTATTTTATGCTTCTGGCGTTGACTTCTGGGGCACTAACTATTCGATCTGGTGGAGCAACGCCCTAGAGTGAAGCCTCGGTTTCCCGGAACGTAGAAATGATGATGACTTTCATACTGGTTGCATTTATTCGTTTTATACGATGGAAAAACTGTTGTATTTATATTGTATTTTATGCTTCTGGCGTTGACTTCTAAGGCACTAACTGTTCGATCTGGTGGAGCACCGCCCTAGAGTGAAGCTTAGGTTGCCCGGAACATAGAAATGACCATAACCTTCACACTGGTGGCTATTATTCGTTTTATTCGATGGAAAAACTGTTATATTTAAATTCTATTTTATGCTTCTGGCGCTGACTTCATAGGCCCTAACTATTCGATCTGGTGGAACACGCCCTAGAGTGAAGTCTAGGTTGCCCGGAACGTAGAAATGACCATCACTTTCACACTGGTTGCAATTATTCATATAATAGGATGGAAAACCTGTTGTATTTAGATTGTATTTTATGCTCCTGGTGTTGACTTCTTAGGCCCTAACTGTTCGATCTGGTGGAGCAACGCCCTAGAGTGAAGCCTAGGTTGCCCGGAACGTAGAACTGACCATCACTTTCAAACTTGTTACAATTATTCCTGTTATACGATGGAAAAACTGTTACATTTTTATTGCATTTTATGCTTCGGGCGTTGACTTCTAAGGCCCTAACTATTCAATCTGTTGGAGCAACGCCCTAGGGTGAAGCCTAGGTTGCCCGGAAGGTAGAAATGTCCATAACTTTCATACTGGTTGCAATTATTCGTTTTATACGATGGAAAATCTGTTGTATTTATATTGTATTTTATGCTTCTGACGTTGACTTGTGAGGCACCAACTATTCGATCTGTTGGAGCAACGCCCTAGAGTGAAGCCTAGGTTGCCCGGAACGTAGAAATGACCATAACTTTCACACAGGTTGCTATTATTCGTTTTAAGACGATGGAACAACTGTTGTATTTATACTGTATTTTATGCTTCTGGCGTTCACTTCTTAGGCCCTAACTATTCGATCGGGTGGAACAACGCCCTAGGGTGAAGCCTAGGTTGCCCCGAAAGTAGAAATGACCATAACTTTCAAACTGGTTGCAGTTATTCCTGTTATACGATGGAAAAACTGTTGTATTTATATTGTATTTTATGCTTCAGGCGTTGACTTCTAAGGCACTAAGTATTCGATATGGTGGAGCAACGCCCTAGAGTGAAGCCTAGGGTGCCCGGAACGTAGAAATGACCTTCACTTTCAAACTGGTTGCAATTACTCCTGTTATATGATGGAAAAACTGTTGTATTTTTATTGCATTTGATGCTTCGGGCGTAGACTTCTAAGGCACTAACTATTCAATCTGTTGGAGCAACGCCCTAGAGTGAAGCCTAGGTTGCCCGGAACGTAGAAATGACCATAACTTTCACACTGGTTGCAATTATTCGTTTTATACGATGGAAAAACTGTTGTATTTATATTGTATTATATGCTTCTAGCGTTCACTTCTTAGGCCCTAGCTATTCGATCGGGTGTAACAACGCCCTAGGGTGAAGCCTAGGTTGCCCGGAAAGTAGAAATGACCATAACTTTCAAACTGGTTGCAATTATTCCTCTTATACGATGGAAAAACTGTTGTATTTTTATTGCATTTTATGCTTCGGGCGTTGACTTCTAAGGCCCTAACTAATCAATCTGTTGGAGCAACGCACTAGGGTGAAGCCTAGGCTGCCCGGAAAGTAGAAATGTCCATAACTATCATACTGGTTGCAATTATTCGTTTTATACGATGGAAAAACTGTTGTATTTATATTGTATTTTATGCTTCTGACGTTGACTTCTAAGGCACCAACTATTCGATCTGTTGGAGCAACGCCCTAGAGTGAAGCCTAGGTTGCCCGGAACGTAGAAATGACCATAACTTTCACACTGGTTGCAATTATACGTTTTATACGATGGAAAAACTGTTGTATTTATATTGTATTATATGCTTCTGGCGTACACTTCTTAGGCCCTAACTATTCGATCGGGTGGAACAACGCCCTAGGGTGAAGCCTAGGTTGCCCGGAAAGTAGAAATGACCATAACTTTCGAACTGTTTGGAATTATTCCTGTTATACGATGGAAAAACTGTTGTATATATATTGTATTTTATGCTTCTGGCGTTGACTTCTAAGGCACTAAGTATTCGATATGGTGGTGCAACGCCCTAGAGTGAAGCCTAGGGTGCCCGGAACGTAGAAATGTCCATAACTTTCACACTGGTTGCAATTATTCGTTTTATACGATGGAAAAACTGTTGTATTTATATTGTATTTTATGCTTCTGGCGTTGACTTCTAAGGCACTAACTATTCGATATGGTGGTGCAACGCCCTAGAGTGAAGCCTAGGGTGCCCGGAACGTAGAAATGTCCATAACTTTCATAGTGGTTGCAATTATACGTTTTATACGATGGAAAAACTGTTGTATTTATATTGTATTTTATGCTTCTGGCGTTGACTTCTGAGGACCTAACTATTCGATCTGTTGGAGCAACGCCCTAGGGTGAAGCCTAGGCTGCCCGGAAAGTAGAAATGTCCATAACTTTCATACTGGTTGCAATTATTCGTTTTATACGATGGAAAAACTGTTGTATTTATATTGTATTTTATGCTTCTGACGTTGACTTCTAAGGCACCAACTATTCGATCTGTTGGAGCAACTCCCTAGAGTGAAGCCTAGGTTGCCCGGAACGTAGAAATGACCATAACTTTCACACTGGTTGCAATTATTCGTTTTATACGATGGAAAAACTGTTGTATTTATATTGTATTATATGCTTCTGGCGTACACTTCTTAGGCCCTAACTATTCGATCGGGTGGAACAACGCCCTAGGGTGAAGCCTAGGTTGCCCGGAAAGTAGAAATGACCATAACTTTCGAACTGTTTGGAATTATTCCTGTTATACGATGGAAAAACTGTTGTATATATATTGTATTTTATGCTTCGGGCGTTGACTTCTAAGGCCCTAACTAATCAATCTGTTGGAGCAACGCACTAGGGTGAAGCCTAGGCTGCCCGGAAAGTAGAAATGTCCATAACTATCATACTGGTTGCAATTATTCGTTTTATACGATGGAAAAACTGTTGTATTTATATTGTATTTTATGCTTCTGACGTTGACTTCCAAGGCACCAACTATTCGATCTGTTGGAGCAACGCCCTAGAGTGAAGCCTAGGTTGCCCGGAACTTAGAAATGACCATAACTTTCACACTGGTTGCAATTATACGTTTTATACGATGGAAAAACTGTTGTATTTATATTGTATTATATGCTTCTGGCGTACACTTCTTAGGCCCTAACTATTCGATCGGGTGGAACAACGCCCTAGGGTGAAGCCTAGGTTGCCCGGAAAGTAGAAATGACCATAACTTTCGAACTGTTTGGAATTATTCCTGTTATACGATGGAAAAACTGTTGTATATATATTGTATTTTATGCTTCTGGCGTTGACTTCTAAGGCACTAAGTATTCGGTATGGTGGTGCAACGCCCTAGAGTGAAGCCTAGGGTGCCCGGAACGTAGAAATGTCCATAACTTTCATACTGGTTGCAATTATTCGTTTTATATGATGGAAAAACTGTTGTATTTATATTGTATTTTATGCTTCTGACGTTGACTTCTAAGGCACCAACTATTCGATCTGGTGGAGCAACGCCCTAGAGTGAAGCCTAGGTTGCCCGGAACGTAGAAATGACCATAACTTTCACACTGGTTGCAATTATTCGTTTTATACGATGGAAAAACTGTTGTATTTTTATTGCATTTGATGCTTCGGGCGTAGACATCTAAGGCACTAACTATTCAATCTGTTGGAGCAACGCCCTAGGGTGAATCCTAGGTTGCCCGGAAAGTAGAAATGACCATAAGTTTCATACTGGTTGCAATTATTCGTTTTATACGATGGAAAAACTGTTGTATTTATATTGTATTTTATGCTTCTGGCGTTGACTTCTGAGGCCCTAACTATTCGATCTGGTGGAGCAACGCCCTAGGTTGAAGCCTAGGTTGCACGGATAGTAGAAATGACAATAACTTTCATAGTGGTTGCAATTATACGTTTTATACGATGGAAAAACTGTTGTATTTATATTGTATTTTATGCTTCTGGCGTTGACTTCTGAGGACCTAACTATTCGATCTGTTGGAGCAACGCCCTAGGGTGAAGCCTAGGCTGCCCGGAAAGTAGAAATGTCCATAACTTTCATACTGGTTGCAATTATTCGTTTTATATGATGGAAAAACTGTTGTATTTATATTGTATTTTATGCTTCTGACGTTGACTTCTAAGGCACCAACTATTCGATCTGGTGGAGCAACGCCCTAGAGTGAAGCCTAGGTTGCCCGGAACGTAGAAATGACCATAACTTTCACACTGGTTGCAATTATTCGTTTTATACGATGGAAAAACTGTTGTATTTATATTGTATTATATGCTTCTAGCGTTCACTTCTTAGGCCCTAGCTATTCGATCGGGTGTAACAACGCCCTAGGGTGAAGCCTAGGTTGCCCGGGAAGTAGAAATGACCATAACTTTCAAACTGGTTGCAATTATTCCTGTTATACGTTGGAAAAACTGTTGTATTTTTATTGCATTTTATGCTTCGGGCGTTGACTTCTAAGGCCCTAACTAATCAATCTGTTGGAGCAACGCCCTAGGGTGAAGCCTAGGCTGCCCGGAAAGTAGAAATGTCCATAACTTTCATACTGGTTGCAATTATTCGTTTTATACGATGGAAAAACTGTTGTATTTATATTGTATTTTATGCTTCTGACGTTGACTTCTGAGGCCCTAACTATTCGATCTGTTGGAGCAACGCCCTAGAGTGAAGCCTTGGTTTCCCGGAACGTAGAAATGACCATGACTTTCATACTGGTTGCAATTATTCGTTTTATACGATGGAAAAACTGTTGTATTTATATTGTATTTTATGCTTCTGGCGTTGACTTCTAAGGCACTAACTGTTCGATCTGGTGGAGCAACGCCCTAGAGTGAAGCTTAGGTTGCCCGGAACATAGAAATGACCATAACCTTCACACTGGTGGCTATTATTCGTTGTATTCGATGGAAAAAATGTTATATTTATATTGTATTTTACGCTTCTGGCGCTGACTTCTTAGGCCCTACCTATTCGATCTGGTGGAACAGCGCCCTAGAGTGAAGTCTAGGTTGCCCGGAACGTAGAAGTGACCATCACTTTCACACTGGTTGCAATTATTCATATTATAGGATGGAAAACCTATTGTATTTATATTGTATTTTATGCTCCTGGTGTTGGCTTCTTAGCCCCTAACTATTCGATCTGGTGGAGCAACGCCCTACGGTGAATCCTAGGTTGCCCGGAAAGTAGAAATGACCATAACTTTCATACTGGTTGCAATTATTCGTTTTATACGATGGAAAAACTGTTGTATTTATATTGTATTTTATGCTTCTGGCGTTGACTTCTGAGGCCCTAACTATTCGATCTGTTGGAGCAACGCCCTAGGGTGAACCCTAGGTTGCCCGGAAAGTAGAAATGTCCATAACTTTCATACTGGTTGCAATTATTCGTTTTATATGATGGAAAAACTGTTGTATTTATATTGTATTTTATGCTTCTGACGTTGACTTCTAAGGCACCAACTATTCGATCTGGTGGAGCAACGCCCAAGAGTGAAGCCTAGGTTGCCCGGAACGTAGAAATGACCATAACTTTCACACTGGTTGCAATTATTCGTTTTATACGATGGAAAAACTGTTGTATTTATATTGTATTTTACGCTTCTGACGTTGACTTCTAAGGCACCAACTACGCGATCTGTTGGAGGAACGCCCTAGAGTGAAGCCTAGGTTGCCCGGAACGCAGAAATGACCATAACTTTCACACTGGTTGCAATTATTCGTTTTATACGATGGAAAAACTGTTGTATTTATATTGTATTATATGCTTCTGGCGTTCACTTCTTAGGCCCTAGCTATTCGATCGGGTGTAACAACGCCCTAGGGTGAAGCCTAGGTTGCCCGGAAAGTAGAAATGACCATAACTTCCGAACTGGTTGGAATTATTCATGTTATACGATGGAAAAACTGTTGTATATATATTGTATTTTATGCTTCTGGCGTTGACTTCTAAGGCACTAAGTATTCGATATGGTGGTGCAACGCCCTAGAGTGAAGCCTAGGGTGCCCGGAACGTAGAAATGACCATCACTTTCAAACTGGTTGCAATTACTCCTGTTATATGATGGAAAAACTGTTGTATTTTTATTGCATTTGATGCTTCGGGCGTTGACTTCTAAGGCACTAACTATTCAATCTGTTGGAGCAACGCCCTAGGGTGAATCCTAGGTTGCCCGGAAAGTAGAAATGACCATAACTTTCATACTGGTTGCAATTATCCGGTTTATACGATGGACAAACTGTTGTATTTATATTGTATTTTATGCTTCTGGCGTTCACTTCTTGGGTACTAACTTTTCAACCTGTTGGAGCAACGCCCTAGGGTGAAGCCCAGGCTGCGCGGAACGTAGAAATGACCATAACTTTCACACTGGTAGGAATTATTCGATTTATACAATGGAAAAACTGTTCTATTTGTTTTGTGTTTTATGTTTCGCGCGTTGACTTCTAAGGCCCTAACTATTCGATCTGGTGGAGCAACGCCCTAGAGTGAAGCCTAGGTATCCCGGAACGTAGAAATGACCTTAACTTTCACACTGGTTGCAATTATTCGTTTTATACGATGGAAAAACTGTTGTATTTATATTGTATTATATGCTTCTGGCGATCACTTCTTAGGCCCTAGCTATTCGATCGGGTGTAACAACGCCCTAGGGTGAAGACTAGGTTGCCCGGAAAGTAGAAATGACCATAACTTTCAAACTGGTTGCAATTATTCCTGTTATACGATGGAAAAACTGTTGTATTTATATTGTATTTTATGCTTCTGGCGTTGACTTCTAAGGCACTAACTGTTCGATCTGGTGGAGCACCGCCCTAGAGTGAAGCTTAGGTTGCCCGGAACATAGAAATGACCATAACCTTCACACTGGTGGCTACTATTCGTTTTATTCGATGGAAAAACTGTTATATTAATATTGTATTTTATGCTTCTGACGTTGACTTCTAAGGCACCAACTATACGATCTGTTGGAGGAACGCCCCAGAGTGAAGCCTAGGTTGCCCGGAACGTAGAAATGACCATAACTTTCACACTGGTTGCAATTATTCGTTTTATACGATGGAAAAACTTTTGTACTTATATTGTATTATATGCTTCTGGCGTTCACTTCTTAGGCCCTAGCTATTCGATCGGGTGTAACAATGCCCTAGGGTGAAGCCTAGGTTGCCCGGAAAGTAGATATGACCATAACTTTCAAACTGGTTGCAATTATTCCTGTTATACGATGGAAAAGCTGTTGTATTTATATTGTATTTTATGCTTCTGGCGTTGACTTCTAAGGCACTAAGTATTCGATATGGTGGAGCAACGCCCCAGAGTGAAGCCTAGGGTGTCCGGAACGTAGAAATGACCATCATTTTCAAACTGGTTGCAATTACTCCTGTTATATGATGGAAAAACTGTTGTATTTTTATTGCATTTGATGCTTCGGGCGTTGACTTCTAAGGCACTAATTATTCAATCTGTTGGAGCAACGCCCTAGGGTGAATCCTAGGTTGCCCGGAAAGTAGAATTGAAAATAACTTTCATACTGGTTGCAATTATTCGTTTTATACGATGGAAAAACTGTTGTATTTATATTGTATTTTATGCTTCTGGCGTTGACTTCTGGGGCACTAACTATTCGATCTGGTGGAGCAACGCCCTAGAGTGAAGCCTCGGTTTCCCGGAACGTAGAAATGATGATGACTTTCATACTGGTTGCAATTATTCGTTTTATACGATGGAAAAACTGTTGTATTTATATTGTATTTTATGCTTCTGGCGTTGACTTCTAAGGCACTAACTGTTCGATCTGGTGGAGCACCGCCCTAGAGTGAAGCTTAGGTTGCCCGGAACATAGAAATGACCATAACCTTCACACTGGTGGCTATTATTCGTTTTATTCGATGGAAAAACTGTTATATTTAAATTCTATTTTATGCTTCTGGCGCTGACTTCATAGGCCCTAACTATTCGATCTGGTGGAACACGCCCTAGAGTGAAGTCTAGGTTGCCCGGAACGTAGAAATGACCATCACTTTCACACTGGTTGCAATTATTCATATAATAGGATGGAAAACCTGTTGTATTTAGATTGTATTTTATGCTCCTGGTGTTGACTTCTTAGGCCCTAACTGTTCGATCTGGTGGAGCAACGCCCTAGAGTGAAGCCTAGGTTGCCCGGAACGTAGAACTGACCATCACTTTCAAACTTGTTACAATTATTCCTGTTATACGATGGAAAAACTGTTACATTTTTATTGCATTTTATGCGTCGGGCGTTGACTTCTAAGGCCCTAACTATTCAATCTGTTGGAGCAACGCCCTAGGGTGAAGCCTAGGTTGCCCGGAAGGTAGAAATGTCCATAACTTTCATACTGGTTGCAATTATTCGTTTTATACGATGGAAAATCTGTTGTATTTATATTGTATTTTATGCTTCTGACGTTGACTTGTGAGGCACCAACTATTCGATCTGTTGGAGCAACGCCCTAGAGTGAAGCCTAGGTTGCCCGGAACGTAGAAATGACCATAACTTTCACACAGGTTGCTATTATTCGTTTTAAGACGATGGAACAACTGTTGTATTTATACTGTATTTTATGCTTCTGGCGTTCACTTCTTAGGCCCTAACTATTCGATCGGGTGGAACAACGCCCTAGGGTGAAGCCTAGGTTGCCCCGAAAGTAGAAATGACCATAACTTTCAAACTGGTTGCAGTTATTCCTGTTATACGATGGAAAAACTGTTGTATTTATATTGTATTTTATGCTTCAGGCGTTGACTTCTAAGGCACTAAGTATTCGATATGGTGGAGCAACGCCCTAGAGTGAAGCCTAGGGTGCCCGGAACGTAGAAATGACCTTCACTTTCAAACTGGTTGCAATTACTCCTGTTATATGATGGAAAAACTGTTGTATTTTTATTGCATTTGATGCTTCGGGCGTAGACTTCTAAGGCACTAACTATTCAATCTGTTGGAGCAACGCCCTAGAGTGAAGCCTAGGTTGCCCGGAACGTAGAAATGACCATATCTTTCACATTGGTTGCAATTATTCGTTTTATACGATGGAAAAACTGTTGTATTTATATTGTATTATATGCTTCTAGCGTTCACTTCTTAGGCCCTAGCTATTCGATCGGGTGTAACAACGCCCTAGGGTGAAGCCTAGGTTGCCCGGAAAGTAGAAATGACCATAACTTTCAAACTGGTTGCAATTATTCCTCTTATACGATGGAAAAACTGTTGTATTTTTATTGCATTTTATGCTTCGGGCGTTGACTTCTAAGGCCCTAACTAATCAATCTGTTGGAGCAACGCACTAGGGTGAAGCCTAGGCTGCCCGGAAAGTAGAAATGTCCATAACTATCATACTGGTTGCAATTATTCGTTTTATACGATGGAAAAACTGTTGTATTTATATTGTATTTTATGCTTCTGACGTTGACTTCTAAGGCACCAACTATTCGATCTGTTGGAGCAACGCCCTAGAGTGAAGCCTAGGTTGCCCGGAACGTAGAAATGACCATAACTTTCACACTGGTTGCAATTATACGTTTTATACGATGGAAAAACTGTTGTATTTATATTGTATTATATGCTTCTGGCGTACACTTCTTAGGCCCTAACTATTCGATCGGGTGGAACAACGCCCTAGGGTGAAGCCTAGGTTGCCCGGAAAGTAGAAATGACCATAACTTTCGAACTGTTTGGAATTATTCCTGTTATACGATGGAAAAACTGTTGTATATATATTGTATTTTATGCTTCTGGCGTTGACTTCTAAGGCACTAAGTATTCGATATGGTGGTGCAACGCCCTAGAGTGAAGCCTAGGGTGCCCGGAACGTAGAAATGTCCATAACTTTCACACTGGTTGCAATTATTCGTTTTATACGATGGAAAAACTGTTGTATTTATATTGTATTTTATGCTTCTGGCGTTGACTTCTAAGGCACTAAGTATTCGATATGGTGGTGCAACGCCCTAGAGTGAAGCCTAGGGTGCCCGGAACGTAGAAATGTCCATAACTTTCATAGTGGTTGCAATTATACGTTTTATACGATCGAAAAACTGTTGTATTTATATTGTATTTTATGCTTCTGGCGTTGACTTCTGAGGACCTAACTATTCGATCTGTTGGAGCAACGCCCTAGGGTGAAGCCTAGGCTGCCCGGAAAGTAGAAATGTCCATAACTTTCATACTGGTTGCAATTATTCGTTTTATACGATGGAAAAACTGTTGTATTTATATTGTATTTTATGCTTCTGACGTTGACTTCTAAGGCACCAACTATTCGATCTGTTGGAGCAACTCCCTAGAGTGAAGCCTAGGTTGCCCGGAACGTAGAAATGACCATAACTTTCACACTGGTTGCAATTATTCGTTTTATACGATGGAAAAACTGTTGTATTTATATTGTATTATATGCTTCTGGCGTACACTTCTTAGGCCCTAACTATTCGATCGGGTGGAACAACGCCCTAGGGTGAAGCCTAGGTTGCCCGGAAAGTAGAAATGACCATAACTTTCGAACTGTTTGGAATTATTCCTGTTATACGATGGAAAAACTGTTGTATATATATTGTATTTTATGCTTCGGGCGTTGACTTCTAAGGCCCTAACTAATCAATCTGTTGGAGCAACGCCCTAGGGTGAAGCCTAGGTTGCCCCGAAAGTAGAAATGACCATAACTTTCAAACTGGTTGCAGTTATTCCTGTTATACGATGGAAAAACTGTTGTATTTATATTGTATTTTATGCTTCAGGCGTTGACTTCTAAGGCACTAAGTATTCGATATGGTGGAGCAACGCCCTAGAGTGAAGCCTAGGGTGCCCGGAACGTAGAAATGACCTTCACTTTCAAACTGGTTGCAATTACTCCTGTTATATGATGGAAAAACTGTTGTATTTTTATTGCATTTGATGCTTCGGGCGTAGACTTCTAAGGCACTAACTATTCAATCTGTTGGAGCAACGCCCTAGAGTGAAGCCTAGGTTGCCCGGAACGTAGAAATGACCATATCTTTCACATTGGTTGCAATTATTCGTTTTATACGATGGAAAAACTGTTGTATTTATATTGTATTATATGCTTCTAGCGTTCACTTCTTAGGCCCTAGCTATTCGATCGGGTGTAACAACGCCCTAGGGTGAAGCCTAGGTTGCCCGGAAAGTAGAAATGACCATAACTTTCAAACTGGTTGCAATTATTCCTCTTATACGATGGAAAAACTGTTGTATTTTTATTGCATTTTATGCTTCGGGCGTTGACTTCTAAGGCCCTAACTAATCAATCTGTTGGAGCAACGCACTAGGGTGAAGCCTAGGCTGCCCGGAAAGTAGAAATGTCCATAACTATCATACTGGTTGCAATTATTCGTTTTATACGATGGAAAAACTGTTGTATTTATATTGTATTTTATGCTTCTGACGTTGACTTCTAAGGCACCAACTATTCGATCTGTTGGAGCAACGCCCTAGAGTGAAGCCTAGGTTGCCCGGAACGTAGAAATGACCATAACTTTCACACTGGTTGCAATTATACGTTTTATACGATGGAAAAACTGTTGTATTTATATTGTATTATATGCTTCTGGCGTACACTTCTTAGGCCCTAACTATTCGATCGGGTGGAACAACGCCCTAGGGTGAAGCCTAGGTTGCCCGGAAAGTAGAAATGACCATAACTTTCGAACTGTTTGGAATTATTCCTGTTATACGATGGAAAAACTGTTGTATATATATTGTATTTTATGCTTCTGGCGTTGACTTCTAAGGCACTAAGTATTCGATATGGTGGTGCAACGCCCTAGAGTGAAGCCTAGGGTGCCCGGAACGTAGAAATGTCCATAACTTTCACACTGGTTGCAATTATTCGTTTTATACGATGGAAAAACTGTTGTATTTATATTGTATTTTATGCTTCTGGCGTTGACTTCTAAGGCACTAAGTATTCGATATGGTGGTGCAACGCCCTAGAGTGAAGCCTAGGGTGCCCGGAACGTAGAAATGTCCATAACTTTCATAGTGGTTGCAATTATACGTTTTATACGATCGAAAAACTGTTGTATTTATATTGTATTTTATGCTTCTGGCGTTGACTTCTGAGGACCTAACTATTCGATCTGTTGGAGCAACGCCCTAGGGTGAAGCCTAGGCTGCCCGGAAAGTAGAAATGTCCATAACTTTCATACTGGTTGCAATTATTCGTTTTATACGATGGAAAAACTGTTGTATTTATATTGTATTTTATGCTTCTGACGTTGACTTCTAAGGCACCAACTATTCGATCTGTTGGAGCAACTCCCTAGAGTGAAGCCTAGGTTGCCCGGAACGTAGAAATGACCATAACTTTCACACTGGTTGCAATTATTCGTTTTATACGATGGAAAAACTGTTGTATTTATATTGTATTATATGCTTCTGGCGTACACTTCTTAGGCCCTAACTATTCGATCGGGTGGAACAACGCCCTAGGGTGAAGCCTAGGTTGCCCGGAAAGTAGAAATGACCATAACTTTCGAACTGTTTGGAATTATTCCTGTTATACGATGGAAAAACTGTTGTATATATATTGTATTTTATGCTTCGGGCGTTGACTTCTAAGGCCCTAACTAATCAATCTGTTGGAGCAACGCACTAGGGTGAAGCCTAGGCTGCCCGGAAAGTAGAAATGTCCATAACTATCATACTGGTTGCAATTATTCGTTTTATACGATGGAAAAACTGTTGTATTTATATTGTATTTTATGCTTCTGACGTTGACTTCCAAGGCACCAACTATTCGATCTGTTGGAGCAACGCCCTAGAGTGAAGCCTAGGTTGCCCGGAACTTAGAAATGACCATAACTTTCACACTGGTTGCAATTATACGTTTTATACGATGGAAAAACTGTTGTATTTATATTGTATTATATGCTTCTGGCGTACACTTCTTAGGCCCTAACTATTCGATCGGGTGGAACAACGCCCTAGGGTGAAGCCTAGGTTGCCCGGAAAGTAGAAATGACCATAACTTTCGAACTGTTTGGAATTATTCCTGTTATACGATGGAAAAACTGTTGTATATATATTGTATTTTATGCTTCTGGCGTTGACTTCTAAGGCACTAAGTATTCGATATGGTGGTGCAACGCCCTAGAGTGAAGCCTAGGGTGCCCGGAACGTAGAAATGTCCATAACTTTCATACTGGTTGCAATTATTCGTTTTATATGATGGAAAAACTGTTGTATTTATATTGTATTTTATGCTTCTGACGTTGACTTCTAAGGCACCAACTATTCGATCTGGTGGAGCAACGCCCTAGAGTGAAGCCTAGGTTGCCCGGAACGTAGAAATGACCATAACTTTCACACTGGTTGCAATTATTCGTTTTATACGATGGAAAAACTGTTGTATTTTTATTGCATTTGATGCTTCGGGCGTAGACATCTAAGGCACTAACTATTCAATCTGTTGGAGCAACGCCCTAGGGTGAATCCTAGGTTGCCCGGAAAGTAGAAATGACCATAAGTTTCATACTGGTTGCAATTATTCGTTTTATACGATGGAAAAACTGTTGTATTTATATTGTATTTTATGCTTCTGGCGTTGACTTCTGAGGCCCTAACTATTCGATCTGGTGGAGCAACGCCCTAGGTTGAAGCCTAGGTTGCACGGATAGTAGAAATGACAATAACTTTCATAGTGGTTGCAATTATACGTTTTATACGATGGAAAAACTGTTGTATTTATATTGTATTTTATGCTTCTGGCGTTGACTTCTGAGGACCTAACTATTCGATCTGTTGGAGCAACGCCCTAGGGTGAAGCCTAGGCTGCCCGGAAAGTAGAAATGTCCATAACTTTCATACTGGTTGCAATTATTCGTTTTATATGATGGAAAAACTGTTGTATTTATATTGTATTTTATGCTTCTGACGTTGACTTCTAAGGCACCAACTATTCGATCTGGTGGAGCAACGCCCTAGAGTGAAGCCTAGGTTGCCCGGAACGTAGAAATGACCATAACTTTCACACTGGTTGCAATTATTCGTTTTATACGATGGAAAAACTGTTGTATTTATATTGTATTATATGCTTCTAGCGTTCACTTCTTAGGCCCTAGCTATTCGATCGGGTGTAACAACGCCCTAGGGTGAAGCCTAGGTTGCCCGGGAAGTAGAAATGACCATAACTTTCAAACTGGTTGCAATTATTCCTGTTATACGTTGGAAAAACTGTTGTATTTTTATTGCATTTTATGCTTCGGGCGTTGACTTCTAAGGCCCTAACTAATCAATCTGTTGGAGCAACGCCCTAGGGTGAAGCCTAGGCTGCCCGGAAAGTAGAAATGTCCATAACTTTCATACTGGTTGCAATTATTCGTTTTATACGATGGAAAAACTGTTGTATTTATATTGTATTTTATGCTTCTGACGTTGACTTCTGAGGCCCTAACTATTCGATCTGTTGGAGCAACGCCCTAGAGTGAAGCCTTGGTTTCCCGGAACGTAGAAATGACCATGACTTTCATACTGGTTGCAATTATTCGTTTTATACGATGGAAAAACTGTTGTATTTATATTGTATTTTATGCTTCTGGCGTTGACTTCTAAGGCACTAACTGTTCGATCTGGTGGAGCAACGCCCTAGAGTGAAGCTTAGGTTGCCCGGAACATAGAAATGACCATAACCTTCACACTGGTGGCTATTATTCGTTGTATTCGATGGAAAAAATGTTATATTTATATTGTATTTTACGCTTCTGGCGCTGACTTCTTAGGCCCTACCTATTCCATCTGGTGGAACAGCGCCCTAGAGGGAAGTCTAGGTTGCCCGGAACGTAGAAGTGACCATCACTTTCACACTGGTTGCAATTATTCATATTATAGGATGGAAAACCTATTGTATTTATATTGTATTTTATGCTCCTGGTGTTGGCTTCTTAGCCCCTAACTATTCGATCTGGTGGAGCAACGCCCTACGGTGAATCCTAGGTTGCCCGGAAAGTAGAAATGACCATAACTTTCATACTGGTTGCAATTATTCGTTTTATACGATGGAAAAACTGTTGTATTTATATTGTATTTTATGCTTCTGGCGTTGACTTCTGAGGCCCTAACTATTCGATCTGTTGGAGCAACGCCCTAGGGTGAACCCTAGGTTGCCCGGAAAGTAGAAATGTCCATAACTTTCATACTGGTTGCAATTATTCGTTTTATATGATGGAAAAACTGTTGTATTTATATTGTATTTTATGCTTCTGACGTTGACTTCTAAGGCACCAACTATTCGATCTGGTGGAGCAACGCCCAAGAGTGAAGCCTAGGTTGCCCGGAACGTAGAAATGACCATAACTTTCACACTGGTTGCAATTATTCGTTTTATACGATGGAAAAACTGTTGTATTTATATTGTATTTTACGCTTCTGACGTTGACTTCTAAGGCACCAACTACGCGATCTGTTGGGGGAACGCCCTAGAGTGAAGCCTAGGTTGCCCGGAACGCAGAAATGACCATAACTTTCACACTGGTTGCAATTATTCGTTTTATACGATGGAAAAACTGTTGTATTTATATTGTATTATATGCTTCTGGCGTTCACTTCTTAGGCCCTAGCTATTCGATCGGGTGTAACAACGCCCTAGGGTGAAGCCTAGGTTGCCCGGAAAGTAGAAATGACCATAACTTCCGAACTGGTTGGAATTATTCATGTTATACGATGGAAAAACTGTTGTATATATATTGTATTTTATGCTTCTGGCGTTGACTTCTAAGGCACTAAGTATTCGATATGGTGGTGCAACGCCCTAGAGTGAAGCCTAGGGTGCCCGGAACGTAGAAATGACCATCACTTTCAAACTGGTTGCAATTATCCGGTTTATACGATGGACAAACTGTTGTATTTATATTGTATTTTATGCTTCTGGCGTTCACTTCTTGGGTACTAACTTTTCAACCTGTTGGAGCAACGCCCTAGGGTGAACCCTAGGTTGCCCGGGAAGTAGATATGACCATTACTTTCATACTGGTTGCAACTATCCGTTTTATACGATGGAAAAACTGTTGTATCTATATTGTATTTTATGCTTCTGGCGTTCACTTCTTAGGCCTTAACTATTCGATCTGGTGGAACAACGCACTAGGGTGAAGCCTAGACTGCGCGGAACGTAGAAATGACCATAACTTTCACACTGGTAGGAATTATTCGATTTACACAATGGAAAAACTGTTCTATTTGTTTTGTGTTTTATGTTTCGCGCGTTGACTTCTAAGGCCCTAACTATTCGATCTGGTGGAGCAACGCCCTAGAGTGAAGCCTAGGTATCCCGGAACGTGGAAATGACCATAACTTTCACACAGATAGCAATTATTCGTTCTATACATGGAAAAACTGTTCTATTTATACTGTATTTTATGCTTCTGGCGTTGACTTCTTAGGCCCTGTCTATTCGATCTGGTGGAGCAACGCCCTAGGGTGAAGCCTAGGTTGCCCGGAAAGTAGAAATGTCCATAACTTTCGTACTGGTTGCAATTATTCGTTTTATATGATGGAAAAACTGTTGTACTTATATTGTATTTTATGCTTCTGACGTTGACTTCTAAGGCACCAACTATTCGATCTGGTGGAGCAACGCCCTAGAGTGAAGCCTAGGTTGCCCGGAACGTAGAAATGACCATAACTTTCACACTGGTTGCAATTATTCGTTTTATACGATGGAAAAACTGTTGTATTTATATTGTATTTTATGCTTCTGACGTTGACTTCTAAGGCACCAGCTATACGATCTGTTGGAGGAACGCCCTAGAGTGAAGCCTAGGTTGCCCGGAACGTAGAAATGACCATAACTTTCACACTGGTTGCAATTATTCGTTTTATACGATGGAAAAACTGTTGTATTTATATTGTATTATATGCTTCTGGCGTTCACTTCTTAGGCCCTAGCTATTCGATCGGGTGTAACAACGCCCTAGGGTGAAGCCTAGGTTGCCCGGAAAGTAGAAATGACCATAACTATCAAACTGGTTGCAATTATTTCTGTTATACGATGGAAAAACTGTTGTATTTATATTGTATTTTATGCTTCTGGCGTTGACTTCTAAGGCACTAAGTATTCGATATGGTGGAGCAACGCCCCAGAGTGAAGCCTAGGGTGTCCGGAACGTAGAAATGACCATCACTTTCAAACTGGTTGCTATTACTCCTGTTATATGATGGAAAAACTGTTGTATTTTTATTGCATTTGATGCTTCGGGCGTTGACTTCTAAGGCACTAACTATTCAATCTGTTGGAGCAACGCCCTAGGGTGAATCCTAGGTTGCCCGGAAAGTAGAAATGAAAATAACTTTCACACTGGTTGCAATTATTCGTTTTATACGATGGAAAAACTGTTGTATTTATATTGTATTTTATGCTTCTGGCGTTGACTTCTGAGGCACTAACTATTCGATCTGCTGGAGCAACGCCCTAGAGTGAAGCCTTGGTTTCCCGGAACGTAGAAATGATCATGACTTTCATACTGGTTGCAATTATTCGTTTTATACGATGGAAAAGCTGTTGTATTTATATTGTATTTTATGCTTCTGGCGTTGACTTCTAAGGCACTAACTGTTCGATCTGGTGGAGCACCGCCCTAGAGTGAAGCTTAGGTTGCCCGGAACATAGAAATGACCATAACCTTCACACTGGTGGCTATTATTCGTTTTATTCGATGGAAAAACTGTTATATTTATATTGTATTTTATGCTTCTAGCGCTGACTTCATAGGCCCTAGCTATTCGAACTGGTGCAACACGCCCTAGACTGAAGTCTAGGTTGCCCGGAACGTAGAAATGACCATCACTTTCACAATGGTTGCAATTATTCATATTATAGGATGGAAAGCCTGTAGTATTTAGATTGTATTTTATGCTCCTGGTGTTGACTTCTTAGGCCCTAACTATTCGATCTGGTGGAGCAGCGCCCTAGAGTGAAGCCTAGGTTGCCCGGAACGTAGAAGTGAACATAACTTTCACACAGGTTGCTATTATTCGTTTTAAGACGATGGAACAACTGTTGTATTTATATTGTATTTTACGCTTCTGGCGTTCACTTCTTAGGCCCTAACTATTCGATCGGGTGGAACAACGCCCTAGGGTGAAGCCTAGGTTGCCCGGAAAGTAGAAATGACCATAACTTTCAAACTGGTTGCAATTATTCCTGTTATACGATGGAAAAACTGTTGTATTTATATTGTATTTTATGCTTCTGGCGTTCACTTCTTAGGCACTAACTTTTCAATCTGTTGGAGCAACGCCCTAGGGTGGATCCTAGGTTGCCCGGGAAGTAGAAATGACCATAACTTTCATACTGGTTGCAATTATCCGTTTTATACGAAGGAAAAGCTGTTGCTTGTATATTGTATTTTATGCTTCTGGCGTTGACTTCTTAGGCCATAACTATTCGATCTGGCGGAGCAACGCCTTAGAGTGAAGCCTTGGTTTCCCGGAACGTAGAAATTACCATCACTTTCATACTGGTTGTAATTATTCGTTTTATACGACGGAAAAACTGTTGTATTTATATTGTATTTTATGCTTCTGACGTTGACTTCTAAGGCACCAACTATACGATCAGTTGGAGCAACGTCCTAGGGTGAACCCTAGGTTGCCCGGGAAGTAGATATGACCATTACTTTCATACTGGTTGCAATTATCCGTTTTATACGATGGAAAAACTGTTGTATTTATATTGTATTTTATGCTTCTGGCGTTCACTTCTTAGGCCTTAACTATTCGATCTCGTGGAACAACGCACTAGGGTGAAGCCTAGACTGCGCGGAACGTAGAAATGACCATACCTTTCACACTGGTAGGAATTATTCGATTTATACAATGGAAAAACTGTTCTATTTGTTTTGTGTTTTATGTTTCGCGCGTTGACTTCTAAGGCCCTAACTATTCGATCTGGTGGAGCAACGCCCTAGGTTGAAGCCTAGGTTGCCCGGATAGTAGAAATGACAATAACTTTCATAGTGGTTGCAATTATTCGTATTATACGATGGAAAAACTGTTGTATTTATATTGTATTTTATGCTTCTGGCGATGACTTCTGAGGCCCTGACAATTCGATTTGTTGGAGCAACGCCCTAGGGTGAAGCCTAGGTTGCCCGGAAAGTAGAAATGTCCATAACTTTCATACTGGTTGCAATTATTCGTTTTATATGATGGAAAAACTGTTGTACTTATATTGTATTTTATGCTTCTGACGTTGACTTCTAAGGCACCAACTATTCGATCTGGTGGAGCAACGCCCTAGAGTGAAGCCTAGGTTGCCCGGAACGTAGAAATGACCATAACTTTCACACTGGTTGCAATTATTCGTTTTATACGATGGAAAATCTGTCGTATTTATATTGTATTTTATGCTTCTGACGTTGACTTCTAAGGCACCAACTATACGATCTGTTGGAGGAACGCCCTAGAGTGAAGCCTAGGTTGCCCGGAACGTAGAAATGACCATCACTTTCACACTGGTTGCAATTACTCATATTATAGGATGGAAAACCTGTTGTATTTAGATTGTATTTTATGCTCCTGGTGTTGACTTCTTAGCCCTTAACTATTCGATCTGGTGG
This sequence comes from Calliopsis andreniformis, assembly GCF_051401765.1. Lineage (NCBI taxonomy): Eukaryota > Metazoa > Arthropoda > Insecta > Hymenoptera > Andrenidae > Calliopsis > Calliopsis andreniformis. The sequence continues at coordinate 1,733,148 of NW_027480460.1, read as the reverse complement.
AGCAACGCCCTAGAGTGAAGCCTAGGTTGCCCGGAACGTAGAACTGACCATCACTTTCAAACTTGTTACAATTATTCCTGTTATACGATGGAAAAACTGTTACATTTTTATTGCATTTTATGCTTCGGGCGTTGACTTCTAAGGCCCTAACTAATCAATCTGTTGGAGCAACGCCCTAGGGTGAAGCCTAGGCTGCCCGGAAAGTAGAAATGTCCATAACTTTCATACTGGTTGCAATTATTCGTTTTATACGATGGAAAAACCGTTGTATTTGTATTGTATTTTATGCTTCTGACGTTGACTTCTAAGGCACCAACTATTCGATCTGTTGGAGCAACGCCCTAGAGTGAAGCCTAGGTTGCCCGGAACGTAGAAATGACCATAACTTTCATACTGGTTGCAATTATTCGTTTTATACGACGGAAAAACTGTTGTGCTTATATTGTATTTTATGCTTGTGGCGTTGAATTCTAAGGCACTAACTATTCGATCTGGTGGAGCAACGCCCTAGAGTGAAACCTAGGTTGCCCGGAACGTAGAAATGACCATTACCTTCACACTCTTTGCAATTATTCATTTTATACGATGGAAAAGCTGTTGCATTTATATTGTATTTTATGCTTCTGGCGTTGACTTCTTAGGCCCTAACTATTCGATCTGGTGGAGCAACGCCTTCGAGTGACGCCTAGGATGCCCGGAACGTAGAAATGACCATACCTTTCACACTGGTTGCTATTGTTCCTGTTATACGATGGAAAAGCTGTTGTATTTATATTGTACCTTATGCTTCTGGCGTTGACTTCTAAGGCCCTAACTATTCGATCTGGTGGAGCAACGCCCTAGGGTGAAGCCTAGGTTGCCCGGATAGTAGAAATGACCATAAGTTTCATAGTGGTTGCAATTATTCGTTTTATACGATGGAAAAACTGTTCTATTTATATTGTATTTTATGCTTCTGGCGTTGACTTCTGAGGCCCTAACTATTCGATCTGTTGGAGCAACGCCCTAGAGTGAAGCCTTGGTTTCCCGGAACGTAGAAATGACCATGACTTTCATACTGGTTGCAATTATTCGTTTTATACGATGGAAAAACTGTTGTATTTATATTGTATTTTATGCTTCTGGCGTTGACTTCTAAGGCACTAACTGTTCGATCTGGTGGAGCAACGCCCTAGAGTGAAGCTTAGGTTGCCCGGAACATAGAAATGACCATAACCTTCACACTGGTGGCTATTATTCGTTGTATTCGATGGAAAAAATGTTATATTTATATTGTATTTTACGCTTCTGGCGCTGACTTCTTAGGCCCTACCTATTCGATCTGGTGGAACAGCGCCCTAGAGTGAAGTCTAGGTTGCCCGGAACGTAGAAGTGACCATCACTTTCACACTGGTTGCAATTATTCATATTATAGGATGGAAAACCTGTTGTATTTATATTGTATTTTATGCTCCTGGTGTTGGCTTCTTAGTCCCTAACTATTCGATCTGGTGGAGCAACGCCCTAGGGTGAATCCTAGGTTGCCCGGAAAGTAGAAATGACCATAACTTTCATACTGGTTGCAATTATTCGTTTTATACGATGGAAAAACTGTTGTATTTATATTGTATTTTATGCTTCTGGCGTTGACTTCTGAGGCCCTAACTATTCGATCTGTTGGAGCAACGCCCTAGGGTGAACCCTAGGTTGCCCGGAAAGTAGAAATGTCCATAACTTTCATACTGGTTGCAATTATTCGTTTTATATGATGGAAAAACTGTTGTACTTGTATTGTATTTTATGCTTCTGACGTTGACTTCTAAGGCACCAACTATTCGATCTGGTGGAGCAACGACCTAGAGTGAAGCCTAGGTTGCCCGGAACGTAGAAATGACCATAACTTTCACACTGGTTGCAATTATTCGTTTTGTACGATGGAATAACTGTTGTATTTATATTGTATTTTATGCTTCTGACGTTGACTTCTAAGGCACCAGCTATACGATCTGTTGGAGGAACGCCCTAGAGTGAAGCCTAGGTTGCCCGGAACGTAGAAATGACCATAACTTTCACACTGGTTGCAATTATTCGTTTTATACGATGGAAAAACTGTTGTATTTATATTGTATTATATGCTTCTGGCGTTCACTTCTTAGGCCCTAGCTATTCGATCGGGTGTAACAACGCCCTAGGGTGAAGCCTAGGTTGCCCGGAAAGTAGAAATGACCATAACTTTCAAACTGGTTGCAATTATTCCTGTTATACGATGGAAAAACTGTTGTATTTATATTGTATTTTATGCTTCTGGCGTTGACTTCTAAGGCACTAAGTATTCGATATGGTGGAGCAACGCCCCAGAGTGAAGCCTAGGGTGTCCGGAACGTAGAAATGACCATCACTTTCAAACTGGTTGCAATTACTCCTGTTATATGATGGAAAAACTGTTGTATTTTTATTGCATTTGATGCTTCGGGCGTTGACTTCTAAGGCACTAACTATTCAATCTGTTGGAGCAACGCCCTAGGGTGAATCCTAGGTTGCCCGGAAAGTAGAAATGAAAATAACTTTCACACTGGTTGCAATTATTCGTTTTATACGATGGAAAAACTGTTGTATTTATATTGTATTTTATGCTTCTGGCGTTGACTTCTGAGGCACTAACTATTCGATCTGCTGGAGCAACGCCCTAGAGTGAAGCCTTGGTTTCCCGGAACGTAGAAATGATCATGACTTTCATACTGGTTGCAATTATTCGTTTTATACGATGGAAAAACTGTTGTATTTATATTGTATTTTATGCTTCTGGCGTTGACTTCTAAGGCACTAACTGTTCGATCTGGTGGAGCACCGCCCTAGAGTGAAGCTTAGGTTGCCCGGAACATAGAAATGACCATAACCTTCACACTGGTGGCTATTATTCGTTTTATTCGATGGAAAAACTGTTATATTTATATTGTATTTTATGTTTCTAGCGCTGACTTCATAGGCCCTAGCTATTCGATCTGGTGGAACACGCCCTAGAGTGAAGTCTAGGTTGCCCGGAACGTAGAAATGACCATCACTTTCACAATGGTTGCAATTATTCGTTTTGTACGATGGAATAACTGTTGTATTTATATTGTATTTTATGCTTCTGACGTTGACTTCTAAGGCACCAGCTATACGATCTGTTGGAGGAACGCCCTAGAGTGAAGCCTAGGTTGCCCGGAACGTAGAAATGACCATAACTTTCACACTGGTTGCAATTATTCGTTTTATACGATGGAAAAACTGTTGTATTTATATTGTATTATATGCGTCTGGCGTTCACTTCTTAGGCCCTAGCTATTCGATCGGGTGTAACAACGCCCTAGGGTGAAGCCTAGGTTGCCCGGAAAGTAGAAATGACCATAACTTTCAAACTGGTTGCAATTATTCCTGTTATACGATGGAAAAACTGTTGTATTTATATTGTATTTTATGCTTCTGGCGTTGACTTCTAAGGCACTAAGTATTCAATCTGTTGGAGCAACGCCCTAGGGTGAATCCTAGGTTGCCCGGAAAGTAGAAATGAAAATAACTTTCACACTGGTTGCAATTATTCGTTTTATACGATGGAAAAACTGTTGTATTTATATTGTATTTTATGCTTCTGGCGTTGACTTCTGAGGCACTAACTATTCGATCTGCTGGAGCAACGCCCTAGAGTGAAGCCTTGGTTTCCCGGAACGTAGAAATGATCATGACTTTCATACTGGTTGCAATTACTCGTTTTATACGATGGAAAAACTGTTGTATTTATATTGTATTTTATGCTTCTGGCGTTGACTTCTAAGGCACTAACTGTTCGATCTGGTGGAGCACCGCCCTAGAGTGAAGCTTAGGTTGCCCGGAACATAGAAATGACCATAACCTTCACACTGGTGGCTATTATTCGTTTTATTCGATGGAAAAACTGTTATATTTATATTGTATTTTATGTTTCTAGCGCTGACTTCATAGGCCCTAGCTATTCGATCTGGTGGAACACGCCCTAGAGTGAAGTCTAGGTTGCCCGGAACGTAGAAATGACCATCACTTTCACAATGGTTGCAATTATTCATATTATAGGATGGAAAACCTGTAGTATTTAGATTGTATTTTATGCTCCTGGTGTTGACTTCTTAGGCCCTAACTATTCGATCTGGTGGAGCAACGCCCTAGAGTGAAGCCTAGGTTGCCCGGAACGTAGAAATGACCATAACTTTCACACAGGTTGCTATTATTCGTTTTAAGACGATGGAACAACTGTTGTATTTATATTGTATTTTACGCTTCTGGCGTTCACTTCTTAGGCCCTAACTATTCGATCGGGTGGAACAACGCCCTAGGGTGAAGCCTAAGGTGTCCGGAACGTAGAAATGACCATCACTTTCAAACTGGTTGCAATTACTCCTGTTATATGATGGAAAAACTGTTGTATTTTTATTGCATTTGATGCTTCGGGCGTTGACTTCTAAGGCACTAACTATTCAATCTGTTGGAGCAACGCCCTAGGGTGAATCCTAGGTTGCCCGGAAAGTAGAAATGAAAATAACTTTCACACTGGTTGCAATTATTCCTTTTATACGATGGAAAAACTGTTGTATTTATATTGTATTTTATGCTTCTGGCGTTGACTTCTGAGGCACTAACTATTCGATCTGCTGGAGCAACGCCCTAGAGTGAAGCCTTGGTTTCCCGGAACGTAGAAATGATCATGACTTTCATACTGGTTGCAATTATTCGTTTTATACGATGGAAAAACTGTTGTATTTATATTGTATTTTATGCTTCTGGCGTTGACTTCTAAGGCACTAACTGTTCGATCTGGTGGAGCACCGCCCTAGAGTGAAGCTTAGGTTGCCCGGAACATAGAAATGACCATAACCTTCACACTGGTGGCTATTATTCGTTTTATTCGATGGAAAAACTGTTATATTTATATTGTATTTTATGCTTCTAGCGCTGACTTCATAGGCCCTAGCTATTCGATCTGGTGGAACACGCCCTAGAGTGAAGTCTAGGTTGCCCGGACCGTAGAAATGACCATCACTTTCACAATGGTTGCAATTATTCATATTATAGGATGGAAAACCTGTAGTATTTAGATTGTATTTTATGCTCCTGGTGTTGACTTCTTAGGCCCTAACTATTCGATCTGGTGGAGCAACGCCCTAGAGTGAAGCCTAGGTTGCCCGGAACGTAGAAGTGACCACAACTTTCACACAGGTTGCTATTATTCGTTTTAAGACGATGGAACAACTGTTGTATTTATATAGTATTTTACGCTTCTGGCGTTCACTTCTTAGGCCCTAACTATTCGATCGGGTGGAACAACGCCCTAGGGTGAAGCCTAGGTTGCCCGGAAAGTAGAAATGACCATAACTTTCAAACTGGTTGCAATTATTCCTGTTATACGATGGAAAAACTGTTGTATTTATATTGTATTTTATGCTTCTGGCGTTCACTTCTTAGGCACTAACTTTTCAATCTGTTGGAGCAACGCCCTAGGGTGGATCCTAGGTTGCCCGGGAAGTAGAAATGACCATAACTTTCATACTGGTTGCAATTATCCGTTTTATACGAAGGAAAAGCTGTTGCTTGTATATTGTATTTTATGCTTCTAGCGTTGACTTCTTAGGCCATAACTATTCGATCTGGTGGAGCAACGCCTTAGAGTGAAGCCTTGGTTTCCCGGAACGTAGAAATTACCATCACTTTCATACTGGTTGTAATTATTCGTTTTATACGACGGAAAAACTGTTGTGCTTATATTGTATTTTATGCTTGTGGCGTTGAATTCTAAGGCACTAACTATTCGATCTGGTGGGGCAACGCCCTAGAGTGAAGTCTAGGTTGCCCGGAACGTAGAAGTGACCATAACTTTCACACTGGTTGCAATTATCCGGTTTATACGATGGAAAAACTGTTGTATTTAAATTGTATTTTATGCTTCTGGCGTTCACTTCTTAGGCACTAACTTTTCAATCTGTTGGAGCAACGCCCTAGGGTGAATCCTAGGTTGCCCGGGAAGTAGAAATGACCATAACTTTCATACTGGTTGCAATTATCCGTTTTATACGAAGGAAAAACTGTTGTATTTATATGGTATTTTATGCTTCTGGCGTTCACTTCTTAGGCCTTAACCATTCGATCTGGTGGAGCAACGCACTAGAGTGAAGTCTAGGTTGCCCGGAACGAAGAAATGACCATCACTTTCAAACTAGTTACAATTATTCCTGTTATACGATGGAAAAACTGTTGCATTTTTATTGCATTTTATGCTTCGGGCGTTGACTTCTAAGGCCCTAACTATTCGATCTGGTGGAGCAACGCCCTAGAGTGAAGCCTAGGTATCCCGGAACGTGGAAATGACCATAACTTTCACACAGATAGCAATTATTCGTTCTATACATGGAAAAACTGTTCTATTTATTTTGTATTTTATGCTTCTGGCGTTGACTTCTTAGGCCCTGTCTATTCGATCTGGTGGAACAACGCCATAGATTGAAGCCTAGGTTGCCCGGATAGTAGAAATGACCATAACTTTCATAGTGGTTGCAATTATTCGTTTTATACGATGGAAAAACTGTTGTATTTATATTGTATTTTATGCTTCTGGCATTGGCTTCTGAGGCCCTAACTATTCGATCTGTTGGAGCAACGCCCTAGGGTGAATCCTAGGTTGCCCGGGAAGTAGAAATGACCATAACTTTCATACTGGTTTCAATTATCCGTTTTATACGAAGGAAAAACTTTTGTATTTATATGGTATTTTATGCTTCTGGCGTTCACTTCTTAGGCCTTAACCATTCGATCTGGTGGAGCAACGCACTAGAGTGAAGTCTAGGTTGCCCGGAACGAAGAAATGACCATCACTTTCAAACTGGTTACAATTATTCCTGTTATACGATGGAAAAACTGTTGTATTTTTATTGCATTTTATGCTTCGGGCGTTGACTTCTAAGGCACTAACTATTCAATCTGTTGGAGCAACGCCCTAGGGTGAATCCTAGGTTGCCCGGAAAGTAGAAATGAAAATAACTTTCACACTGGTTGCAATTATTCGTTTTATACGATGGAAAAACTGTTGTATTTATATTGTATTTTATGCTTCTGGCGTTGACTTCTGAGGCACTAACTATTCGATCTGCTGGAGCAACGCCCTAGAGTGAAGCCTTGGTTTCCCGGTACGTAGAAATGATCATGACTTTCATACTGGTTGCAATTATTCGTTTTATACGATGGAAAAACTGTTGTATTTATATTGTATTTTATGCTTCTGGCGTCGACTTCTAAGGCACTAACTGTTCGATCTGGTGGAGCACCGCCCTAGAGTGAAGCTTAGGTTGCCCGGAACATAGAAATGACCATAACCTTCACACTGGTGGCTATTATTCGTTTTATTCGATGGAAAAACTGTTATATTTATATTGTATTTTATGCTTCTAGCGCTGACTTCATAGGCCCTAGCTATTCGATCTGGTGGAACACGCCCTAGAGTGAAGTCTAGGTTGCCCGGAACGTAGAAATGACCATCACTTTCACAATGGTTGCAATTATTCATATTATAGGATGGAAAACCTGTAGTATTTAGATTGTATTTTATGCTCCTGGTGTTGACTTCTTAGGCCCTAACTATTCGATCTGGTGGAGCAACGCCCTAGAGTGAAGCCTAGGTTGCCCGGAACGTAGAAGTGACCATAACTTTCACACAGGTTGCTATTATTCGTTTTAAGACGATGGAACAACTGTTGTATTTATATTGTATTTTACGCTTCTGGCGTTCACTTGTTAGGCCCTAACTATTCGATCGGGTGGAACAACGCCCTAGGGTGAAGCCTAGGTTGCCGGAAAGTAGAAATGACCATAACTTTCAAACTGGTTGCAATTATTCCTGTTATACGATGGAAAAACTGTTGTATTTATATTGTATTTTATGCTTCTGGCGTTCACTTCTTAGGCACTAACTTTTCAATCTGTTGGAGCAACGCCCTAGGGTGGATCCTAGGTTGCCCGGGAAGTAGAAATGACCATAACTTTCATACTGGTTGCAATTATCCGTTTTATACGAAGGAAAAGCTGTTGCTTGTATATTGTATTTTATGCTTCTAGCGTTGACTTCTTAGGCCATAACTATTCGATCTGGTGGAGCAACGCCTTAGAGTGAAGCCTTGGTTTCCCGGAACGTAGAAATTACCATCACTTTCATACTGGTTGTAATTATTCGTTTTATACGACGGAAAAACTGTTGTGCTTATATTGTATTTTATGCTTGTGGCGTTGAATTCTAAGGCACTAACTATTCGATCTGGTGGGGCAACGCCCTAGAGTGAAGTCTAGGTTGCCCGGAACGTAGAAGTGACCATAACTTTCACACTGGTTGCAATTATCCGGTTTATACGATGGAAAAACTGTTGTATTTATATTGTATTTTATGCTTCTGGCGTTCACTTCTTAGGCACTAACTTTTCAATCTGTTGGAGCAACGCCCTAGGGTGAATCCTAGGTTGCCGGGGAAGTAGAAATGACCATAACTTTCATACTGGTTGCAATTATCCGTTTTATACGAAGGAAAAACTGTTGTATTTATATGGTATTTTATGCTTCTGGCGTTCACTTCTTAGGCCTTAACCATTCGATCTGGTGGAGCAACGCACTAGAGTGAAGTCTAGGTTGCCCGGAACGAAGAAATGACCATCACTTTCAAACTGGTTACAATTATTCCTGTTATACGATGGAAAAACTGTTGTATTTTTATTGCATTTTATGCTTCGGGCGTTGACTTCTAAGGCCCGAAATATTCGATCTGGTGGAGCAACGCCCTAGAGTGAAGCCTAGGTATTCCGGAACGTGGAAATGACCATAACTTTCACACAGATAGCAATTATTCGTTCTATACATGGAAAAACTGTTGTATTTATATTGTATTTTATGCTTCTGGCGTTGGCTTCTGAGGCCCTAACTATTCGATCTCTTGGAGCAACGCCCTAGGGTGAAGCCTTGGTCGCCCGGAAAGTAGAAATGTCCATAACTTTCATACTGGTTGCAATTATTCGTTTTATATGATGGAAAAACTGTTGTATTTATATTGTATTTTATGCTTCTGGCGTTCACTTCTTAGGCCCTAACTATTCGATCTGGTGGATCAACGCCCTAGGGTGAAGCCTAGGTTGCCGGAAAGTAGAAATGACCATAACACTCATACTGGTTGCAATTATTCGTTTTATACGATGGAAAAACTGTTGTATTCATATTGTATTTTATGCTTCGGGCGTTGACTTCTAAGGCCCTAACTATTCAATCTGTTGGGTCAACGTCCTAGAATGAAGCCTAGGTTGCTCGGAATGTAGAAATGACCATAACATTCACACTGGTTGAAATTATTCGTTTTATACGATTGAAAAGCTGTTGCACCTTTATTGTATTTTATGCTTCTGGAGTAGACTTCTAAGGCCCTATCTATTCGAGCTGGTGGAGCAACGCCCTAGAGTGAAGCCTAGGTTGCCCGGAACGTAGAAATGACCATCACTTTCAAACTGGTTGCAATTATTCGCTTTATACGATGGAAAAACTGTTGTATTTATATTGTTTTTATGCTTCTGGCGTTGACTTCTAATGCACTAACTATTCGATCTGGTGGAGCAACGCCCTAGAGTGAAGCCGAGGTTGCCCGGAACGTAGAAATGACAATCACATTCAAACTGGTTGCAATTATTCCTGTTATAGGATGGAAAGACTGTTGTATTTTTATAGTATTTTGTGCTACGGGCGTTGACTTCTAAGGCCCTAACTATTCGATCTGGTGGAGCAACGCCCTAGAGTGAAGCCTAGGTTGCCCGGAACGTAGAAATGACCAGAACTTTCACACTGGTTGCTATTATTCGTTTTATACGATGGAAAAACTGTTATATTTATATTGTATTTTATGCTTCTGGCGTTGACTTCTTAGGCCCTACCTTTTCGATCTGGTGGAACAACGCCCTAGAGTGTAGCCTAGGTTGCCCGGAACGTAGAAATGACCATCACTTTCACACCGGTTGCAATTATTCCTGTTATACGATGGAAAAGCTCTTGTATATTTAATGTATTTTATGCTTCGGGCGTTGACTTCTATGGCCCTACCTATTCGATCTGGTGGAGCAACGCCCTACAGTCAAGCCTAGGTTGCCCGGAACGTAGAAATGAACATAACTTTCACACTGGTAGCAATTATTCGTTTTATACAATGGAAAAACTGTTCCATTTATTTTGTATTTTATGCTTCGGGCGTTGACTTCTATGGCCCGACCTATTCGATCTGGTGGAGCAACACCCTAAAGTCAAGCCTAGGTTGCAAGGAACGTAGAAATGACCATAACTTTCACACTGGTCGCTATTATTCGTTTTATACGATGGTGAAACTGTTATATTTATATTGTGTTTTATGCTTCTGGCGTTGCCTTCTTAGGCCCTAGCTGTTCGATCTGGTGGAACAACGCCCTAGAGTGAAGCCTAGGTTGCCCGGAACGTAGAAATGACCATAACTTTCACACTGGTTGCTATTATTCGTTCTATACGATGGAAAAGCTGTTATATTTATATTGTATCTTATGCTTCTGGCGTTGACTTCTTAGGCCCTAACAATTCGAGCTGGTGGAACAACGCCCTAGAGTGAAGCCTAGGTTGCCTGGAACGTACAAATGACCATCACCTTCACAAGGGTTATAATTATTCCTGTTACAGGATGGAAAGACTGTTGCATTTTTATTGTATTTTATGCTTCAGACGTTGACTTATGAGGCCGTAGCTATTCGATGTGGTGGAAGAACGCCATAGAGTGAAGCCTAGGTTGCCCGGAACGTAGAAATGACCATAACTTTCATACTGGTGGCAATTATTCGTTCTATATGATGGAAAAACTGTTGTATTTATATTGTATTTTATGCCGCTGGCGTTCACTTCTTAGGCCCTAGCTATTCGATCTGGTGGAACAACGCCCTGAGGTGAAGCCTAGGTTGCCCGGAACGTAGAAATGACCATAACTTTCACACTGGTTGCTATTATTTGTTTTATACGATGGAAAAACTGTTATATTTATATTGTACTTTATGCTTCTGGCGTTGCCTTCTTAGGCTCTAACTGTTCGATCTGGTAGAACATTGCCTAGAGTGAAGCCTAGGTTACCCGAAACGTAGAAATGACCAGTACTTTCACACTGTTTGCAGTGACTCCTGTTATACGATGGAAAAACTGTTGCATCTTTATTGAATTTTATGCTTATGTCGTTGACTTCTAAGGCCCTAACTATGCTATCTGGTGTATCAACGCCCTAGCGTGAAGCCTAGGTTGCTCGGAGTGCAAAAATGACCTTTACTTTTGCAATGTTTGCAATTATTCATGTTATACGTTAGAAAAACTGTTGTACTTATATTGTATCTTATGCTTCAGGCGTTCACCTCTTATGCCATAAATATTCCATCTGGTGGAACAACGACCTAGGGTGAAGCCTAGGTTGCCCGGAACGTAGAAATGGAAATAACTTTCACACCGGTAGCAATTATTCGTTTTATACGATGGAAAAACAGTTCTACTTATTTTGTAATTTATGCTTCGGCCGTTGACTTCTAAGGCCCTAACTATTCGAGCTGGTGGAGCAACGCCCTAGAGTGAAGCCTAGGTTGCCCGGAACGTAGAAATGACCATCACTTTCAAACTGGTTGCAATTATTCGCTTTATACGATGGAAAAACTGTTGTATTTATATTGTTTTTTATGCTTCTGGCGTTGACTTCTAAGGCACTAACTATTCGATCTGGTGGAGCAACGCCCTAGAGTGAAGCCGAGGTTGCCCGGAACGTAGAAATGACAATCACATTCAAACTGGTTGCAATTATTCCGGTTATATGATGAAAGAACTGTTGTATCTTTATTGCATTTTATGCTTCGGGCATTGACTTCTAAGGCCCTAACTATTCAATCTGTTGAAGCAACGCCCTGGGGTGTAGCCTAGGTTGCCCGGAAAGTAGAAATGACCACAACTTTCATACTGGTTGCAATTACTCGTTTTATATGATGGAAAAACTGTTGTATTTATATTGTATTTTATGCTTCTGGCGTTCACTTCTTAGGCCCTAACTATTCGATCTGGTGGAACAACGCCCTAGGGAGAAGCCTAGGTTGCCCGGAACGTAGAAATGACCATAACTTTTACACTGGAAGCCATTATTCGTTTTATACGATGGAAAAACTGTTCTATTAATTTTGTATTTTATGCTTTGGGCGTTGACTTCTAAGGCCCTAACTGTTTGATCTGGTGGTGCAACGCCCTAGAGTGAAGCCGAGGTTGCCCGGAACGTAGAAATGACCATCACTTTCAAACTGTTTGCAATTACTCCTGTTATATAATGGAAAAACTGTTGTATTTTTATTGCATATTGTGCTTCGGGCATTGACTTCTAAGGCCCTAATTATTCAATCTGTTGGAGCAACGCCCTAGGGTGTAGCCTAGGTTGCTCGGAACGTAGAAATGACCATAACTTTCATACTGGTTGCAATTATTCGTTTTATATGATGGAAAAACTGTTGCATTTATATTGTATTTTATGCTGCTGGCGTTCACTTCTTAGGCACTAACTATTCGATCTGGTGGAACAACGCCCTGGTGTGAAGCCTAGGTTGCCGGGAACGTAGAAATGACCATAACTTTCACACTGGTCGCTATTATTCGTTTTATACGATGGTGAAACTGTTATATTTATATTGTCTTTTATGCTTCTGGCGTTGCCTTCTTAGGCCCTAGCTGTTCGATCTGGTGGAACAACGCCCTAGAGTGAAGCCTAGGTTGCCCGGAACGTAGAAATGACCATAACTTTCACACTGGTTGCTATTATTCGTTCTATACGATGGTGAAACTGTTATATTTATATTGTCTTTTATGCTTCAGACGTTGACTTATGAGGCCGTAGCTATTCGATGTGGTGGAAGAACGCCATAGAGTGAAGCCTAGGTTGCCCGGAACGTAGAAATGACCATAACTTTCATACTGGTGGCAATTATTCGTTCTATATGATGGAAAAACTGTTGTATTTATATTGTATTTTATGCCGCTGGCGTTCACTTCTTAGGCCCTAGCTATTCGATCTGGTGGAACAACGCCCTGAGGTGAAGCCTAGGTTGCCCGGAACGTAGAAATGACCATAACTTTCACACTGGTTGCTATTATTTGTTTTATACGATGGAAAAACTGTTATATTTATATTGTACTTTATGCTTCTGGCGTTGCCTTCTTAGGCTCTAACTGTTCGATCTGGTAGAACATTGCCCTAGAGTGAAGCCTAGGTTACCCGAAACGTAGAAATGACCAGTACTTTCACACTGTTTGCAGTGACTCCTGTTATACGATGGAAAAACTGTTGCATCTTTATTGAATTTTATGCTTATGTCGTTGACTTCTAAGGCCCTAACTATGCTATCTGGTGTATCAACGCCCTAGCGTGAAGCCTAGGTTGCTCGGAGTGTAAAAATGACCTTTACTTTTGCAATGTTTGCAATTATTCATGTTATACGTTAGAAAAACTGTTGTACTTATATTGTATCTTATGCTTCAGGCGTTCACCTCTTATGCCATAAATATTCCATCTGGTGGAACAACGACCTAGGGTGAAGCCTAGGTTGCCCGGAACGTAGAAATGGAAATAACTTTCACACCGGTAGCAATTATTCGTTTTATACGATGGAAAAACAGTTCTACTTATTTTGTAATTTATGCTTCGGCCGTTGACTTCTAAGGCCCTAACTATTCGAGCTGGTGGAGCAACGCCCTAGAGTGAAGCCTAGGTTGCCCGGAACGTAGAAATGACCATCACTTTCAAACTGGTTGCAATTATTCGCTTTATACGATGGAAAAACGGTTGTATTTATATTGTTTTTTATGCTTCTGGCGTTGACTTCTAAGGCACTAACTATTCGATCTGGTGGAGCAACGCCCTAGAGTGAAGCCGAGGTTGCCCGGAACGTAGAAATGACAATCACATTCAAACTGGTTGCAATTATTCCGGTTATATGATGAAAGAACTGTTGTATCTTTATTGCATTTTATGCTTCGGGCATTGACTTCTAAGGCCCTAACTATTCAATCTGTTGAAGCAACGCCCTAGGGTGTAGCCTAGGTTGCCCGGAAAGTAGAAATGACCACAACTTTCATACTGGTTGCAATTACTCGTTTTATATGATGGAAAAACTGTTGTATTTATATTGTATTTTATGCTTCTGGCGTTCACTTCTTAGGCCCTAACTATTCGATCTGGTGGAACAACGCCCTAGGGAGAAGCCTAGGTTGCCCGGAACGTAGAAATGACCATAACTTTTACACTGGAAGCCATTATTCGTTTTATACGATGGAAAAACTGTTCTATTAATTTTGTATTTTATGCTTTGGGCGTTGACTTCTAAGGCCCTAACTGTTTGATCTGGTGGTGCAACGCCCTAGAGAGAAGCCTAGGTTGCCCGGAACGATGAAATGGAAATAACTTTCACACCGGTAGCAATTATTCGTTTTATACGATGGAAAAACAGTTCTATTTATTTTGTATTTTGTGCTTCGGCCGTTGACTTCTAAGGACCTAACTCTTCGATCTGTTGGAGCAACGCCCTAGGGTGAAGCCTAGGTTGCCGGAAAGTAGAAATGACCATAACACTCATACTGGTTGCAATTAATTGTTTTATACGATGGAAAAACTGTTGTATTTATATTGTATTTTATGCTTCGGGCGTTGACTTCTAAGACCCTAACTATTCAATCTGTTGGGTCAACGCCCTAGAATGAAGCCTAGGTTGCTCGGAATGTAGAAATGACCATAACATTCACACTGGTTGAAATTATTCGTTTTATACGATGGAAAAGCTGTTGCATCTTTATTGTATTTTATGCTTCTGGGGTAGACTTCTAAGGCCCTAACTATTCGATATGGTGGAGCAACGCCCTAGAGTGAAGCCTAGGTTGCCCGGAACGTAGAAATGACCATCACTGTCAAACTGGTTGCAATTATTCCGGCTATATGACGGAAGAACTGTTGTATCTTTATTGCATTTTATGCTTCGGGCATTGACTTCTAAGGCCCTAACAATTCAATCTGTTGGAGCAACGCCCTAGGGTGAAGCCTAGGTTGCCACGAACTTAGAAATGACCATAACTTTCACACTGGTTGCTATTATTCGTCTTATACGATGGAAAAACTGTTATATTTATATTGTATTTTATGCTTCTGGCGGTGCCTTCTTAGGCCCTAAATGTTCGATCTGTTGGAGCAACGCCCTAGAGTGAAGCCTAGGTTGCCCGGAACGTAGAAATGATCATCACTTTCAAACTGGTTGCAATTAATCCTTTTATACGGTGGAAAAACTGTTGTATTTATATTGCATTTTATGCTTCGGGCGTAGACTTCTATGGCCCTACCTATTCGATCTGGAGGAGCAACACCCTACAGTGAAGCCTAGGTTGCCCGGAACGTAGATATGACCATAACCTTCACACAGGTTGCAATTATTCGTTTTCTACGATGGAAAAGCTGTTGTATTTATATTGTATTTTATGCTTCCGGTGTTGACTTCTTAGACCCTAACTCTTCGATCTGGTGGAGCAACGCCTCAGAGTTAAGTCTAGGATGCCCGAAACGTGAAATGATCGTTACTTTCGCACTGGTTGCAATTAGTCGTGCTATACAATGGAAAAACTGTTGTATTTATACTGTATTTTATGCTTCTGGCGTTGACTTCTGAGGCCGTAGCTATTCGTTGTGGTGGAGCAACGCCCTAGAGTGAGGCCTAGGTTGCCCAGAACGTAGAAATGACCATCACTTTCACACTGGTTGCAATTATTCCTGTTATACGATGGAAAAACTCTTATATATTTATTGTATTTTATGCTTCGGGCGTTGACTTCCATGGCCCTACCTATTCGATGTGGTGGAGCAACACCCTACAGTGAAGCCTAGGTTGTCAGAAACGTAGAAATGAACATAACTTTCACACTGGTAGCAATTATTCGTTTTATACAATGGAAAAACTGTTCTATTTATTTTGTATTTTATGCTTCGTGCGTTGACTTCTAAGGCCCTAACTATTCGATCTGGTGGAGCAACGCCCTAAAGTGAAACCTAGGTTGCCCGGAACGTAGAAATTACCATAACTTTCACACTGGTAGGAATTATTCGTTTTATACGATGGAACAACTGTTCTATTTATTTTGTATTTCATGCTTCGGGCGTTGACTTCTAAGGCCCTAACTATTCAATCTGTTGGAACAACGCCCCAGGGTGAAGCCTAGGTTGCCCGGAAAGTAGAAATAACCATAACTTTCATACTGGTTGCAATTATTCGTTTTATACGATGGAAAAACTGTTTTACTTATATTGTATTATATGCTTCTGGCGTTGACTTTTAGGGCACTAACTATTCGATCTGGTGGAGCAGCGCCCTAGGGTGAAGCCTAGGTTGCCGGCACGTAGAAATGACCATTACTTTTACACTGGTTTCAATTATTCGTTTTATACGATGGAAAAACTGTTTTATTTATATTGTATTTTATGCTTCTGGCGCTGACTTTTAGGGCACTAACTATCCGATCTGGTGGAGAAGCGCCCTAGGGTGAAGCCTAGGTTGCCGGCACGTAGAAATGACCATTACTTTTACACTGGTTTCAATTATTCGTTTTATACGATGGAAAAACTGTTGCATCTTTATTGTATTTTATGCTTCGGGCGTTGACTTCTAAGGCCCTAACTATTCCATCTGGTGGAGCAACGTCCTAGAGTGAAGCCTAGGTTGCCCCGAAAGTAGAAATGACTATAACTTTCACACTGGCTGCAATTATTCGTTTTATACGATGGAAAACCTGTTGTATTTATACCGTATTTTATGCTTCTGGCGTTGACTTCTTATGCCCTAACTATTCCATCTGGTGGAACAACACCATAGGGTGATGCCTAGGTTGCCCGAAACGTAGAAATGACCATAACTTTCACATCGGTAGCAATTATTCGTTTTATACGATGGAAAAACTGTTCTATTTATTTTGTATTTCATGCTTCGGGCGTTGACTTCTAAGGCCCTAACTATTCAATCTGTTGGAACAACGCCCCAGGGTGAAGCCTAGGCTGCCCGGAAAGTAGAAATAACCATAACTTTCATACTGGTTGCAATTATTCGTTTTATACGATGGAAAAACTGTTTTACTTATATTGTATTTTATGCTTCTGGCGTTGACTTTTAGGGCACTAACTATTCGATCTGGTGGAGCAACGCCCTAGAGTGAAGCCTAGGTTGCCCGGAACGTAGAAATGACCATAACTTTTACACTGGAAGCCATTATTCGTTTTATACGATGGAAAAACTGTTCTATTAATTTTGTATTTTATGCTTTGGGCGTTGACTTCTAAGGCCCTAACTGTTTGATCTGGTGGTGCAACGCCCTAGAGTGAAGCCGAGGTTGCCCGGAACGTAGAAATGACCATCACTTTCAAACTGTTTGCAATTACTCCTGTTATATAATGGAAAAACTGTTGTATTTTTATTGCATATTGTGCTTCGGGCATTGACTTCTAAGGCCCTAATTATTCAATCTGTTGGAGCAACGCCCTAGGGTGTAGCCTAGGTTGCTCGGAACGTAGAAATGACCATAACTTTCATACTGGTTGCAATTATTCGTTTTATATGATGGAAAAACTGTTGCATTTATATTGTATTTTATGCTGCTGGCGTTCACTTCTTAGGCACTAACTATTCGATCTGGTGGAACAACGCCCTGGTGTGAAGCCTAGGTTGCCGGGAACGTAGAAATGACCATAACTTTCACACTGGTCGCTATTATTCGTTTTATACTTTGGTGAAACTGTTATATTTATATTGTCTTTTATGCTTCTGGCGTTGCCTTCTTAGGCCCTAGCTGTTCGATCTGGTGGAACAACGCCCTAGAGTGAAGCCTAGGTTGCCCGGAACGTAGAAATGACCATAACTTTCACACTGGTTGCTATTATTCGTTCTATACGATGGAAAAGCTGTTATATTTATATTGTATCTTATGCTTCTGGCGTTGACTTCTTAGGCCCTAACAATTCGAGCTGGTGGAACAACGCCCTAGAGTGAAGCCTAGGTTGCCTGGAACGTACAAATGACCATCACCTTCACAAGGGTTGCAATTATTCCTGTTACAGGATGGAAAGACTGTTGCATTTTTATTGTATTTTATGCTTCAGACGTTGACTTATGAGGCCGTAGCTATTCGATGTGGTGGAAGAACGCCATAGAGTGAAGCCTAGGTTGCCCGGAACGTAGAAATGACCATAACTTTCATACTGGTGGCAATTATTCGTTCTATATGATGGAAAAACTGTTGTATTTATATTGTATTTTATGCCGCTGGCGTTCACTTCTTAGGCCCTAGCTATTCGATCTGGTGGAACAACGCCCTGAGGTGAAGCCTAGGTTGCCCGGAACGTAGAAATGACCATAACTTTCACACTGGTTGCTATTATTTGTTTTATACGATGGAAAAACTGTTATATTTATATTGTACTTTATGCTTCTGGCGTTGCCTTCTTAGGCTCTAACTGTTCGATCTGGTAGAACATTGCCCTAGAGTGAAGCCTAGGTTACCCGAAACGTAGAAATGACCAGTACTTTCACACTGTTTGCAGTGACTCCTGTTATACGATGGAAAAACTGTTGCATCTTTATTGAATTTTATGCTTATGTCGTTGACTTCTAAGGCCCTCACTATGCTATCTGGTGTATCAACGCCCTAGCGTGAAGCCTAGGTTGCTCGGAGTGTAAAAATGACCTTTACTTTTGCAATGTTTGCAATTATTCATGTTATACGTTAGAAAAACTGTTGTACTTATATTGTATCTTATGCTTTAGGCGTTCACCTCTTATGCCATAAATATTCCATCTGGTGGAACAACGACCTAGGGTGAAGCCTAGGTTGCCCGGAACGTAGAAATGGAAATAACTTTCACACCGGTAGCAATTATTCGTTTTATACGATGGAAAAACAGTTCTACTTATTTTGTAATTTATGCTTCGGCCGTTGACTTCTAAGGCCCTAACTATTCGAGCTGGTGGAGCAACGCCCTAGAGTGAAGCCTAGGTTGCCCGGAACGTAGAAATGACCATCACTTTCAAACTGGTTGCAATTATTCGCTTTATACGATGGAAAAACTGTTGTATTTATATTGTTTTTTATGCTTCTGGCGTTGACTTCTAAGGCACTAACTATTCGATCTGGTGGAGCAACGCCCTAGAGTGAAGCCGAGGTTGCCCGGAACGTAGAAATGACAATCACATTCAAACTGGTTGCAATTATTCCGGTTATATGATGAAAGAACTGTTGTATCTTTATTGCATTTTATGCTTCGGGCATTGACTTCTAAGGCCCTAACTATTCAATCTGTTGAAGCAACGCCCTAGGGTGTAGCCTAGGTTGCCCGGAAAGTAGAAATGACCACAACTTTCATACTGGTTGCAATTACTCGTTTTATATGATGGAAAAACTGTTGTATTTATATTGTATTTTATGCTTCTGGCGTTCACTTCTTAGGCCCTAACTATTCGATCTGGTGGAACAACGCCCTAGGGAGAAGCCTAGGTTGCCCGGAACGTAGAAATGACCATAACTTTTACACTGGAAGCCATTATTCGTTTTATACGATGGAAAAACTGTTCTATTAATTTTGTATTTTATGCTTTGGGCGTTGACTTCTAAGGCCCTAACTGTTTGATCTGGTGGTGCAACGCCCTAGAGAGAAGCCTAGGTTGCCCGGAACGATGAAATGGAAATAACTTTCACACCGGTAGCAATTATTCGTTTTATACGATGGAAAAACAGTTCTATTTATTTTGTATTTTGTGCTTCGGCCGTTGACTTCTAAGGACCTAACTCTTCGATCTGTTGGAGCAACGCCCTAGGGTGAAGCCTAGGTTGCCGGAAAGTAGAAATGACCATAACACTCATACTGGTTGCAATTAATTGTTTTATACGATGGAAAAACTGTTGTATTTATATTGTATTTTATGCTTCGGGCGTTGACTTCTAAGGCCCTAACTATTCAATCTGTTGGGTCAACGCCCTAGAATGAAGCCTAGGTTGCTCGGAATGTAGAAATGACCATAACATTCACACTGGTTGAAATTATTCGTTTTATACGATGGAAAAGCTGTTGCATCTTTATTGTATTTTATGCTTCTGGGGTAGACTTCTAAGGCCCTAACTATTCGATCTGGTGGAGCAACGCCCTAGAGTGAAGCCTAGGTTGCCCGGAACGTAGAAATGACCATCACTGTCAAACTGGTTGCAATTATTCCGGCTATATGACGGAAGAACTGTTGTATCTTTATTGCATTTTATGCTTCGGGCATTGACTTCTAAGGCCCTAACAATTCAATCTGTTGGAGCAACGCCCTAGGGTGAAGCCTAGGTTGCCACGAACTTAGAAATGACCATAACTTTCACACTGGTTGCTATTATTCGTCTTATACGATGGAAAAACTGTTATATTTATATTGTATTTTATGCTTCTGGCGGTGCCTTCTTAGGCCCTAAATGTTCGATCTGTTGGAGCAACGCCCTAGAGTGAAGCCTAGGTTGCCCGGAACGTAGAAATGATCATCACTTTCAAACTGGTTGCAATTAATCCTTTTATACGATGGAAAAACTGTTGTATTTATATTGCATTTTATGCTTCGGGCGTAGACTTCTATGGCCCTACCTATTCGATCTGGAGGAGCAACACCCTACAGTGAAGCCTAGGTTGCCCGGAACGTAGATATGACCATAACCTTCACACAGGTTGCAATTATTCGTTTTATACAATGGAAAAACTGTTCTATTTATTTTGTATTTTATGCTTCGTGCGTTGACTTCTAAGGCCCTAACTATTCGATCTGGTGGAGCAACGCCTCAGAGTTAAGTCTAGGATGCCCGAAACGTGAAATGATCGTTACTTTCGCACTGGTTGCAATTAGTCGTGCTATACAATGGAAAAACTGTTGTATTTATACTGTATTTTATGCTTCTGGCGTTGACTTCTGAGGCCGTAGCTATTCGTTGTGGTGGAGCAACGCCCTAGAGTGAGGCCTAGGTTGCCCAGAACGTAGAAATGACCATCACTTTCACACTGGTTGCAATTATTCCTGTTGTACGATGGAAAAACTCTTATATATTTATTGTATTTTATGCTTCGGGCGTTGACTTCCATGGCCCTACCTATTCGATTTGGTGGAGCAACACCCTACAGTGAAGCCTAGGTTGTCAGAAACGTAGAAATGAACATAACTTTCACACTGGTAGCAATTATTCGTTTTATACAATGGAAAAACTGTTCTATTTATTTTGTATTTTATGCTTCGTGCGTTGACTTCTAAGGCCCTAACTATTCGATCTGGTGGAGCAACGCCCTAGAGTGAAACCTAGGTTGCCCGGAACGTAGAAATTACCATAACTTTCACACTGGTAGGAATTATTCGTTTTATACGATGGAACAACTGTTCTATTTATTTTGTATTTCATGCTTCGGGCGTTGACTTCTAAGGCCCTAGCTATTCAATCTGTTGGAACAACGCCCCAGGGTGAAGCCTAGGTTGCCCGGAAAGTAGAAATAACCATAACTTTCATACTGGTTGCAATTATTCGTTTTATACGATGGAAAAACTGTTTTATTTATATTGTATTTTATGCTTCTGGCGCTGACTTTTAGGGCACTAACTATTCGATCTGGTGGAGAAGCGCCCTAGGGTGAAGCCTAGGTTGCCGGCACGTAGAAATGACCATTACTTTTACACTGGTTTCAATTATTCGTTTTATACGATGGAAAAACTGTTGCATCTTTATTGTATTTTATGCTTCGGGCGTTGACTTCTAAGGCCCTAACTATTCCATCTGGTGGAGCAACGTCCTAGAGTGAAGCCTAGGTTGCCCCGAAAGTAGAAATGACTATAACTTTCACACTGGCTGCAATTATTCGTTTTATACGATGGAAAACCTGTTGTATTTATACCGTATTTTATGCTTCTGGCGTTGACTTCTTATGCCCTAACTATTCCATCTGGTGGAACAACACCATAGGGTGATGCCTAGGTTGCCCGAAACGTAGAAATGACCATAACTTTCACATCGGTAGCAATTATTCGTTTTATACGATGGAAAAACTGTTCTATTTATTTTGTATTTCATGCTTCGGGCGTTGACTTCTAAGGCCCTAACTATTCAATCTGTTGGAACAACGCCCCAGGGTGAAGCCTAGGCTGCCCGGAAAGTAGAAATAACCATAACTTTCATACTGGTTGCAATTATTCGTTTTATACGATGGAAAAACTGTTTTACTTATATTGTATTTTATGCTTCTGGCGTTGACTTTTAGGGCACTAACTATTCGATCTGGTGGAGCAACGCCCTAGAGTGATGCCTAGGTTGCCCGGAACGTAGAAATGACCATCTCTTTCACACTGGTTGCTATTATTCGTTCCATACGATGGAAAAACTGTTATATTTATATTGTATCTTATGCTTCTGGCGTTGACGTCTTAGGCCTTAACAATACGTTCTAGTGGAACAACGCCCTAGAGTGAAGCCTAGGTTGCCTGGAACGTACAAATGACCATCACTTTCACACGGGTTGCAATTATTCCTGCTATAGGATGGAAAGGCTGTTGTATTTTTATAGTATTTTATGCTACGGGCGTTGACTTCTAAGGCCCTAACTATTCGATCTGGTGGAGCAACGCCCTAGAGTGAAGCCTAGGTTGCCCGGAACGTAGAAATGACCAGAACTTTCACACTGGTTGCTATTATTCGTTTTATACGATGGAAAAACTGTTATATTTATATTGTATTTTATGCTTCTGGCGTTGACTTCTTAGGCCTTACCTTTTCGATCTGGTGGAACAACGCCCTAGAGTGTAGCCTAGGTTGCCCGGAACGTAGAAATGACCATCACTTTCACACTGGTTGCAATTATTCCTGTTATACGATGGAAAAGCTCATGTATATTTAATGTATTTTATGCTTCGGGCGTTGATTTCTATGGCCCTACCTATTCGATCTGGTGGAGCAACGCCCTACAGTCAAGCCTAGGTTGCCCGGAACGTAGAAATGAACATAACTTTCACACTGGTAGCAATTATTCGTTTTATACAATGGAAAAACTGTTCCATGTATTTTGTATTTTATGCTTCGGGCGTTGACTTCTATGGCCCGACCTATTCGATCTGGTGGAGCAACACCCTAAAGTCAAGCCTAGGTTGCAAGGAACGTAGAAATGACCATAACATTCACACCGGTTGCAATTATTCATGCTATACGTTGGAAAAACTGTTGCATTTTTATTGTAATTTATGCTTCTAGCGTTGACTGCTAAGGCCGTAGCTATTAGATGTGGTGGAGTAACGCCCTAGAGTGACGCCTACGTTGCCTGGGACGTAGAAATGACTATTACTTTCACAATGTTTCCAATTATTCATTTTATACGATGGAAAAACTGTTGTACTTGTATTGTATTTTGTTCTTATGGCGTTGAATTCTAAGTCCCTAGCTATACGATCTGGTGGAGCAACGTCCTATAGTGAAACCTAGGTTGCCCGGAACGTAGAAATTACCATATCTTTCACACTGGTAGGAATTATTCGTTTTATACGATGGAAAAACTGTTGTATTTATAGTGAATTTTATGCTTCTGGCGTTGACTCCTAAGGCCCTAGCTATTCGATTTGGTGGAGCAGCGCCCTAGAGTGAAGCCTAGGTTGCCCGGAACAATGATATGCCATTACTTTCACACTGGTTGCAATATTTCCTGATATACGACGGAAAAACTGTTGCATCTTTATTGTATTTTATGCTTCTGGCGTTGACTTCTAAGGCCCTAACTATTCGATTTGGTGGAGCAACGCCCTAGAGTGAAGCCTAGGTTGCCCGGAAAGTAGAAATGACTATAACTTTCACACTGGTTGCAATTATTCGTTTTATACGATGGAAAAGCTGTTGTATTTATACCGTATTTTATGCTTCTGGCGTTGACTTCTTATGCCCTAACTATTCGATCTGTTGGAGCAACGCCCTAGGGTGAAGCCTAGGTTGTCAGAAACGTAGAAATGAACATAACTTTCACACTGGTAGCAATTATTCGTCTTATACAATGGAAAAACTGTTCTATTTATTTTGTATTTTATGCTTCGTGCGTTGACTTCTAAGGCCCTAACTATTCGATCTGGTGGAGCAACGCCCTAGAGTGAAACCTAGGTTGCCCGGAACGTAGAAATTACCATAACTTTCACACTGGTAGGAATTATTCGTTTTATACGATGGAACAACTGTTCTATTTATTTTGTATTTCATGCTTCGGGCGTTGACTTCTAAGGCCCTAACTATTCAATCTGTTGGAACAACGCCCCAGGGTGAAGCCTAGGTTGCCCGGAAAGTAGAAATAACCATAACTTTCATACTGGTTGCAATTATTCGTTTTATACGATGGAAAAACTGTTTTACTTATATTGTATTATATGCTTCTGGCGTTGACTTTTAGGGCACTAACTATTCGATCTGGTGGAGCAGCGCCCTAGGGTGAAGCCTAGGTTGCCGGCACGTAGAAATGACCATTACTTTTACACTGGTTTCAATTATTCGTTTTATACGATGGAAAAACTGTTTTATTTATATTGTATTTTATGCTTCTGGCGCTGACTTTTAGGGCACTAACTATTCGATCTGGTGGAGAAGCGCCCTAGGGTGAAGCCTAGGTTGCCGGCACGTAGAAATGACCATTACTTTTACACTGGTTTCAATTATTCGTTTTATACGATGGAAAAACTGTTGCATCTTTATTGTATTTTATGCTTCGGGCGTTGACTTCTAAGGCCCTAACTATTCCATCTGGTGGAGCAACGTCCTAGAGTGAAGCCTAGGTTGCCCCGAAAGTAGAAATGACTATAATTTTCACACTGGCTGCAATTATTCGTTTTATACGATGGAAAACCTGTTGTATTTATACCGTATTTTATGCTTCTGGCGTTGACTTCTTATGCCCTAACTATTCCATCTGGTGGAACAACACCATAGGGTGATGCCTAGGTTGCCCGAAACGTAGAAATGACCATAACTTTCACATCGGTAGCAATTATTCGTTTTATACGATGGAAAAACTGTTCTATTTATTTTGTATTTCATGCTTCGGGCGTTGACTTCTAAGGCCCTAACTATTCAATCTGTTGGAACAACGCCCCAGGGTGAAGCCTAGGCTGCCCGGAAAGTAGAAATAACCATAACTTTCATACTGGTTGCAATTATTCGTTTTATACGATGGAAAAACTGTTTTACTTATATTGTATTTTATGCTTCTGGCGTTGACTTTTAGGGCACTAACTATTCGATCTGGTGGAGCAACGCCCTAGAGTGAAGCCTAGGTTGCCCGGAACGTAGAAATGACCATCTCTTTCACACTGGTTGCTATTATTCGTTCCATACGATGGAAAAACTGTTATATTTATATTGTATCTTATGCTTCTGGCGTTGACGTCTTAGGCCTTAACAATACGTTCTAGTGGAACAACGCCCTAGAGTGAAGCCTAGGTTGCCTGGAACGTACAAATGACCATCACTTTCACACGGGTTGCAATTATTCCTGCTATAGGATGGAAAGGCTGTTGTATTTTTATAGTATTTTATGCTACGGGCATTGACTTCTAAGGCCCTAACAATTCAATCTGTTGGAGCAACGCCCTAGGGTGAAGCCTAGGTTGCCACGAACTTAGAAATGACCATAACTTTCACACTGGTTGCTATTATTCGTCTTATACGATGGAAAAACTGTTATATTTATATTGTATTTTATGCTTCTGGCGGTGCCTTCTTAGGCCCTAAATGTTCGATCTGTTGGAGCAACGCCCTAGAGTGAAGCCTAGGTTGCCCGGAACGTAGAAATGATCATCACTTTCAAACTGGTTGCAATTAATCCTTTTATACGATGGAAAAACTGTTGTATTTATATTGCATTTTATGCTTCGGGCGTAGACTTCTATGGCCCTACCTATTCGATCTGGAGGAGCAACACCCTACAGTGAAGCCTAGGTTGCCCGGAACGTAGATATGACCATAACCTTCACACAGGTTGCAATTATTCGTTTTCTACGATGGAAAAGCTGTTGTATTTATATTGTATTTTATGCTTCCGGTGTTGACTTCTTAGACCCTAACTCTTCGATCTGGTGGAGCAACGCCTCAGAGTTAAGTCTAGGATGCCCGAAACGTGAAATGATCGTTACTTTCGCACTGGTTGCAATTAGTCGTGCTATACAATGGAAAAACTGTTGTATTTATACTGTATTTTATGCTTCTGGCGTTGACTTCTGAGGCCGTAGCTATTCGTTGTGGTGGAGCAACGCCCTAGAGTGAAGCCTAGGTTGCCCAGAACGTAGAAATGACCATCACTTTCACACTGGTTGCAATTATTCCTGTTATACGATGGAAAAACTCTTATATATTTATTGTATTTTATGCTTCGGGCGTTGACTTCCATGGCCCTACCTATTCGATTTGGTGGAGCAACACCCTACAGTGAAGCCTAGGTTGTCAGAAACGTAGAAATGAACATAACTTTCACACTGGTAGCAATTATTCGTTTTATACAATGGAAAAACTGTTCTATTTATTTTGTATTTTATGCTTCGTGCGTTGACTTCTAAGGCCCTAACTATTCGATCTGGTGGAGCAACGCCCTAGAGTGAAACCTAGGTTGCCCGGAACGTAGAAATTACCATAACTTTCACACTGGTAGGAATTATTCGTTTTATACGATGGAAAAGCTGTTGTATTTATATTGTATTTTATACCTGTTGCGTTGACTTCTAAGCCCTCTAACTATTCGGTCTGTTGATGCAACGCCCTAGAGTGAAGCCTAGGTTGCCCGGTACGTAGAAGTGGCCATTTCTTTCACACTGGATGCAATTATTCGTTTTATACGATAGAAAAACTGTTGTATTTGTTTTGTATTTTATACTGCTGGTGTTGACTCCTAAGGCCCTAACAATTCGATCTGGTGGAAAAACGCCATAGAGTGAAGCCTAGGTTGCACGGAACGTAGAAATGACCATCACTTTCACACAGGTTGCAGTTATCCTGTTATACGATGGAAAAACTGCTGTATCTTTATTGTATTTTATGCTTCGGGCGTTGACTTCGAAGGCCCTAACTATTCGATCCGATGGAGCAACGTTCTAGAGTGAAGCCTACGTGGCCCGGAACGTAGAAATGGCCATTACTTTCACACTGGATGCAATTATTCGTTTTATACGATGGAAAAACTGTTGTATTTATATTGTATTTTATGCTTCTGGCGTTGACTTCTTAGGCCCTAACTGTTCGATCTGTTGGAACAACGACCTAGATTGAAGCCTAGGTTGCCCGGAACGTAGAAATGACCATAACTTTCACACAGGATGCAGTTATCCACTGTATACGATGGAAAAACTGTTGTATTTATATTGTATTTTATTCTTGTGGCGTTGACTTCTAAGGCCCTAACTATTCGATCCGATGGAGCAACGTTCTAGAGTGAAGCCTACGTTGCCCGGAACGTAGAAATGGCCATTACTTTCACACTGGATACAATTATTCGTTTTATACGATGGAAAAACTGTTGTATTTATATTGCATTTTATGCTTCTGGCTTTGACTTCTTAGGCCCTAACTGTTCGATCTGGTGGAACAACGACCTAGATTGAAGCCTAGGCTGCCCGGAACGTACAAACGACTATCACATTCACACTGGTTGGAATTATTCCAGTTATACGATGGAAAAACTGTTGTATCTTTATTGTATTTTAAGCTTCGTGCGTTGACTTCTGAGACCCTAGGTATTCGATATCGTTTGGGCAGCGTCAAAGAGTGAAGCGTATGTTGGCCGAAACGTAGAAATGACCATTACTTTCATACTGTTTGCAATTATTCTTTTTATACAATGGAAAAACTGTTGTATTTATATTGTATTTTATGCGTCTGGCGTTGACATCTAAGGCGCTATCAATTCGATCTGGTGGAACAACGCAATAGAGTGAAGCCTAGGTTGCCCGGAACGTAGAAATGACCATTACTTTCACGCTGCTTGCAATTATTCCCGTTATAGGATGAAAAACTGTTGTACTTTTATTGCATTTTATGCTTCTCGCGTTGACTTCTAAGTCCCTAGGTATTCGATCTGGTGGAGCAACGTCCTAGAGTGAAGCCTAGGTTGCCCGGAACGTAGAAGTGGCCATTACTTTCACACTGGATGCAATTATTCGTTTTATACGATGGAAAAACTGTTGTATTTATATTGTATTTTATGCTTCTGAAGTTGTCTTCTTAGGCCCTAACTATTCGATCTGATGCATCAGCGCCTTAGATTGAAGCCTAGCTTGCCCGGAACGTAGAAATGACTATCACATTCACACTGGTTGGAATTATTCCAGCTATACGATGGAAGAACAGTTGTATCTTTATTGTATTTTATGCTTCGTGCGTTGACTTCTATGGCCCTAACTATTCGATCTGGTGGAGCAACGCCCTAGAGTGGAGCCTAGTTTGCACGGAACGTAGAAGTGATCATTACTTTCACACTGGCTGCAATTATTCGTTTTATACGATGGCAAAACTCTTGTATTTATTATGTATTTTATGCTTCTGGTGTTGACTTCTTAGGCCCTAACTATTCGATCTGGTGGCGTAACGCCCTAGAGTGAAGTCTAGGCTGCCCGGAATGTAGAAATGACCATCCCCATCACACTGGTTGCAATTACGCCTGTTATACGATGGAAAAACTGTGTATCTTTATTGTATTTTATGCTTCGGGCGTTGACTTCTAAGGCCCTAACTATTTGATCTGGTGGAGCAACGCCCTAGAGTGGAGCCTAGGTTGCCCGGAACGTAGAAATGACCATAACTTTCACACTGTTTGCAATTATTCGTTTTATAGGATGGAAAAACTGTTGTATTTGTTTTGTATTTTATATTTCTGGCGTTGGCTTCAAAGGCCCTAACAATTCGATCTGGTGGCACAACGCCATAGAGTGAAGCCTAGGTTGCCCGGAACGTAGAAATGACCATCACTTTCACACTGGTTGCAGTTATTCCTGTTATACGATGGAAAAACTGTTGTATCTTTATTGTATTTTATGCTTCGGGCGTTGACTTCAAAAGGCCCTAACTAATCGATCTGGTGGAGCAACGTCCTAGAGTGAAGCCTAGGATGCCCGGAACGTAGAAGTGGCCATTACCTTCACATTGGATGTAATTATTCGTTTTATACGATGGAAAAATTGTTGTATTTATATTGTATTTTATGCCTCTGGCGTTGACTTCTTAGGGCCTAACTATTTGATCTGGTGGAGCACCGCCCTAGAGTGTAGCCTAGGTTGCCCGGAACGTAGAAAAGACCATTACCTTCGCACTGGTTGCAATTAATCGTTTTATACGATGGAAGAACTGTTGTATTTATATTGTATTTTATGCTTCTGGCGTTGACTTCAAAGGCCCTAACTATTCGATCTGGTGCAGCAACGTCCTAGAGTGAAGCCTAGGTTGCCCGAAACGTAGAAATGGCCATTACTTTCACACTGGATGCAATTATTCGTTTTATACGATGGAAAAACTGTTGTATTTATATTGTATTTTATGCTTCTGGCGTTGACTTCTTAGGCCCTAACTTTCGATCTGGTGGAACAACGATCTAGATTGAAGCCTACGCTGCCGGGAACGTAGAAACGACTATCACATTCACACTGGTTGGAATTATTCCAGTTATACGATGGAAAAACTGTTGTATCTTTATTGTATTTTATGCTTCGTGCGTTGACTTCAGAGACCCTAGGTGTTCGATCTGGTGGAGCAACGCCCTAGAGTGAAGCCTAGGTTGCACGGAACGTAGGAATGACCATTAACTTCACACTGGTTGCAAATATTCCTGTTATACGATGGAAAAACTGTTGTATTTTTAGTGTATTTTATGCTTCTGGCGTTGACTTCTAAGGCCCAAACAATTCGATCTGGTGGAACAACGCCATAGAGTGACGCCTAGGTTGCCCGGAACGTAGAACTGACCATCACTTTCACACTGGTTGCAGTTATTCCTGTTATACGATTGAAAAACTGTTGTATCTCTATTGTATTTTATGCTTCGGGCGTTGACTTCAAAAGGCCCTAACTAATCGATCTGGTGGAGCAACGTCCTAGAGTGAAGCCTAGGTTGCCCGCAACGTAGAAGTGTCCATTACCTTCACATTGGATGTAATTATTCGTTTTATACGATGGAAAAATTGTTGTATTTATATTGTATTTTATGCCTCTGGCGTTGACTTCTTAGGGCCTAACTATCTGATATGGTGGAGCACCGCCCTAGAGTGTAGCCTAGGTTGCCCGGAACGTAGAAAAGGCCATTACCTTCACACTGGTTACAATTATTCGTTTTATACAATGGTAAAACTGTTGTATTTATTTTGTATTTTATGCTTCTGGAGTTGACTTCTAAGGCCCTATCAATTCGATCTTGTGGAACAACTCAATAGAGTGAAGCCTAGGTTGCCCGGAACATAGAAATGACCATCACTTTCACACTGGTTGCAGTTATTCCTGTTACACGATGGAAAAACTGTTGTATCTTTATTGTATTTTATGCTTCGTGCGGTGACTTCTAAGGCCCTAACTATACAATCTGGTGGAGCAACGCCCTAGAGTGGAGCCTAGGTTGCACGGAAGGTAGAAGTGACCATTACCTTCAGGCTGCTTGCAATTATTCCCGTTATACGATGAAAAACTGTTGTACTTTTATTGCATTTTATGCTTCTGGCGTTGACTTCTAAGTCCCTAGGTATTCGATCTGGTGGAGCAACGCCCTAGAGAGAAGCCTAGATAGCCCGGAACGTAGAAATGACCATTACCTTCACACTGGTTACAATTATTCCTGTTATACGACCGAAAAACTGTTGTATTTTTAGTGTATCTTATGCTTGTGGCGTTGACTTCTTAGGCCCTAGATATTCGATCTGGTGGAGCAACGCCCTAGAGTGGAGCCGAGGTTGCACGGAATGTAGAAATGACCATTACTTTCACACTGTTTGCAATTATTCATTATATACGACGGAAACGTTGTTGTATTTTATTGTATTTGATGCTTCTGGCGTTGACTTCTAACTCCGTAGCTATTCGGTCTGGTGGAACAACTGCCTATATTGCAGCCTAGGTTGCCCGGAACGTAGAAATGACCATAACCTTCACGTTGGCTGCAATTACTCCTGTTATGCGATTGAAAAACTGTTGTATCTTTATTGCACTTTATGCTTCGGGTGTGGACTTCTAAGTCCCTAACTATTCGATCTGGAGGAGCAACGACCTAGAGTGAAGCCTAGGTTGCCCGGAACGTTGAAGTGGCCATTACGTTCACATTGGATGCAATTATTCGTTTTATAGGATGGAAAAACTGTTGTATTTATATTGTATTTTATGCTTCTGGCGTTGACTTCTTAGGCCCTAACTGTTCGATCTGGTGGAACAACGACCTAGACTGAAGCCTAGGTTGCCCGGGACGTAGAAAAGACCATTGCCTTCAAACTGGTTGCAATTATTCGTTTTATACGATGGCAAAACCGTTGCATTATTATTGTATTTTATGCTTCTGGCGTCGACTTCTTAGGCCCTAACTATTCGATCTGGTGGAGCAATGCCCTAGAGTGGAGCCTAGGTTGCAGGGAATGTAGAAATGACCATTACTTCCACACTGTTTGCAATTATTCATTTTATACGATGGACAAGTTGTTGTATTTATATTGTATTGTATGCTTCTGACGTTAGCGTCTAAGGCCGTAGCTATTCGATGTGGTTGAGCAACGCCCTATAGTGAAGCCTAGGTTGCCCGGAAAATAGGAATGACCATAACTTTCACACTGTTTGCAATTATTCGTTTTATACGATGGAAAAACTGTTGTATTTGTTTTGTATTTTATATTTCTGGCGTTGACTTCAAAGGCCCTAACAATTCGATCTGGTGGCACAACGCCACAGAGTGAAGCCTAGGTAGCCCGGAACGTAGAAATGACGATCCCTTTCACACTGGTTGCAATTACTCCTGTTATACGATGGAAAAACTGTTGTATCTTTATTGTACTTTATGCTTCGAGCTTTGACTTCTAAGGCACTAACTATACGATCTGGTGGAGCAACGCCCCAGAGTGAAGCCTAGGTTGCCCGGAACGTAGAAACGACTATCACATTCACACTGGTTCTAATTATTCCAGTTATACGATGGAAAAACTGTTGTATTTTTATTGTATTTTATGCTTCAGGCGTTTGTCTTCTAAGGTCGTAGCTATTCGACGTGGTGGAACAACGCCCTAGAGAGAAGCCTAGGTTGCCCGGAACGTAGAAATGACCATAAATTTCATACTGGTTGCAATTATTCGTCTTATACGGTGGAAAAACTGTTGTATTTATATTGTATTTTATGCTTCTGGCGATGACATCTTAGGACCTAACTATTTGATCTTGGGGAACAACTTCCTAGAGTGAAGCATATGTTGCCCGGGCCGTAAAAATGACCATCACCTTCACACTGCTTGCAATTATTCCTGTTACACGATTAAAAACTGTTGTATCTTTAATGTGCTTTATGCTTCGGGCGTTGACTTCTAAGGCCCTAACTATTCGATCTGGTGGAGCAACGCCCTAGAGTGAAGCCTAGGTTGTCCGGTACGTAGAGGTGGCCATTACGTTCATATTGGATGCGATTATTCGTTTTATACGATGGAAAAACTGTTGTATTTATATTGTATTTTATGCTTCTGGCATTGGCTTCTAAAGCCCTAACTATTCGATCTGGTGGAGCAACGCCCTAGAGTCAAGCCTAAGTTGCCCGGAACGTAGAAATGTACGTTACTTTCACACTGTTTGCAATTATTCAATTTATACGATGGAAAAGCTGTTGTATTTATATTGTATTTTATGCTTCTGACGTTGGCTTCTAAGGCCGTAGCTATTCGATGTGGGGGAGCAACGCCCTATAGTGAAACCTAGGTTGCCCGGAACGCAGAAATGACCATAACTTTCACACTGGTTGCAATTATTCGTTCTATACGATGAAAAAACTGTTGTATTTGTTCTGTATTTTATGCTTCGGGCCTTGACTTCTAAGGCCCTAACTATTCGATCTGGTGGAGCAACGCCCTAGAGTGGAGCCTAGGTTGCACGGAATGTAGAAATGACCATTACTTTCACACTGTTTGCAATTATTCATTATATACGATGGAAAGGTTGTTGTATTTATATTGTATTTTATGCTTCTGGCGTTGACTTCTAACACCGTAGCTATTCGGTCTGGTGGAACAACTCCCTATATTGAAGCCTAGGTTGCCCGGGACGTAGAAATGACCATAACGTTCACGCTGGCTGCAATTACTCCTGTTATGCGATTGAAAAACTGTTTTATCTTTATTGTACTTTATGCTTCGGGCGTTGACTTCTAAGTCCCTAACTATTCGATCTGACGGAGCAACGCCCTAGAGTCAAGCCTAAGTCGCCCGGAACGTAGAAATGTACGTAACTTTCACACTGTTTGCAATTATCCATTGTATACGATGGAAAAACTGTTGTATTTATATTGTATTTTATTCTTGTGGCGTTGACTTCTAAGGCCCTAACTATTCGATGTGGTGGAGCGACGCCCTAGAGTGAAGCCTAGGTTGCCGGGAACGTAGAAATGACCACAACTTTCACACCGGTTGCATTTATTCGTTTTATACGATGGAAAAACTGTTGTACTTATATTGTATTTTATGCCTCTGGCGTTGACTTCTCAGGCCCTAACTATTAGATCTGGTGGAGCACCGCCCTAGAGTGTAGCCTAGGTTGCCCGGAACGTAGAAAAGACCATTACCTTCACACTGGTTGTAATTATTCGTTTTATACGATGGTAAAACTGTTGTTTTTGTCTTGTATTTTATACTGCTGGTGTTGACTCCTAAGGCCCTAACAATTCGATCTGGTGGAAAAACGCCATAGAGTGAAGCCTAGGTTGCACGGAACGTAGAAATGACCATCACTTTCACACAGGTTGCAGTTATCCTGTTATACGATGGAAAAACTGCTGTATCTTTATTGTATTTTATGCTTCGGGCGTTGACTTCGAAGGCCCTAACTATTCGATCCGATGGAGCAACGTTCTAGAGTGAAGCCTACGTTGCCCGGAACGTAAAAATGGCCATTACTTTCACACTGGATGTAATTATTCGTTTTATACGATGGAAAAATTGTTGTAGTTGTATTGTATTCTATGCCTCTGGCGTTGACTTCTTAGGGCCTAACTATTTGATCTGGTGGAGCACCGCCCTAGAGTATAGCCTAGGTAGCCCGGAACGTAGAAAAGACCATTACCTTTACACAGGCTGCAATTATTCGTTTTATACGATTGTAAAACTGTTGTATTTATTTTGTATTTTATGCTTCTGGCGTTGACTTCTAAGGCCCTATCAATTCGATCTTGTGGAACAACGCAATAGAGTGAAGCCTAGGTTGCCCGGAACGTAGAAATGACCATCACTTTCACTCTGGTTGCAGTTATTCCTGTTATACGATGGAAAAACTGTTGTATCTTTATTGTATTTTATGCTTCGTGCGGTGACTTCTAAGGCTCTAACTATTCGAGCTAGTGGAGCAACGCCCTAGAGTGCAGCCTAGGTTGCACGGAAGGTAGAACTGATCATTACTTTCAGGCTGCTTGCAATTATTCCCGTTATACGATGAAAAACAGTTGTACTTTTATTGCATTTTATGCTTCTGGCGTTGACATCTAAGTCCCTAGGTATTCGATCTGGTGGAGCAACGCCCTAGAGTGAAGCCTAGATTGCCCGGAACGTAGAAAAGACCATTACCTTCACACTGGATGCAAGTATTCGTTTTATACGATGGAAAAACTGTTGTATTTATATTGCATTTTATGCTTCTGGCTTTGACTTCTTAGGCCCTAACTGTTCGATCTGGTGGAACAACGACCTAGATTGAAGCCTAGGCTGCCCGGAACGTACAAACGACTATCACATTCACACTGGTTGGAATTATTCCAGTTATACGATGGAAAAACTGTTGTATCTTTATTGTATTTTATGCTTCGTGCGTTGACTTCTGAGACCCTAGGTATTCGATATCGTTTGGGCAGCGTCAAAGAGTGAAGCGTATGTTGGCCGAAACGTAGAAATGTCCATTACTTTCATACTGTTTGCAATTATTCTTTTTATACAATGGAAAAACTGTTGTATTTATATTGTATTTTATGCGTCTGGCGTTGACATCTAAGGCGCTATCAATTCGATCTGGTGGAACAACGCAATAGAGTGAAGCCTAGGTTGCCCGGAACGTAGAAATGACCATTACTTTCACGCTGCTTGCAATTATTCCCGTTATAGGATGAAAAACTGTTGTACTTTTATTGCATTTTATGCTTCTCGCGTTGACTTCTAAGTCCCTAGGTATTCGATCTGGTGGAGCAACGTCCTAGAGTGAAGCCTAGGTTGCCCGGAACGTAGAAGTGGCCATTACTTTCACACTGGATGCAATTATTCGTTTTATACGATGGAAAAACTGTTGTATTTATATTGTATTTTATGCTTCTGAAGTTGTCTTCTTAGGCCCTAACTATTCGATCTGATGCATCAGCGCCTTAGATTGAAGCCTAGCTTGCCCGGAACGTAGAAATGACTATCACATTCACACTGGTTGGAATTATTCCAGCTATACAATGGAAGAACAGTTGTATCTTTATTGTATTTTATGCTTCGTGCGTTGACTTCTATGGCCCTAACTATTCGATCTGTTGGAGCAACGCCCTAGAGTGGAGCCTAGTTTGCACGGAACGTAGAAGTGATCATTACTTTCACACTGGCTGCAATTATTCGTTTTATACGATGGCAAAACTCTTGTATTTATTATGTATTTTATGCTTCTGGTGTTGACTTCTTAGGCCCTAACTATTCGATCTGGTGGCGTAACGCCCTAGAGTGAAGTCTAGGCTGCCCGGAATGTAGAAATGACCATCCCCATCACACTGGTTGCAATTACGCCTGTTATACGATGGAAAAACTGTGTATCTTTATTGTATTTTATGCTTCGGGCGTTGACTTCTAAGGCCCTAACTATTTGATCTGGTGGAGCAACGCCCTAGAGTGGAGCCTAGGTTGCCCGGAACGTAGAAATGACCATAACTTTCACACTGTTTGCAATTATTCGTTTTATAGGATGGAAAAACTGTTGTATTTGTTTTGTATTTTATATTTCTGGCGTTGGCTTCAAAGGCCCTAACAATTCGATCTGGTGGCACAACGCCATAGAGTGAAGCCTAGGTTGCCCGGAACGTAGAAATGACCATCACTTTCACACTGGTTGCAGTTATTCCTGTTATACGATGGAAAAACTGTTGTATCTTTATTGTATTTTATGCTTCGGGCGTTGACTTCAAAAGGCCCTAACTAATCGATCTGGTGGAGCAACGTCCTAGAGTGAAGCCTAGGTTGCCCGGAACGTAGAAGTGGCCATTACCTTCACATTGGATGTAATTATTCGTTTTATACGATGGAAAAATTGTTGTATTTATATTGTATTTTATGCCTCTGGCGTTGACTTCTTAGGGCCTAACTATTTGATCTGGTGGAGCACCGCCCTAGAGTGTAGCCTAGGTTGCCCGGAACGTAGAAAAGACCATTACCTTCGCACTGGTTGCAATTAATCGTTTTATACGATGGAAGAACTGTTGTATTTATATTGTATTTTATGCTTCTGGCGTTGACTTCAAAGGCCCTAACTATTCGATCTGGTGCAGCAACGTCCTAGAGTGAAGCCTAGGTTGCCCGAAACGTAGAAATGGCCATTACTTTCACACTGGATGCAATTATTCGTTTTATACGATGGAAAAACTGTTGTATTTATATTGTATTTTATGCTTCTGGCGTTGACTTCTTAGGCCCTAACTTTCGATCTGGTGGAACAACGATCTAGATTGAAGCCTACGCTGCCGGGAACGTAGAAACGACTATCACATTCACACTGGTTGGAATTATTCCAGTTATACGATGGAAAAACTGTTGTATCTTTATTGTATTTTATGCTTCGTGCGTTGACTTCAGAGACCCTAGGTGTTCGATCTGGTGGAGCAACGCCCTAGAGTGAAGCCTAGGTTGCACGGAACGTAGGAATGACCATTAACTTCACACTGGTTGCAAATATTCCTGTTATACGATGGAAAAACTGTTGTATTTTTAGTGTATTTTATGCTTCTGGCGTTGACTTCTAAGGCCCAAACAATTCGATCTGGTGGAACAACGCCATAGAGTGAAGCCTAGGTTGCCCGGAACGTAGAACTGACCATCACTTTCACACTGGTTGCAGTTATTCCTGTTATACGATTGAAAAACTGTTGTATCTCTATTGTATTTTATGCTTCGGGCGTTGACTTCAAAAGGCCCTAACTAATCGATCTGGTGGAGCAACGTCCTAGAGTGAAGCCTAGGTTGCCCGCAACGTAGAAGTGTCCATTACCTTCACATTGGATGTAATTATTCGTTTTATACGATGGAAAAATTGTTGTATTTATATTGTATTTTATGCCTCTGGCGTTGACTTCTTAGGGCCTAACTATCTGATATGGTGGAGCACCGCCCTAGAGTGTAGCCTAGGTTGCCCGGAACGTAGAAAAGGCCATTACCTTCACACTGGTTACAATTATTCGTTTTATACAATGGTAAAACTGTTGTATTTATTTTGTATTTTATGCTTCTGGAGTTGACTTCTAAGGCCCTATCAATTCGATCTTGTGGAACAACTCAATAGAGTGAAGCCTAGGTTGCCCGGAACATAGAAATGACCATCACTTTCACACTGGTTGCAGTTATTCCTGTTACACGATGGAAAAACTGTTGTATCTTTATTGTATTTTATGCTTCGTGCGGTGACTTCTAAGGCCCTAACTATACGATCTGGTGGAGCAACGCCCTAGAGTGGAGCCTAGGTTGCACGGAAGGTAGAAGTGACCATTACCTTCAGGCTGCTTGCAATTATTCCCGTTATACGATGAAAAACTGTTGTACTTTTATTGCATTTTATGCTTCTGGCGTTGACTTCTAAGTCCCTAGGTATTCGATCTGGTGGAGCAACGCCCTAGAGAGAAGCCTAGATAGCCCGGAACGTAGAAATGACCATTACCTTCACACTGGTTACAATTATTCCTGTTATACGACCGAAAAACTGTTGTATTTTTAGTGTATCTTATGCTTGTGGCGTTGACTTCTTAGGCCCTAGATATTCGATCTGGTGGAGCAACGCCCTAGAGTGGAGCCGAGGTTGCACGGAATGTAGAAATGACCATTACTTTCACACTGTTTGCAATTATTCATTATATACGACGGAAACGTTGTTGTATTTTATTGTATTTGATGCTTCTGGCGTTGACTTCTAACTCCGTAGCTATTCGGTCTGGTGGAACAACTGCCTATATTGCAGCCTAGGTTGCCCGGAACGTAGAAATGACCATAACCTTCACGTTGGCTGCAATTACTCCTGTTATGCGATTGAAAAACTGTTGTATCTTTATTGCACTTTATGCTTCGGGTGTGGACTTCTAAGTCCCTAACTATTCGATCTGGAGGAGCAACGACCTAGAGTGAAGCCTAGGTTGCCCGGAACGTTGAAGTGGCCATTACGTTCACATTGGATGCAATTATTCGTTTTATAGGATGGAAAAACTGTTGTATTTATATTGTATTTTATGCTTCTGGCGTTGACTTCTTAGGCCCTAACTGTTCGATCTGGTGGAACAACGACCTAGACTGAAGCCTAGGTTGCCCGGGACGTAGAAAAGACCATTGCCTTCAAACTGGTTGCAATTATTCGTTTTATACGATGGCAAAACCGTTGCATTATTATTGTATTTTATGCTTCTGGCGTCGACTTCTTAGGCCCTAACTATTCGATCTGGTGGAGCAATGCCCTAGAGTGGAGCCTAGGTTGCAGGGAATGTAGAAATGACCATTACTTCCACACTGTTTGCAATTATTCATTTTATACGATGGACAAGTTGTTGTATTTATATTGTATTGTATGCTTCTGACGTTAGCGTCTAAGGCCGTAGCTATTCGATGTGGTTGAGCAACGCCCTATAGTGAAGCCTAGGTTGCCCGGAAAATAGGAATGACCATAACTTTCACACTGTTTGCAATTATTCGTTTTATACGATGGAAAAACTGTTGTATTTGTTTTGTATTTTATATTTCTGGCGTTGACTTCAAAGGCCCTAACAATTCGATCTGGTGGCACAACGCCACAGAGTGAAGCCTAGGTAGCCCGGAACGTAGAAATGACGATCCCTTTCACACTGGTTGCAATTACTCCTGTTATACGATGGAAAAACTGTTGTATCTTTATTGTACTTTATGCTTCGAGCTTTGACTTCTAAGGCACTAACTATACGATCTGGTGGAGCAACGCCCCAGAGTGAAGCCTAGGTTGCCCGGAACGTAGAAACGACTATCACATTCACACTGGTTCTAATTATTCCAGTTATACGATGGAAAAACTGTTGTATTTTTATTGTATTTTATGCTTCAGGCGTTTGTCTTCTAAGGTCGTAGCTATTCGACGTGGTGGAACAACGCCCTAGAGAGAAGCCTAGGTTGCCCGGAACGTAGAAATGACCATAAATTTCATACTGGTTGCAATTATTCGTCTTATACGGTGGAAAAACTGTTGTATTTATATTGTATTTTATGCTTCTGGCGATGACATCTTAGGACCTAACTATTTGATCTTGGGGAACAACTTCCTAGAGTGAAGCATATGTTGCCCGGGCCGTAAAAATGACCATCACCTTCACACTGCTTGCAATTATTCCTGTTACACGATTAAAAACTGTTGTATCTTTAATGTGCTTTATGCTTCGGGCGTTGACTTCTAAGGCCCTAACTATTCGATCTGGTGGAGCAACGCCCTAGAGTGAAGCCTAGGTTGTCCGGTACGTAGAGGTGGCCATTACGTTCATATTGGATGCGATTATTCGTTTTATACGATGGAAAAACTGTTGTATTTATATTGTATTTTATGCTTCTGGCATTGGCTTCTAAAGCCCTAACTATTCGATCTGGTGGAGCAACGCCCTAGAGTCAAGCCTAAGTTGCCCGGAACGTAGAAATGTACGTTACTTTCACACTGTTTGCAATTATTCAATTTATACGATGGAAAAGCTGTTGTATTTATATTGTATTTTATGCTTCTGACGTTGGCTTCTAAGGCCGTAGCTATTCGATGTGGGGGAGCAACGCCCTATAGTGAAACCTAGGTTGCCCGGAACGCAGAAATGACCATAACTTTCACACTGGTTGCAATTATTCGTTCTATACGATGAAAAAACTGTTGTATTTGTTCTGTATTTTATGCTTCGGGCCTTGACTTCTAAGGCCCTAACTATTCGATCTGGTGGAGCAACGCCCTAGAGTGGAGCCTAGGTTGCACGGAATGTAGAAATGACCATTACTTTCACACTGTTTGCAATTATTCATTATATACGATGGAAAGGTTGTTGTATTTATATTGTATTTTATGCTTCTGGCGTTGACTTCTAACACCGTAGCTATTCGGTCTGGTGGAACAACTCCCTATATTGAAGCCTAGGTTGCCCGGGACGTAGAAATGACCATAACGTTCACGCTGGCTGCAATTACTCCTGTTATGCGATTGAAAAACTGTTTTATCTTTATTGTACTTTATGCTTCGGGCGTTGACTTCTAAGTCCCTAACTATTCGATCTGACGGAGCAACGCCCTAGAGTCAAGCCTAAGTCGCCCGGAACGTAGAAATGTACGTAACTTTCACACTGTTTGCAATTATCCATTGTATACGATGGAAAAACTGTTGTATTTATATTGTATTTTATTCTTGTGGCGTTGACTTCTAAGGCCCTAACTATTCGATGTGGTGGAGCGACGCCCTAGAGTGAAGCCTAGGTTGCCGGGAACGTAGAAATGACCACAACTTTCACACCGGTTGCATTTATTCGTTTTATACGATGGAAAAACTGTTGTACTTATATTGTATTTTATGCCTCTGGCGTTGACTTCTCAGGCCCTAACTATTAGATCTGGTGGAGCACCGCCCTAGAGTGTAGCCTAGGTTGCCCGGAACGTAGAAAAGACCATTACCTTCACACTGGTTGTAATTATTCGTTTTATACGATGGTAAAACTGTTGTTTTTGTCTTGTATTTTATACTGCTGGTGTTGACTCCTAAGGCCCTAACAATTCGATCTGGTGGAAAAACGCCATAGAGTGAAGCCTAGGTTGCACGGAACGTAGAAATGACCATCACTTTCACACAGGTTGCAGTTATCCTGTTATACGATGGAAAAACTGCTGTATCTTTATTGTATTTTATGCTTCGGGCGTTGACTTCGAAGGCCCTAACTATTCGATCCGATGGAGCAACGTTCTAGAGTGAAGCCTACGTTGCCCGGAACGTAAAAATGGCCATTACTTTCACACTGGATGTAATTATTCGTTTTATACGATGGAAAAATTGTTGTAGTTGTATTGTATTCTATGCCTCTGGCGTTGACTTCTTAGGGCCTAACTATTTGATCTGGTGGAGCACCGCCCTAGAGTATAGCCTAGGTAGCCCGGAACGTAGAAAAGACCATTACCTTTACACAGGCTGCAATTATTCGTTTTATACGATTGTAAAACTGTTGTATTTATTTTGTATTTTATGCTTCTGGCGTTGACTTCTAAGGCCCTATCAATTCGATCTTGTGGAACAACGCAATAGAGTGAAGCCTAGGTTGCCCGGAACATAGAAATGACCATCACTTTCACTCTGGTTGCAGTTATTCCTGTTATACGATGGAAAAACTGTTGTATCTTTATTGTATTTTATGCTTCGTGCGGTGACTTCTAAGGCTCTAACTATTCGAGCTAGTGGAGCAACGCCCTAGAGTGCAGCCTAGGTTGCACGGAAGGTAGAACTGATCATTACTTTCAGGCTGCTTGCAATTATTCCCGTTATACGATGAAAAACAGTTGTACTTTTATTGCATTTTATGCTTCTGGCGTTGACATCTAAGTCCCTAGGTATTCGATCTGGTGGAGCAACGCCCTAGAGTGAAGCCTAGATTGCCCGGAACGTAGAAAAGACCATTACCTTCACACTGGATGCAAGTATTCGTTTTATACGATGGAAAAACCGTTGTATTTTTATTGTATTTTATGCTTCTGGCGTTGATTTGTTAGGCCCTAACTATTCGATCTGGTGGAACAACGACCTAGATTGAAGCCTAGGTTGCCCGGAACGTAGAAAAGACCATTACCTTCACACTGGTTGCAATTATTCGTTTTATACGGTGGAAAAACCGTTGTATTTTTATTGTATTTTATGCTTCTGGCGTTGATTTGTTAGGCCCTAACTATTCGACCTGGTGGAACAACGACCTATATTGAAGCCTAGGTTGCCCGGAACGTAGAAACGACTATCACATTCACACTGGTTGGAATTATTCCAGATATACGATGGAAAAACAGTTGTATTTATTTTGTATTTTATACCTCTGGCGTTGACTTCTAAGGCCCTAACTTTTCGATCTGGTGGAGCAACGCCCTAGAGTCAAGCCGAAGTTGCCCGGAACATAGAAATGTACGTTACTTTCACACTGCTTTCAATTATTCAATTTATACGATGGAAGAGCTGTTGTATTTATATTGCATTTTATGCTTCTGACGTTGGCTTCTAAGGCCGTAGCTATTCGATGTGGTATGGCAACGCCCTAGAGTGAAGCCTAGGTTGCCGGGAACGTAGAAATGAACATTACCTTCGCACTGCTTGCAATTATTCCAGTTATGCGATAAAAACTGTTCTATTTTTATTGTATTGTATGCTTCTGGCGTTGACTTCTTAGTCCCTAGGTATTCGATCTCGTGGAGCAACGCCCTAGAGTGAAGACTAGATTGCCCGGAATGTAGAAATGACCATTACCTTCACACTGGTTGCAATTATTCCTGTTATACGACGGAAAAACTGTTGTATTTTTAGTGTATGTTATGCTTCTGGCGTTGACTTCTTAGGCCCTAGCTATTCGATCTGGTGGAGCAGCGCCCTAGAGTGGAGCCGAGGGTGCACGGAATGTATAAATGACCATTACTTTCACACTGTTTGCAATTATTCATTATATAGGATGGA
Source organism: Calliopsis andreniformis (assembly GCF_051401765.1). Classification (NCBI taxonomy): domain Eukaryota; kingdom Metazoa; phylum Arthropoda; class Insecta; order Hymenoptera; family Andrenidae; genus Calliopsis; species Calliopsis andreniformis. The sequence continues at coordinate 1,689,924 of NW_027480460.1, read as the reverse complement.
AAGGTTGTTGTATTTTATTGTATTTTATGCTTCTGGCGTTGACTTCTTAGGCCCTAACTATTCGATCCGGAGGAGTAACGCCCTAGAGTCAAGCCTAGGCTGCCCGGAACGTAGAAATGACCATAACTTTCACAATGGTTGCAATTATTCGTTTTATACGATGGAAAAACTCTTGTATTTATATTGTGTTTTATGATTCTGGCGTTGACTTCTTAGGCCCTAACTATTCGATGTGGTGTAGCAACGCCCTAGAGTGAAGACTCGGTTGCTCGGAACGTAGAAATGACTATCACATTCACACTGGTTGGAAGTATTCCAGTTATACGATGGAAAAACTGTTGTATCTTTATTGTATTTTATGCTTCGGGAGTTGACTTCAAAGGCCCTAACTATTCGATCTGGTGGAGCAACGCCCTAGAGTGAAGCCTAGGTTGTCCGGTACGTAGAGGTGGCCATTACGTTCATATTGGATGCGATTATTCGTTTTATACGATGGAAAAACTGTTGTATTTATATTGTATTTTATGCTTCTGGCATTGGCTTCTAAAGCCCTAACTATTCGATCTGGTGGAGCAACGCCCTAGAGTCAAGCCTAAGTTGCCCGGAACGTAGAAATGTACGTTACTTTCACACTGTTTGCAATTATTCAATTTATACGATGGAAAAGCTGTTGTATTTATATTGTATTTTATGCTTCTGACGTTGGCTTCTAAGGCCGTAGCTATTCGATGTGGGGGAGCAACGCCCTATAGTGAAACCTAGGTTGCCCGGAACGCAGAAATGACCATAACTTTCACACTGGTTGCAATTATTCGTTCTATACGATGAAAAAACTGTTGTATTTGTTCTGTGTTTTATGCTTCGGGCCTTGACTTCTAAGGCCCTAACTATTCGATCTGGTGGAGCAACGCCCTAGAGTGGAGCCTAGGTTGCACGGAATGTAGAAATGACCATTACTTTCACACTGTTTGCAATTATTCATTATATACGATGGAAAGGTTGTTGTATTTATATTGTATTTTATGCTTCTGGCGTTGACTTCTAACACCGTAGCTATTCGGTCTGGTGGAACAACTCCCTATATTGAAGCCTAGGTTGCCCGGGACGTAGAAATGACCATAACGTTCACGCTGGCTGCAATTACTCCTGTTATGCGATTGAAAAACTGTTTTATCTTTATTGTACTTTATGCTTCGGGCGTTGACTTCTAAGTCCCTAACTATTCGATCTGACGGAGCAACGCCCTAGAGTCAAGCCTAAGTCGCCCGGAACGTAGAAATGTACGTAACTTTCACACTGTTTGCAATTATCCATTGTATACGATGGAAAAACTGTTGTATTTATATTGTATTTTATTCTTGTGGCGTTGACTTCTAAGGCCCTAACTATTCGATGTGGTGGAGCGACGCCCTAGAGTGAAGCCTAGGTTGCCGGGAACGTAGAAATGACCACAACTTTCACACCGGTTGCATTTATTCGTTTTATACGATGGAAAAACTGTTGTACTTATATTGTATTTTATGCCTCTGGCGTTGACTTCTTAGGCCCTAACTATTAGATCTGGTGGAGCACCGCCCTAGAGTGTAGCCTAGGTTGCCCGGAACGTAGAAAAGACCATTACCTTCACACTGGTTGTAATTATTCGTTTTATACGATGGTAAAACTGTTGTTTTTGTCTTGTATTTTATACTGCTGGTGTTGACTCCTAAGGCCCTAACAATTCGATCTGGTGGAAAAACGCCATAGAGTGAAGCCTAGGTTGCACGGAACGTAGAAATGACCATCACTTTCACACAGGTTGCAGTTATCCTGTTATACGATGGAAAAACTGCTGTATCTTTATTGTATTTTATGCTTCGGGCGTTGACTTCGAAGGCCCTAACTATTCGATCCGATGGAGCAACGTTCTAGAGTGAAGCCTACGTTGCCCGGAACGTAAAAATGGCCATTACTTTCACACTGGATGTAATTATTCGTTTTATACGATGGAAAAATTGTTGTAGTTGTATTGTATTCTATGCCTCTGGCGTTGACTTCTTAGGGCCTAACTATTTGATCTGGTGGAGCACCGCCCTAGAGTATAGCCTAGGTAGCCCGGAACGTAGAAAAGACCATTACCTTTACACAGGCTGCAATTATTCGTTTTATACGATTGTAAAACTGTTGTATTTATTTTGGATTTTATGCTTCTGGAGTTGACTTCTAAGGCCCTATCAATTCGATCTTGTGGAACAACTCAATAGAGTGAAGCCTAGGTTGCCCGGAACGTAGAAATGACCATCACTTTCACTCTGGTTGCAGTTATTCCTGTTATACGATGGAAAAACTGTTGTATCTTTATTGTATTTTATGCTTCGTGCGGTGACTTCTAAGGCCCTTACTATTCGAGCTAGTGGAGCAACGCCCTAGAGTGCAGCCTAGGTTGCACGGAAGGTAGAACTGATCATTACTTTCAGGCTGCTTGCAATTATTCCCGTTATACGATGAAAAACAGTTGTACTTTTATTGCATTTTATGCTTCTGGAGTTGACATCTAAGTCCCTAGGTATTCGATCTGGTGGAGCAACGCCCTAGAGTGAAGCCTAGATTGCCCGGAACGTAGAAAAGACCATTACCTTCACACTGGATGCAAGTATTCGTTTTATACGATGGAAAAACCGTTGTATTTTTATTGTATTTTATGCTTCTGGCGTTGATTTGTTAGGCCCTAACTATTCGATCTGGTGGAACAACGACCTAGATTGAAGCCTAGGTTGCCCGGAACGTAGAAAAGACCATTACCTTCACACTGGTTGCAATTATTCGTTTTATACGGTGGAAAAACCGTTGTATTTTTATTGTATTTTATGCTTCTGGCGTTGATTTGTTAGGCCCTAACTATTCGACCTGGTGGAACAACGACCTATATTGAAGCCTAGGTTGCCCGGAACGTAGAAACGACTATCACATTCACACTGGTTGGAATTATTCCAGATATACGATGGAAAAACAGTTGTATTTATTTTGTATTTTATACCTCTGGCGTTGACTTCTAAGGCCCTAAATTTTCGATCTGGTGGAGCAACGCCCTAGAGTCAAGCCGAAGTTGCCCGGAACATAGAAATGTACGTTACTTTCACACTGCTTTCAATTATTCAATTTATACGATGGAAGAGCTGTTGTATTTATATTGCATTTTATGCTTCTGACGTTGGCTTCTAAGGCCGTAGCTATTCGATGTGGTATGGCAACGCCCTAGAGTGAAGCCTAGGTTGCCGGGAACGTAGAAATGAACATTACCTTCACACTGCTTGCAATTATTCCAGTTAGGCGATAAAAACTGTTCTATTTTTATTGTATTGTATGCTTCTGGCGTTGACTTCTTAGTCCCTAGGTATTCGATCTCGTGGAGCAACGCCCTAGAGTGAAGACTAGATTGCCCGGAATGTAGAAATGACCATTACCTTCACACTGGTTGCAATTATTCCTGTTATACGACGGAAAAACTGTTGTATTTTTAGTGTATTTTATGCTTCTGGCGTTGACTTCTTAGGCCCTAGCTATTCGATCTGGTGGAGCAGCGCCCTAGAGTGGAGCCGAGGGTGCACGGAATGTATAAATGACCATTACTTTCACACTGTTTGCAATTATTCATTATATAGGATGGAAAGGTTGTTGTATTTTATTGTATTTTATGCTTCTGGCGTTGACTTCTTAGGACCTAACTATTCGATCTGGTGGAACAACGACCTAGATTGAAGCCTAGGCTGCCCGGAACGTACAAACGACTATCACATTCACACTGGTTGGAATTATTCCAGTTATACGATGGAAAAACTGTTGTATCTTTATTGTATTTTATGCTTCGTGCGTTGATTTCTGAGACCCTAGGTATTCGATATCGTTTGGGCAGCGTCAAAGAGTTAAGCGTATGTTGCCCGAAACGTAGAAATGACCATTCCTTTCACACTGTTTGCAATTATTCTTTTTACACGATGGAAAAACTGTTGTATTTATATTGTATTTTATGCATCTGGCGTTGACTTCTATGGCCCTAACTATTCGATCTGGTGGAGCAACGCCCTAGAGTGGAGCCTAGTTTGCACGGAACGTAGAAGTGATCATTACTTTCACACTGGCTGCAATTATTCGTTTTATACGATGGAAAAACTCTTGTATTTATTATGTATTTTATGCTTCTGGTGTTGACTTCTTAGGCCCTAACTATTCGATCTGGTGGAGTAACGCCCTAGAGTGAAGCCTAGGCTGCCCGGAATGTAGAAATGACCATCCCCATCACACTGGTTGCAATTACGCCTGTTATACGATGGAAAAACTGTGTATCTTTATTGTATTTTATGCTTCGTGCTTTGACTTCTAAGGCCCTAACTTTTCGATCTGGTGGAGCAACGCCCTAGAGTGAAGCGTAGGTTGCCCGGAACGTAGAAATGTACGTTACTTTCACACGGTTTGCAATTATTCAATTTATACGATGGAAAAGCTGTTGTATTTATATTGTATTTTATGCTTCTGACGTTGGCTTCTAAGGCCGTAGCTATTCGATGTGGTGGAGCACCGCCCTAGAGTGTAGCCTAGGTTGCCCGGAACTTTGAATAGACCATTACCTTCACACTGGTTGCAATTATTCGTTTTATACGATGGTAAAACTGTTGTATTTATTTTGTATTTTATGCTTCTGGCGTTGACTTCTAAGGCCCAAACAATTCGATCTGGTGGAACAACGCCATAGAGTGAAGCCTAGGTTGCCCGGAACGTAGAACTGACCATCACTTTCACACTGGTTGCAGTTATTCCTGTTATACGATTGAAAAACTGTTGTACCTTTATTGTATTTTATGCTTCGGGCGTTGACTTCAAAAGGCCCTAACTAATCGATCTGGTGGAGCAACGTCCTAGAGTGAAGCCTAGATTGCCCGCAACGTAGAAGTGTCCATTACCTTCACATTGGATGTAATTATTCGTTTTATACGATGGAAAAATTGTTGTATTTATATTGTATTTTATGCCTCTGGCGTTGACTTCTTAGGGCCTAACTATCTGATCTGGTGGAGCACCGCTCTAGAGTGTAGCCTAGGTTGCCCGGAACGTAGAAAAGGCCATTACCTTCACACTGGTTACAATTATTCGTTTTATACAATGGTAAAACTGTTGTATTTATTTTGTATTTTATGCTTCTGGCGTTGACTTCTAAGGCCCTATCAATTCGATCTTGTGGAACAACGCAATCGAGTGAAGCCTAGGTTGCCCGGAACGTAGAAATGACCATCACTTTCACTCTGGTTGCAGTTATTCCTGTTATACGATGGAAAAACTGTTGTATCTTTATTGTATTTTATGCTTCGTGCGGTGACTTCTAAGGCCCTAACTATTCGAGCTAGTGGAGCAACGCCCTAGAGTGCAGCCTAGGTTGCACGGAAGGTAGAACTGATCATTACTTTCAGGCTGCTTGCAATTATTCCCGTTATACGATGAAAAACAGTTGTACTTTTATTGCATTTTATGCTTCTGGCGTTGACATCTAAGTCCCTAGGTATTCGATCTGGTGGAGCAACGCCCTAGAGTGAAGCCTAGATTGCCCGGAACGTAGAAAAGACCATTACCTTCACACTGGATGCAAGTATTCGTTTTATACGATGGAAAAACCGTTGTATTTTTATTGTATTTTATGCTTCTGGCGTTGATTTGTTAGGCCCTAACTATTCGATCTGGTGGAACAACGACCTAGATTGAAGCCTAGGTTGCCCGGAACGTAGAAAAGACCATTACCTTCACACTGGTTGCAATTATTCGTTTTATACGGTGGAAAAACCGTTGTATTTTTATTGTATTTTATGCTTCTGGCGTTGATTTGTTAGGCCCTAACTATTCGACCTGGTGGAACAACGACCTATATTGAAGCCTAGGTTGCCCGGAACGTAGAAACGACTATCACATTCACACTGGTTGGAATTATTCCAGATATACGATGGAAAAACAGTTGTATTTATTTTGTATTTTATACCTCTGGCGTTGACTTCTAAGGCCCTAACTATTCGATCTGGTGGAGCAACGCCCTAGAGTCAAGCCGAAGTTGCCCGGAACATAGAAATGTACTTTACTTTCACACTGCTTTCAATTATTCAATTTATACGATGGAAGAGCTGTTGTATTTATATTGTATTTTATGCTTCTGACGTTGGCTTCTAAGGCCGTAGCTATTCGATGTGGGGGAGCAACGCCCTATAGTGAAACCTAGGTTGCCCGGAACGCAGAAATGACCATAACTTTCACACTGGTTGCAATTATTCGTTCTATACGATGAAAAAACTGTTGTATTTGTTCTGTATTTTATGCTTCGGGCCTTGACTTCTAAGGCCCTAACTATTCGATCTGGTGGAGCAACGCCCTAGAGTGGAGCCTAGGTTGCACGGAATGTAGAAATGACCATTACTTTCACACTGTTTGCAATTATTCATTATATACGATGGAAAGGTTGTTGTATTTATATTGTATTTTATGCTTCTGGCGTTGACTTCTAACACCGTAGCTATTCGGTCTGGTGGAACAACTCCCTATATTGAAGCCTAGGTTGCCCGGGACGTAGAAATGACCATAACGTTCACGCTGGCTGCAATTACTCCTGTTATGCGATTGAAAAACTGTTTTATCTTTATTGTACTTTATGCTTCGGGCGTTGACTTCTAAGTCCCTAACTATTCGATCTGACGGAGCAACGCCCTAGAGTCAAGCCTAAGTCGCCCGGAACGTAGAAATGTACGTAACTTTCACACTGTTTGCAATTATCCATTGTATACGATGGAAAAACTGTTGTATTTATATTGTATTTTATTCTTGTGGCGTTGACTTCTAAGGCCCTAACTATTCGATGTGGTGGAGCGACGCCCTAGAGTGAAGCCTAGGTTGCCGGGAACGTAGAAATGACCACAACTTTCACACCGGTTGCATTTATTCGTTTTATACGATGGAAAAACTGTTGTACTTATATTGTATTTTATGCCTCTGGCGTTGACTTCTCAGGCCCTAACTATTAGATCTGGTGGAGCACCGCCCTAGAGTGTAGCCTAGGTTGCCCGGAACGTAGAAAAGACCATTACCTTCACACTGGTTGTAATTATTCGTTTTATACGATGGTAAAACTGTTGTTTTTGTCTTGTATTTTATACTGCTGGTGTTGACTCCTAAGGCCCTAACAATTCGATTTGGTGGAAAAACGCCATAGAGTGAAGCCTAGGTTGCACGGAACGTAGAAATGACCATCACTTTCACACAGGTTGCAGTTATCCTGTTATACGATGGAAAAACTGCTGTATCTTTATTGTATTTTATGCTTCGGGCGTTGACTTCGAAGGCCCTAACTATTCGATCCGATGGAGCAACGTTCTAGAGTGAAGCCTACGTTGCCCGGAACGTAAAAATGGCCATTACTTTCACACTGGATGTAATTATTCGTTTTATACGATGGAAAAATTGTTGTAGTTGTATTGTATTCTATGCCTCTGGCGTTGACTTCTTAGGGCCTAACTATTTGATCTGGTGGAGCACCGCCCTAGAGTATAGCCTAGGTAGCCCGGAACGTAGAAAAGACCATTACCTTTACACAGGCTGCAATTATTCGTTTTATACGATTGTAAAACTGTTGTATTTATTTTGTATTTTATGCTTCTGGCGTTGACTTCTAAGGCCCTATCAATTCGATCTTGTGGAACAACGCAATAGAGTGAAGCCTAGGTTGCCCGGAACGTAGAAATGACCATCACTTTCACTCTGGTTGCAGTTATTCCTGTTATACGATGGAAAAACTGTTGTATCTTTATTGTATTTTATGCTTCGTGCGGTGACTTCTAAGGCTCTAACTATTCGAGCTAGTGGAGCAACGCCCTAGAGTGCAGCCTAGGTTGCACGGAAGGTAGAACTGATCATTACTTTCAGGCTGCTTGCAATTATTCCCGTTATACGATGAAAAACAGTTGTACTTTTATTGCATTTTATGCTTCTGGCGTTGACATCTAAGTCCCTAGGTATTCGATCTGGTGGAGCAACGCCCTAGAGTGAAGCCTAGATTGCCCGGAACGTAGAAAAGACCATTACCTTCACACTGGATGCAAGTATTCGTTTTATACGATGGAAAAACCGTTGTATTTTTATTGTATTTTATGCTTCTGGCGTTGATTTGTTAGGCCCTAACTATTCGATCTGGTGGAACAACGACCTAGATTGAAGCCTAGGTTGCCCGGAACGTAGAAAAGACCATTACCTTCACACTGGTTGCAATTATTCGTTTTATACGGTGGAAAAACCGTTGTATTTTTATTGTATTTTATGCTTCTGGCGTTGATTTGTTAGGCCCTAACTATTCGACCTGGTGGAACAACGACCTATATTGAAGCCTAGGTTGCCCGGAACGTAGAAACGACTATCACATTCACACTGGTTGGAATTATTCCAGATATACGATGGAAAAACAGTTGTATTTATTTTGTATTTTATACCTCTGGCGTTGACTTCTAAGGCCCTAACTTTTCGATCTGGTGGAGCAACGCCCTAGAGTCAAGCCGAAGTTGCCCGGAACATAGAAATGTACGTTACTTTCACACTGCTTTCAATTATTCAATTTATACGATGGAAGAGCTGTTGTATTTATATTGCATTTTATGCTTCTGACGTTGGCTTCTAAGGCCGTAGCTATTCGATGTGGTATGGCAACGCCCTAGAGTGAAGCCTAGGTTGCCGGGAACGTAGAAATGAACATTACCTTCGCACTGCTTGCAATTATTCCAGTTATGCGATAAAAACTGTTCTATTTTTATTGTATTGTATGCTTCTGGCGTTGACTTCTTAGTCCCTAGGTATTCGATCTCGTGGAGCAACGCCCTAGAGTGAAGACTAGATTGCCCGGAATGTAGAAATGACCATTACCTTCACACTGGTTGCAATTATTCCTGTTATACGACGGAAAAACTGTTGTATTTTTAGTGTATGTTATGCTTCTGGCGTTGACTTCTTAGGCCCTAGCTATTCGATCTGGTGGAGCAGCGCCCTAGAGTGGAGCCGAGGGTGCACGGAATGTATAAATGACCATTACTTTCACACTGTTTGCAATTATTCATTATATAGGATGGAAAGGTTGTTGTATTTTATTGTATTTTATGCTTCTGGCGTTGACTTCTTAGGCCCTAACTATTCGATCCGGAGGAGTAACGCCCTAGAGTCAAGCCTAGGCTGCCCGGAACGTAGAAATGACCATAACTTTCACAATGGTTGCAATTATTCGTTTTATACGATGGAAAAACTCTTGTATTTATATTGTGTTTTATGATTCTGGCGTTGACTTCTTAGGCCCTAACTATTCGATGTGGTGTAGCAACGCCCTAGAGTGAAGACTCGGTTGCTCGGAACGTAGAAATGACTATCACATTCACACTGGTTGGAAGTATTCCAGTTATACGATGGAAAAACTGTTGTATCTTTATTGTATTTTATGCTTCGGGAGTTGACTTCAAAGGCCCTAACTATTCGATCTGGTGGAGCAACGCCCTAGAGTGAAGCCTAGGTTGTCCGGTACGTAGAGGTGGCCATTACGTTCATATTGGATGCGATTATTCGTTTTATACGATGGAAAAACTGTTGTATTTATATTGTATTTTATGCTTCTGGCATTGGCTTCTAAAGCCCTAACTATTCGATCTGGTGGAGCAACGCCCTAGAGTCAAGCCTAAGTTGCCCGGAACGTAGAAATGTACGTTACTTTCACACTGTTTGCAATTATTCAATTTATACGATGGAAAAGCTGTTGTATTTATATTGTATTTTATGCTTCTGACGTTGGCTTCTAAGGCCGTAGCTATTCGATGTGGGGGAGCAACGCCCTATAGTGAAACCTAGGTTGCCCGGAACGCAGAAATGACCATAACTTTCACACTGGTTGCAATTATTCGTTCTATACGATGAAAAAACTGTTGTATTTGTTCTGTGTTTTATGCTTCGGGCCTTGACTTCTAAGGCCCTAACTATTCGATCTGGTGGAGCAACGCCCTAGAGTGGAGCCTAGGTTGCACGGAATGTAGAAATGACCATTACTTTCACACTGTTTGCAATTATTCATTATATACGATGGAAAGGTTGTTGTATTTATATTGTATTTTATGCTTCTGGCGTTGACTTCTAACACCGTAGCTATTCGGTCTGGTGGAACAACTCCCTATATTGAAGCCTAGGTTGCCCGGGACGTAGAAATGACCATAACGTTCACGCTGGCTGCAATTACTCCTGTTATGCGATTGAAAAACTGTTTTATCTTTATTGTACTTTATGCTTCGGGCGTTGACTTCTAAGTCCCTAACTATTCGATCTGACGGAGCAACGCCCTAGAGTCAAGCCTAAGTCGCCCGGAACGTAGAAATGTACGTAACTTTCACACTGTTTGCAATTATCCATTGTATACGATGGAAAAACTGTTGTATTTATATTGTATTTTATTCTTGTGGCGTTGACTTCTAAGGCCCTAACTATTCGATGTGGTGGAGCGACGCCCTAGAGTGAAGCCTAGGTTGCCGGGAACGTAGAAATGACCACAACTTTCACACCGGTTGCATTTATTCGTTTTATACGATGGAAAAACTGTTGTACTTATATTGTATTTTATGCCTCTGGCGTTGACTTCTTAGGCCCTAACTATTAGATCTGGTGGAGCACCGCCCTAGAGTGTAGCCTAGGTTGCCCGGAACGTAGAAAAGACCATTACCTTCACACTGGTTGTAATTATTCGTTTTATACGATGGTAAAACTGTTGTTTTTGACTTGTATTTTATACTGCTGGTGTTGACTCCTAAGGCCCTAACAATTCGATCTGGTGGAAAAACGCCATAGAGTGAAGCCTAGGTTGCACGGAACGTAGAAATGACCATCACTTTCACACAGGTTGCAGTTATCCTGTTATACGATGGAAAAACTGCTGTATCTTTATTGTATTTTATGCTTCGGGCGTTGACTTCGAAGGCCCTAACTATTCGATCCGATGGAGCAACGTTCTAGAGTGAAGCCTACGTTGCCCGGAACGTAAAAATGGCCATTACTTTCACACTGGATGTAATTATTCGTTTTATACGATGGAAAAATTGTTGTAGTTGTATTGTATTCTATGCCTCTGGCGTTGACTTCTTAGGGCCTAACTATTTGATCTGGTGGAGCACCGCCCTAGAGTATAGCCTAGGTAGCCCGGAACGTAGAAAAGACCATTACCTTTACACAGGCTGCAATTATTCGTTTTATACGATTGTAAAACTGTTGTATTTATTTTGTATTTTATGCTTCTGGAGTTGACTTCTAAGGCCCTATCAATTCGATCTTGTGGAACAACTCAATAGAGTGAAGCCTAGGTTGCCCGGAACGTAGAAATGACCATCACTTTCACTCTGGTTGCAGTTATTCCTGTTATACGATGGAAAAACTGTTGTATCTTTATTGTATTTTATGCTTCGTGCGGTGACTTCTAAGGCCCTAACTATTCGAGCTAGTGGAGCAACGCCCTAGAGTGCAGCCTAGGTTGCACGGAAGGTAGAACTGATCATTACTTTCAGGCTGCTTGCAATTATTCCCGTTATACGATGAAAAACAGTTGTACTTTTATTGCATTTTATGCTTCTGGCGTTGACATCTAAGTCCCTAGGTATTCGATCTGGTGGAGCAACGCCCTAGAGTGAAGCCTAGATTGCCCGGAACGTAGAAAAGACCATTACCTTCACACTGGATGCAAGTATTCGTTTTATACGATGGAAAAACCGTTGTATTTTTATTGTATTTTATGCTTCTGGCGTTGATTTGTTAGGCCCTAACTATTCGATCTGGTGGAACAACGACCTAGATTGAAGCCTAGGTTGCCCGGAACGTAGAAAAGACCATTACCTTCACACTGGTTGCAATTATTCGTTTTATACGGTGGAAAAACCGTTGTATTTTTATTGTATTTTATGCTTCTGGCGTTGATTTGTTAGGCCCTAACTATTCGACCTGGTGGAACAACGACCTATATTGAAGCCTAGGTTGCCCGGAACGTAGAAACGACTATCACATTCACACTGGTTGGAATTATTCCAGATATACGATGGAAAAACAGTTGTATTTATTTTGTATTTTGTACCTCTGGCGTTGACTTCTAAGGCCCTAAATTTTCGATCTGGTGGAGCAACGCCCTAGAGTCAAGCCGAAGTTGCCCGGAACATAGAAATGTACGTTACTTTCACACTGCTTTCAATTATTCAATTTATACGATGGAAGAGCTGTTGTATTTATATTGCATTTTATGCTTCTGACGTTGGCTTCTAAGGCCGTAGCTATTCGATGTGGTATGGCAACGCCCTAGAGTGAAGCCTAGGTTGCCGGGAACGTAGAAATGAACATTACCTTCACACTGCTTGCAATTATTCCAGTTAGGCGATAAAAACTGTTCTATTTTTATTGTATTGTATGCTTCTGGCGTTGACTTCTTAGTCCCTAGGTATTCGATCTCGTGGAGCAACGCCCTAGAGTGAAGACTAGATTGCCCGGAATGTAGAAATGACCATTACCTTCACACTGGTTGCAATTATTCCTGTTATACGACGGAAAAACTGTTGTATTTTTAGTGTATTTTATGCTTCTGGCGTTGACTTCTTAGGCCCTAGCTATTCGATCTGGTGGAGCAGCGCCCTAGAGTGGAGCCGAGGGTGCACGGAATGTATAAATGACCATTACTTTCACACTGTTTGCAATTATTCATTATATAGGATGGAAAGGTTGTTGTATTTTATTGTATTTTATGCTTCTGGCGTTGACTTCTTAGGACCTAACTATTCGATCTGGTGGAACAACGACCTAGATTGAAGCCTAGGCTGCCCGGAACGTACAAACGACTATCACATTCACACTGGTTGGAATTATTCCAGTTATACGATGGAAAAACTGTTGTATCTTTATTGTATTTTATGCTTCGTGCGTTGATTTCTGAGACCCTAGGTATTCGATATCGTTTGGGCAGCGTCAAAGAGTTAAGCGTATGTTGCCCGAAACGTAGAAATGACCATTCCTTTCACACTGTTTGCAATTATTCTTTTTACACGATGGAAAAACTGTTGTATTTATATTGTATTTTATGCATCTGGCGTTGACTTCTATGGCCCTAACTATTCGATCTGGTGGAGCAACGCCCTAGAGTGGAGCCTAGTTTGCACGGAACGTAGAAGTGATCATTACTTTCACACTGGCTGCAATTATTCGTTTTATACGATGGAAAAACTCTTGTATTTATTATGTATTTTATGCTTCTGGTGTTGACTTCTTAGGCCCTAACTATTCGATCTGGTGGAGTAACGCCCTAGAGTGAAGCCTAGGCTGCCCGGAATGTAGAAATGACCATCCCCATCACACTGGTTGCAATTACGCCTGTTATACGATGGAAAAACTGTGTATCTTTATTGTATTTTATGCTTCGTGCTTTGACTTCTAAGGCCCTAACTTTTCGATCTGGTGGAGCAACGCCCTAGAGTGAAGCGTAGGTTGCCCGGAACGTAGAAATGTACGTTACTTTCACACGGTTTGCAATTATTCAATTTATACGATGGAAAAGCTGTTGTATTTATATTGTATTTTATGCTTCTGACGTTGGCTTCTAAGGCCGTAGCTATTCGATGTGGTGGAGCACCGCCCTAGAGTGTAGCCTAGGTTGCCCGGAACTTTGAATAGACCATTACCTTCACACTGGTTGCAATTATTCGTTTTATACGATGGTAAAACTGTTGTATTTATTTTGTATTTTATGCTTCTGGCGTTGACTTCTAAGGCCCAAACAATTCGATCTGGTGGAACAACGCCATAGAGTGAAGCCTAGGTTGCCCGGAACGTAGAACTGACCATCACTTTCACACTGGTTGCAGTTATTCCTGTTATACGATTGAAAAACTGTTGTACCTTTATTGTATTTTATGCTTCGGGCGTTGACTTCAAAAGGCCCTAACTAATCGATCTGGTGGAGCAACGTCCTAGAGTGAAGCCTAGATTGCCCGCAACGTAGAAGTGTCCATTACCTTCACATTGGATGTAATTATTCGTTTTATACGATGGAAAAATTGTTGTATTTATATTGTATTTTATGCCTCTGGCGTTGACTTCTTAGGGCCTAACTATCTGATCTGGTGGAGCACCGCCCTAGAGTGTAGCCTAGGTTGCCCGGAACGTAGAAAAGGCCATTACCTTCACACTGGTTACAATTGTTCGTTTTATACAATGGTAAAACTGTTGTATTTATTTTGTATTTTATGCTTCTGGCGTTGACTTCTAAGGCCCTATCAATTCGATCTTGTGGAACAACGCAATAGAGTGAAGCCTAGGTTGCCCGGAACGTAGAAATGACCATCACTTTCACTCTGGTTGCAGTTATTCCTGTTATACGATGGAAAAACTGTTGTATCTTTATTGTATTTTATGCTTCGTGCGGTGACTTCTAAGGCCCTAACTATTCGAGCTAGTGGAGCAACGCCCTAGAGTGCAGCCTAGGTTGCACGGAAGGTAGAACTGATCATTACTTTCAGGCTGCTTGCAATTATTCCCGTTATACGATGAAAAACAGTTGTACTTTTATTGCATTTTATGCTTCTGGCGTTGACATCTAAGTCCCTAGGTATTCGATCTGGTGGAGCAACGCCCTAGAGTGAAGCCTAGATTGCCCGGAACGTAGAAAAGACCATTACCTTCACACTGGATGCAAGTATTCGTTTTATACGATGGAAAAACCGTTGTATTTTTATTGTATTTTATGCTTCTGGCGTTGATTTGTTAGGCCCTAACTATTCGATCTGGTGGAACAACGACCTAGATTGAAGCCTAGGTTGCCCGGAACGTAGAAAAGACCATTACCTTCACACTGGTTGCAATTATTCGTTTTATACGGTGGAAAAACCGTTGTATTTTTATTGTATTTTATGCTTCTGGCGTTGATTTGTTAGGCCCTAACTATTCGACCTGGTGGAACAACGACCTATATTGAAGCCTAGGTTGCCCGGAACGTAGAAACGACTATCACATTCACACTGGTTGGAATTATTCCAGATATACGATGGAAAAACAGTTGTATTTATTTTGTATTTTATACCTCTGGCGTTGACTTCTAAGGCCCTAAATTTTCGATCTGGTGGAGCAACGCCCTAGAGTCAAGCCGAAGTTGCCCGGAACATAGAAATGTACGTTACTTTCACACTGCTTTCAATTATTCAATTTATACGATGGAAGAGCTGTTGTATTTATATTGCATTTTATGCTTCTGACGTTGGCTTCTAAGGCCGTAGCTATTCGATGTGGTATGGCAACGCCCTAGAGTGAAGCCTAGGTTGCCGGGAACGTAGAAATGAACATTACCTTCACACTGCTTGCAATTATTCCAGTTAGGCGATAAAAACTGTTCTATTTTTATTGTATTGTATGCTTCTGGCGTTGACTTCTTAGTCCCTAGGTATTCGATCTCGTGGAGCAACGCCCTAGAGTGAAGACTAGATTGCCCGGAATGTAGAAATGACCATTACCTTCACACTGGTTGCAATTATTCCTGTTATACGACGGAAAAACTGTTGTATTTTTAGTGTATTTTATGCTTCTGGCGTTGACTTCTTAGGCCCTAGCTATTCGATCTGGTGGAGCAGCGCCCTAGAGTGGAGCCGAGGGTGCACGGAATGTATAAATGACCATTACTTTCACACTGTTTGCAATTATTCATTATATAGGATGGAAAGGTTGTTGTATTTTATTGTATTTTATGCTTCTGGCGTTGAGTTCTTAGGACCTAACTATTCGATCTGGTGGAACAACGACCTAGATTGAAGCCTAGGCTGCCCGGAACGTACAAACGACTATCACATTCACACTGGTTGGAATTATTCCAGTTATACGATGGAAAAACTGTTGTATCTTTATTGTATTTTATGCTTCGTGCGTTGATTTCTGAGACCCTAGGTATTCGATATCGTTTGGGCAGCGTCAAAGAGTTAAGCGTATGTTGCCCGAAACGTAGAAATGACCATTCCTTTCACACTGTTTGCAATTATTCTTTTTACACGATGGAAAAACTGTTGTATTTATATTGTATTTTATGCATCTGGCGTTGACTTCTATGGCCCTAACTATTCGATCTGGTGGAGCAACGCCCTAGAGTGGAGCCTAGTTTGCACGGAACGTAGAAGTGATCATTACTTTCACACTGGCTGCAATTATTCGTTTTATACGATGGAAAAACTCTTGTATTTATTATGTATTTTATGCTTCTGGTGTTGACTTCTTAGGCCCTAACTATTCGATCTGGTGGAGTAACGCCCTAGAGTGAAGCCTAGGCTGCCCGGAATGTAGAAATGACCATCCCCATCACACTGGTTGCAATTACGCCTGTTATACGATGGAAAAACTGTGTATCTTTATTGTATTTTATGCTTCGTGCTTTGACTTCTAAGGCCCTAACTTTTCGATCTGGTGGAGCAACGCCCTAGAGTGAAGCGTAGGTTGCCCGGAACGTAGAAATGTACGTTACTTTCACACGGTTTGCAATTATTCAATTTATACGATGGAAAAGCTGTTGTATTTATATTGTATTTTATGCTTCTGACGTTGGCTTCTAAGGCCGTAGCTATTCGATGTGGTGGAGCACCGCCCTAGAGTGTAGCCTAGGTTGCCCGGAACTTTGAATAGACCATTACCTTCACACTGGTTGCAATTATTCGTTTTATACGATGGTAAAACTGTTGTATTTATTTTGTATTTTATGCTTCTGGCGTTGACTTCTAAGGCCCTATCAATTCGATCTGGTGGAACAACGCAATAGAGTGAAGCCTAGGTTGCCCGGAACGTAGAAATGACCATCACTTTCACACTGGTTGCAGTTATTCCTGTTATACGATGGAAAAACTGTTGTATCTTTATTGTATTTTATGCTTCGGGCGTTGACTTCAAAAGGCCCTAACTAATCGATCTGGTGGAGCAACGTCCTAGAGTGAAGCCTAGGTTGCCCGGAACTTAGAAGTGGCCATTGCCTTCACATTGGATGTAATTATTCGTTTTATACGATGGAAAAATTGATGTATTTATATTGTATTTTATGCTTCTGGCGTTGACTTCTTGGGCCCTAACTATTCGATCCGGTGGAGCAACGTCCTAGAGTGAAGCCTAGGTTGCCCGGAACGTAGAAAAGGCCATTACCTTCACACTGGTTACAATTATTCGTTTTATACAATGGTAAAACTGTTGTATTTATTTTGTATTTTATGCTTCTGGCGTTGACTTCTTAGGCCCTAAATGATCGATCTGGTGGAGCAACGCCCTAGAGTGGAGCCTAGGTTGCACGGAATGTAGAAATGACCATTACTTTCATACTGTTTGCAATTATTCATTTTATACGATGGAAAAGTTGTTGTATTTATATTGTATTTTACGCTTCTGGCGCTGACTTCTAACTCCGCAGCTATTCGGTCTTGTGGAACAACTCCCTATATTGAAGCCTAGGTTGCCCGGAACGTAGAAATGACCGTAACCTTCACGCTGGCTGCAATTACACCTGTTATACGATTGAAAATCTGTTGTATCTTTATTGTATTTTATGCTTCGGGCGTTGACTTCTAACGCCCTAACTATTCGATCGGGCGGAGCAACGCCCTAGAGTGAAGCCTAGGTTGCCCGGAACGTAGAAATGAACGTCTCTTTCACACCGTTTGCAATTATTCAATTTATACGTTGGAAAAGCTGTTGTGTTTATATTGTATTTTATGCTTCTGGCGTTGACTTCTAACTCCGTAGCTATTCGGTCTGGTGGAACAACTCCCTATATTGCAGCCAAGGTTGCCCGGAACGTAGAAATGACCATAACTTTCACACTGTTTGCAATTATTCGTTTTATAGGATGGAAAAACTGTTGTATTTGTTTTGTATTTTATATTTCTGGCGTTGACTTCAAAGGCCCTAACAATTCGATCTGGTGGCACAACGCCATAGAGTGAAGCCTAGGTTGCCCGGAACATAGAAATGACCATCACTTTCACACTGGTTGCAGTTATTCCTGTTATACGATGGAAAAACTGTTGTATCTTTATTGTATTTTATGCTTCGGGCGTTGACTTCAAAAGGCCCTAACTAATCGATCTGGTGGACCAACGTCCTAGAGTGAAGCCTAGGTTTCCCGGAACGTAGAAGTGGCCATTACCTTCACATTGGATGTAATTATTCGTTTTATGCGATGGAAAAATTGTTGTATTTATATTGTATTTTATGCCTCTGGCGTTGACTTCTTAGGGCCTAACTATTTGATCTGGTGGAGCACCGCCCTAGAGTGTAGCCTAGGTTGCCCGGAACGTAGAAAAGACCATTACCTTCGTACTGGTTGCAATTAATCGTTTTATACGATGGTAAAACTGTTGTATTTATTCTGTATTTTATGCTTCTGGCGTTGACTTCTAAGGCCCAAACATTTCGATCTGGTGGAACAACGCCATAGAGTGAAGCCCAGGTTGCCCGGAACGTAGAAATGACCATCACATTCACACTGGTTGCAGTTATTCCTGTTGTACGATGGAAAAACTGTTGTATCTTTATTGTATTTTATGCTTCGGGCGTTGACTTCAAAAGGCCCTAACTAATCGATCTGGTGGAGCAACGTCCTAGAGTGAAGCCTAGGTTGCCCGGAACTTAGAAGTGGCCATTGCCTTCACATTGGATGTAATTATTCGTTTTATACGATGGAAAAATTGATGTATTTATATTGTATTTTATGCTTCTGGCGTTGACTTCTTGGGCCCTAACTATTCGATCCGGTGGAGCAACGACCTAGAGTGAAGCCTAGGTTGCCCGGAACGTAGAAAAGGCCATTACCTTCACACTGGTTACAATTATTCGTTTTATACAATGGTAAAACTGTTGTATTTATTTTGTATTTTATGCTTCTGGCGTTGACTTCTTAGGCCCTAAATGACCGATCTGGTGGAGCAACGCCCTAGAGTGGAGCCTAGGTTGCACGGAATGTAGAAATGACCATTACTTTCATACTGTTTGCAATTATTCATTTTATACGATGGAAAAGTTGTTGTATTTATATTGTATTTTACGCTTCTGGCGCTGACTTCTAACTCCGCAGCTATTCGGTCTTGTGGAACAACTCCCTATATTGAAGCCTAGGTTGCCCGGAACGTAGAAATGACCATAACCTTCACGCTGGCTGCAATTACTCCTGTTATACGATTGAAGATCTGTTGTATCTTTATTGTATTTTATGCTTCGGGCGTTGACTTCTAAGGCCCTAACTATTCGATCGGGCGGAGCAACGCCCTAGAGTGAAGCCTAGGTTGCCTGGAACGCAGAAGTGGCCGTTACCTTCACATTGGATGTAATTATTCGTTTATACGATGGAAAAATTGTTGTATTTATATTGTATTTTATGCCTCTGGCGTTGACTTCTTAGGGCCTAACTATTTGATATGGAGGAGCACCGCCCTAGAGTGTAGCCTAGGTTGCCCGGAACGTAGAAAAGACCATTACCTTCACACTGGTTGCAATTATTCGTTTTATACGATGGTAAAACTGTTGTATTTATTTTGTATTTTATGCTTCTGACGTTGACCTCTAAGGGTCAAACAATTCGATCTGGTGGAACAACGCCATAGAGTGAAGCCTAGGTTGCCCGGAACGTAGAAATGACCATCACTTTCACACTGGTTGCAATTATTCGTTTTATATGTAGGAAAAACTGTTGTATTTGTTTTCTATTTTATATTTCTGGCGTTGACTTCAAATGCCCTAACAATTCGTTCTGGTGGAACAACGCCACAGAGTGAAGCCTAGGTAGCCCGGAACGTAGAAATGACGATCCCTTTCACACTGGTTGCAATTACTCCTGTTATACGATGGAAAAACTGTTGTATCTTTATTGTATTTTATGCTTCGGGCGTTGACTTCTAAGGCCCTAACTATTTGATCTCGTGGAGCGACGCCCTAGAGTGGAGCCTAGGTTGCACGGAAGGTAGAAGTGACCATTACTTTCACGCTGCTTGCAATTATTCCCGTTATACGATGAAAAACTGTTGTACTTTTATTGTATTTTATGCTTCTGGCGCTGACATCTAACTCCGTAGCTATTCGGTCTGGTGGAACAACTCCCTATATTGAAGCCTAGATTGCCCGGAACGTAGAAATGACCATAACCTTCAGGCTGGCTGCAATTACTCCTGTTATACGATAGAAAATCTGTTGTATCTTTATTGTATTTTATGCTTCGGGCGTTGACTTCTAAGGCCCTAACTACTCGATCGGGCGGAGCAACGCCCTAGAGTGAAGCCTAGGTCGCCCGGAACGCAGAAGTGGCCATTACCTTCACATTGGATGTAATTATTCGTTTATACGATGGAAAAACTGTTGTATTTTTATAGCATTTTATGCTTCTGGCTTTGAATTCTAAGGCCCTAGCTATTCGATCTTGCGGAGCGACGCTCTAGAGTGAAGCCTAGGTTGCAATTATTCATTTTATACGATGGAAAAGCTACTGTATTTATATTGTATTTTATGCTTTTAGCGTTGATTTCTAAGTCCCTAGCTATTCGATCTGGTGGAGTAACGCCCTAGAGTGAAGCCTAGGTTGCCCGGAACGTAGAAATGACCATTACGTTCACACTGTTTGCAATTATCAATTTTATACGAGGGAAAAGCTGTTGTATTTATATTGTATTTTATGCTTCTGGCGTTGACTTCTAAGGCCATAGCTATTAGATCTGGTGCAGCAACGCTCTAGAGTGACGCCTAGGTTGCCCGCAACGTAGAAATGACCATTAGCTTCACAATGTTTGCAATTATTAATTTTATACGATGGAAAAACTGATGCACTTATATTGTGTTTTATTCTTCTGGCGTTGACTTCTTAGGCCCTAACTATTCGATCTGGTGGAACAACGCCCTAGAGTGAAGCCTAGGTTGCCCGGATCGTAGAAATGACAATCACTTTCAAACTGGTTGGAATTATTCCTGTTATACGATGGAAAAACTGTTGTATTTTTATTGCATATTATGCTTCTGGCGTCGGCTCCTAAGGCCGGAGCTATTCGATGTGATGGAGCAACGCCCTAGAGTGAAGCCTAGGATGCCCGAAACGCCGAAATGATCATAACTTTCACACTGGTTGCAATTATTCATGCTATACGATGGAAAAACTGTTGCATTTTTATTGTATTATCTGCTTCTGGCTTCGACTTCTAAGGTGCTAGCTATTCGATCTGGTGGGGCAACGCCCTAGAGTGAAGGCTCTGTTGCCCGGAACGTAGAAATGACCATAACTTTCACACTGGTTTCAATTATTCATGCTATACGATGGAAAACCTGTTGTATTTTTATTGTATTTTATGCTTCTTGCGCTGACTTCTAAGGTCCGAGCTACTCGATCTCGTCGGGCAACGTCCAAGAGTGAAGCCTATGTTGCCCGTAACGTAGAAATAACCAAATCTTTCACACTGGTTGCAATTATTGGTGATATACAATGGAAAAACATCTTTATTTATATTGTATTTTATGCTCCTGGCGTTGACTCCAAAGATTCTAGCTATTCGATCTCGTTGGGCAACGTCCAACAGTAAAGCGTATGTTTCCCGAAACGTAAAAATGACCATTACCTTCACACTGGTTGCAATTATTCTTTTTATACGATGGAAAAACTGTTGTATTTTTATTGTATTTTATGCGTCTGGAATTGTTTTCTAAGTCCTAGGCTTCACTTTAGGGCGTTGCTCCACCAGATCGAATAGCTAGGGCTTAGAGGTCAACGCCCGAAGCATAAAGTACAATAAAAATACAACAGTTTTTCCATCGTATAGCATGACTATTTGCAACCAGTGCGAAAGTAATGATCATTTCGACGTTTCGGGCATCCTAGACTTAACTCTGAGGCGTTGCTCCACCAGATCGAATAGCTAGGGCCTAAGAAGTCAACGCCAGAAGCATAAAATACAATATAAATACAACCGTTTTTCCATCGTATAACAGGAATAATTGCAACCAGTGTGAAAGACATGGTCATATCTACGTTCCGGGCATCCTAGGCTTCACTCTGGAGCATTGCTCCACCAGATCGAAGAGTTAGGGCCTTGGAAGTCAACGCCAGAAGCATAAAATACAATATAAATACAACTGTTTTTCCATCGTATAACAGGAATAATTGCAACCAGTGTGAAAGACATGGTCATATCTACGTTCCGGGCATCCTAGGCTTCACTCTTGGACGTTGCCCCACCTGATCGAATAGCTAGGACCTTAGAAGTCAAAGCCAGAAGCAGAAAATACAATAAGAATGCAACAGTTTTTCCATCGTATGGCATGAATAATTGCAACCAGTATGAAAGTAATGATCATTTCGACGCTTCGGGCATCCTAGACTTAACTCTGAGGCATTGCTCCACCAGACCGAATAGCTAGTGCCTTAGAAGTCAACGACAGAAGCATAAAATACAATAAAGATGCAACAGTTTTTCCATCGTATAGAACGAATAATTGAAACCAGTGTGAAAGTAATGGTCATTTCTAAGTTCCGGGCAACATGGGCTTCACTCTGAAGCATTGCTCCACCATATCGAAGAGTTAGGGCCTAAGAAGTCAACGCCAGAAGCACCAAATGCAAAATAAATACAACAGTTTATCCATCGTATATAACGAACAATTGCAACCAGGGTGAAAGTAATGGACATATCTACGTTCCGGGCAACCTAGGCTTCACTCTAGGGCGTTGCTCCACCACACCGAATAGCGACGGCCTTAGAAGTCTACGCCAGAAGCATAAAATGCAATATAAATACAACAGTTTTTCATTGTATAGAACGAATAATTGCAACCAGAGTGAATGTTATGGTCATTTCTACGTTCCGGGCAACCTAGGCTTCACTCTGAGGCATTGCTCCACCAGATCGAAGAGTTAGGGCCTTAGAAGTCAACGCCGGAAGCATAATGTACAATATAAATACAGAACTTTTTCTATTTTATGACAGGAATAATTGCATCCAGTGAGAAAGTAATGGTCATTTCTTCATTCCGGGCAACCTAGGCTTCACTCTAGGGCGTTGCTCCACCTGATCGAATAGTTACAGCCTTAGAAGTCAACGCCAGAGGCATAAAATACAATGAAAATACAACAGTTTTTCCATCATATAGCATGAATAATTGCAGCTAGAGTGAAAGTAATGGTCATTTCTTCGTTCCGAGCAACCTAGGTTTTACTCTGGAGCATTGCTCCACCAGATCGAAGAGTTAGGGCCTTAGAAGTCAACGTCAGAAGCATAAAATACAATATAAATACAACTGTTTTTCCATCATATAACAGGAATAATTGCAACCAGTGTGAAAGACATGGTCATATCTACGTTCCGGGCATCCTAGGCTTCACTCTTGGACGTTGCCCCACCTGATCGAATAGCTAGGACCTTAGAAGTCAAAGCCAGAAGCAGAAAATACAATAAGAATGCAACAGTTTTTCCATCGTATGGCATGAATAATTGCAACCAGTGCGACAGTAATGATCATTTCGGCGTTTCGGGCATCCTAGACTTAACTTTGAGGCATTACTCCACCAGATCGAATAGCTAGGGCCTTAGAAGTCAACGACAGAAGCATAAAATACAATAAAGATGCAACAGTTTTTCCATCGTATAGAACGAATAATTGCAACCAGTGTGAAAGTTATGGACATTTCTACATTCCGAGCCACCTAGTCTTCACTCTGGGGCGTTGCTCCACCAGATCGAATAGTTAGGGCCTTAGAAGTCAACGCCCGAAGCATAAAATACAATGAAAATACAACAGTTTTTCCATCGCATAACAGGAATAATTGCAACCAGGGTGAAAGTGATGGTCATTTTTACGTTCCGGGCGACATAGGCTTCACTCTAGGGCGTTGGTCCACCAGATCCAATAGTTAGGTCCTATGAAGCCAGCGCCAGAAGCATCAAATACAAAATAAATACAACAGTCTTTCCATCGTATAAAACGAATAATTGAAACCAGTGTGAAGGTAATGGTCATTTCTACGTTCCGGGCAACCTAGGCTTCACTCTGAGGCATTGCTCCACCAGATCGAAGAGTTAGGGCCTTAGAAGTCAACGCCGGAAGCATAATGTACAATATAAATACAGAACTTTTTCTATTTTATGACAGGAATAATTGCATCCAGTGAGAAAGTAATGGTCATTTCTTCATTCCGGGCAACCTAGGCTTCACTCTAGGGCGTTGCTCCACCTGATCGAATAGTTACAGCCTTAGAAGTCAACGCCAGAGGCATAAAATACAATGAAAATACAACAGTTTTTCCATCATATAGCATGAATAATTGCAGCTAGAGTGAAAGTAATGGTCATTTCTTCGTTCCGAGCAACCTAGGTTTTACTCTGGAGCATTGCTCCACCAGATCGAAGGGTTAGGGCCGCAGAAGTCAACGCCAGAAGCATAAAATACAATATAAATACAACAGTTTTTCCACCATATAGCATGAATAATTGCAACAAGAGTGAAAGTAATGGTCATTTCTTCGTTCCGGGCAACCTAGGTTTCACTCTGGAGCATTGCTCCACCAGATCGAAGAGTTAGGGCCTTAGAAGTCAACGTCAGAAGCATAAAATACAATATAAATACAACTGTTTTTCCATCATATAACAGGAATAATTGCAACCAGTGTGAAAGACATGGTCATATCTACGTTCCGGGCATCCTAGGCTTCACTCTTGGACGTTGCCCCACCTGATCGAATAGCTAGGGCCTTAGAAGTCAAAGCCAGAAGCAGAAAATACAATAAGAATGCAACAGTTTTTCCATCGTATGGCATGAATAATTGCAACCAGTGCGACAGTAATGATCATTTCGGCGTTTCGGGCATCCTAGACTTAACTTTGAGGCATTACTCCACCAGATCGAATAGCTAGGGCCTTAGAAGTCAACGACAGAAGCATAAAATACAATAAAGATGCAACAGTTTTTCCATCGTATAGAACGAATAATTGCAACCAGTGTGAAAGTTATGGACATTTCTACATTCCGAGCCACCTAGTCTTCACTCTGGGGCGTTGCTCCACCAGATCGAATAGTTAGGGCCTTAGAAGTCAACGCCCGAAGCATAAAATACAATGAAAATACAACAGTTTTTCCATCGCATAACAGGAATAATTGCAACCAGGGTGAAAGTGATGGTCATTTTTACGTTCCGGGCGACATAGGCTTCACTCTAGGGCGTTGGTCCACCAGATCCAATAGTTAGGTCCTATGAAGCCAGCGCCAGAAGCATCAAATACAAAATAAATACAACAGTCTTTCCATCGTATAAAACGAATAATTGAAACCAGTGTGAAGGTAATGGTCATTTCTACGTTCCGGGCAACATAGGCTGCACTCTGAAGTATTGCTCCACCAGATCGAAGAATTAGGACCTTAGAAGTCAACGCCGGAAGCATAATATACAATATAAATACAGAAGTTTTTCCATTTTATAACAGGAATAATTGCATCCAGTGTGAAAGTTATGGTCATTTCTACGTTCCGGGCAACCTAGGCTTCACTCTGAGGCATTGCTCCACCAGATCGAATGGTTAGGGCCTTAGAAGTCAACGCCCGAAGCATAAAATACAATAAAGATGCAACAGTTTTTCCATCGCATAGAACGAATAATTGCAACGAGTGTGAAAGTTATGGTCATTTATACGTTCCGGGCAACCTAGGCTTCACTCTAGGGCGTTGCTCCACCAGATCGAATAGCTACGACCTTAGGAGTCAAAGCCAGAAGCAGAAAATACAAAACAAATGCAACAGTTTTTCAATCGTATAGCATGACTAATTGTAACCAGTGCGACAGTAATGATCATTTCGGCGTTTCGGGCATCCTAGACTTAACTTTGAGGCATTACTCCACCAGATCGAATAGCTGGGGCCTTAGAAGTCAACGACAGAAGCATAAAATACAATAAAGATGCAACAGTTTTTCCATCGTATAGAACGAATAATTGCAACCAGTGTGAAAGTTATGGACATTTCTACATTCCGAGCCACCTAGTCTTCACTCTGGGGCGTTGCTCCACCAGATCGAATAGTTAGGGCCTTAGAAGTCAACGCCCGAAGCATAAAATACAATGAAAATACAACAGTTTTTCCATCGCATAACAGGAATAATTGCAACCAGGGTGAAAGTGATGGTCATTTTTACGTTCCGGGCGACATAGGCTTCACTCTAGGGCGTTGGTCCACCAGATCCAATAGTTAGGTCCTATGAAGCCAGCGCCAGAAGCATCAAATACAAAATAAATACAACAGTCTTTCCATCGTATAAAACGAATAATTGAAACCAGTGTGAAGGTAATGGTCATTTCTACGTTCCGGGCAACATAGGCTGCACTCTGAAGTATTGCTCCACCAGATCGAAGAATTAGGACCTTAGAAGTCAACGCCGGAAGCATAATATACAATATAAATACAGAAGTTTTTCCATTTTATAACAGGAATAATTGCATCCAGTGTGAAAGTTATGGTCATTTCTACGTTCCGGGCAACCTAGGCTTCACTCTGAGGCATTGCTCCACCAGATCGAATGGTTAGGGCCTTAGAAGTCAACGCCCGAAGCATAAAATACAATAAAGATGCAACAGTTTTTCCATCGCATAGAACGAATAATTGCAACGAGTGTGAAAGTTATGGTCATTTATACGTTCCGGGCAACCTAGGCTTCACTCTAGGGCGTTGCTCCACCAGATCGAATAGCTACGACCTTAGGAGTCAAAGCCAGAAGCAGAAAATACAAAACAAATGCAACAGTTTTTCAATCGTATAGCATGACTAATTGTAACCAGTGCGACAGTAATGATCATTTCGGCGTTTCGGGCATCCTAGACTTAACTTTGAGGCATTACTCCACCAGATCGAATAGCTGGGGCCTTAGAAGTCAACGACAGAAGCATAAAATACAATAAAGATGCAACAGTTTTTCCATCGTATAGAACGAATAATTGCAACCAGTGTGAAAGTTATGGACATTTCTACATTCCGAGCAACCTAGGCTGCACTCTGGGGCGTTGCTGCACCAGATCGAATAGTTAGGGCCTTAGGAGTCAACGCCCGAAGCATAAAATACAATAAAAATACAACAGTTTTTCCATCGCATAACAGGAATAATTGCAACCAATGTGATAGTTATGGTCATTTATACGTTCCGGGCAACCTAGGCTTCACTCTAGGGCGTCGCTCCACCAGATCGAATAGTTACGGCCTTAGAAGTCAACGCCAGAAGCATAAAATACAATGACAATACAACATCTTTCCATCGTATAGCATGAATAATTGCAACTAGAGTGAAAGTAATGGTTATTTCTGCGTTTCGGGCAATCTAGGCTTCACTCTAGGGCGTTGCTCCACCAGATCGAACACCTAGGGACTTAGAAGTCAACGCCCGAAGCATAAAGTACAAAGAAAATACAACAGTTTTTCCATCGTATAACAGGAATAATTGCAACCAGGGTGAAAGTGATGGTCATTTTTACGTTCCGTTCGACATAGGCTTCACTCTAGGGCGTTGGTCCACCAGATCCACTAGTTAGGTCCTATGAAGCCAGCGCCAGAAGCATCCAATACAAAATAAATACAACAGTCTTTCCATCGTATAAAACGAATAATTGAAACCAGTGTGAAGGTAATGGTCATTTCTACGTTCCGGGCAACATAGGCTGCACTCTGAAGCATTGCTCCTCCAGATCGAAGAATTAGGCCTTAGAAGTCAACGCCGGAAGCATAATATACAATATAAATACAGAAGTTTTTCCATTTTATAACAGGAATAATTGCATCCAGTGTGAAAGTTATGGTCATTTCTACGTTCCGGGCAACCTGGGCTTCACTCTAGGGCGTTGCTCCACCACATCGAATAGCGACGGCCTTAGAAGTCTACGCCAGAAGCATAAAATGCAATATAAATACAACAGTTCTTCCATTGTATAAAACGAGTAATTGCAACCAGTGTGAAAGTTATGGTCATTTCTACGTTCCGGGCAACATAGGCTTCACTCTTGGACGCTGCCCCACCAGATCGAATAGCTAGGACCTTAGAAGTCGAAGCCAGAAGCAGAAAATACAATATAAATGCAACAGTTTTTGCACCGTATAGCATGAATAATTGCAACCAGTGTGAAAGTAATGATCATTTCGGCGTTTCGGGCATCCTAGACTTAACTGTGAAGTAATGCTCCACCAGATCGAAAAGCTAGGGCCTAAGAAGTCTACGCCAGAAGCATAAAACACAATATTAATACAACAGCTTTTCCATCGTATAAAGCGAATAATTGCAACCAGTGTGAATGTTATGGTCATTTCTACGTTCCGGGCAACCTAGGCTTCACTCTGAGGCATTGCTCCACCAGATCGAATAGTTAGGGCCTTAGAAGTCAACGCCCGAAGCATAAAATACAATAAAGATGCAACAGTTTTTCCATCGTATAGAACGAATAATTGCAACGAGTGTGAAAGTTATGGTCATTTATACGTTCCGGGCAACCTAGGCTTCACTCTAGGGCGTTGCTCCACCAGATCGAAAAGTTACGGCCTTAGAAGTCAACGCCAGAAGCATAAAATACGATGAAAATACAACAGTTTTTCCATCGTATAGCATGAATAATTGCAACTAGACTGAACGTAATGGTTATTTCTACGTTTCGGGCAATCTAGGCTTCACCCTAGGGCGTTGCTCCACCAGATCGAATACCTAGGGACTTAGAAGTCAACGCCCGAAGCATAAAGTACAATAAAAATACAACAGTTTTTCCATCGTATAACAGGAATAATTGCAACCAGGGTGAAAGTGATGGTCACTTTTACGTTCCGGGCAACATAGGCTTCACTCTAGGGCGTTGGTCCACCAGATCCAATAGTTAGGTCCTATGAAGCCAGCGCCAGAAGCATCAAATACAAAATAAATACAACCGTTTTTCCATCGTATAAAACGAATAATTGAAACCTGTGTGAAAGTAATGGTCATTTCTACGTTCCGGGCAACATAGGCTTCACTCTGAAGCATTGCTCCACCAGATCGAAGAGTTAGGGCCTTAGAAGTCAACGCCGGAAGCATAATATACAATATAAATACAACTGTTTTTCCACCGTAAAACAGGAATAATTGCAACCAGTGTGAAAGACATGGTCATATCTACGTTCCGGGCATCCTAGGCTTCACTCTTGGACGTTGCCCCACCAGATCGGATAGCTAGGACCTTAGAAGTCAAAGCCAGAAGCAGAAAATACAATAAGAATGCAGCAGTTTTTTCAACGTATGGCATGAATAATTGCAACCAGTGTGAAAGTAATGATCATTTCGACGTTTCGGGCATTCTAGACTTAACTCTGAGGCATTGCACCACCAGATCGAATTGTTAGGGCCTAAGAAGTCAACGCCAGAAGCATAAAATACAATACAAATACAACAGCTTTTCCATCGTATAAAACGAATAATTGCAACCAGTGTGAATGTTATGGTCATTTCTACGTTCCGGGCAACCTAGGCTTCACCCTATGGCGTTGCTCCATCAGATCGAATAGATAGGGCCTGAGAAGTCAACGCCCGAAGCATAAAATACAATATAAATACAACAGTTTTTCCATCGCATAACAGGAATAATTGCAACCAGTGTGAAAGTTATGGTCATTTCTACGTTCCGGGCAACCTAGGCTTCACTCTAGGGCGTTGCTCCACCACATCCAATAGCTACGGCCTTAGAAGTCAGCGCCAGAATCATAAAATACAGTAATAATACAACAGTTTTTCCATCGTATAAAACGAATAGTTGCAAACATTGTGAAAGTTATGGTCATTTCTACGTTCCGGGCAACCTAGGCTTCACCCTATGGCGTTGCTCCACCAGATCGAATAGATAGGGCCTTAGAAGTCAACGCCAGAAGCATAAAATACAATATAAATACAACAGTTTTTCCATCGTATAACAGGAATAATTGCATCCAGGGTGAAAGAAATGGTCATTTCGGCGTTCCGGGCAACCTAGGCTTCACTCTGAGGCATTGCTCCACCAGATCGAATAGTTAGGGCCTTAGAAGTCAACGCCCGAAGCATAAAGTACAATAAAGATGCAACAGTTTTTCCATCGTATAGAACGAATAATTGCAACGAGAGTGAAAGTTATGGTCATTTATACGTTCCGGGCAACCTAGCCTTCACTCTAGGGCGTTGCTCCACCAGATCGAAAAGTTACGGCATTAGAAGTCAACGCCAGAAGCATAAAATACAATGAAAATACAACAGTTCTTCCATCGTATAGCATGAATAATTGCAACTAGACTGAACGTAATGGTTATTTCTACGTTTCGGGCAATCTAGGCTTCACCCTAGGGCGTTGCTCCACCAGATCGAATACCTAGGGACTTAGAAGTCAACGCCCGAAGCATAAAGTACAATAAAAATACAACAGTTTTTCCGTCGTATAACAGGAATAATTGCAACCAGTGTGAAAGTGATGGTCACATTTACGTTCCGGGTAACATAGGCTTCACTCTAGGGCGTTGGTCCACCAGATCCAATAGTTAGGTCCTATGAAGCCAGCGCCAGAAGCATCAAATACAAAATAAATACAACCGTTTTTCCATCGTATAAAACGAATAATTGAAACCAGTGTGAAAGTAATGGTCATTTCTACGTTCCGGGCAACATAGGCTTCACTCTGAAGCATTGCTCCACCAGATCGAAGAGTTAGGGCCTTAGAAGTCAACGCCGGAAGCATAATATACAATATAAATACAGAAGTTTTTCCATTTTATAACAGGAATAATTGCATCCAGTGAGAAAGTAATGGTCATTTCTTCATTCCGGGCAACCTAGGTTTCACTCTAGGGCGTTGCTCCACCTGATCGAATAGTTACGGCCTTAGAAGTCAACGCCAGAAGCATAAAATACAATGAAAATACAACAGTTTTTACATCATAAAGCATGAATAATTGCTACAAGAGTGAAAGTAATGGTTATTTCTTCGTTCTGGGCAACCTAGGTTTCACTCTGGAGCATTGCTCCACCAGATCGAAGAGTTAGGGCCTTAGAAGTCAACGCCAGAAGCATAAAATACAATATAAATACAACTGTCTTTCCATCGTATAACAGGAATAATTGCAACCAGTGTGAATGTTATGGTCACTTCTACGTTCCGGGCAACCTAGGCTTCACCCTATGGCGTTGCTCCACCAGATCGAATAGATAGGGCCTGAGAAGTCAACGCCCGAAGCATAAAATACAATATAAATACAACAGTTTTTCCATCGCATAACAGGAATAATTGCAACCAGTGTGAAAGTTATGGTCATTTCTACGTTCCGGGCAACCTAGGCTTCACTCTAGGGCGTTGCTCCACCACATCCAATAGCTACGGCCTTAGAAGTCAGCGCCAGAATCATAAAATACAGTAATAATACAACAGTTTTTCCATCGTATAAAACGAATAGTTGCAAACATTGTGAAAGTTATGGTCATTTCTACGTTCCGGGCAACCTAGGCTTCACCCTATGGCGTTACTCCACCAGATCGAATAGATAGGGCCTTAGAAGTCAACGCCAGAAGCATAAAATACAATTTAAATACAACAGTTTTTCCATCGTATAACAGGAATAATTGCATCCAGGGTGAAAGAAATGGTCATTTCGGCGTTTCGGGCAACCTAGGCTTCACTCTAGGGCGTTGCTCCACCACATCGAATAGCGACGGCCTTAGAAGTCTACGCCAGAAGCATAAAATGCAATATAAATACAACAGTTCTTCCATTGTATAAAACGAATAATTGCAACCAGTGTGAAAGTTATGGTCATTTCTACGTTGCGGGCAACATAGGCTTCACTCTTGGACGCTGCCCCACCAGATCGGATAGCTAGGACCTTAGAAGTCAAAGCCAGAAGCAGAAAATACAATAAGAATGCAACAGTTTTTTCATCGTATGGCATGAATAATTGCAACCAGTGTGAAAGTAATGATCATTTCGACGTTTCGGGCATCCTAGACTTAACTCTGAGGCATTGCTCCACCAGATCGAATAGTTAGGGCCTAAGAAGTCAACGCCAGAAGCATAAAATACAATATAAATACAACAGCTTTTCCATCGTATAAAACGAATAATTGCAACGAGTGTGAATGTTATGGTCATTTCTACGTTCCGCGCAACCTAGGCTTCACCCTATGGCGTTGCTCCACCAGATCGAATAGATAGGGCCTGAGAAGTCAACGCCCGAAGCATAAAATACAATATAAATACAACAGTTTTTCCATCGCATAACAGGAATAATTGCAACCAGTGTGAAAGTTATGGTCATTTCTACGTTTCGGGCAACATAGGCTTCACTCTTGGACGTTGCCAAACGAGATCAAATAGCTATGACCTTAGAAATCAACGCCAGAAGCATAAATACAGTAAAAATACAACAGCTTTTCCATCGTATAACAGGAATAATTGCAACCAGTGTGAAAGTAAAGGTCATATCTACGTTCCGGGCAACCTGGGCTCCACTCTAGGGCGTTCCTCCACCACATCGAATAGTGAGGGCCTTGGTAGTCGACGCCCGAAGCATAAAATACAAAATGAATAGAACAGTTTTTCGATTGTGTAAAACGAGTAATTGCGACCAGTGTGAAAGTTATGGTCATTTCTACGTTCCAGGCAACCTAGGCTTCACTCTAGGGCGTTGCTCCACCACATCCTATAGCTACGACCTTTGAAGTCAACGCCTGAAGCATAAAATAAAATATTAATACAACATCTTTTCCATCGTATAAAACGAATAATTGCAACCAGGGTGAAAGTTATGGTCATTTCTTCGTTCCGGGCAAGCTAAGCAACACTCTAGGGCGTTGCCCCATTGGATCGAATAGTTAGGGCCTTAGAAGTCAACGCCAGATGCATAAAATACAATATAAATACAACAGCTTTCCCGTCGTATAACAGGAATAATTGCAACTAGCGTGAATGTAATGGTCACTTCTACGTTCCGGGCAACCTAGGCTTCACTCTAGGGCGTTGCTCCACCATATCGAATAGCTACGGCCTTAGAAGTCAACGCCAGGAGCATAAAATACAATATAAATGCAACAGTTTTTCCATCGTATAACAGGAATAATTGCAGCCAGTGTGAAAGTGATGTTCATTTCTACGTTCCGGACAACCTAGGCTTCACTCTAAGGCGTTGCTCCAACACATCGATTCGCTATGGCCCTAGAAGTCAACGCCATAAGCATAAAATGCAAAATAAATAGAACAGTTTTTCCATCGTATAAAACGAATAATTGCAATCAGTGTGCAAGTTATGGACATTTCTATGTTCCGTGCTACCTAGGCTTCACTCTAGGGCGTTGCACCACCAGGACGAATAGTCGGGGCCTTAGAAAACAACTCGAGACGCATAAAATACAATAAAGATACAACAGTTTTTCCATCGTATCAAAAGAATAATTGCAACAAGTGTGAAAGTAATGGTCTTTTCTACGTTTCGGGCCACATACGCTTCACTCTTGGACGTTGCCCCCGAGATCGAATAGCTAGGATCTTAGAAGTCAATGCCAGAAGCATAAAATACAATAAAAATACAGCAATTTTTCCATCGTA
The DNA here is from genome assembly GCF_051401765.1 of Calliopsis andreniformis. Taxonomy (NCBI): domain Eukaryota; kingdom Metazoa; phylum Arthropoda; class Insecta; order Hymenoptera; family Andrenidae; genus Calliopsis; species Calliopsis andreniformis. The sequence continues at coordinate 1,656,295 of NW_027480460.1, read as the reverse complement.
TAAATCGAATAATTGCAATCAGTATGAATGTTATGTTCATTTCTACGTTTCGGGCATCCTACACTTAACTCTGAGGCGTTGCTCCACCAGATCGAATAGCTAGGGCCTAAGAAGTCAACGCCAGAAGCATAAAATACAATATAAATACAACAGCTTTTCCATCGTATAAAACGAATAATTGCAGCCAGTGTGAATGTTATGGTCATTTCTACGTTCCGGGCAACCTAGGCTTCACTCTATGGCGTTGCTCCAACAGATCGAATAGTTAGGGCCTTAGAAGTCAACGCCGGAAGCATAATATACAATATAAATACAGAAGTTTTTCCATTTTATAACAGGAATAAATGCATCCAGTGAGAAACTAATGGTCATTTCCACGTTCCGGGCAACCTAGGCTTCACTCTAGAGCGTTGCTCCACCACATCGAACAGCTACGGCTTTAGAAGTCGAAGCCAGAAGCAGAAAATACAATAAAAATGCAAGAGTTTTTCCATCGTATGGCACGAATAATAGCAACCAGTGTGAAAGTAATGAACATTTCGGCGTTTCGGGCAGCCTAGTCTTAACTCTGAGGCATTGCTCCACCAGATGGAATAGCTAGGGCCTAAGAAGTCAACGCCAGAAGCATAAAATACAATATAAATACAACAGCTTTTCCATCGTATAAAACGAATAATTGCAACCATTGTGAATGTTATGGTCATTTCTACTTTCCGGGCAACGTAGGCTTCACTCTAGCGCGTTGCTCCAACAGATCCAATAGTTAGGGCCTTAGAAGTCAACGGCAGAAGCATAAAATACAATAAAGATGCAACAGTTTTTCCATCGTATAGAACGAATAATTGCAACCAGTGTGAAAGTTATGGACATGTCTACATTCCGAGCAACCTAGGCTTCACTCTAGGGCGTTGCTCCACCAGATGGAATAGTTAGGGCCTTAGAAGTCAGCGCCCGAAGCATAAAATACAATAAAAATACAACAGTTTTCCCGTCTTATAACAGGAATAATTGCAACTAGTGTGAATGTAATGGTCACTTCTACGTTCCGGGCAACCTAGGCTTCACTCTAGCGCGTTGCTCCACCACATCGAATAGCTACGGCCTTAGAAGTCAACGCCAGAATCATAAAATACAGTAATAAAACAACAGTTTTTCCATCGTATAACAGGAATAATTGCATCCAGTGAGAAAGTAATGGCCATTTCCTCATTCCGGGCAACCTAGGCTTCACTCTAGGGCGTTGCTCCAACAGATCCAATAGTTAGGACCTTAGAAGTCAACGGCAGAAGCATAAAATACAATAAAGATGCAACAGTTTTTCCATCGTATAGAACGAATAATTGCAACCAGTGTGAAAGTTATGGACATGTCTACATTCCGAGCAACCTAGGCTTCACTCTAAGGCGTTGCACCACCAGGTCGAATAGTTAGTGCCTTAGAAAACAACTCCAGACGCATAAAATACAATATAAATGCAACAGTTTTTCCCTCGTATAACAGGAATAATTGCAACTAGTGTGAACGTTATGGTCATTTCTACGTTCCGGGCAACCTGGGCTTCACTCTAGGGCGTTCCTCCACCAGATCGAATAGTGAGGGCCTTGGTAGTCGACGCCCGAAGCATAAAATACAAAATGAATAGAACAGTTTTTCGATCGTGTAAAACGAATAATTGCGACCAGTGTGAAAGTTATGGTCATTTCGACGTTTCAGGCAACCTAGGCTTCACTCTAGGGCGTTGCTCCACCACATGCTATAGCTACGACCTTAGAAGTCAACGCCTGAAGCATAAAATAAAATATTAATATAACATCTTTTCCATCGTATAAAACGAATAATTGCAACCAGGGTGAAAGTTATGGTCATTTCTTCGTTCCGGGCAAGCTAAGCAACACCCTAGGGCGTTGCCCCACTGGATCGAATAGTTAGGGCCTTAGAAGTCAACGCCAGAAGCATAAAATACAATATAAATACAACAGCTTTCCCGTCGTATAACAGGAATAATTGCAACTAGTGTGAATGTAATGGTCACTTCTACGGTCCGGGCAACCTAGGCTTCACTCTAGGGCGTTGCTCCACCATATCGAATAGCTACGGCCTTAGAAGTCAACGCCAGGAGCATAAAATTCAATAAAAATACAACAGTTTTTCCATCGCATAACAGGAATAATTGCAACCATTGTGAAAGTTATGGTCATTTATACGTTCCGTGCAACCTAGGCTTCACTCTATGGCGTTGCTCCACAAGATCGAATAGATAGGGCCTTAGAAAACAACTCCAGACGCATAAAATACAATATAAATACAACAGTTTTTCCGTCGTATAACAGGAATAATTGCAACTAGTGTGAACGTTATGGTCATTTCTTCGTTCCGGGCAACCTAGGTTTCACTCTGGAGCATTGCTCCATCTGATCGAATAGTTAGGGCCTTAGAAGTCAGCGCCGGAAGCATAAAATACAATGAAAATACAACAGTTTTTCCATCGTATAAAACGAATAATTGCAACCAGTGTGAATGTTCTGGTCATTTCTTCGTTCCGGGCAACCTAGGTTTCACTCTGGAGCATTGCTCCACCTGATCGAATAGTTAGAGCCTTAGAAGTCAACGCAAGAAGCATAAAATACAATGAAAATACAACAGTTTTTACATCATATAGCATGAATAATTGCAACTAGAGTGAAAGTAATGGTTATTTCTACGTTACGGGCAATCTAGGCTTCATTCTAGGGCGTTGCTCCACCAGATCGAATACCTAGGGACTTAGAAGTCAACGCCCGAAGCATAAAGTACAATAAAAATACAACAGTTTTTCCATCGTATAACAGGAATAATTGCAACCAGGGTGAAAGTGATGGTCATTTTTACGTTCCGGGCAACATAGGCTCCACTCTAGGGCGTTGGTCCACCAGATCCAATAGTTAGGTCCTATGAAGCCAGCGCCAGAAGCATAGAATACAAAATAAATACAACAGCTTTTCCATCGTATAAAACGAATATTTGAAACCAGTGTGAAAGTAATAGTCATTTCTTCATTCCGGGCAACCTAGGCTTCACTCTAGGGCGTTGCTCCACCTGATCGAATAGTTACGGCCTTAGAAGTCAGCGCCAGAAGCATAAAATACAATGAAAATACAACAGTTTTTACACCATATAGCATGAATAATTGCAACTAGAGTGAAAGTAATGGTCTCTTCTTCGTTCCGGGCAACCTAGGTTTCACTCTGGAGCATTGCTCCACCTGATCGAATAGTTAGGGCCTTCGAGGTCAACGCCGGAAGCATAATATACAATATAAATACAGAAGTTTTTCCATTTTTTAACAGGAATAACTGCATCCAGTGAGAAAGTAATGGTCATTTCTACGTTCCGGGCAACCTAGGCATCACTCTAGAGCGTTGCTCCACCACATCGAATAGCTACGGCCTTAGAAGTCAAAGCCAGAAGCATTAAATGCAATAAATATGTAACAGTTTTTCCATCGTATAACAGGTATAATTGCAGCCTGTGTGAAACGTATGGCCATTTCTACGTTCCGGCAACCTAGGCTTCACTCTATGGCGTAGCTCCACCAGATCGAATAGTTAGGGCCTTAGAAGTCAACGCCAGAAGCATAAAATACAATATAAATACTTCAGCTTTTCCATCGGATAACAGGAATAATTACAACAAGCGTGAAGGTAATGGTTATTTCTACGTTTCAGGCAATCTAGGCTTCACTCCAGGGCGTTGCTCCACCAGATCGGATACCTAGGCACTTAGAAGTCAACGCCGGAAGCATAAAATACAATATAAATACAACAGTTTTTCCATCGTATAACAGGAATAATTGCAACCAGTGTGAACGACATGGACATATCTACGTTCCGGGCTACCTAGGCTTCACTCTTGGACGTTGCCTCACCAGATCGAATAGCTAGGGCCTTAGAAGTCAAAGCCAGAAGCAGAAAATACAATAAAAATGCAACAGTTTTTCCATCGTATGGCACGAATAATAGCAACCAGTGGGAAAGTAATGAACATTTCGGCGTTTCGGGCATCCCATACTTAACTCTGAGGCATTGCTCCACCAGAACGAATAGCTAGGTCCTAAGAAGTCAGCGCCAGAAGCATAAAACACAATATGGATACAACAGCTTTTCCATCGTACAAAACGAATATTTGAAACCAGTGTGAAAGTGATGGTCATTTCTTCATTCCGGGCAGCCTAGGTTTCACTCTAGGGCGTTGCTCCACCAAATCGAATAGTTACGGCCTTAGAAGTCAACGCCAGAAGCATAAATTACAATATTAATACTTCAGCTTTTCCATCGCGTAACAGGAATAATTGCAACAAGCGTGAAGGTAATGGTCATTTCTACGTTCCGGGCAACCTAGGCTTCACTGTGGTGCGTTGCTTCACCAAATCGAATAGTTAGGGCCTTAGAAGACAACGCCAGAAGCATAAAATACAATATAAATACAACAGTTTTTCCATCGTATAACAGGAATAATTGCAACCAGTGTGAACGACATGGTCACATCTACGTTCCGGGCTACCTAGGCTTCACTCTTGGACGTTGCCTCACCAGATCGAATAGCTAGGGCCTTAGACGTCAAAGCCAGAAGCAGAAAATACAATACAAATGCAACAGTTTTTCCATCGTATAGCATGAAGAATTGCAACCAGTGTGAAAGTAATGATCATTTCGACGTTTCGGGCATCCTAGACATAACTCTGAGGCATTTCTCCACCAGATCGAATAGTTAGGGCCTAAGAAGTCAACGCCAGAAGCATAAAATACAATATAAATACAACAGCATTTCCATCGTATAAAAAGAATAATTGCAACCAGAGTGAATGTTATGGTCATTTCTACTTTCCGGGCAACCTAGGCTTCACTCTAGGGCGTTGCTCCAACAGATCCAATCGTTAGGGCCTTAGAAGTCAACGGCAGAAGCATAAAATACAATAAAGATGCAACAGTTTTTCCATCGTATAGAACGAATAATTGCAACCAGTGTGAAAGTTATGGACATGTCTACATTCCGAGCAACCTAGGCTTCACTCTAAGGCGTTGCTCCACCAGATGGAATAGTTAGGGCCTTAGAAGTCAACGCCCGAAGCATAAAATACAATAAAAATACAACAGTTTTTCCATCGCATAACAGGAATAATTGCAACCAGTGTGAAAGTTATGGTCATTTATACGTTCCGGGCAACCTAGGCTTCACTCTATGGCGTTGCTCCACCAGATCGAATAGATATGGCCTTAGAAGTCAACGCCCGAAGCATGAAATACAATATAAATACAACAGCATTTCCATCGTATAAAAAGAATAATTGCAACCAGAGTGAATGTTATGGTCATTTCTACGTTCCGGGCAACCTAGGCTTCACTCGAGGGCGTTGCTCCACCAGATCGAATAGCTACGACCTTAGAAGTCAAAGCCAGAAGCAGAAAATACAATACAAGTGCAACAGTTTTTCCATCGTATAGCATGAATAATTGCAACCAGTGTGAAAGTAATGATCATTTCGGCGTTTCGGGCATCCTAGACTTAACTCTGAGGCATTGCTCCATCAGATCGAATAGCTATGGCCTAAGAAGTCAACGCCAGAAGCATAAAATACAATATAAATACAACAGCTTTTCCATCGTATAACACGAATAATTGCAACCAGTGTGAATGTTATGGTCATTTCTACGTTCCGGGCAACCTAGTCTTCACTCTAGGGCGTTGCTCCAACAGATCCAATAGTTAGGGCCTTAGAAGTCAACGGCAGAAGCATAAAATACAATAAAGATGCAACAGTTTTTCCATCGTATAGAACGAATAATTGCAACCAGTGTGAAAGTAATGGTCATTTATACGTTCCGGGCAACCTAGGCTTGACTCTAGGGCGTTGCTCCACCAGATCGAATGGTTACAGCCATAGAAGTCAACGCCAGAAGCATAAAATACAATAAAAATACAACATTTTTTCCATCGCATAACAGGAATAATTGCGACCAGTGTGAAAGTTATGGTCATTTCTACGTTCCGGGCAACCTAGGCTTCACTCTAGAGCGTTGCTCCACCACATCGAATAGCTACGGCCTTAGAAGTCAAAGCCAGAAGCATTAAATGCAATAAAAATGCAACAGTTTTTCCATCGTGTAACAGGAATAATTGCAACCTGTGTGAAACGTATGGCCATTTGTACGTTCCGGGCAAACTAGGCTTCACTCTATGGCGTAGCTCCACAAGATCGAATAGTTAGGGCCTTAGAAGTCAACGCCAGAAGCATAAAATACAATATAAATACTTCAGCTTTTCCATCGCAAAACAGGAATAATTGCAACAAGCGTGAAGGTAATGGCCATTTCTACGTTCCGTGCAACCTGGGCTTCACTGTAGGGCGTTGCTTCACCAGATCGAATAGTTAGGGCCTTAGAAGACAACGCCAGAAGCATAAAATACAATATAAATACAACAGTTTTTCCATCGTATAACAGGAATAATTGCAACCAGTGTGAACGACATGGTCATATCTACGTTCCGGGCTACCTAGGCTTCAGTCTTGGACGTTGCCCTACCAGATCGAATAGCTAGGGCCTAAGAAATCAACGCCAGAAGCATAAAATACAATATAAATACAACAGCATTTCCATCGTATAAAACGAATATTTGAAACCAGTGTGAAAGTAATAGTCATTTCTTCATTCCGGGCAACCTAGGCTTCACTCTAGGGCGTTGCTCCACCTGATCGAATAGTTACGGCCTTAGAAGTCAGCGCCAGAAGCATAAAATACAATGAAAATACAACAGTTTTTACACCATATAGCATGAATAATTGCAACTAGAGTGAAAGTAATGGTCTCTTCTTCGTTCCGGGCAACCTAGGTTTCACTCTGGAGCATTGCTCCACCTGATCGAATAGTTAGGGCCTTAGAGGTCAACGCCGGAAGCATAATATACAATATAAATACAGAAGTTTTTCCATTTTTTAACAGGAATAACTGCATCCAGTGAGAAAGTAATGGTCATTTCTACGTTCCGGGCAACCTAGGCATCACTCTGGAGCGTTGCTCCACCACATCGAATAGCTACGGCCTTAGAAGTCAAAGCCAGAAGCATTAAATGCAATAAATATGCAACAGTTTTTCCATCGTATAACAGGTATAATTGCAGCCTGTGTGAAACGTATGGCCATTTCTACGTTCCGGCAACCTAGGCTTCACTCTATGGCGTAGCTCCACCAGATCGAATAGTTAGGGCCTTAGAAGTCAACGCCAGAAGCATAAAATACAATATAAATACTTCAGCTTTTCCATCGGATAACAGGAATAATTACAACAAGCGTGAAGGTAATGGTTATTTCTACGTTTCAGGCAATCTAGGCTTCACTCGAGGGCGTTGCTCCACCAGATCGGATACCTAGGCACTTAGAAGTCAACGCCGGAAGCATAAAATACAATATAAATACAACAGTTTTTCCATCGTATAACAGGAATAATTGCAACCAGTGTGAACGACATGGACATATCTACGTTCCGGGCTACCTAGGCTTCACTCTTGGATGTTGCCTCACCAGATCGAATAGCTAGGGCCTTAGAAGTCAAAGCCAGAAGCAGAAAATACAATAAAAATGCAACAGTTTTTCCATCGTATGGCACGAATAATAGCAACCAGTGTGAAAGTAATGAACATTTCGGCGTTTCGGGCATCCCATACTTAACTCTGAGGCATTGCTCCACCAGATCGAATAGCTAGGTCCTAAGAAGTCAGCGCCAGAAGCATAAAACACAATATGAATACAACAGCTTTTCCATCGTTCAAAACGAATAATTGCAACCAGTTTGAAAGTTATGGTCATTTATACGTTCCGGGCTACCTAGGCTTCACTTTAGGGCGTTGCTCCACCAGATCGAATAGTTACGGCCTTAGAAGTCAACGCCAGAAGCATAAATTACAATATTAATACTTCAGCTTTTCCATCGCGTAACAGGAATAATTGCAACAAGCGTGAAGGTAATGGTCATTTCTACGTTCCGGGCAACCTAGGCTTCACTGTGGTGCGTTGCTTCACCAAATCGAATAGTTAGGGCCTTAGAAGGCAACGCCAGAAGCATAAAATACAATATAAATACAACAGTTTTTCCATCGTATAACAGGAATAATTGCAACCAGTGTGAACGACATGGTCACATCTACGTTCCGGGCTACCTAGGCTTCACTCTTGGACGTTGCCTCACCAGATCGAATAGCTAGGGCCTTAGACGTCAAAGCCAGAAGCAGAAAATACAATACAAATGCAACAGTTTTTCCATCGTATAGCATGAATAATTGTAACCAGTGTGAAAGTAATGATCATTTCGACGTTTCGGGCATCCTAGACATAACTCTGAGGCATTGCTCCACCAGATCGAATAGTTAGGGCCTAAGAAGTCACCGCCAGAAGCATAAAATACAATATAAATACAACAGCATTTCCATCGTATAAAAAGAATAATTGCAACCAGAGTGAATGTTATGGTCATTTCTACGTTCCGGGCAACCTAGGCTTCACTCTAGGGCGTTGCTCCACCAGATCGAATAGCTACGACCTTAGAAGTCAAAGCCAGAAGCAGAAAATACAATACAAATGCAACAGTTTTTCCATCGTATAGCATGAATAATTGCAACCAGTGTGAAAGTAATGATCATTTCGGCGTTTCGGGCATCCTAGACTTAACTCTGAGGCATTGCTCCATCAGATCGAATAGCTATGGCCTAAGAAGTCAACGCCAGAAGCATAAAATACAATATAAATACAACAGCTTTTCCATCGTATAACAGGAATAATTGCAACCAGTGTGAACGACATGGTCACATCTACGTTCCGGGCTACCTAGGCTTCACTCTTGGACGTTGCCTCACCAGATCGAATAGCTAGGGCCTTAGACGTCAAAGCCAGAAGCAGAAAATACAATACAAATGCAACAGTTTTTCCATCGTATAGCATGAATAATTGCAACCAGTGTGAAAGTAATGATCATTTCGACGTTTCGGGCATCCTAGACATAACTCTGAGGCATTGCTCCACCAGATCGAATAGTTAGGGCCTAAGAAGTCACCGCCAGAAGCATAAAATACAATATAAATACAACAGCATTTCCATCGTATAAAAAGAATAATTGCAACCAGAGTGAATGTTATGGTCATTTCTACGTTCCGGGCAACCTAGGCTTCACTCTAGGGCGTTGCTCCACCAGATCGAATAGCTACGACATTAGAAGTCAAAGCCAGAAGCAGAAAATACAATACAAATGCAACAGTTTTTCCATCGTATAGCATGAATAATTGCAAGCAGTGTGAAAGTAATGATCATTTCGGCGTTTCGGGCATCCTGGACTTAACTCTGAGGCATTGCTCCATCAGATCGAATAGCTGTGGCCTGAGAAGTCAACGCCAGAAGCATAAAATACAATATAAATACAACAGCTTTCCCGTCGTATAACAGGAATAATTGCAACTAGTGTGAATGTAATGGTCACTTCTACGGTCCGGGCAACCTAGGCTTCACTCTAGGGCGTTGCTCCACCATATCGAATAGCTACGGCCTTACAAGTCAACGCCAGGAGCATAAAATTCAATAAAAATACAACAGTTTTTCCATCGCATAACAGGAATAATTGCAACCATTGTATAAGTTATGGTCATTTATACGTTCCGGGCAACCTAGGCTTCACTCTATGGCGTTGCTCCACAAGATCGAATAGATAGGGCCTTAGAAAACAACTCCAGACGCATAAAATACAATATAAATACAACAGTTTTTCCGTCGTATAACAGGAATAATTGCAACTAGTGTGAACGTTATGGTCATTTCTTCGTTCCGGGCAACCTAGGTTTCACTCTGGAGCATTGCTCCATCTGATCGAATAGTTAGGGCCTTAGAAGTCAGCGCCGGAAGCATAAAATACAATGAAAATACAACAGTTTTTCCATCGTATAAAACGAATAATTGCAACCAGTGTGAATGTTCTGGTCATTTCTTCGTTCCGGGCAACCTAGGTTTCACTCTGGAGCATTGCTCCACCTGATCGAATAGTTAGAGCCTTAGAAGTCAACGCAAGAGGCATAAAATACAATGAAAATACAACAGTTTTTACATCATATAGCATGAATGATTGCAACTAGAGTGAAAGTAATGGTTATTTCTACGTTACGGGCAATCTAGGCTTCATTCTAGGGCGTTGCTCCACCAGATCGAATACCTAGGGACTTAGAAGTCAACGCCCGAAGCATAAAGTACAATAAAAATACAACAGTTTTTCCATCGTATAACAGGAATAATTGCAACCAGGGTGAAAGTGATGGTCATTTTTACGTTCCGGGCAACATATGCTCCACTCTAGGGCGTTGGTCCACCAGATCCAATAGTTAGGTCCTATGAAGCCAGCGCCAGAAGCATAGAATACAAAATAAATACAACAGCTTTTCCATCGTATAGAACGAATATTTGAAACCAGTGTGAAAGTAATGGTCATTTCTTCATTCCGGGCAACCTAGGCTTCACTCTAGGGCGTTGCTCCACCTGATCGAACAGATACGGCCTTAGAAGTCAACGCCAGAAGCATAAAACACAATGAAAATGCAACAGTTTTTACATCATATAGCATGAGTAATTGCAACTAGAGTGAAAGTAATGGTCATTTCTTCGTTCCGAGCAACCTAGGTTTCACTCTGGAGCATTGCTCCAGCTGATCGAATAGTTAGGGCCTTAGAAGTCAACGGCAGAAGCATAAAATACAATAAAGATGCAACAGCTTTTCCATCGTATAGAATGAATAATTGCAACCAGTGTGAACGTTTTGGATATTACTACATTCCGAGCAACCTAGGCTTCACTCTAGGGCGTTGCTCGACCAGATCGAATAGCTAGGGCCATAGAAGTCAACGCCCGAAGCATAAAATACAATAAAAATACAACAGTTTTTCCATCGCATAACAGGAATAATTGCAACCAGTTTGAAAGTTATGGTCATTTATACGTTCCGGGCTACCTAGGCTTCACTTTAGGGCGTTGCTCCACCAGATCGAATAGTTACGGCCTTAGAAGTCAACGCCAGAAGCATAAATTACAATATTAATACTTCAGCTTTTACATCGCGTAACAGGAATAATTGCAACAAGCGTGAAGGTAATGGTCATTTCTACGTTCCGGGCAACCTAGGCTTCACTGTGGTGCGTTGCTTCACCAAATCGAATAGTTAGGGCCTTAGAAGACAACGCCAGAAGCATAAAATACAATATAAATACAACAGTTTTTCCATCGTATAACAGGAATAATTGCAACCAGTGTGAACGACATGGTCACATCTACGTTCCGGGCTACCTAGGCTTCACTCTTGGACGTTGCCTCACCAGATCGAATAGCTAGGGCCTTAGACGTCAAAGCCAGAAGCAGAAAATACAATACAAATGCAACAGTTTTTCCATCTTATAGCATGAATAATTGCAACCAGTGTGAAAGTAATGATCATTTCGACGTTTCGGGCAACCTAGACATAACTCTGAGGCATTGCTCCACCAGATCGAATAGTTAGGGCCTAAGAAGTCACCGCCAGAAGCATAAAATACAATATAAATACAACAGCATTTCCATAGTATAAAAAGAATAATTGCAACCAGAGTGAATGTTATGGTCATTTCTACGTTCCGGGCAACCTAGGCTTCACTCTAGGGCGTTGCTCCACCAGATCGAATAGCTACGACCTTTGAAGTCAAAGCCAGAAGCAGAAAATACAATACAAATGCAACAGTTTTTCCATCGTATAGCATGAATAATTGCAACCAGTGTGAAAGTAATGGGCATTTCTACGTTCCGTGCAACCTAGGATTCGCACTAGGGCGTTGCACCCCCAGGTCGAATAGCTAGGGCCTTAGAAGTCAACACCAGAAGCATAAAATACAGTATAAATATAACAGTTCTTCCATTGTATAAAACGATTAATTGCTACCAGTGTGAAAGTTATGGTCATTTCTACGTTCCGGGCAACCTGGGCTTCACTATAGGGCGTTGCTCCACCAGATGGAATAGCTAGCGACTTAGAATTCAACGCCAGAAGCATAAAATACGATATAAATACAACAGCTTTTCCATCGTATTACAGGAATAATTGCAACCTGTGTGAAAGTGATGGTCATTTCTACGTTCCCGGCAACCTAGGCATCACTCTAGGGCGTTGCTCCGCCAGATCGAATAGTTAGGGCCTCAGAAGTCAGCGCCAGAAGCATAAAATACAATATAAATACAACACCTTTTCCACCTTATAACAGCAATAATTGCAACCAGTGTGAAAGTGATGGTCATTTCTACGTTTCAGGCAACCTAGGCTTCACTCTAGGGCGTTGTTCCACCAGATCGAATAGTTAGGGCCTAAGAAGTAAACGCCAGAAGCATAAAATACAATAAAAATGGAACAGATTTTCCATCGTATAAAACGAATAATTGCAATCAGTATGAAAGTTATGTCATTTCTACGTTTCGGGCATCCTACACTTAACTCTGAGGCATTGCTCCACCTGATCGGATACACAGGGCTTTAGAAGGCAGATCCAGAAGCATAAAGTACAATACAAATCCAACAGTTTGTCCATCGTATAACAGGAATAATTGCAACCAGTGTGAAAGTGATGGTCACTTCTTCGTTCCGGGCAACCCAGGCTTCACTCTAGAGCGTTGTTCCACCAGATCGAATAGTTAGGGCCTAAGAAGTAAACGCCAGAAGCATAAAATACAATAAAAATGGAACAGATTTTCCATCATATAGCATGTATAATTGCAAAGAGTGTGAAAGTAATGATCATTTCGACGTTTCGGGCATCCTAGATTTAACTGCGAGGCATTGCTCCACCAGATCGAAAACGTAGGGCCTTAGAAGTCAACGCCCGAAGCATAAAGTACAATAAAAATGCAACGGTTTGCCATCGTATAACAGGAACAATTGCAACCAGTGTGAAAGTGAAGGTCATTTCTACGTTCCGGGCAACCTAGGCTTCACTCTAGGGCGTTGCTCCACCAGATGGAATAGTTATGGTCTAAGAAGTCAACGCCAGAAGCACCAAATACATAATAAATACAACAGTTTTTTCATCGTATAAAACGAATAATTGCAACCAGTGTGAAACTAATGGTCATTTCTACGTTCCGGGCAACCTAGGCTTCACCCTAGGGCGTTGTTCCACCAGATGAAATAGTTAGGGCCTAAGAAGTCAACGCCAGAAGCATAAAATACGATATAAATGCAACCGCTTTTCCATCGTATAACAGGAATAATTGCAACCAGTGTGAAAGTGATGGTCATTTCTACGTTCCGGCAACCTAGGCTTCACTCTAGGGCGTTGCTCCACCAGATCGAACAGTTAGGGCCTCAGAAGTCAACACCAGAAGCATAAAATACAGTATAAATATAACAGTTCTTCCATTGTATAAAACGATTAATTGCTACCAGTGTGAAAGTTATGGTCATTTCTACGTTCCGGGCAACCTAGGCTTCACCCTAGGGCGTTGTTCCACCAGATGGAATAGTTAGGGCCTAAGAAGTCAACGCCAGTAGCAAAAAATACGATATAAATACAACAGCTTTTCCATCGTATAAAACGTATAATTGCAACCAATGTGAAAGTAATGATCAATTCGGCGTTTCGTGCACCCTAGGTTTAACTCTAAGGCGTTGCTCCACCAGATCGAAGAGTTAGGGCCTTAGAAGTCAACGCCAGAAGCATAAAATACAAAATAAATAGGACAGTTTTTCCATTGTATATAACGAATAATTGCTACCAGTATGAAAGTTATGGTCATTTCAACGTTCCGGGCAACCCAGACTTCACTCTAGGGCGTTGCTTCACCAGATCGAACAGTTAGGGCCTTAGTAGTCAACGCCAGAAGCACAAAATACAATAAATATGCAACAGTTTTTCCATCGTGTAACAGGAATAACTCCAAACAATGTGAAAGTACTGGTCATTTCTACGCTCCGGGTAACCTAGGTTTAACTCTAGGGCGTTGCTCCACCAGATCGAATAGCTAGGGACATAGAAATCAACGCCAGAAGAATAAAATATAATATAAGTACAACAGTTTTTCCATCGTATAAAATGAATAATTGCAAACATTCTGAAAGCAATGGTCATTTCTACGTTCCGGGCAACCTACGTTTCACTCTATGGCGTTGCTCCACCAGATGGAATAGTTATGGCCTAAGAAGTCAACGCCAGAAGCACCAAATACATAATAAATACAACAGTCTTTCCATTGTATAAAACGAATAATTGCAACCAGTGTGGAAGTAATGGTCATTTCTACGTTCCGGGCAACCTAGGCTTCACTCTAGGGCGTTGCTCCACCACATCTAATTGTTACGGACTTAGAAGCCAAGGCCAGAAGCATAAAATACAATATAAATACAACAGCTTTTCCATCGTATAAAATGGATAATTGCAAACAATGTGAAAGTAATGGTCATAACAGGAATAATTGCCACCAGTGTGAATGTAATGGTCATTTCTACGTTCCGGGCAACCTACGTTTCACTCTATGGCGTTGTTCCACCAGATCGAATAGTTAGGGCCTAACAAGTCAACGCCAGAAGCATCAAATACAAAATAAATACAACAGTTTTTCCATTGTATAAAACGAATGATTGCAACCAGTGTGAAAGTAATGGTCATTTCTACGTTCCGTGCAACATAGGCTTCACTCTTGGACGTTGCCCCACCAGATCGAATAGCTAGGGTCTTAGAAATCAACGCCAGAAGCATAAAATACAATATAAATACAACAGCTTTGCCATCGTATAAAACGAGTAATTGCAAACAGTGTGAAAGTAATGGTCATTTATACGTTCCGGGCAACATAGGCTTCACTCTTGGACGTTGCCCCACCAGATCGAATAGCTAGGACCTTAGAAGTCGAAGCCAGAAGCAGAAAATTCAAAATAAATAGAACAGTTTTTCCATTGCATGAAACGAATAATTGCTACCAGTGTGAAAGTTATGGTCACTTCTACGTTCCTGGCAACCTAGGCTTCACCCAAGGGCGTTGTTCCACCAGATGGAACAGTTAGGGCCTAAGAAGTCAACGCCAGAAGCACTGAATACGATATAAATACAACAGCTTTTCCATCGTATAAAACGAATAATTGCAAACAGTGTGAAAGTAATGGCCATTTCTACGTTCCGGCCCACCTAGGCTTCACTCAAGGGCGTTGCTCCGCCACATCGAATAGCTACGGTCTTAGAAGTCAACGCCTGAAGCATAAAACGCAATAAGAAATACAACAGCTTTTTCATCGAGTAACAGGAATAATTGCAACAAGCGTGAAGGTAATGGTCATTTCTACGTACCGGGCAACCTAGGCTTCACTCTAGGGCGTTGCTCCACCAGATCGTATAGTAAGGGCCTTAGAAGTCAACGCCAGAAGCATAAAATACAATAAAGATGCAACAGCTTTTCCATCGTATAAAATGAATAATTGCAAACAGTGTGAAAGTAATGGTCATTTCTACGCTCCGGGCAACCTAGGCGTCACTCTATGGCGTTGCTCCGCCACATCCAATAGCTACGGCCTTAGAAGTCAACGCCAGAAACATAAAATACAATATAAATACGACAGTTCTTCCATTGTATAAAACGAATAATTGCAACCAGTGTGAAAGTAATGGGCATTTCTACGTTCCGTGCAACCTAGGATTCGCACTAGGGCGTTGCACCCCCAGGTCGAATAGCTAGGGCCTTAGAAGTCAACACCAGAAGCATAAAATACAGTATAAATATAACAGTTCTTCCATTGTATAAAACGATTAATTGCTACCAGTGTGAAAGTTCTGGTCATTTCTACGTTCCGGGCAACCTGGGCTTCACTATAGGGCGTTGCTCCACCAGATGGAATAGCTAGCGACTTAGAATTCAACGCCAGAAGCATAAAATACGATATAAATACAACAGCTTTTCCATCGTATAACAGGAATAATTGCAACCAGTGTGAAAGTGATGGTCATTTCTACGTTCCCGGCAACCTAGGCATCACTCTAGGGCGTTGCTCCACCAGATCGAATAGTTAGGGCCTTAGAAGTCAACACCAGAAGCATAAAATACAGTATAAATATAACAGTTCTTCCATTGTATAAAACGATTAATTGCTACCAGTGTGAAAGTTATGCTCATTTCTAAGTTCCGGGCAACCTAGGCTTCACCCTAGGGCGTTGTTCCACCAGATGGAATAGTTAGGGCCTAAGAAGTCAACGCCAGAAGCATAAAATACGATATAAATACAACAGCTTTTCCATCGTATAACAGGAACAATTGCAACCAGTGTGAAAGTAATGGGCATTTCTACGTTCCGTGCAACCTAGGCTTCACTCTGGGGCGTTGGTCCACCAGATCGAATTGTTTGGGCCTAAGGAGTCAACGCCAAGAAGCATAAAATACTATAAAAATACAACAGTCCTTCCATCGTATAACGGGAATAATTGCAACCAGTGTGAATGTTATGGTCATTTCTACGTTCCGGGCAACCTACGTTTCACTCTATGGCGTTGCTCCACCAGATCGGATACCTAGGCACTTAGAAGTCAACGCCCGAAGCATAAAATACAATATAAATACAACAGTTTTTCCATCGTATAACAGCAATAATTGCAACCAGTGTGAACGACATGGACATATCTACGTTCCGGGCTACCTAGGCTTCACTCTTGGACGTTGCCTCACCAGATCGAATAGCTAGGGCCTTAGAAGTCAAAGCCAGAAGCAGAAAATACAATAAAAATGCAACAGTTTTTCCATCGTATGGCATGAATAATTGCAACCAGAGTGAAAGTAATGATCATTTCGGCGTTTCGGGCATCCTAGACTTAACTCTGAGGCATTGCTCCACCAGATCGAATAGCTAGGGCCTAAGAAGTCAACGCCAGAAGCATAAAATACAATATAAATACAACAGCTTTTCCATCGTATAAAACGAATAATTGCAACCAGTGTGAATGTTATGGACATTTCTACGTTCCGGGCAACCCAGGCTTCACTCTAGGGCGTTGCTCCAACAGATCCAATAGTTAGGGCCTTAGAAGTCAACGGCAGAAGCATAAAATACAATAAAGATGCAACAGCTTTTCCATCGTATAGAATGAATAATTGCAACCAGTGTGAACGTTTTGGATATTTCTACATTCCGAGCAACCTAGGCTTCACTCTAGGGCGTTGGTCGACCAGATCGAATAGCTAGGTCCATAGAAGTCAACGCCCGAAGCATAAAATACAATAAAAATACAACAGTTTTTCCATCGCATAACAGGAATAATTGCAACCAGTTTGAAAGTTATGGTCATTTATACGTTCCGGGCTACCTAGGCTTCACTTTAGGGCGTTGCTCCACCAGATCGAATAGTTACGGCCTTAGAAGTCAACGCCAGAAGCATAAATTACAATATTAATACTTCAGCTTTTCCATCGCGTAACAGGAATAATTGCAACAAGCGTGAAGGTAATGGTCATTTCTACGTTCCGGGCAACCTAGGCTTCACTGTGGTGCGTTGCTTCACCAAATCGAATATTTAGGGCCTTAGAAGACAACGCCAGAAGCATAAAATACAATATAAATACAACAGTTTTTCCATCGTATAACAGGAATAATTGCAACCAGTGTGAACGACATGGTCACATCTACGTTCCGGGCTACCTAGGCTTCACTCTTGGACGTTGCTCCACCAGATCGAACAGTTAGGGCCTCAGAAGTCAACACCAGAAGCATAAAATACAGTATAAATATAACAGTTCTTCCATTGTATAAAACGATTAATTGCTACCAGTGTGAAAGTTATGGTCATTTCTACGTTCCGGGCAACCTAGGCTTCACCCTAGGGCGTTGTTCCACCAGATGGAATAGTTAGGGCCTAAGAAGTCAACGCCAGTAGCAAAAAATACGATATAAATACAACAGCTTTTCCATCGTATAAAACGTATAATTGCAACCAATGTGAAAGTAATGATCAATTCGGCGTTTCGTGCACCCTAGGTTTAACTCTAAGGCGTTGCTCCACCAGATCGAAGAGTTAGGGCCTTAGAAGTCAACGCCAGAAGCATAAAATACAAAATAAATAGGACAGTTTTTCCATTGTATATAACGAATAATTGCTACCAGTATGAAAGTTATGGTCATTTCAACGTTCCGGGCAACCCAGACTTCACTCTAGGGCGTTGCTTCACCAGATCGAACAGTTAGGGCCTTAGTAGTCAACGCCAGAAGCACAAAATACAATAAATATGCAACAGTTTTTCCATCGTGTAACAGGAATAACTCCAAACAATGTGAAAGTACTGGTCATTTCTACGCTCCGGGTAACCTAGGTTTAACTCTAGGGCGTTGCTCCACCAGATCGAATAGCTAGGGACTTAGAAATCAACGCCAGAAGAATAAAATATAATATAAGTACAACAGTTTTTCCATCGTATAAAATGAATAATTGCAAACATTCTGAAAGCAATGGTCATTTCTACGTTCCGGGCAACCTACGTTTCACTCTATGGCGTTGCTCCACCAGATGGAATAGTTATGGCCTAAGAAGTCAACGCCAGAAGCACCAAATACATAATAAATACAACAGTCTTTCCATTGTATAAAACGAATAATTGCAACCAGTGTGAAAGTAATGGTCATTTCTACGTTCCGGGCAACCTAGGCTTCACTCTAGGGCGTTGCTCCACCACATCTAATTGTTACGGACTTAGAAGCCAATGCCAGAAGCATAAAATACAATATAAATACAACAGCTTTTCCATCGTATAAAATGGATAATTGCAAACAATGTGAAAGTAATGGTCATAACAGGAATAATTGCCACCAGTGTGAATGTAATGGTCATTTCTACGTTCCGGGCAACCTACGTTTCACTCTATGGCGCTGTTCCACCAGATCGAATAGTTAGGGCCTAACAAGTCAACGCCAGAAGCATCAAATACAAAATAAATACAACAGTTTTTCCATTGTATAAAACGAATGATTGCAACCAGTGTGAAAGTAATGGTCATTTCTACGTTCCGTGCAACATAGGCTTCACTCTTGGACGTTGCCCCACCAGATCGAATAGCTAGGGTCTTAGAAATCAACGCCAGAAGCATAAAATACAATATAAATACAACAGCTTTGCCATCGTATAAAACGAGTAATGCAAACAGTGTGAAAGTAATGGTCATTTATACGTTCCGGGCAACATAGGCTTCACTCTTGGACGTTGCCCCACCAGATCGAATAGCTAGGACCTTAGAAGTCGAAGCCAGAAGCAGAAAATTCAAAATAAATAGAACAGTTTTTCCATTGTATGAAACGAATAATTGCTACCAGTGTGAAAGTTATGGTCACTTCTACGTTCCTGGCAACCTAGGCTTCACCCAAGGGCGTTGTTCCACCAGATGGAACAGTTAGGGCCTAAGAAGTCAACGCCAGAAGCACTGAATACGATATAAATACAACAGCTTTTCCATCGTATAAAACGAATAATTGCAAACAGTGTGAAAGTAATGGCCATTTCTACGTTCCGGCCCACCTAGGCTTCACTCAAGGGCGTTGCTCCGCCACATCGAATAGCTACGGCCTTAGAAGTCAACGCCTGAAGCATAAAACGCAATAAGAAATACAACAGCTTTTTCATCGAGTAACAGGAATAATTGCAACAAGCGTGAAGGTAATGGTCATTTCTACGTACCGGGCAACCTAGGCTTCACTCTAGGGCGTTGCTCCACCAGATCGAATAGTAAGGGGCTTAGAAGTCAACGCCAGAAGCATAAAATACAATAAAGATGCAACAGCTTTTCCATCGTATAAAATGAATAATTGCAAACAGTGTGAAAGTAATGGTCATTTCTACGCTCCGGGCAACCTAGGCGTCACTCTATGGCGTTGCTCCGCCACATCCAATAGCTACGGCCTTAGAAGTCAACGCCAGAAACATAAAATACAATATAAATACGACAGTTCTTCCATTGTATAAAACGAATAATTGCAACCAGTGTGAAAGTAATGGGCATTTCTACGTTCCGTGCAACCTAGGATTCGCACTAGGGCGTTGCTCCACCAGATGGAATAGCTAGCGACTTAGAATTCAACGCCAGAAGCATAAAATACGATATAAATACAACAGCTTTTCCATCGTATAACAGGAATAATTGCAACCAGTGTGAAAGTGATGGTCATTTCTACGTTCCCGGCAACCTAGGCATCACTCTAGGGCGTTGCTCCACCAGATCGAATAGTTAGGGCCTTTGAAGTCAACACCAGAAGCATAAAATACAGTATAAGTATAACAGTTCTTCCATTGTATAAAACGATTAATTGCTACCAGTGTGAAAGTTATGCTCATTTCTAAGTTCCGGGCGACCTAGGCTTCACCCTAGGGCGTTGTTCCACCAGATGGAATAGTTAGGGCCTAAGAAGTCAACGCCAGAAGCATAAAATACGATATAAATACAACAGTTTTTCCATCGTATAAAACGAATAATTGCAACCAGTATGAAAGTGATGGTCATTTCTACTTTCCGGGCAACCTAGGCTTCACCTTAGGGTGTTGTTCCACCAGATCGAATAGTTAGGGCCTTAGAAGTCGACGCCCGAAGCATAAAATACAAAATAAATAGAACAGTTTTTCCACCGTATAACAGGAATAATTGCAACCAGTATGAAGGTAATGGTATGTGCTACGTTCCAGGCAACCTAGGCTTCACTCTATGAAGGTGCTCCACCAGATCAAATAGTTAGAGCCTAAGAAGTCGACGCCAGAAGCATAAAATACAATATAAATACAACAGCTTTTCTATCGTATATAATGTATATTTGCAAACAGTGTGATCGTAATGGTCATTGCTACGTTCCGGGCAACCTAGCCTTCACTCTAGGGCGTTGTTCCACCAGATCAAATAGTTTGGGCCTAAGAAGTCAACGCCAGAAGCTTAAAATACAATAAAGATGCAACAGTTTTTTCATCGTATAGCATGAATAATTGCAACCAGTGTGAAAGTAATGATCATTTCGGCGTTTCGGGCATCCTAGACTTTACTCTGAGGCATTGCTCCACCAGATCGAATAGTTAGGGCCTAAGAAGTCAACGCCAGAGCCATAAAATACAATACAAATACAACAGCTTTTCCATCCTATAAAACGAATAATTGCAACCAGTGTGAATGTTGTGGTCATTTCTACGTTCCGGGCAACCTAGGCTTCACTCTAGGACGTTGCTCCACCAGATAGAATAGTTAGGGTCTTAGAAGTCAGCGCCCGAGGCATATAATACAAAATAAGTAGAACAGTTTTTCCATTGTATATAACGAATAATTGCTACCAGTGTGAAAGTTATGGTCATTTCTACGTTCCGGACAACCTAGGCTTCACCCTAGGGTGATGTTCCACCAGATTGAATAGTTAGGGCCTAAGAAGTGAACGCCAGAAGCATAAAATACAATATAAATGCAGCAGCTTTTCCATCGTATAACAGGAATAATTGCAACCAGTGTGAAAGTGATGGTCGTTTCTACGTTCCGGGCAACCTAGTCTTCACTCTAGGGCGTTGTTACACCAGATCGAAAAGTTAGGTCCTTAGAAGTCAACGCCCGAAGCATAAAATACAAAATAAATAGAACAGCTTTTCCATCGTATAAAACGAATAATTGCAACCAGTGTGAAAGTTATGGTCATTTCTACGATCCGGGCAACCTAGGCTTCACTCTATGGCGTTGTTCCACCAGATCGGATCGTTAGGGCCTAAGACGTCAAAGCCAGAAGCATTAAATGCAATATAAATACAACAGCTTTTCCAGGGTATAACAGGAATAATTGCATCAAGTGTGAAAGTAAAATTCATTTCTACGTTCCGGGCAACCTGCGCTTCACTCTAGAGCGTTGTACGACCAAATCATATAGTTAGGGCCTAAGAAGTCAATGCCAGAAGCATAAAATACAATATAAAGACAACAGTTTTTCAATCGTATAACAGGAATAATTGCAACCAGTGTGAAAGTAATGGTCATTTCTACGTTCCGCTCAACCTAGGTTTCGCTCTAGGGCGATGCTCCACCACGTCGAATAGATAGGGCCTTAGAAGTCAACGCCAGAAGCATTAAATACAATATGAATGCAACAGTTTTTCCATCGTATAACAGGAATAATTGCAACCAGTGTGAAAGTAATGGTAATTACTACGCTCCGGGCAACCTAGGCTTTGCTCTAGGGAGTTGCTTCATCAGATCAAATAGTTAGGGACTTAGAATTCATCGCCAGAAGCATAAAAAACAACAAAAATGCAACAGCTTTTCCATCCTATAACAGGACTAACTGCAACCAAGGTGAAAGTACTGGTCATTTCTACGTTCCGGGTAACCTACGATTCACACTAGGGCGTTGCTCCACCAGAGCGAATAGTTAGGGCCTAAGAAGTCAACGCCAGAAGCATAAAATGCTATAAAAATACAACAGTCCTTCCATCGTATAACATGAATAATTGCAGCCAGTGTGAAAGTAATGGTCACTTCTACGTTCTGGGCAACCTACGTTTCACTCTATTGCGTTGCTCCACCAGATGGAATAGTTATGGTCTAAGAAGTCAACGCCAGAAGCACCGAATACATAATAAATACAACAGTTTTTCCATCGTATAAAACGAATAATTGCAACCAGTATGAAAGTTATGGTCATTTCTACTTTCCGGGCAACCTAGCCTTCACACTAGGGCGTTGCTCCACCACATCTAATTGTTACGGACTTAGAAGACAACGCCAGAAGCATAAAATACAATATAAATACAACAGCTTTTCCATCGTATAAAATGAATAATTGCAAACAGTGTGAAAGTATTGGTCATAACAGGAATAATTGCAACCAGTGTGAATGTAATGGAGATTTCTATGTTCCGGGATACCTACCTTTCACTCTATGGCGTTGCTCCACCAGATCGAATAGTTAGGGCCTAAGAAGTCAACGCCAGAGGCATCAAATACAAAATAAATACAACAGTTTTTCCATTGTATAAAACGAATAATTGCAACCAGTGTGAAAGTAATGTGCATTTCTACGTCCAGGGTAACCTAGGTTTCACCCTAGGGCGATGCTCCAACAGATTGAATAGTTAGGGCCTTAGAAGTCACCGCCAGAAGCACAAAGTACAATATAAATACAACAGTTTTTCCATTGTATAGCATGGATCACTGCAACCAGTGTGAAAGTAATGATCATTTCGGCGTTTCGGGCATCCGAGACTTAACTCTGAGGCGTTGCTCCGCCAGATCGAAGAGTTAGGGCCTTAAAAGACAACGCCAGAAGCATAAACTACAAAATAGATACAACAGTCTTTCCATCGTATAAAACGAATAATTGCAACCTATGAGAAGATTATGGTCATATCCACGTTCCGGGCAATCTAGGCTTCACTCTAGGGCGTTGCTCCACGAGATCGAATACTTAGGGACTTAGAATTCAACGCCAGAAGCGTTATTTTTATAATTATTTATTATAATTATCCGTTTTATACAATGGAAAGACTGTTCTGTTTATTTTGTATTTTATGCTTCGGGCTTTGACTTCTAAGGCCCTACCTGTTCGATCTGGTGGAGGAACGCCCTAGTGTCAAGCCTAGGTTGCCCGGATCGTAGAAATGACCATAACTTTCACACTGGTTGCTATTATTCGTTTTATACGATGGAAAAACTGTTGTATTTATATTGTATTTTATGCTACTGGAGTTGACTTCTTAGGCCCTAACTATTCGATCTGGCGGAGCAACGTCCTAGTGTTAAGCCTAGGTTGACCGGAACGTAGAAATGACCATCACATTCACACTGTTTGCAATTATTCAGTTTTTACGATGTAAAAGCTATTGTATTTATATTGTATTTCATGCTTCTGGCATTGACTTCTAAGGCCGTAGCTATTCGATTTGGTGGAGCAACGCCTTAGAGTGAAGCCTAGGTTGCCCGGAACGTAGAAATGACCATCACTTTCACACTGGTTGCAATTATTCATTTTATACGATGGAAAAACTCTTGTATTTACTTTGTATTTTATGCTTCTGGCGTTGACTTCATAGGCCCTAACTATTCGTTCTGGTGGAACAGCGCCCTAGAGTGAAGCCTAGGTTGCCGGAAGCGTGGAAATGACCATTACTTTCACACTGTTTGCAATTATTCATTTTATACGGTTGGAAAAGCTGTTGAATTTATATTGTATTTTATGCTTCTGGCGTTGACTTCAAAGGTCCTAACTATTCGTTCTGGCGCAGCAGCGCCCTAGAGTGAAGCCATGGTTCGCCGGAACGTAGAAATGACCATTACCCTCACACTTGTTACAATTATTCCTGTTTTACGATGGAAAAACTGTTGTATATATATCGTTTTTTATGCTCCTGGTGTTGACTTCTTGGGCCCTAACTATTCCATATGGTGGAACAGCGCTCTAGAGTGAAGCCTAGGTCGCCGTGAACGTAGAAATGACCATAACTTTCACACTGTTTGCAATTATTCATTTTATACGGTTGGAAAAGCTGTTGAATTTATATTGTATTTTATGCTTCTGGCGTTGACTTCAAAGGTCCTAACTATTCGTTCTGGTGCAGCAGCGCCCTAGAGTGAAGCCATGGTTGGCCGGAACGTAGAAATGACCATTACCCTCACACTTGTTACAATTATTCCTGTTTTACGATGGAAAAACTGTTGTATATATATCGTTTTTTATGCTCCTGGTGTTGACTTCTTGGGCCCCAGCTATTCCATATGGTGGAACAGCGCTCTAGAGTGAAGCCTAGGTCGCCGTGAACGTAGAAATGACCATAACTTTCACACTGTTTGCAATTATTCATTTTCTACGATGGAACAACTATTGTATTTTTATTGTATTTTATTCTTCAGGCGCGGACTTCTAAGGCCGTAGCTATTAGATCTGGTGGAGCAGCGTCCTAGAGTGAAGCCTAGATTGCCGGAAGCGTGGATATGACCATTACTTTCACACTGTTTGCAATTATTCAGTTCTTACGATGGAAAAGCTGTTGTATTTAAATTGTCTTTTAAGCTTCTGTCGTTTACTTCTAAGGCCGTAGTTATTCGATGTGGTGGAGCAACGCCCTAGAGTGAAGCCTAGGTTGCCCGGAACGTAGAAATGACCATTACTGTCACACTGGTTGCAATTATTCGATTTATACGATGGAAAAGCTGTTGTATTGTTTTTCTATTTTATGCTCCTGGTGTTTACTTCTTAGGCCCTAACTATTCGATCTGGTGGAGCAGCGACCTAGAGTGAAGCCTAGGCTGCCCGGAAGGTAGAAATGACCATTACCCTCACACTTGTTGCAATTATTCCTGTTATACGATGGGAAAACTGTTGTACTTTTATTCTATTTTATGCTTCAGGCGTTCACATCTAAGGCCGTAGCTATTCGATGTGGTGGAGCAACGCCCTAGAGTGAAGCCTAGATTGCCCAGAAAGCAGAAATGACTGTTACTTTCACACTGGTAGCAATTATTCCTGTTATACCATGGAAACCTGTTGTATTTATATTGCATTTTGTGCTTCAGGTGTCGACTTCTTAGGCCCTAACTATTCCATCTGGTGGAGCAGCGCTCTAGATTGAAGCCTAGGTCGAGGGAACGTAGAAATGACAATAAGTTTCACACTGTTTGCAATTACTCCTGCTATACGATGGTAAAACTGTTGTATTTAT
Source organism: Calliopsis andreniformis (assembly GCF_051401765.1). NCBI lineage: Eukaryota > Metazoa > Arthropoda > Insecta > Hymenoptera > Andrenidae > Calliopsis > Calliopsis andreniformis. The sequence continues at coordinate 1,630,591 of NW_027480460.1, read as the reverse complement.
ATTCTTTTTTATGCTCCGGTGCTGACTTCATAGGCCCTAACTATTCCATCTGGTGGAACAGCTCCCTAGAGTGAAGCCTAGGTTGCCGGCAGCGTGGAAATGACCATTACTTTCACACTGTTTGCAATTATTCTTTTTATACGATTGGAAAAGCTGTTGTATTTATATTGTATTTTATGATTCTGGGGTTTACTTCCAAGGCCGTATCTATTCGATGTCGTGGAGCAACGCCATAGAGTTAAGCCTAGGTCGCCAGGAACGTAGAAATGACTATTACCTTCACACTGGTAGCAATTATTCCTGTTATACGATGGAAAAGATGTTGTGTCCTATTGTATTTTATGCTTCTGGCGATGATTTCTTAGGCCCTAACTATTCGATCTGGTGGAGCAACGCCATAGGGTCAGGCCTATGTTGCCCGGTACGTAGAGCTGACCATAACTTTCACACTGGTTGCAATTACTCGTTTTATACGATGGAAAAGCTGTTGTATTTATATTGCATTTTATGCTCCTGGTGTTTACATCTTAGGCCCTAACTATTCGATCTGATGGAGCAGCGACCTAGAGTGAAGCCTAGGTTGCCCGGAACGTAGAAATGACCATTACCCTCACACTTGTTGCAATTATTCCTGTCATACGATGGAAAAACTGTTGTATCTTTATTGTATTTTATGCTTCAGGCGTTCACTTGTATGGCCGTAGCTATTCGATGTGGTGGAGCAACACCCTAGAGTGAAGCCTAGGTTGCCGGTAACGTAGAAATGACCATTACTTTCACACAGTTTGCAATTATTCATTTCATACGATGGAAAAACTGTTGTATTTATATTGTATTTTATGCTTCTGTCGTCGACATCTAAGGCCGTAGCTATTCGATGTGGTGGAGCAACGACCTAGGGTGAAGCGTAGGTTGCTCGGAACGTAGAAATGACCATTACCTTCACACTGGTTGCAATTACTCCTGTTATACGATGGAAAAACTGTTGTATTTATTTTGTTTTTTATGCTCCTGGTGTTGACATCCTAGGCCCTAACTATTCCATCTGGTGGAACAGCGCCCTGGAGTGAAGCCTAGGTTGCCGGAAGCGTGGAAATTATCATTACATTCACACTGTTTGCAATTATTCGTTTTATACGATGGAAAGACTTTGGATTTATTTTGTATTTTATGCCTCTGGCGTTGACTTCTTAGTCCCTAACTATTGGATCTGCTGTACCAACGCCCTAGAGTGAAGCCTAGGTTGCCCGAAACGTAGAAATGACCAGTACTTTCACACTGGATGCAATTATTCCTGTTATACGATGGAAAAGCTGTTGTATTTATATTGTATTTTATGCTTCTGGCGTTTACTTCTAAGGCCGTAGCTATTCGATCTGGTGGAGCAACGCCCTAGAGCGAAGCCTAGGTTGCCCGGAACGTAGAAATGACCAGTACTTTCACACTGGTTGCAATTATTCCTGTTATACGAAGGAAAAACTGCTGTATTTATACTGTATTTTGTACTTCTGGCGTTGACTTCAAAGGTCCTTACTGTTCGTTCTGGTGGAACAGCGCCCTAGAGTGAAGCCTAGGTTGCCCGAAGCGTGAAAATGACCCTTACTTTCACACTGTTTGCAATTATTCATTTTATACGGTTGGAAAAGCTGTTGTATTTATATTGTATTTTGTGCTTCTGGTGGTGACTTCTTGGTCCCTAGCTATTCGATCTGGTGCAGCAGTGCCCTAGAGTGAAGCCAAGGTTGACCGGAACGTAGAAATGATCATTACCCTCACTCTTGTTGCAATTAATCCTGTTCTACGATGGAAAACTGTTGTATTTATATTGTTTTTTATGCTCCTGGTGTTGACATCTTAGGCCCTAACTATTCCATCTGGTGTAACAGCGCCCTAGAGTGAAGCCTAGGTTGCCGGAAGCGTGGAAATGACCATTACCTTCACACTGGTTGCAATTATTCCTGTTATACGATGGATAAGCTGTTGCATTTATATTGTATTTTATGCTCCTGGTGTTTACTTCTTAGGCTATAACTATTCGATCTGGTGGAGCAGCGACCTAGAGTGAAGCCTAGGTTGCCCGGAACGTAGAAATGACCATATCTTTCACACTGGTGACAATTATTCATGACATACGGTGGAAAAACTGTTGTATTTATATTGTATTTTCTGCTTCTGGCGTTGACTTCTAAGGCCCTAACTATTCGATCCAGTGGGGCAACGCCCTAGAGTGATGCCTAGGTTGCCCGAGACGTGGATATGATCAATACCTTCACACTAGTAGCAACTATTCCAGTTATATGATGGAAAAGCTGTTGTATTTTTATTGTATTTTATGCTTCTGGCGTTGACTTCTATGGCCCTAACTATTGGATCTGGTGGACCAACGCCCTAGAGTGAAGCCTAGGTTGCCCGGAACGTAGAAATGACCATAACTTTCACACTGGTTGCAATTATTCGTTTTATACGATGGAAAAACTGTTACATTTATATTGTATTTTATGCTTCTGGCGTTGACGTCTAAGGCCGTAGCTACTCGATGTGGTGGAGCAACGCTGTAGAATGAACCGCTGGTTGCCCGGAACGTAGAAATGAACATAACTTTCACACTGGTTGCAATTATTCGTTTTATACGCTGGAAAAGCTGTTGTATTTATATTGTATTTTATGCTTCTGGCGTTGACTTCTAAGGCCGTATCTATTCGATGTGGTGGAGCAACGCCCTAGAGTGAAGCCTAGGTTGCCCAGGAACGTAGAAATGACCATTACTTACACATTGGTTGCAACTATTCCTGCTATACGATGGAAAAACTGTTGTATTTATATTGTATTTTATGCTTCTGGGGTTGACTTCTAAGGCCGTAAGAATTCGGTCCGGTGTAGCAACGCGCTACAGTGTAGCCCAGGTTGCCTGGAACGTAGAAATGACAATGTCTTTCACACTGGTTGCAATTATTCCTGTTATACGATGGAAAAACTGTTGTATTTTTATTGTATTTTATGCTTCTGGCGTTGTCTTCTAAGGTCGTAGCTATTCGACGTGGTGGAGGAACGCCCTAGGGTGAAGCCTGGGTTGCCCGCACGTAGAAATCACCATTACTTCCACATTGGTTGCAATTATTCCAGCTATACGATGGAAAAACTGTTCTATTTATATTGTATTCTATGCTTCAGGCGTTGACTTCTTAGGCCCAAACTATTCCGTCTGGTGGAACAACGCCCTAGAGTTAAGCCTAGATTGCCCGGAACGTAGAAATGACCATAACTTTCATACTGATTGCAATTATTCGATTTATACGATGGAAAAACTGTTGCATTTTTATTGTATTTTATGCTTCTGACGTTGACTTCTTAGGCCCCAGCTATTCGATCTCGTGGAGAAACGCGCTAGAGTGAAGCCTCGTATGCCCGGTACGTAGAAATGACCAGTACCATCACACTGGTTGCAGTTATTCCTGTCATACGATCGAAAAGCTGCTGTATTTATATTGTATTTTATGTTAGTGGCGTTGACTTCAAAGGCTGCAGCTATTTGATGTGGTGGAGCAACGCCCTAGAGTGAAGCCTAGGTTGCCCGGAACGTAGAAATGACCATTACTTTCACGCTGGTTGCAATTATTCGTTTTATACGATGAAACAGCTGCTGTATTTATATTGTGTCTTATGCTAGTGGCGTTGACATCTAAGGCCCTAACTATTCGATCTGGTGGACCAACGCCCTAGAGTGAGGCCTAGGTTGCCCGGAACGTAGAAATGACCAGTACTTTCAAACTGGTTGCAGTTATTCCTTTTATACGATGGAAAAACTGTTGCATCTTTATTGTATTTAATGCTTCTGGTGTTGACTTCTAAGGCCCTAAATATTCGGTCTGTTGGAGCAACGCTCTAGAGTGGAACCTAGGTTGCCCGGAACGTAGAAATGACCATTACTTTCACACTGTTTGCAATTAATCATTTTATACGATGAAACAGCTGCTGTATTTTTATTGTATTTTATGCTAGTAGCGTTGACTTCTAAGGCCGTAGCTATTTGATGTGGTGGAGCAACGCACTAGATTGAAACCTACGTTGCGCGGAACGTAGAAACGACCAGTACTTTCACACTGGTCGCAATTATCCGTTTTATACGATGGAAAAGCTGTTGTATTTAAATTGTATTTTATGCTTCTGACGCAGACTTGTCAGTCCCCAACTATTCGATCTGGTGGCACAACGCCCTAGAGTGAAGCCCAGGTTGCCCGGAACGTAGAAAAGACTATGACTTTTAAACTGGTTGCAGTTATTCCTGCTATACGATGGAAAAACTGTATTATTTATATTGTATTTTATGTTAGTGGCGTTGACTTCTAAGGCCGTAGCTCTTCGATGTGGTGGGGCAACACCTTAGAGTGAAGCCTAGGTTGCTGGGAGCGCAGAAATGACCATTACTTTCACACTGTTTGCAATTATTCCTGTTATACGATGGAAAAACTGTTGTATTTATATTGTATTTTATGCCTCTGTCGTTGACTTCTTAGGCCCTAACTTGTCGATCTGGTGGAGCAACGCCATAGAGTGAAGCCTAGGTTGCCCGGAACGTAGAAATTACCAGTACTTTCAAACTAGAGGCAGTTGTTCCTGTTATACGATGGAAAAACTGTTGCATCTTTATTGTATTTTATGCTTCCGGCGTTGTTTTCTTAGGTCGTAGCTATTCGATCTCGTGGGGCAACGCTCCAGAATGAAGCCTAAGTTACCCGGGACGTAGAAATGACAATGTCTTTCACACTGGTAGCAATTATTCCTGTTATTCGATGGAAAAACTGTTGCATTTTTATTGTATTTTATGCTTCAAGCGTTGTCTTCTAAGGTCGTAGCTATTCGACGTGGTGGAGCAGCGCCCTAGAGTGAATCCTAGGTTGCCCGGAACGTAGAAATGACCATTACTTTCAGACTGTTTGCAAATATTCATTTTATACAGTGGAAAAGCTGTTGTATTTATATTGTATTTTATGCTTCAGGCGTTGACTACTTAGGTCCTAACTATTCGATCTGGTGGAGCAACGCCCAAGAGTAAAGCCTAGGTTGCCCGGAATGTAGAAATGACCATAACTTTCACACTGGTTGCAATTATTCCTTTTATACGATGGAAAACCTGTTTTATTTATATTGTATTTTATGCTTCTGGCGTTGACTTCTAAGGCCGTAGCTATTCGATGTGGTGGAGCAACACCCTAGAGTGAAGCGTAGGTTGCCCGGAACGTAGAAATGACCATAACTTTCACACTGGTTGCAATTATTCGTTTTATACGATGGAAAAACTGTTGTATTTATATTGGATTATATGCTTCTGGCGTTCACTTCTTAGGCCCTAACTATTCGATCGTGTGGAACAACGCCCTAGGGTGAAGCCTAGGTTGCCCGGAAAGTAGAAATGACCATAACTTTCGAACTGGTTGGAATTATTCCTGTTATACGATGGAAAAACTGTTGTATATATATTGTATTTTATGCTTCTGGCGTTGACTTCTAAGGCACTAAGTATTCGATATGGTGGTGCAACGCCCTAGAGTGAAGCCTAGTGTGCCCGGAACGTAGAAATGACCATCCCTTTCGAACTGGTTGCAATTACTCCTGTTATATGATGGAAAAACTGTTGAATTTTTATTGCATTTGATGCTTCGGGCGTTGACTTCTAAGGCACTAACTATTCAATCTGTTGGAGCAACGCCCTAGGGTGAATCCTAGGTTGCCCGGAAAGTAGAAATGACCATAACTGTCATACTGGTTGCAATTATCCGGTTTATACGATGGACAACCTGTTGTATTTATATTGTATTTTATGCTTCTGGCGTTCACTTCTTGGGCACTACCTTTTCAATCTGTTGGAGCAACGCCCTAGGGTGAACCCTAGGTTGCCCGGGAAGTAGATATGACCATTACTTTCATACAGGTTGCAATTATCCGTTTTATACGATGGAAAAACTGTTGTATTTATATTGTATTTTATGCTTCTTGCGTTCACTTCTTAGGCCTTAACTATTCGATCTGGTGGAACAACGCACTAGGGTGAAGCCTAGGCTGCGCGGAACGTAGAAATGACCATAACTTTCACACTGGTTGCAATTATGCGTTTTATACGATGGAAAAACTGTTGTATTTATATTGTATTATATGCTTCTGGCGTTCACTTCTTAGGCCCTAGCTATTCGATCGGGTGTAACAACGCCCTAGGGTGAAGCCTAGGTTGCCCGGAAAGTAGAAATGACCATAACTTTCAAACTGGTTGCAATTATTCCTGTTATACGATGGAAAAACTGTTGTATTTATATTGTATTTTATGCTTCTGGCGTTGACTTCTAAGGCACTAAGTATTCGATATGGTGGAGCAACGCCCCAGAGTGAAGCCTAGGGTGTCCGGAACGTAGAAATGACCATCACTTTCAAACTGGTTGCAATTACTCCTGTTATATGATGGAAAACTGTTGTATTTTTATTGCATTTGATGCTTCGGGCGTTGACTTCTAAGGCACTAACTATTCAATCTGTTGCAGCAACGCCCTAGGGTGAATCCTACGTTGCCCGGAAAGTAGAAATGAAAATAACTTTCATACTGGTTGCAATTATTCGTTTTATACGATGGAAAAACTGTTGTATTTATATTGTATTTTATGCTTCTGGCGTTGACTTCTGAGGCACCAACTATTCGATCTGTTGGAGCAACGCCCTAGAGTAAAGCCTAGGTTGCCCGGAACGTAGAAATGACCATAACTTTCACACAGGTTGCTATTATTCGTTTTAAGACGATGGAACAACTGTTGTATTTATATTGTATTTTATGCTTCTGGCGTTCACTTCTTAGGCCCTAACTATTCGATCGGGTGGAACAACGCCCTAGGGTGAAGCCTAGGTTGCCCCGAAAGTAGAAATGACCATAACTTTCAAACTGGTTGCAATTATTCCTGTTATACGATGGACAAACTGTTGTATTTATATTGTATTTTATGCTTCTGGCGTTCACTTCTTGGGCACTAACTTTTCAATCTGTTGGAGCAACGCCCTAGGGTGAACCCTAGGTTGCCCGGGAAGTAGATATGACCATTACTTTCATACTGGTTGCAATTATCCGTTTTATACGATGGAAAAACTGTTGTATTTATATTGTATTTTATGCTTCTGGCGTTCACTTCTTAGGCCTTAACTATTCGATCTGGTGGAACAACGCACTAGGGTGAAGCCTAGGCTGCGCGGAACGTAGAAGTGACCATAACTTTCACTCTGGTTGCAATTATTCCTTTTATACGATGGAAAAGCCGTTGTATTTATATTGTATTTTATGCTTCTGGCGTTGACTTCTTAGGCCCTAACTTGTCGATCTGGTGGAGCAACGCCATAGAGTGAAGCCTAGGTTGCCCGGAACGTAGAAATTACCAGTACTTTCAAACTAGTGGCAGTTGTTCCTGTTATACGATGGAAAAACTGTTGCATCTTAATTGTATTTTATGCTTCCGGCGTTGTTTTCTTAGGTCGTAGCTATTCGATCTCGTGGGGCAACGCTCCAGAATGAAGCCTAGGTTACCCGGGACGTAGAAATGACAATGTCTTTCACACTGGTAGCAATTATTCCTGTTATTCGATGGAAAAACTGTTGCATTTTTATTGTATTTTATGCTTCAAGCGTTGTCTTCTGAGGTCGTAGCTATTCAACGTGGTGGAGCAGCGCCCTAGAGTGAATCCTAGGTTGCCCCGAACGTAGAAATGACCATTACTTTCAGACTGTTTGCAAATATTCATTTTATACAGTGGAAAAGCTGTTGTATTTATATTGTATTTTATGTTTCAGGCGTTGACTACTTAGGTCCTAACTATTCGATCTGGTGGAGCAACGCCCAAGAGTAAAGCCTAGGTTGCCCGGAATGTAGAAATGACCATAACTTTCACACTGGTTGCAATTATTCCTTTTATACGATGGAAAAACTGTTGTATTTATATTGTATATTATGCTTCTGGCGTTGACTTCTGAGGCACTAACTATTCGATCTGGTGGAGCAACGCCCCAGAGTGAAGCCTTGGTTTCCCGGAACGTAGAAATGATCATGACTTTCATACTGGTTGCAATTATTCGTTTTATACGATGGAAAAACTGTTGTATTTATATTGTACTTTATGCTTCTAGCGTTGACTTCTAAGGCACTAACTGTTCGATCTGGTGGAGCACCGCCCTAGAGTGAAGCTTAGGTTGCCCGGAACATAGAAATGACCATAACCTTCACACTGGTGGCTATTATTCGTTTTATTCGATGGAAAAACTGTTATATTTATATTGTATTTTATGCTTCTGGCGCTGACTTCATAGGCCCTAACTATTCGATCTGGTGGAACACGCCCTAGAGTGAAGTCTAGGTTGCCCGGAACGTAGAAATGACCATCACTTTCACACTGGTTGCAATTATTCATATTATAGGATGGAAAACCTGTTGTATTTATATTGTATTATATGCTTCTGGCGTTCACTTCTTAGGCCCTAACTATTCGATCGGGTGGAACAACGCCCTAGGGTGAAGCCTAGGTTGCCCGGAAAGTAGAAATGACCATAACTTTCGAACTGGTTGGAATTATTCCTGTTATACGATGGAAAAACTGTTGCATATATATTGTATTTTATGCTTCTGGCGTTGACTTCTAAGGCACTAAGTATTCGATATGGTGGTGCAACGACCTAGAGTGAAGCCTAGGGTGCCCGGAACGGAGAAATGACCATCCCTTTCAAACTGGTTGCAATTACTCCTGTTATATGATGGAAAAACTGTTGAATTTTTATTGCATTTGATGCTTCGGGCGTTGACTTCTAAGGCACTATCTATTCAATCTGTTGGAGCAACGCCCTAGGGTGAATCCTAGGTTGCCCGGAAAGTAGAAATGACCATAACTTTCATACTGGTTGCAATTATCCGGTTTATACGATGGACAACCTGTTGTATTTATATTGTATTTTATGCTTCTGGCGTTCACTTCTTGGGCACTAACTTTTCAATCTGTTGGAGCAACGCCCTAGGGTGAACCCTAGGTTGCCCGGGAAGTAGATATGACCATTACTTTCATACTGGTTGCAATTATCCGCTTTATACGATGGAAAAACTGTTGTATTTATATTGTATTTTATGCTTCTTGCGTTCACTTCTTAGGCCTTAACTATTCGATCTGGTGGAACAACGCACTAGGGTGAAGCCTAGGCTGCGCGGAACGTAGAAATGACCATAACTTTCACTCTGGTTGCAATTATTCGTTTTATACGATGGAAAAACTGTTGTATTTATATTGTATTATATGCTTCTGGCGTTCACTTCTTAGGCCCTAGCTATTCGATCGGGTGTAACAACGCCCTAGGGTGACGCCTAGGTTGCCCGGAAAGTAGAAATGACCATAACTTTCAAACTGGTTGCAATTATTCCTGTTATACGATGGAAAAACTGTTGTATTTATATTGTATTTTATGCTTCTGGCGTTGACTTCTAAGGCACTAAGTATTCGATATGGTGGAGCAACGCCCCAGAGTGAAGCCTAGGGTGTCCGGAACGTAGAAATGACCATCACTTTCAAACTGGTTGCAATTACTCCTGTTATATGATGGAAAACTGTTGTATTTTTATTGCATTTGATGCTTCGGGCGTTGACTTCTAAGGCACTAACTATTCAATCTGTTGCAGCAACGCCCTAGGGTGAATCCTACGTTGCCCGGAAAGTAGAAATGAAAATAACTTTCATACTGGTTGCAATTATTCGTTTTATACGATGGAAAAACTGTTGTATTTATATTGTATTTTATGCTTCTGGCGTTGACTTCTGAGGCACTAACTATTCGATCTGGTGGAGCAACGCCCTAGAGTGAAGCCTTGGTTTCCCGGAACGTAGAAATGATCATGACTTTCATACTGGTTGCAATTATTCGTTTTATACGATGGAAAAACTGTTGTATTTATATTGTATTTTGTGCTTCTGGCGTTGACTTCTAAGGCACTAACTGTTCGATCTGGTGGAGCACCGCCCTAGAGTGAAGCTTAGGTTGCCCCGAACATAGAAATGACCATAACCTTCACACTGGTGGCTACTATTCGTTTTATTCGATGGAAAAACTGTTATATTTATATTGTATTTTATGCTTCTGACGTTGACTTCTAAGGCACCAACTATACGATCTGTTGGAGGAACGCCCTAGAGTGAAGCCTAGGTTGCCCGGAACGTAGAAATGACCATAACTTTCACACTGGTTGCAATTATTCCTGTTATACGATGGAAAAACTGTTGTATTTATATTGTATTTTATGCTTCTGGCGTTGACTTCTAAGGCACTAAGTATTCGATATGGTGGAGCAACGCCCCAGAGTGATGCCTAGGGTGTCCGGAACGTAGAAATGGCCATCACTTTCAAGCTGGTTGCAATTACTCCTGTTATATGATGGAAAAACTGTTGTATTTTTATTGCATTTGATGCTTCGGGCGTTGACTTCTAAGGCACTAACTATTCAATCTGTTGGAGCAACGCCCTAGGGTGAATCCTAGGTTGCCCGAAAAGTAGAAATGAAAATAACTTTCATACTGGTTGCAATTATTCGTTTTATACGATGGAAAAACTGTTGTATTTATATTGTATATTATGCTTCTGGCGTTGACTTCTGAGGCACTAACTATTCGATCTGGTGGAGCAACGCCCTAGAGTGAAGCCTTGGTTTCCCGGAACGTAGAAATGATCATGACTTTCATACTGGTTGCAATTATTCGTTTTATACGATGGAAAAACTGTTGTATTTATATTGTATTTTATGCTTCTGGCGTTGACTTCTAAGGCCCTAACTGTTCGATCTGGTGGAGCACCGCCCTAGAGTGAAGCTTAGGTTGCCCGGAACATAGAAATGACCATAACCTTCACACTGGTGGCTATTATTCGTTTTATTCGATGGAAAAACTGTTATATTTATATTGTATTTTATGCTTCTGGCGCTGACTTCATAGGCCCTAACTATTCGATCTGGTGGAACACGCCCTAGAGTGAAGTCTAGGTTGCCCGGAACGTAGAAATGACCATCACTTTCACACTGGTTGCAATTATTCATATTATAGGATGGAAAACCTGTTGTATTTAGATTGTATTTTATGCTCCTGGTGTTGACTTCTTAGGCCCTAACTATTCGATCTGGTGGAGCAACGCCCTAGAGTGAAGCCTAGGTTGCCCGGAACGTTGAACTGACCATCACTTTCAAACTTGTTACAATTATTCCTGTTATACGATGGAAAAACTGTTACATTTTTATTGCATTTTATGCTTCGGGCGTTGACTTCTAAGGCCCTAACTATTCAATCTGTTGGAGCAACGCCCTAGGGTGAAGCCTAGGTTGCCCGGAAAGTAGAAATGTCCATAACTTTCACACTGGTTGCAATTATTCGTTTTATACGATGGAAAAACTGTTGTATTTATATTGTATTTTATGCTTCTGACGTTGACTTGTGAGGCACCAACTATTCGATCTGTTGGAGCAACGCCCTAGAGTGAAGCCTAGGTTGCCCGGAACGTAGAAATGACCATAACTTTCACACAGGTTGCTATTATTCGTTTTAAGACGATGGAACAACTGTTGTATTTATATTGTATTTTATGCTTCTGGCGTACACTTCTTGGGCACTAACTTTTCAATCTGTTGGAGCAACGCCCTAGGGTGAACCCTAGGTTGCCCGGGAAGTAGATATGACCATTACTTTTATACTGGTTGCAATTATCCGTTTTATACGATGGAAAAACTGTTGTATTTATATTGTATTTTACGCTTCTGGCGTTCACTTCTTAGGCCTTAACTATTCGATCTGGTGGAACAACGCACTAGGGTGAAGCCTAGGCTGCGCGGAACGTAGAAATGACCATAACTTTCACACTGGTAGGAATTATTCGATTTATACAATGGAAAAACGGTTCTATTTGTTTTGTGTTTTATGTTTCGCGCGTTGACTTCTAAGGCCCTAACTATTCGATCTGGTGGAGCAACGCCCTAGAGTGAAGCCTAGGTATCCCGGAACGTGGAAATGACCATAACTTTCACACAGATAGCAATTATTCGTTCTATACATGGAAAAACTGTTCTATTTATTTTGTATTTTATGCTTCTGGCGTTGACTTCTTAGGCCCTGTCTATTCGATCTGGTGGAGCAACGCCCTAGGTTGAAGCCTAGGTTGCCCGGATAGTAGAAATGACCATAACTTTCACACTGGTTGCAATTATTCGTTTTATACGATGGAAAAACTGTTGTATTTATATTGTATTATATGCTTCTAGCGTTCACTTCTTAGGCCCTAGCTATTCGAACGGGTGTAACAACGCCCTAGGGTGAAGCCTAGGTCTCCCGGAAAGTAGAAATGACCATAACTTTCAAACTGGTTGGAATTATTCCTGTTATACGATGGAAAAACTGTTGTATTTTTATTGCATTTTATGCTTCGGGCGTTGACTTCTAAGGCCCTAACTAATCAATCTGTTGGAGCAACGCCCTAGGGTGAAGCCTAGGCTGCCCGGAAAGTAGAAATGTCCATAACTTTCATACTGGTTGCAATTATTCGTTTTATACGATGGAAAAACTGTTGTATTTATATTGTATTTTATGCTTCTGACGTTGACTTCTAAGGCACCAACTATTCGATCTGTTGGAGCAACGCCCTAGAGTGAAGCCTAGGTTGCCCGGAACGTAGAAATGACCATAACTTTCACACTGGTTGCAATTATTCGTTTTATACGATGGAAAAACTGTTGTATTTATATTGTATTATATGCTTCTGGCGTTCACTTCTTAGGCCCTAACTATTCGATCGGGTGGAACAACGCCCTAGGGTGAAGCCTAGGTTGCCCGGAAAGTAGAAATGACCATAACTTTCGAACTGGTTGCAATTATTCCTGTTATACGATGGAAAAACTGTTGTATTTTTATTGCATTTTATGCTTCTGGCGTTGACTTCTAAGGCACTAAGTATTCGATATGGTGGTGCAACGCCCTAGAGTGAAGCCTAGGGTGCCCGGAACGTAGAAATGACCATCACTTTCACACTGGTTGCAATTATTCATATTATAGGATGGAAAACCTGTTGTATTTAGATTGTATTTTATGCTCCTGGTGTTGACTTCTTAGGCCCTAACTATTCGATCTGGTGGAGCAACGCCCTAGAGTGAAGCCTAGGTTGCCCGGAACGTAGAACTGACCATCACTTTCAAACTTGTTACAATTATTCCTGTTATACGATGGAAAAACTGTTACATTTTTATTGCATTTTATGCTTCGGGCATTGACTTCTAAGGCCCTAACTATTCAATCTGTTGGAGCAACGCCCTAGGGTGAAGACTAGGTTGCCCGGAAAGTAGAAATGTCCATAACTTTCATACTGGTTGCAATTATTCGTTTTATACGATGGAAAAACTGTTGTATTTATATTGTATTTTATGCTTCTGACGTTGACTTGTGATGCACCAACTATTCGATCTGTTGGAGCAACGCCCTAGAGTGAAGCCTAGGTTGCCCGGAACGTAGAAATGGCCATAACTTTCACACAGGTTGCTATTATTCGTTTTAAGACGATGGAACAACTGTTGTATTTATATTGTATTTTATGCTTCTGGCGTTCACTTCTTAGGCCCTAACTATTCGATCGGGTGGAACAACGCCCTAGGGTGAAGCCTAGGTTGCCCCGAAAGTAGAAATGACCATAACTTTCAAACTGGTTGCAATTATTCCTGTTATACGATGGAAAAACTGTTGTATTTATATTGTATTTTATGCTTCAGGCGTTGACTTCTAAGGCACTAAGTATTCGATATGGTGGAGCAACGCCCTAGAGTGAAGCCTAGGGTGCCCGGAACGTAGAAATGACCTTCACTTTCAAACTGGTTGCAATTACTCCTGTTATATGATGGAAAAACTGTTGTATTTTTATTGCATTTGATGCTTCGGGCGTAGACTTCTAAGGCACTAACTATTCAATCTGTTGGAGCAACGCCCTAGGGTGAATCCTAGGTTGCCCGGAAAGTAGAAATGACCATAACTTTCATACTCGTTGCAATTATTCGTTTTATACGATGGAAAAACTGTTGTATTTATATTGTATTTTATGCTTCTGGCGTTGACTTCTGAGGCCCTAACTATTCGATCTGTTGGAGCAACGCCCTAGGGTGAAGCCTAGGTTGCCCGGAAAGTAGAAATGTCCATAACTTTCATACTGGTTGCAATTATTCGTTTTATATGATGGAAAAACTGTTGTATTTATATTGTATTTTATGCTTCTGACGTTGACTTCTAGGGCACCAACTATTCGATCTGGTAGAGCAACGCCCTAGAGTGAAGCCTAGGTTGCCCGGAACGTAGAAATGACCATAACTTTCACACTGGTTGCAATTATTCGTTTTATACGATGGAAAAACTGTTGAATTTATATTGTATTTTATGCTTCTGACGTTGACTTCTAAGGCACCAACTATACGATCTGTTGGAGGAACGCTCTAGAGTGAAGCCTAGGTTGCCCGGAACGTAGAAATGACCATAACTTTCACACTGGTTGCAATTATTCGTTTTATACGATGGAAAAACTGTTGTATTTATATTGTATTATATGCTTCTAGCGTTCACTTCTTAGGCCCTAGCTATTCGAACGGGTGTAAGAACGCCCTAGGGTGAAGCCTAGGTCTCCCGGAAAGTAGAAATGACCATAACTTTCAAACTGGTTGGAATTATTCCTGTTATACGATGGAAAAACTGTTGTATTTTTATTGCATTTTATGCTTCGGGCGTTGACTTCTAAGGCCCTAACTAATCAATCTGTTGGAGCAACGCCCTAGGGTGAAGCCTAGGCTGCCCGGAAAGTAGAAATGTCCATAACTTTCATACTGGTTGCAATTATTCGTTTTATACGATGGAAAAACTGTTGTATTTATATTGTATTTTATGCTTCTGACGTTGACTTCTAAGGCACCAACTATTCGATCTGTTGGAGCAACGCCCTAGAGTGAAGCCTAGGTTGCCCGGAACGTAGAAATGACCATAACTTTCACACTGGTTGCAATTATTCGTTTTATACGATGGAAAAACTGTTGTATTTATATTGTATTATATGCTTCTGGCGTTCACTTCTTAGGCCCTAACTATTCGATCGGGTGGAACAACGCCCTAGGGTGAAGCCTAGGTTGCCCGGAAAGTAGAAATGACCATAACTTTCGAACTGGTTGCAATTATTCCAGTTATACGATGGAAAAACTGTTGTATTTGTATTGCATTTTATGCTTCTGGCGTTGACTTCTAAGGCACTAAGTATTCGATATGGTGGTGCAACGCCCTAGAGTGAAGCCTAGGGTGCCCGGAACGTAGAAATGTCCATAACTTTCAGACTGGTTGCAATTATTCGTTTTATATGATGGAAAAACTGTTGTATTTATATTGTATTTTATGCTTCTGACGTTGACTTCTAAGGCACCAACTATTCGATCTGGTGGAGCAACGCCCTAGAGTGAAGCCTAGGTTGCCCGGAACGTAGAAATGACCATAACTTTCACACTGGTTGCAATTATTCGTTTTATACGATGGAAAAACTGTTGTATTTATATTGTACTTTATGCTTCTGACGTTGACTTCTAAGGCACCAACTATACGATCAGTTGGAGCAACGCCCTAGGGTGAACCCTAGGTTGCCCGGGAAGTAGATATGACCATTACTTTCATACTGGTTGCAATTATCCGTTTTATACGATGGAAAAACTGTTGTATTTATATTGCATTTTATGCTTCTGGCGTTCACTTCTTAGGCCTTAACTATTCGATCTGGTGGAACAACGCACTAGGGTGAAGCCTAGACTGCGCGGAACGTAGAAATGACCATAACTTTCACACTGGTAGGAATTATTCGATTTATACAATGGAAAAACTGTTCTATTTGTTTTGTGTTTTATGTTTCGCGCGTTGACTTCTAAGGCCCTAACTATTCGATCTGGTGGAGCAACGCCCTAGAGTGAAGACTAGGTATCCCGGAACGTGGAAATGACCATAACTTTCACACAGATAGCAATTATTCGTTCTATACATGGAAAAACTGTTCTATTTATTTTGTATTTTATGCTTCGGGCGCTGACTTCTTAGGCCCTGTCTATTCGATCTGGTGGAGCAACGCCCTAGGTTGAAGCCTAGGTTGCCCGGATAGTAGAAATGACAATAACTTTCATAGTGGTTGCAATTATTCGTTTTATACGATGGAAAAACTGTTGTATTTATATTGTATTTTATGCTTCTGGCGATGACTTCTGAGGCCCTAACTATTCGATTTGTTGGAGGAACGCCCTAGAGTGAAGCCTAGGTTGCCCGGAACGTAGAAATGACCATAACTTTCACACTGGTTGCAATTATTCGTTTTATACGATGGAAAAACTGTTGTATTTATATTGTATTATATGCTTCTAGCGTTCACTTCCTAGGCCCTAGCTATTCGATCGGGTGTAACAACGCCCTAGGGTGAAGCCTAGGTTGCCCGGAAAGTAGAAATGACCATAACTTTCAAAAAGGTTGGAATTATTCCTGTTATACGATGGAAAAACTGTTGTATTTTTATTGCATTTTATGCTTCGGGCGTTGACTTCTAAGGCCCTAACTAATCAATCTGTTGGAGCAACGCCCTAGGGTGAAGCCTAGGCTGCCCGGGAAGTAGAAATGTCCATAACTTTCATACTGGTTGCAATTATTCGTTTTATACGATGGAAAAACTGTTGTATTTATATTGTATTTTATGCTTCTGACGTTGACTTCTAAGGCACCAACTATTCGATCTGTTGGAGCAACGCCCTAGAGTGAAGCCTAGGTTGCCCGGAACGTAGAAATGACCATAACTTTCACACTGGTTGCAATTATTCGTTTTATACGATGGAAAAACTGTTGTATTTATATTGTATTATATGCTTCTGGCGTTCACTTCTTAGGCCCTAACTATTCGATCGGGTGGAACAACGCCCTAGGGTGAAGCCTAGGTTGCCCGGAAAGTAGAAATGACCATAACTTTCGAACTGGTTGCAATTATTCCTGTTATACGATGGAAAAACTGTTGTATTTTTATTGCATTTTATGCTTCTGGCGTTGACTTCTAAGGCACTAAGTATTCGATATGGTGGTGCAACGCCCTAGAGTGAAGCCTAGGGTGCCCGGAACGTAGAAATGTCCATAACTTTCATACTGGTTGCAATTATTCGTTTTATATGATGGAAAAACTGTTGTATTTATATTGTATTTTATGCTTCTGACGTTGACTTCTAAGGCACCAACTATTCGATCTGGTGGAGCAACGCCCTAGAGTGAAGCCTAGGTTGCCCGGAACGTAGAAATGACCATAACTTTCACACTGGTTGCAATTATTCGTTTTATACGATGGAAAAACTGTTGTATTTATATTGTATTTTATGCTTCTGACGTTGACTTCTAAGGCACCAACTATACGATCGGTTGGAGCAACGCCCTAGGGTGAACCCTAGGTTGCCCGGGAAGTAGATATGACCATTACTTTCATACTGGTTGCAATTATCCGTTTTATACGATGGAAAAACTGTTGTATTTATATTGTATTTTATGCTTCTGGCGTTCACTTCTTAGGCCTTAACTTTTCGATCTGGTGGAACAACGCACTAGGGTGAAGCCTAGACTGCGCGGAACGTAGAAATGACCATAACTTTCACACTGGTAGGAATTATTCGATTTATACAATGGAAAAACTGTTCTATTTGTTTTGAGTTTTATGTTTCGCGCGTTGACTTCTAAGGCCCTAACTATTCGATCTGGTGGAGCAACGCCCTAGAGTGAAGACTAGGTATCCCGGAACGTGGAAATGACCATAACTTTCACACAGATAGCAATTATTCGTTCTATACATGGAAAAACTGTTCTATTTATTTTGTATTTTATGCTTCGGGCGTTGACTTCTTAGGCCCTGTCTATTCGATCTGGTGGAGCAACGCCCTAGGTTGAAGCCTAGGTTGCCCGGATAGTAGAAATGACAATAACTTTCATAGTGGTTGCAATTATTCGTTTTATACGATGGAAAAACTGTTGTATTTATATTGTATTTTATGCTTCTGGCGATGACTTCTGAGGCACTAACTATTCGATCTGGTGGAGCAACGCCCTAGAGTGAAGCCTTGGTTTCCCGGAACGTAGAAATGATCATGACTTTCATACGGGTTGCAATTATTCGTTTTATACGAGGGAAAAACTGTTGTATTTATATTGTATTTTATGCTTCTGGCGTTGACTTCTAAGGCACTAACTGTTCGATCTGGTGGAGCACCGCCCTAGAGTGAAGCTCAGGTTGCCCGGAACATAGAAATGACCATAACCTTCACACTGGTGGCTATTATTCGTTTTATTCGAATGAAAAACTGTTATATTTATATTGTATTTTATGCTTCTGGCGCTGACTTCATAGGCCCTAACTATTCGATCTGGTGGAACACGCCCTAGAGTGAAGTCTAGGTTGCCCGGAACGTAGAAATGACCATCACTTTCACACTGGTTGCAATTATTCATATTATAGGATGGAAAACCTGTTGTATTTAGATTGTATTTTATGCTCCTGGTGTTGACTTCTTAGGCCCTAACTATTCGATCTGGTGGAGCAACGCCCCAGAGTGAAGCCTAGGTTGCCCGGAACGTAGAACTGACCATCACTTTCAAACTTGTTACAATTATTCCTGTTATACGATGGAAAAACTGTTACATTTTTATTGCATTTTATGCTTCGGGCGTTGACTTCTAAGGCCGTAACTATTCAATCTGTTGGAGCAACGCCCTAGGGTGAAGCCTAGGTTGCCCGGAAGGTAGAAATGTCCATAACTTTCATACTGGTTGCAATTATTCGTTTTATATGATGGAAAAACTGTTGTATTTATATTGTATTTTATGCTTCTGACGTTGACTTGTGAGGCACCAACTATTCGGTGTGTTGGAGCAACGCCCTAGAGTGAAGCCTAGGTTGACCGGAACGTAGAAATGACCATAACTTTCACACAGGTTGCTATTATTCGTTTTAAGACGATGGAACAACTGTTGTATTTATATTGTATTTTATGCTTCTGGCGTTCACTTCTTAGGCCCTAGCTATTCGATCGGGTGGAACAACGCCCTAGGGTGAAGCCTAGGTTGCCCCGAAAGTAGAAATGACCATAACTTTCAAACTGGTTGCAATTATTCCTGTTATACGATGGAAAAACTGTTGTATATATATTGTATTTTATGCTTCTGGCGTTGACATCTCTGGCTCTAAGTATTCGATATGGTGGTGCAACGCCCTAGAGTGAAGCCTAGGGTGCCCGGAACGTAGAAATGACCATCCCTTTCAAACTGGTTGCAATTACTCCTGTTATATGATGGAAAAACTGTTGTATTTTTATTGCATTTGATGCTTCGGGCGTTGACTTCTAAGGCACTAACTATTCAATCTGTTGGAGCAACGCCCTAGGGTGAATCCTATGTTGCCCGGAAAGTAGAAATGACCATAACTTTCATACTGGTTGCAATTATCCGGTTTATACGATGGACAACCTGTTGTATTTATATTGTATTTTATGCTTCTGGCGTTCACTTCTTGGGCACTAACCTTTCAATCTGTTGGAGCAACGCCCTAGGGTGAACCCTAGGCTGCCCGGGAAGTAGATATGACCATTACTTTCATACTGGTTGCAATTATCCGTTTTATACGATGGAAAAACTGTTCTATTTGTTTTGTGTTTTATGTTTCGCGCGTTGACTTCTAAGGCCCTAACTATTCGATCTGGTGGAGCAACGCCCTAGAGTGAAGCCTGGGTATCCCGGAGCGTAGAAATGACCATAACTTTCACACTGGTTGCAATTATTCGTTTTATACGATGGAAAAACTGTTGTATTTATATTGTATTATATGCTTCTGGCGTTCACTTCTTAGGCCCTAGCTATTCGATCTGGTGGAGCAACGCCCTAGAGTGAAGCCTTGGTTTCCCGGAACGTAGAAATGATCATGACTTTCATACTGGTTGCAATTATTCGTTTTATACGATGGAAAAACAGTTGTATTTATATTGTATTTTATGCTTCTGTCGTTGACTTCTAAGGCACTAACTGTTCGATCTGGTGGAGCACCGCCCTAGAGTGAAGCTTAGGTTGCCCGGAACGTAGAAATGACCATAACTTTCACGCTGGTTGCAATTATTCGTTTTATACGATGGAAAAACTGTTGTATTTATATTGTATTTTATGCTTCTGACGTTGACTTCTAAGGCACCAACTATACGATCAGTTGGAGCAACGCCCTAGGGTGAACCCTAGGTTGCCCGGGAAGTAGATATGACCATTACTTTCATACTGGTTGCAATTATCCGTTTTATACGATGGAAAAACTGTTGTATTTATATTGTATTTTATGCTTCTGGCGTTCACTTCTTAGGCCTTAACTATTCGATCTGGTGGAACAACGCACTAGGGTGAAGCGTAGACTGCGCGGAACGTAGAACTGACCATAACTTTCACACTGGTAGGAATTATTCGATTTATACAATGGAAAAACTGTTCTATTTGTTTTGTGTTTTATGTTTCGCGCGTTGACTTCTAAGGCCCTAACTATTCGATCTGGTGGAGCAACGCCCTAGAGTGAAGACTAGGTATCCCGGAACGTGGAAATGACCATAACTTTCACACAGATAGCAATTATTCGTTCTATACATGGAAAAACTGTTCTATTTATTTTGTATTTTATGCTTCGGGCGCTGACTTCTTAGGCCCTGTCTATTCGATCTCGTGGAGCAACGCCCTAGGTTGAAGCCTAGGTTGCCCGGATAGTAGAAATGACAATAACTTTCATAGTGGTTGCAATTATTCGTTTTATACGATGGAAAAACTGTTGTATTTATATTGTATTTTATGCTTCTGGCGATGACTTCTGAGGCCCTAACTATTCGATTTGTTGGAGGAACGCCCTAGAGTGAAGCCTAGGCTGCGCGGAACGTAGAAATGACCATAACTTTCACACTGGTAGGAATTATTCGATTTATACAATGGAAAAACTGTTCTATTTGTTTTGTGTTTTATGTTTCTGCGCGTTGACTTCTAAGGCCCCAACTATTCGATCTGGTGGAGCAACGCCCTAGAGTGAAGCCTAGGTATCCCGGAACGTAGAAATGACCATAACTTTCACACTGGTTGCAATTATTCGTTTTATACGATGGAAAAACTGTTGTATTTATATTGTATTATATGCTTCTGGCGTTCACTTCTTAGGCCCTAGCTATTCGATCGGGTGTAACAACGCCCTAGGGTGAAGACTAGGTTGCCCGGAAAGTAGAAATGACCATAACTTTCAAACTGGTTGCAATTATTCCTGTTATACGATGGAAAAACTGTTGAATTTATATTGTATTTTATGCTTCTGGCGTTGACTTCTAAGGCACTAACTGTTCGATCTGGTGGAGCACCGCCCTAGAGTGAAGCTTAGGTTGCCCGGAACATAGAAATGACCATAACCATCACACTGGTGGCTACTATTCGTTTTATTCGATGGAAAAACTGTTATATTAATATTGTATTTTATGCTTCTGACGTTGACTTCTAAGGCACCAACTATACGATCTGTTGGAGGAACGACCCAGAGTGAAGCCTAGGTTGCCCGGAACGTAGAAATGACCATAACTTTCACACTGGTTGCAATTATTCGTTTTATACGATGGAAAAACTTTTGTACTTATATTGTATTATATGCTTCTGGCGTTCACTTCTTAGGCCCTAGCTATTTGATCGGGTGTAACAACGCCCTAGGGTGAAGCCTAGGTTGCCCGGAAAGTAGAAATGACCATAACTTTCAAACTGGTTGCAATTATTCCTGTTATACGATGGAAAAACTGTTGTATTTATATTGTATTTTATGCTTCTGGCGTTGACTTCTAAGGCACTAAGTATTCGATATGGTGGAGCAACGCCCCAGAGTGAAGCCTAGGGTGTCCGGAACGTAGAAATGACCATCACTTTCAAACTGGTTGCAATTACTCCTGTTATATGATGGAAAAACTGTTGTATTTTTATTGCATTTGATGCTTCGGGCGTTGACTTCTAAGGCACTAATTATTCAATCTGTTGGAGCAACGCCCTAGGGTGAATCCTAGGTTGCCCGGAAAGTAGAAATGAAAATAACTTTCATACTGGTTGCAATTATTCGTTTTATACGATGGAAAAACTGTTGTATTTATATTGTATTTTATGCTTCTGGCGTTGACTTCTGAGGCACTAACTATTCGATCTGGTGGAGCAACGCCCTAGAGTGAAGCCTTGGTTTCCCGGAACGTAGAAATGATAATGACTTTCATACTGGTTGTTGTGGATAGGTATAAGTGTGTTCTTTTTGTTGCGGAAAGGTAAGAGAGTGTGGAGTGTGATTGACTCACTCGCATCGTGGTACGGATTATGTTTAGTTCAAAGTGAACTAAAAGAAGCTCGCCAAGGAACACCGTTTCCAAATTATCCGAGAAGCTCTGAATGGAGTGAATGCTTCCGCGTCCAATGTGAGTGCGTTGACGTGATCAAAACATTGTAAGATGATTGAATCCGATGAATGTGTAAGATTAAGCGCGAAATTGTATGAGGATGAGAATATACGCGGCTAGGAAGGTCCAAAAAAAGAGCCATAGCGGGGGGGTCCGGAGTGAAAATTAATGTCCCGACATGTATGCATCTGCGGATGAATTGGCTTCAAACGCGCGGGTTTACCCTAAAAAACGCGCGAATTCTCGCTGACAGAAACACTCGACTACGCAGCAGCGTTTAGTCGTGGTTCAAGCCAAGCGTGCAAAGGTAGACGTGAAAACGTCGACTTTAGGCCGCCATAAACCTCAAGAGGGAGGCCGTCTCCCTGAGTGTGAAGGTTAAAAAGCGTGCACGGTGAGATCAAAAATGGTCAATCCGGGGCCGCCAGGCTACAGGAAAAGTCACGAGAATCGCTAATGGGGTTAATTGAAAATATTTATGTTTAATGACAAGTTTGGGTCACGACGGGTCGACCGCTCTGGCTCTCCGGTTACCTGCGAAACAATGGCGCTAAGGAGATATAAACTGTGAGGATCAGTATGAAAGAATCAATCGATCAGCAATAAGCCCTGTGTGTGGACAAATAAAGAGAAGAGAGGCAATTCTTTTCCTGTACATTTTTGGTGCCGAAACCCGGGACTTTCGCCGGTTGAGAATAGGAAAGGTGTCCGATATTCAGTGAGCGGGTTTCTCGCGAGTGCGATTTGGGAAGATTTGTTGCTCCATGGCTCGGGGAAGCAAGAAGAGAGCCGCGCCAGGACCAGCGGCAGCAACTCGTGGACAGGCAAAGAGGTCACGAAATTTGAGCGGAGAAGAAATGGCGAGGACCTCCGGCGAGCAATCCGGTGAAGAACGTGCAGGTCCCTCCGGTATTCAAATGGGTCTGAGGAGACGTCCATCGTCGGAAAGGAGGAGGTCGCAGTCAAGAGATACCGAAGAGGAGCAACGACAATCCAGCGTAGTGCAGATGGCGGCCCCCGTTACAGACACGTCCTCGAGATCCTTGGTTGCCGGAAACAACATGCGTGCCTACATGGATGAGGAACCTAGAGCAGCAGTCGCTGGTGACAGATTCCAGGAGTGGGTAAATAGTACGGCTCTTCCAGGAGAACGTAATAATGAACAACCGCGACCCGCGATCGACCCAACCGCGCGTTTGGTGGATGCGATAGAGTCCACTTTGCGTGTAATACGCGATGCATCTGTAGTCGGAGAGGGCTCGCGAGTCGCGAACCGCCTGACATTAGCAGGTTCGTTGCCTAAATTCGCAGGGGACCCGTTAGAATGGCTCCACTTCAAAGAAACATACGATTTAACTTCGGAAATGGGGGCGTATACAGACCGCGAAAATATTGTGAGGCTTTTTGCGGCACTAAAAGGTGAAGCAAGGGATGCAGTAAGCACGTTGCTGGCGACGGGTCAAGACGCAGCGACTATTATGCGTACCCTTGAGCTGAATTTCGGTAATAAGAACATAATAGCGCGAAAAATCATCGCAGATATCAGGGAATTACCGGAACTAGACACTGGTAAAATAAATATAGCACAGTTCGCAACGAAACTCCGAGGTGCAGTCACAGCTTTCCGATCTCTCAAACTTATAGGGTATCTACATAGCCCCGATTTGATACAAAATGTGGGAAGTAAATTACCATCCGCTCTTAGATACGCGTATCACAAATATTCGGCAGAAGCACCCCAGGAGAAAACAGAACTCGAAAAATTGTCGGATTTTGTGTACAAAGAAGCTGAGCTCGCTGTGGCAGCAGGTGTATTTGGCCTAGAACCTAGGTCGACGTCAACGTCGCAAATGACGATTGTCTCGAAGGGCCGTGGCGGAGCGAGAAAACCGATTGCTTCAAGCGCGAAAGTGTTCGGAGTCAGCGCAACGAGTGCCCGTAAGAGTTCCATCGGGAAGTCAGTCCCCAGCTGCGTATTTTGCGATAGATCAAACCATAGATCGGCGGAATGCAGAGGGTTTGCGCGCGAGGGGGTGGCTCGGCGATGGTTCTTAGTGAAAAAACATAAGCTTTGCTTCAAATGTTTGTGTGAGGGACATGTCCGCGGAGACTGCAGAGACACTAACTGTTCGGTCTGTAGAGGGAACCACCACAGCCTTCTGCATGATCCGAGATCCTGTTATAGAGCAGCGAGAAGGGCGAGCAAACCGACCACCCGAGAGACTCGCACTCGAGACACATCGCGAACAGAGGTCAATGTGGCCAACGCGACCGAAGAGATTTGACTAGAGTTACCGCGTGTCTTACTAAAGATATTACCCGTTCGGATAGTAGGGCCGAAAAATGCTGTAAACACGTTCGCCTTATTGGACGAGGGCTCGACAATAACGTTGATCGATCGTAAGATATCTCGAGACGTAGGCGCAATAGGAAGGCCTATGAAAATAGCTTTAAAGAGTATCGATCCTAGATCGAAGATTATGCCCGACTGTGAGAGGGTCGAATTTGAAATAGAAGGAGCCTTTAGTTTGTATAAAATAAACAGAGCCGTCGCGGTAAGTGTGCTGAGTCTTCCTGTCCAGTCCATTTCAGGAAACATCGCGCGATACGTTAGGGCTGTCGAAAATGTAGACATAAAATCCTACCACGATGCACGGCCCACGATACTTATTGGACAAGACAACTGGGACTTGATAGTTGCTCGAGAATTACGTGAGATGGTAGGAAGGAGCCTCGCGCTTTCGCGCTGTTCCTTGGGATGGGCGTTGCATGGGCTTGTGACGGGCTGCGGAGCGTCAGGAACGACTTTGAATACGTACGGGACGCAGCAGATGGACCGAGGGGATCCAGACGGGGACATCGCGCTTGATCCCAACGAACACCTGGACCAATTGATTCGGCAATATTTTGAAATAGACAGTCTCGGAGTTTGCGAAAAAATGAAAAACGCTAATGAACACGAACGCGCGCTAAGGTTATTGGATGAGACAAGCCGTCGCGTAGGAAAATCATGGGAAGCAGGTCTACTGTGGAACGAAAAGTGCGCGCCGAACGTAAATGGTAAAATCGTCGCACAAAAGAGGCTTATATCGTTAGAAAGGAAACTCGATCGCGAACCGGAGTACGCGTCATTATATCACGCGGAGATGGAGCGCTTTATTGAAAATGGTTACGCGGTGAAGGTAAATGACCGAGTAACTACATCACGACCGTGGTACTTGCCGCATTTTGGAGTGCGAAGCAGTACTAAGCCGGGAAAAGTTCGGCTCGTGTTCGATGCTGCCGCGAAGACGACGGGGGTCAGTTTAAACGACCAACTCGAATCCGGGCCGGATTTGTTACAATCGCTGCCAGGTATATTGTTGCGTTTCAGACTACATGAATGTGCGTTTAAAGCGGATATAAAAGACATGTTCCTGCGGATAAAGATTAGAGAAGAGGATCGTGGAGCGCAAAGGTTTCTGTGGCGTGGTAAGAATAGGCAAGGAAGCCCGGAAACCTACGAAATGACGCGTTTGATATTCGGGGCGAAGTCGTCGCCGTGTACCGCGATATACGTAAAAAATAAAAACGCCCGCGAGAATGCCGGGTTGTATCCTGATGCGGTGAAAAGTATCATCAACGATAGCTACATGGATGATTATTTAGCGAGTCGGAGGACTAGTGAAGAGGCCAAGAGACTTATTCGCGACGTAATTAGAATTAATTCTGAGGCAGATTTTGAAATGCACGACTGGGCCAGCAATGTCGTGGGTCTAGTGAGTTCGATACCGGAAATTCCACGACCGGGTAATGAGAAGGGGATGCGCTTGTGTGACCGAGGGGGAGAGAGAGTATTAGGCCTTATATGGGACACGCAAAACGATAAGCTAGAATTCAATGTAGGAATGGCGTGAATTCCGAAGAAAATACTAATGGGGACGATTAAACCAACTAAGCGAGAATTTCTTCGGATAATTATGTCGGTGTACGATCCATTGGGCTTCCTCTCACCATTTACGCTCAATGCGAAAATATTAATGCAGGAAGTATGGCGCAGCGGTATAGGGTGGGACCACCAACTAAGGGACGACGAACAGATAGGCTGGTTGTCGTGGCTGAAAGGCCTAATGAACATAAAGAATTGTCGGGTACCGCGTTGCTATGTACCGGCGGGATTTCATTACGGCGATACGCAGATACACGTGTTCTGTGATGCAAGCCTGAAGGGCTACGCAGCGGTCGCTTACTTGCGGGTAGCAACGGAAAGCGGGACGCGGGTGGCGCTAGTTATGGCGAAGACGAGGGTAGCACCTTTAAAACCGTTATCCGTGCCACGATTGGAACTACAGGCTGCATTGTTAGGGGCGAGGTTAGCGAAAACGGTTACGGAGGAGCTTAAGATCGACGTGAACCGACGATATTTATGGTCCGATTCCATCACAGTCATTCGGTGGATAAAGTCGGAACCGCGGATACGCCAAGTATTCGTCGCTCATCGATTAGGCGAAATTGGCGAGCTGACGTTGAGTTCAGAGTGGCGATGGGTCCCGTCCAGATTGAATCCTGCCGACGATGCGACTCGCTGGTCTAGCGAGGCCTTGGATCCTGCGGGACGTTGGTTCGTGGGCCCAGAGTTTTTGCAACTTGCGGAGTCTAATTGGCCAACGGACAGACCCATAGACGAGGCGGAGAAGATAGCAATTGACGGCATGGAGTTACGAAAAGCACAAGTGTATGTCACACACAGTGCTGAGTACGAAATTCCGCTCGTCGCGAAATTTCTGGGATGGCCAGGGTTGCTTGTAGTTGCGCGACGGGTAAGAGCGGCGTTTAATCGTTGGAAGGGAAAAGCGCAAGCGCAGATTACAGTAGAGACGGTGAGCGAGGCGGAAAACTATTGGTACCGCGTGATACAATCTGACGTTTTCGCGGATGAACTGAAGGCATTAATGACCGGAAAAAGTGTTAACAAGGGAAGCCGAATTGTAGCGTTAAAACCGTTCCTAGACGCAATTGGAATATTGAGAGCGAGTGGACGGGTAATTAAACTCGCAGACGAGGAGTTCTGCAACCAACCAATAATTTTAGACGCCAAACATGCCGCAACTAGATTGCTGATACAAAATTACCACCGACGATATTATCATGGAAGCAATAACACGGTCGTCAATGAAATGCGGCAGAAGTATTACATAATCGGTCTTAGACGCGTGCTACGCTCGTTAATAAGCAAGTGTATTATATGTCGGCTGAGGCGGGCGAAACCTCAGAACCCGACAATGTCCGCTTTGCCAGCTGGACGCGTCGCGCTTGGACAAAGACCATTTAGACACTGTGGCGTTGATTACTTTGGCCCGATGTTAGTTAAGATCGGAAGGCGTAGAGAAAAACGCTGGGGAGTACTTTTTACTTGCCTTACCACGCGAGCGATTCACTTAGAGTTGGCCAACAGTCTGAGCGCGAGCTCTGCCATTATGGCTCTGCAACGATTTGCAGCACGTAGAGGCACGCCATTAGTCGTTTATAGCGACAACGGTACGAACTTCAAGGGTGCGAGTAAAGAACTTCGGGATGCGACCAAGGCAATCGATACCGAAGCCTTGGTGGACCATGCATTAAGTAAACAAATAAAATGGGTATTTAACCCACCGGACGCGCCCCATATGGGCGGAGCATGGGAGAGGTTGATTCGGTCGGTAAAGGTGGCCCTGAATGCAACCCTGCGAAATCAAGTTCCCAGCGAGGAAGTTTTAAGCACGTTACTGGTAGAGATTGAACATTCGGTCAATTCGCGACCGCTGACAGACGTGTCCTTGGATCCGCGAGATGAGGAAGCGCTGACCCCGAATCACTTCCTCATAGGAGCATCATCCGGCGAGATAAAGATAAAGAAGTATGATCTACAAGCGACCTGCCTGAGAAAACAGTGGCAAATCGCGCAATCCTTCGCCAACGCGTACTGGCGGCGTTGGCTGCGTGAGTATCTACCCGGATTGATACCGCGTGCGAAGTGGCATGAAACAGAAAATTCTCTAGAGAACGGAGACCTGGTCCTTATCGTCGATCTGCAGGCGCCGCGAAATTTGTGGAAAACAGGGACAGTGACGGAAGTATTCCCTGGAGCGGACGGCGTAGTTAGGATCGCGAAAGTGCGCACCTCGGCGGGCGTATTCACACGACCCGCGCGAAAATTAAATAGATTAAGTGGTTCAAGTGAACAACGGGGCTAGCATAGCTGGAAAGTAATGGAGCTCGGATGATAATTTGCTATTCGCAAAGAAAAATTAATTATTATTATTTTTGGTTGATATAAAAATTAGGTGCTAAGCCTCCTAGTTCAATTAACTCCAAGAAGAAAGAAGCATTTGTTTGAATTAAAAATTAAATATGTTTAATTTGAGGGGGAGAATGTTGTGGATAGGTATAAGTGTGTTCTTTTTGTTGCGGAAAGGTAAGAGAGTGTGGAGTGTGATTGACTCACTCGCATCGTGGTACGGATTATGTTTAGTTCAAAGTGAACTAAAAGAAGCTCGCCAAGGAACACCGTTTCCAAATTATCCGAGAAGCTCTGAATGGAGTGAATGCTTCCGCGTCCAATGTGAGTGCGTTGACGTGATCAAAACATTGTAAGATGATTGAATCCGATGAATGTGTAAGATTAAGCGCGAAATTGTATGAGGATGAGAATATACGCGGCTAGGAAGGTCCAAAAAAAGAGCCATAGCGGGGGGGTCCGGAGTGAAAATTAATGTCCCGACATGTATGCATCTGCGGATGAATTGGCTTCAAACGCGCGGGTTTACCCTAAAAAACGCGCGAATTCTCGCTGACAGAAACACTCGACTACGCAGCAGCGTTTAGTCGTGGTTCAAGCCAAGCGTGCAAAGGTAGACGTGAAAACGTCGACTTTAGGCCGCCATAAACCTCAAGAGGGAGGCCGTCTCCCTGAGTGTGAAGGTTAAAAAGCGTGCACGGTGAGATCAAAAATGGTCAATCCGGGGCCGCCAGGCTACAGGAAAAGTCACGAGAATCGCTAATGGGGTTAATTGAAAATATTTATGTTTAATGACAAGTTTGGGTCACGACGGGTCGACCGCTCTGGCTCTCCGGTTACCTGCGAAACAATGGCGCTAAGGAGATATAAACTGTGAGGATCAGTATGAAAGAATCAATCGATCAGCAATAAGCCCTGTGTGTGGACAAATAAAGAGAAGAGAGGCAATTCTTTTCCTGTACACTGGTTGCAATTATTCGTTTTATACGATGGAAAAACTGTTGTATTTATATTGTATTTTATGCTTCTGGCGTTGACTTCTAAGGCACTAACTGTTCGATCTGGTGGAGCACCGCCCTAGAGTGAAGCTTAGGTTGCCCGGAACATAGAAATGACCATAACCTTCA
This sequence comes from Calliopsis andreniformis, assembly GCF_051401765.1. Lineage (NCBI taxonomy): Eukaryota > Metazoa > Arthropoda > Insecta > Hymenoptera > Andrenidae > Calliopsis > Calliopsis andreniformis. The sequence continues at coordinate 1,600,676 of NW_027480460.1, read as the reverse complement.
CACTGGTGGCTATTATTCGTTTTATTCGATGGAAAAACTGTTATATTTATATTCTATTTTATGCTTCTGGCGCTGACTTCATAGGCCCTAACTATTCGATCTGGTGGAACACGCCCTAGAGTGAAGTCTAGGTTGCCCGGAACGTAGAAATGACCATCACTTTCACACTGGTTGCAATTATTCATATTATAGGATGGAAAACCTGTTGTATTTAGATTGTATTTTATGCTCCTGGTGTTGACTTCTTAGGCCCTAACTGTTCGATCTGGTGGAGCAACGCCCTAGAGTGAAGCCTAGGCTGCCCGGAACGTAGAACTGACCATCACTTTCAAACTTGTTACAATTATTCCTGTTATACGATGGAAAAACTGTTACATTTTTATTGCATTTTATGCTTCGGGCGTTGACTTCTAAGGCCCTAACTATTCAATCTGTTGGAGCAACGCCCTAGGGTGAAGCCTAGGTTATCCGGAAGGTAGAAATGTCCATAACTTTCATACTGGTTGCAATTATTCGTTTTATACGATGGAAAATCTGTTGTATTTATATTGTATTTTATGCTTCTGGGGTTGACTTCTGAGGACCTAACTATTCGATCTGTTGGAACAACGCACTAGGGTGAAGCCTAGGCTGCGCGGAACGTAGAAATGACCATAACTTTCACACTGGTAGGAATTATTCGATTTATACAATGGAAAAACGGTTCTATTTGTTTTGTGTTTTATGTTTCGCGCGTTGACTTCTAAGGCCCTAACTATTCGATCTGGTGGAGCAACGCCCTAGAGTGAAGCCTAGGTATCCCGGAACGTGGAAATGACCATAACTTTCACACAGATAGCAATTATTCGTTCTATACATGGAAAAACTGTTCTATTTATTTTGTATTTTATGCTTCTGGCGTTGACTTCTTAGGCCCTGTCTATTCGATCTGGTGGAGCAACGCCCTAGGTTGAAGCCTAGGTTGCCCGGATAGTAGAAATGACAATAACTTTCATAGTGGTTGCAATTATACGTTTTACACGATGGAAAAACTGTTGTATTTATATTGTATTTTATGCTTCTGGCGTTGACTTCTGAGGACCTAACTATTCGATCCGTTGGAGCAACGCCCTAGGGTGAAGCCTAGGCTGCCCGGAAAGTAGAAATGTCCATAACTTTCATACCGGTTGCAATTATTCGTTTTATATGATGGAAAAACTGTTGTATTTATATTGTATTTTATGCTTCTGGGGTTGACTTCTGAGGACCTAACTATTCGATCTGTTGGAGCAACGCCCTAGGGTGAAGCCTAGGCTGCCCGGAAAGTAGAAATGACCATAACTTTCACACAGGTTGCTATTATTCGTTTTAAGACGATGGAACAACTGTTGTATATATATTGTATTTTATGCTTCTGGCGTTCACTTCTTAGGCCCTAGCTATTCGATCGGGTGGAACAACGCCCTAGGGTGAAGCCTAGGTTGCCCCGAAAGTAAAATGACCATAACTTTCAAACTGGTTGCAATTATTCCTGTTATACGATGGAAAAACTGTTGTATTTATATTGTATTATATGCTTCAGGCGTTGACTTCTAAGGCACTAAGTATTCGATATGGTGGAGCAACGCCCTAGGGTGAACCCTAGGTTGCCCGGGAAGTAGTTATGACCATTACTTTCATACAGGTTGCAATTATCCGTTTTATACGATGGAAAAACTGTTGTATTTATATTGTATTTTATGCTTCTTGCGTTCACTTCTTAGGCCTTAACTATTCGATCTGGTGGAACAACGCACTAGGGTGAAGCCTAGGCTGCGCGGAACGTAGAAATGACCATAACTTTCACACTGGTAGGAATTATTCGATTTATACAATGGAAAAACTGTTCTATTTGTTTTGTGTTTTATGTTTCGCGCGTTGACTTCTAAGGCCCTAACTATTCGATCTGGTGGAGCAACGCCCTAGAGTGAAGCCTAGGGATCCCGGAACGTAGAAGTGACCATAACTTTCACACTGGTTGCAATTATTCGTTTTATACGATGGAAAAACTGTTGTATTTATATTGTATTATATGCTTCTGGCGTTCACTTCTTAGGCCCTAGCTATTCGATCGGGTGTAACAACGCCCTAGGGTGAAGACTAGGTTGCCCGGAAAGTAGAAATGACCATAACTTTCAAACTGGTTGCAATTATTCCTGTTATACGATGGAAAAACTGTTGAATTTATATTGTATTTTATGCTTCTGGCGTTGACTTCTAAGGCACTAACTGTTCGATCTGGTGGAGCACCGCCCTAGAGTGAAGCTTAGGTTGCCCGGAACATAGAAATGACCATAACCTTCACACTGGTGGCTACTATTCGTTTTATTCGATGGAAAAACTGTTATATTAATATTGTATTTTATGCTTCTGACGTTGACTTCTAAGGCACCAACTATACGATCTGTTGGAGGGACGCCCCAGAGTGAAGCCTAGGTTGCCCGGAACGTAGAAATGACCATAACTTTCACACTGGTTGCAATTATTCGTTTTATACGATGGAAAAACTTTTGTACTTATATTGTATTATATGCTTCTGGCGTTCACTTCTTAGGCCCTAGCTATTCGATCGGGTGTAACAACGCCCTAGGGTGAAGCCTAGGTTGCCCGGAAAGTAGAAATGACCATAACTTTCAAACTGGTTGCAATTATTCCTGTTATACGATGGAAAAACTGTTGTATTTATATTGTATTTTATGCTTCTGGCGTTGACTTCTAAGGCACTAAGTATTCGATAAGGTGGAGCAACGCCCCAGAGTGAAGCCTAGGGTGTCCGGAACGTAGAAATGACCATCACTTTCAAACTGGTTGCAATTACTCCTGTTATATGATGGAAAAACTGTTGTATTTTTATTGCATTTGATGCTTCGGGCGTTGACTTCTAAGGCACTAATTATTCAATCTGTTGGAGCAACGCCCTAGGGTGAATCCTAGGTTGCCCGGAAAGTAGAAATGAAAATAACTTTCATACTGGTTGCAATTATTCGTTTTATACGATGGAAAAACTGTTGTATTTATATTGTATTTTATGCTTCTGGCGTTGACTTCTGAGGCACTAACTATTCGATCTGGTGGAGCAACGCCCTAGAGTGAAGCCTTGGTTTCCCGGAACGTAGAAATGATCATGACTTTCATACTGGTTGCAATTATTCGTTTTATACGATGGAAAAACTGTTGTATTTATATTGTATTTTATGCTTCTGGCGTTGACTTCTAAGGCACTAACTGTTCGATCTGGTGGAGCACCGCCCTAGAGTGAAGCTTAGGTTGCCCGGAACATAGAAATGACCATAACCTTCACACTGGTGGCTATTATTCGTTTTATTCGATGGAAAAACTGTTATATTTATATTCTATTTTATGCTTCTGGCGCTGACTTCATAGGCCCTAACTATTCGATCTGGTGGAACACGCCCTAGAGTGAAGTCTAGGTTGCCCGGAACGTAGAAATGACCATCACTTTCACACTGGTTGCAATTATTCATATTATAGGATGGAAAACCTGTTGTATTTAGATTGTATTTTATGCTCCTGGTGTTGACTTCTTAGGCCCTAACTGTTCGATCTGGTGGAGCAACGCCCTAGAGTGAAGCCTAGGCTGCCCGGAACGTAGAACTGACCATCACTTTCAAACTTGTTACAATTATTCCTGTTATACGATGGAAAAACTGTTACATTTTTATTGCATTTTATGCTTCGGGCGTTGACTTCTAAGGCCCTAACTATTCAATCTGTTGGAGCAACGCCCTAGGGTGAAGCCTAGGTTATCCGGAAGGTAGAAATGTCCATAACTTTCATACTGGTTGCAATTATTCGTTTTATACGATGGAAAATCTGTTGTATTTATATTGTATTTTATGCTTCTGACGTTGACTTGTGAGGCACCAACTATTCGATCTGTGGGAGCAACGCCCTAGAGTGAAGCCTAGGTTGCCCGGAAAGTAGAAATGACCATAACTTTCAAACTGGTTGCAATTATTCCTGTTATACGATGGAAAAACTGTTGTATTTATATTGTATTTTATGCTTCTGGCGTTGACTTCTAAGGCACTAAGTATTCGATAAGGTGGAGCAACGCCCCAGAGTGAAGCCTAGGGTGTCCGGAACGTAGAAATGACCATCACTTTCAAACTGGTTGCAATTACTCCTGTTATATGATGGAAAAACTGTTGTATTTTTATTGCATTTGATGCTTCGGGCGTTGACTTCTAAGGCACTAATGATTCAATCTGTTGGAGCAACGCCCTAGGGTGAATCCTAGGTTGCCCGGAAAGTAGAAATGAAAATAACTTTCAAACTGGTTGCAATTATTCCTGTTATATGATGGAAATACTGTTGTATTTATATTGTATTTTATGCTTCTGGCGTTCACTTCTTAGGCCCTAACTATTCGATCTGGTGGAACAACGCCCTGGGGTGAAGCCTAGGTTGCCGGAACGTAGAAATGACCATAACTTTCACACTGGTTGCTATTACTCGTTTTATACGATGGAAAAACTGTTCTATTTATTTTGTATTTTATGCTTCTGGCGTTGACTTCTAAGGCACTAACTATTCGATCTGGTGGAGCAACGCCCTAGGGTGAAGCCTAAGTTGCCCGGAACGTAGCAATTACCATCACTTTCAAACTGGTTGCAAATATTCCTGTTATATGATGAAAAACTGTTGTATTTTTATTGCATTTTATGCTTCGGGCATTAACTTCTAAGGCCCCAACTATTTAATCTGTAAGAGCAACGCCCTATGGTGTAGCCCAGGTTGCCCGTAAAGTAGAAATGACCCTAGCTTTCATACTGGTTGCAATTATTCGTTTTGTATGATGGAAAAACTGTTGTATTTATATTGTATTTTTTGCTTCTGGCGTTCACTTCTTAGGCCCTAACTATTCGATCTGGTGGAGTAACGCCCTATGGTGAAGCCTAGGTTGACCGGAACGTAGAAATGACCATAATTTTCACACCGGTAGCAATTATTCGTTTTACACGATGGAAAACCTGTTCTTTTTATTTTGTATTTTATGCAACGGGCGTTGACCTCTAAGGCTCTAACTACTCAATCTGTTGGAGCAACGCCCTAGGGTGAAGCCTAGGTTGCCCGGAAAGTAGAAATGACGTTAACTTTCACACTGGTTGCTATTATTCGTTCTATACGATGGAAAAACTGTTATATTTATATTGTATTTTATGCTTCGGGCATTGACTTCTAAGGCCCTAGCTGTTTGATCTGTTGGAGCAACGCCCTAGAGTGAAGCCTAGGTTGCCCGGAACGTAGAAATGACCATAACTCTCACACTGGTTGCTATTATTCGTTTTATACAATGGAAAAACTGTTCTATTTATTTTGTATTTTATGCTTCGGGCGTTGACTTCCAAGGCCCTAACTGTTTTATCTGGTGGAGCAACGCCCTAGAGTGAAGCCTAGGTTGCCCGGAACGTAGAAGTGACCATAACTTTCACACTGGTTGCTATTATTCGTTCTATACGATGGAAAAACTGTTATATTTATATTGTATTTTATGCTTCGGGCTTTGACTTCTAAGGCCCTAGCTGTTTGATCAGGTGGAGCAACGCCCTAGAGTGAAGCCCAGGTTGCCCGAACATAGAAATGACCATAACTTTCACATTGGTTGCTATTATTCGTTTTATACAATGGAAAAACTGTTGTATTTATATTGAATTTTATGCTTCTGGCGTTAACTTCTGAGGCACTAACTATTCGATCTGGTGGAGCAACGCCCTAGAGTGAAGCATAGGTTACCCGGAACGTAGAAATCACCATCCCTTTCAAACTGGTTGCAATTATTCCTGTTATATGATGGAAAAACTGTTGTATTTATATTGTATTTTATGCTTCGGGCGTTGACTGCTAAGGCCCTAACTATTCAATCTGTTGGATCAACGCCCTAGAGTGAAGCCTAGGTTGCTCGGGATGTAGAAATGACCATAACATTCACACTGGTTGAAATTATTCGTTTTATAGGTTGCCCGGAACGTAGAAGTGACCATCACTTTCAAACTGGTTGCAATTAATCCTTTTATACGATGGAAAAACTGTTGTATTTTTATTGCATTTTATGCTTCGGGCATTGGCTTCTAAGGCCCTACTATTCAATCTGTTGGAGCATCGCCCTAGGGTGTAGCCTAGGTTGCCCGGAAAGTAGAAATGACCACAACTTTCATTGCAATTACTCGTTTTATATGATAGAAAAACTGCTGTATTTATATTGTATTTTATGCTTCTGGCGTTCACTTCTTAGGCCCTAACTATTCGATCTGGTGGAACAACGCCCTGGGGTGAAGCCTAGGTTGCCGGAACGTAGAAATGGCCATAACTTTCACACTGGTTGCTATTATTCGTTTTATACGATGGAAAAACTGTTCTATTTATTTTGTATTTTATGCTTCGGGCGTTGACTTCTAAGGAACTATCTGTTTGATCTGGTGGAGCAACGCCCTAGAGTGAAGCCTAGGTTGCCCGGAACGTAGAAATGACCATAACTTTCACACTGGATGCTATTATTCGTACTATACGATGGAAAAACTGTTATACTTATATTGTATCTTATGCTGCTGGCGTTGACTTCTTAGGCCCTAACAATTCGATCTGGTGGAACAACGCCCTAGAGTGATGCCTAGGTTGCCTGGAACGTACAAATGACCATCACTTTCACCCGGGTTGCAATTATTCCTGTTATAGGATGGAAAGACTGTTGTATTTTCATTGTATTTTATGCTTCAGGCGTTGACTTCTGAGGCCGTAGCTATTCGATGTGGTGGAACAACGACCTGGGGTGAAGCCTGGGTTGCCCGGAACGTAGAAATGACCATAACTTTCACACTGGTTGCAATTATTCGTTTTATACGATGGAAAAGCTGTTTTATTTATATCGTATTTTATGCTTCTGGCGTTGACTTCTTGGGCCGTAACTTTTCGATCTGGTGGAGCAACGTCCTGGAGTAGAGCCTAGGTTGCGCGGAACATAGAATTGGACATCACTTTCAAACTGGTTGCAATTATTCCTGTTATATGATGGAAACACTGTTGTATTTTTATTGCATTTTATGCTTCGGGCGTTGACTTCTAAGGCCCTAGCTATTCGATCTGGTGGAGCACCGCCCTAGAGTGAAGCCTAGGTTGCCCGGAACGTAGAAATGACCATCACTTTCAAACTGGTTGCAATTATTCCTGATATATGATGGAAAAACTGTTGTATATATATTGTATTTTATGCTTCGGGCATTGACTGCTAAGGCCCTAACGATTCAATCTGTTGGATCAACGCCCTAGAGTGAAGCCTAGGTTGCTCGGAATGTAGAAATGACCATAACATTCACATTGGTTGAAATTATTCGTTTAATACGATAGAAAAGCTGTTGCATCTTCATTGTATTTTATGATTCTGGCGTTGACTTCTAAGGCCCTAACTATTCGATCTGGTGGAGCAACGCCCTAGAGTGAAGCCTAGGTTGCCCGGAACGTAGAAATGACCATCACTTTCAAGCTGGTTGCAATTAATCCTTTTATACGATGGAAAAACTGTTGTATTTTTATTGCATTTTATGCTTCGGCCATTGACTTCTAAGGCCCTAACTATTCAATCTGTTGGCGGAACGCCCTAGGGCGTAGCCTAGGTTGCCCGGAAAGTAGAAATGACCACAACTTTCATACTGGTTTCAATTACTCGTTCTATATGATAGAAAAACTGTTGTATTTATATTGTATTTTATGCTTCTGGCGTTCACTTCTTAGGCCCTAACTATTCGATCTGGTGGAACAACGCCCTGGTGTGAAGCCTAGGTTGCCGGAACGTAGAAATGACCATAACTTTCACACTGGTTGCTATTATTCGTTTTATACGATGGAAAAACTGTTCTATTTATTTTGTATTTTATGCTTCGGGCGTTGACTTCCAGGGAACTAACTGTTTGATCTGGTGGAGCAACGCCCTAGAGTGAAGCCTAGGTTGCCCGGAACGTAGAAATGACCATATCTTTCACACTGAATGCTATTATTCGTTCTATACGATGGAAAAACTGTTATATTTATATTGTATCTTATGCTTCTGGCGTTGACTTCTTAGGCCCTAACAATTCGATCTGGTGGAACAACGCCCTAGAGTGAAGCCTAGGTTGCCTGGAACGTACAAATGACCATCACTTCCACACGGGTTGCAATTATTCCTGTTATAGGATGGAAAGACTATTGTATTCTTATTGTATTTTATGCTTCAGGCGATGACTTCTGAGGCCGTAGCTATTCGATGTGGTGGAAGAACGCCATAGAGTGAAGCCTAGGTTGCCCGGAACGTAGAAATGACCATAACTTTCATACTGGTTGCAATTATTTGTTTTATATGATGGAAGAACTGTTGTATTTTTATTGCATTTTATGCTTCGGCCATTGACTTCTAAGGCCCTAACTATTCAATCTGTTGGAGGAACGCCCTAGGGTGTAGCCTAGTTTGCCCGGAAAGTAGAAATGACCACAACTTTCACACTGGTTGCTATTATTCGTTCTATACGATGGAAAAACTGTTATATTTATACTGTATCTTATGCTTCTGGCGTTGAGTTCTTAGGCCCTAACAATTCGATCTGGTGGAACAACGCCCTAGAGTGAAGCCTAGGTTGCCTGGAAGGTACAAATGACCATCACTTTCACAAGGGTTGCAATTATTCCTGTTATAGGACGGAAAGACTGTTGTATTTTTATTGTATTTTATGCTTCAGGCGTTGACTTCTGAGGCCCTAACAATTCGATCTGGTGGAACAACGACCTGGGGTGAAGCCTAGGTTGCCCGGAACGTAGAAATGACCATAACTTTCACACTGGTTGCAATTATTCGTTTTATACGATGGAAAAGCTGTTTTATTTATATCGTATTTTATGCTTCTGGCGTTGACTTCTTGGGCCGTAACTTTTCGATCTGGTGGAGCAACGCCCTGGAGTAAAGCCTAGGTTGCGCGGAACATAGAATTGGACATCACTTTCAAACTGGTTGCAATTATTCCTGTTATATGATGGAAACACTGTTGTATTTTTATTGCATTTTATGCTTCGGGCGTTGACTTCTAAGGCCCCAGCTATTCGATCTGGTGGAGATCCGCCCTAGAGTGAAGCCTAGGTTGCCCGGAACGTAGAAATGACCATCACTTTCAAACTGGTTGCAATTATTCCTGTTATATGATGGAAAAACTGTTGTATATATATTGTATTTTATGCTTCGGGCGTTGACTGCTAAGGCCCTAACGATTCAATCTGTTGGATCAACGCCCTAGAGCGAAGCCTAGGTTGCTCGGAATGTAGAAATGACCATAACATTCACATTGGTTGAAATTATTCGTTTAATACGATAGAAAAGCTGTTGCATCTTCATTGTATTTTATGATTCTGGCGTTGACTTCTAAGGCCCTAACTATTCGATCTGGTGGAGCAACGCCCTAGAGTGAAGCCTAGGTTGCCCGGAACGTAGAAATGACCATCACTTTCAAGCTGGTTGCAATTAATCCTTTTATACGATGGAAAAACTGTTGCATTTTTATTGCATTTTATGCTTCGGCCATTGACTTCTAAGGCCCTAACTATTCAATCTGTTGGAGGAACGCCCTAGGGTGTAGCCTAGGTTGCCCGGAAAGTAGAAATGACCACAACTTTCATACTGGTTTCAATTACTCGTTCTATATGATAGAAAAACTGTTGTATTTATATTGTATTTTATGCTTCTGGCGTTCACTTCTTAGGCCCTAACTATTCGATCTGGTGGAACAACGCCCTGGTGTGAAGCCTAGGTTGCCGGAACGTAGAAATGACCATAACTTTCACACTGGTTGCTATTATTCGTTTTATACGATGGAAAAACTGTTCTATTTATTTTGTATTTTATGCTTCGGGCGTTGACTTCCAGGGAACTAACTGTTTGATCTGGTGGAGCAACGCCCTAGAGTGAAGCCTAGGTTGCCCGGAACGTAGAAATGACCATAACTATCATACTGGTTGCAATTATTCGTTTTATACGTTGGAAAAACTGTTGTATTTATATTGTATGTTATGCTTCTGGCGTTGACTTCTAAGGCACTAACTATTCGATCTGGTGGAGCAACGCCCTAGAGTGAGGCCAAGGTTGCCCGGAACGTAGAAATGACCATAACATTCACACTGGTTGAAATTATTCGTTTAATACGATAGAAAAGCTGTTGCATCTTCATTGTATTCTATGATTCTGGCGTTGACTTCTAAGGCCCTAACTATTCGATCTGGTGGAGCAACGCCCTAGAGTGAAGCCTAGGTTGCCCGGAACGTAGAAATGACCATCGCTTTCAAGCTGGTTGCAATTAATCCTTTTATACGATGGAAAAACTGTTGTATTTTTATTGCATTTTATGCTTCGGCCATTGACTTCTAAGGCCCTAACTATTCAATCTGTTGGAGTAACGCCCTAGGGTGTAGCCTAGTTTTCCCGGAAAGTAGAAATGACCACAACTTTCATACTGGTTGCAATTACTCGTTTTGTATGATAGAAAAACTGTTGTATTTATATTGTATTTTATGCTTCTGGCGTTCACTTCTTAGGCACTAACTATTCGATCTGGTGGAACAACGCCCTGGGGTGAAGCCTAGGTTGCCGGAACGTAGAAATGACCATAACTTTCACACTGGTTGCTATTATTCGTTTTATACGATGGAAAAACTGTTCTATTTATTTTGTATTTTATGCTTCGGGCGTTGACTTCTAAGGAACTAACTGTTTGATCTGGTGGAGCAACGCCCTAGAGTGAAGCCTAGGTTGCCCGGAACGTAGAAATGACCATAACTTTCACACTGAATGCTATTATTCGTTCTATACGATGGAAAAACTGTTATATTTATATTGTATCTTATGCTTCTGGCGTTGACTTCTTAGGCCCTAACAATTCGATCTGGTGGAACAACGCCCTAGAGTGAAGCCTAGGTTGCCTGGAACGTACAAATGATCGTCACTTCCAAACGGGTTGCAATTATTCCTGTTATAGGATGGAAAGACTATTGTATTCTTATTGTATTTTACGCTTCAGGCGTTGACTTCTGAGGCCGTAGCTATTCGATGTGGTGGAAGAACGCCATAGAGTGAAGCCTAGGTTGCCCGGAACGTAGAAATGACCATAACTTTCATACTGGTTGCAATTATTCGTTTTATATAATGGAAGAACTGTTGTATTTATATAGTATTTTATGCTGCTGGCGTTCACTTCTTAGGCCCTATCTATTCGTTCTGGTGGAACAACGACCTGGGGTGAAGCCTAGGTTGCCCGGAACGTAGAAATGACCATAACTTTCACACTGGTTGCTATTATTCGTTTTATACGATGGAAAAACTGTTATATTTATATTGTATTTTATGCTTCTGGCGTTGCCTTCTTAGGACCTAACTGTTCGATCTGGTGGAACAACGCCCTAGAGTGAAGCCTAGGTTACCCGGAACGTAGGAATGACCAGTACTTTCACACTGTTTGCAATTATTCCTGCTATACGATTGAAAAACTGTTGCATCTTTATTGAATTTTATGCTTCTGGCGTTGACTTCTAAGGCCCTAACTATTCTATCTGGTGGATCAACGCCCTAGAGTGTAGCCTAGGTTGCTCGGAATGTAGAAATGACCATAACATTCACACTGGTTGAAATTATTCGTTTTATACAATGGAAAAACTGTTATATTTATATTGTATTTTATGCTTCTGGCGTTGATTTCTTAGGCCCTAACTATTCAATCTGGTGGAACAACGCCGTAGAGTGAGGCCTAGGTTGCCCGGAACGTAGAAATGACCATCACTTCCATACTGGTAGCAATTATTCGTTCTATACGATGGAAAAACTGTTGTGTTTATATTGTATTTTATGCTTCTGGCGTTGACTTCTAAGGCACTAACTATTCGATCTGGTGGAGCAACGCCCTAGGGTAAAGCCTAGGTTGCCCGGAACGTAGAAGTGACCATCACTTTCAAACTGTTTGCAATTAATCCTTTTATACGATGGAAAAACTGATGTATTTTTATTGCATTTTATGCTTCCGGCGTTGACTTCTAAGGCCTAACTATTCAATCTGTTAGAGCAACGCCCTAGGGTGAAGCCTAGGTTGTCCGGAACGTAGAAATGACGTTAACTTTCGTACTGGTCGCAATTACTCGTTTTATACGATTGAAAAACTGTTGTATTTATATTGTATTTTATGCTTCTGGCGTTGACTTCTTATGCCCTAACTATTCCATCTGGTGGAACAACGCCCTATGGTAAAGCCTAGGTTGCCCGGAACGTAGAAATGACCATCACTTTCAAGCTGGTTGCAATTAATCCTTTTATACGATGGAAAAACTGTTGTATTTTTATTGCATTTTATGCTTCGGCGATTGACTTCTAAGGCCCTAACTATTCAATCTGTTGGAGCAACGCCCTAGGGTGTAGCCTAGGTTGCCCGGAAAGTAGAAATGACCACAACTTTCATACTGGTTGCAATTACTCGTTTTGTATGATGGAAAAACTGTTGTATTTATATTGTATTTTATGCTTCTGGCGTTCACTTCTTAGGCCCTAACTATTCGATCTGGTGGAGTAACGCCCTATGGTGAAGCCTAGGTTGCCCGGAACGTAGAAATGACCATAATTTTCACACCAGTAGCAATTATTCGTTTTACACGATGGAAAAACTGTTCCATTTATTTCGTATTTTATGCATTGGGCGTTGACTTCTAAGGCCCTAACAGTTCAATCTGTTGGAGCAACGCCCTAGGGTGAAGCCTAGGTTGCCCGGAAAGTAGAAGTGACGTTAACTTTCACACTGGTTGCTATTATTCGTTCTACACGATGGAAAAACTGTTATATGTATATTGTATTTTATGCTTCGGGCGTTGACTTCTAAGGCCCTAGCTGTTTGATCTGGTGGAGCAACGCCCTAGAGTGAAGCCCAGGTTGCCCGAACGTAGAAATGACCATAACTTTCACACTGGTTGCTATTATTCGTTTTATACAGTGGAAAAACTGTTCTATTTATTTTGTATTTTATGCTTCGGTCGTTGACTTCTAAGGCCCTAACTGTTTGATCTGGTGGAGCAACGCCCTATAGTGAAGCCTAGGTTGCCCGGAACGTAGAAGTGACCATAACTTTCACACTGGTTGCTATTATTCGTTCTATACGATGGAAAAACTGTTATATTTATATTGTATCTTATGCTTCTGGCGTTGACTTCTTAGGCCCTAACAATTCGATCTGGTGGAACAACGCCCTAGAGTGAAGCCTAGGTTGCCTGGAACGTACAAATGACCATCACTTTCACACGGGTTGCAATTATTCCTGTTATAGGACGGAAAGACTGTTGTATTTTTATTGTATTTTATGCTGCTGGCGTTCACTTCTTAGGCCCTAACTATTCGATCTGGTGGAACAACGACCTGGGGTGAAGCCTAGATTGCCCGGAACGTAGAAATGACCATAACTTTCACACTGGTTGGAATTATTCGTTTTATACGATGGAAAAGCTGTTGTATTTATATCGTATTTTATGCTTCTGGCGTTGACTTCTTGGGCCGTAACTTTTCGATCTGGTGGAGCAACGCCCTGGAGAAAAGCCTAGGTTGCGCGGAACGTAGAATTGGACATCACTTTCAAACTGGATGCAACTGTTCCTGTTATATGATGGAAACACTGTTGTATTTTTATTGCATTTTATGCTTCGGGCGTTGACTTCTAAGGCCCTAACTATTCGATCTGGTGGAGCACCGCCCTAGAGTGAAGCCTAGGTTGCCCGGAACGTAGAAATGACCATCACTTTCAAACTGGTTGCAATTATTTCTGTTATATGATGGAAAAACTGTTGTATATATATTGTATTTTATGCTTCGGGCGTTGACTGCTAAGGCCCTAACGATTCAATCTGTTGGATCAATGCCCTATAGTGAAGCCTAGGTTGCTCGGAATGTAGAAATGACCATAACATTCACACTGGTTGAAATTATTCGTTTTATACAATGGAAAAACTGTTCTATTTATTTTGCATTTTATGCTTCGGGCGTTGACTTCAAGGCCCTAACTGTTTGATCTGGTGGAGCAACGCCCTAGAGTGAAGCCTAGGTTGCCCGGAACGTAGAAGTGCCCATAACTTTCACACTGGTTGCTATTATTCGTTCTATACGATGGAAAAACTGTTATATTTATATTGTATCTTATGCTTCTGGCGTTGACTTCTTAGGCCCTAACAATTCGATCTGGTGGAACAACGCCCTGGGGTGAAGCCTAGGTTGCCGGAACGTAGAAATGACCATAACTTTCACACTGGTTGCTATTATTCGTTTTATACGATGGAAAAACTGTTGTATTTTTATTGCATTTTATGCTCCGGCCATTGACTTCTAAGGCCCTAACTATTCAATCTGTTGGAGTAACGCCCTAGGGTGTAGCCTAGTTTGCCCGGAAAGTAGAAATGACCACAACTTTCATACTGGTTGCAATTACTCGTTTTGTATGATCGAAAAACTGTTGTATTTATATTGTATTTTATGCTTCTGGCGTTCACTTCTTAGGCCCTAACTATTCGATCTGGTGGAACAACGCCCTGGGGTGAAGCCTAGGTTGCCGGAACGTAGAAATGACCATAACTTTCACACTGGTTGCTATTATTCGTTTTATACGATGGAAAAACTGTTCTATTTATTTTGTATTTTATGCTTCGGGCGTTGACTTCTAAGGAACTAACTGTTTGATCTGGTGGAGCAACGCCCTAGAGTGAAGCCTAGGTTGCCCGGAACGTAGAAGTGACCATAACTTTCGCACTGAATGCTATTATTCGTTCTATACGATGGAAAAACTGTTATATTTATATTGTATCTTATGCTTCTGGCGTTGACTTCTTAGGCCCTAACAATTCGATCTGGTGGAACAACGCCCTAGAGTGAAGCCTAGGTTGCCTGGAACGTACAAATGATCATCACTTCCAAACGGGTTGCAATTATTCCTGTTATAGGATGGAAAGACTATTGTATTCTTATTGTATTTTATGCTTCAGGCGTTGACTTCCGAGGCCGTAGCTATTCGATGTGGTGGAAGAACGCCATAGAGTGAAGCCTAGGTTGCCCGGAACGTAGAAATGACCATAACTTTCATACTGGTTGCAATTATTCGTTTTATATAATGGAAGAACTGTTGTATTTATATAGTATTTTATGCTGCTGGCGTTCACTTCTTAGGCCCTAACTATTCGTTCTGGTGGAACAACGACCTGGGGTGAAGCCTAGGTTGCCCGGAACGTAGAAATGACCATAACTTTCACACTGGTTGCTATTATTCGTTTTATACGATGGAAAAACTGTTATATTTATATTGTATTTTATGCTTCTGGCGTTGCCTTCTTAGGACCTAACTGTTCGATTTGGTGGAACAACGCCCTAGAGTGAAGCCTAGGTTACCCGGAACGTAGGAATGACCAGTACTTTCACACTGTTTGCAATTATTCCTGCTATACGATTGAAAAACTGTTGCATCTTTATTGAATTTTATGCTTCTGGCGTTGACTTCTAAGGCCCTAACTATTCTATCTGGTGGATCAACGCCCTAGAGTGTAGCCTAGGTTGCTCGGAATGTAGAAATGACCATAACATTCATACTGGTTGAAATTATTCGTTTTATACAATGGAAAAACTGTTATATTTATATTGTATTTTATGCTTCTGGCGTTGATTTCTTAGGCCCTAACTATTCAATCTGGTGGAACAACGCCGTAGAGTGAGGCCTAGGTTGCCCGGAACGTAGAAATGACCATCACTTCCATACTGGTAGCAATTATTCGTTTTATACGATGGAAAAACTGTTGTGTTTATATTGTATTTTATGCTTCTGGCGTTGACTTCTAAGGCACTAACTATTCGATCTGGTGGAGCAACGCCCTAGGGTAAAGCCTAGGTTGCCCGGAACGTAGAAGTGACCATCACTTCCAAACTGTTTGCAATTAATCCTTTTATACGATGGAAAAACTGATGTATTTTTATTGCATTTTATGCTTCCGGCGTTGACTTCTAAGGCCTAACTATTCAATCTGTTAGAGCAACGCCCTAGGGTGAAGCCTAGGTTGTCCGGAACGTAGAAATGACGTTAACTTTCGTACTGGTCGCAATTACTCGTTTTATACGATTGAAAAACTGTTGTATTTATATTGTATTTTATGCTTCTGGCGTTGACTTCTTATGCCCTAACTATTCCATCTGGTGGAACAACGCCCTATGGTAAAGCCTAGGTTGCCCGGAACGTAGAAATGACCATCACTTTCAAGCTGGTTGCAATTAATCCTTTTATACGATGGAAAAACTGTTGTATTTTTATTGCATTTTATGCTTCGGGCGTTGACTTCTAAGGCCCTAACTATTCGATCTGGTGGAACAACGCCCTGGGGTGAAGCCTAGGTTGCCGGAACGTAGAGATGACCATAACTTTCACACTGGTTGCTATTATTCGTTTTATACGATGGAAAAACTGTGCTATTTATTTTGTATTTTATGCTTCGGGCGTTGACTTCCAGGGAACTAACTGTTTGATCTGGTGGAGCAACGCCCTAGAGTGAAGCCTAGGTTGCCCGGAACGTAGAAATGCCCATAACTTTCACACTGAATGCTATTATTCGTTCTATACGATGGAAAAACTGTTATATTTATATTGTATCTTATGCTTCTGGCGTTGACTTCTTAGGCCCTAACAATTCGATGTGGTGGAAGAACGCCATAGAGTGAAGCCTAGGTTGCCCGGAACGTAGAAATGACCATAACTTTCATACTGGTTGCAATTATTCGTTTTATATGATGGAAGAACTGTTGTATTTTTATTGCATTTTATGCTTCTACCATTGACTTCTAAGGCCCTAACTATTCAATCTGTTGGAGTAACGCCCTAGGGTGTAGCCTAGTTTGCCCGGAAAGTAGAAATGACCACAACTTTCATACTGGTTGCAATTACTCGTTTTGTATGATCGAAAAACTGTTGTATTTATATTGTATTTTATGCTTCTGGCGTTTACTTCTTAGGCCCTAACTATTCGATCTGGTGGAACAACGCCCTGGGGTGAAGCCTAGGTTGCCGGAACGTAGAAATGACCATAACTTTCACACTGGTTGCTATTATTCGTTTTATACGATGGAAAAACTGTTCTATTTATTTTGTATTTTATGCTTCGGGCGTTGACTTCTAAGGAACTAACTGTTTGATCTGGTGGAGCAACGCCCTAGAGTGAAGCCTAGGTTGCCCGGAACGTAGAAGTGACCATAACTTTCGCACTGAATGCTATTATTCGTTCTATACGATGGAAAAACTGTTATATTTATATTGTATCTTATGCTTCTGGCGTTGACTTCTTAGGCCCTAACAATTCGATCTGGTGGAACAACGCCCTCGAGTGAAGCCTAGGTTGCGTGGAACGTACAAATGATCATCACTTCCAAACTGGTTGCAATTATTCCTGTTATAGGATGGAAAGACTATTGTATTCTTATTGTATTTTATGCTTCAGGCGTTGACTTCCGAGGCCGTAGCTATTCGATGTGGTGGAAGAACGCCATAGAGTGAAGCCTAGGTTGCCCGGAACGTAGAAATGACCATAACTTTCATACTGGTTGCAATTATTCGTTTTATATAATGGAAGAACTGTTGTATTTATATAGTATTTTATGCTGCTGGCGTTCACTTCTTAGGCCCTAACTATTCGTTCTGGTGGAACAACGACCTGGGGTGAAGCCTAGGTTGCCCGGAACGTAGAAATGACCATAACTTTCACACTGGTTGCTATTATTCGTTTTATACGGTGGAAAAACTGTTATATTTATATTGTATTTTATGCTTCTGGCGTTGCCTTCTTAGGACCTAACTGTTCGATCTGGTGGAACAACGCCCTAGAGTGAAGCCTAGGTTACCCGGAACGTAGGAATGACCAGTACTTTCACACTGTTTGCAATTATTCCTGCTATACGATTGAAAAATTGTTGCATCTTTATTGAATTTTATGCTTCTGGCGTTGACTTCTAAGGCCCTAACTATTCTATCTGGTGGATCAACGCCCTAGAGTGTAGCCTAGGTTGCTCGGAATGTAGAAATGACCATAACATTCATACTGGTTGAAATTATTCGTTTTATACAATGGAAAAACTGTTATATTTATATTGTATTTTATGCTTCTGGCGTTGATTTCTTAGGCCCTAACTATTCAATCTGGTGGAACAACGCCGTAGAGTGAGGCCTAGGTTGCCCGGAACGTAGAAATGACCATCACTTCCATACTGGTAGCAATTATTCGTTTTATACGATGGAAAAACTGTTGTGTTTATATTGTATTTTATGCTTCTGGCGTTGACTTCTAAGGCAGTATCTATTCGATCTGGTGGAGCAACGCCCTAGGGTAAAGCCTAGGTTGCCCGGAACGTAGAAGTGACCATCACTTCCAAACTGTTTGCAATTAATCCTTTTATACGATGGAAAAACTGATGTATTTTTATTGCATTTTATGCTTCCGGCGTTGACTTCTAAGGCCTAACTATTCAATCTGTTAGAGCAACGCCCTAGGGTGAAGCCTAGGTTGTCCGGAACGTAGAAATGACGTTAACTTTCGTACTGGTCGCAATTACTCGTTTTATACGATTGAAAAACTGTTGTATTTATATTGTATTTTATGCTTCTGGCGTTGACTTCTTATGCCCTAACTATTCCATCTGGTGGAACAACGCCCTATGGTAAAGCCTAGGTTGCCCGGAACGTAGAAATGACCATCACTTTCAAGCTGGTTGCAATTAATCCTTTTATACGATGGAAATACTGTTGTATTTTTATTGCATTTTATGCTTCGGCCATTGACTTCTAAGGCCCTAACTATTCAATCTGTTGGAGCAACGCCCTAGGGTGTAGCCTAGGTTGCCCGGAAAGTAGAAATGACCACAACTTTCATACTGGTTGCAATTACTCGTTTTATATGATAGAAAAACTGTTGTATTTATATTGTATTTTATGCTTCTGGCGTTCACTTCTTTGGCCCTAACTATTCGATCTGGTGGAACAACGCCCTGGGGCGAAGCCTAGGTTGCCGGAACGTAGAAATGACCATAACTTTCACACTGGTTGCTATTATTCGTTTTATACGATGGAAAAACTGTTCAATTTATTTTGTATTTTATGCATCGGGCGTTGACCTCTGAGGCTCTAACTACTCAATCTGTTGGAGCAACGCCCTAGGGTGAGGCCTAGGTTGCCCGGAAAGTAGAAATGACGTTAACTTTCACACTGGTTGCTATTATTCGTTCTATACGATGGAAAAACTGTTATATTTATATTGTATTTTATGCTTCGGGCATTGACTTCTAAGGCCCCAGCTGTTTGATCTGTTGGAGCAACGCCCTAGAGTGAAGCCTAGGTTGCCCGGAACGTAGAAATGACCATAACTCTCACACTGGTTGCTATTATTCGTTTTATACAATGGAAAAACTGTTCTATTTATTTTGTATTTTATGCTTCGGGCGTTGACTTCCAAGGCCCTAACTGTTTTATCTGGTGGAGCAACGCCCTAGAGTGAAGCCTAGGTTGCCCGGAACGTAGAAGTGACCATAACTTTCACACTGGTTGCTATTATTCGTTCTATACGATGGAAAAACTGTTATATTTATATTGTATTTTATGCCTCGGGCGTTGACTTCTAAGGCCCTAGCTGTTTGATCTGGTGGAGCAACGCCCTAGACTGAAGCCCAGGTAGCCCGAACATAGAAATGACCATAACTTTCACACTGGTTGCTATTATTCGTTTTATACAATGGAAAAACTGTTGTATTTATATTGTATTTTATGCTTCTGGCGTTGACTTCTGAGGCACTAACTATTCGATCTGGTGGAGCAACGCCCTAGAGTGAAGCATAGGTTACCCGGAACGCAGAAATGACCATCCCTTTCAAACTGGTTGCAATTATTCCTGTTATATGATGGAAAAACTGTTGTATTTATATTGTATTTTATGCTTCGGGCGTTGACTGCTAAGGCCCTAACTATTCAATCTGTTGGATCAACGCCCTAGAATGAAGCCTAGGTTGCTCGGAATGTAGAAATGACCATAACATTCACACTGGTTGAAATTATTCGTTTTATACGATGGAAAAACTGTTTCATTTATATTGTATTTTATGTTTCTGGCGTTGATTTCTTAGGCCCTAACTATTCAATCTGGTGGAACAACGCCCTAGAGTGAGGCCTAGGTTGCCCGGAACGTAGAAATGACCATCACTTCCATACTTGTAGCAATTACTCGTTTTATACCATGGAAAAACTGTTGTGTTTATATTGTATTTTATGCTTCTGGCCTTGACTTCTAAGGCACTAACTATTCGATCTGATGGAGCAACGCCCTAGAGTAAAGCCTAGGTTGCCCGGAACGTAGAAGTGACCATCACTTTCAAACTGGTTGCAATTAATCCTTTTATACGATGGAAAAACTGTTGTATTTTTATTGCATTTTATGCTTCGGGCATTGGCTTCTAAGGCCCTAACTATTCAATCTGTTGGAGGAACGCCCTAGGGTGTAGCCTAGGTTGCCCGGAAAGTAGAAATGACCACAACTTTCATACTGGTTTCAATTACTCGTTCTATATGATAGAAAAACTGTTGTATTTATATTGTATTTTATGCTTCTGGCGTTCACTTCTTAGGCCCTAACTATTCGATCTGGTGGAACAACGCCCTGGGGTGAAGCCTAGGTTGCCGGAACGTAGAGATGACCATAACTTTCACACTGGTTGCTATTATTCGTTTTATACGATGGAAAAACTGTGCTATTTATTTTGTATTTTATGCTTCGGGCGTTGACTTCCAGGGAAGTAACTGTTTGATCTGGTGGAGCAACGCCCTAGAGTGAAGCCTAGGTTGCCCGGAACGTAGAAATGCCCATAACTTTCACACTGAATGCTATTATTCGTTCTATACGATGGAAAAACTGTTATATTTATATTGTATCTTATGCTTCTGGCGTTGACTTCTTAGGCCCTAACAATTCGATCTGGTGGAACAACGCCCTAGAGTGAAGCCTAGGTTGCCTGGAACGTACAAATGACCATCACTTCCACACGGGTTGCAATTATTCCTGTTATAGGATGGAAAGACTATTGTATTCTTATTGTATTTTATGCTTCAGGCGTTGACTTCTGAGGCCGTAGCTATTCGATGTGGTGGAAGAACGCCATAGAGTGAAGCCTAGGTTGCCCGGAACGTAGAAATGACCATAACTTTCATACTGGTTGCAATTATTCGTTTTATATGATGGAAGAACTGTTGTATTTTTATTGCATTTTATGCTTCGGCCACTGACTTCTAAGGCCCTAACTATTCAATCTGTTGGAGTAACGCCCTAGGGTGTAGCCTAGTTTGCCCGGAAAGTAGAAATGACCACAACTTTCATACTGGTTGCAATTACTCGTTTTGTATGATAGAAAAACTGTTGTATTTATATTGTATTTTATGCTTCTGGCGTTCACTTCTTAGGCCCTAACTATTCGATCTGGTGGAACAACGCCCTGGGGTGAAGCCTAGGTTGCCGGAACGTAGAAATGACCATAACTTTCACACTGGTTGCTATTATTCGTTTTATACGATGGAAAAACTGTTCTATTTATTTTGTATTTTATGCTTCGGGCGTTGAATTCTAAGGAACTAACTGTTTGATCTGGTGGAGCAACGCCCTAGAGTGAAGCCTAGGTTGCCCGGAACGTAGAAGTGACCATAACTTTCGCACTGAATGCTATTATTCGTTCTATACGATGGAAAAACTGTTATATTTATATTGTATCTTATGCTTCTGGCGTTGACTTCTTAGGCCCTAACAATTCGATCTGGTGGAACAACGCCCTAGAGTGAAGCCTAGGTTGCCTGGAACGTACAAATGATCATCACTTCCAAACGGGTTGCAATTATTCCTGTTATAGGATGGAAAGACTATTGTATTCTTATTGTATTTTATGCTTCAGGCGTTGACTTCCGAGGCCGTAGCTATTCGATGTAGTGGAAGAACGCCATAGAGTGAAGCCTAGGTTGCCCGGAACGTCGAAATGACCATAACCTTCATACTGGTTGCAATTATTCGTTTTATACGTTGGAAAAACTGTTGTATTTATATTGTATTTTATGCTTCTGGCGTTGACTTCTAAGGCACTAACTATTCGATCTGGTGAAACAACGCCCTAAAGTCAAACCTAGGTTGTCCGGAACGTAGAAATGACGTTAACTTTCGTACTGGTTGCAATTACTCGTTTTATACGATTGAAAAACTGTTGTATTTATATTGTATTCTATGCTTCTGGCGTTGACTTCTTATGCCCTAACTATCCCATCTGGTGGAACAACGCCCTAGGGTAAAGCCTAGGTTGCCCGGAACGTAGAAATGTCCATAACTTTCACACCGGTAGCAATTATTCGTTTTATACGATGGAAAAACTGTTCTGTTTGTTTTGTATTTTATGCTTCGGGCGTTGACTTCTAAGGCCCTAACTACTCAATCTGTTGGAGCAACGCCCTAGGGTGAAGCCTAGGTTGCCCGGAAAGTAGAAATGACGTTAACTTTCACACTGGTTGCTATTATTCGTTCTATACGGTGGAAAAACTGTTATATTTATATTGTATCTTATGCTTCTGGCGTTGATTTCTTAGGCCCTAGCAACTCGATCTGGTGGAACAACGCCCTAGAGTGAAACCTAGGTTGCCTGGAACGTACAAATGACCATCACATCCACACGGGTTGCAATTATTCCTGTTATAGGATGGAAAGACTGTTGTATTTTTATTGTATTTTATGCTTCAGGCGTTGACTTCTGAGGCCGTAGCCATTCGATGTGGTGGATCAACGCTCTAGAGTGTAGCCTAGGTTGCTCGGAATGTAGAAATGACCATAACATTCACACTGGTTGAAATTATTCGTTTTATACGATGGAAAAACTGTTATATTTATATTGTATTTTATGCTTCTGGCGTTGATTTCTTAGGCCCTAACTATTCAATCTGGTGGAACGACGCCCTAGAGTGAGGCCTAGGTTGCCCGGAACGTAGAGATGACCATCACTTCCTTACTGGTAGCAATTATTCGTTTTATACGATGGAAAAACTGTTGTGTTTATATTGTATTTTATGCTTCTGGCGTTGACTTCTAAGGCACTAACTATTCGATCTGGTGGAGCAACGCCCTAGAGTAAAGCCTAGGTTGCCCGGAACGTAGAAGTGACCATCACTTTCAAACTGGTTCCAATTAATCCTTTTATACGATGGAAAAACTGATGTATTTTTATTGCATTTTATGCTTCCGGCGTTGACTTCTAAGGCCCTAACTATTCAATCTGTTGGAGCAACGCCCTAGGGTGAAGCCTAGGTTGTCCGGAACGTAGAAATGACGTTAACTTTCGTACTGGTTGCAATTACTCGTTTTATACGATGGAAAAGCTGTTGCATCTTTATTGTATTTTATGCTTCTGTCGTTGACGTCTAAGGCCGTAGCTATTAGATGTGGTGGAGCAACGCACTAGAGTGACGCCTAGGTTGCCCGGAACGTGGAATGACCATTACTTTCGCAATGTTTGCAATTATTCATTTTATACGATGGAAAAACTGTTGTACTTATATTGTATTTTATGCTTCTGGCGTTGACTTCTAAGGCCCTAACTATTCGATCTGGTGGAGCAACGCCCTAGAGTGAAGCCTAGGTTGCCCGGAACGTAGAAATGACCATCACTTTCAAACTGGTTGCAATTAATCCTTTTATACGATGGAAAAACTGTTGTATTTTTATTGCATTTTATGCTTCGGGCATTAACTTCTAAGGCCCTAACTATTCAATCTGTAAGAGCAACGCCCTAGGGTGTAGCCTAGGTTGCCCGGAAAGTAGAAATGACCACAACTTTCATACTGGTTTCAATTACTCGTTCTATATGATAGAAAAACTGTTGTATTTATATTGTATTTTATGCTTCTGGCGTTCACTTCTTAGGCCCTAACTATTCGATCTGGTGGAACAACGCCCTGGGGTGAAGCCTAGGTTGCCGGAACATAGAAATGACCATAACTTTCACACTGGTTGCTATTATTCGTTTTATACGATGGAAAAACTGTTCTATTTATTTTGTATTTTATGCTTCGGGCGTTGACTTCCAGGGAACTAACTGTTTGATCTGGTGGAGTAACGCCCTAGAGTGAAGCCTAGGTTGCCCGTAACGTAGAAATGACCATAACTTTCACACTGAATGCTATTATTCGTTCTATACGATGGAAAAACTGTTATATTTATATTGCATCTTATGCTTCTGGCGTTGACTTCTTAGGCCCTAACAATTCGATCTGGTGGAACAACGCCCTAGAGTGAAGCCTAGGTTGCCTGGAACGTACAAATGACCATCACTTCCACACGGGTTGCAATTATTCCTGTTATAGAATGGAAAGACTATTGTATTCTTATTGTATTTTATGCTTCAGGCGATGACTTCTGAGGCCGTAGCTATTCGATGTGGTGGAAGAACGCCATAGAGTGAAGCCTAGGTTGCCCGGAACGTAGAAGTGACCATAACTTTCATACTGGTTGCAATTATTCGTTTTATATGATGGAAGAACTGTTGTATTTTTATTGCATTTTATGCTTCGGCCATTGACTTCTAAGGCCCTAACTATTCAATCTGTTGGAGGAACGCCCTAGGCTGTAGCCTAGTTTGCCCGGAAAGTAGAAATGACCACAACTTTCATACTGGTTGCAATTACTCGTTTTATATGATAGAAAAACTGTTGTATTTATATTGTATTTTATGCTTCTGGCGTTCACTTCTTAGGCCCTAACTATTCGATCTGGTGGAACAACGCCCTGGGGTGAAGCCTAGGTTGCCGGAACGTAGAAATGACCATAACTTTCACACTGGTTGCTATTATTCGTTTTATACGATGGAAAAACTGTTCTATTTATTTTGTATTTTATGCTTCGGGCGTTGACTTCTAAGGAACTAACTGTTTGATCTGGTGGAGCAACGCCCTAGAGTGAAGCCTAGGTTGCCCGGAACGTAGAAGTGACCATAACTTTCACACTGGTTGCTATTATTCGTTCTATACGATGGAAAAACTGTTATATTTATATTGTATCTTATGCTTCTGGCGTTGACATCTTAGGCCCTAACAATTCGATCTGGTGGAACAACGCCTTAGAGTGAAGCCTAGGTTGCCTGGAACGTACAAATGACCATCACTTTCACAAGGGTTGCAATTATTCCTGTTATAGGACGGAAAGACTGTTGTATTTTTATTGTATTTGATGCTTCAGGCGTTGACTTCTGAGGCCGTTGCTATTCGATGTAGTGGAAGAACGCCATAGAGTGAAGCCTAGGTTGCCCGGAACGTAGAAATGACCATAACTATCATACTGGTTGCAATTATTCGTTTTATACGTTGGAAAAACTGTTGTATTTATATTGTATGTTATGCTTCTGGCGTTGACTTCTAAGGCACTAACTATTCGATCTGGTGGAGCAACGCCCTAGAGTGAAGCCAAGGTTGCCCGGAACGTAGAAGTGACCATCACTTTCAAACTGTTTGCAATTAATCCTTTTATACGATGGAAAAACGGATGTATTTTTATTGCATTTTATGCTTCCGGCGTTGACTTCTAAGGCCCTAACTATTCAATCTGTTAGAGCAACGCCCTAGGGTGTAGCCTAGGTTGCCCGGAACGTAGAAATGACGTTAACTTTCGTACTGGTCGCAATTACTCGTTTTATACGATTGAAAAACTGTTTTATTTATATTGTATTTTATGCTTCTGGCGTTGACTTCTAAGGCCATAGTTATTCGATCTGGTGGAGCAACGCCCTAGAGTGATGCCTAGGTTGCCCGGAACGTAGAAATGACCATCACTTTCAAACTGGTTGCAATTAATCCTTTTATACGATGGAAAAGCTGTTGTATTTATATCGTATTTTATGCTTCTGGCGTTGACTTCTTAGGCCCTAACTATTCGATCTGGTGGAACAACGGCCTAGGGTGAAGACTAGGTTGCCCGGAACGTAGAAATGACCATACCTTTTACACTGGTAGCAATTATTCGTTTTATACAATGGAAAAACTGTTCGATTTATTTTGTATTTAATGCTTCGGGCGTTGGCTTCTAAGGCCCTAACTGTCTTATCTGGTGGAGCAACGCCCTAGAGTGAAACCTAAGTGGCCCGGAACGTAAAAATGACCATAACTTTCACACTGGTTGCTATTATTCGTTTTATACGATGGAAAAACTGTTATATTTATATTGTATTTTATTCTTCTGGCGTTCACTTCTTAGGCCCGAACTATTCGATCTGGTGGAACAACGCCCTAGGGTGAAGCCTAGGTAGCCCGGAACGTAGAATTGACCATAACTTTTACACTGGTAGCAATTATTCGTTTTATACAATGGAAAAACTGTTCTATTTATTTTGTATTTTATGCTTCGGGCGTTGACTTCTAAGGCCCTAACTATTCGATCTGGTGGAGCAACGCCCTCGTGTGAAGCCTAGGTTGCCCGGTACGTAGAAATGACCGTCACTTTCAAATTCGTTGCAATTATTCCTGTTATAGGATGGAAAAACTGTTGTATTTTTATTGCATTTTATGCTTCGGGCATTGACTTCTAAGGCCCTAACTATTCGATCTGGTGGGGCAACGCCCTAGAGCGAAGCCTAGGTTGCCCGGAACGTAGAAATGACCATCACTTTCAAACTGGTTGCAATTAATCCTGTTATACGATGGAAAAACTGTTGTATTTTTATTGCATTTTATGCTTCGGGCGTTGACTTCTAAGGCCCTAACTATTCAATCTGTTGGAGCAACGCCCTAGGGTGAAGCCTAGGTTGTCCGGAAAGTAGAAATGACCATAAGGTTTACACTGGTAGCAATTATCCGTTTTGTACAATGGGAAAACTGTTGTATTTATTTTGTATTTAATGCTTCGGGCGTTGGCTTCTAATGCCCTAACTGTTTGATCTGGTGGACCAACGCCCTAGGGTGAAGCCTAGGTTGCCCGGAAAGTAGAAATGACCATCACTTTCACAAGGGTTGCAATTATTCCTGTTATAGGACGGAAAGACTGTTGTATTTTTATTGTATTTGATGCTTCAGGCGTTGACTTCTGAGGCCGTTGCTATTCGATGTAGTGGAAGAACGCCATAGAGTGAAGCCTAGGTTGCCCGGAACGTAGAAATGACCATAACTATCATACTGGTTGCAATTATTCGTTTTATACGTTGGAAAAACTGTTGTATTTATATTGTATGTTATGCTTCTGGCGTTGACTTCTAAGGCACTAACTATTCGATCTGGTGGAGCAACGCCCTAGAGTGAAGCCAAGGTTGCCCGGAAAGTAGAAATGACCATAACTTTCATACTGGTTGCAATTATTCGTTTTATGTGATGGAAAAACTGTTGTATTTATATTGTATTTAATGCTTCGGGCGTTGGCTTGTAATGCCCTGACTGTTTGATCTGGTGGAGCAACGCCCTAGGGTGAAGCCTAGGTTGCCCGGAAAGTAGAAATGACCATAACTTTCACACTGGCAGCAATTATTCGTTTTATACGATGGAAAAACTGTTCTATTTATTTTGTATTTTATGCTTCGGGCATTGACTTCTAAGGCCCTAACTATTCAATCTGTCGGAGCAACGCCCTAGGGTGATGCCTAGGTTGCCCGGAAAGTAGAAATGACCATAACTTTCATACTGGTTGCAATTATTCGTTTTATATGATGGAAAAACTGTTGTATTTATATTGTATTTTATGCTTCGGGCATTGACTTCTAAGGCCCTAACTATTCAATCCGTTGGAGCGACGCCCTAGGGTGAAGCCTATGTTGCCCGGAAAGTAGAAATGACCATAACTTTCACACTGGTAGCAATTATTCGTTTTATACGATAGAAAAACTGTTCTATTTATTCTGTATTTTATGCTTCGGGCGTTGACTTCTAAGGCCCTAACTATTCGATCTGGTGGAGCAACGCCCTCGAGTGAAGCCTAGGTTGCCCGGTACGTAGAAATGACCATCACTTTCAAATTGGTTGCAATTATTCCTGTTATATGATGGAAAAACTGTTGTATTTTTATTGCATTTTATGCTTCGGGCATTGACTTCTAAGGCCCTAACTATTCAATCTGTTGGAGCAACGCCCTAGGGTGAAGCCTAGGCTGCCCGGAAAGTAGAAATGACCATAACTTTCATACTGGTTGCAGTTATTCGTTTTATATGATGGAAAAACTGTTCTATTTATTTTGTATTTAATGCTTCGGGCGTTGGCTTTTAAGGCGCTAACTGTTTGATCTGGTGGAGCAACGCCCTAGAGTGAAACCTAGGTTGCCCAGAACGTAGAAATGACCATAACTTTTACACTGGTAGCAATTATTCGTTTTATACAATGGAAAAACTGTTCTATTTTATTTTGTATTTAATGCTTCGGGCGTTGGCTTCTAATGCCCTAACTGTTTGATATGGTGGAGCAACGCCCTAGGGTGAAGCCTAGGTTGCCCAGAAAGTGGAAATGACCATAACTTTCACACTGGCAGCAATTATTCGTTTTATACGATGGAAAAACTGTTCTATTTATATTGTATTTCATGCTTCTGGCGTTGACTTCTAAGGCCCTAGCTATTCGATCTAGTGGAGCAACGCCCTAGAGTGAAGCCTAAGCTGCCCGGAAAGGAGAAATGACTATCACTTTCAAACAGGTTGCAATTATTCCTGTTATATGATGGAAACCATGTTGTATTTTTTTTGTATTTTATGGTACGGGCGTTGACTTCTAAGGCCCTAACTGTTTGATCTGGTGGAGCAACGCCCTAGAGTGAAGCCTAGCTTGCCCGGAACGTAGAAATGACCATAACATTAACACTGGTTGCTATTATTCGTTTTATACGATGGAAAAACTGTTACATTTATATTGTATTTTATGCTTCTGGCGTTCACTTCTTAGGCCTAACTATTCGATCTGGTGGAACAACACCGTAGAGTGAAGCCTAGGTTGCCCGGAACGTAGAAATGACCATTACTTTCACACTGTTTGCAATTACTCCTTTTATACAATGGAAAAGCTGTTGTATTTATATCGTATTTTATGCTTCTGGCTTTGACATCTAAGGACCTAACTATTCGATCTGGTGCAGCAGCGCCCTAGCGTGAAGCCTAGGTTGCTCGGAATGTAGAAATGACCATTACCTTCACACTGGTTGCAATCATTCGTTTTATACGATGGAAAAGCTATTGTATTTATACTGTATTTTATGCCTCTGGCGTTGACTTCTAAGGCCGTAGCTATTAGATGTGGTGGAGCAACGCCCTAGAGTGACGCCTAGGGTGCTCGAAACGTAGAAATGACCATTACTTTCTCACTGGTTGCAATTATTCGTTTTATACGATGGAAAAACTGTTGCATTTATATTTTATTTTATTCTTCTGGCGATCACTTCTTAGGCCCGAACTATTCGATCTGGTGGAACAACGCCCTAGGGTGAAGCCTAGGTTGCCCGGAAAGTAGAAATGACCATAACTTTCATGCTGGTTGCAATTATTCGTTTTATATGATGGAAGAACTGTTGTATTTATATTGTATTTTATTCTTCTGGCGAACACTTCATAGGCTCGAACTATTCGATCTGGTGGAACAACGCCCTAGAGTGAAGCCTAGGTTGCCCGGTACGTAGAAATGACCATCACTTTCAAACTGGTTGCAATTATTCGTTTTATACAATGGAAAAACTGTTCTATTTATTTTGCATTTTATGCTTCGGGCGTTGACTTCTAAGGCCCTAACTGTCTGATCTGGTGGAGCAAAGCCCTAGGGTGAAACCTAGGTTGCCCGGAACGTAGAAATGACCATAACTTTCACACTGGTTGCTATTATTCGTTTTATACGATGGAAAAACTGTTATATTTATATTGTATTTTATGCGTCTGGCGTTCACTTCTTAGGCCCTATGCTATTCGATATGGTGGAGCACCGCCCTAGAGTGAAGCCTAGGATGCTCGGAACGTAGAAGTGACCACTACTTTCACACTGTTTGCAATTATTCGTTTTATACGATGGAAAAGCTGTTGTATTTATATTGTATTTTATGTTCTGGCGTTGACTTCTAAGGCCCTAACTATTCGATCTGGTGGAGCAACGCCCTAGAGTGAAGCCTAGGTTGCCCGGAACGTAGAAATGACCATCACTTTCAAACTGGTTGCAATTAATCCTGTTATACGATGGAAAAACTGTTGTATTTTTATTGCATTTTATGCTTCGGGCATTGAGTTCTAAGGCCCTAACTATTCAATCTGTTGGAACAACGCCCTAGGGTGAAGCCTAGGTTGCCCGGAAAGTAGAAATGACCATAACTTTCATACTGGTTGCAATTATTCGTTTTATATGATGGAAAAACTGTTGTATTTATATTGAATTTTATTCTTCTGGCGTTCACTTCTTAGGCCCTAACGATTCGATCTGGTAGAACAACGGCCTAGGGTAAAGCCTAGGTTGCCCGGAACGTAGAAATGACCATAACTTTTACACTGGTAGCAATTATTCGTTTTATACAATGGAAAAGCTGTTGTATTTATATCGTATTTTATGCTTCTGGCGTTGACTTCTTAGGCCCGAACTATTCGATCTGGTGGAACAACGCCCTAGGGTGAAGCCTAGGTTGCCCGGAACGTAGCAATGACCACAACTTTCACACAGGTTGGTATTATTCGTTTTATACGATGGAAAAACTGTTATATTTATATTGTATTTTATTCTTCTGGCGTTCACTTCTTAGGCCCGAACTATTCGATCTGGTGGAACAACGCCCTAGGGTGAAGCCTAGGTTGCCCGGAACGTAGAATTGACCATAACGTTTAAACTGGTAGCAATTATTCGTTTTATACAATGGAAAAACAGTTCTATTTATTTTGTATTTTATGCTTCGGGCGTTGACTTCTAAGGCCCTAACTGTTTGATCTGGTGGCGCAACGCCCTAGAGTGTAGGCTAGGTTGCCCGGTACGTAGAAATGACCATCACTTTCAAACTGGTTGCAATTATTCTTTTATACGATGGAAAAGCTGTTGTATTTATATCGTATTTTATGCTTCTGGCCTTGACTTCTTAGGCCCTAACTATTCCATCAGGCGGAAAAACGCCCTAGCGTGAAGCCTAGGTTGCCCGGCAAGTAGAAATGTCCATAACTTTCACACTGGCAGCAATTATTCGTTTTATACGATGAAAAAGCTGTTCTATTTATCTTGTATTTTATGCTTCGGGCGTTGACTGCTAAAGCCCTAACTATTCGATCTGGTGGAGCAACGCCCTCGAGTGAATCCTAGGTCGCCCGGAACGTAGAAATGACCATAACTTTCATACTGGTTGCAATTATTCGTTTTATATGATGGAAAAACTGTTGTATTTATATTGTATTTTATGCTTCTGGCGTTCACTTCTTAGGTCCTAACTATTCGATCTGGTCGAGCAACGCCCTCGAGTGAATTCTAGGTTGCCCGGTACGTAGAAATGACCATCACTTTCAAACTGGTTGCAATTATTCCTGTTATATGATGGAAAAACTGTTGTATTTTTATTGCATTTTATGCTTCGGGCATTGACTTCTAAGGCCCTAACTATTCAATCTGTTGGAGCAACGCCCTAGGGTGATGCCTAGGTTGCCCGCAAAGTAGAAATGACCATAACTTTCATACTGGTAGCAATTATTCGTTTTATATGATGGAAAAACTGTTGTATATATATTGTATTTTATGCTTCGGGCATTGACTTCTAAGGCCCTAACTATTCAATCTGTTGGAGCAACGCCCTAGGGTGAAGCCTAGGTTGCCCGGAAAGTAGAAATGACCATAACTTTCACACTGGTAGCAATTATTCGTTTTATACGATGGAAAAACTGTTCTATTTATTCTGTATTTTATGCTTCGGGCGTTGACTTCTAAGGCCCTAACTATTCGATCTGGTGGAGCAACGCCATCGAGTGAAGCCTAGGTTGCCCGGTACGTAGAAATGACCATCACTTTCAAATTGGTTGCAATTATTCCTGTTATATGATGGAAAAACTGTTGTATTTTTCTTGCATTTTATGCTTCGGGCATTGACTTCTAAGGCCCTAACTATTCAATCTGTTGGAGCAACGCCCTAGGGTGAAGCCTAGGTTGCCCGGAAAGTAGAAGTGACCATAACTTTCATACTGGTTGCAGTTATTCGTCTTATACAATGGAAAAACTGTTCTATTTATTTTGTATTTTATGCTTCGGGCGTTGACTTCTATGGCCCTAACTGTCTGATCTGGTGGAGCAGCGCCCTAGAGTGAAACCTAGGTTGCCCGGGACGTAGAAATGACCATAACTTTCACACTGGTTGCTATTATTCGTTTTATACGATGGAAAAACTGTTATATTTATTTTGTATTTTATGCTACGGTCGTTCACTTCTAAGGCCCTAACTATTCGATCTGGTGGAGCAACGCCCGAGAGAGAAGCCTAGGTTGCCCGGTACGTAGAAATGACCATCGCTTTCAAACTGGTTGCAATTATACGTTTTATACAATGGAAAAACTGTTCTATTTATTTTGTATTTTATGCTTCGGGCGTTGACTTCTAAGGCCCTAACTGTCTGATCTGGAGGAGCAACGCCCTAGAGTGAAACCTAGGTTGCCCGGAACGTAGAAATGACCATAACTTTCACACTGGTTGCTATTATTCGTTTTATACGATGGAAAAACTGTTATATTTATATTGTATTTTATGCGTCTGGCGTTCACTTCTTAGGCCCTAACTATTCGATATGGTGGAGCACCGCCCTAGAGTGAAGCCTAGGATGTCGGAACGTAGAAATGACCACTACTTTCACACTGTTTGCAATTATTCATTTAATACGATGGAAAAGCTGTTGTACTTATATCGTATTTTATGCTTCGGGCGTTGACTTCTTAGGCCCTAACATTTCGATCTGGTGAAGCAACGCCCTACAGTGAAGCCTAGGTTGCCCGGAACGTAGATATGACCATAACCTTCACACAGGTTGCAATTATTCGTTTTATACGATGGAAAAGCTGTTGTATTTATATCGTATTTTATGCTTCAGGCGTTGACTTCTTGGGCCCTAACTATTCTATCAGGTGGAACAACGCCCTAGGGTGAAGCCTAGGTTGCCCGGAAAGTAGAAATGACCATAACTTTCACACTGGTAGCAATTATTCGTTTTATACAATGGAAAAACTGTTCTATTTATTTTGTATTTAATGCTTCGGGCGTTTGCTTCTAAGGCTCTAACTGTTTGATCTGGTGGAGCGACGCCCTAGAGTGAAACCTAGGTTGCCCGGAACGTAGAAATGACCACAACTTTCACACTGGTTGCTATTATTCGTTTTATACGATGGAAAAACTGTTATATTTAAATTGTATTTTACTCGTCTGGCGTTCACTTCTTAGGCCCGAACTATTCGATCTGGTGGAACAACGCCCTAGGGTGAAGCCTAGGTTGCCCGGAACGTAGAATTGACCATAAATTTTACACTGGTCGCAATTATTCGTTTTATACAATGGAAAAACTGTTCTATTTATTTTGTATTTTATGCTTCGGGCGTTGACTTCTAAGGCCCCAACTATTCCATCAGGTGGAACAACGCCCTAGGGTGAAGCCTATGTTGCCCGGCAAGTAGAAATGACCATAACTTTCACACTGGCAGCAATTATTCGTTTTATACGATGGAAAAACTGTTCTATTTATCTTGTATTTTATGCCTCGGGCGTTGACTTCTAAGGCCCTAGCTATTCGATCTGGTGGAGCAACGACCTCGAGTGAAGCGTAGGTTGCCCGGTACGTAGAAATGACCATCACTTTCAAACTGGTTGTAATTATTCCTGTTATATGATGGAAAAACTGTTGTATTTTTATTGCATTTTATGCTTCGGGCATTGACTGCTAAGGCCCTAACAATTCAGTCTGTTGGAGCAACGCCCTAGGGTGAAGCCTAGGTTGCCCGGCAAGTAGAAATGACCATAACCTTCATACTGGTTGCAATTATTCGTTTTATATGATGGAAAGACTGTTGTATTTATATTGTATTTTATGCTTCGGGCATTGACTTCTAAGGCCCTAGCTATTCAATCTGTTGGATCAACGCCCTAGGGTGAAGCCTAGGTTGCCCGGAAAGTAGAAATGAGCATAACTTTCACACTGGTAGCAATTATTCGTTTTATACAATGGAAAAACTGTTCTATTTATCCTGTATTTTATGCTTCGGGCGTTGACTTCTAAGGCCCTAACTATTCGATCTGGAGGAGCAACGCCCTCGGGTGAAGCCTAGGTTGCCCGGTACGTATAAATGACCATCACTTTCAAATTGGTTGCAATTATTCCTGTTATATGATCGAAAAACTGTTGTATTTTTATTGCATTTTATGCTTCGGGCATTGACTTCTAAGGCCCTAACTATACAATCTGTTGGCGCAGCGCCCTAGGGTGAAGCCTAGGTTGCCCGGAACGTAGAAATGACCATTACTTTCACACTGTTTGCAATTATTCCTTTTATACGATGGTAAAGCTGTTGTATTTATATCGTATTTTATGCTTCGGGCGTTGACTTCTTAGGCCCTAACATTTCGATGTGGTGAAGCAACGCCCTACAGTGAAGCCTAGGTTGCCCGGAACGTAGATATGACCATAACCTTCACACAGGTTGCAATTATTCGTTTTATACGGTGTGAAGGCTGTTGTATTTATTTTGTATTTTATTCTTCTGGTGTTGACTTCTTAGGCCCTAGCTATCCGATCTGCTGGAACAGCGCCGTAGAGTGAAGCCTAGGTTGCCCGGAACGTAGAAATGACCATTACTTTCACACTGTTTGCAATTATTCCTTTTATACGATGGTAAAGCTGTTGTATTTATATCGTATTTTATGCTTCGGGCGTTGACTTCTTAGGCCCTAACATTTCGATCTGGTGGAGCAACGCCCTAGAGCGAAGCCTAGGTTGCCCGGAACGTAGAAATGACCATAACTTTCAAACTGGTTGCAATTAATCCTGTTATACGATGGAAAAACTGTTGTATTTTTATTGCATTTTATGCTTCGGGCCTTGACTTCTAAGGCCCAAACTATTCAATCTGTTGGAGCAACGCCCTAGGGTGAAGCCTAGGTTGCCCGGAAAGTAGAAATGACCATAACTTTCATACTGGTTGCAATTATTCGTTTAAATGATGGAAAAACTGTTGTATTTATATTGTATATTATGCTTCTGGCGTTGTCTTCTTAGGCCCTAACTGTTCGATCTGGTGGAACAACGGCCTAGGGTGAAGCCTAGGTTGCCCGGAAAGTAGAAATGACCATAACTTTCACACTGGTAGCAATTATTCGTTTTATACGATGGAAAAACTGTTCTATTTATTCTGTATTTTATGCTTCGGGCGTTGACTTCTAAGGCCCTAACTATTCGCTCTGGTGGAGCAACGCCATCGAGTGAAGCCTAGGTTGCCCGGTACGTAGAAATGACCATCACTTTCAAATTGGTTGCAATTATTCCTGTTATATGATGGAAAAACTCTTTTATTTTTATTGCATTTTATGCTTCGGGCATTGACTTCTAAGGCCCTAACTATTCAATCTGTTGGAGCAACGCCCTCGAGTGAAGCGTAGGTTGCCCGGTACGTAGAAATGACCATTACTTTCACACTGGCAGCAATTATTCGTTTTATACGATGGAAAAACTGTTCTATCTATTTTGTATTTTATGCTTCGGGCATTGACTTCTAAGGCCCTAACTATTCAATCTGTTGGAGCAACGCCCTAGGGTGAAGCCTAGGTTGCCCGGAAAGTAGAAATGACCGTAACTTTCATACTGGTTGCAATTATTCGTTTAAATGATGGAAAAACTGTTGTATTTATATTGTATTTTATGCTTCTGGCGTTGTCTTCTTAGGCCCTAACTATTCGATCTGGTGGAACAACCTCCTAGGGTGAAGCCTAGGTTGCCCGGAAAGTAGAAATGACTATAACTTTCACACTGGTAGCAATTATTCGTTTTATACGATGGAAAAACTGTTATATTTATATTGTATTTTATGCTTCGGGCGTCGGCTTCTAATGCCCTAACTGTTTGATCTGGTGGAGCAACGCCCTAGGGTGAAGCCTAGGTTGCCCGGAAAGTAGAAATGACCATAACTTTCACACTGGCAGCAATTATTCGTTTTATACGATGGAAAAACTGTTCTTTTTATTTTGTATTTTATGCTTCGGGCGTTGAATTCTAAGGCCCTAACTATTCGATCTGGTCGAGCAACTCCCTCTCGTGAGGCCTAGGTTGCCCGGAAAGTAGAAATGACCATCACTTTCAAATTGGTTGCAATTATTCCTGTTATATGATGGAAAAACTGTTGTATTTTTATTGCATTTTATGCTTCGGGCATTGACTTCTAAGGCCCTAACTATACAATCTGTTGGAGCAGCGCACTAGGGTGAAGCCTAGGTTGCCCGGAAAGTAGAAATGACCATAACGTTCATACTGGTTGCAATTATTCGTTTTATACGATGGAAAAGCTGTTGTATTTATATCGTATTTTATGCTTCAGGCGTTGACTTCTTGGGCCCTAACTATTCTATCAGGTGGAACAACGCCCTAGGGTGAAGCCTAGGTTGCCCGGAAAGTAGAAATGACCATAACTTTCACACTGGTAGCAATTATTCGTTTTATACAATGGAAAAACTGTTCTATTTATTTTGTATTTAATGCTTCGGGCGTTTGCTTCTAAGGCTCTAACTGTTTGATCTGGTGGAGCGACGCCCTAGAGTGAAACCTAGGTTGCCCGGAACGTAGAAATGACCACAACTTTCACACTGGTTGCTATTATTCGTTTTATACGATGGAAAAACTGTTATATTTAAATTGTATTTTACTCTTCTGGCGTTCACTTCTTAGGCCCGAACTATTCGATCTGGTGGAACAACGCCCTAGGGTGAAGCCTAGGTTGCCCGGAACGTAGAATTGACCATAGATTTTACACTGGTCGCAATTATTCGTTTTATACAATGGAAAAACTGTTCTATTTATTTTGTATTTTATGCTTCGAGCGTTGACTTCTAAGGCCCCAACTATTCCATCAGGTGGAACAACGCCCTAGGGTGAAGCCTATGTTGCCCGGCAAGTAGAAATGACCATAACTTTCACACTGGCAGCAATTATTCGTTTTATACGATGGAATAACTGTTCTATTTATCTTGTATTTTATGCCTCGGGCGTTGACTTCTAAGGCCCTAGCTATTCGATCTGGTGGAGCAACGACCTCGAGTGAAGCGTAGGTTGCCCGGTACGTAGAAATGACCATCACTTTCAAACTGGTTGTAATTATTCCTGTTATATGATGGAAAAACTGTTGTATTTTTATTGCATTTTATGCTTCGGGCATTGACTGCTAAGGCCCTAACAATTCAGTCTGTTGGAGCAACGCCCTAGGGTGAAGCCTAGGTTGCCCGGCAAGTAGAAATGACCATAACCTTCATACTGGTTGCAACTATTCGTTTTATATGATGGAAAAACTGTTGTATTTATATTGTATTTTATGCTTCGGGCATTGACTTCTAAGGCCCTAGCTATTCAATCTGTTGGATCAACGCCCTAGGGTGAAGCCTAGGTTGCCCGGAAAGTAGAAATGAGAATAACTTTCACACTGGTAGCAATTATTCGTTTTATACAATGGAAAAACTGTTCTATTTATCCTGTATTTTATGCTTCGGGCGTTGACTTCTAAGGCCCTAACTATTCGATCTGGTGGAGCAACGCCCTCGGGTGAAGCCTAGGTTGCCCGGTACGTATAAATGACCATCACTTTCAAATTGGTTGCAATTATTCCTGTTATATGATCGAAAAACTGTTGTATTTTTATTGCATTTTATGCTTCGGGCATTGACTTCTAAGGCCCTAACTATACAATCTGTTGGCGCAGCGCCCTAGGGTGAAGCCTAGGTTGCCCGGAAAGTAGAACTGACCATAACTTTCATACTGGTTGCAATTATTCGTTTTATATGATGGAAAAACTGTTGTATTTATATTGTATTTTATGCTTCTGGCTTTCACTTCTTAGGCCATAACTATTCTATCTGGTGGAACAACGGCCTAGGGTGAAGCCTATGTCGCCCGGAACGTAGAAATGACCATAACTTTTACACTGGTAGCAATTATTCGTTTTATACAATGGAAAAACTGTTCTATTTATTTTGTATTTAATGCTTCGGGCGTTGGCTTCTAAGGCCCTAACTGTTTGACCTGGTGGAGCAACGCCCTATAGTGAAGCCTAGGTTGCCCGGTACGTAGAAATGACCATCACTTTCAAACTGGTAGCAATTATTCGTTTTATACGATGGAAAAGCTGTTGCATTTATATCGTATTTTATGCTTCTGGCGTTGACTTCTAAGGCCGTAACTATTTGATCTGGTGGAGCAACGCCCTAGAGTGACGCCTAGGGTGCTCGGAACGTAGAAATGTCCATTACTTTCAAACTGGTTGCAATTATTCCTGTTATATGATGGAAACACTGTTGTATTTTTTTTGCATGTTATGGTTGGGGCGTTGACTTCCCAGTCCCTAACTATTCAATCTGTTGGAGCAACGCCCTAGGGTGATGCCTAGGTTGCCCGCAAAGTAGAAATGACCATAACTTTCATACTGGTAGCAATTATTCGTTTTATATGATGGAAAAACTGTTGTATATATATTGTATTTTATGCTTCGGGCATTGACTTCTAAGGCCCTAACTATTCAATCTGTTGGAGCAACGCCCTAGGGTGAAGCCTAGGTTGCCCGGAAAGTAGAAATGACCATAACTTTCACACTGGTAGCAATTATTCGTTTTATACGATGGAAAAACTGTTCTATTTATTTTGTATTTTATGCTTCGGGCGTTGACTTCTATGGCCCTAACTGTCTGATCTGGTGGAGCAGCGCCCTAGAGTGAAACCTAGGTTGCCCGGGACGTAGAAATGACCATAACTTTCACACTGGTTGCTATTATTCGTTTTATACGATGGAAAAACTGTTATATTTATTTTGTATTTTATGCTACGGGCGTTCACTTCTAAGGCCCTAACTATTCGATCTGGTGGAGCAACGCCCGAGAGTGAAGCCTAGGTTGCCCGGTACGTAGAAATGACCATCGCTTTCAAACTGGTTGCAATTATTCGTTTTATACAATGGAAAAACTGTTCTATTTATTTTGTATTTTATGCTTCGGGCGTTGACTTCTAAGGCCCTAACTGTCTGATCTGGAGGAGCAACGCCCTAGAGTGAAACCTAGGTTGCCCGGAACGTAGAAATGACCCTAACTTTCACACTGGTTGCTATTATTCGTTTTATACGATGGAAAAACTGTTATATTTATATTGTATTTTATGCGTCTGGCGTTCACTTCTTAGGTCCTAACTATTCGATATGGTGGAGCACCGCCCTAGAGTGAAGCCTAGGATGTCGGAACGTAGAAATGACGACTACTTTCACACTGTTTGCAATTATTCATTTAATACGATGGAAAAGCTGTTGTACTTATATCGTATTTTATGCTTCGGGCGTTGACTTCTTAGGCCCTAACATTTCGATCTGGTGAAGCAACGCCCTACAGTGAAGCCTAGGTTGCCCGGAACGTAGATATGACCATAACCTTCACACAGGTTGCAATTATTCGTTTTATACGGTGTGAAGGCTGTTGTATTTATTTTGTATTTTATTCTTCTGGTGTTGACTTCTTAGGCCCTAGCTATCCGATCTGGTGGAACAGCGCCGTAGAGTGAAGCCTAGGTTGCCCGGAACGTAGAAATGACCATTACTTTCACACTGTTTGCAATTATTCCTTTTATACGATCGTAAAGCTGTTGTATTTATATCGTATTTTATGCTTCGGGCGTTGACTTCTTAGGCCCTAACATTTCGATCTGGTGGAGCAACGCCCTAGAGCGAAGCCTAGGTTGCCCGGAACGTAGAAATGACCATCACTTTCAAACTGGTTGCAATTAATCCTGTTATACGATGGAAAAACTGTTGTATTTTTATTGCATTTTATGCTTCGGGCCTTGACTTCTAAGGCCCAAACTATTCAATCTGTTGGAGCAACGCCCTAGGGTGAAGCCTAGGTTGCCCGGAAAGTAGAAATGACCATAACTTTCATACTGGTTGCAATTATTCGTTTAAATGATGGAAAAACTGTTGTATTTATATTGTATATTATGCTTCTGGCGTTGTCTTCTTAGGCCCTAACTGTTCGATCTGGTGGAACAACGGCCTAGGGTGAAGCCTAGGTTGCCCGGAAAGTAGAAATGACCATAACTTTCACACTGGTAGCAATTATTCGTTTTATACGATGGAAAAACTGTTCTATTTATTCTGTATTTTATGCTTCGGGCGTTGACTTCTAAGGCCCTAACTATTCGCTCTGGTGGAGCAACGCCATCGAGTGAAGCCTAGGTTGCCCGGTACGTAGAAATGACCATCACTTTCAAATTGGTTGCAATTATTCCTGTTATATGATGGAAAAACTCTTGTATTTTTATTGCATTTTATGCTTTGGGCATTGACTTCTAAGGCCCTAACTATTCAATCTGTTGGAGCAACGCCCTAGGGTGAAGCCTAGGTTGCCCGGAAAGTAGAAATGACCATAACTTTCATACTGGTTGCAGTTATTCGTTTTATATGATGGAAAAACTGTTCTATTTATTTTGTATTTAATGCTTCGGGCGTTGGCTTTTAAGGCCCTAACTGTTTCATCTGGTGGAGCAACGCCTTAGAGTGAAACCTAGGTTGCCCGGGACGTAGAAATGACCATAACTTTCACACTGGTTGCTATTATTAGTTTTATACGATGGAAAAACTGTTATATTTATATTGTATTTTATGCTTCGGGCGTTGGCTTCTAATGCCCTAACTGTTTGATCTGGTGGAGCAACGCCCTAGGATGAAGCCTAGGTTGCCCGGAAAGTAGAAATGACCATAACATTCACACTGGCAGCAATTATTCGTTTTATACGATGGAAAAACTGTTCTATCTATTTTGTATTTTATGCTTCGGGCATTGACTTCTAAGGCCCTAACTATTCAATCTGTTGGAGCAACGCCCTAGGGTGAAGCCTAGGTTGCCCGGAAAGTAGAAATGACCGTAACTTTCATACTGGTTGCAATTATTCGTTTAAATGATGGAAAAACTGTTGTATTTATATTGTATTTTATGCTTCTGGCGTTGTCTTCTTAGGCCCTAACTATTCGATCTGGTGGAACAATCTCCTAGGGTGAAGCCTAGGTTGCCCGGAAAGTAGAAATGACTATAACTTTCACACTGGTAGCAATTATTCGTTTTATACGATGGAAAAACTGTTATATTTATATTGTATTTTATGCTTCGGGCGTCGGCTTCTAATGCCCTAACTGTTTGATCTGGTGGAGCAACGCCCTAGGGTGAAGCCTAGGTTGCCCGGAAAGTAGAAATGACCATAACTTTCACACTGGCAGCAATTATTCGTTTTATACGATGGAAAAACTGTTCTTTTTATTTTGTATTTTATGCTTCGGGCGTTGAATTCTGAGGCCCTAACTATTCGATCTGGTCGAGCAACTCCCTCTCGTGAGGCCTAGGTTGCCCGGAAAGTAGAAATGACCATCACTTTCAAATTGGTTGCAATTATTCCTGTTATATGATGGAAAAACTGTTGTATTTTTATTGCATTTTATGCTTCGGGCATTGACTTCTAAGGCCCTAACTATACAATCTGTTGGAGCAGCGCCCTAGGGTGAAGCCTAGGTTGCCCGGAAAGTAGAAATGACCATAACTTTCATACTGGTTGCAATTATTCGTTTTATATGATGGAAAAACTGTTGTATTTATATTGTATTTTATGCTTCTGGCGTTCACTTCTAAGGCCCTAACTATTCGATCTGGTGGAGCAACGCCCTAGAGTGAAGCCTAGCTTGCCCGGAACGTAGAAATGACCATAACTTTAACACTGGTTTCTATTATTCGTTTTATACGATCGAAAAACTGTTATATTTATATTGTATTTTATGCTTCTGGCGTTCACTTCTTAGGCCCTAACTATTCGATCTGGTGGAACAACACCGTAGAGTGAAGCCTAGGTTGCCCGGTACGTAGAAATGACCATTACTTTCACACTGTTTGCAATTATTCCTTTTATACGATGGTAAAGCTGTTGTATTTATATCGTATTTTATGCTTCGGGCGTTGACTTCTTAGGCCCTAACATTTCGATCTGGTGGAGCAACGCCCTAGAGCGAAGCCTAGGTTGCCCGGAACGTAGAAATGACCATCACTTTCAAACTGGTTGCAATTAATCCTGTTATACGATGGAAAAACTGTTGTATTTTTATTGCATTTTATGCTTCGGGCCTTGACTTCTAAGGCCCAAACTATTCAATCTGTTGGAGCAACGCCCTAGGGTGAAGCCTAGGTTGCCCGGAAAGTAGAAATGACCATAACTTTCATACTGGTTGCAATTATTCGTTTAAATGATGGAAAAACTGTTGTATTTATATTGTATATTATGCTTCTGGCGTTGTCTTCTTAGGCCCTAACTGTTCGATCTGGTGGAACAACGGCCTAGGGTGAAGCCTAGGTTGCCCGGAAAGTAGAAATGACCATAACTTTCACACTGGTAGCAATTATTCGTTTTATACGATGGAAAAACTGTTCTATTTATTCTGTATTTTATGCTTCGGGCGTTGACTTCTAAGGCCCTAACTATTCGCTCTGGTGGAGCAACGCCATCGAGTGAAGCCTAGGTTGCCCGGTACGTAGAAATGACCATCACTTTCAAATTGGTTGCAATTATTCCTGTTATATGATGGAAAAACTCTTGTATTTTTATTGCATTTTATGCTTTGGGCATTGACTTCTAAGGCCCTAACTATTCAATCTGTTGGAGCAACGCCCTAGGGTGAAGCCTAGGTTGCCCGGAAAGTAGAAATGACCATAACTTTCATACTGGTTGCAGTTATTCGTTTTATATGATGGAAAAACTGTTCTATTTATTTTGTATTTAATGCTTCGGGCGTTGGCTTTTAAGGCCCTAACTGTTTGATCTGGTGGAGCAACGCCTTAGAGTGAAACCTAGGTTGCCCGGGACGTAGAAATGACCATAACTTTCACACTGGTTGCTATTATTCGTTTTATACGATGGAAAAACTGTTATATTTATATTGTATTTTATGCTTCGGGCGTTGGCTTCTAATGCCCTAACTGTTTGATCTGGTGGAGCAACGCCCTAGGGTGAAGCCTAGGTTGCCCGGAAAGTAGAAATGACCATAACTTTCACACTGGCAGCAATTATTCGTTTTATACGATGGAAAAACTGTTCTATCTATTTTGTATTTTATGCTTCGGGCATTGACTTCTAAGGCCCTAACTATTCAATCTGTTGGAGC
The DNA here is from genome assembly GCF_051401765.1 of Calliopsis andreniformis. NCBI lineage: Eukaryota > Metazoa > Arthropoda > Insecta > Hymenoptera > Andrenidae > Calliopsis > Calliopsis andreniformis. Next base: position 1,557,220 of record NW_027480460.1, on the reverse strand, counting down.
AACGCCCTAGGGTGAAGCCTAGGTTGCCCGGAAAGTAGAAATGACCGTAACTTTCATACTGGTTGCAATTATTCGTTTAAATGATGGAAAAACTGTTGTATTTATATTGTATTTTATGCTTCTGGCGTTGTCTTCTTAGGCCCTAACTATTCGATCTGGTGGAACAATCTCCTAGGGTGAAGCCTAGGTTGCCCGGAAAGTAGAAATGACTATAACTTTCACACTGGTAGCAATTATTCGTTTTATACGATGGAAAAACTGTTATATTTATATTGTATTTTATGCTTCGGGCGTCGGCTTCTAATGCCCTAACTGTTTGATCTGGTGGAGCAACGCCCTAGGGTGAAGCCTAGGTTGCCCGGAAAGTAGAAATGACCATAACTTTCACACTGGCAGCAATTATTCGTTTTATACGATGGAAAAACTGTTCTTTTTATTTTGTATTTTATGCTTCGGGCGTTGAATTCTAAGGCCCTAACTATTCGATCTGGTCGAGCAACTCCCTCTCGTGAGGCCTAGGTTGCCCGGAAAGTAGAAATGACCATCACTTTCAAATTGGTTGCAATTATTCCTGTTATATGATGGAAAAACTGTTGTATTTTTATTGCATTTTATGCTTCGGGCATTGACTTCTAAGGCCCTAACTATAAAATCTGTTGGAGCAGCGCCCTAGGGTGAAGCCTAGGTTGCCCGGAAAGTAGAAATGACCATAACTTTCATACTGGTTGCAATTATTCGTTTTATATGATGGAAAAACTGTTGTATTTATATTGTATTTTATGCTTCTGGCGTTCACTTCTAAGGCCCTAACTATTCGATCTGGTGGAGCAACGCCCTAGAGTGAAGCCTAGCTTGCCCGGAACGTAGAAATGACCATAACTTTAACACTGGTTTCTATTATTCGTTTTATACGATGGAAAAACTGTTATATTTATATTGTATTTTATGCTTCTGGCGTTCACTTCTTAGGCCCTAACTATTCGATCTGGTGGAACAACACCGTAGAGTGAAGCCTAGGTTGCCCGGAACGTAGAAATGACCATACCTTTCACACTGTTTGCAATTATTTGTTTTATACAATGGAAAAGCTGTTGTATTTATATCGTATTTTATGCTTCTGGCGTTGACATCTGAGGACCTAACTATTCGATCTGGTGCAGCAGAGCCCTAGCGTGAAGCCTAGGTTGCTCGGAATGTAGAAATGATCATTACTTTCACACTGGTTGCAATCATTCGTTTTATACGATGGAAAAACTGTTATATTTGTATTGTATTTTATGCTTCTGGCGTTGCCTTCTTAGGCCCTAACTATTCGATCCGGTGGAACAACGCCCTAGAGTGAAGCGTAGGTTGCCTGGAACCCAGATATGACCATCACCTTCACACGGGTTGCAATTATTCCTGTTATAGGATGGAAAGACTGTTGTATTTTTATTTTATTTTAGACTTCAGGTGTTGACTTCTGAGGCCGTAGCTGTTCGATGTGGTGGAAGAACGCCATAGAGTGAAGCCTAGGTTGCCCGGAACGTAGAAATGACCATAAGTTTAATAGTGGTTGCAATTATTCGTTTTATACGATGGAAAAACTGTTGTATTTATATTGTATTTTATGCTTCTGGCGATCACTTCTTAGGCCCGAACTATTCGATCTGGTGGAACAACGCCCTAGGGTGAAGCCTAGGTTGCCCGGAACGTTGAAATGACCATAACTTTTACACTGGTAGCAATTATTCGTTTTATACAATGGAAAATCTGTTCTATTTATTTTGTATTTTATGCTTCGGGCGTTGACTTCTAAGGCCACAACTGTTTGATCTGGTGGAGCAACGCCCTAGGGTGAAGCCTAGCTTGCCCGGAACGTAGAAATGACCATAACTCTAACACTGGTTTTTATTATTCGTTTTACACGATGGAAAAACTGTTATACTTATATTGTATTTTATGCTTCTGGCGTTCACTTCTTAGGCCCTAACTATTCGATCCGGTGGAGCAGCGCCCTAGAGTGAAGCCTAGGTTTCTCGGAATGTAGAAATGACCATTACTTTCACACTGGTTGCAATCATTCGTTTTATACGATGGGAAAGCTGTTGTATTTATATTGTATTTTATGCCTCTGGCGTTGACTTCTAAGGCCGTAGCTATTAGATGTGGTGGAGCAACGCCCTAGTGTGACGCCTAGGGTGCTCGGAACGTAGAAATGACCATTACTTTCACACTGGTTGCAATTATTCGTTTTATACGATGGAAAAACTGTTGCATTTATATTGTATTTCATGCTTCTGGCGTTCACTTCTTAGGCCCTAACTATTCGATCTGGTGGAGCAACGCCCTAGAGTGAAGCCTAGGTTGCCCGGAAAGTAGAAATGACCATAACTTTCATACTGGTAGCAATTATTCGTTTTATATGATGGAAAAACTGTTGTATTTATATTGTATTTTATGCTTCTGGCGTTCACTCCTTAGGCCCTAACTATTCGATCTGGTGAAACAACGGCCTGGGGTGAAGCCTAGGTTGCCCGGAACGTAGAAATGACCATAACTTTTACACTGGTAGCAATTATTCGTTTTATACAATGGAAAAACTGTTCTATTTATTTTGTATTTAATGCTTCGGGCGTTGGCTTCTAGGGCCCTAACAGTTTGATCTGGTGGAGCGACGCCCTAGAGTGAAACCTAGGTTGCCCGGAACGTAGCAATGACCACAACCTTCACACTGGTTGCTATTATTCGTTTTATACGATGGAAAAACTGTTATATTTATATTGTATTTTATTCTTCTGGCGTTCACTTCTTAGCCCGAACTATTCGATCTGGTGTAACAACGCCCTAGGGTGAAGCCTAGGTTGCCCGGAACGTAGAATTGACCATAACGTTTACACTGGTAGCAATTATTCGTTTTATACAATGGAAAAACTGTTCTATTTATTTTGTATTTTATGCTTCGGGCGTTGACTTCTAAGGCCCTAACTGTTTGATCTGGTGGAGCAACGCCCTAGAGTGAAGCGTAGGTTGCCCGGTACGTAGAAATGACCATAACCTTCATACTGGTTGCAATTATTCGTTTTATATGATGGAAAAACTGTTGTATTTATATTGTATTTTATGCTACGGGCATTGACTTCTAAGGCCCTAACTATTCAATCTGTTGGAGCAACGCCCTAGGATGAAGCCTAGGTTGCCCGGAAAGTAGAAATGACCATAACTTTCACACTGGTAGCAATTATTCGTTTTATACAATGGAAAAACTGTTCTATTTATTCTGTATTTTATGGTTCGGGCGTTGACTTCTAAGCCCTAACTGTTTGATCTGGTGGAGCAACGCCCTAGAGTGAAACCTAGCTTGCCCGGAACGTAGAAATGGCCATAACATTAACACTGGTTGCTATTATTCGTTTTATACGATGGAAAAACTGTTAGATTTATATTGTATTTTATGCTTCTGGCGTTCACTTCTTAGGCCCTAACTATTCGATCTGGTGGAACAACACCGTAGAGTGAAGCCTAGGTTGCCCGGAACGTAGAAATGACCATTACTTTCACACTGTTTGCAATTACTCCTTTTATACAATGGAAAAGCTGTTGTATTTATATCGTATTTTATGCTTCTGGCGTTGACATCTAAGGACCTAACTATTCGATCTGGTGCAGCAGCGCCCTAGCGTGAAGCCTAGGTTGCTCGGAATGTAGAAATGATCATTACTTTCACACCGGTTGCAATCATTCGTTTTACACGATGGAAAAGCTGTTGTATTTATACTGTATTTTATGCCTCTGGCGTTGACTTCTAAGGCCGTAGCTATTAGATGTGGTGGAGCAACGCCCTAGAGTGACGCCTAGGGTGCTCGGAACGTAGAAATGACCATTACTTTCACACTGGTTGCAATTATTCGTTTTATACGATGGAAAAACTGTTGCATTTATATTGTATTTTATGCTTCTGGCGTTCACTTCTTAGACCCTAACTATTCGATCTGGTGGAGCAACGCCCTAGAGTGAAGCCTAGGTTGCCCGGAAAGTAAAAATGACCATAACTTTCATACTGGTTGCAATTATTCGTTTTATACGATGGAAAAACTGTTATCTTTATATTGTATTTTATTCTTCTGTCGTTCACTTCTTAGGCCCGAACTATTCGATCTGGTGGAACAACGCCCTAGGGTGAAGCCTAGGTTGCCCGGAACGTAGAATTGACCATAACGTTTACACTGGTAGCAATTATTCGTTTTATACAACGGAAAAACTGTTCTATTTATTTTGTATTTTATGCTTCGGGCGTTGACTTCTAAGGCCCTAACTGTTTGATCTGGTGGAGCAACGCCCTAGAGTGAAGGCTAGATTGCCCGGTACGTAGAAATGACCATCACTTTCAAGCTGGTTGCAATTATTCGTTTTATACGATGGAAAAGCTGTTGTATTTATATCGTATTTTATGCTTCTGGCGTTGACTTCTTAGGCCCTAACTATTCCATCAGGCGGAACAACGCCCTAGCGTGAAGCCTAGGTTGCCCGTCAAATAGAAATGACCATAATTTTCACACTGGGAGCAATTATTCGTTTTATACGATGGAAAAAGTGTTCTATTTATCTTGTATTTTATGCTTCGCGCTTTGACTTCTAAAGCCCTAACTATTCGATCTGGTGGAGCAACGCCCTCGAGTGAAGCGTAGGTTGCCCGGTAAGTAGAAATGACCATAACCTTCATACTGGTTGCAATTATTCGTTTTTTATGATGGAAAAACTGTTGCATTTATATTGTATTTTATGCTTCGGGCATTGACTTCTAAGGCCCTAACTATTCAATCTGTTGGAGCAACGCCCTAGGATGAAGCCTAGGTTGCCCGGAAAGTAGAAATGACCATAACTTTCACACTGGTAGCAATTATTCGTTTTATACAATGGAAAAACTGTTCTATTTATTCTGTATTTTATGGTTCGGGCGTTGACTTCTAAGGCCCTAACTGTTTGATCTGGTGGAGCAACGCCCTAGAGTGAAGCCTAGCTTGCCCGGAACGTAGAGATGACCATAACATTAACACTGGTTGCTATTATTCGTTTTATACGATGGAAAAACTGTTAGATTTATATTGTATTTTATGCTTCTGGCGTTCACTTCTTAGGCCCTAACTATTCGATCTGGTGGAACAACACCGTAGAGTGAAGCCTAGGTTGCCCGGAACGTAGAAATAACCATTACTTTCACAATGTTTGCAATTACTCCTTTTATACAATGGAAAAGCTGTTGTATTTATATCGTATTTTATGCTTCTGGCGTTGACATCTAAGGACCTAACTATTCGATCTGGTGCAGCAGCGCCCTAGCGTGAAGCCTAGGTTGCTCGGAATGTAGAAATGACCATTACTTTCACACTGGTTGCAATCATTCGTTTTATACGATGGAAAAGCTGTTGTATTTATATCGTATTTTATGCTTCTGGCGTTGACTTCTTGGGCCCTAACTATTCGATCTGGTGCAGCAGCGCCCTAGCGTGAAGCCTAGGTTGCTAGGAATGTAGAAATGACCATAACGTTTACACTGGTAGCAATTATTCGTTTTATACAACGGAAAAACTGTTCTATTTATTTTGTATTTTATGCTTCGGGCGTTGACTTCTAAGGCCCTAACTGTTTGATCTGGTGGAGCAACGCCCTAGAGTGAAGGCTAGATTGCCCGGTACGTAGAAATGACCATCACTTTCAAACTGGTTGCAATTATTCGTTTTATACGATGGAAAAGCACTTGTATTTATATCGTATTTTATGCTTCTGGCGTTGACTTCTTAGGCCCTAACTATTCCATCATGTGGAACAACGCCCTAGGGTGAAGCCTAGGTTGCCCGTAAAGTAGAAATGACCATAACTTTCACACTGGTTGCAATTATTCGTTTTGTACGATGGAAAAACTGTTGCATCTTTATCGTATTTTATGCTTCTGGCGTTGACTTCTTAGGCCGTAACTATTGGATCTGGTGGAACAACGCCCTGGAGTGAAACCTAGGTTGCGCGGAACGTAGCAATGACCATAACTTTCACACTGGTAGCAATTATTCGTTTTATACGATGGAAAAACTGTTTTATTTATATCGTATTTTATGCTTCTGGCATTGACTTCTAAGGCCCTAACTATTCAATCTGTCGGAGCAACGACCTAGGGTGAAGCCTAGGTTGCCCGGAAAGTAGAAATGACCATAACTTTCACACTGGTAGCAATTATTCGTTTTATACGAAGGAAAAACTGTTCTATTTATTCTGTATTTTATGCTTCGGGCGTTGACTTCTAAGGCCCTAACTATTCGATCTGGTGGACCAACGCCCTCGAGTGAAGCCTAGGTTGCCCGGTACGTAGAAATGACCATCACTTTCAAATTGGTTGCAATTATTCCTGTTATATGATGGAAAAACTGTTGTATTTTTATTGCATTTTATGCTTCGGGCATTGACATCTAAGGCCCTAACTATTCGATCTGGTGGAGCAACGCCCTCGAGTGAAGCGTAGGTTGCCCGGTACGTAGAAATGACCATCACTTTCAAACTGGTTGCAATTATTCCTGTTATATGATGGAAAAACTGTTGTATTTTTATTGCATTTTATGCTTCGGGCATTGACTTCTAAGGCCCTAACAATTCAGTCTGTTGGAGCAACGCCCTAGGGTGAAGCCTAGGTTGCCCGGCAAGTAGAAATGACCATAACCTTCATACTGGTTGCAATTATTCGTTATATATGATGGAAGAACTGTTGTATTTATATTGCAGTTTATGCTTCGGGCATTGACTTCTAAGGCCCTAACTACTCAATCTGTTGGAGCAACGCCCTAGAGAGGAGCCTAGCTTGCCCGGTACGTAGAAATGACCATTACTTTGACACTGTTTGCAAATATACATTATATACGATGGAAAAGCTGTTGTATTCATATCGTATTTTATGCTTCTGGCGTTGACTTCTTCGAAACCCTAACTATTCCGTCTGGCGGAATAACGCCCTGGGGTAAAGCCCAGGTTGCGCGGAACGTAGAAATGACCATAACTTTCACACTGGTAGCAATTATTCGTTTTATACGATGGAAAAACGGTTTTATTTATATCGTATTTTATGCTTCGGGCATTGACTTCTAAGGCCCTAACTATTCAATCTGTTGGAGCATCGCCCTAGGGTGAAGCGTAGGTTGCTCGGAAAGTAGAAATGACCATAAGTTTCATACTGGTTGCAATTATTCGTTTTATACGATGGAAAAACTGTTCTATTTATTCTGTATTTTATGCTTCGGGCGTTGACTTCTAAGGCCCTAACTATCCGACCTGGTGGAACAACGCCCTAGAGTGAAGCCTAGGTTGCCCGGAACGTAGAATTGGCCATCACTTTCAAACTGGTTGCAATTATTCCTGTTATATGATGGAAACACTGTTGTATTTTTATTGCATTTTATGCTTCGGGCGTTGACTTCTAAGGCCCTAACTATTCAATCTATTGGAGCATCGCCCTAGGATGAAGTGTAGGTTGCTCGGAAAGTAGAAATGACCACAAGTTTCATACTGGTTGCAATTATTCGTTTTATACGATGGAAAAAGTGTTGTATTTATATTGTATTTTATGCTTCTGGCGTTGACTTCTAAGGCCCTAGCTATTCGATCTAGTGGAACAAACGCCCTAGAGTGAAGCCTGGGTTGCCCGGAACGTAGAAATGACCATCACTTTCAAACTGGTTGCAATTAACCGTGTTATGCGATGGAAAAACTGTTGTATTTTTATTGCATTTTATGCCTCGGGCATTGACTTCTAAGGCCCTAACTACGCAATCTGTTGGAGCAACGCCCTAGGATGAAGCCTAGGTTGCCCGGCAAGTAGAAATGACCATAACTTTCACACTGGTAGCAATTATTCGTTTTATACAATGGAAAAAATGTTCTATCTATTCTGTATTTTATGCTTCGGGCGTTGACTTCTAAGGCCCTAACTATTCGATCTGGTGGAGCAACGCCCTCGAGTGAAGCCTAGGTTGCCCGGTACGTATAAATGACCATCACTTTCAAATTGGTTGCAATTATTCCTGTTATATGATGGAAAAACTGTTGTTTTTTTATTGCATTTTATGCTTCGGGCATTGACCTCTAAGGCCCTAACTATACAATCTGTTGGAGCAGCGCCCTAGGGTGAAGCCTAGGTTGCCCGGAAAGTAGAAATGACCATAACTTTCATACTGGTTGCAATTATTCGTTTTATATGATGGAAAAACTGTTGTATTTAAATCGTATTTTATGCTTCTGGCGTTGACTTCTCGGGCCCTAACTATTCCATCAGGTGGAACAACGCCCTAGGGTGAAGCCTAGGTCGCCCGGAACGTAGAAATGACCATAACTTTTACACTGGTAGCAATTATTCGTTTTATACAATGGAAAAACTGTTCTATTTATTTTGTATTTAATGCTTCGGCCGTTGGCTTCTAAGGCCCTAACTGTTTGACCTGGTGGAGCAACGCCCTATAGTGAAGCCTAGGTTGCCCGGTACGTAGAAATGACCATCACTTTCAAACTGGTTGCAATTATTCGTTTTATACGATGGAAAAGTTGTTGTATTTATATCGTATTTTATGCTTCTGGCGTTGACTTCTTAGGCCCTAACTATTCGATCTGGTGGAACAACGCCCTGGGGTAAAGCCCAGGTTGCGCGGAACGTAGAAATGACCATAACTTTGACACTGTTTGCAAATATACATTATATACGATGGAAAAGCTGTTGTATTTATATCGTATTTTATGCTTCTGGCGTTGACTTCTTCCAAACCCTAACTGTTCCGTCTGGTGGAACAACGCCCTGGGGTAAAGCCCAGGTTGCGCGGAACGTAGAAATGACCATAAGTTTCATACTGGTTGCAATTATTCGTTTTATACGATGGAAAAACTGTTCTATTTATTCTGTATTTTATTCTTCGGGCGTTGACTTCTAAGGCCCTAACTATCCGACCTGGTGGAGCAACGCCCTAGAGTGAAGCCTAGGTTGCCCGGAACGTAGAATTGGCCATCACTTTCAAACTGGTTGCAATTATTCCTGTTATATGATGGAAACACTGTTGTATTTTTATTGCATTTTATGCTTCGGGCGTTGACTTCTAAGGCCCTAACTATTCAATCTGTTGGAGCATCGCCCTAGGGTGAAGTGTAGGTTGCTCGGAAAGTAGAAATGACCGTAAGTTTCATACTGGTTGCAATTATTCGCTTTATACGATGGAAAATGTGTTGTATTTATATTGTATTTTATGCTTCTGGCGTTGACTTCTAAGGCCCTGCCTATTCGATCTAGTGGAGCAACGCCCTAGTGTGAAGCCTGGGTTGCCCGGAAGGTAGAAATGACCATAACCTTCAAACTGGTTGCAATTAACCATGTTATACGATGGAAAAACTGTTGTATTTTTATTGCATTTTATGCCTCGGGCATTGACTTCTAAGGCCCTAACTACGCAATCTGTTGGAGCAACGCGCTAGGGTGAAGCCTTGGTCCCCGGCAAGTAGAAATGACCATAACCTTCATACTGGTAGCAATTATTCGTTTTATATGATAGAAAAGCTGTTGTATTTATATCGTATTTTATGCTTCTGGCGTTGACTTCTAAGGACGTATCTATTCGATCTGGTGGAGCAATGCCCTAGAGTGACGCCTAGGGTGCTCGGAACGTAGAAATGACCATAACTTTCATACTGGTTCCAATTATTCGTTTTATATGATGGAAAACTGTTGTATTTATATTGTATTTTATGCTTCTGGCGTTGACTTCTAAGGCCCTAACTATTCAATCTGTTGGAGCATCGCCCTAGGGTAAAGTGTAGGTTGCTCGGAAAGTAGAAATGACCGTAAGTTTCATACTGGTTGCAATTATTCGCTTTATACGATGGAAAATGTGTTGTATTTATATTGTATTTTATGCTTCTGGCGTTGACTTCTAAGGCCCTGGCTATTCGATCTAGTGGAGCAACGCCCTAGTGTGAAGCCTGGGTTGCCCGGAAGGTAGAAATGACCATAACTTTCAAACTGGTTGCAATTAACCGTGTTATACGATGGAAAAACTGTTGTATTTTTATTGCATTTTATACCTCGGGCATTGACTTCTAAGGCCCTAACTACGCAATCTGTTGGAGCAACGCCCTAGGGTGAAGCCTTGGTCCCCGGCAAGTAGAAATGACCTTAACCTTCATACTGGTTGCAATTATTCGTTTTATATGATGGAAAAACTGTTGTATTTATATTGTATTTTATGCTTTGGGCATTGACTTCTAAGGCCCTAACTATTCAATCTGTTGGAGCTACGCCCTAGGGTGAAGCCTAGGTTGCCCGGAAAGTAGAAATGACCATAACTTTCACACTGGTAGCAATTATTCGTTTTATGCAATGGAAAAACTGATCTATTTATTCTGTATTTTATGCTTCGGGCGTTGACTTCTAAGGCCCTAACTATTCGATCTGGTGGAGCAACGCCCTCGAGTGAAGCCTAGGTTGCCCGGTACGTATAAATGACCATCACTTTCAAATTGGTTGCAATTATTCCTGTTATATGATGGAAAAACTGTTGTATTTTTATTGCATTTTATGCTTCGGGCATTGACTTCTTGGGCCCTAACTATTCCATCAGGTGGAACAACGCCCTAGGGTGAAGCCTAGGTTGCCCGGAAAGTAGAAATGACCATAACTTTCACACTGGTAGCAATTATTCGTTTTATACGATGGAAAAGCTGTTGTATTTATATCGTATTTTATGCTTCTGGCGTTGACATCTAAGGACCTAACTATTCGATCTGGTGCACCAGCGCCCTAGCGTGAAGCCTAGGTTGCTCGGAATGTAGAAATGACCATTACTTTCACACTGGTTGCAATCATTCGTTTTATACGATGGAAAAGCTGTTGTATTTATACTGTATTTTATGCCTCTGGCGTTGACTTCTAAGGACCTAGCTATTCGGTTTGGTGCAGCAACGCCCTAGAGTGGAGCCTAGCTTGCCCGGTACGTAGAAATGACCATTACTTTGACACTGTTTGCAAATATACATTATATACGATGGAAAAGCTGTTGTATTTATATCGTATTTTATGCTTCTGGCGTTGACTTCTTCCAAACCCTAACTATTCCGTCTGGTGGAACAACGCCCTGGGGTAAAGCCCAGGTTGCGCGGAACGTAGAAATGACCATAACTTTCACACTGGTAGCAATTATTCGGTTTATACGATGGAAAAACTGTTTTATTTATATCGTATTTTATGCTTCTGGCATTGACTTCTAAGGCCCTAATTATTCAATCTGTTGGAGCAACGCCCTCGAGTGAAGCCTGCGTTGCCCGGAACGTAGAAATGACCATCACTTTCAAATTGGTTGCAATTATTCCTGTTATATGATGGAAAAACTGTTGTATTTTTATTGCATTTTATGCTTCGGGCATTGACATCTAAGGCCCTAACTATTCGATCTGGTGGAGCAACGCCCTAGAGTGAAGCCTGGGTTGCCCGGAACGTAGAAATGACCATCACTTTCAAACTGGTTGCAATTAACCGTGTTATACGATGGAAAAACTGTTGTATTTTTATTGCATTTTATGCCTCGGGCATTGACTTCTAAGGCCCTAACTACGCAATCTGTTGGAGCAACGCCCTACGGTGAAGCCTAGGTTGCCCGGCAAGTAGAAATGACCATAACCTTCATACTGGTTGCAATTCTTCGTTTTATATGATGGAAAAACTGTTGTATTTATATTGTGTTTTATGCTTCGGGCATTGACTTCTAAGGCCCTAACTGTTCAATCTGTTGGAGCAACGCCCTAGGGTGAAGCCTAGGTTGCCCGGAAAGTAGAAATGACCATAACTTTCACACTGGTAGCAATTATTCGTTTTATACAGTGGAAAAACTGTTCTATTTATTCTGTACTTTATGCTTCGGGCGTTGACTTCTAAGGCCCTAACTATTCGATCTGGTGGAGCAACGCCCTCGAGTGAAGCCTAGGTTGCCCGGTACGTATAAATGACCATCACTTTCAAATTGGTTGCAATTATTCCTGTTATATGATGGAAAAACTGTTGTTTTTTTATTGCATTTTATGCTTCGGGCATTGACTTCTAAGGCCCTAACTATACAATCTGTTGGAGCAGCGCCCTAGGGTGAAGCCTAGGTTGCCCGGAAAGTAGAAATGACCATAACTTTCATACTGGTTGCAATTATTCGTTTTATATGATGGAAAAACTGTTGTATTTAAATCGTATTTTATGCTTCTGGCGTTGACTTCTCGGGCCCTAACTATTCCATCAGGTGGAACAACGCCCTAGGGTGAAGCCTAGGTCGCCCGGAACGTAGAAATGACCATAACTTTTACACTGGTAGCAATTATTCGTTTTATACAATGGAAAAACTGTTCTATTTATTTTGTATTTAATGCTTCGGCCGTTGGCTTCTAAGGCCCTAACTGTTTGACCTGGTGGAGCAACGCCCTATAGTGAAGCCTAGGTTGCCCGGTACGTAGAAATGACCATCACTTTCAAACTGGTTGCAATTATTCGTTTTATACGATGGAAAAGTTGTTGTATTTATATCGTATTTTATGCTTCTGGCGTTGACTTCTTAGGCCCTAACTATTCGATCTGGTGGAACAACGCCCTGGGGTAAAGCCCAGGTTGCGCGGAACGTAGAAATGACCATAACTTTGACACTGTTTGCAAATATACATTATATACGATGGAAAAGCTGTTGTATTTATATCGTATTTTATGCTTCTGGCGTTGACTTCTTCCAAACCCTAACTGTTCCGTCTGGTGGAACAACGCCCTGGGGTAAAGCCCAGGTTGCGCGGAACGTAGAAATGACCATAAGTTTCATACTGGTTGCAATTATTCGTTTTATACGATGGAAAAACTGTTCTATTTATTCTGTATTTTATTCTTCGGGCGTTGACTTCTAAGGCCCTAACTATCCGACCTGGTGGAGCAACGCCCTAGAGTGAAGCCTAGGTTGCCCGGAACGTAGAATTGGCCATCACTTTCAAACTGGTTGCAATTATTCCTGTTATATGATGGAAACACTGTTGTATTTTTATTGCATTTTATGCTTCGGGCGTTGACTTCTAAGGCCCTAACTATTCAATCTGTTGGAGCATCGCCCTAGGGTGAAGTGTAGGTTGCTCGGAAAGTAGAAATGACCGTAAGTTTCATACTGGTTGCAATTATTCGCTTTATACGATGGAAAATGTGTTGTATTTATATTGTATTTTATGCTTCTGGCGTTGACTTCTAAGGCCCTGGCTATTCGATCTAGTGGAGCAACGCCCTAGTGTGAAGCCTGGGTTGCCCGGAAGGTAGAAATGACCATAACCTTCAAACTGGTTGCAATTAACCATGTTATACGATGGAAAAACTGTTGTATTTTTATTGCATTTTATACCTCGGGCATTGACTTCTAAGGCCCTAACTACGCAATCTGTTGGAGCAACGCCCTAGGGTGAAGCCTTGGTCCCCGGCAAGTAGAAATGACCATAACCTTCATACTGGTTGCAATTATTCGTTTTATATGATGGAAAAACTGTTGTATTTATATTGTATTTTATGCTTTGGGCATTGACTTCTAAGGCCCTAACTATTCAATCTGTTGGAGCTACGCCCTAGGGTGAAGCCTAGGTTGCCCGGAAAGTAGAAATGACCATAACTTTCACACTGGTAGCAATTATTCGTTTTATGCAATGGAAAAACTGATCTATTTATTCTGTATTTTATGCTTCGGGCGTTGACTTCTAAGGCCCTAACTATTCGATCTGGTGGAGCAACGCCCTCGAGTGAAGCCTAGGTTGCCCGGTACGTATAAATGACCATCACTTTCAAATTGGTTGCAATTATTCCTGTTATATGATGGAAAAACTGTTGTATTTTTATTGCATTTTATGCTTCGGGCATTGACTTCTTGGGCCCTAACTATTCCATCAGGTGGAACAACGCCCTAGGGTGAAGCCTAGGTTGCCCGGAAAGTAGAAATGACCATAACTTTCACACTGGTAGCAATTATTCGTTTTATACGATGGAAAAGCTGTTGTATTTATATCGTATTTTATGCTTCTGGCGTTGACATCTAAGGACCTAACTATTCGATCTGGTGCACCAGCGCCCTAGCGTGAAGCCTAGGTTGCTCGGAATGTAGAAATGACCATTACTTTCACACTGGTTGCAATCATTCGTTTTATACGATGGAAAAGCTGTTGTATTTATACTGTATTTTATGCCTCTGGCGTTGACTTCTAAGGACCTAGCTATTCGGTTTGGTGCAGCAACGCCCTAGAGTGGAGCCTAGCTTGCCCGGTACGTAGAAATGACCATTACTTTGACACTGTTTGCAAATATACATTATATACGATGGAAAAGCTGTTGTATTTATATCGTATTTTATGCTTCTGGCGTTGACTTCTTCCAAACCCTAACTATTCCGTCTGGTGGAACAACGCCCTGGGGTAAAGCCCAGGTTGCGCGGAACGTAGAAATGACCATAACTTTCACACTGGTAGCAATTATTCGGTTTATACGATGGAAAAACTGTTTTATTTATATCGTATTTTATGCTTCTGGCATTGACTTCTAAGGCCTTAACTATTCAATCTGTTGGAGCAACGCCCTCGAGTGAAGCCTGGGTTGCCCGGAACGTAGAAATGACCATCACTTTCAAATTGGTTGCAATTATTCCTGTTATATGATGGAAAAACTGTTGTATTTTTATTGCATTTTATGCTTCGGGCATTGACATCTAAGGCCCTAACTATTCGATCTGGTGGAGCAACGCCCTAGAGTGAAGCCTGGGTTGCCCGGAACGTAGAAATGACCATCACTTTCAAACTGGTTGCAATTAACCGTGTTATACGATGGAAAAACTGTTGTATTTTTATTGCATTTTATGCCTCGGGCATTGACTTCTAAGGCCCTAACTACGCAATCTGTTGGAGCAACGCCCTACGGTGAAGCCTAGGTTGCCCGGCAAGTAGAAATGACCATAACCTTCATACTGGTTGCAATTCTTCGTTTTATATGATGGAAAAACTGTAGTATTTATATTGTGTTTTATGCTTCGGGCATTGACTTCTAAGGCCCTAACTGTTCAATCTGTTGGAGCAACGCCCTAGGGTGAAGCCTAGGTTGCCCGGAAAGTAGAAATGACCATAACTTTCACACTGGTAGCAATTATTCGTTTTATACAGTGGAAAAACTGTTCTATTTATTCTGTACTTTATGCTTCGGGCGTTGACTTCTAAGGCCCTAACTATTCGATCTGGTGGAGCAACGCCCTCGAGTGAAGCCTAGGTTGCCCGGTACGTATAAATGACCATCACTTTCAAATTGGTTGCAATTATTCCTGTTATATGATGGAAAAACTGTTGTTTTTTTATTGCATTTTATGCTTCGGGCATTGACTTCTAAGGCCCTAACTATACAATCTGTTGGAGCAGCGCCCTAGGGTGAAGCCTAGGTTGCCCGGAAAGTAGAAATGACCATAACTTTCATACTGGTTGCAATTATTCGTTTTATATGATGGAAAAACTGTTGTATTTAAATCGTATTTTATGCTTCTGGCGTTGACTTCTCGGGCCCTAACTATTCCATCAGGTGGAACAACGCCCTAGGGTGAAGCCTAGGTCGCCCGGAACGTAGAAATGACCATAACTTTTACACTGGTAGCAATTATTCGTTTTATACAATGGAAAAACTGTTCTATTTATTTTGTATTTAATGCTTCGGCCGTTGGCTTCTAAGGCCCTAACTGTTTGACCTGGTGGAGCAACGCCCTATAGTGAAGCCTAGGTTGCCCGGTACGTAGAAATGACCATCACTTTCAAACTGGTTGCAATTATTCGTTTTATACGATGGAAAAGTTGTTGTATTTATATCGTATTTTATGCTTCTGGCGTTGACTTCTTAGGCCCTAACTATTCGATCTGGTGGAACAACGCCCTGGGGTAAAGCCCAGGTTGCGCGGAACGTAGAAATGACCATAACTTTGACACTGTTTGCAAATATACATTATATACGATGGAAAAGCTGTTGTATTTATATCGTATTTTATGCTTCTGGCGTTGACTTCTTCCAAACCCTAACTGTTCCGTCTGGTGGAACAACGCCCTGGGGTAAAGCCCAGGTTGCGCGGAACGTAGAAATGACCATAAGTTTCATACTGGTTGCAATTATTCGTTTTATACGATGGAAAAACTGTTCTATTTATTCTGTATTTTATTCTTCGGGCGTTGACTTCTAAGGCCCTAACTATCCGACCTGGTGGAGCAACGCCCTAGAGTGAAGCCTAGGTTGCCCGGAACGTAGAATTGGCCATCACTTTCAAACTGGTTGCAATTATTCCTGTTATATGATGGAAACACTGTTGTATTTTTATTGCATTTTATGCTTCGGGCGTTGACTTCTAAGGCCCTAACTATTCAATCTGTTGGAGCATCGCCCTAGGGTGAAGTGTAGGTTGCTCGGAAAGTAGAAATGACCGTAAGTTTCATACTGGTTGCAATTATTCGCTTTATACGATGGAAAATGTGTTGTATTTATATTGTATTTTATGCTTCTGGCGTTGACTTCTAAGGCCCTGGCTATTCGATCTAGTGGAGCAACGCCCTAGTGTGAAGCCTGGGTTGCCCGGAAGGTAGAAATGACCATAACCTTCAAACTGGTTGCAATTAACCATGTTATACGATGGAAAAACTGTTGTATTTTTATTGCATTTTATGCCTCGGGCATTGACTTCTAAGGCCCTAACTACGCAATCTGTTGGAGCAACGCGCTAGGGTGAAGCCTTGGTCCCCGGCAAGTAGAAATGACCATAACCTTCATACTGGTAGCAATTATTCGTTTTATATGATAGAAAAGCTGTTGTATTTATATCGTATTTTATGCTTCTGGCGTTGACTTCTAAGGACGTATCTATTCGATCTGGTGGAGCAATGCCCTAGAGTGACGCCTAGGGTGCTCGGAACGTAGAAATGACCATAACTTTCATACTGGTTCCAATTATTCGTTTTATATGATGGAAAACTGTTGTATTTATATTGTATTTTATGCTTCTGGCGTTGACTTCTAAGGCCCTAACTATTCAATCTGTTGGAGCATCGCCCTAGGGTAAAGTGTAGGTTGCTCGGAAAGTAGAAATGACCGTAAGTTTCATACTGGTTGCAATTATTCGCTTTATACGATGGAAAATGTGTTGTATTTATATTGTATTTTATGCTTCTGGCGTTGACTTCTAAGGCCCTGGCTATTCGATCTAGTGGAGCAACGCCCTAGTGTGAAGCCTGGGTTGCCCGGAAGGTAGAAATGACCATAACTTTCAAACTGGTTGCAATTAACCGTGTTATACGATGGAAAAACTGTTGTATTTTTATTGCATTTTATACCTCGGGCATTGACTTCTAAGGCCCTAACTACGCAATCTGTTGGAGCAACGCCCTAGGGTGAAGCCTTGGTCCCCGGCAAGTAGAAATGACCATAACCTTCATACTGGTTGCAATTATTCGTTTTATATGATGGAAAAACTGTTGTATTTATATTGTATTTTATGCTTTGGGCATTGACTTCTAAGGCCCTAACTATTCAATCTGTTGGAGCAACGCCCTAGGGTGAAGCCTAGGTTGCCCGGAAAGTAGAAATGACCATAACTTTCACACTGGTAGCAATTATTCGTTTTATGCAATGGAAAAACTGATCTATTTATTCTGTATTTTATGCTTCGGGCGTTGACTTCTAAGGCCCTAACTATTCGATCTGGTGGAGCAACGCCCTCGAGTGAAGCCTAGGTTGCCCGGTACGTATAAATGACCATCACTTTCAAATTGGTTGCAATTATTCCTGTTATATGATGGAAAAACTGTTGTATTTTTATTGCATTTTATGCTTCGGGCATTGACTTCTTGGGCCCTAACTATTCCATCAGGTGGAACAACGCCCTAGGGTGAAGCCTAGGTTGCCCGGAAAGTAGAAATGACCATAACTTTCACACTGGTAGCAATTATTCGTTTTATACGATGGAAAAGCTGTTGTATTTATATCGTATTTTATGCTTCTGGCGTTGACATCTAAGGGCCTAACTATTCGATCTGGTGCACCAGCGCCCTAGCGTGAAGCCTAGGTTGCTCGGAATGTAGAAATGACCATTACTTTCACACTGGTTGCAATCATTCGTTTTATACGATGGAAAAGCTGTTGTATTTATACTGTATTTTATGCCTCTGGCGTTGACTTCTAAGGACCTAGCTATTCGGTTTGGTGCAGCAACGCCCTAGAGTGGAGCCTAGCTTGCCCGGTACGTAGAAATGACCATTACTTTGACACTGTTTGCAAATATACATTATATACGATGGAAAAGCTGTTGTATTTATATCGTATTTTATGCTTCTGGCGTTGACTTCTTCCAAACCCTAACTATTCCGTCTGGTGGAACAACGCCCTGGGGTAAAGCCCAGGTTGCGCGGAACGTAGAAATGACCATAACTTTCACACTGGTAGCAATTATTCGGTTTATACGATGGAAAAACTGTTTTATTTATTTTGTATTTTATGCTTCTGGCGTTCACTTCTTAGGCCCTAACTATTCGATCTGGTGGAACAGCGGCCTAGGGTGAAGCCTAGGTCGCCCGGAACGTAGAAATGACCATAACTTTTACACTGGTAGCAATTATTCGTTTTATACAATGGAAAAACTGTTCTATTTATCTTGTATTTAATGCTTCGGGCGTTGGCTTCTAAGGCCCTAACTGTTTGAACTGGTGGAGCAACGCCCTATAGTGAAGCCTAGGTTGCGCGGTACGTAGAAATGACCATCACTTTCAAACTGGTTGCAATTATTCGTTTTATACGATGGAAAAGCTGTTGTATTTATATCGTATTTTATGCTTCTGGCGTTGACTTCTTGGGCCCTAACCATTCCATCAGGTGGAACAACGCCCTAGGGTGAAGCCTGGGTTGCCCGGTAAGTAGAAATGACCATAACTTTCACACTGGTAGCAATTATCGTTTTATACAATGGAAAAACTGTTCTATTTATTTTGCATTTTATGCTTTGGGCATTGTCTTCTAAGGCCCTAACTATTCAATCTGTTGGAGCAACGCCCTAGGGTGAAGCCTAGGTTGCCCGGAAAGTAGAAATGACCATAACTTTCATCCTGGTTGCAATTATTCGTTTTATATGATGGAAAAGCTGTGGCATCTTTATTGTGTTTTATTCATCTGGGGTTGACCTCTAAGGCCGTAGCTATTAGGTGTTGGTGGAGCAACGCCCTAGAGTGACGCCTAGGTTGCCCGGAACGTAGAAATGACCATTATTTTCACACTGGTTGCTATTATTCGTTTTATACAATGGAAAAACTGTTATATTTATATTGTATTTTATGCTTCTGGCGTTGACTTCTGAGGCCGTTGCTATTCGATGTGGTGGAAGAACGCCATAGAGTGAAGCCTAGGTAGCCCGGAACGTAGAAATGTCCATATCCTTCGTACTGTTTGCAATTATTCATTTTATACGATGGCAAAGCTGTTGTATTTATATTGTATTTTATGCTTCTGGCGTTGACTTCTTAGGCCCTAACTATTCGATCTGGTGGAGCAATGCCTCAGAGATAAGCCTAGGATGCCCGAAACGCCGAAATGATCATTACTATCACACTTGCTGCAATTATTCCTGTTATACGATGAAAAGACTGTTGTATTTTTATTGTATTTTATGCTTCAGTCGTAGACTTCTAAGGCCGTAGCTATTCGATATGTTGGAGCACCGCCCTAGAGTGAAGTCTAGGTTGCTCGGAAAGTAGAAATGACCACTACTTTCACACTGTTTGCAATTATTCATTAAATACGATGGAAATGCTGTTGTATGTATATCGTATTTTATGCTTCTGGCGTTGACTTCTAAGGACCTAACTATTCGATCTGGTGGAGCAACGCCCTAGAGTGAAGCCTAGGTTGCTCGGAATGTAGAAATGACCATAACTTTCACACTGGTTGCAATTATTCGTTTTATACGATGGAAAAACTGTTGCATCTTTGTCGTATTTTATGCTTCTGGCGTTGACTTCTTAGGCCGTAACTATCCGATCTGGTGGAGCAACGCCCTGGAGTGAAACCTAGGTTGCGCGGAAGGTAGCAATGACCATCACTTTTACACTGGTAGCAATTATTCGTTTTTTACAATGGAAAAACCGTTCTATTTATTTTGTGTTTTATGCTTCGGGCGTTGACTTCTAAGGCCCTAACTGTTTGATCTGGTGGAACAACGCCCTAGAGTGAAGCCTAGGTTGCCCGGAACGTAGAAATGACCATAACTTTCACACTGGTTGCTATTATTCGTTTTATACAATGGAAAAACTGTTATATTTATATTGTATTTTATGCTTCTGGCGTTGACTTCTGTGGCCGTTGCTATTCGATGTGGTGGAGCAATGCCTGAGAGATAGGTCTAGGGTGCCCGAAACGCCGAAATGATCATTACTATCACGCTTGTTGCAATTATTCCTGTTATACGATGAAAAGACAGTTGTATTTTTATTGTATTTTATGCTTCAGTCGTAGACATCTAAGGCCGTAGCTATTCGATATGTTGGAGCACTTCCCTAGCGTGAAGCCTAGGTTGCTCGGAACGTAGAAATGACCACTACTTTCACACTGTTTGCAATTATTCATTTAATACGATGGAAATGCTGTTGTATTTATATCGTATTTTATGCTTCGGGCGTAGACTTCTTAGGCCCTAACTGTTCGATCTGGTTGAACAACGCCCTAGGGTGACGCCTAGGTTGCCCGGATCGTAGAAATGACCATCACTTTCACACTGGTTGCTATTATTCGTTTTATACGACGTAAAAATGGTTATATTTATATTGTATTTTATGCTTCTGGCGTTGACTCCTAAGGTCCTATGTATTTGATCTGGTGGAGCATTACCTCAGAGTTATGTCAAGGATACCCGGAACGTATAAATGGCCATTACTTTCACAGTGGTTGCAATTATTCGTTTTATACGATGGAAAAGCTGTTGTATTTAATTTGTATTTTATGCTTCTGCCGTTGACCTCTTAGGCCCTAACTATTCGATCTGGTCGAGCAACGCCCTAGAGTGAAGCCTAGATTGCCCGGAACGTAGAGATGACAATTACCCTCACGCTTGTTGCAATTATTCCTGTTATGCGATGGAAAAAGTGTTGCACTTTTATTGTATTTTATGCGTCTTGCGTTGCTTTCTAAGGCAGTAGCTGTTCGATGTAGTGGAGCAACGACCTAGAGTGAAGCCTATGTTGCCCGGAACGTAGAAATGAAGAATTACTTTCACACTGGATGCAATTATTCCTGTTATACGATGTAAAAACAGTTGTATTTTTATTGTATTATATGCTTCTAGCGTTGACTTCTTAGGCCCTAGCTATTGGATCTGGTGGACCAACGCCCTATGGTGAAGCCTAGGTTGCCTGGAACGTAGAAATGACCATCACTTTCACACGGGTTGCAATTATTCCCGTTATAGGATGGAAAGGCTGTTGTATTTTTATTGTATTTTATACTTCAGGCGTTAACTTCTGAGGCCGTAGCTATTCGATGTGGTGGAAGAACGCCATGGAGTGAGGCCTAGGTTGCCCGGAACGTAGAAATGACCATAAGTTTCATACTGGTTGCAATTATTAGTTTTATACTTTGGAAAAACTGTCGTATTTATATTGTATTATGTGCTTCTGGCGTTGACTTCTAAGGCACTAACTATGCGATCTTGCGGAACAACGCCCTGGGGTGAAACCTAGGTTGCCCGGAACGTAGAATTGGCCGTCACTTTCAAACTGGTTGCAATTAATCCAGTTATACGATGGAAAAACTGTTGTATTTTTATTGCATTTTATGGTTCGGGCGTTGACTTCTAAGGCCCTAACTATTCAATCTGTTGGAGCATCGCCCTAGGGTGAAGCCTAGGTTGCTCGGAAAGTAGAAATGACCATAAGTTTCATACTGGTTGCAATTATTCGTTTTATACGATGGAAAATCTGTTGTATTTATATTGTATTTTATGCTTCTGGCGTTGACTTCTAAGGCACTAACTATTCGATCTGGTGGAGCAACGCCCTAGAGTGAATCCTAGGTTGCCCGGAACGTAGAATTGGCCATCACTTTCAAACTGGTTGCAATTAATCCAGTTATACGATGGAAAAACTGTTGTATTCCTATTTCATTTTATGCTTCTGGCGTTCACTTCTTAGGCTCTAACTATTCGATCTGGTGGAACAACGGCTTAGGGTGAAGCCTAGGTTGCCCGGAACGTAGAAATGGCCATAACTTTTACACTGGTAGCAATTATTCGTTTTATACAATGGAAAAACTGTTCTATTTATTTGGTATTTAATGCTTCGGGCGTTGGCTTCTAAGGCCCTAACTGTTTGATCTGGTGGAGCAACGCCCTAGAGTGAAGCCTAGGTTGCCTGGAACGTAGAAATGACCAACACTTTCACACGGGTTGCAATTATTCCGGTTATAGGATGGAAAGACTGTTGTATTTTTATTGTATTTTATACTTCAGGCGTTGACTTCTTAGGCCGTAACTATTCGGTCTGGTGGAGCAACGCCCTGGAGTGAAACCTAGGTTGCCCGGAACGTAGAATTGGCCATCACTTTCAAACTGGTTGCAATTATTCCTGATAGATGATGGAAACACTGTTGTATTTTTTTTGCATTTTATGGATCGGGCGTTGACTTCTAAGGCCCTAACTATTCAATCTGTTGGAGCAACGCCCTACGGTGAAGTCTAGGTTGCTCGGAAAGTCGAAATGACCATGAGTTTCATACTGGTTGCAATTATTCGTATTATACGATGGAAAAGCTGTTGTGTATATATTGTATTTTATGCATCTGGCGTTGTTTTCTAAGGCACTAACTATTCGATCTGGTGGAGCAACGCCCTAGTGTGCAGCCTAGGTTGCCCGGAACGTAGAATTGGCCATCACTTTCAAACTGGTTGCAATTATTCCTGTTATATGTTGGAAACACTGTTGTATTTTTTTTGCATTTTATGGTTCGGGCGTTGGCTTTTGAGGCCCTAACTATTCAATCTGTTGGAGCAACGCCCTAGGGTGAAGCCTAGGTTGCTCGGAAAGTAGAAATGACCATAAGTTCCATACTGGTTGCAATTACTCGTTTTATACAATGGAAAAACTGTTCTATTTATTTGGTATTTAATGCTTCGGGCGTTGGCTTCTAAGGCCCTAACTGTTTGATCTGGTGGAGTAACGCCCTAGAGTGAAGCCTAGGTTGCCCGGAACGAAGAAATGACCATAACATTCACACTGGCTGCTTTTATTCGTTTTATGCGATGGAAAAACTGATATATTTATATTGTATTTTATGCTTCTGTCGTTGACTTCTGAGGCCGTAGCGATTCGATGTGGTGGAAGAACGCCATAGAGTGAAGCCTAGGTTGCCCGGAATGTAGAAATGACCATAACTTTTACACTTGTAGCAATTATTCGTTTTATACAATGGAAAAACTGTTCTATTTATTTTGTATTTTATGCTTCGGGCGTTGACTTCTAAGGCCCTAACTGTTTGATCTGGTGGATCAACGCCCTAGAGCGAAGCCTAGGTTGCCCGGAACGTAGAATTGGCCATCACTTTTAAACTGGTAGCAATTATTCGTTTTATACAATGGAAAAGCTGTTCTATTTATTTGGTATTTAATGCTTCGGGCGTTGGCTTCTAAGGCCCTATCTGTTTGATCTGGTGTAGCAACGCCCTAGAGTGAAGCCGAGCTTGCCCGGAACGAAGAAATGACCATAACTTTCACACTGGCTGCTATTATTCGTTTTATACGATGGAAAAACTGATATATTTATATTGTACTTTATGCTTCTGGCGTTGACTTCTAAGGCCCTAGCTGTTCGTTCTAGTAGAGCAACGCCCTAAAGTGTAGCCTAGGTTGCCCGGAAAGGAGAAATGACCATCACTTTCAAACTGGTTGCAATTACTCCAGTTATACGATGGAAAAACTGTAGTATTTTTATTGCATTTTATGCTTCTGGCGTTCACTTCTTAGGCCCTAACTATTCGATCTGGTGGAACAACGGCTTACGGTGAAGCCTAGGTTGCCCGGAACGTAGAAATGACCATAACTTTTACACTGGTAGCAATTATTCGTTTTATACAATGGAAAAACTGTTCTATTTATTTGGTATTTAATGCTTCGGGCGTTGGCTTGTAAGGCCTTAACTGTTTGATCTGGTGGAGCAACGCCATAGAGTGAAGCCTAGGCTGCCCGGAACGAAGAAATGACCATAACTTTCACACTGGCCGCTATTATTCGTTTTATACGATGGAAAAACTGATATATTTATATTGTATTTTATGCTTCTGTCGTTGACTTCTTAGGCCCTAACTATTCGATCTGGTGGAACAACGCCCTAGAGTGAAGCCTACGTTGCCTGGAACGTAGAAATGACCATCACTTTCACACGGGTTGCAATTATTCCGGTTATAGGATGGAAAGACTGTTGTATTTTTATTGTATTTTATACATCAGGCGTTGACTTCTGAGGCCGTAGCTATTCGATGTGGTGGAAGAACGCCATAGAGTGAAGCCTAGGATGCCCGGAACGTAGAAATGGCCATCACTTTCAAACCGGTTGCAATTATTCCTGTTATATGATGGAAACACTGTTGTATTTATATTGTATTTTATGCCTCTGGCGTTGACTTCTAAGGCCGTAGCTATTAGATGTGGTGGAGCAACGCCCTAGAGAGACGCCTAGGGTGCTCGGAACGTAGAAATGACCATTACTTTCACACTGGTTGCAATTATTCGTATTATACGATGGAAAAGCTGTTGTATTTATATCGTATTTTATGCTTCTGGCGTTGACTTCTAAGGCACTAACTACTCGATCTGGTGGAGCAACGCCCTAGAGTGAATCCTAGGTTGCCCGGAGCGTAGAATTGGCCATCACTTTCAAACTGGTTGCAATTATTCCTGTTATATGATGGAAACACTGTTGTATTTTTATTGCATTTTATGCTTCGGGCGTTGACTTCTAAGGGCCTAACAATTCAATCTGTTGGAGCAACGCCCTAGGGTGAAGCCTAGGTTGCTCGGAAAGTAGAAATGACCATAAGTTTCATACTGGTTGCAATTATTCGTTTTATACGATGGAAAATCTGTTGTATTTATATTGTATTTTATGCTTCTGGCGTTGGCTTCTAAGGCACTAACTATTCGATCTGGTGGAGCAACGCCCTAGAGTGAATCCTAGGTTGCCGGGAACGTAGAATTGGCCATCACTTTCAAACTGGTTGCAATTAATCCAGTTATACGATGGAAAAACTGTTGTATTTTTATTGCATTTTATGCTTCTGGCGTTCACTTCTTAGGCCCTAACTATTCGAACTGGTGGAACAACGGCTTAGGGTGAAGCCTAGGTTGCCCGGAACGTAGAAATGACCATAACTTTTACACTGGTAGCAATTATTCGTTTTATACAATGAAAAAACTGTTGTATTTATATTGTATTTTATGCTTCTGGAGTTGACTTCTAAAGCACTAACTATTCGATCTGGTGGAGCAACGCCCTAGAGTGAATCCTAGGTTGCCCGGAACGTAGAATTGGCCATCACTTTCAAACTGGTTGCAATTATTCCTGTTATATGATGGAAACACTGTTGTATTTTTTTTGCATTTTATGGTTCGGGCGTTGGCTTCTGAGGCCCTAACTATTCAATCTGTTGGAGCAACGCCCTAGGGTGAAGCCTAGGTTGCTCGGAATGTAGAAATGACCATAAGTTTCATACTGGTTGCAATTATTCGTTTTATACAATGGAAAAACTGTTCTATTTATTTGGTATTTAATGCTTCGCGCGTTGGCTTCTAAGGCCCTAACTGTTTGATCTGGTGGAGCAACGCCCTAGAGTGAAGCCTAGGTTGCCCGGAACGAAGAAATGACCATAACTTTCACACTGGCTGCTATTATTCGTTTTATGCGATGGAAAAACTGATATATTTATATTGTATTTTATGCTTCTGTCGTTGACTTCTGAGGCCGTAGCTATTCGATGTGGTGGAAGAACGCCATAGAGTGAAGCCTAGGTTGCCCGGAATGTAGAAATGACCATAACTTTTCCACTGGTAGCAATTATTCGTTTTATACAATGGAAAAACTGTTCTATTTATTTTGTATTTGATGCTTCGGGCGTTGACTTCTAAGGCCCTAACTGTTTGATCAGGTGGAGCAACGCCCTAGAGTGAAGCCGAGGTTGCCCGGAACGAAGAAATGACCATAACTTTCACACTGGCTGCTATTATTCGTTTTATACGATGGAAAAACTGATATATTTATATTGTACTTTATGCTTCTGGCGTTGACTTCTAAGGCCCTAGCTGTTCGATCTAGTAGAGCAACGCCCTAGAGTGTAGCCTAGGTTGCCCGGAACGTAGAATTGGCCATCACTTTCAAACTGGTTGCAATTATTCCTGTTATATGATGGAAACACTGTTGTATTTTTTTTGCATTTTATGGTTCGGGCGTTGGCTTCTGAGGCCCTAACTATTCAATCTGTTGGAGCAACGCCCTAGGGTGAAGCCTAGGTTGCTCGGAATGTAGAAATGACCATAAGTTTCATACTGGTTGCAATTATTCGTTTTATACAATGGAAAAACTGTCCTATTTATTTGGTATTTAATGCTTCGGGCGTTGGCTTCTAAGGCCCTAACTGTTTGATCTGGTGGAGCAACGCCCTAGAGTGAATCCTAGGTTGCCCGGAACGTAGAAATGACCATCACTTTCACACGGGTTGCAATTATTCCTGTTATAGGATGGAGAGACTGTTATATTTATATTGTATTTTATGCTTCTGGCGTTCACTTCTTAGGCCCTAACTATTCGATCTGGTAGAACAACGCCGTAGAGTGAAGCCTAGGTTGCGCGGAACGTAGCAATGACCATAAGTTTCATACTGGTTTCAATTATTCGTTTTATACGATGGAAGCACTGTTGTATCTTTATTGCATTTTATGCTTCGGGCGTTGACTTCTAAGGCCCCATCTATTCAATCTGTTGGAGCAACGCCCTAGGGTGAAGCCTAGGTTGCTCGGAAAGCAGGAATGACCATCAGTTTCATACTGGTTGCAATTATTTGTTTTATACGATGGAAAAACTGTTGTATTTATATTGTGTTTTATGCTTCTGGCGTTGACTTCTAAGGCCCTAGCAATTCGATCTAGTGGAGCAACGCCCTAGAGTGAAGCCTAGGTTGCCCGGAAAGGAGAAATGACCATCACTTTCAAACTGGTTGCAATTAATCCTGTTATACATTGGAAAAACTGTTGAATTTTTGTTGCATTTTATGCTTCTGGCGTTCACTTCTTAGGCCCTAACTATTCGATCTGGTGGAACAACGGCATAGGGTGATGCCTAGCTTGCCCGGAACGTAGAAATGACCATTACCTTCACACTGTTTGCAATTATACCTTTTATACGATGGAAAAGTTGTTGTATTTATATCGTATTTTATGCTTCTGGCGTTTACTTCTAAAGACCTAACTATTCGATCTGGTGGAGCAACGGCCTAGAGTGAATCCTAGGTGCCTCGGAATGTAGAAATGACCATAACTTTCACACTGGTTGCAATTATTCGTTTTATACGATGCAAACGCTGTTGTATTTATATCGTATTTTATGCTTCTGGCGTTTACTTCTAAGCACCTAACTATTCGATCTGGTGGAGCAACGCCTCAGAGTTAAGTCTAGGATGCCCGAAACGTCGAAATGATCGTTACCTTCGCACTGGTTGCAATTAGTCATGCTTTACAATGGAAAGACTGTTGTATTTATACTGTATTTTATGCTTCTGGCGTTGACTTCTAAGGCCGTAGCTATTCGATGTGGTGGAGCTACGCCCTAGAGTGAAGCCTAGGTTGCCCGGAACGTAGAAATGCCCATTACTTTCATAATGGTTGCAATCATTAGTTTTATACGATGGAAAAACTGTTCTATTTATTTTGCATTTTATGCTTCGGGCATTGACTTCTAAGGCCCTAACTATTCGATCTGGTGGCGCAACGCCCTAGAGTGAAGCCTAGGTTGCCCGGAACGTACAAATGACCAGAACTTTCGCACTGGTTGCTATTATTCGTTTTATACGATGGAAAAACTGTTATATTTATATTGTATTTTATGCTTCTGGCGTTGACTTCTTAGGCCCTAACTTTTCGATTTGTTGGAACAACGCCCTAGAGTGAAGCCTAGGTTGCCCGGAACCTAGAAATGACCATCACTTTCACACTGGTCGCAATTATTCCTGTTATACGATGGAAAAGCTCTTGTATATTTAATGTATTTTATGCTTCGGGCGTTGACTTCTTTGGCCCTACCTATTCTATCTGGTGGAGCAACACCATACAGTCAAGCCTAGGTTGCCCGGAACGTAGAAATGAATATAACTTTCACACTGGTAGCAATTATTCGTTTTATACAATGGAAAAACTGTTCTATTTATTTTGTATTTTATGCTTCGGGCGTTGACTTCTATGGCCCGACCTATTCGATCTGGTGGAGCAGCGCCCTAGGGTGAAGCGTAGGTTGCCCGGAACGTAGAAATGACCATAACTTTCATACTGGTTGCAATTATTCGTTTTATACGATGGAAAAACTGTTGTATTTATATTGCATTTTATGATTCTGGCGTTGACTTCTTAGGTCCTAACTATTCGATCTGGTGGAACAACGCCCTAGAGTGAAGCCTAGGTTGCCCGGAACGTAGAAATGACCATCACTTTCAAACTGGTTGCAATTATTGCTGTTATATGATGGAAAAGCTGTTGTATTTTTATTGCATTTTATGCTTCGGGGAATGACTTATAAGGCCCTAACTATTCAATCTGTCGTAGCAACGC
Source organism: Calliopsis andreniformis (assembly GCF_051401765.1). Classification (NCBI taxonomy): domain Eukaryota; kingdom Metazoa; phylum Arthropoda; class Insecta; order Hymenoptera; family Andrenidae; genus Calliopsis; species Calliopsis andreniformis. The sequence continues at coordinate 1,528,325 of NW_027480460.1, read as the reverse complement.
CCTAGGGTGTAGCCTAGGTTGCCCGGAAAGTAGAAATGACCATAACTTTCATACTGGCTGCAATTATTCGTTTTATACGATGGAAAAACTGTTGTATTTATATTGTATTTTATGCTTCTGGCGCTGACTTCTAGGGTACTATCTATTCGATCTGGTGGAGTAGCGCCCTAGAGTGAAGCCTAGGTTGCCCGGAACGTAGAAATGACCATAACTTTCACACTGGTTGCAATTATTCATGCTGTACGATGGAAAAGCTGTTGTATTCATATCGTATTTTATGTCTCTGGCGTTGACTTCTAAGGCACTAACTATTCGATCTGGTGGAGCAACGCCCTAGAGCGAAGCCTAGGTTGCCGGAACGTAGAATTGGCCATCACTTTCAAACTGGTTGCAATTATTCCTGTTATATGATGGAAACACTGTTGTATTTTTATTGCATTTTATGCTTCGGGCGTTGACTTCTAAGGCCCTAACTATTCAATCTGTTGGAGCAACGCCCTAGGGTGAAGCCTAGCTTGCTCGGAAAGCAGAAATGACCATAAGTTTGATACTGGTTGCAATTATTCGTTTTATACGATGGAAAAGCTGTTGTACTTATATCGTATTTTATGCTTCTGGCGTTGGCTTCTTAGGCCGTAACTATTCGGTCTGGTGGAGCAACGCCATGGAGAGAAGCCTAGGTTGCCCGGAACGTAGAATTGGCCATCACTTTCAAACTGGTTGCAATTACTCCTGTTATATGATGGAAACACTGTTGTATTTTTTTTGCATATTATGGTTCGGGCGTTCACTTCTAAGGTCCTAACTATTGAATCTGTTGGAGCACCGCCCTAGGGTGAAGCCTAGCTTGCTCGGAAAGTAGAAATGACCATAAGTTTCATACTGGTTTCAATTATTCGTTTTATACGATGGAAAAACTGTTGTATTTATATTGTATTTTATGCTTCTGGCTCTGACTTCTAGGGTACTATCTATTCGATCTGGTGGAGTAGCGCCCTAGAGTGAAGCCTAGGTTGCCCGGAACGTAGAAATAACCATAACTTTCACACTGGTTGCAATTATTCATGCTATACGATGGAAAAGCTGTTGTATTCATATCGTATTTTATGTCTCTGGCGTTGACTTCTTAGGCCCTAACTATTCGATCTGGTGGAGCAATGCCATAGAGTGAAACGTAGGTTGCCCAGAACGTAGAAGTGACCATTACTTTCACACTGTTTGCAATTATTCATTTTATACGATGGAAAAGCTGTTGTATTTATAGTGTATTTTATGCTTCTGGCGTATACTTCTATGGACCTAACTATTCGATCTGGTGGAGCAACGCCCTAGAGTGGATCCCAGGTTACTCGGAATGTAGAAATGACCATAACTTTCACACTGGCAGCAATTATTCGTTTTATACGATGCAAACGCTGTTGTATTTATATCGTATTTTATGCTTCTGGCGTTGACTTCTAAGGCACTAACTATTCGATCTGGTAGAGCAACGCCCTAGAGTGAAGCCTAGGTTGCCCGGAACTTAGAATTGCCCATCACCTTCAAACTGGTCGCAATTATTCCTGTTATATGATGGAAACACTGTTGTATTTTTTTTGCATTTTATGGTTCGGGCGTAGACTTCTAAGGCCATAACTATTCAATCCGTGGGAGCAACGCCCTAGGGTGAAGCTTAGGTTGTTCGGAAAGTAGAAATGACCATAAGTTTCATACTGGTTGCAATTATTCGTTTTATACGATGGAAAAGCTGTTGTATTTATATTGTATTTTATGCTTCTGGCGTTGACTTCTAAGGCACTAACTATTCGGTCTGGTGGAGCAACGCCCTAGAGTGAAGCCTAGGTTGCCCGGAAGGTAGAATTGGCCATCACTTTCAAACTGGTTGCAATTATTCGTTTTATACGATGGAAAAACTGTTGTATTTATATTGTATTTTATGCTTCTGGCGTTGACTTCTAAGGCACTAACTATTCGATCTGGTGGAGCAGCGCCCTAGAATGAAGCCTACGTTGCCCGGAACGTAGAATTGGTCACTTTCAAACTGGCTGCAATTATTCCTGTTATATGATGGAAACACTGTTGTATTTTTATTGCATTTTATGCTTTGGGCGTTGACTTCTAAGGCCCTAACTATTCAATCTGTAGGAGCAACGCCCTAGGGTGAAGCCTAGCTTGCTCGGAAAGTAGAAATGACCATAAGTTTCATACTGGTTGCAGTTATTCGTTTTATACGATGGAAAAGCTGTTGTACTTATATCGTATTTTATGCTTCTGGCGTTGGCTTCTTAGGCCGTAACTATTCGGTCTGGTGGAGCAACGCCATGGAGAGAAGCCTAGGTTGCCCGGAGCGTAGAATTGGCCATCACTCTCAAACTGGTTGCAATTACTCCTGTTATATGATGGAAACACTGTTGTATTTTTTTTGCATTTTATGGTTCGGGCGTACACTTGTAAGGTCCTAACTATTGAATCTGTTGGAGCAGCGCCCTAGGGTGAAGCCTAGCTTGCTCGGAAAGTAGAAATGATCATAAGTTTCAAACTGTTTGCAATTATTCGTTTTATACGATGGAAACACTGTTGTATTTATATTGCATTTTATGCTTCGGGCGTTGACTTCTAAGGCCCTAACTATTCAATCTGTTGGAGCAACGCCCTAGGGTGAAACCTAGGTGGCTCGGAAAGTAGAAATGACCATCAGTTTCATACTGGTTGCAATTATTCGTTTTATACGATGGAAAAACTGTTGTATTTATATTGTATTTTATGCTTCTGGCGTTGACTTCTAAGGCCCTAGCTATTCGATCTGGTGGAGCAACGCCCTAGAGTGAAGCCTAGGTTGCCCGGAAAGGAGAAATGACCATCACTTTCAAACTGGTTGCAATTAATCCTGTTATACATTGGAAAAACTGTTGCATTTTTATTGCATTTTATGCTTCTGGCGTTCACTTCTTAGGCCCTAACTATTCGATCTGGTGGAACAACGGCCTAGGGTGAAGCATAGCATGCCCGGAACGTAGAAATGACCATTACCTTCACACTGTTTGCAATTATTCCTTTTATACGATGGAAAAGCTGTTGTATTTATATCGTATTTTATGCTTCTGGCGTTGACTTTTTAGGCCGTAACTATTCGGTCTGCTGGAGCAACGCCCTGGTGTGAAACCTAGGTTGCCCGGAACGTAGAATTGACCATCACTTTCAAACTGGTTGCAATTATTGCTGTTATATGATGGAAACACTGTTGTATTTTTTTTGCATTTTATGGTTCGGGCGTTGACTTCTAAGGCCCTAGCTATTCGATCAGGTGGAGCAACGCCCTAGAGTGAAGCCTAGGTTTCCCGGAAAGGAGAAATGACCATCACTTTCAAACTGGTTGCAATTAATCCTGTTATACATTGGAAAAACTGTTGCATTTTTATTGCATTTTATGCTTCAGGCGTTCACTTCTTAGGCCCTAACTATTCGATCTGGTGGAACAACGGCCTAGGGTGAAGCATAGCATGGCCGGAACGTAGAAATGACCATAACTTTCATACTGGCTGCAATTATTCGTTTTATACGATGGAAAAACTGTTGTATTTATATTGTATTTTATGCTTCTGGCGCTGACTTCTAGGGTACTATCTATTCGATCTGGTGGAGTAGCGCCCTAGAGTGAAGCCTAGGTTGCCCGGAACGTAGAAATGACCATAACTTTCACACTGGTTGCAATTATTCATGCTATACGATGGAAAAGCTGTTGTATTCATATCGTATTTTATGTCTCTGGCGTTGACTTCTTAGGCCCTAACTATTCGATCTGGTGGAGCAATGCCATAGAGTGAAACGTAGGTTGCCCAGAACGTAGAAGTGACCATTATTTTCACACTGTTTGCAATTATTCATTTTATACGATGGAAAAGCTGTTGTATTTATATTGTATTTTATGCTTCTGGCGTATACTTCTATGGACCTAACTATTCGATCTGGTGGAGCAACGCCCTAGAGTGGATCCCAGGTTACTCGGAATGTAGAAATGACCATAACTTTCACACTGGCAGCAATTATTCGTTTTATACGATGCAAACGCTGTTGTATTTATATCGTATTTTATGCTTCTGGCGTTGACTTCTAAGGCACTAACTATTCGATCTGGTAGAGCAACGCCCTAGAGTGAAGCCTAGGTTGCCCGGAACTTAGAATTGCCCATCACCTTCAAACTGGTCGCAATTATTCCTGTTATATGATGGAAACACTGTTGTATTTTTTTTGCATTTTATGGTTCGGGCGTAGACTTCTAAGGCCATAACTATTCAATCTGTGGGAGCAACGCCCTAGGGTGAAGCTTAGGTTGTTCGGAAAGTAGAAATGACCATAAGTTTCATACTGGTTGCAATTATTCGTTTTATACGATGGAAAAGCTGTTGTATTTATATTGTATTTTATGCTTCTGGCGTTGACTTCTAAGGCACTAACTATTCGTTCTGGTGGAGCAACGCCCTAGAGTGAAGCCTAGGTTGCCCGAAAGGTAGAATTGGCCATCACTTTCAAACTGGTTGCAATTATTCGTTTTATACGATGGAAAAACTGTTGTATTTATATTGTATTTTATGCTTCTGGCGTTGACTTCTAAGGCACTAACTATTCGATCTGGTGGAGCAGCGCACTAGAATGAAGCCTACGTTGCCCGGAACGTAGAATTGGTCATCACTTTCAAACTGGTTGCAATTATTCCTGTTATATGATGGAAACACTGTTGTATTTTTATTGCATTTTATGCTTTGGGCGTTGACTTCTAAGGCCCTAACTATTCAATCTGTAGGAGCAACGCCCTAGGGTGAAGCCTAGCTTGCTCGGAAAGTAGAAATGACCATAAGTTTCATACTGGTTGCAGTTATTCGTTTTATACGATGGAAAAGCTGTTGTACTTATATCGTATTTTATGCTTCTGGCGTTGGCTTCTTAGGCCGTAACTATTCGGTCTGGTGGAGCAACGCCATGGAGAGAAGCCTAGGTTGCCCGGAGCGTAGAATTGGCCATCACTTTCAAACTGGTTGCAATTACTCCTGTTATATGATGGAAACACTGTTGTATTTTTTTTGCATTTTATGGTTCGGGCGTTCACTTGTAAGGTCCTAACTAATGAATCTGTTGGAGCAGCGCCCTAGGGTGAAGCCTAGCTTGCTCGGAAAGTAGAAATGATCATAAGTTTCAAACTGCTTGCAATTATTCGTTTTATACGATGGAAACACTGTTGTATTTATATTGCATTTTATGCTTCGGGCGTTGACTTCTAAGGCCCTAACTATTCAATCTGTTGGAGCAACGCCCTAGGGTGAAACCTAGGTGGCTCGGAAAGTAGAAATGACCATTAGTTTCATACTGGTTGCAATTATTCGTTTTATACGATGGAAAAACTGTTGTATTTATATTGTATTTTATGCTTCTGGCGTTGACTTCTAAGGCCCTAGCTATTCGATCTGGTGGAGCAACGCCCTAGAGTGAAGCCTAGGTTGCCCGGAAAGCAGAAATGACCATCACTTTCAAACTGGTTGCAATCATTCGTTTTATACGATGCAAAAACTGTTGTATTTATATCGTATTTTATGCTTCTGGCGTTGACTTCTAAGGCACTAACTATTCGATCTGGTGGAGCAACGCAATAGAGTGATGCCTAGGTTGCCCGGAACGTAGAATTGGCCATCACTTTCAAACTGGTTGTAATTATTCCTGTTATATGATGGCAACACTGTTGTATTTTTTTTGCGTTTTATGGTACGGGCGTTGACTTCCAAGGCCCTAGCTATTCAGTCTGTTGGAACAACGCCCTAGGGTGAAGCCCAGCTTGCTCGGAAAGTAGAAATGACCATAAGTTTCATACTGGTTGCAATTATTCGTTTTATACGGTGGAAAAGCTGTTGTATTTATATTGTATTTTATGCTTCTGGCGTTGACTTCTAAGGCACTAACTATTCGATCTGGTGGAGCAACGCCCTAGAGTGAAGCCTAGGTTGCCCGGAAAGCAGAAATGACCATAAGTTTCATACTGGTTGCAATTATTCGTTTTTTACGATGGAAAAACTGTTGTATGTATATTGTATTTTATGCTTCTGGCGTTGACTTCTAAGGCACTAACTATTCGATCTGGTGGAGCAACGCCCTAGAGCGAAGCCTAGGTTGCCCGGAACGTAGAATTGGCCATCACTTTCAAACTGGTTGCAATTATTCCTGTTATATGATGGAAACACTGTTGTATTTTTGCTGCATTTGATGCTTCGGGTGTTGACTTCTAAGGCCCTGACTATTCAATCTGTTGCAGGAACGCCCTAGGGTGAAGCCTAGCTTGCTCGGAAAGTAGAAATGACCATAAGTTTCATACTGGTTGCAATTACTCGTTTTATACGATGGAAAAGCTGTTGCATTTATATCGTATTTTATGTTTCTGGCGTTGACTTCTTGGGCCGTAACTATTCGGTCTGGTAGAGCAACGCCCTGGAGTGAAACCTAGGTTGCCCGGAACGTAGAATTGGCCATCACTTTCAAACTGGTTGCAATCACTCCTGTTATATGATGGAAACACTGTTGTATTTTTTTTGCATTTTATGGTTCGGGCGTTGACTTCTAAGGCCCTAACTATTCAATCCGTTGGAGCAACGCCCTAGGGTGAAGCCTAGGTTGCTCGGAAAGTAGAAATGACCATAAGTTTCATACTGGTTGCAATTATTTGTTTTATACGATGGAAAAACTGTTGTATTTATATTGTATATTATGCTTCAGGCGTTGACTTCTAAGGCACTGACTATTCGATCTGGTGGAGCAACGCCCTAGTGTGAAGCCTAGGTTGCCCGGAATGTAGAATTGGCCATCACTTTCAAACTGGTTGCAATTATTCCTGTTATATGATGGAAGCACTGTTCTATTTTTTTTGCATTTTATGGTTCGGGCGTTGACTTCTAAGGCCCCATCTATTCAATCTGTTGGAGCAACGCCCTAGGGTGAAGCCTAGGTTGCTCGGAAAGCAGGAATGACCATCAGTTTCATACTGGTTGCAATTATTTGTTTTATACGATGGAAAAACTGTTGTATTTATATTGTGTTTTATGCTTCTGGCGTTGACTTCTAAGGCCCTAGCAATTCGATCTAGTGGAGCAACGCCCTAGAGTGAAGCCTAGGTTGCCCGGAAAGGAGAAATGACCATCACTTTCAAACTGGTTGCAATTAATCCTGTTATACATTGGAAAAACTGTTGAATTTTTGTTGCATTTTATGCTTCTGGCGTTCACTTCTTAGGCCCTAACTATTCGATCTGGTGGAACAACGGCATAGGGTGATGCCTAGCTTGCCCGGAACGTAGAAATGACCATTACCTTCACACTGTTTGCAATTATACCTTTTATACGATGGAAAAGTTGTTGTATTTATATCGTATTTTATGCTTCTGGCGTTTACTTCTAAAGACCTAACTATTCGATCTGGTGGAGCAACGGCCTAGAGTGAATCCTAGGTGCCTCGGAATGTAGAAATGACCATAACTTTCACACTGGTTGCAATTATTCGTTTTATACGATGCAAACGCTGTTGTATTTATATCGTATTTTATGCTTCTGGCGTTTACTTCTAAGCACCTAACTATTCGATCTGGTGGAGCAACGCCTCAGAGTTAAGTCTAGGATGCCCGAAACGTCGAAATGATCGTTACCTTCGCACTGGTTGCAATTAGTCATGCTTTACAATGGAAAGACTGTTGTATTTATACTGTATTTTATGCTTCTGGCGTTGACTTCTAAGGCCGTAGCTATTCGATGTGGTGGAGCTACTCCCTAGAGTGAAGCCTAGGTTGCCCGGAACGTAGAAATGCCCATTACTTTCATAATGGTTGCAATCATTAGTTTTATACGATGGAAAAACTGTTCTATTTATTTTGCATTTTATGCTTCGGGCATTGACTTCTAAGGCCCTAACTATTCGATCTGGTGGCGCAACGCCCTAGAGTGAAGCCTAGGTTGCCCGGAACGTACAAATGACCAGAACTTTCGCACTGGTTGCTATTATTCGTTTTATACGATGGAAAAACTGTTATATTTATATTGTATTTTATGCTTCTGGCGTTGACTTCTTAGGCCCTAACTTTTCGATTTGTTGGAACAACGCCCTAGAGTGAAGCCTAGGTTGCCCGGAACCTAGAAATGACCATCACTTTCACACTGGTCGCAATTATTCCTGTTATACGATGGAAAAGCTCTTGTATATTTAATGTATTTTATGCTTCGGGCGTTGACTTCTTTGGCCCTACCTATTCTATCTGGTGGAGCAACACCCTACAGTCAAGCCTAGGTTGCCCGGAACGTAGAAATGAATATAACTTTCACACTGGTAGCAATTATTCGTTTTATACAATGGAAAAACTGTTCTATTTATTTTGTATTTTATGCTTCGGGCGTTGACTTCTATGGCCCGACCTATTCGATCTGGTGGAGCAGCGCCCTAGGGTGAAGCGTAGGTTGCCCGGAACGTAGAAATGACCATAACTTTCATACTGGTTGCAATTATTCGTTTTATACGATGGAAAAACTGTTGTATTTATATTGCATTTTATGATTCTGGCGTTGACTTCTTAGGTCCTAACTATTCGATCTGGTGGAGCAACGCCCTAGAGTGAAGCCTAGGTTGCCCGGAACGTAGAAATGACCATCACTTTCAAACTGGTTGCAATTATTGCTGTTATATGATGGAAAAGCTGTTGTATTTTTATTGCATTTTATGCTTCGGGGAATGACTTATAAGGCCCTAACTATTCAATCTGTCGTAGCAACGCCCTAGGGTGTAGCCTAGGTTGCCCGGAAAGTAGAAATGACCATAACTTTCATACTGGCTGCAATTATTCGTTTTATACGATGGAAAAACTGTTGTATTTATATTGTATTTTATGCTTCTGGCGCTGACTTCTAGGGTACTATCTATTCGATCTGGTGGAGTAGCGCCCTAGAGTGAAGCCTAGGTTGCCCGGAACGTAGAAATGACCATAACTTTCACACTGGTTGCAATTATTCATGCTGTACGATGGAAAAGCTGTTGTATTCATATCGTATTTTATGTCTCTGGCGTTGACTTCTAAGGCACTAACTATTCGATCTGGTGGAGCAACGCCCTAGAGTGAAGCCTAGGTTGCCGGAACGTAGAATTGGCCATCACTTTCAAACTGGTTGCAATTATTCCTGTTATATGATGGAAACACTGTTGTATTTTTATTGCATTTTATGCTTCGGGCGTTGACTTCTAAGGCCCTAACTATTCAATCTGTTGGAGCAACGCCCTAGGGTGAAGCCTAGCTTGCTCGGAAAGCAGAAATGACCATAAGTTTGATACTGGTTGCAATTACTCGTTTTATACGATGGAAAAGCTGTTGTACTTATATCGTATTTTATGCTTCTGGCGTTGGCTTCTTAGGCCGTAACTATTCGGTCTGGTGGAGCAACGCCATGGAGAGAAGCCTAGGTTGCCCGGAACGTAGAATTGGCCATCACTTTCAAACTGGTTGCAATTACTCCTGTTATATGATGGAAACACTGTTGTATTTTTTTTGCATATTATGGTTCGGGCGTTCACTTCTAAGGTCCTAACTATTGAATCTGTTGGAGCACCGCCCTAGGGTGAAGCCTAGCTTGCTCGGAAAGTAGAAATGACCATAAGTTTCATACTGGTTTCAATTATTCGTTTTATACGATGGAAAAACTGTTGTATTTATATTGTATTTTATGCTTCTGGCTCTGACTTCTAGGGTACTATCTATTCGATCTGGTGGAGTAGCGCCCTAGAGTGAAGCCTAGGTTGCCCGGAACGTAGAAATGACCATAACTTTCACACTGGTTGCAATTATTCATGCTATACGATGGAAAAGCTGTTGTATTCATATCGTATTTTATGTCTCTGGCGTTGACTTCTTAGGCCCTAACTATTCGATCTGGTGGAGCAATGCCATAGAGTGAAACGTAGGTTGCCCAGAACGTAGAAGTGACCATTACTTTCACACTGTTTGCAATTATTCATTTTATACGATGGAAAAGCTGTTGTATTTATAGTGTATTTTATGCTTCTGGCGTATACTTCTATGGACCTAACTATTCGATCTGGTGGAGCAACGCCCTAGAGTGGATCCCAGGTTACTCGGAATGTAGAAATGACCATAACTTTCACACTGGCAGCAATTATTCGTTTTATACGATGCAAACGCTGTTGTATTTATATCGTATTTTATGCTTCTGGCGTTGACTTCTAAGGCACTAACTATTCGATCTGGTAGAGCAACGCCCTAGAGTGAAGCCTAGGTTGCCCGGAACTTAGAATTGCCCATCACCTTCAAACTGGTCGCAATTATTCCTGTTATATGATGGAAACACTGTTGTATTTTTTTTGCATTTTATGGTTCGGGCGTAGACTTCTAAGGCCATAACTATTCAATCTGTGGGAGCAACGCCCTAGGGTGAAGCTTAGGTTGTTCGGAAAGTAGAAATGACCATAAGTTTCATACTGGTTGCAATTATTCGTTTTATACGATGGAAAAGCTGTTGTATTTATATTGTATTTTATGCTTCTGGCGTTGACTTCTAAGGCACTAACTATTCGGTCTGGTGGAGCAACGCCCTAGAGTGAAGCCTAGGTTGCCCGGAAGGTAGAATTGGCCATCACTTTCAAACTGGTTGCAATTATTCGTTTTATACGATGGAAAAACTGTTGTATTTATATTGTATTTTATGCTTCTGGCGTTGACTTCTAAGGCACTAACTATTCGATCTGGTGGAGCAGCGCCCTAGAATGAAGCCTACGTTGCCCGGAACGTAGAATTGGTCATCACTTTCAAACTGGCTGCAATTATTCCTGTTATATGATGGAAACACTGTTGTATTTTTATTGCATTTTATGCTTTGGGCGTTGACTTCTAAGGCCCTAACTATTCAATCTGTAGGAGCAACGCCCTAGGGTGAAGCCTAGCTTGCTCGGAAAGTAGAAATGACCATAAGTTTCATACTGGTTGCAGTTATTCGTTTTATACGATGGAAAAGCTGTTGTACTTATATCGTATTTTATGCTTCTGGCGTTGGCTTCTTAGGCCGTAACTATTCGGTCTGGTGGAGCAACGCCATGGAGAGAAGCCTAGGTTGCCCGGAGCGTAGAATTGGCCATCACTTTCAAACTGGTTGCAATTACTCCTGTTATATGATGGAAACACTGTTGTATTTTTTTTGCATTTTATGGTTCGGGCGTTCACTTGTAAGGTCCTAACTATTGAATCTGTTGGAGCAGCGCCCTAGGGTGAAGCCTAGCTTGCTCGGAAAGTAGAAATGATCATAAGTTTCAAACTGCTTGCAATTATTCGTTTTATACGATGGAAACACTGTTGTATTTATATTGCATTTTATGCTTCGGGCGTTGACTTCTAAGGCCCTAACTATTCAATCTGTTGGAGCAACGCCCTAGGGTGAAACCTAGGTGGCTCGGAAAGTAGAAATGACCATCAGTTTCATACTGGTTGCAATTATTCGTTTTATACGACGGAAAAACTGTTGTATTTATATTGTATTTTATGCTTCTGGCGTTGACTTCTAAGGCCCTAGCTATTCGATCTGGTGGAGCAACGCCCTAGAGTGAAGCCTAGGTTGCCCGGAAAGGAGAAATGACCATCACTTTCAAACTGGTTGCAATTAATCCTGTTATACATTGGAAAAACTGTTGCATTTTTATTGCATTTTATGCTTCTGGCGTTCACTTCTTAGGCCCTAACTATTCGATCTGGTGGAACAACGGCCTAGGGTGAAGCATAGCATGCCCGGAACGTAGAAATGACCATTACCTTCACACTGTTTGCAATTATTCCTTTTATACGATGGAAAAGCTGTTGTATTTATATCGTATTTTATGCTTCTGGCGTTGACTTTTTAGGCCGTAACTATTCGGTCTGCTGGAGCAACGCCCTGGTGTGAAACCTAGGTTGCCCGGAACGTAGAATTGACCATCACTTTCAAACTGGTTGCAATTATTGCTGTTATATGATGGAAACACTGTTGTATTTTTTTTGCATTTTATGGTTCGGGCGTTGACTTCTAAGGCCCTAGCTATTCGATCTGGTGGAGCAACGCCCTAGAGTGAAGCCTAGGCTTCCCGGAAAGGAGAAATGACCATCACTTTCAAACTGGTTGCAATTAATCCTGTTATACATTGGAAAAACTGTTGCATTTTTATTGCATTTTATGCTTCTGGCGTTCACTTCTTAGGCCCTAACTATTCGATCTGGTGGAACAACGGCCTAGGGTGAAGCATAGCATGCCCGGAACGTAGAAATGACCATAACTTTCATACTGGCTGCAATTATTCGTTTTATACGATGGAAAAACTGTTGTATTTATATTGTATTTTATGCTTCTGGCGCTGACTTCTAGGGTACTATCTATTCGATCTGGTGGAGTAGCGCCCTAGAGTGAAGCCTAGGTTGCCCGGAACGTAGAAATGACCATAACTTTCACACTGGTTGCAATTATTCATGCTATACGATGGAAAAGCTGTTGTATTCATATCGTATTTTATGTCTCTGGCGTTGACTTCTTAGGCCCTAACTATTCGATCTGGTGGAGCAATGCCATAGAGTGAAACGTAGGTTGCCCAGAACGTAGAAGTGACCATTATTTTCACACTGTTTGCAATTATTCATTTTATACGATGGAAAAGCTGTTGTATTTATATTGTATTTTATGCTTCTGGCGTATACTTCTACGGACCTAACTATTCGATCTGGTGGAGCAACGCCCTAGAGTGGATCCCAGGTTACTCGGAATGTAGAAATGACCATAACTTTCACACTGGCAGCAATTATTCGTTTTATACGATGCAAACGCTGTTGTATTTATATCGTATTTTATGCTTCTGGCGTTGACTTCTAAGGCACTAACTATTCGATCTGGTAGAGCAACGCCCTAGAGTGAAGCCTAGGTTGCCCGGAACTTAGAATTGCCCATCACCTTCAAACTGGTCGCAATTATTCCTGTTATATGATGGAAACACTGTTGTATTTTTTTTGCATTTTATGGTTCGGGCGTAGACTTCTAAGGCCATAACTATTCAATCTGTGGGAGCAACGCCCTAGGGTGAAGCTTAGGTTGTTCGGAAAGTAGAAATGACCATAAGTTTCATACTGGTTGCAATTATTCGTTTTATACGATGGAAAAGCTGTTGTATTTATATTGTATTTTATGCTTCTGGCGTTGACTTCTAAGGCACTAACTATTCGTTCTGGTGGAGCAACGCCCTAGAGTGAAGCCTAGGTTGCCCGGAAGGTAGAATTGGCCATCACTTTCAAACTGGTTGCAATTATTCGTTTTATACGATGGAAAAACTGTTGTATTTATATTGTATTTTATGCTTCTGGCGTTGACTTCTAAGGCACTAACTATTCGATCTGGTGGAGCAGCGCACTAGAATGAAGCCTACGTTGCCCGGAACGTAGAATTGGTCATCACTTTCAAACTGGTTGCAATTATTCCTGTTATATGATGGAAACACTGTTGTATTTTTATTGCATTTTATGCTTTGGGCGTTGACTTCTAAGGCCCTAACTATTCAATCTGTAGGAGCAACGCCCTAGGGTGAAGCCTAGCTTGCTCGGAAAGTAGAAATGACCATAAGTTTCATACTGGTTGCAGTTATTCGTTTTATACGATGGAAAAGCTGTTGTACTTATATCGTATTTTATGCTTCTGGCGTTGGCTTCTTAGGCCGTAACTATTCGGTCTGGTGGAGCAACGCCATGGAGAGAAGCCTAGGTTGCCCGGAGCGTAGAATTGGCCATCACTTTCAAACTGGTTGCAATTACTCCTGTTATATGATGGAAACACTGTTGTATTTTTTTTGCATTTTATGGTTCGGGCGTTCACTTGTAAGGTCCTAACTATTGAATCTGTTGGAGCAGCGCCCTAGGGTGAAGCCTAGCTTGCTCGGAAAGTAGAAATGATCATAAGTTTCAAACTGCTTGCAATTATTCGTTTTATACGATGGAAACACTGTTGTATTTATATTGCATTTTATGCTTCGGGCGTTGACTTCTAAGGCCCTAACTATTCAATCTGTTGGAGCAACGCCCTAGGGTGAAACCTAGGTGGCTCGGAAAGTAGAAATGACCATTAGTTTCATACTGGTTGCAATTATTCGTTTTATACGATGGAAAAACTGTTGTATTTATATTGTATTTTATGCTTCTGGCGTTGACTTCTAAGGCCCTAGCTATTCGATCTGGTGGAGCAACGCCCTAGAGTGAAGCCTAGGTTGCCCGGAAAGCAGAAATGACCATCACTTTCAAACTGGTTGCAATCATTCGTTTTATACTATGCAAAAACTGTTGTATTTATATCGTATTTTATGCTTCTGGCGTTGACTTCTAAGGCACTAACTATTCGATCTGGTGGAGCAACGCAATAGAGTGATGCCTAGGTTGCCCGGAACGTAGAATTGGCCATCACTTTCAAACTGGTTGTAATTATTCCTGTTATATGATGGCAACACTGTTGTATTTTTTTTGCGTTTTATGGTACGGGCGTTGACTTCCAAGGCCCTAGCTATTCAATCTGTTGGAGCAACGCCCTAGGGTGAAGCCCAGCTTGCTCGGAAAGTAGAAATGACCATAAGTTTCATACTGGTTGCAATTATTCGTTTTATACGGTGGAAAAGCTGTTGTATTTATATTGTATTTTATGCTTCTGGCGTTGACTTCTAAGGCACTAACTATTCGATCTGGTGGAGCAACGCCCTAGAGTGAAGCCTAGGTTGCCCGGAAAGCAGAAATGACCATAAGTTTCATACTGGTTGCAATTATTCGTTTTTTACGATGGAAAAACTGTTGTATGTATATTGTATTTTATGCTTCTGGCGTTGACTTCTAAGGCACTAACTATTCGATCTGGTGGAGCAACGCCCTAGAGCGAAGCCTAGGTTGCCCGGAACGTAGAATTGGCCATCACTTTCAAACTGGTTGCAATTATTCCTGTTATATGATGGAAACACTGTTGTATTTTTGCTGCATTTGATGCTTCGGGTGTTGACTTCTAAGGCCCTGACTATTCAATCTGTTGCAGGAACGCCCTAGGGTGAAGCCTAGCTTGCTCGGAAAGTAGAAATGACCATAAGTTTCATACTGGTTGCAATTACTCGTTTTATACGATGGAAAAGCTGTTGCATTTATATCGTATTTTATGTTTCTGGCGTTGACTTCTTGGGCCGTAACTATTCGGTCTGGTAGAGCAACGCCCTGGAGTGAAACCTAGGTTGCCCGGAACGTAGAATTGGCCATCACTTTCAAACTGGTTGCAATCACTCCTGTTATATGATGGAAACACTGTTGTATTTTTTTTGCATTTTATGGTTCGGGCGTTGACTTCTAAGGCCCTAACTATTCAATCCGTTGGAGCAACGCCCTAGGGTGAAGCCTAGGTTGCTCGGAAAGTAGAAATGACCATAAGTTTCATACTGGTTGCAATTATTTGTTTTATACGATGGAAAAACTGTTGTATTTATATTGTATATTATGCTTCAGGCGTTGACTTCTAAGGCACTGACTATTCGATCTGGTGGAGCAACGCCCTAGTGTGAAGCCTAGGTTGCCCGGAATGTAGAATTGGCCATCACTTTCAAACTGGTTGCAATTATTCCTGTTATATGATGGAAGCACTGTTCTATTTTTTTTGCATTTTATGGTTCGGGCGTTGACTTTTAAGGCCCTAACTATTCAATCTGCTGGAGCAACGCCCTAGGGGGAAGCCTAGGTTGCTCGGAAAGTAGAAATGACCATAGGTTTCATACTGGTTGGAATTATTCGTTTTATACGATGGAGAAGCTGTTGTATTTATATTGTATTTTATGCTTCTGGAGTTGACTTCTAAGGCACTAACTATTCGGTCTGGTGGAGCAACGCCCTGGAGTGAAACCTAGGTTGCCCGGAACGTAGAATTGGCCATCACTTTCAATCTGGATGCAATTATTCCTGTTATATGATGGAAACACTGTTGTATTTTTTTTGCATTTTATGGTTCGGGCGATGACTTCTAAGGCCCTAACTATTCAATCCGTTGGAGCAACGCCCTAGGGTGAAGCCTAGGTTGCTCGGAAAGTAGAATTGGCCATCACTTTCAAACTGGTTGCTATTATTCCTGTTATATGATGGAAACACTGCTGTATTTTTTTTGCATTTTATGGTTCGGGCGTTGACTTCTAAGGTCCTAACTATTCAATCTGTTGGAGCAACGCCCTAGGGTGAAGCCTAGGTTGCTCGGAAAGTAGAAATGACCATAAGTTTCATACTGGTTGCAATTATTCGTTTTATACGATGGAAAAACTGTTGTATTTATATTGTATTTTATGCTTCTGGCGCTGACTTCTAAGACACTAGCTATTCGATCTGGTGGAACAACGCCCTAGAGTGAGGCCTCGGTTGCCCGGAACGTAGAATTGGCAATAACTTGCAAACTGGTTGCAATTATTCCTGTTATATGATGGATACACTGTTGTATTTTTATTGCATTTTATGCTTCGGGCGTTGACTTGTAATGCCCCAACTATTCAATCTGTTGGACCAACGCCCTAGGGTGAAGCCTAGCTTGCTCGGAATGTAGAGATGACCATAAGTTTCATACTGGTTGCAATTATTCGTTTTATACGATGGAAAAGCTGTTGTATTTATATCGCATTTTATGCTTCTGGCGTTGACTTCTAAGGCGCTATCTTTTCGATCTGGTGGAGCAACGCCCTAGAGCGAAGCCTAGGTTGCCCGGAACGTTGAATTGGCCATCACTTTCAAACTGGTTGCAATTATTCCTGTTATATGATGGAAACACTGTTGTATTTTTGCTGCATTTGATGCTTCGGGTGTTGACTTCTAAGGCCCTGACTATTCAATCTGTTGCAGGAACGCCCTAGGGTGAAGCCTAGCTTGCTCGGAAAGTAGAAATGACCATAAGTTTCATACTGGTTGCAATTACTCGTTTTATACGATGGAAAAGCTGTTGCATTTATATCGTATTTTATGTTTCTGGCGTTGACTTCTTGGGCCGTAACTATTCGGTCTGGTAGAGCAACGCCCTGGAGTGAAACCTAGGTTGCCCGGAACGTAGAATTGGCCATCACTTTCAAACTGGTTGCAATCACTCCTGTTATATGATGGAAACACTGTTGTATTTTTTTTGCATTTTATGGTTCGGGCGTTGACTTCTAAGGCCCTAACTATTCAATCCGTTGGAGCAACGCCCTAGGGTGAAGCCTAGGTTGCTCGGAAAGTAGAAATGACCATAAGTTTCATACTGGTTGCAATTATTTGTTTTATACGATGGAAAAACTGTTGTATTTATATTGTATATTATGCTTCAGGCGTTGACTTCTAAGGCACTGACTATTCGATCTGGTGGAGCAACGCCCTAGTGTGAAGCCTAGGTTGCCCGGAATGTAGAATTGGCCATCACTTTCAAACTGGTTGCAATTATTCCTGTTATATGATGGAAGCACTGTTCTATTTTTTTTGCATTTTATGGTTCGGGCGTTGACTTTTAAGGCCCTAACTATTCAATCTGCTGGAGCAACGCCCTAGGGGGAAGCCTAGGTTGCTCGGAAAGTAGAAATGACCATAGGTTTCATACTGGTTGGAATTATTCGTTTTATACGATGGAGAAGCTGTTGTATTTATATTGTATTTTATGCTTCTGGAGTTGACTTCTAAGGCACTAACTATTCGGTCTGGTGGAGCAACGCCCTGGAGTGAAACCTAGGTTGCCCGGAACGTAGAATTGGCCATCACTTTCAATCTGGATGCAATTATTCCTGTTATATGATGGAAACACTGTTGTATTCTTTTTGCATTTTATGGTTCGGGCGATGACTTCTAAGGCCCTAACTATTCAATCCGTTGGAGCAACGCCCTAGGGTGAAGCCTAGGTTGCTCGGAAAGTAGAATTGGCCATCACTTTCAAACTGGTTGCTATTATTCCTGTTATATGATGGAAACACTGCTGTATTTTTTTTGCATTTTATGGTTCGGGCGTTGACTTCTAAGGTCCTAACTATTCAATCTGTTGGAGCAACGCCCTAGGGTGAAGCCTAGGTTGCTCGGAAAGTAGAAATGACCATAAGTTTCATACTGGTTGCAATTATTCGTTTTATACGATGGAAAAGCTGTTGTATTTATATCGCATTTTATGCTTCTGGCGTTGACTTCTAAGGCGCTATCTTTTCGATCTGGTGGAGCAACGCCCTAGAGCGAAGCCTAGGTTGCCCGGAACGTTGAATTGGCCGTCACGTTCAAACTGGTTGCAATTATTCCTGTTATATGATGGAAACACTGTTGTATTTTAACTGCATTTTACGCTTCGGGTGTTGACTTCTAAGGCCCTAACTATTCAATCCGTTGGAGCAACGCCCTAGGGTGAAGCCTAGGTTGCTCGGAAAGTAGAAATGACCATAAGTTTCATACTGGTTGCAATTATTTGTTTTATACGATGGAAAAACTGTTGTATTTATATTGTATATTATGCTTCAGGCGTTGACTTCAAAGGCACTGACTATTCGATCTGGTGGAACAACGCCCTAGTGTGAAGCCTAGGTTGCCCGGAATGTAGAATTGGCCATCACTTTCAAACTGGTTGCAATTATTCCTGTTATATGATGGAAGCACTGTTCTATTTTTTTTGCATTTTATGGTCCGGGCGTTGACTTTTAAGGCCCTAACTATTCAATCTGCTGGAGCAACGCCCTAGGGTGAAGCCTAGGTTGCTCGGAAAGTAGAAATGACCATAAGTTTCATACTGGTTGGAATTATTCGTTTTATACGATGGAGAAGCTGTTGTATTTATATCGTATTTTATGCTTCTGGCGTTGACTTCTTAGGCCGGAACTATTCGGTCTGGTGGAGCAACGCCCTGGAGTGAAACCTAGGTTGCCCGGAACGTAGAATTGGCCATCACTTTCAAACTGGTTGCAATTATTCCTGATATATGATGGAAACACTGTTGTATTTTTTTTGCATTTTATGGTTCGGGCGTTGACTTCTAAGGCCCTAACTATTCAATCTGTTGGAGCAACGCCCCAGGGTGAAGCCTAGGTTGCTCGGAAAGTAGAAATGTCCATAAGTTTCATACTGGTTGCAATTATTCGTTTTATACGATGGAAAAACTGTTGTATTTATATTGTATTTTATGCTTCTGGCGTTGACTTCTAAGGCACTAACTATTCGATCTGGTGGAGCAACGCCCTAGAGTGAAGCCTAGGTTGCCCGGAAAGCAGAAATGACCATCACTTTCAAACTGGTTGCAATTATTCGTTTTATACGATGCAAAAACTGTTGTATTTATATCGTATTTTATGCTTCTGGCGTTGACTTCTAAGGCACTAACTATTCGATCTGGTGGAGCAACGCAATAGAGTGATGCCTAGGTTGCCCGGAACGTAGAATTGGCCATCACTTTCAAACTGGTTGTGATTATTCCTGTTATATGATGGCAATACTGTTGTATTTTTTTTTGCATTTTATGTTTCGGGCGTTGACTTCTAGGGCCCTAACTATTCAATCCGTTGGAGCAACGCCCTAGGGTGAAGCCTAGGTTGCTCTGAAAGTAGAAATGACCATAAGTTTCATACTGGTTGCAATTATTTGTTTTATACGATGGAAAAACTGTTGTATTTATATTGTATATTATGCATCAGGCGTTGACTTCTAAGGCACTAACTATTCGATCTGGTGGAGCAACGCCCTAGAGTGAAGCCTAGGTTGCCCGGAACGTAGAATTGGCCATCACTTTCAAACTGGTTGCAATTATTCCTGTTATATGATGGAAGCACTGTTGTATTTTTTTTGCATTTTATGGTTCGGGCGTTGACTTTTAAGGCGCTAACTATTCAATCTGCTGGAGCAACGCCCTAAGGTGAAGCCTAGGTTGCTCGGAAAGTAGAAATGACCATAAGTTTCATACTGGTTGCAATTACTCGTTTTATACGATGGAGATGCTGTTGTATTTATATTGTATTTTATGCTTCTGGCGTTGACTTCTAAGGCACTAACTATTCGATCTGGTGGAGCAACGCCGTAGAGTGAAGTCTAGGTTGCCCTGAACGTAGAATTGGCCATCACTTTCAAACTGGTTGCAATTATTCCTGTTATATGATGGAAACACAGTTGTATTTTTATTGCATTTTATGCTTCGGGCGTTGAACATCTAAGGCCCTAACTACTCAATCTGTTGGAGCAACGCCCTAGCGTAGAGCCTAGGTTGCTCGGAAAGTACAAATGACCATAGGTTTCATACTGGTTGCAATTATTCGTTTTATACGATGGAAAAACTGTTGTATTTATATTGTATTTTATACTTCTGGCGTTGACTTCTAAGGCCCTAGCTGTTCGATCTAGTGGAGCAACGCCGTAGAGAGAAGCCTAGGTGGCCCGGAAGTTAGAATTGGCCATCACTTTCAAACTGGTTGCAATTATTCGTTTTATACGATGGAAAAACTGTTGTATTTATATTGTATTTTATGCTTCTGTCGTTGACTTCTAAGGCACTAACTATTCGATCTGGTGGAGCAACGCCCTAGAGTGAAGCCTAGGTTGCCCGGAACGTAGAATTGGCCACCACTTTCAAACTGGTTGCAATTATTCCTGTTATATGATGGAAACACTGTTGTATTTTAACTGCATTTTATGCTTCGGGCGATGACTTCTAAGGCCCTAGCTAATCAATCTGTTGGAGCAACGCCCTAGGGTGAAGCCTAGCTTGCTCGGAAAGTAGAAATGACCATAAGTTTCACACTGGATGCAATTATTCGTTTTTTACGATGGAAAAACTGTTGTATGTATATTGTATTTTATGCTTCTGGCGTTGACTTCTAAGGCACTAACTATTCGATCTGGTGGAGCAACGCCCTAGAGCGGAGGTTAGGTTGCCCGGAACGTAGAATTGGCCATCACTTTCAAACTGGTTGCAATTGTTCCTGTTATATGATGGAAACACTGTTGTATTTTAACTGCATTTGATGCTTCGGGCGTTGACTTCTAAGGCCCTAACTATTCAGTCTGTTGGAGCAACGCCCTAGGGTGAAGCCTAGGTTGCCCGGAAAGTAGAAATGACCATAACTTTCACACTGGTAGCAATTATTCGTTTTATATGATAGAAAAGCTGTTGTATTTATATCGTATTTTATGCTTCTGGCGTTGACTTCTAAGGACGTATCTATTCGATCTGGTGGAGCAACGCCCTAGAGTGACGCCTAGGGTGCTCGGAACGTAGAAATGACCATAACTTTCATACTGGTTCCAATTATTCGTTTTATATGATGGAAAACTGTTGTATTTATATTGTATTTTATGCTTCTGGCGTTGACTTCTAAGGCCCTAACTATTCAATCTGTTGGAGCATCGCCCTAGGGTAAAGTGTAGGTTGCTCGGAAAGTAGAAATGACCGTAAGTTTCATACTGGTTGCAATTATTCGCTTTATACGATGGAAAATGTGTTGTATTTATATTGTATTTTATGCTTCTGGCGTTGACTTCTAAGGCCCTGGCTATTCGATCTAGTGGAGCAACGCCCTAGTGTGAAGCCTGTGTTGCCCGGAAGGTAGAAATGACCATAACTTTCAAACTGGTTGCAATTAACCGTGTTATACGATGGAAAAACTGTTGTATTTTTATTGCATTTTATGCCTCGGGCATTGACTTCTAAGGCCCTAACTACGCAATCTGTTGGAGCAACGCCCTAGGGTGAAGCCTTGGTCCCCGGCAAGTAGAAATGACCATAAGTTTCATACTGGTTGCAATTATTAGTTTTATACGTTGGAAAAACTGTCGTATTTATATTGTATTATGTGCTTCTGGCGTTGACTTCTAAGGCACTAACTATGCGATCTTGCGGAACAACGCCCTGGGGTGAAACCTAGGTTGCCCGGAACGTAGAATTGGCCGTCACTTTCAAACTGGTTGCAATTAATCCAGTTATACGATGGAAAAACTGTTGTATTTTTATTGCATTTTATGCTTCTGGCGTTCACTTCTTAGGCCCTAACTATTCGATCTGGTGGAACAACGGCTTAGGGTGAAGCCTAGGTTGCCCGGAACGTAGAAATGGCCATAACTTTTACACTGGTAGCAATTATTCGTTTTATACAATGGAAAAACTGTTCTATTTATTTGGTATTTAATGCTTCGGGCGTTGGCGTCTAAGGCACTAACTATTCGATCTGGTGGAGCAACGCCCTAGAGTGCAGCCTAGGTTGCCCGGAACGTAGAATTGGCCCTCACTTTCAAACTGGTTGCAATTATTCCTGTTATATGATGGAAACACTGTTGTATTTTTTTTGCATTTTATGTTTCGGGCGTTGACTTCTAAGACCCTAACTATTCAATCTGTTGGAGCAACGCCCTAGGATGAAGCCTAGGTAGCTCGGAAAGTAGAAATGTCCATAAGATTCATACTGGTTGCAATTATTCGTTTTATACGATGGAAAAACTGATATATTTATATTGTATTTTATGCTTCTGTCGTTTACTTCTTAGGCCCTAACTATTCGATCTGGTGGAACAACGCCCTAGAGTGAAGCCTAGGTTGCCTGGAACGTAGAAATGACCATAAGTTTCATACTGGTTGCAATTATTCCGGTTATAGGATGGAAAGACTGTTGTATTTTTATTGTATTTTATACTTCAGGCGTTGACTTCTGAGGCCCTAGCTATTCGATGTGGTGGAAGAACGCCATAGAGTGAAGCCTAGGTTGCCCGGAACGTAGAATTGGCCATCACTTTCAAACTGGTAGCAATTATTCGTTTTATACAATGGAAAAACTGTTCTATTTATTTGGTATTTAATGCTTCGGGCGTTGACTTCTAAGGCCCTAACTATTCAATCTGTTGGAGCATCGCCCTAGGGTGAAGCCTAGGTTGCTCGGAAAGTAGAAATGACCATAAGTTTCATACTGGTTGCAATTATTCGTTTTATACGATGGAAAATCTGTTGTATTTATATTGTATTTTATGCTTCTGGCGTTGACTTCTAAGGCACTAACTATTCGATCTGGTGGAGCAACGCCCTAGAGTGAATCCTAGGTTGCCCGGAACGTAGAATTGGCCATCACTTTCAAACTGGTTGCAATTAATCCAGTTATACGATGGAAAAACTGTTGTATTCCTATTTCATTTTATGCTTCTGGCGTTCACTTCTTAGGCTCTAACTATTCGATCTGGTGGAACAACGGCTTAGGGTGAAGCCTAGGTTGCCCGGAACGTAGAAATGGCCATAACTTTTACACTGGTAGCAATTATTCGTTTTATACAATGGAAAAACTGTTCTATTTATTTGGTATTTAATGCTTCGGGCGTTGGCTTCTAAGGCCCTAACTGTTTGATCTGGTGGAGCAACGCCCTAGAGTGAAGCCTAGGTTGCCTGGAACGTAGAAATGACCAACACTTTCACACGGGTTGCAATTATTCCGGTTATAGGATGGAAAGACTGTTGTATTTTTATTGTATTTTATACTTCAGGCGTTGACTTCTTAGGCCGCAACTATTCGGTCTGGTGGAGCAACGCCCTGGAGTGAAACCTAGGTTGCCCGGAACGTAGAATTGGCCATCACTTTCAAACTGGTTGCAATTATTCCTGATAGATGATGGAAACACTGTTGTATTTTTTTTGCATTTTATGGATCGGGCGTTGACTTCTAAGGCCCTAACTATTCAATCTGTTGGAGCAACGCCCTACGGTGAAGTCTAGGTTGCTCGGAAAGTCGAAATGACCATAGGTTTCATACTGGTTGCAATTATTCGTATTATACGATGGAAAAGCTGTTGTGTATATATTGTATTTTATGCATCTGGCGTTGTTTTCTAAGGCACTAACTATTCGATCTGGTGGAGCAACGCCCTAGTGTGCAGCCTAGGTTGCCCGGAACGTAGAATTGGCCATCACTTTCAAACTGGTTGCAATTATTCCTGTTATATGATGGAAACACTGTTGTATTTTTTTTGCATTTTATGGATCGGGCGTTGACTTCTAAGACCCTAACTATTCAATCTGTTGGAGCAACGCCCTAGGGCGAAGCCTAGGTTGCTCGGAAAGTAGAAATGTCCATAAGATTCATACTGGTTGCAATTATTCGTTTTATACAATGAAAAAACTGTTGTATTTATATTGTATTTTATGCTTCTGGCGTTGACTTCTAAAGCACTAACTATTCGATCTGGTGGAGCAACGCCCTAGAGTGAATCCTAGGTTGCCCGGAACGTAGAATTGGCCATCACTTTCAAACTGGTTGCAATTATTCCAGTTATATGATGGAAACACTGTTGTATTTTTTTTGCATTTTATGGTTCGGGCGTTGGCTTTTGAGGCCCTAACTATTCAATCTGTTGGAGCATCGCCCTAGGGTAAAGTGTAGGTTGCTCGGAAAGTAGAAATGACCGTAAGTTTCATACTGGTTGCAATTATTCGCTTTATACGATGGAAAATGTGTTGTATTTATATTGTATTTTATGCTTCTGGCGTTGACTTCTAAGGCTCTGGCTATTCGATCTAGTGGAGCAACGCCCTAGTGTGAAGCCTGGGTTGCCCGGAAGGTAGAAATGACCATAACTTTCAAACTGGTTGCAATTAACCGTGTTATACGATGGAAAAACTGTTGTATTTTTATTGCATTTTATGCCTCGGGCATTGACTTCTAAGGCCCTAACTACGCAATCTGTTGGAGCAACGCCCTAGGGTGAAGCCTTGGTCCCCGGCAAGTAGAAATGACCATAAGTTTCATACTGGTTGCAATTATTAGTTTTATACGTTGGAAAAACTGTCGTATTTATATTGTATTATGTGCTTCTGGCGTTGACTTCTAAGGCACTAACTATGCGATCTTGCGGAACAACGCCCTGGGGTGAAACCTAGGTTGCCCGGAACGTAGAATTGGCCGTCACTTTCAAACTGGTTGCAATTAATCCAGTTATACGATGGAAAAACTGTTGTATGTTTATTGCATTTTATGCTTCTGGCGTTCACTTCTTAGGCCCTAACTATTCGATCTGGTGGAACAACGGCTTAGGGTGAAGCCTAGGTTGCCCGGAACGTAGAAATGGCCATAACTTTTACACTGGTAGCAATTATTCGTTTTATACAATGGAAAAACTGTTCTATTTATTTGGTATTTAATGCTTCGGGCGTTGGCGTCTAAGGCACTAACTATTCGATCTGGTGGAGCAACGCCCTAGAGTGCAGCCTAGGTTGCCCGGAACGTAGAATTGGCCCTCACTTTCAAACTGGTTGCAATTATTCCTGTTATATGATGGAAACACTGTTGTATTTTTTTTGCATTTTATGTTTCGGGCGTTGACTTCTAAGACCCTAACTATTCAATCTGTTGGAGCAACGCCCTAGGATGAAGCCTAGGTAGCTCGGAAAGTAGAAATGTCCATAAGATTCATACTGGTTGCAATTATTCGTTTTATACGATGGAAAAACTGATATATTTATATTGTATTTTATGCTTCTGTCGTTTACTTCTTAGGCCCTAACTATTCGATCTGGAGGAACAACGCCCTAGAGTGAAGCCTAGGTTGCCTGGAACGTAGAAATGACCATAAGTTTCATACTGGTTGCAATTATTCCGGTTATAGGATGGAAAGACTGTTGTATTTTTATTGTATTTTATACTTCAGGCGTTGACTTCTGAGGCCCTAGCTATTCGATGTGGTGGAAGAACGCCATAGAGTGAAGCCTAGGTTGCCCGGAACGTAGAATTGGCCATCACTTTCAAACTGGTAGCAATTATTCGTTTTATACAATGGAAAAACTGTTCTATTTATTTGGTATTTAATGCTTCGGGCGTTGACTTCTAAGGCCCTAACTATTCAATCTGTTGGAGCATCGCCCTAGGGTGAAGCCTAGGTTGCTCGGAAAGTAGAAATGACCATAAGTTTCATACTGGTTGCAATTATTCGTTTTATACGATGGAAAATCTGTTGTATTTATATTGTATTTTATGCTTCTGGCGTTGACTTCTAAGGCACTAACTATTCGATCTGGTGGAGCAACGCCCTAGAGTGAATCCTAGGTTGCCCGGAACGTAGAATTGGCCATCACTTTCAAACTGGTTGCAATTAATCCAGTTATACGATGGAAAAACTGTTGTATTCCTATTTCATTTTATGCTTCTGGCGTTCACTTCTTAGGCTCTAACTATTCGATCTGGTGGAACAACGGCTTAGGGTGAAGCCTAGGTTGCCCGGAACGTAGAAATGGCCATAACTTTTACACTGGTAGCAATTATTCGTTTTATACAATGGAAAAACTGTTCTATTTATTTGGTATTTAATGCTTCGGGCGTTGGCTTCTAAGGCCCTAACTGTTTGATCTGGTGGAGCAACGCCCTAGAGTGAAGCCTAGGTTGCCTGGAACGTAGAAATGACCAACACTTTCACACGGGTTGCAATTATTCCGGTTATAGGATGGAAAGACTGTTGTATTTTTTTTGCATTTTATGGATCGGGCGTTGACTTCTAAGGCCCTAACTATTCAATCTGTTGGAGCAACGCCCTACGGTGAAGTCTAGGTTGCTCGGAAAGTCGAAATGACCATAAGTTTCATACTGGTTGCAATTATTCGTTTTATACGATGGAAAATCTGTTGTATTTATATTGTATTTTATGCTTCTGGCGTTGGCTTCTAAGGCACTAACTATTCGATCTGGTGGAGCAACGCCCTAGAGTGAATCCTAGGTTGCCGGGAACGTAGAATTGGCCATCACTTTCAAACTGGTTGCAATTAATCCAGTTATACGATGGAAAAACTGTTGTATTTTTATTGCATTTTATGCTTCTGGCGTTCACTTCTTAGGCCCTAACTATTCGAACTGGTGGAACAACGGCTTAGGGTGAAGCCTAGGTTGCCCGGAACGTAGAAATGACCATAACTTTTACACTGGTAGCAATTATTCGTTTTATACAATGAAAAAACTGTTGTATTTATATTGTATTTTATGCTTCTGGAGTTGACTTCTAAAGCACTAACTATTCGATCTGGTGGAGCAACGCCCTAGAGTGAATCCTAGGTTGCCCGGAACGTAGAATTGGCCATCACTTTCAAACTGGTTGCAATTATTCCTGTTATATGATGGAAACACTGTTGTATTTTTATTGCATTTTATGCTTCGGGGATTGACTTATAAGGCCCTAACTATTCAATCTGTCGTAGGAACGCCCTAGGGTGTAGCCTAGGTTGCCCGGAAAGTAGAAATGACCATAACTTTCATACTGGCTGCAATTATTCGTTTTATACGATGGAAAAACTGTTGTATTTATATTGTATTTTATGCTTCTGGCGCTGACTTCTAGGGTACTATCTATTCGATCTGGTGGAGTAGCGCCCTAGAGTGAAGCCTAGGTTGCCCGGAACGTAGAAATGACCATAACTTTCACACTGGTTGCAATTATTCATGCTATACGATGGAAAAGCTGTTGTATTCATATCGTATTTTATGTCTCTGGCGTTGACTTCTTAGGCCCTAACTATTCGATCTGGTGGAGCAATGCCATAGAGTGAAACGTAGGTTGCCCAGAACGTAGAAGTGACCATTACTTTCACACTGTTTGCAATTATTCATTTTATACGATGGAAAAGCTGTTGTATTTATATTGTATTTTATGCTTCTGGCGTTGACTTCTAAGGCCGTAGCTATTAGCTGTGGTGGAGCAACGCCCTACAGTGACGCCTAGGTTGCCCGGAACGTAGAAATGACCATTAATTTCACAATGTTTGCAATTATTCATTTTAAACAATGGAAAAACTGTTGTACTTATATTGTATTTTATTCTTCTGGCGTTGAATTCCAAGTCCCTAGCTATTCGATCTGGTGGAACAACGCCCTAGAGTGAAACCTAGGTTGCTCGGAATGTAGAAATGACCATAACTTTCACACTGGTCCCAATTATTCGTTTTATACGATGGAAAAGCTGTTGTGTTTTGTATCGTATTTTATGATTCGGGCGTTGACTTCTAAGGCCCTAACTATTCGATCTGGTGGAACAACGCCCTAGAGTGAAGCCTAGGTTGCCCGGAACGTAGAAATGACCATCACTTTCACACTGGTTGCAACTATTCCTGTTATACGACGGAAAATCTCTTGTATATTTAGTGTATTTTATGCTTCGGGCGTTGACTTATATGGCCCTACCTATTCGATCTGGTGGAGCAACACCCTACAGTCAAGCCTAGGTTGCTCGGAACGTAGAAATGAAAATAACATTCACACCGGTTGCAATTATTCATGCTATACGATGGAAAAACTCTTGCATTTTTATTGTATTTTATGCTTCTAGCGTTGACTTCTAAGGCCGTAGCTATTCGATGTGGTGGAACAACGCCCTAGAGTGAAGCCTAGGTTGTCCGAAACGTAGAAATGACCATTACCTTCACACTGTGTGCTATTATTCCTTTTATACGATGGAAAAGCTGTTGTATTTATATCGTATTTTATGCTTCTGGCTTTGACTTCTTAGGCCGTAACTATTCGGTCTGGTGGAGCAACGCCCTGGAGTGAAACCTCGGTTGCCCGGAACGTAGAATTGGCCATCACTTTCAAACTGGTTGCAATTATTGCTGTTATATGATGGAAACACTGTTGTATTTTTTTTGCATTTTATGGTTCGGGCGTTGACTTCTAAGGCCCTAACTATTCAATCCGTTGGAGCAACGCCCTGGGGTGAAGCCTAGGTTGCTCAGAAAGTAGAAATGACCATAAGTTTCATACTGGATACAATTATTCGTTTTATACGATGGAAAAACTGTTGTATTTATATTGTATTTTATGCTTCTGGCGTTGACTTCTAAGGCACTAACTATTCGATCTGGTGGAGCAACGCCCTAGAGTGAAGCCTAGGTTGCCGGTACGTAGAATTGGCCATCACTTTCAAACTGGTTGCAATTATTCCTGTTATATGATGGAAACACTGTTGTATTTTTATTGCATTTTATGCTTCGGGCGTTGACTTCTAAGGCCCTAACTATTCAATCTGTTGGAGCAACGCCCTAGGGTGAAGCCTAGCTTGCTCGGAAAGCAGAAATGACCATAAGTTTGATACTGGTTGCAATTATTCGTTTTATACGATGGAAAAGCTGTTGTACTTATATCGTATTTTATGCTTCTGGCGTTGGCTTCTTAGGCCGTAACTATTCGGTCTGGTGGAGCAACGCCATGGAGAGAAGCCTAGGTTGCCCGGAACGTAGAATTGGCCATCACTTTCAAACTGGTTGCAATTACTCCTGTTATATGATGGAAACACTGTTGTATTTTTTTTGCATTTTATGGTTCGGGCGTTCACTTCTAAGGTCCTAACTATTGAATCTGTTGGAGCACCGCCCTAGGGTGAAGCCTAGCTTGCTCGGAAAGTGGAAATGACCATAAGTTTCATACTGGTTTCAATTATTCGTTTTATACGATGGAAAAACTGTTGTATTTATATTGTATTTTATGCTTCTGGCGTTGACTTCTAAGGCCCTAGCTATTCGATCTAGTGGAGCAACGCCCTAGAGTGAAGCCTAGGTTGCCCGGAAAGGAGAAATGACCATCACTTTCAAACTGGTTGCAATTAATCCTGTTATAGATTGGAAAAACTGTTGTACTTTTATTGCATTTTATGCTTCTGGCGTTCACTTCTTAGGCCCTAACTATTCGATCTGGTAGAACAACGCCGTAGAGTGAAGCCTAGGTTGCGCGGAACGTAGCAATGACCATAAGTTTCATACTGGTTTCAATTATTCGTTTTATACGATGGAAGCACTGTTGTATCTTTATTGCATTTTATGCTTCGGGCGTTGACTTCTAAGGCCCCATCTATTCAATCTGTTGGAGCAACGCCCTAGGGTGAAGCCTAGGTTGCTCGGAAAGCAGGAATGACCATCAGTTTCATACTGGTTGCAATTATTTGTTTTATACGATGGAAAAACTGTTGTATTTATATTGTGTTTTATGCTTCTGGCTTTGACTTCTAAGGCCCTAGCAATTCGATCTAGTGGAGCAACGCCCTAGAGTGAAGCCTAGGTTGCCCGGAAAGGAGAAATGACCATCACTTTCAAACTGGTTGCAATTAATCCTGTTATACATTGGAAAAACTGTTGAATTTTTGTTGCATTTTATGCTTCTGGCGTTCACTTCTTAGGCCCTAACTATTCGATCTGGTGGAACAACGGCATAGGGTGAAGCCTAGCTTGCCCGGAACGTAGAAATGACCATTACCTTCACACTGTTTGCAATTATACCTTTTATACGATGGAAAAGTTGTTGTATTTATATCGTATTTTATGCTTCTGGCGTTTACTTCTAAAGACCTAACTATTCGATCTGGTGGAGCAACGGCCTAGAGTGAATCCTAGGTGCCTCGGAATGTAGAAATGACCATAACTTTCACACTGGTTGCAATTATTCGTTTTATACGATGCAAACGCTGTTGTATTTATATCGTATTTTATGCTTCTGGCGTTTACTTCTAAGCACCTAACTATTCGATCTGGTGGAGCAACGCCTCAGAGTTAAGTCTAGGATGCCCGAAACGTCGAAATGATCGTTACCTTCGCACTGGTTGCAATTAGTCATGCTATACAATGGAAAGACTGTTGTATTTATACTGTATTTTATGCTTCTGGCGTTGACTTCTAAGGCCGTAGCTATTCGATGTGGTGGAGCTACGCCCTAGAGTGAAGCCTAGGTTGCCCGGAACGTAGAAATGACCATCACTTTCAAACTGGTTGCAATTATTGCAGTTATATGATGGAAAAGCTGTTGTATTTTTATTGCATTTTATGCTTCGGGGATTGACTTATAAGGCCCTAACTATTCCATCTGTCGTAGCAACGCCCTAGGGTGTAGCCTAGGTTGCCCGGAAAGTAGAAATGACCATAACTTTCATACTGGCTGCAATTATTCGTTTTATACGATGGAAAAGCTGTTGTATTTATATTGTATTTTATGCTTCTGGCGTTGACTTCTAAGGCACTAACTATTCGGTCTGGTGGAGCAACGCCCTAGAGTGAAGCCTAGGTTGCCCGGAAGGTAGAATTGGCCATCACTTTCAAACTGGTTGCAATTATTCGTTTTATACGATGGAAAAACTGTTGTATTTATATTGTATTTTATGCTTCTGGCGTTGACTTCTAAGGCACTAACTATTCGATCTGTTGGAGCAGCGCCCTAGAATGAAGCCTACGTTGCCCGGAACGTAGAATTGGTCATCACTTTCAAACTGGTTGCAATTATTCCTGTTATATGATGGAAACACTGTTGTATTTTTATTGCATTTTATGCTTTGGGCGTTGACTTCTAAGGCCCTAACTATTCAATCTGTAGGAGCAACGCCCTAGGGTGAAGCCTAGCTTGCTCGGAAAGTAGAAATGACCATAAGTTTCATACTGGTTGCAGTTATTCGTTTTATACGATGGAAAAGCTGTTGTACTTATATCGTATTTTATGCTTCTGGCGTTGGCTTCTTAGGCCGTAACTATTCGGTCTGGTGGAGCAACGCCATGGAGAGAAGCCTAGGTTGCCCGGAGCGTAGAATTGGCCATCACTTTCAAACTGGTTGCAATTACTCCTGTTATATGATGGAAACACTGTTGTATTTTTTTTGCATTTTATGGTTCGGGCGTTCACTTGTAAGGTCCTAACTATTGAATCTGTTGGAGCAGCGCCCTAGGGTGAAGCCTAGCTTGCTCGGAAAGTAGAAATGATCATAAGTTTCAAACTGCTTGCAATTATTCGTTTTATACGATGGAAACACTGTTGTATTTATATTGCATTTTATGCTTCGGGCGTTGACTTCTAAGGCCCTAACTATTCAATCTGTTGGAGCAACGCCCTAGGGTGAAACCTAGGTGGCTCGGAAAGTAGAAATGACCATCAGTTTCATACTGGTTGCAATTATTCGTTTTATACGATGGAAAAACTGTTGTATTTATATTGTATTTTATGCTTCTGGCGTCGACTTCTAAGGCCCTAGCTATTCGATCTGGTGGAGCAACGCCCTAGAGTGAAGCCTAGGTTTCCCGGAAAGGAGAAATGACCATCACTTTCAAACTGGTTGCAATTAATCCTGTTATACATTGGAAAAACTGTTGCATTTTTATTGCATTTTATGCTTCTGGCGTTCACTTCTTAGGCCCTAACTATACGATCTGGTGGAACAACGGCCTAGGGTGAAGCATAGCATGCCTGGAACGTAGAAATGACCATTACCTTCACACTGTTTGCAATTATTCCTTTTATACGATAGAAAAGCTGTTGTATTTATATCGTATTTTATGCTTCTGGCGTTGACTTTTTAGGCTGTAACTATTCGGTCTGGTGGAGCAACGCCCTGGTGTGAAACCTAGGTTGCCCGGAACTTAGAATTGACCATCACTTTCAAACTGGTTGCAATTATTGCTGTTATATGATGGAAACACTGTTGTATTTTTTTTGCATTTTATGGTTCGGGCGTTGACTTCTAAGGCCCTAACTATTCAATCCGTTGGAGCAACGCCCTAGGGTGAAGCCTAGGTTGCTCGGAAAGTAGAAATGACCATAAGTTTCATACTGGTTGCAATTATTCGTTTTATACGATGGAAAAACTGTTGTATTTATATTGTATTTTATGCTTCGGGCGTTGACTTCTATGGCCCTACCTATTCGATCTGGTGGTGTAACACCCTACAGTCAAGCCTAGGTTGCCCGGAACGTAGAAATGAAAATAACATTCACACCGGTTGCAATTATTCATGCTATACGATGGAAAAACTGTTGCATTTTTATTGTATTTTATGGTTCTGGCGTTGACTTCTAAGGCTGTAGCTATTAGATGTGGTGGAGTAACGCCCTAGAGTGACGCCTAGGTTGCCTGGAACGTAGAAATGACCATTACTTTCACAATGTTTCCAATTATTCATTTTATACGATGGAAAAACTGTTGTACTTAAATTGTATTTTATTCTTATGGCGTTGAATTCTAAGTCCCTAGCTATGCGATCTGGTGGAGCAACGCCATAGAGTGAAACCTAGGTTGCCCGGAACGTAGAAATTACCATAACTTACACACTGATAGCAATTATTCGTTTTATTAGATGGAAAAACTGATCTATTTATGTTGTATTTCATGCTTCGGGCGTTGACTTCTAAGGCCCTAACTATTCAATCTGTTGGAACAACGCCCTAGGGTGAAGCCTAGGTTGCCCGGAAAGTAGAAATGACCATAACTTTCACACTGGCTGCAATTATTCGTTTTATACGATGGAAAAACTGTTGTATTTATATTGTATTTTATGCTTCTGGCGCTGACTTCTAGGGTACTAACTATTCGATCTGGTGGAGCAGCGCCCTAGGGTGAAGCCTAGGTTGCCCGGAACGTAGAAATGACCATAACTTTCACACTGGTTGCAATTATTCATGCTATACGATGGAAAAGCTGTTGTATTCATATCGTATTTTATGTCTCTGGCGTTGACTTCTTAGGCCCTAACTATTCGATCTGGTGGAGCAATGCCATAGAGTGAAGCCTAGGTTGCCCGGAACGTAGAAATGACCATCACTTGCACACTGGTTGCAATTATTTCTGTTATACGACGGAAAAGCTCTTGTATATTTAGTGTATTTTATGCTTCGGGCGTTGACTTCTATGGCCCTACCTATTCGATCTGGTGGAGCAACACCCTACAGTCAATCCTAGGTTGCCCGGAACGTAGAAATGAAAATAACATTAATACCGGTTGCAATTATTCATGCTATACGATGGAAAAACTCTTGCATTTTTATTGTATTTTATGCTTCTAGCGTTGACTTCTAAGGCCGTAGATATTCGATGTGGTGGAACAACGCCCTAGAGTGAAGCCTAGGTTGTCCGGAACGTAGAAATGACCATTACCTTCACACTGTGTGCTATTATTCATTTTATACGATGGAAAAACTGTTGTACTTATATTGTATTTTATTCTTATGGCGTTGAATTCTAAGTCCCTAGCTATGCGATCTGGTGGAGCAACGCCCTAGAGTGAAACCTAGGTTGGCCGGAACGTAGAAATTACTCTAACTTTCACACTGATAGCAATTATTCGTTTTATACGATGGAAAAACTGTTCTATTTATGTTGTATTTCATGCTTCGGGCGTTGACTTCTAGGGCACTAACTATTCGATCTGGTGGAGCAGCGCCCTAGGGTGAAGCCTAGGTTGCCCGGAACGTAGAAATGACCATAACTTTCATACTGGTTGCAATTATTCGTTAGATACGATGGAAAAACTGTTGTATTTATATTGTATTTTATGCTTCTGGCGCTGACTTCTAGGGCACTAACTATTCGATCTGGTGGAGCAGCGCCCTAGGGTGAAGCCTAGGTTGTCCGGAACGTAGAAATGACCATAACTTTCACACCGGTAGCAATTATTCGTTTTATACGATGGAAAAACTGTTGTATTAATATTGCATTTTATGATTCTGGCGTTGACTTCTTAGGTCCTAACTATTCGATCTGGTGGAGCAATGCCCTAGAGTGAAGCCTAGGTTGCCCGGAACGCAGAAATGACCATCACTTTCAAACTGGTTGCAATTAATCCTGTTATAGATTGGAAAAACTGTTGTATTTTTATTGCATTTTATGCTTCTGGCGTTCACTTCTTAGGCCCTAACTATTCGATCTGGTGGAACAACGGCATAGGGTGAAGCCTAGCTTGCCCGGAACGTAGAAATGACCATTACCTTCACACTGTTTGCAATTATTCCTTTTATACGATGGAAAAGCTGTTGTATTTATATAGTTTTTTATGCTTCTGGCGTTTACTTCTAAAGACCTAACTATTCGATCCGGTGGAGCAACGCCCTAGAGTGAATCCTAGGCTGCTCGGAATGTAGAAATGACCATAACTTTCACACTGGTTGCAAATATTCGTTTTATACGATGCAAACGCTGTTGTATTTATATCGTATTTTATGCTTCTGGCGTTTACTTCTAAGGACCTAACTATTCGATCTGGTGGAGCAACGCCCTAGAGTGGATCCTAGGTGGCTCGGAATGTAGAAATGACCATAACTTTCACACTGGTTGCAATTATTCGTTTTATACGATGCAAACGCTGTTGTATTTATATCGTATTTTATGCTTCTGGCGTTTGCTTCTAAGGACCTAACTATTCGATCTGGTGGAGCAACGCCCTAGAGTGGATCCTAGGTGGCTCGGAATGTAGAAATGACCATAACTTTCACACTGGTTGCAATTATTCGTTTTATACGATGCAAACGCTGTTGTATTTATATCGTATTTTATGCATCTGGCGTATACTTCTATGGACCTAACTATTCGATCTGGTGGAGCAACGCCCTAGAGTGGATCCCAGGTTACTCGGAATGTAGAAATGACCATAACTTTCACACTGGTTGCAATTATTCGCTTTATACGATGCAAACGCTGTTGTATTTATATCGTATTTTATGCTTCTGGCGTTGACTTCTAAGGCACTAACTATTCGATCTTGTGGAGCAGCGCCGTAGAGTGAAGTCTAGGTTGCCCGGAACGTAGAATTGGCCATCACTTTCAAACTGGTTGCAATTATTCCTGATATATGATGGAAACACTGTTGTATTTTTATTGCATTTTATGCTTCGGGCGTTGACTTCTAAGGCCCTAACTATTCAATCTGTTGGAGCAACGCCCTAGGGTGATGCCTAGCTTGCTCGGAAAGTAGAAATGACCATAAGTTTCATACTGGTTGCAATTATTCGTTTTATACGATGGAAAAGCTGTTGTATTTATATCGTATTTTATGCTTCTGGCGTTGACTTCTTGGGCCGTAACTATTCGGTCTGGTGGAGCAACGCCCTGGAGTGAAACCTAGGTTGCCCGGAACGTAGAATTGGCCATCACTTTCAAACTGGATGCAATTATTCCTGTTATATGATGGAAACACTGTTGTATTTTTTTTGCATTTTATGGTTCGGGCGATGACTTCTAAGGCCCTAACTATTCAATCCGTTGGAGCAACGCCCTAGGGTGAAGCCTAGGTTGCCCGGAAAGTAGAATTGGCCATCACTTTCAAACTGGTTGCAATTATTCCTGTTATATGATGGAAACACTGCTGTATTTTTTTTGCATTTTATGGTTCGGGCGTTGACTTCTAAGGTCCTAACTATTCAATCTGTTGGAGCAACGCCCTAGGGTGAAGCCTAGGTTGCTCGGAAAGTAGAAATGACCATAAGTTTCATACTGGTTGCAATTATTCGTTTTATACGATGGAAAAACTGTTGTATTTATATTGTATTTTATGCTTCTGGCGCTGACTTCTAAGACACTAGCTATTCGGTCTGGTGGAACAACGCCGTAGAGTGAAGCCTAGGTTGCCCGGAAGGTAGAATTGGCCATCACTTTCAAACTGGTTGCAATTATTCGTTTTATACGATGGAAAAACTGTTGTATTTATATTGCATTTTATGCTTCTGTGGTTGACTTCTAAGGCACTAACTATCGATCTGGTGGAGCAACGCCCTAGAGTGAAGCCTAGGTTGCCCGGAACGTAGAATTGGCCATCACTTTCAAACTGGTTGCAATTATTCCTGTTATATGATGGAAACACTGTTGTATTTTAACTGCATTTTATGCTTCGGGCGTTGACTTCTAAGGCCCTAACTATTCAATCTGTTGGAGCAACGCCCTAGGGTGAAGCCCAGCTTGCTCGGAAAGTAGAAATGACCATAAGTTTCATACTGGTTGCAATTATTCGTTTTATACGATGGAAAAACTGTTGTATTTATATTGTATTTTATACTTCTGGCGTTGACTTCTAAGGCCCTAGCTGTTCGATCTAGTGGAGCAACGCCGTAGAGTGAAGCCTAGGTTGCCCGGAAGGTAGAATTGGCCATCACTTTCAAACTGGTTGCAATTATTCGTTTTATACGATGGAAAAACTGTTGTATTTATATCGCATTTTATGCTTCTGGCGTTGACTTCTAAGGCACTATCTTTTCGATCTGGTGGATCAACGCCCTAGAGCGAAGCCTAGGTTGCCCGGAACGTAGAATTGGCCATCACTTTCAAACTGGTTGCAATTATTCCTGTTATATGATGGAAACACTGTTGTATTTTAACTGCATTTTATGCTTCGGGCGTTGACTTCTAATGCCCTAACTATTCAATCTGTTGGAGCAACGCCCTAGGGTGAAGCCTAGGTTGCTCGGAAAGTAGAAATGACCATAAGTTTCATACTGGTTGCAATTATTTGTTTTATACGATGGAAAAACTGTTGTATTTATATTGTATATTATGCTTCAGGCGTTGACTTCTAAGGCACTGACTATTCGATCTGGTGGAGCAACGCCCTAGTGTGAAGCCTAGGTTGCCCGGAATGTAGAATTGGCCATCACTTTCAAACTGGTTGCAATTATTCCTGTTATATGATGGAAGCACTGTTCTATTTTTTTTGCATTTTATGGTTCGGGCGTTGACTTTTAAGGTCCTAACTATTCAATCTGCTGGAGCAACGCCCTAGGGTGAAGCCTAGGATGCTCGGACAGTAGAAATGACCATAAGTTTCATACTGGTTGGAATTATTCGTTTTATACGATGGAGAAGCTGTTGTATTTATATTGTATTTTATGCTTCTGGCGTTGACTTCTAAGGCACTAACTATTCGATCTGGTGGAGCAACGCCGTAGAGTGAAGTCTAGGTTGCCCGGAACGTAGAATTGGCCATCACTTTCAAACTGGTTGCAATTATTCCTGATATATGATGGAAACACTGTTGTATTTTTATTGCATTTTATGCTTCGTGCGTTGACTTCTAAGGCCCTAACTATTCAATCTGTTGGACCAACGCCCTAGGGTGAAGCCTAGGTTGCTCGAAAGTAGAGATGACCATAAGTTTCATACTGGTTGCAATTATTCGTTTTATACGATGGAAAAGCTGTTGTATTTATATCGTATTTTATGCTTCTGGCGTTGACTTCTTAGGCCGTAACTATTCGGTCTGGTGGAGCAACGCCCTGGAGTGAAACCTAGGTTGCCCGGAACGTAGAATTGGCCATCACTTTCAAACTGGTTGCAATTATTCCTGATATATGATGGATACACTGTTGTATTTTTATTGCATTTTATGCTTCGTGCGTTGACTTCTAAGGCCCTAACTATTCAATCTGTTGGACCAACGCCCGAGGGTGAAGCCTAGCTTGCTCGAAAGTAGAGATGACCATAAGTTTCATACTGGTTGCAATTATTCGTTTTATACGATGGAAAAGCTGTTGTATTTATATCGTATTTTATGCTTCTGGCGTTGACTTCTTAGGCCGTAACTATTCGGTCTGGTGGAGCAACGCCCTGGAGTGAAACCTAGGTTGCCCGGAACGTAGAATTGGCCATCACTTTCAAACTGGTTGCAATTATTCCTGATACATGATGGAAACACTGTTGTATTTTTTTTGCATTTTATGGTTCGGGCGTTGACTTCTAATGCCCTATCTATTCAATCTGTTGGAGCAACGCCCTAGGGGGAAGCCTAGGTTGCTCGGAAAGTAGAAATGTCCATAAGTTTCATACTGGTTGCAATTATTCGTTTTATACGATGGAAAAGCTGTTGTATTTATATCGTATTTTATGCTTCTGGCGTTGACTTCATAGGCCGTAACTATTCGGTCTGGTGGAGAAACGCCCTGGAGTGAAACCTAGGTTGCCCGGAACGTAGAATTGGCCATCACTTTCAAACTGGTTGCAATTATTCCTGATATATGATGGAAACACTGTTGTATTTTTTTTTCATTTTTGTTTCGGGCGTTGACATCTAAGGCCCTAACTATGCAATCTGCTGGAGCAAGGCCCTAGGGTGAAGCCTAGGTTGCTCGGAAAGTAGAAATGACCATAAGTTTCATACTGGTTGCAATTATTCGCTGTATACGATGGAAAAACTGTAGCATTTATATTGTATTTTATGCTTCTGGCGTTGACTTCTAAGGCACTATCTGTTCGATCTGGTGGAGCAACGCCATAGAGAGAAGCCTAGGTTGCCCGGAACGTAGAATTGGCCATCACTTTCAAACTGGTTGCAATTATTCCTGTTATATGATGGAAACACTGTTGTATTTTTTTTGCATTTTATGGTTCGGGCGTTGACTTCTAAGGCCCTAACTATACAATCTGGTGGAGCAACGCCCTAGGGTGAAGCCTAGGTTGCTCGGAAAGTAGAAATGACCATAAGTTTCATACTGGTTGCAATTATTCGTTTTATACGATGGAAAAACTGTTGTATTTATATCGTATTTTATGCTTCTGGCGTTGACTTCTAAGGCACTATCTTTTCGATCTGGTGTTGCAACGCCCTAGAGAGAAGCCTATTATGCCCGGAACGTAGAATTGGCCATCACTTTCAAACTGGTCGCAATTATTCCTGTTATATGATGGAAACACTGTTGTATTTTTTTTGCATTTTATGGTTCGGGCGTAGACTACTAAGGCCCTAACTATTCAATCCGTTGGAGCTACGACCTAGGGTGAAGCCTAGGTTACTCGGAAGGTAGAAGTGACCCTAAGTTTCATACTGGTTGCAATTATTTGTTTCATACGATGGAAAAACTGTTGTATTTATATCGCATTTTATGCTTCTGGCGTTGACTTCTAAGGCACTATCTTTTCGATCTGGTGAAGCAACGCCCTAGAGCGAAGCCCAGGTTGCCCGGAACGTAGAATTGGCCATCACTTTCAAACTGGTTGCAATTATTCCTGTTATATGATGGAAACACTGTTGTATTTTTTTTGCATTTTATGGTTCGGGTGATCACTTCTAAGGTCCTAACTATTCAATCTTTTGGAGCAACGCACTAGGGTGAAGCCTAGCTTGCTCGTAAAGTAGAAATGACCATAAGTTTCATCCTGGTTGCAATTATTCGTTTTATACGATGGAATCACTGTTGTATTTTTATTGCATTTTATGCTTCGGGCGTTGACTTCTAAGGCCCTAACTATTCAATCTGTTGGCGCAGCGCCCTAGGGTGAAGCCTAGCTTGCTCGGAAAGTAGAAATGACCATAAGTTTCATCCTGGTTGCAATTATTCGTTTTATACGATGGAAACACTGTTGTACTTATATTGTATTTTATGCTTCTGGCGTTGACTTCTAAGGCACTATCTATTCGATCTGGTGGAGCAACGCCCTAGAGTGAAGCCTAGGTAGCCCGGAAGGTAGAATTGGCCATCACCTTCAAACTGGTTGCAATTAATCCTGTTATACGATGGAAAAACTGTTGTATTTATATTGTATTTTATGCTTCTGGCGTTGACTTCTAAGGCACTAACTATTAGATCTGGTGGAGCAACGCAATAGAGTGAAGCCTAGGTTTCCCGGAACGTAGAATTGGCCATCACTTTCAAACTGGTTGCAATTATTCCTGATATATGACGGAAACACTGTTGTATTTTTTTTGCATTTTATGGTTCGGGCGTTGACTTCTAAGGCCCTAACTATTCAATCTGTTGGAGCAACGCCCTAGGGTGAAGCCTAGGTTGCTCGGAAAGTAGAAATGACCATAAGTTTCATACTGGTTGCAATTATTTGTTTCATACGATGGAAAAACTGTTGTATTTATATCGCATTTTATGCTTCTGGCGTTGACTTCTAAGGCACTATCTTTTCGATCTGGTGAAGCAACGCCCTAGAGCGAAGCCCAGGTTGCCCGGAACGTAGAATTGGCCATCACTTTCAAACTGGTTGCAATTATTCCTGTTATATGATGGAAACACTGTTGTATTTTTTTTGCATTTTATGGTTCGGGTGATCACTTCTAAGGTCCTAACTATTCAATCTTTTGGAGCAACGCACTAGGGTGAAGCCTAGCTTGCTCGTAAAGTAGAAATGACCATAAGTTTCATCCTGGTTGCAATTATTCGTTTTATACGATGGAATCACTGTTGTATTTTTATTGCATTTTATGCTTCGGGCGTTGACTTCTAAGGCCCTAACTATTCAATCT
Organism: Calliopsis andreniformis; assembly: GCF_051401765.1. Classification (NCBI taxonomy): domain Eukaryota; kingdom Metazoa; phylum Arthropoda; class Insecta; order Hymenoptera; family Andrenidae; genus Calliopsis; species Calliopsis andreniformis. The sequence continues at coordinate 1,487,346 of NW_027480460.1, read as the reverse complement.
GTTGGCGCAACGCCCTAGGGTGAAGCCTAGCTTGCTCGGAAAGTAGAAATGACCATAAGTTTCATCCTGGTTGCAATTATTCGTTTTATACGATGGAAAAACTGTTGTATTTATATTGTGTTTTATGCTTCTGGCGTTGACTTCTAAGGCACTAACTATTAGATCTGGTGGAGCAACGCAATAGAGTGAAGCCTAGGTTTCCCGGAACGTAGAATTGGTCATCACTTTCAAACTGGTTGCAATTATTCCTGATATATGACGGAAACACTGTTGTATTTTTTTTGCATTTTATGGTTCGGGCGTTGACTTCTAAGGCCCTAACTATTCAATCTGTTGGAGCAACGCCCTAGGGTGAAGCCTAGGTTGCTCGGAAAGTAGAAATGACCATAAGTTTCATACTGGTTGCAATTATTCGTTTTATACGATGGAAAAACTGTTGTATTTATATTGTATTTTATGCTGCTGGCGTTGACTTCTAAGGCACTAGCTATTCGAACTGGTGGAGCAACGCCCTAGAGTGAGGCCTAGGTTGCCCGGAACGTAGAATTGGCCATCACTTTCAAACTGGTTGCAATTATTCGTTTTATACGATGGAAACGCTGTTGTATTTATATCGTATTTTATGCTTCTGGCGTTTACTTCTGCGGACCTAACTATTCGATCTGGTGGAGCAACACCCTAGAGTGAATCCTAGGTTGCTCGAAATGTAGAAATGACCATAACTTTCACACTGATTACAATTATTCGTTTTATACGATGGAGACGCTGTTGTATTTATATCGTATTTTATGTTTCTGGCGTTTACTTCTAAGGACCTAACTATTCGATCTGGTGGAGCAACGCCCTAGAGTGAATCCTAGGTTGCCCGGAATGTAGAATTGGCCATCACTTTCAAACTGGTTGCAATTATTCCTGATACATGATGGAAACACTGTTGTATTTTTTTTGCATTTTATGGTTCGGGCGTTGACTTCTAATGCCCTAACTATTCAATCTGTTGGAGCAACGCCCTAGGGGGAAGCCTAGGTTGCTCGGAAAGTAGAAATGTCCATAAGTTTCATACTGGTTGCAATTATTCGTTTTATACGATGGAAAAGCTGTTGTATTTATATCGTATTTTATGCTTCTGGCGTTGACTTCATAGGCCGTAACTATTCGGTCTGGTGGAGAAACGCCCTGGAGTGAAACCTAGGTTGCCCGGAACGTAGAATTGGCCATCACTTTCAAACTGGTTGCAATTATTCCTGATATATGATGGAAACACTGTTGTATTTTTTCTTCATTTTTGTTTCGGGCGTTGACATCTAAGACCCTAACTATGCAATCTGCTGGAGCAAGGCCCTAGGGTGAAGCCTAGGTTGCTCGGAAAGTAGAAATGACCATAAGTTTCATACTGGTTGCAATTATTCGCTGTATACGATGGAAAAACTGTAGTATTTATATTGTATTTTATGCTTCTGGCGTTGACTTCTAAGGCACTATCTGTTCGATCTGGTGGAGCAACGCCCTAGAGAGAAGCCTAGGTTGCCCGGAACGTAGAATTGGCCATCACTTTCAAACTGGTTGCAATTATTCCTGTTATATGATGGAAACACTGTTGTATTTTTTTTGCATTTTATGGTTCGGGCGTTGACTTCTAAGTCCCTAACTATTCAATCTGGTGGAGCAACGCCCTAGGGTGAAGCCTAGGTTGCTCGGAAAGTAGAAATGACCATAAGTTTCATACTGGTTGCAATTATTCGTTTTATACGATGGAAAAACTGTTGTATTTATATCGTATTTTATGCTTCTGGCGTTGACTTCTAAGGCACTATCTTTTCGATCTGGTGTTGCAACGCCCTAGAGAGAAGCCTATTATGCCCGGAACGTAAAATTGGCCATAACTTTCAAACTGGTTGCAATTATTCCTGTTATATGATGGAAACACTGTTGTATTTTTTTTGCATTTTATGGTTCGGGCGTTGACTCCTAAGGTCCTAGCTATTCAATCTGTTGGAGCAACGCCCTAGGGTGAAGCCTAGGTTGCTCGGAAAGTAGAAATGACCATAAGTTTCATACTGGTTGCAATTATTCGATTTATACGATGGAAAAACTGTTGTATTTATATTGTATTTTATGCTGCTGGGGTTGACTTCTAAGGCACTAGCTATTCGAACTGGTGGAGCAACGCCCTAGAGTGAGGCCTAGGTTGCCCGGTACGTAGAATTGGCCATCACTTTCAAACTGGTTGCAATTATTCGTTTTATACGATGGAAACGCTGTTGTATTTATATCGTATTTTATGCTTCTGGCGTTTACTTCTGAGGACCTAACTATTCGATCTGGTGGAGCAACACCCTAGAGTGAATCCTAGGTTGCTCGAAATGTAGAAATGACCATAACTTTCACACTGATTGCAATTATTCGTTTTATACGATGAAAACGCTGTTGTGTTTGTATTGTACTTTATGCCTCTGGCGTTGACTTCTAAGGTCGTAGCTATTAGATGTGGTGGAGCAACGCCCTAGTGTGACGCCTAGCGTGCTCGGAACGTAGAAATGACCATTACTTTCACACTGGTTGCAATTATTCGCTTTATACGATGGAAAAGCTGTTGTATTTATATCGTATTTTATGCTTCTGGCGTTGACTTCTTGGGCCGTAACTATTCGGTCTGGTGGAGCAACGCCCTGGAGTGAAACCTAGGTTGCCCGGAACGTAGAATTGGCCATCACTTTCAAACTGGTCGCAATTATTGCTGTTATATGATGGAAACACTGTTGTATTTTTTTTGCATTTTATGGTTCGGGCGTAGACTACTAAGGCCCTAACTGTTCAATCCGTTGGAGCTACGACCTAGGGTGAAGCCTAGGTTACTCGGAAGGTAGAAGTGACCCTAAGTTTCATACTGGTTGCAATTATTTGTTTCATACGATGGAAAAACTGTTGTATTTATATCGCATTTTATGCTTCTGGCGTTGACTTCTAAGGCACTATCTTTTCGATCTGGTGAAGCAACGCCCTAGAGCGAAGCCCAGGTTGCCCGGAACGTAGAATTGGCCATCACTTTCAAACTGGTTGCAATTATTCCTGTTATATGATGGAAACACTGTTGTATTTTTTTTGCATTTTATGGTTCGGGTGATCACTTCTAAGGTCCTAACTACTCAATCTTTTGGAGCAACGCACTAGGGTGAAGCCTAGCTTGCTCGTAAAGTAGAAATGACCATAAGTTTCATCCTGGTTGCAATTATTCGTTTTATACGATGGAATCACTGTTGTATTTTTATTGCATTTTATGCTTCGGGCGTTGACTTCTAAGGCCCTAACTATTCAATCTGTTGGCGCAACGCCCTAGGGTGAAGCCTAGCTTGCTCGGAAAGTAGAAATGACCATAAGTTTCATCCTGGTTGGAATTATTCGTTTTATACGATGGAAACACTGTTGTACTTATATTGTATTTTATGCTTCTGGCGTTGACTTCTAAGGCACTATCTATTCGATCTGGTGGAGCAACGCCCTAGAGTGAAGCCTAGGTTGCCCGGTACGTAGAATTGGCCATCACTTTCAAACTGGTTGCAATTATTCGTTTTATACGATGGAAACGCTGTTGTATTTATATCGTATTTTATGCTTCTGGCGTTTACTTCTGAGGACCTAACTATTCGATCTGGTGGAGCAACACCCTAGAGTGAATCCTAGGTTGCTCGAAATGTAGAAATGACCATAACTTTCACACTGATTGCAATTATTCGTTTTATACGATGAAAACGCTGTTGTATTTGTATTGTACTTTATGCCTCTGGCGTTGACTTCTAAGGTCGTAGCTATTAGATGTGGTGGAGCAACGCCCTAGTGTGACGCCTAGGGTGCTCGGAACGTAGAAATGACCATTACTTTCACACTGGTTGCAATTATTCGCTTTATACGATGGAAAAGCTGTTGTATTTATATCGTATTTTATGCTTCTGGCGTTGACTTCTTGGGCCGTAACTATTCGGTCTGGTGGAGCAACGCCCTGGAGTGAAACCTAGGTTGCCCGGAACGTAGAATTGGCCATCACTTTCAAACTGGTCGCAATTATTCCTGTTATATGATGGAAACACTGTTGTATTTTTTTTGCATTTTATGGTTCGGGCGTAGACTGCTAAGGGCCTAACTATTCAATCCGTTGGAGCTACGACCTAGGGTGAAGCCTAGGTTACTCGGAAGGTAGAAGTGACCCTAAGTTTCATACTGGTTGCAATTATTTGTTTCATACGATGGAAAAACTGTTGTATTTATATCGCATTTTATGCTTCTGGCGTTGACTTCTAAGGCACTATCTTTTCGATCTGGTGAAGCAACGCCCTAGAGCGAAGCCCAGGTTGCCCGGAACGTAGAATTGGCCATCACTTTCAAACTGGTTGCAATTATTCCTGTTATATGGTGGAAACACTGTTGTATTTTTTTTGCATTTTATGGTTCGGGTGATCACTTCTAAGGTCCTAACTACTCAATCTTTTGGAGCAACGCACTAGGGTGAAGCCTAGCTTGCTCGTAAAGTAGAAATGACCATAAGTTTCATCCTGGTTGCAATTATTCGTTTTATACGATGGAATCACTGTTGTATTTTTATTGCATTTTATGCTTCGGGCGTTGACTTCTAAGGCCCTAACTATTCAATCTGTTGGCGCAACGCCCTAGGGTGAAGCCTAGCTTGCTCGGAAAGTAGAAATGACCATAAGTTTCATCCTGGTTGCAATTATTCGTTTTATACGATGGAAACACTGTTGTACTTATATTGTATTATATGCTTCTGGCGTTGACTTCTAAGGCACTATCTATTCGATCTGGTGGAGCAACGCCCTAGAGTGAAGCCTAGGTAGCCCGGAAGGTAGAATTGGCCATCACCTTCAAACTGGTTGCAATTAATCCTGTTATACGATGGAAAAACTGTTGTATTTATATTGTATTTTATGCTTCTGGCGTTGACTTCTAAGGCACTAACTATTAGATCTGGTGGAGCAACGCAATAGAGTGAAGCCTAGGTTTCCCGGAACGTAGAATTGGCCATCACTTTCAAACTGGTTGCAATTATTCCTGATATATGACGGAAACACTGTTGTATTTTTTTTGCATTTTATGGTTCGGGCGTTGACTTCTAAGGCCCTAACTATTCAATCTGTTGGAGCAACGCCCTAGGGTGAAGCCTAGGTTGCTCGGAAAGTAGAAATGACCATAAGTTTCATACTGGTTGCAATTATTTGTTTCATACGATGGAAAAACTGTTGTATTTATATCGCATTTTATGCTTCTGGCGTTGACTTCTAAGGCACTATCTTTTCGATCTGGTGAAGCAACGCCCTAGAGCGAAGCCCAGGTTGCCCGGAACGTAGAATTGGCCATCACTTTCAAACTGGTTGCAATTATTCCTGTTATATGATGGAAACACTGTTGTATTTTTTTTGCATTTTATGGTTCGGGTGATCACTTCTAAGGTCCTAACTATTCAATCTTTTGGAGCAACGCACTAGGGTGAAGCCTAGCTTGCTCGTAAAGTAGAAATGACCATAAGTTTCATCCTGGTTGCAATTATTCGTTTTATACGATGGAATCACTGTTGTATTTTTATTGCATTTTATGCTTCGGGCGTTGACTTCTAAGGCCCTAACTATTCAATCTGTTGGCGCAACGCCCTAGGGTGAATCCTAGCTTGCTCGGAAAGTAGAAATGACCATAAGTTTCATCCTGGTTGCAATTATTCGTTTTATACGATGGAAAAACTGTTGTATTTATATTGTATTTTATGCTTCTGGCGTTGACTTCTAAGGCACTAACTATTAGATCTGGTGGAGCAACGCAGTAGAGTGAAGCCTAGGTTTCCCGGAACGTAGAATTGGCCATCACTTTCAAACTGGTTGCAATTATTCCTGATATATGACGGAAACACTGTTGTATTTTTTTTGCATTTTATGGTTCGGGCGTTGACTTCTAAGGCCCTAACTATTCAATCTGTTGGAGCAACGCCCTAGGGTGAAGCCTAGGTTGCTCGGAAAGTAGAAATGACCATAAGTTTCATACTGGTTGCAATTATTTGTTTCATACGATGGAAAAACTGTTGTATTTATATCGCATTTTATGCTTCTGGCGTTGACTTCTAAGGCACTATCTTTTCGATCTGGTGAAGCAACGCCCTAGAGCGAAGCCCAGGTTGCCCGGAACGTAGAATTGGCCATCACTTTCAAACTGGTTGCAATTATTCCTGTTATATGATGGAAACACTGTTGTATTTTTTTTGCATTTTATGGTTCGGGCGTTGACTTCTAAGGCCCTAACTATTCAATCTGTTGGAGCAACGCCCTAGGGTGAAGCCTAGGTTGCTCGGAAAGTGGAAATGACCATAAGTTTCATACTGGTTGCAATTATTCGTTTTATACGATGGAAAAACTGTGTATTTATATTGTATTTTATGCTGCTGGCGTTGACTTCTAAGGCACTAGCTATTCGAACTGGTGGAGCAACGCCCTAGAGTGAGGCCTAGGTTGCCCGGAACGTAGAATTGGCCATCACTTTCAAACTGGTTGCAATTATTCGTTTTATACGATGGAAACGCTGTTGTATTTATATCGTATTTTATGCTTCTGGCGTTTACTTTTGCGGACCTAACTATTCGATCTGGTGGAGCAACACCCTAGAGTGAATCCTAGGTTGCTCGAAATGTAGAAATGACCATAACTTTCACACTGATTGCAATTATTCGTTTTATACGATGGAGACGCTGTTGTATTTATATCGTATTTTATGTTTCTGGCGTTTACTTCTAAGGACCTAACTATTCGATCTGGTGGAGCAACGCCCTAGAGTGAATCCTAGGTTGCCCGGAATGTAGAAATGACCATAACTTTCACACTGGTTGCAATTATTCGTTTTATACGATGAAAACGCTGTTGTATTTGTATTGTACTTTATGCCTCTGGCGTTGACTTCTAAGGTCGTAGCTATTAGATGTGGTGGAGCAACGCCCTAGTGTGACGCCTAGGGTGCTCGGAACGTAGAAATGACCATTACTTTCACACTGGTTGCAATTATTCGCTTTATACGATGGAAAAGCTGTTGTATTTATATCGTATTTTATGCTTCTGGCGTTGACTTCTTGGGCCGTAACTATTCGGTCTGGTGGAGCAACGCCCTGGAGTGAAACCTAGGTTGCCCGGAACGTAGAATTGGCCATCACTTTCAAACTGGTCGCAATTATTCCTGTTATATGATGGAAACACTGTTGTATTTTTTTTGCATTTTATGGTTCGGGCGTAGACTACTAAGGCCCTAACTATTCAATCCGTTGGAGCTACGACCTAGGGTGAAGCCTAGGTTACTCGGAAGGTAGAAGTGACCCTAAGTTTCATACTGGTTGCAATTATTTGTTTCATACGATGGAAAAACTGTTGTATTTATATCGCATTTTATGCTTCTGGCGTTGACTTCTAAGGCACTATCTTTTCGATCTGGTGAAGCAACGCCCTAGAGCGAAGCCCAGGTTGCCCGGAACGTAGAATTGGCCATCACTTTCAAACTGGTTGCAATTATTCCTGTTATATGATGGAAACACTGTTGTATTTTTTTTGCATTTTATGGTTCGGGTGATCACTTCTAAGGTCCTAACTACTCAATCTTTTGGAGCAACGCACTAGGGTGAAGCCTAGCTTGCTCGTAAAGTAGAAATGACCATAAGTTTCATCCTGGTTGCAATTATTCGTTTTATACGATGGAATCACTGTTGTATTTTTATTGCATTTTATGCTTCGGGCGTTGACTTCTAAGGCCCTAACTATTCAATCTGTTGGCGCAACGCCCTAGGGTGAAGCCTAGCTTGCTCGGAAAGTAGAAATGACCATAAGTTTCATCCTGGTTGCAATTATTCGTTTTATACGATGGAAACACTGTTGTACTTATATTGTATTATATGCTTCTGGCGTTGACTTCTAAGGCACTATCTATTCGATCTGGTGGAGCAACGCCCTAGAGTGAAGCCTAGGTATCCCGGAAGGTAGAATTGGCCATCACCTTCAAACTGGTTGCAATTAATCCTGTTATACGATGGAAAAACTGTTGTATTTATATTGTATTTTATGCTTCTGGCGTTGACTTCTAAGGCACTAACTATTAGATCTGGTGGAGCAACGCAATAGAGTGAAGCCTAGGTTTCCCGGAACGTAGAATTGGCCATCACTTTCAAACTGGTTGCAATTATTCCTGATATATGACGGAAACACTGTTGTATTTTTTTTGCATTTTATGGTTCGGGCGTTGACTTCTAAGGCCCTAACTATTCAATCTGTTGGAGCAACGCCCTAGGGTGAAGCCTAGGTTGCTCGGAAAGTAGAAATGACCATAAGTTTCATACTGGTTGCAATTATTTGTTTCATACGATGGAAAAACTGTTGTATTTATATCGCATTTTATGCTTCTGGCGTTGACTTCTAAGGCACTATCTTTTCGATCTGGTGAAGCAACGCCCTAGAGCGAAGCCCAGGTTGCCCGGAACGTAGAATTGGCCATCACTTTCAAACTGGTTGCAATTATTCCTGTTATATGATGGAAACACTGTTGTATTTTTTTTGCATTTTATGGTTCGGGTGATCACTTCTAAGGTCCTAACTATTCAATCTTTTGGAGCAACGCACTAGGGTGAAGCCTAGCTTGCTCGTAAAGTAGAAATGACCATAAGTTTCATCCTGGTTGCAATTATTCGTTTTATACGATGAAAACGCTGTTGTATTTGTATTGTACTTTATGCCTCTGGCGTTGACTTCTAAGGTCGTAGCTATTAGATGTGGTGGAGCAACGCCCTAGTGTGACGCCTAGGGTGCTCGGAACGTAGAAATGACCATTACTTTCACACTGGTTGCAATTATTCGCTTTATACGATGGAAAAGCTGTTGTATTTATATCGTATTTTATGCTTCTGGCGTTGACTTCTTGGGCCGTAACTATTCGGTCTGGTGGAGCAACGCCCTGGAGTGAAACCTAGGTTGCCCGGAACGTAGAATTGGCCATCACTTTCAAACTGGTCGCAATTATTCCTGTTATATGATGGAAACACTGTTGTATTTTTTTTGCATTTTATGGTTCGGGCGTAGACTACTAAGGCCCTAACTATTCAATCCGTTGGAGCTACGACCTAGGGTGAAGCCTAGGTTACTCGGAAGGTAGAAGTGACCCTAAGTTTCATACTGGTTGCAATTATTTGTTTCATACGATGGAAAAACTGTTGTATTTATATCGCATTTTATGCTTCTGGCGTTGACTTCTAAGGCACTATCTATTCGATCTGGTGGAGCAACGCCCTAGAGTGAAGCCTAGGTAGCCCGGAAGGTAGAATTGGCCATCACCTTCAAACTGGTTGCAATTAATCCTGTTATACGATGGAAAAACTGTTGTATTTATATTGTATTTTATGCTTCTGGCGTTGACTTCTAAGGCACTAACTATTAGATCTGGTGGAGCAACGCAATAGAGTGAAGCCTAGGTTTCCCGGAACGTAGAATTGGCCATCACTTTCAAACTGGTTGCAATTATTCCTGATATATGACGGAAACACTGTTGTATTTTTTTTGCATTTTATGGTTCGGGCGTTGACTTCTAAGGCCCTAACTATTCAATCTGTTGGAGCAACGCCCTAGGGTGAAGCCTAGGTTGCTCGGAAAGTAGAAATGACCATAAGTTTCATACTGGTTGCAATTATTTGTTTCATACGATGGAAAAACTGTTGTATTTATATCGCATTTTATGCTTCTGGCGTTGACTTCTAAGGCACTATCTTTTCGATCTGGTGAAGCAACGCCCTAGAGCGAAGCCCAGGTTGCCCGGAACGTAGAATTGGCCATCACTTTCAAACTGGTTGCAATTATTCCTGTTATATGATGGAAACACTGTTGTATTTTTTTTGCATTTTATGGTTCGGGTGATCACTTCTAAGGTCCTAACTATTCAATCTTTTGGAGCAACGCACTAGGGTGAAGCCTAGCTTGCTCGTAAAGTAGAAATGACCATAAGTTTCATCCTGGTTGCAATTATTCGTTTTATACGATGGAATCACTGTTGTATTTTTATTGCATTTTATGCTTCGGGCGTTGACTTCTAAGGCCCTAACTATTCAATCTGTTGGCGCAACGCCCTAGGGTGAAGCCTAGCTTACTCGGAAAGTAGAAATGACCATAAGTTTCATCCTGGTTGCAATTATTCGTTTTATACGATGGAAAAACTGTTGTATTTATATTGTATTTTATGCTTCTGGCGTTGACTTCTAAGGCACTAACTATTAGATCTGGTGGAGCAACGCAATAGAGTGAAGCCTAGGTTTCCCGGAACGTAGAATTGGCCATCACTTTCAAACTGGTTGCAATTATTCCTGATATATGACGGAAACACTGTTGTATTTTTTTTGCATTTTATGGTTCGGGCGTTGACTTCTAAGGCCCTAACTATTCAATCTGTTGGAGCAACGCCCTAGGGTGAAGCCTAGGTTGCTCGGAAAGTAGAAATGACCATAAGTTTCATACTGGTTGCAATTATTTGTTTCATACGATGGAAAAACTGTTGTATTTATATCGCATTTTATGCTTCTGGCGTTGACTTCTAAGGCACTATCTTTTCGATCTGGTGAAGCAACGCCCTAGAGCGAAGCCCAGGTTGCCCGGAACGTAGAATTGGCCATCACTTTCAAACTGGTTGCAATTATTCCTGTTATATGATGGAAACACTGTTGTATTTTTTTTGCATTTTATGGTTCGGGTGATCACTTCTAAGGTCCTAACTATTCAATCTTTTGGAGCAACGCACTAGGGTGAAGCCTAGCTTGCTCGTAAAGTAGAAATGACCATAAGTTTCATCCTGGTTGCAATTATTCGTTTTATACGATGGAATCACTGTTGTATTTTTATTGCATTTTATGCTTCGGGCGTTGACTTCTAAGGCCCTAACTATTCAATCTGTTGGCGCAACGCCCTAGGGTGAAGCCTAGCTTGCTCGGAAAGTAGAAATGACCATAAGTTTCATCCTGGTTGCAATTATTCGTTTTATACGATGGAAACACTGTTGTACTTATATTGTATTTTATGCTTCTGGCGTTGACATCTAAGGCACTATCTATTCGATCTGGTGGAGCAACGCCCTAGAGTGAAGCCTAGGTAGCCCGGAAGGTAGAATTGGCCATCACCTTCAAACTGGTTGCAATTAATCCTGTTATACGATGGAAAAACTGTTGTATTTATATTGTATTTTATGCTTCTGGCGTTGACTTCTAAGGCACTAACTATTAGATCTGGTGGAGCAACGCAATAGAGTGAAGCCTAGGTTTCCCGGAACGTAGAATTGGCCATCACTTTCAAACTGGTTGCAATTATTCCTGATATATGACGGAAACACTGTTGTATTTTTTTTGCATTTTATGGTTCGGGCGTTGACTTCTAAGGCCCTAACTATTCAATCTGTTGGAGCAACGCCCTAGGGTGAAGCCTAGGTTGCTCGGAAAGTGGAAATGACCATAAGTTTCATACTGGTTGCAATTATTCGTTTTATACGATGGAAAAACTGTGTATTTATATTGTATTTTATGCTGCTGGCGTTGACTTCTAAGGCACTAGCTATTCGAACTGGTGGAGCAACGCCCTAGAGTGAGGCCTAGGTTGCCCGGAACGTAGAATTGGCCATCACTTTCAAACTGGTTGCAATTATTCGTTTTATACGATGGAAAAGCTGTTGTATTTATATCGTATTTTATGCTTCTGTCGTTTACTTCTAAGGACCTCACTATTCGATCATGTGGAGCAACGCCCTAGAGTGAATCCTAGGTTGCTCGGAATGTAGAAATGACCATAACTTTCACACTGGTTGCAATTATTCGTTTTATACGATGGAAACGCTGTTGTATTTATATCGTATTTTATGCTTCTGGCGTTTACTTCTGAGGACCTAACTATTCGATCTGGTGGAGCAACACCCTAGAGTGAATCCTAGGTTGCTCGAAATGTAGAAATGACCATAACTTTCACACTGATTGCAATTATTAGTTTTATACGATGGAGACGCTGTTGTATTTATATCGTATTTTATGTTTCTGGCGTATACTTCTAAGGACCTAACTATTCGATCTGGTGGAGCAACGCCCTAGAGTGAATCCTAGGTTGCTCGGAATGTAGAAATGACCATAACTTTCACACTGGTTGCAATTATTCGTTTTATACGATGAAAACGCTGTTGTATTTGTATTGTACTTTATGCCTCTGGCGTTGACTTCTAAGGTCGTAGCTATTAGATGTGGTGGAGCAACGCCCTAGAGTGACGCCTAGGGTGCTCGGAACGTAGAAATGACCATTACTTTCACACTGGTTGCAATTATTCGTTTTATACGATGGAAAAGCTGTTGTATTTATATCGTATTTTATGCTTCTGGCGTTGACTTCTTAGGCCGTAACTATTCGGCCTGGTGGAGCAACGCCCTGGAGTGAAACCTAGGTTGCCCGGAACGTAGAATTGGCCATCACTTTCAAACTGGTCGCAATTATTCCTGTTACATGATGGAAACACTGTTGTATTTTTTTTGCATTTTATGGTTCGGGCGTAGACTTCTAAGGCCCTAACTATTCAATCCGTTGGAGCTACGACCTAGGGTGAAGCCTAGGTTACTCGGAAGGTAGAAATGACCATAAGTTTCATACTGGTTGCAATTATTTGTTTCTTACGATGGAAAAACTGTTGTATTTATATCGCATTTTATGCTTCTGGCGTTGACTTCTAAGGCACTATCTTTTCGATCTGGTGGAGCAACGCCCTAGAGCGAAGCCTAGGTTGCCCGGAACGTAGAATTGGCCATCACTTTCAAACTGGTTGCAATTATTCCTGTTATATGATGGAAACACTGTTGTATTTTTTTTTGCATTTTATGGTTCGGGCGATTACTTCTAAGGTCCTAACTATTCAATCTTTTGGAGCAACGCACTAGGGTGAAGCCTAGCTTGCTCGGAAAGTAGAAATGACCATAAGTTTCATCCTGGTTGCAATTATTCGTTTTATACGATGGAAACACTGTTGTATTTTTATTGCATTTTATGCTTCGGGCGTTGACTTCTAAGGCCCTAACTATTCAATCTGTTGGAGCAACGCCCTAGGGTGAAGCCTAGGATGCTCGGAAAGTAGAAATGACCATCAGTTTCATACTGGTTGCAATTAATCGTTTCATCCGATGGAAAAACTGTTGTATTTATATTGTATTTTATGCTTCTGGCGTTGACTTCTAAGGCCCTAGCTATTCGATCTAGTGGAGTAGCGCCCTAGAGTGAAGCCTAGGTTGCCCGGAAAGGAGAAATGACCATCACTTTCAAACTGGTTGCAATTAATCCTCTTATACGATGGAAAAACTGTTGTATTTTTATTGCATTTTATGCTTCTGGCGTTCACTTCTTAGGCCCTAACTATTCGATCTGGTGAAACAACGGCCTAGGGTGAAGCCTAGCTTGCCGGAAACGTAGAAATGACCATTACTTTCACACTGTTTGCAATTATTCCTTTTATACGATGGAAAAGCTGTTGTATTTATATCGTATTTTATGCTTCTGGCGTTTACTTCTAAGGACTTAACTATTCGATCTGGTGGAGCAACGCCCTAGAGTGAATCCTAGGTTGCTCGGAATGTAGAAATGACCATAACTTTCACACAGGTTGCAATTATTCGTTTTATACGATGGAAACGCTGTTGTATTTATATCGTATTTTATGCTTCTGGCTTTTACTTCTAAGGACCTAACTATTCGATCTGGTGGAGCAACGCCCTAGGGTGAAGCCTAGCTTGCTCGGAAAGTAGAAATGACCATAAGTTTCATACTGGTTGCAATTAGTCGTTTTATACGGTGGAAAAGCTGTTTTATTTATATTGTATTTTATGCTTCTGGCGTTGACTTCTAAGGCACTAACTATTCGATCTGGTGGAGCAACGCCCTAGAGTGAAGCCTAGGTTGCCCGGAAAGCAGAAATGACCATAAGTTTCATACTGGTTGCAATTATTCGTTTTTTACGATGGAAAAACTGTTGTATGTATATTGTATTTTATGCTTCTGGCGTTGACTTCTAAGGCACTAACTATTCGATCTGGTGGAGCAACGCCCTAGAGCGGAGGTTAGGTTTCCCCGGAACGTAGAATTGGCCATCACTTTCAAACTGGTTGCAATTATTCCTGTTATATGATGGAAACACTGTTGTATTTTTTTTGCATTTTATGGTTCGGGCGTTGACTTTTAAGGCCCTAACTATTCAATCTGTTGGAGCAACGCCCTAGGGTGATGCCTAGGTTGCTCGGAAAGTAGAAATGACCATAAGTTTCATACTGGATGCAATTATTCGTTTTATACGATGGAAAAACTGTTGTATTTATATCGCATTTTATGCTTCTGGCGTTGACTTCTAAGCCACTATCTTTTCGATCTGGTGGAGCAACGCCCTAGAGCGAAGCCTAGGTTGCCCGGAACGTAGAATTGGCCATCACTTTCAAACTGGTTGCAATTATTCCTGTTATATGATGGAAACACTGTTGTATTTTAACTGCATTTTATGCTTCGGGCGTTGACTTCTAAGGCCCTAACTATTCAATCTGTTGGAGCAACGCCCTAGGGTGAAGCCTAGCTTGCTCGTAAAGTAGAAATGACCATAAGTTTCATACTGGTTGCAATTATTCGTTTTATACGATGGAAAAGCTGTTGTATTTATATCGCATTTTATGCTTCTGGCGTTGACTTCTAAGGCACTAACTATTCGATCTGGTGGAGCAACGCCCTGGAGTGAAACCTAGGTTGCCCGGAACGTAGAATTGGCCATCACTTTCAAACTGGTTGCAATTATTCCTGTTATATGAAGGAAACACTGTTGTATTTTTTTTGCATTTTATGGTTCGGGCGTTGACTTCTAAGGCCCTAACTATTCAATCCGTTGGAGCAACGCCCTAGGGTGAAGCCTAGGTTGCTCGGAAAGTAGAAATGACCATAAGTTTCAAACTGGTTGCAATTACTTGTTTTATACTATGGAAAAACTGTTGTATGTATATTGTATTTTATGCTTCTGGCGTTGACTTCTAAGGCACTAACTATTCGATCTGGTGGAGCAACGCCCTGGAGTGAAACCTAGGTTGCCCGGAACGTAGAATTGGCCATCACTTTCAAACTGGTTGCAATTATTCCTGTTATATGATGGAAACACTGTTGTATTTTTTTTGCATTTTATGTTTCGGGCGTTGACTTCTAAGGTCCTAACTATTCAATCTGTTGGAGCAACGCCCTAGGGTTAAGCCTAGGTTGCTCGGAAAGTAGAAATGACCATAAGTTTCATACTGGTTGCAATTATTCGTTTTATACGATGGAAAAACTGTTGTATTTATATTGTATTTTATGCTTCTGGCGTTGACTTCTAAGGCACTAGCTATTCGATCTGGTGGAGCAACGCCCTAGAGTGAGGCCTAGGTTGCCCGGAACGTAGAATTGGCCATCACTTTCAAACTGGTTGCAATTATTCCTGTTATATGATGGATACACTGTTTTATTTTTATTGCATTTTATGCTTCGTGCGTTGACTTCTAAGGCCCTAACTATTCAATCTGTTGGACCAACGCCCTAGGGTGAAGCCTAGCTTGCTCGAAAGTAGAGATAACCATAAGTTTCATACTGGTTGCAATTATTCGTTTTATACGATGGAAAAGCTGTTGTATTTATATCGTATTTTATGCTTCTGGCGTTGACTTCTTAGGCCGTAACTATTCGGTCTGGTGGAGCAACGCCCGGGAGTGAAACCTAGGTTGCCCGGAACGTAGAATTGGCCATCACTTTCAAACTGGTTGCAATTATTCCTGATATATGGTGGAAACACTGTTGTATTTTTTTTTGCATTTTATGGTTCGGGCGTTGACTTCTAAGGCCCTAACTATTCAATCTGTTGGAGCAACGCCCTAGGGTGAAGCCTAGGTTGCTCGGAAAGTAGAAATGTCCATAAGTTTCATACTGGTTGCAATTATTCGTTTTATACGATGGAAAAACTGTTGTATTTATATTGTATTTTATGCTTCTGGCGTTGACTTCTAAGGCACTATCTTTTCGACCTGGTGGAGCAACGCCCTAGAGCGAAGCCTAGGTTGCCCGGAACGTAGAATTGGCCATCACTTTCAAACTGGTTGCAATTATTCCTGTTATATGATGGAAACACTGTTGTATTTTTTTTGCATTTTATGGTTCGGGCGATTACTTCTAAGGTCCTAACTATTCAATCTTTTGGAGCAACGCACTAGGGTGAAGCCTAGCTTGCTCGGAAAGTAGAAATGACCATAAGTTTCATCCTGGTTGCAATTATTCGTTTTATACGATGGAAACACTGTTGTATTTTTATTGCATTTTATGCTTCGGGCGTTGACTTCTAAGGCCCTAACTATTCAATCTGTTGGAGCAACGCCCTAGGGTGAAGCCTAGGATGCTCGGAAAGTAGAAATGACCATCAGTTTCATACTGGTTGCAATTAATCGTTTCATCCGATGGAAAAACTGTTGTATTTATATTGTATTTTATGCTTCTGGCGTTGACTTCTAAGGCCCTAGCTATTCGATCTAGTGGAGTAACGCCCTAGAGTGAAGCCTAGGTTGCCCGGAAAGGAGAAATGACCATCACTTTCAAACTGGTTGCAATTAATCCTCTTATACGATGGAAAAACTGTTGTATTTTTATTGCATTTTATGCTTCTGGCGTTCACTTCTTAGGCCCTAACTATTCGATCTGGTGAAACAACGGCCTAGGGTGAAGCCTAGCTTGCCGGAAACGTAGAAATGACCATTACTTTCACACTGTTTGCAATTATTCCTTTTATACGATGGAAAAGCTGTTGTATTTATATCGTATTTTATGCTTCTGGCGTTTAATTCTAAGGACGTAACTATTCGATCTGGTGGAGCAACGCCCTAGAGTGAATCCTAGGTTGCTCGGAATGTAGAAATGACCATAACTTTCACACAGGTTGCAATTATTCGTTTTATACGATGGAAACGCTGTTGTATTTATATCGTATTTTATGCTTCTGGCGTTTACTTCTAAGGACCTAACTATTCGATCTGGTGGAGCAACGCCCTAGGGTGAAGCCTAGCTTGCTCGGAAAGTAGAAATGACCATAAGTTTCATACTGGTTGCAATTAGTCGTTTTATACGGTGGAAAAGCTGTTGTATTTATATTGTATTTTATGCTTCTGGCGTTGACTTCTAAGGCACTAACTATTCGATCTGGTGGAGCAACGCCCTAGAGTGAAGCCTAGGTTGCCCGGAAAGCAGAAATGACCATAAGTTTCATACTGGTTGCAATTATTCGTTTTTTACGATGGAAAAACTGTTGTATGTATATTGTATTTTATGCTTCTGGCGTTGACTTCTAAGGCACTAACTATTCGATCTGGTGGAGCAACGCCCTAGAGCGGAGGTTAGGTTTCCCCGGAACGTAGAATTGGCCATCACTTTCAAACTGGTTGCAATTATTCCTGTTATATGATGGAAACACTGTTGTATTTTTTTTGCATTTTATGGTTCGGGCGTTGACTTTTAAGGCCCTAACTATTCAATCTGTTGGAGCAACGCCCTAGGGTGATGCCTAGGTTGCTCGGAAAGTAGAAATGACCATAAGTTTCATACTGGATGCAATTATTCGTTTTATACGATGGAAAAACTGTTGTATTTATATCGCATTTTATGCTTCTGGCGTTGACTTCTAAGGCACTATCTTTTCGATCTGGTGGAGCAACGCCCTAGAGCGAAGCCTAGGTTGCCCGGAACGTAGAATTGGCCATCACTTTCAAACTGGTTGCAATTATTCCTGTTATATGATGGAAACACTGTTGTATTTTAACTGCATTTTATGCTTCGGGCGTTGACTTCTAAGGCCCTAACTATTCAATCTGTTGGAGCAACGCCCTAGGGTGAAGCCTAGCTTGCTCGTAAAGTAGAAATGACCATAAGTTTCATACTGGTTGCAATTATTCGTTTTATACGATGGAAAAGCTGTTGTATTTATATCGCATTTTATGCTTCTGGCGTTGACTTCTAAGGCACTAACTATTCGATCTGGTGGAGCAACGCCCTGGAGTGAAACCTAGGTTGCCCGGAACGTAGAATTGGCCATCACTTTCAAACTGGTTGCAATTATTCCTGTTATATGAAGGAAACACTGTTGTATTTTTTTTGCATTTTATGGTTCGGGCGTTGACTTCTAAGGCCCTAACTATTCAATCCGTTGGAGCAACGCCCTAGGGTGAAGCCTAGGTTGCTCGGAAAGTAGAAATGACCATAAGTTTCAAACTGGTTGCAATTACTTGTTTTATACTATGGAAAAACTGTTGTATGTATATTGTATTTTATGCTTCTGGCGTTGACTTCTAAGGCACTAACTATTCGATCTGGTGGAGCAACGCCCTGGAGTGAAACCTAGGTTGCCCGGAACGTAGAATTGGCCATCACTTTCAAACTGGTTGCAATTATTCCTGTTATATGATGGAAACACTGTTGTATTTTTTTTGCATTTTATGTTTCGGGCGTTGACTTCTAAGGTCCTAACTATTCAATCTGTTGGAGCAACGCCCTAGGGTTAAGCCTAGGTTGCTCGGAAAGTAGAAATGACCATAAGTTTCATACTGGTTGCAATTATTCGTTTTATACGATGGAAAAACTGTTGTATTTATATTGTATTTTATGCTTCTGGCGTTGACTTCTAAGGCACTAGCTATTCGATCTGGTGGAGCAACGCCCTAGAGTGAGGCCTAGGTTGCCCGGAACGTAGAATTGGCCATCACTTTCAAACTGGTTGCAATTATTCCTGTTATATGATGGATACACTGTTGTATTTTTATTGCATTTTATGCTTCGTGCGTTGACTTCTAAGGCCCTAACTATTCAATCTGTTGGACCAACGCCCTAGGGTGAAGCCTAGCTTGCTCGAAAGTAGAGATGACCATAAGTTTCATACTGGTTGCAATTATTCGTTTTATACGATGGAAAAGCTGTTGTATTTATATCGTATTTTATGCTTCTGGCGTTGACTTCTTAGGCCGTAACTATTCGTTCTGGTGGAGCAACGCCCGGGAGTGAAACCTAGGTTGCCCGGAACGTAGAATTGGCCATCACCTTCAAACTGGTTGCAATTATTCCTGATATATGGTGGAAACACTGTTGTATTTTTTTTTGCATTTTATGGTTCGGGCGTTGACTTCTAAGGCCCTAACTATTCAATCTGTTGGAGCAACGCCCTAGGGTGAAGCCTAGGTTGCTCGGAAAGTAGAAATGTCCATAAGTTTCATACTGGTTGCAATTATTCGTTTTATACGATGGAAAAACTGTTGTATTTATATTGTATTTTATGCTTCTGGCGTTGACTTCTAAGGCACTAACTATTCGATCTGGTGGAGCAACGCCCTAGTGTGACGCCTAGGTTGCCCGGAAAGCAGAAATGGCCATCACTTTCAAAATGGTTGCAATTATTCGTTTTATACGATGCAAAAGCTGTTGTATTTATATTGTATTTTATGCTTCTGGCGTTGACTTCTAAGGTCCTAACTATTCAATCTGTTGGAGCAACGCCCTAGGGTGAAGCCTAGGTTGCTCGGAAACTAGAAATGAACATATGTTTCATACTGGTTGCAATTATTCGTTGTATACGAGGGAAAAACTGTTGTATTTATATTG
The DNA here is from genome assembly GCF_051401765.1 of Calliopsis andreniformis. Classification (NCBI taxonomy): domain Eukaryota; kingdom Metazoa; phylum Arthropoda; class Insecta; order Hymenoptera; family Andrenidae; genus Calliopsis; species Calliopsis andreniformis. The sequence goes on along the minus strand of NW_027480460.1, from coordinate 1,467,640 downwards.
TATTTTATGCTCCTGGCGTTGACTTCTAAGGCACTAGCTATTCGATCTGGTGGAGCAACGCCCTAGAGTGAGGCCTAGGTTGCCCGGAACATAGAATTGGCCATAACTTTCAAACTGGTTGCAATTATTCCTGTTATATGATGGAAACACTGTTGTATTTTTATTGCATTTTATGCTTCGGGCGTTGACTTCTAAGGCCCTAACTATTCAATCTGTTGGAGCAACGCCCTAGGGTGAAGCCTAGCATGCTCGGAAAGTAGAAATGACCATAAGTTTCATACTGGTTGCAATTATTCGTTTTATAGGATGGAAAAGCTGTTGTATTTATATCGCATTTTATGCTTCTGGCGTTGACTTCTTGGGCCGTAACTATTCGGTCTGGTGGAGCAACGCCCTGTAGTTAAACCTAGGTTGCCCGGAACGAAGAATGGGCCATCACTTTCAAACTGGTTGCAATTATTCCTGTTATATGATGGAAACACTGTTGTATTTTTTTTGCATTTTATGTTTCGGGCGTTGACTTCTAAGGCCCTAACTATTCAATCCGTTGGAGCAACGCCCTAGGGTGAAGCCTAGGTTGCTCGCAAAGTAGAAATGAACATAAGTTTCATACTGGTTGCAATTATTCGTTTTATACGATGGAAAAGCTGTTGTATTTATATCGTATTTTATGCTTCTGGCGTTGACTTCTTAGGCCGTAACTATTCGGTCTGGTGGAACAACGCCCTAGAGCGAAGCCTAGGTTGCCCGGAACGTAGAATTGGCCATCACTTTCAAACAGGTTGCAATTATTCCTGATATATGACGGAAACACTGTTGGAATTTTTTTGTCATTTTATGGTTCGGGCGTTGACTTCTAAGGCCCTAACTATTCAATCTGTTGGAACAACGCCCTAGGGTGAAGCCTAGGTTGCTCGGAAAGCAGAAATGACCATAAGTTTCATACTGGTTGCAATTATTCGTTTTATACGATGGAAAAACTGTTGTATTTATATTGTATTTTATGCTTCTGGCGTTGACTTCTAAGGCCCTAGCCGTCCGATCTAGTGGAGCAACGCCGTAGAGTGAAGCCTAGGTTGCCCGAAAGGTAGAATTGGCCATCACTTTCAAACTGGTTGCAATTATTCGTTTTATACGATGGAAAAACTGTTGTATTTATATTGTATTTTATGCTTCTGGCGTTGACTTCTAAGGCACTAACTATTCGATCTGGTGGAGCAACGCCCTAGAGTGATGCCTAGGTTGCCCGGAACGTAGAATTGGCCATCACTTTCAAACTGGTTGCAATTATTCCTGTTATATGATGGATACACTGTTGTATTTTTATTGCATTTTATGCTTCGTGCGTTGACTTCTAAGGCCCTAACTATTCAATCTGTTGGACCAACGCCCTAGGGTGAAGCCTAGCTTGCTCGGAAAGTAGAGATAACCATAAGTTTCATACTGGTTGCAATTATTCGTTTTATACGATGGAAAAGCTGTTGTATTTATATCGTATTTTATGCTTCTGGCGTTGACTTCTTAGGCCGTAACTATTCGGTCTGGTGGAACAACGCCCTAGAGCGAAGCCTAGGTTGCCCGGAACGTAGAATTGGCCATCACTTTCAAACAGGTTGCAATTATTCCTGATATATGACGGAAACACTGTTGGAATTTTTTTGTCATTTTATGGTTCGGGCGTTGACTTCTAAGGCCCTAACTATTCAATCTGTTGGAACAACGCCCTAGGGTGAAGCCTAGGTTGCTCGGAAAGCAGAAATGACCATAAGTTTCATACTGGTTGCAATTATTCGTTTTATACGATGGAAAAACTGTTGTATTTATATCGCATTTTATGCTTCTGGCGTTGACTTCTAAGGCACTATCTTTTCGATCCGGTGGAGCAACGCCCTAGAGCGAAGCCTAGGTTGCCCGGAACGTACAATTGGCCATCACTTTCAAACTGGTTGCAATTATTCCTGTTATATGATGGAAACACTGTTGTATTTTTTTTGCATTTTATGGTTCGGGCGTTGACTTCTAAGGTCCTAACTATGCAATCTGTTGGAGCAACGCCCTAGGGTGAAGCCTAGGTTGCTCGGAAACTAGAAATGACCATATGTTTCATACTGGTTGCAATTATTCGTTGTATACGATGGAAAAACTGTTGTATTTATATTGTATTTTATGCTCCTGGCGTTGACTTCTAAGGCACTAGCTATTCGATCTGGTGGAGCAACGCCCTAGAGTGAGGCCTAGGTTGCCCGGAAAGTAGAAATGACCATAAGTTTCATACTGGTTGCAATTATTCGTTTTATACGATGGAAAAGCTGTTGTATTTATATCGCATTTTATGCTTCTGGCGTTGACTTCTTGGGCCGTAACTATTCGGTCTGGTGGAGCAACGCCCTGTAGTTAAACCTAGGTTGCCCGGAACGAAGAATGGGCCATCACTTTCAAACTGGTTGCAATTATTCCTGTTATATGATGGAAACACTGTTGTATTTTTTTTGCATTTTATGTTTCGGGCGTTGACTTCTAAGGCCCTAACTATTCAATCCGTTGGAGCAACGCCCTAGGGTGAAGCCTAGGTTGCTCGCAAAGTAGAAATGAACATAAGTTTCATACTGGTTGCAATTATTCGTTTTATACGATGGAAAAACTGTTGTATTTATATTGTATTTTATGCTTCTGGCGTTGACTTCTAAGGCCCTAGCCGTCCGATCTAGTGGAGCAACGCCGTAGAGTGAAGCCTAGGTTGCCCGAAAGGTAGAATTGGCCATCACTTTCAAACTGGTTGCAATTATTCGTTTTATACGATGGAAAAACTGTTGTATTTATATTGTATTTTATGCTTCTGGCGTTGACTTCTAAGGCACTAACTATTCGATCTGGTGGAGCAACGCCCTAGGGTGAAGCCTAGGTTGCCCGGCACATAGAATTGGCCATCACTTTCAAACTGGTTGCAATTATTCCTGATATATGATGGAAACACTGTTGTATTTTTATTGCATTTTATGCTTCGGGCGTTGACTTCTAAGGCCCTAACTATTCAATCTGCTGGAGCAAGGCCCTAGGGTGAAGCCTAGGTTGCTCGGAAAGTAGAAATGACCATAAGTTTCATACCGGTTGCAATTATTCGTTTTATACGATGGAAAAACTGTTGTATTTATATTGTATTTTATGCTTCTGGCGTTGACTTCTAAGGCACTATCTATTCGATCTGGTGCAGCAACGCCCTAGAGAGAAGCCTAGGTTGCCCGGAACGTAGAATTGGCCATCACTTTCAAACTGGTTGCAATTATTCCTGTTATATGATGGAAACACTGTTGTATTTTTTTTGCATTTTATGGTTCGGGCGATCACTTCTAAGGTCCTAACTATTCAATCTTTTGGAGCAACGCCCTAGGGTGAAGCCTAGCCTGCTCGGAAAGTAGAAATGACCATAAGTTTCATCCTGGTTGCAATTATTCGTTTTATACGATGGAAACACTGTTGTATTTTTATTGCATTTTATGCTTCGGGCGTTGACTTCTAAGGCCCTAACTATTCAATCTGTTGGAGCAACGCCCTAGGGTGAAGCCTAGGATGCTCGGAAAGTAGAAATGACCATCAGTTTCATACTGGTTGCAATTAATCGTTTTATCCGATGGAAAAACTGTTGTATTTATATTGTATTTTATGCTTCTGGCGTTGACTTCTAAGGCCCTAGCTATTCGATCTAGTGGAGTAACGCCCTAGAGTGAGGCCTAGGTTGCCCGGAAAGGAGAAATGACCATCACTTTCAAACTGGTTGCAATTAATCCTGTTATACGATGGAAAGACTGTTGTATTTTTATTGCATTTTATGCTTCTGGCGTTCACTTCTTAGGCCCTAACTATTCGTACTGGTGAAACAACGGCCTTGGGTGAAGCCTAGCTTGCCGGGAATGTAGAAATGACCATTACTTTCACACTGTTTGCAATTATTCCTTTTATACGATGGAAAAGATGTTGTATTTATATCGTATTTTATGCTTCTGGCGTTTACTTCTAAGGACCTCAGTATTCGATCTGGTGGAGCAACGCCCTAGAGTGAATCCTAGGTTGCTCGGAATGTAGAAATGACCATAACTTTCACACTGGTTGCAATTATTCGTTTTATACGACGGAAACGCTGTTGTATTTATATCGTATTTTATGCTTCTGTCGTTTACTTCTAAGGACCTAACTATTCGATCTGGTGGAGCAACACCCTAGAGTGAATCCTAGGTTGCTCGGAATGTAGAAATGACCATAACTTTCACACTGATTGCAATTATTCGTTTTATACGATGGAAACGCTGTTGTATTTATATCGTATTTTATGTTTCTGGCGTTTACTTCTAAGGACCTAACTATTCGATCTGGTGGAGCAACGCCCTAGAGTGAATCCTAGGTTGCTCGGAATGTAGAAATGACCATAACTTTCACACTGGTTGCAATTATTCGTTTTATACGATGAAAACGCTGTTGTATTTGTATTGTACTTTATGCCTCTGGCGTTGACTTCTAAGGTCGTAGCTATTAGATGTGGTGGAGCAACGCCCTAGAGTGACGCCTAGGGTGCTCGGAACGTAGAAATGACCATTACTTTCACACTGGTTGCAATTATTCGTTTTATACGATGGAAAAGCTGTTGTATTTATATCGTATTTTATGCTTCTGGCGTTGACTTCTTAGGCTGTAACTATTCGGTCTGGTGGAGCAACGCCCTGGAGTGAAGCCTAGGTTGCCAGGAACGTAGAATTGGCCATTACTTTCAAACTAGTTGCAATCATACCTGTTATATGATGGAAACACTGTTGTATTTTTTTTGCATTTTATGCTTCGGGCGTTGACTTCTAAGGCCCTAACGATTCAATCTGTTGGAGCAACGCCCTAGGGTGAAGCCTAGCTTGCTCGGAAAGTAGAAATGACAATAAGTTTCATACTGGTTGCAATTAGTCGTTTTATACGATGGAAAAGCTGTTGTATTTATATCGTATTTTATGCTTCTGGCGTTGACTTCCTAGGCCGTAACTATTCGGTCTGGTGGAGAAACGCCCTGGAGTGAAACCTAGGTTGCCCGGAACGTAGAATTGGCCATCACTTTCAAACTGGTTGCAATTATTCCTGATATATGACGGAAACACTGTTGTATTTTTTTTGCATTTTATGGTTCGGGCGTTGACTTCTAAGGCCCTAACTATTCAATCTGTTGGAGCAACGCCCTAGGGTGAAGCCTAGCTTGCTCGAAAGTAGAGATGACCATAAGTTTCATACTGGTTGCAATTATTCGTTTTATACGATGGAAAAGCTGTTGTATTTATATCGTATTTTATGCTTCTGGCGTTGACTTCTTAGGCCGTAACTATTCGTTCTGGTGGAGCAACGCCCGGGAGTGAAACCTAGGTTGCCCGGAACGTAGAATTGGCCATCACCTTCAAACTGGTTGCAATTATTCCTGATATATGGTGGAAACACTGTTGTATTTTTTTTTGCATTTTATGGTTCGGGCGTTGACTTCTAAGGCCCTAACTATTCAATCTGTTGGAGCAACGCCCTAGGGTGAAGCCTAGGTTGCTCGGAAAGTAGAAATGTCCATAAGTTTCATACTGGTTGCAATTATTCGTTTTATACGATGGAAAAACTGTTGTATTTATATTGTATTTTATGCTTCTGGCGTTGACTTCTAAGGCACTAACTATTCGATCTGGTGGAGCAACGCCCTAGTGTGACGCCTAGGTTGCCCGGAAAGCAGAAATGGCCATCACTTTCAAAATGGTTGCAATTATTCGTTTTATACGATGCAAAAGCTGTTGTATTTATATTGTATTTTATGCTTCTGGCGTTGACTTCTAAGGTCCTAACTATTCAATCTGTTGGAGCAACGCCCTAGGGTGAAGCCTAGGTTGCTCGGAAACTAGAAATGAACATATGTTTCATACTGGTTGCAATTATTCGTTGTATACGAGGGAAAAACTGTTGTATTTATATTGTATTTTATGCTCCTGGCGTTGACTTCTAAGGCACTAGCTATTCGATCTGGTGGAGCAACGCCCTAGAGTGAGGCCTAGGTTGCCCGGAACATAGAATTGGCCATAACTTTCAAACTGGTTGCAATTATTCCTGTTATATGATGGAAACACTGTTGTATTTTTATTGCATTTTATGCTTCGGGCGTTGACTTCTAAGGCCCTAACTATTCAATCTGTTGGAGCAACGCCCTAGGGTGAAGCCTAGCATGCTCGGAAAGTAGAAATGACCATAAGTTTCATACTGGTTGCAATTATTCGTTTTATAGGATGGAAAAGCTGTTGTATTTATATCGCATTTTATGCTTCTGGCGTTGACTTCTTGGGCCGTAACTATTCGGTCTGGTGGAGCAACGCCCTGTAGTTAAACCTAGGTTGCCCGGAACGAAGAATGGGCCATCACTTTCAAACTGGTTGCAATTATTCCTGTTATATGATGGAAACACTGTTGTATTTTTTTTGCATTTTATGTTTCGGGCGTTGACTTCTAAGGCCCTAACTATTCAATCCGTTGGAGCAACGCCCTAGGGTGAAGCCTAGGTTGCTCGCAAAGTAGAAATGAACATAAGTTTCATACTGGTTGCAATTATTCGTTTTATACGATGGAAAAGCTGTTGTATTTATATCGTATTTTATGCTTCTGGCGTTGACTTCTTAGGCCGTAACTATTCGGTCTGGTGGAACAACGCCCTAGAGCGAAGCCTAGGTTGCCCGGAACGTAGAATTGGCCATCACTTTCAAACAGGTTGCAATTATTCCTGATATATGACGGAAACACTGTTGGAATTTTTTTGTCATTTTATGGTTCGGGCGTTGACTTCTAAGGCCCTAACTATTCAATCTGTTGGAACAACGCCCTAGGGTGAAGCCTAGGTTGCTCGGAAAGCAGAAATGACCATAAGTTTCATACTGGTTGCAATTATTCGTTTTATACGATGGAAAAACTGTTGTATTTATATTGTATTTTATGCTTCTGGCGTTGACTTCTAAGGCCCTAGCCGTCCGATCTAGTGGAGCAACGCCGTAGAGTGAAGCCTAGGTTGCCCGAAAGGTAGAATTGGCCATCACTTTCAAACTGGTTGCAATTATTCGTTTTATACGATGGAAAAACTGTTGTATTTATATTGTATTTTATGCTTCTGGCGTTGACTTCTAAGGCACTAACTATTCGATCTGGTGGAGCAACGCCCTAGAGTGATGCCTAGGTTGCCCGGAACGTAGAATTGGCCATCACTTTCAAACTGGTTGCAATTATTCCTGTTATATGATGGATACACTGTTGTATTTTTATTGCATTTTATGCTTCGTGCGTTGACTTCTAAGGCCCTAACTATTCAATCTGTTGGACCAACGCCCTAGGGTGAAGCCTAGCTTGCTCGGAAAGTAGAGATAACCATAAGTTTCATACTGGTTGCAATTATTCGTTTTATACGATGGAAAAGCTGTTGTATTTATATCGTATTTTATGCTTCTGGCGTTGACTTCTTAGGCCGTAACTATTCGGTCTGGTGGAACAACGCCCTAGAGCGAAGCCTAGGTTGCCCGGAACGTAGAATTGGCCATCACTTTCAAACAGGTTGCAATTATTCCTGATATATGACGGAAACACTGTTGGAATTTTTTTGTCATTTTATGGTTCGGGCGTTGACTTCTAAGGCCCTAACTATTCAATCTGTTGGAACAACGCCCTAGGGTGAAGCCTAGGTTGCTCGGAAAGCAGAAATGACCATAAGTTTCATACTGGTTGCAATTATTCGTTTTATACGATGGAAAAACTGTTGTATTTATATCGCATTTTATGCTTCTGGCGTTGACTTCTAAGGCACTATCTTTTCGATCCGGTGGAGCAACGCCCTAGAGCGAAGCCTAGGTTGCCCGGAACGTACAATTGGCCATCACTTTCAAACTGGTTGCAATTATTCCTGTTATATGATGGAAACACTGTTGTATTTTTTTTGCATTTTATGGTTCGGGCGTTGACTTCTAAGGTCCTAACTATGCAATCTGTTGGAGCAACGCCCTAGGGTGAAGCCTAGGTTGCTCGGAAACTAGAAATGACCATATGTTTCATACTGGTTGCAATTATTCGTTGTATACGATGGAAAAACTGTTGTATTTATATTGTATTTTATGCTCCTGGCGTTGACTTCTAAGGCACTAGCTATTCGATCTGGTGGAGCAACGCCCTAGAGTGAGGCCTAGGTTGCCCGGAACATAGAATTGGCCATAACTTTCAGACTGGTTGCAATTATTCCTGTTATATGATGGAAACACTGTTGTATTTTTATTGCATTTTATGCTTCGGGCGTTGACTTCTAAGGCCCTAACTATTCAATCTGTTGGAGCAACGCCCTAGGGTGAAGCCTAGCATGCTCGGAAAGTAGAAATGACCATAAGTTTCATACTGGTTGCAATTATTCGTTTTATACGATGGAAAAGCTGTTGTATTTATATCGCATTTTATGCTTCTGGCGTTGACTTCTTGGGCCGTAACTATTCGGTCTGGTGGAGCAACGCCCTGTAGTTAAACCTAGGTTGCCCGGAACGAAGAATGGGCCATCACTTTCAAACTGGTTGCAATTATTCCTGTTATATGATGGAAACACTGTTGTATTTTTTTTGCATTTTATGTTTCGGGCGTTGACTTCTAAGGCCCTAACTATTCAATCCGTTGGAGCAACGCCCTAGGGTGAAGCCTAGGTTGCTCGCAAAGTAGAAATGAACATAAGTTTCATACTGGTTGCAATTATTCGTTTTATACGATGGAAAAACTGTTGTATTTATATTGTATTTTATGCTTCTGGCGTTGACTTCTAAGGCCCTAGCCGTCCGATCTAGTGGAGCAACGCCGTAGAGTGAAGCCTAGGTTGCCCGAAAGGTAGAATTGGCCATCACTTTCAAACTGGTTGCAATTATTCGTTTTATACGATGGAAAAACTGTTGTATTTATATTGTATTTTATGCTTCTGGCGTTGACTTCTAAGGCACTAACTATTCGATCTGGTGGAGCAACGCCCTAGGGTGAAGCCTAGGTTGCCCGGCACATAGAATTGGCCATCACTTTCAAACTGGTTGCAATTATTCCTGATATATGATGGAAACACTGTTGTATTTTTATTGCATTTTATGCTTCGGGCGTTGACTTCTAAGGCCCTAACTATTCAATCTGCTGGAGCAAGGCCCTAGGGTGAAGCCTAGGTTGCTCGGAAAGTAGAAATGACCATAAGTTTCATACCGGTTGCAATTATTCGTTTTATACGATGGAAAAACTGTTGTATTTATATTGTATTTTATGCTTCTGGCGTTGACTTCTAAGGCACTATCTATTCGATCTGGTGCAGCAACGCCCTAGAGAGAAGCCTAGGTTGCCCGGAACGTAGAATTGGCCATCACTTTCAAACTGGTTGCAATTATTCCTGTTATATGATGGAAACACTGTTGTATTTTTTTTGCATTTTATGGTTCGGGCGATCACTTCTAAGGTCCTAACTATTCAATCTTTTGGAGCAACGCCCTAGGGTGAAGCCTAGCCTGCTCGGAAAGTAGAAATGACCATAAGTTTCATCCTGGTTGCAATTATTCGTTTTATACGATGGAAACACTGTTGTATTTTTATTGCATTTTATGCTTCGGGCGTTGACTTCTAAGGCCCTAACTATTCAATCTGTTGGAGCAACGCCCTAGGGTGAAGCCTAGGATGCTCGGAAAGTAGAAATGACCATCAGTTTCATACTGGTTGCAATTAATCGTTTTATCCGATGGAAAAACTGTTGTATTTATATTGTATTTTATGCTTCTGGCGTTGACTTCTAAGGCCCTAGCTATTCGATCTAGTGGAGTAACGCCCTAGAGTGAGGCCTAGGTTGCCCGGAAAGGAGAAATGACCATCACTTTCAAACTGGTTGCAATTAATCCTGTTATACGATGGAAAGACTGTTGTATTTTTATTGCATTTTATGCTTCTGGCGTTCACTTCTTAGGCCCTAACTATTCGTACTGGTGAAACAACGGCCTTGGGTGAAGCCTAGCTTGCCGGGAATGTAGAAATGACCATTACTTTCACACTGTTTGCAATTATTCCTTTTATACGATGGAAAAGATGTTGTATTTATATCGTATTTTATGCTTCTGGCGTTTACTTCTAAGGACCTCAGTATTCGATCTGGTGGAGCAACGCCCTAGAGTGAATCCTAGGTTGCTCGGAATGTAGAAATGACCATAACTTTCACACTGGTTGCAATTATTCGTTTTATACGACGGAAACGCTGTTGTATTTATATCGTATTTTATGCTTCTGTCGTTTACTTCTAAGGACCTAACTATTCGATCTGGTGGAGCAACACCCTAGAGTGAATCCTAGGTTGCTCGGAATGTAGAAATGACCATAACTTTCACACTGATTGCAATTATTCGTTTTATACGATGGAAACGCTGTTGTATTTATATCGTATTTTATGTTTCTGGCGTTTACTTCTAAGGACCTAACTATTCGATCTGGTGGAGCAACGCCCTAGAGTGAATCCTAGGTTGCTCGGAATGTAGAAATGACCATAACTTTCACACTGGTTGCAATTATTCGTTTTATACGATGAAAACGCTGTTGTATTTGTATTGTACTTTATGCCTCTGGCGTTGACTTCTAAGGTCGTAGCTATTAGATGTGGTGGAGCAACGCCCTAGAGTGACGCCTAGGGTGCTCGGAACGTAGAAATGACCATTACTTTCACACTGGTTGCAATTATTCGTTTTATACGATGGAAAAGCTGTTGTATTTATATCGTATTTTATGCTTCTGGCGTTGACTTCTTAGGCTGTAACTATTCGGTCTGGTGGAGCAACGCCCTGGAGTGAAGCCTAGGTTGCCAGGAACGTAGAATTGGCCATTACTTTCAAACTAGTTGCAATCATACCTGTTATATGATGGAAACACTGTTGTATTTTTTTTGCATTTTATGCTTCGGGCGTTGACTTCTAAGGCCCTAACGATTCAATCTGTTGGAGCAACGCCCTAGGGTGAAGCCTAGCTTGCTCGGAAAGTAGAAATGACAATAAGTTTCATACTGGTTGCAATTAGTCGTTTTATACGATGGAAAAGCTGTTGTATTTATATCGTATTTTATGCTTCTGGCGTTGACTTCCTAGGCCGTAACTATTCGGTCTGGTGGAGAAACGCCCTGGAGTGAAACCTAGGTTGCCCGGAACGTAGAATTGGCCATCACTTTCAAACTGGTTGCAATTATTCCTGATATATGATGGAAACACTGTTGTATTTTTTTTTCATTTTTGGTTCGGGCGTTGACATCCAAGGCCCTAACTATTCAATCTGCTGGAGCAAGGCCCTAGGGTGAAGCCTAGGTTGCTCGGAAAGTAGAAATGACCATAAGTTTCATACTGGTTGCAATTATTCGCTTTATACGATGGAAAAACTGTTGTATTTATATTGTATTTTATGCTTCTGGCGTTGACTTCTAAGGCACTATCTATTCGATCTGGTGGAGCAACGCCCTAGAGAGAAGCCTAGGTTGCCCGGAACGTAGAATTGGCCATCACTTTCAAACTGGTTGCAATTATTCCTGTTATATGATGGAAACAGTGTTGTATTTTTTTTGAATTTTATGGTTCGGGCGTTGACTACTAAGGTCCTAACTACTCAATCTGTCGGAGAAAAGCCCTAGGGTGAAGCCTAGGTTGCTCGGAAAGTAGAAATTACCATAAGTTTCATACTGGTTGCAATTATTCGTTTTATACGATGGAAAAACTGTTGTATTTATATTGTATTTTATGCTTCTGGCGTTGACTTCTAAGGCACTAACTATTCGATCTGGTGGAGCAACGCAATAGAGTGAAGCCTAGGTTTCCCGGAACGTAGAATTGGCCATCACTTTCAAACTGGTTGCAATTATTCCTGATATATGACGGAAACACTGTTGTATTTTTTTTGCATTTTATGGTTCGGGCGTTGACTTCTAAGGCCCTAACTATTCAATCTGTTGGAGCAACGCCCTAGGGTGAAGCCTAGGTTGCTCGGAAAGTAGAAATGACCATAAGTTTCATACTGGTTGCAATTATTCGTTTTATACGATGGAAAAACTGTTGTATTTATATCGTATTTTATGCTTCTTGCGTTGACTTCTAAGGCACTATCTTTTCGATCTGGTGTAGCAACGCCCTAGAGAGAAGCCTATTATGCCCGGAACGTAGAATTGGCCATAACTTTCAAACTGGTTGCAATTATTCGTTTTATACGATGGAAACGCTGTTGTATTTATATCGTATTTTATGCTTCTGGCGTTTACTTCTGAGGACCTAACTATTCGATCTGGTGGAGCAACACCCTAGAGTGAATCCTAGGTTGCTCGAAATGTAGAAATGACCATAACTTTCACACTGATTGCAATTATTAGTTTTATACGATGGAGACGCTGTTGTATTTATATCGTATTTTATGTTTCTGGCGTATACTTCTAAGGACCTAACTATTCGATCTGGTGGAGCAACGCCCTAGAGTGAATCCTAGGTTGCTCGGAATGTAGAAATGACCATAACTTTCACACTGGTTGCAATTATTCGTTTTATACGATGAAAACGCTGTTGTATTTGTATTGTACTTTATGCCTCTGGCGTTGACTTCTAAGGTCGTAGCTATTAGATGTGGTGGAGCAACGCCCTAGAGTGACGCCTAGGGTGCTCGGAACGTAGAAATGACCATTACTTTCACACTGGTTGCAATTATTCGTTTTATACGATGGAAAAGCTGTTGTATTTATATCGTATTTTATGCTTCTGGCGTTGACTTCTTAGGCCGTAACTATTCGGCCTGGTGGAGCAACGCCCTTGAGTGAAACCTAGGTTGCCCGGAACGTAGAATTGGCCATCAGTTTCAAACTGGTCGCAATTATTCCTGTTATATGATGGAAACACTGTTGTATTTTTTTTGCATTTTATGGTTCGGGCGTAGACTTCTAAGGCCCTAACTATTCAATCCGTTGGAGCTACGACCTGGGGTGAAGCCTAGGTTACTCGGAAGGTAGAAATGACCATAAGTTTCATACTGGTTGCAATTATTTGTTTCTTACGATGGAAAAACTGTTGTATTTATATCGCATTTTATGCTTCTGGCGTTGACTTCTAAGGCACTATCTTTTCGATCTGGTGGAGCAACGCCCTAGAGCGAAGCCTAGGTTGCCCGGAACGTAGAATTGGCAATCACTTTCAAACTGGTTGCAATTATTCCTGTTATATGATGGAAACACTGTTGTATTTTTTTTGCATTTTATGGTTCGGGCGATTACTTCTAAGGTCCTAACTATGCAATCTTTTGGAGCAACGCACTAGGGTGAAGCCTAGCTTGCTCGGAAAGTAGAAATGACCATAAGTTTCATCCTGGTTGCAATTAGTCGTTTTATACGGTGGAAAAGCTGTTGTATTTATATTGTATTTTATGCTTCTGGCGTTGACTTCTAAGGCACTAACTATTCGATCTGGTGGAGCAACGCCCTAGAGTGAATCCTAGGTTGCTCGGAATGTAGAAATGACCATAACTTTCACACTGATTGCAATTATTCGTTTTATACGATGGAAACGCTGTTGTATTTATATCGTATTTTATGTTTCTGGCGTTTACTTCTAAGGACCCAGCTATTCAATCTGTTGGAGCAACGCCCTAGGGTGAAGCCTAGCTTGCTCGGAAAGTAGAAATGACCATAAGTTTCATACTGGTTGCAATTAGTCGTTTTATACGGTGGAAAAGCTGTTGTATTTATATTGTATTTTATGCTTCTGGCGTTGACTTCTAAGGCACTAACTATTCGATCTGGTGGAGCAACGCCCTAGAGTGAAGCCTAGGTTGCCCGGAAAGCAGAAATGACCATAAGTTTCATAGTGGTTGCAATTATTCGTTTTTTACGATGGAAAAACTGTTGTATGTATATTGTATTTTATGCTTCTGGCGTTGACTTCTAAGGCACTAACTATTCGATCTGGTGGAGCAACGCCCTAGAGCGGAGGTTAGGTTGCCCGGAACGTGGAATTGGCCATCACTTTCAAACTGGTTGCAATTATTCCTGTTATATGATGGAAACACTGTTGTATTTTTTTTGCATTTTATGGTTCGGGCGTTGACTTTTAAGGCCCTAACTATTCAATCTGTTGGAGCAACGCCCTAGGGTGATGCCTAGGTTGCTCGGAAAGTAGAAATGACCATAAGTTTCATACTGGATGCAATTATTCGTTTTATACGATGGAAAAACTGTTGTATTTATATCGCATTTTATGCTTCTGGCGTTGACTTCTAAGGCACTATCTTTTCGATCTGGTGGAGCAACGCCCTAGAGCGAAGCCTAGGTTGCGCGGAACGTAGAATTGGCCATCACTTTCAAACTGGTTGCAATTATTCCTGTTATATGAAGGAAACACTGTTGTATTTTTTTTGCATCTTATGGTTCGGGCGTTGACTTCTAAGGCCCTAACTATTCAATCCGTTGGAGCAACGCCCTAGGGTGAAGCCTAGGTTGCTCGGAAAGTAGAAATGATCATAAGTTTCAAACTGGTTGCAATTACTTGTTTTATACTATGGAAAAACTGTTGTATGTATATTGTATTTTATGCTTCTGGCGTTGACTTCTAAGGCACTAACTATTCGATCTGGTGGAGCAACGCAATAGGGTGAAGCCTAGGTTTCCCGGAACGTAGAATTGGCCATCACTTTCAAACTGGTTGCAATTATTCTTGATATATGACGGAAACACTGTTGTATTTTTCTTGCATTTTATGGTTCGAGCGTTGACTTCTAAGGCCCTAACTATTCAATCTGTTGGAGCAACGCCCTAGGGTGAAGCCTAGGTTGCTCGGAAAGTAGAAATGACCATAAGTTTCATACTGGTTGCAATTATTCGTTTTATACGATGGAAAAACTGTTGTATTTATATCGTATTCTATGCTTCTTGCGTTGACTTCTAAGGCACTATCTTTTCGATCTGGTGTAGCAACGCCCTAGAGAGAAGCCTATTATGCCCGGAACGTAGAATTGGCCATAACTTTCAAACTGGTTGCAATTATTCGTTTTATACGATGGAAACGCTGTTGTATTTATATCGTATTTTATGCTTCTGGCGTTTACTTCTGAGGACCTAACTATTCGATCTGGTGGAGCAACACCCTAGAGTGAATCCTAGGTTGCTCGAAATGTAGAAATGACCATAACTTTCACACTGATTGCAATTATTAGTTTTATACGATGGAGACGCTGTTGTATTTATATCGTATTTTATGTTTCTGGCGTATACTTCTAAGGACCTAACTATTCGATCTGGTGGAGCAACGCCCTAGAGTGAATCCTAGGTTGCTCGGAATGTAGAAATGACCATAACTTTCACACTGGTTGCAATTATTCGTTTTATACGATGAAAACGCTGTTGTATTTATATCGTATTTTATGCTTCTGGCGTTTACTTCTAAGGACCTAACTATTCGATCTGGTGGAGCAACACCCTAGAGTGAATCCTAGGTTGCTCGGAATGTAGAAATGACCATAACTTTCACACTGATTGCAATTATTCGTTTTATACGATGGAAACGCTGTTGTATTTATATCGCATTTTATGCTTCTGGCGTTTACTTCTGAGGACCTAACTATTCGATCTGGTGGAGCAACACCCTAGAGTGAATCCTAGGTTGCTCGAAATGTAGAAATGACCATAACTTTCGCACTGATTGCAATTATTAGTTTTATACGATGGAGACGCTGTTGTATTTATATCGTATTTTATGTTTCTGGCGTATACTTCTAAGGACCTAACTATTCGATCTGGTGGAGCAACGCCCTAGAGTGAATCCTAGGTTGCTCGGAATGTAGAAATGACCATAACTTTCACACTGATTGCAATTATTCGTTTTATACGATGGAAACGCTGTTGTATTTATATCGTATTTTATGTTTCTGGCGTTTACTTCTAAGGACCCAGCTATTCAATCTGTTGGAGCAACGCCCTAGGGTGAAGCCTAGCTTGCTCGGAAAGTAGAAATGACCATAAGTTTCATACTGGTTGCAATTAGTCGTTTTATACGGTGGAAAAGCTGTTGTATTTATATTGTATTTTATGCTTCTGGCGTTGACTTCTAAGGCACTAACTATTCGATCTGGTGGAGCAACGCCCTAGAGTGAAGCCTAGTTTGCCCGGAAAGCAGAAATGACCATAAGTTTGATACTGGTTGCAATTATTCGTTTTTTACGATGGAAAAACTGTTGTATGTATATTGTATTTTATGCTTCTGGCGTTGACTTCTAAGGCACTAACTATTCGATCTGGTGGAGCAACGCCCTAGAGCGGAGGTTAGGTTGCCCGGAACGTGGAATTGGCCATCACTTTCAAACTGGTTGCAATTATTCCTGTTATATGATGGAAACACTGTTGTATTTTTTTTGCATTTTATGGTTCGGGCGTTGACTTTTAAGGCCCTAACTATTCAATCTGTTGGAGCAACGCCCTAGGGTGATGCCTAGGTTGCTCGGAAAGTAGAAATGACCATAAGTTTCATACTGGATTTAATTATTCGTTTTATACGATGGAAAAACTGTTGTATTTATATCGCATTTTATGCTTCTGGCGTTGACTTCTAAGGCACTATCTTTTCGATCTGGTGGAGCAACGCCCTAGAGCGAAGCCTAGGTTGCCCGGAACGTAGAATTGGCCATCACTTTCAAACTGGTTGCAATTATTCCTGTTATATGAAGGAAACACTGTTGTATTTTTTTTGCATTTTATGGTTCGGGCGTTGACTTCTAAGGCCCTAACTATTCAATCCGTTGGAGCAACGCCCTAGGGTGAAGCCTAGGTTGCTCGGAAAGTAGAAATGACCATAAGTTTCAAACTGGTTGCAATTACTTGTTTTATACTATGGAAAAACTGTTGTATGTATATTGTATTTTATGCTTCTGGCGTTGACTTCTAAGGCACTAACTATTCGATCTGGTGGAGCAACGCCCTGGAGTGAAACCTAGGTTGCCCGGAACGTAGAATTGGCCATCACTTTCAAACTGGTTGCAATTATTCCTGTTATATGATGGAAACACTGTTGTATTTTTTTTGCATTTTATGGTTCGGGCGTTGACTTCTAAGGTCCTAACTATTCAATCTGTTAGAGCAACGCCCTAGGGTTAAGCCTAGGTTGCTCGGAAAGTAGAAATGACCATAAGTTTCATACTGGTTGCAATTATTCGTTTTATACGATGGAAAAACTGTTGTATTTATATTGTATTTTATGCTTCTGGCGTTGACTTCTAAGGCACTAGCTATTCGATCTGGTGGAGCAACGCCCTAGAGTGAGGCCTAGGTTGCCCGGAACGTAGAATTGGCCATCACTTTCAAACTGGTTGCAATTATTCCTGTTATATGATGGATACACTGTTGTATTTTTATTGCATTTTATGCTTCGTGCGTTGACTTCTAAGGCCCTAACTATTCAATCTGTTGGACCAACGCCCTAGGGTGAAGCCTAGCTTGCTCGAAAGTAGAGATGACCATAAGTTTCATACTGGTTGCAATTATTCGTTTTATACGATGGAAAAGCTGTTGTATTTATATCGTATTTTATGCTTCTGGCGTTGACTTCTTAGGCCGTAACTATTCGGTCTGGTGGAGCAACGCCCTGGAGTGAAACCTAGGTTGCCCGGAACGTAGAATTGGCCATCACTTTCAAGCTGGTTGCAATTATTCCTGATATATGATGGAAACACTGTTGTATTTTTTTTGCATTGTATGGTTCGGGCGTTGACTTCTAAGGCCCTAACTATTCAATCTGTTGGAGCAACGCCCTAGGGTGTAGCCTAGGTTGCTCGGAAAGTAGAAATGTCCATAAGTTTCATACTGGTTGCAATTATTCGTTTTATACGATGGAAAAACTGTTGTATTTATATTGTATTTTATGCTTCTGGCGTTGACTTCTAAGGCACTAACTATTCGATCTGGTGGAGCAACGCCCTAGAGTGAAGCCTAGGTTGCCCGGAAAGCAGAAATGACCATCACTTTCAAACTGGTTGCAATTATTCGTTTTATACAATGCAAAAACTGTTGTATTTATATTGTATTTTATGCTTCTGGCGTTGACTTCTAAGGCACTAACTATTCGATCTGGTGGAGCAACGCCCTAGAGTGATGCCTAGGTTGCCCGGAACGTAGAATTGGCCATCACTTTCAAACTGGTTGCAATTATTCCTGTTATATGATGGATACACTGTTGTATTTTTATTGCATTTTATGCTTCGTGCGTTGACTTCTAAGGCCCTAACTATTCAATCTGTTGGACCAACGCCCTAGGGTGAAGCCTAGCTTGCTCGGAAAGTAGAGATGACCATAAGTTTCATACTGGTTGCAATTATTCGTTTTATACGATGGAAAAGCTGTCGTATTTATATCGTAATTTATGCTTCTGGCGTTGACTTCTTAGGCCGTAACTATTCGGTCTGGTGGCACAACGCCCTAGAGCGAAGCCTAGGTTGCCCGGAACGTAGAATTGGCCATCACTTTCAAACAGGTTGCAATTATTCCTGATATATGACGGAAACACTGTTGTATTTTTTTTGCATTTTATGGTTCGGGCGTTGACTTCTAAGGCCCTAACTATTCAATCTGTTGGAACAACGCCCTAGGGTGAAACCTAGGTTGCTCGGAAAGCAGAAATGACCATAAGTTTCATACTGGTTGCAATTATTCGTTTTATACGATGGAAAAACTGTTGTATTTATATCGCATTTTATGCTTCTGGCGTTTACTTCTAAGGCACTATCTATTCGATCTGGTGGAGCAACGCCCTAGAGCGAAGCCTAGGTTGCCCGGAACGTACAATTGGCCATCACTTTCAAACTGGTTGCAATTATTCCTGTTATATGATGGAAACACTGTTGTATGTTTTTTGCATTTTATGGTTCGGGCGTTGACTTCTAAGGCCCTAACTATTCAATCTGCTGGAGCAAGGCCCTAGAGTGAATCCTAGGTTGCTCGGAATGTAGAAATGACCATAACTTTCACACTGGTTGCAATTATTCGTTTTATACGACGGAAACGCTGTTGTATTTATATCGTATTTTATGCTTCTGTCGTTTACTTCTAAGGACCTAACTATTCGATCTGGTGGAGCAACACCCTAGAGTGAATGCTAGGTTGCTCGGAATGTAGAAATGACCATAACTTTCACACTGATTGCAATTATTCGTTTTATACGATGGAAACGCTGTTGTATTTATATCGTATTTTATGTTTCTGGCGTTTACTTCTAAGGACCTAACTATTCGATCTGGTGGAGCAACGCCCTAGAGTGAATCCTAGGTTGCTCGGAATGTAGAAATGACCATAACTTTCACACTGGTTGCAATTATTCGTTTTATACGATGAAAACGCTGTTGTATTTGTATTGTACTTTATGCCTCTGGCGTTGACTTCTAAGGTCGTAGCTATTAGATGTGGTGGAGCAACGCCCTAGAGTGACGCTTAGGGTGCTCGGAACGTAGAAATGACCATTACTTTCACACTGGTTGCAATTATTCGTCTTATACGATGGAAAAGCTGTTGCATTTATATCGTATTTTATGCTTCTGGCGTTGACTTCTTAGGCTGTAACTATTCGGTCTGGTGGAGCAACGCCCTGGAGTGAAACCTAGGTTGCCAGGAACGTAGAATTGGCCATTACTTTCAAACTAGTTGCAATCATACCTGTTATATGATGGAAACACTGTTGTATTTTTTTTGCATTTTATGCTTCGGGCGTTGACTTCTAAGGCCCTAACGATTCAATCTGTTGGAGCAACGCCCTAGGGTGAAGCCTAGCTTGCTCGGAAAGTAGAGATGACCATAAGTTTCATACTGGTTGCAATTATTCGTTTTATACGATGGAAAAGCTGTTGTATTTATATCGTAATTTATGCTTCTGGCGTTGACTTCTTATGCCGTAACTATTCGGGCTGGTGGAACAACGCCCTAGAGCGAAGCCTAGGTTGCCCGGAACGTAGAATTGGCCATCACTTTCAAACAGGTTGCAATTATTCCTGATATATGACGGAAACACTGTTGTATTTTTTTTGCATTTTATGGTTCGGGCGTTGACTTCTAAGGCCCTAACTATTCAATCTGTTGGAACAACGCCCTAGGGTGAAACCTAGGTTGCTCGGAAAGCAGAAATGACCATAAGTTTCATACTGGTTGCAATTATTCGTTTTATACGATGGAAAAACTGTTGTATTTATATCGCATTTTATGCTTCTGGCGTTGACTTCTAAGGCACTATCTTTTCGATCTGGTGGAGCAACGCCCTAGAGCGAAGCCTAGGTTGCCCGGAACGTACAATTGGCCATCACTTTCAAACTGGTTGCAATTATTCCTGTTATATGATGGAAACACTGTTGTATTTTTTTTGCATTTTATGGTTCGGGCGTTGACTTCTAAGGTCCTAACTATTCAATCTGTTGGAGCAACGCCCTAGGGTGAAGCCTAGGTTGCTCGGAAAATAGAAATGACCATAAGTTTCATACTGGTTGCAATTATTCGTTGTATACGATGTAAAAACTGTTGTATTTATATTGTATTTTATGCTTCTGGCGTTGACTTCTAAGGCACTAGCTATTCGATCTGGTGGAGCAACGCCCTAGAGTGAGGCCTAGGTTGCCCGGAACGTAGAATTGGCCATCACTTTCAAACTGGTTGCAATTATTCCTGTTATATGATGGAAACACTGTTGTATTTTTATTGCATTTTATGCTTCGGGCGTTGACTTCTAAGGCCCTAACTATTCAATCTGTTGGAGCAACGCCCTAGGGTGAAGCCTAGCATGCTCGGAAAGTAGAAATGACCATAAGTTTCATACTGGTTGCAATTATTCGTTTTATACGATGGAAAAGCTGTTGTATTTATATCGTATTTTATGCTTCTGGCGTTGACTTCTTGGGCCGTAACTATTCGGTCTGGTGGAGCAACGCCCTGTAGTTAAACCTAGGTTGCCCGGAACGTAGAATGGGCCATCACTTTCAAACTGGTCGCAATTATTCCTGTTATATGATGGAAACACTGTTGTATTTTTTTTGCATTTTATGGTTCGGGCGTTGACTTCTAAGGCCCTAACTATTCAATCCGTTGGAGCAACGCCCTAGGGTGAAGCCTAGGTTGCTCGCAAAGTAGAAATGAACATAAGTTTCATACTGGTTGCAATTATTCGTTTTATACGATGGAAACGCTGTTGTATTTATATCGTATTTTATGCTTCTGGCGTTTACTTCTAAGGACCTAACTATTCGATCTGGTGGAGCAACACCCTAGAGTGAATGCTAGGTTGCTCGGAATGTAGAAATGACCATAACTTTCACACTGATTGCAATTATTCGTTTTATACGATGGAAACGCTGTTGTATTTATATCGTATTTTATGCTTCTGGCGTTTACTTCTAAGGACCTAACTATTCGATATGGTGGAGCAACACCCTGGAGTGAATCCTAGGTTGCTCGGAATGTAGAAATGACCATAACTTTCACACTGATTGCAATTATTCGTTTTATACGACGGAAACGCTGTTGTATTTATATCGTATTTTATGCTTCTGTCGTTTACTTCTAAGGACCTAACTATTCGATCTGGTGGAGCAACACCCTAGAGTGAATCCTAGGTTACTCGGAATGTAGAAATGACCATAACTTTCACACTGATTGCAATTATTCGTTTTATACGATGGAAACGCTGTTGTATTTATATCGTATTTTATGTTTCTGGCGTTTACTTCTAAGGACCTAACTATTCGATCTGGTGGAGCAACGCCCTAGAGTGATTCCTAGGTTGCTCGGAATGTAGAAATGACCATAACTTTCACACTGGTTGCAATTATTCGTTTTATACGATGAAAACGCTGTTGTATTTGTATTGTACTTTATGCCTCTGGCGTTGACTTCTAAGGTCGTAGCTATTAGATGTGGTGGAGCAACGCCCTAGAGTGACGCCTAGGGTGCTCGGAACGTAGAAATGACCATTACTTTCACACTGGTTGCAATTATTCGTTTTATACGATGGAAAAGCTGTTGTATTTATATCGTATTTTATGCTTCTGGCGTTGACTTCTTAGGCTGTAACTATTCGGTCTGGTGGAGCAACGCCCTGGAGTGAAGCCTAGGTTGCCAGGAACGTAGAATTGGCCATTACTTTCAAACTAGTTGCAATCATACCTGTTATATGATGGAAACACTGTTGTATTTTTTTTGCATTTTATGCTTCGGGCGTTGACTTCTAAGGCCCTAACGATTCAATCTGTTGGAGCAACGCCCTAGGGTGAAGCCTAGCTTGCTCGGAAAGTAGAAATGACAATAAGTTTCATACTGGTTGCAATTAGTCGTTTTATACGATGGAAAAGCTGTTGTATTTATATCGTATTTTATGCTTCTGGCGTTGACTTCCTAGGCCGTAACTATTCGGTCTGGTGGAGAAACGCCCTGGAGTGAAACCTAGGTTGCCCGGAACGTAGAATTGGCCATCACTTTCAAACTGGTTGCAATTATTCCTGATATATGATGGAAACACTGTTGTATTTTTTTTTCATTTTTGGTTCGGGCGTTGACATCCAAGGCCCTAACTATTCAATCTGCTGGAGCAAGGCCCTAGGGTGAAGCCTAGGTTGCTCGGAAAGTAGAAATGACCATAAGTTTCATACTGGTTGCAATTATTCGCTTTATACGATGGAAAAACTGTTGTATTTATATTGTATTTTATGCTTCTGGCGTTGACTTCTAAGGCACTATCTATTCGATCTGGTGGAGCAACGCCCTAGAGAGAAGCCTAGGTTGCCCGGAACGTAGAATTGGCCATCACTTTCAAACTGGTTGCAATTATTCCTGTTATATGATGGAAACAGTGTTGTATTTTTTTTGCATTTTATGGTTCGGGCGTTGACTTCTAAGGTCCTAACTACTCAATCTGTCGGAGAAAAGCCCTAGGGTGAAGCCTAGGTTGCTCAGAAAGTAGAAATTACCATAAGTTTCATACTGGTTGCAATTATTCGTTTTATACGATGGAAAAACTGTTGTATTTATATTGTATTTTATGCTTCTGGCGTTGACTTCTAAGGCACTAACTATTCGATCTGGTGGAGCAACGCAATAGAGTGAAGCCTAGGTTTCCCGGAACGTAGAATTGGCCATCACTTTCAAACTGGTTGCAATTATTCCTGATATATGACGGAAACACTGTTGTATTTTTTTTGCATTTTATGGTTCGGGCGTTGACTTCTAAGACCCTAACTATTCAATCTGTTGGAGCAACGCCCTAGGGTGAAGCCTAGGTTGCTCGGAAAGTAGAAATGACCATAAGTTTCATACTGGTTGCAATTATTCGTTTTATACGAAGGAAAAACTGTTGTATTTATATCGTATTTTATGCTTCTTGCGTTGACTTCTAAGGCACTATCTTTTCGATCTGGTGTAGCAACGCCCTAGAGAGAAGCCTATTATGCCCGGAACGTAGAATTGGCCATAACTTTCAAACTGGTTGCAATTATTCGTTTTATACGATGGAAACGCTGTTGTATTTATATCGTATTTTATGCTTCTGGCGTTTACTTCTGAGGACCTAACTATTCGATCTGGTGGAGCAACACCCTAGAGTGAATCCTAGGTTGCTCCAAATGTAGAAATGACCATAACTTTCACACTGATTGCAATTATTAGTTTTATACGATGGAGACGCTGTTGTATTTATATCGTATTTTATGTTTCTGGCGTATACTTCTAAGGACCTAACTATTCGATCTGGTGGAGCAACGCCCTAGAGTGAATCCTAGGTTGCTCGGAATGTAGAAATGACCATAACTTTCACACTGGTTGCAATTATTCGTTTTATACGATGAAAACGCTGTTGTATCTGTATTGTACTTTATGCCTCTGGCGTTGACTTCTAAGGTCGTAGCTATTAGATGTGGTGGAGCAACGCCCTAGAGTGACGCCTAGGGTGCTCGGAACGTAGAAGTGACCATTACTTTCACACTGGTTGCAATTATTCGTTTTATACGATGGAAAAGCTGTTGTATTTATATCGTATTTTATGCTTCTGGCGTTGACTTCTTAGGCCGTAACTATTCGGCCTGGTGGAGCAACGCCCTTGAGTGAAACCTAGGTTGCCCGGAACGTAGAATTGGCCATCACTTTCAAACTGGTCGCAATTATTCCTGTTATATGATGGAAACACTGTTGTATTTTTTTTGCATTTTATGGTTCGGGCGTAGACTTCTAAGGCCCTAACTATTCAATCCGTTGGAGCTACGACCTAGGGTGAAGCCTAGGTTACTCGGAAGGTAGAAATGACCATAAGTTTCATACTGGTTGCAATTATTTGTTTCTTACGATGGAAAAACTGTTGTATTTATATCGCATTTTATGCTTCTGGCGTTGACTTCTAAGGCACTATCCTTTCGATCTGGTGGAGCAACGCCCTAGAGCGAAGCCTAGGTTGCCCGGAACGTAGAATTGGCCATCACTTTCAAACTGGTTGCAATTATTCCTGTTATATGATGGAAACACTGTTGTATTTTTTTTGCATTTTATGGTTCGGGCGATAACTTCTAAGGTCCTAACTATTCAATCTTTTGGAGCAACGCACTAGGGTGAAGCCTAGCTTGCTCGGAAAGTAGAAATGACCATAAGTTTCATCCTGGTTGCAATTATTCGTTTTATACGATGGAAACCCTGTTGTATTTTTATTGCATTTTATGCTTCGGGCGTTGACTTCTAAGGCCCTAACTATTCAATCTGTTGGAGCAACGCCCTAGGGTGAAGCCTAGGATGCTCGGAAAGTAGAAATGACCATCAGTTTCATACTGGTTGCAATTAATCGTTTTATCCGATGGAAAAACTGTTGTATTTATATTGTATTTTATGCTTCTGGCGTTGACTTCTAAGGCCCTAGCTATTCGATCTAGTGGAGTAACGCCCTAGAGTG
Source organism: Calliopsis andreniformis (assembly GCF_051401765.1). Classification (NCBI taxonomy): domain Eukaryota; kingdom Metazoa; phylum Arthropoda; class Insecta; order Hymenoptera; family Andrenidae; genus Calliopsis; species Calliopsis andreniformis. Next base: position 1,442,669 of record NW_027480460.1, on the reverse strand, counting down.
AAGCCTAGGTTGCCCGGAAAGGAGAAATGACCATCACTTTCAAACTGGTTGCAATTAATCCTGTTATACGATGGAAAAACTGTTGTATTTTTATCGCATTTTATGCTTCTGGCGTTCACTTCTTAGGCCCTAACTATTCGATCTGGTGAAACAACGGCCTAGGGTGAAGCCTAGCTTGCCGGGAACGTAGAAATGACCATTACTTTCACACTGTTTGCAATTATTCCTTTTATACGATGGAAAAGCTGTTGTATTTATATCGTATTTTATGCTTCTGGCGTTTACTTCTAAGGACCTAACTATTCGATCTGGTGGAGCAACGCCCTAGAGTGAATCCTAGGTTGCTCGGAATGTAGAAATGACCATAACTTTCACACTGGTTGCAATTATTCGTTTTATACGATGGAAACGCTGTTGTATTTATATCGTATTTTATGCTTCTGGCGTTTACTTCTAAGGACCTAACTATTCGATCTGGTGGAGCAACACCCTGGAGTGAATCCTAGGTTGCTCGGAATGTAGAAATGACCATAACTTTCACACTGATTGCAATTATTCGTTTTATACGACGGAAACGCTGTTGTATTTATATCGTATTTTATGCTTCTGTCGTTTACTTCTAAGGACCTAACTTTTCGATCTGGTGGAGCAACACCCTAGAGTGAATCCTAGGTTGCTCGGAATGTAGAAATGACCATAACTTTCACACTGATTGCAATTATTCGTTTTATACGATGGAAACGCTGTTGTATTTATATCGTATTTTATGTTTCTGGCGTTTACTTCTAAGGACCTAACTATTCGATCTGGTGGAGCAACGCCCTAGAGTGATTCCTAGGTTGCTCGGAATGTAGAAATGACCATAACTTTCACACTGGTTGCAATTATTCGTTTTATACGATGAAAACGCTGTTGTATTTGTATTGTACTTTATGCCTCTGGCGTTGACTTCTAAGGTCGTAGCTATTAGATGTGGTGGAGCAACGCCCTAGAGTGACGCCTAGGGTGCTCGGAACGTAGAAATGACCATTACTTTCACACTGGTTGCAATTATTCGTTTTATACGATGGAAAAGCTGTTGTATTTATATCGTATTTTATGCTTCTGGCGTTGACTTCTTAGGCTGTAACTATTCGGTCTGGTGGAGAAACGCCCTGGAGTGAAACCTAGGTTGCCCGGAACGTAGAATTGGCCATCACTTTCAAACTGGTTGCAATTATTCCTGATATATGATGGAAACACTGTTGTATTTTTTTTTCATTTTTGGTTCGGGCGTTGACATCCAAGGCCCTAACTATTCAATCTGCTGGAGCAAGGCCCTAGGGTGAAGCCTAGGTTGCTCGGAAAGTAGAAATGACCATAAGTTTCATACTGGTTGCAATTATTCGCTTTATACGATGGAAAAACTGTTGTATTTATATTGTATTTTATGCTTCTGGCGTTGACTTCTAAGGCACTATCTATTCGATCTGGTGGAGCAACGCAATAGAGTGAAGCCTAGGTTTCCCGGAACGTAGAATTGGCCATCACTTTCAAACTGGTTGCAATTATTCCTGATATATGACGGAAACACTGTTGTATTTTTTTTGCATTTTATGGTTCGGGCGTTGACTTCTAAGACCCTAACTATTCAATCTGTTGGAGCAACGCCCTAGGGTGAAGCCTAGGTTGCTCGGAAAGTAGAAATGACCATAAGTTTCATACTGGTTGCAATTATTCGTTTTATACGAAGGAAAAACTGTTGTATTTATATCGTATTCTATGCTTCTTGCGTTGACTTCTAAGGCACTATCTTTTCGATCTGGTGTAGCAACGCCCTAGAGAGAAGCCTATTATGCCCGGAACGTAGAATTGGCCATAACTTTCAAACTGGTTGCAATTATTCGTTTTATACGATGGAAACGCTGTTGTATTTATATCGTATTTTATGCTTCTGGCGTTTACTTCTGAGGACCTAACTATTCGATCTGGTGGAGCAACACCCTAGAGTGAATCCTAGGTTGCTCGAAATGTAGAAATGACCATAACTTTCACACTGATTGCAATTATTAGTTTTATACGATGGAGACGCTGTTGTATTTATATCGTATTTTATGTTTCTGGCGTATACTTCTAAGGACCTAACTATTCGATCTGGTGGAGCAACGCCCTAGAGTGAATCCTAGGTTGCTCGGAATGTAGAAATGACCATAACTTTCACACTGGTTGCAATTATTCGTTTTATACGATGAAAACGCTGTTGTATTTGTATTGTACTTTATGCCTCTGGCGTTGACTTCTAAGGTCGTAGCTATTAGATGTGGTGCAGCAACGCCCTAGAGTGACGCCTAGGGTGCTCGGAACGTAGAAGTGACCATTACTTTCACACTGGTTGCAATTATTCGTTTTATACGATGGAAAAGCTGTTGTATTTATATCGTATTTTATGCTTCTGGCGTTGACTTCTTAGGCCGTAACTATTCGGCCTGGTGGAGCAACGCCCTTGAGTGAAACCTAGGTTGCCCGGAACGTAGAATTGGCCATCACTTTCAAACTGGTCGCAATTATTCCTGTTATATGATGGAAACACTGTTGTATTTTTTTTGCATTTTATGGTTCGGGCGTAGACTTCTAAGGCCCTAACTATTCAATCCGTTGGAGCTACGACCTGGCGTGAAGCCTAGGTTACTCGGAAGGTAGAAATGACCATAAGTTTCATACTGGTTGCAATTATTTGTTTCTTACGATGGAAAAACTGTTGTATTTATATCGCATTTTATGCTTCTGGCGTTGACTTCTAAGGCGCTATCTTTTCGATCTGGTGGAGCAACGCCCTAGAGCGAAGCCTAGGTTGCCCGGAACGTAGAATTGGCCATAACTTTCAAACTGGTTGCAATTATTCCTGTTATATGATGGAAACACTGTTGTATTTTTTTTGCATTTTATGGTTCGGGCGATTACTTCTAAGGTCCTAACTATTCAATCTTTTGGAGCAACGCACTAGGGTGAAGCCTAGCTTGCTCGGAAAGTAGAAATGACCATAAGTTTCATCCTGGTTGCAATTAGTCGTTTTATACGGTGGAAAAGCTGTTGTATTTATATTGTATTTTATGCTTCTGGCGTTGACTTCTAAGGCACTAACTATTCGATCTGGTGGAGCAACGCCCTAGAGTGAATCCTAGGTTGCTCGGAATGTAGAAATGACCATAACTTTCACACTGATTGCAATTATTCGTTTTATACGATGGAAACGCTGTTGTATTTATATCGTATTTTATGTTTCTGGCGTTTACTTCTAAGGACCCAGCTATTCAATCTGTTGGAGCAACGCCCTAGGGTGAAGCCTAGCTTGCTCGGAAAGTAGAAATGACCATAAGTTTCATACTGGTTGCAATTAGTCGTTTTATACGGTGGAAAAGCTGTTGTATTTATATTGTATTTTATGCTTCTGGCGTTGACTTCTAAGGCACTAACTATTCGATCTGGTGGAGCAACGCCCTAGAGTGAAGCCTAGGTTGCCCGGAAAGCAGAAATGACCATAAGTTTCATACTGGTTGCAATTATTCGTTTTTTACGATGGAAAAACTGTTGTATGTATATTGTATTTTATGCTTCTGGCGTTGACTTCTAAGGCACTAACTATTCGATCTGGTGGAGCAACGCCCTAGAGCGGAGGTTAGGTTGCCCGGAACGTGGAATTGGCCATCACTTTCAAACTGGTTGCAATTATTCCTGTTATATGATGGAAACACTGTTGTATTTTTTTTGCATTTTATGGTTCGGGCGTTGACTTTTAAGGCCCTAACTATTCAATCTGTTGGAGCAACGCCCTAGGGTGATGCCTAGGTTGCTCGGAAAGTAGAAATGACCATAAGTTTCATACTGGTTGCAATTATTCGTTTTATACGATGGAAAAACTGTTGTATTTATATTGTATTTTATGCTTCTGGCGTTGACTTCTAAGGCACTAGCTATTCGATCTGGTGGAGCAACGCCCTAGAGTGAGGCCTAGGTTGCCCGGAACGTAGAATTGGCCATCACTTTCAAACTGGTTGCAATTATTCCTGTTATATGATGGATACACTGTTGTATTTTTATAGCATTTTATGCTTCGTGCGTTGACTTCTAAGGCCCTAACTATTCAATCTGTTGGACCAACGCCCTAGAGTGAATGCTAGGTTGCTCGGAATGTAGAAATGACCATAACTTTCACACTGGTTGCAATTATTCGTTTTATACGACGGAAACGCTGTTGTATTTATATCGTATTTTATGCTTCTGTCGTTTACTTCTAAGGACCTAACTATTCGATCTGGTGGAGCAACACCCTAGAGTGAATGCTAGGTTGCTCGGAATGTAGAAATGACCATAACTTTCACACTGATTGCAATTATTCGTTTTATACGATGGAAACGCTGTTGTATTTATATCGTATTTTATGTTTCTGGCGTTTACTTCTAAGGACCTAACTATTCGATCTGGTGGAGCAACGCCCTAGAGTGAATCCTAGGTTGCTCGGAATGTAGAAATGACCATAACTTTCACACTGGTTGCAATTATTCGTTTTATACGATGAAAACGCTGTTGTATTTGTATTGTACTTTATGCCTCTGGCGTTGACTTCTAAGGTCGTAGCTATTAGATGTGGTGGAGCAACGCCCTAGAGTGACGCCTAGGGTGCTCGGAACGTAGAAATGACCATTACTTTCACACTGGTTGCAATTATTCGTTTTATACGATGGAAAAGCTGTTGCATTTATATCGTATTTTATGCTTCTGGCGTTGACTTCTTAGGCTGTAACTATTCGGTCTGGTGGAGCAACGCCCTGGAGTGAAACCTAGGTTGCCAGGAACGTAGAATTGGCCATTACTTTCAAACTAGTTGCAATCATACCTGTTATATGATGGAAACACTGTTGTATTTTTTTTGCATTTTATGCTTCGGGCGTTGACTTCTAAGGCCCTAACGATTCAATCTGTTGGAGCAACGGCCTAGGGTGAAGCCTAGCTTGCTCGGAAAGTAGAAATGACAATAAGTTTCATACTGGTTGCAATTAGTCGTTTTATACGATGGAAAAGCTGTTGTATTTATATCGTATTTTATGCTTCTGGCGTTGACTTCATAGGCCGTAACTATTCGGCCTGGTGGAGAAACGCCCTGGAGTGAAACCTAGGTTGCCCGGAACGTAGAATTGGCCATCACTTTCAAACTGGTTGCAATTATTCCTGATATATGATGGAAACAGTGTTGTATTTTTTTTTCATTTTTGGTTCGGGCGTTGACATCCAAGGCCCTAACTATTCAATCTGCTGGAGCAAGGCCCTAGGGTGAAGCCTAGGTTGCTCGGAAAGTAGAAATGACCATAAGTGTCATACTGGTTGCAATTATTCGCTTTATACGATGGAAAAACTGTTGTATTTATATTGTATTTTATGCTTCTGGCGTTGACTTCTAAGGCACTATCTATTCGATCTGGTGGAGCAACGCCCTAGAGAGAAGCCTAGGCTGCCCGGAACGTAGAATTGGCCATCACTTTCAAACTGGTTGCAATTATTCCTGATATATGACGGAAACACTGTTGTATTTTTTTTGCATTTTATGGTTCGGGCGTTGACTTCTAAGGCCCTAACTATTCAATCCGTTGGACCTACGACCTAGGGTGAAGCCTAGGTTACTCGGAAGGTAGAAATGACCCTAAGTTTCATACTGGTTGCAATTATTTGTTTCATACGATGGAAAAACTGTTGTATTTATATCGCATTTTATGCTTCTGGCGTTGACTTCTTAGGCCCTAACTATTCGATCTGGTGAAACAACGGCCTAGGGTGAAGCCTTGCTCGCCGGGAACGTAGAAATGACCAATACTTTCACACTGTTTGCAATTATTCCTTTTATACGATGGAAAAGCTGTTGTATTTATATCGTATTTTATGCTTCTGGCGTTTACTTCTAAGGACCTCACTATTCGATCTGGTGGAGCAACGCCCTAGAGTGAATCCTAGGTTGCTCGGAATGTAGAAATGACCATAACTTTCACACTGCTTGCAATTATTCGTTTTATACGATGGAAACGCTGTTGTATTTATATCGTATTTTATGCTTCTGGCGTTTACTTCTGAGGACCTAACTATTCGATCTGGTGGAGCAACACCCTAGAGTGAATCCTAGGTTGCTCGAAATGTAGAAATGACCATAACTTTCACACTGATTGCAATTATTAGTTTTATACGATGGAGACGCTGTTGTATTTATATCGTATTTTATGTTTCTGGCGTATACTTCTAAGGACCTAACTATTCGATCTGGTGGAGCAACGCCCTAGAGTGAATCCTAGGTTGCTCGGAATGTAGAAATGACCATAACTTTCACACTGGTTGCAATTATTCGTTTTATACGATGAAAACGCTGTTGTATTTGTATTGTACTTTATGCCTCTGGCGTCGACTTCTAAGGTCGTAGCTATTAGATGTGGTGGAGCAACGCCCTAGAGTGACGCCTAGGGTGCTCGGAACGTAGAAATGACCATTACTTTCACACTGGTTGCAATTATTCGATTTATACGATGGAAAAGCTGTTGTATTTATATCGTATTTTATGCTTCTGGCGTTGACTCCTTAGGCCGTAACTATTCGGCCTGGTGGAGCAACGCCCTGGAGTGAAACCTAGGTTGCCCGGAACGTAGAATTGGCCATCACTTTCAAACTGGTCGCAATTATTCCTGTTATATGATGGAAACACTGTTGTATTTTTTTTGCATTTTATGGTTCGGGCGTAGACTTCTAAGGCCCTAACTATTCAATCCGTTGGAGCTACGACCTAGGGTGAAGCCTAGGTTACTCGGAAGGTAGAAATGACCATAAGTTTCATACTGGTTGCAATTACTTGTTTCTTACGATGGAAAAACTGTTGTATTTATATCGCATTTTATGGTTCGGGCGTTGACTTCTAAAGCCCTAACTATTCAATCTTTTGGAGCAACGCACTAGGGTGAAGCCTAGCTTGCTCGGAAAGTAGAAATGACCATAACTTTCACACTGATTGCAATTATTAGTTTTATACGATGGAGACGCTGTTGTATTTATATCGTATTTTATGCTTCTGGCGTTGACTTCTAAGGCCCTAGCTATTCGATCTAGTGGAGTAACGCCCTAGAGTGAAGCCAAGGTTGCCCGGAAAGGAGAAATGACCATCACTTTCAAACTGGTTGCAATTAATCCTGTTATACGATGGAAAAACTGTTGTATTTTTATTGCATTTTATGCTTCTGGCGTTCACTTCTTAGGCCCTAACTATTCGATCTGGTGAAACAGCGGCCTAGGGTGAAGCCTAGCTTGCCGGGAACGTAGAAATGACCATTACTTTCACACTGTTTGCAATTATTCCTTTTATACGATGGAAAAGCTGTTGTATTTATATCGTATTTTATGCTTCTGGCGTTTACTTCTAAGGACCTAACTATTCGATCTGGTGGAGCAACGCCCTAGAGTGTATCCTAGGTTGCTCGGAATGTAGAAATGACCATAACTTTCACACTGGTTGCAATTATTCGTTTTATACGATGGAAACGCTGTTGTATTTATATCGTATTTTATGATTCTGGCGTTTACTTGTGAGGACCTAACTATTCGATCTGGTGGAGCAACACCCTAGAGTGAATCCTAGGTTGCTCGAAATGTAGAAATGACCATAACTTTCACACTGATTGCAATTATTAGTTTTATACGATGGAGACGCTGTTGTATTTATATCGTATTTTATGTTTCTGGCGTATACTTCTAAGGACCTAACTATTCGATCTGGTGGAGCAACGCCCTAGAGTGAATCCTAGGTTGCTCGGAATGTAGAAATGACCATAACTTTCACACTGGTTGCAATTATTCGTTTTATACGATGAAAACGCTGTTGTGTTTGTATTGTACTTTATGCCTCTGGCGTTGACTTCTAAGGTCGTAGCTATTAGATGTGGTGGAGCAACGCCCTAGAGTGACGCCTAGGGTGCTCGGAACGTAGAAATGACCATTACTTTCACACTGGTTGCAATTACTCGTTTTATACGATGGAAAAGCTGTTGTATTTATATCGTATTTTATGCTTCTGGCGTTGACTTCTTAGGCCGTAACTATTCGGCCTGGTGGAGCAACGCCCTGGAGTGAAACCTAGGTTGCCTGGAACGTAGAATTGGCCATCACTTTCAATCTGGTCGCAATTATTCCTGTTATATGATGGAAACACTGTTGTATTTTTTTTGCATTTTATGGTTCGGGCGTAGACTTCTAAGGCCCTAACTATTCAATCCGTTGGAGCTACGACATAGGGTGAAGCCTAGGTTACTCGGAAGGTAGAAATGACCATAAGTTTCATACTGGTTGCAATTATTTGTTTCTTACGATGGAAAAACTGTTGTATTTATATCGCATTTTATGCTTCTGGCGTTGACTTCTAAGGCACTATCTTTTCGATCTGGTGGAGCAACGCCCTAGAGCGAAGCCTAGGTTGCCCGGAACGTAGAATTGGCCATCACTTTCAAACTGGTTGCAATTATTCCTGTTATATGATGGAAACACTGTTGTATTTTTTTTGCATTTTATGGTTCGGGCGATAACTTCTAAGGTCCTAACTATTCAATCTTTTGGAGCAACGCACTAGGGTGAAGCCTAGCTTGCTCGGAAAGTAGAAATGACCATAAGTTTCATCCTGGTTGCAATTATTCGTTTTATACGATGGAAACACTATTGTATTTTTATTGCATTTTATGCTTCGGGCGTTGACTTCTAAGGCCCTAACTATTCAATCTGTTGGAGCAACGCCCTAGGGTGAAGCCTAGGATGCTCGGAAAGTAGAAATGGCCATCAGTTTCATACTGGTTGCAATTAATCGTTTTATCCGATGGAAAAACTGTTGTATTTATATTGTATTTTATGCTTCTGGCGTTGACTTCTAAGGCCCTAGCTATTCGATCTAGTGGAGTAACGCCCTAGAGTGAAGCCTAGGTTGCCCGGAACGTAGAATTGGCCATCACTTTCAAACTGGTTGCAATTATTCCTGATATATGATGGAAACACTGTTGTATTTTTTTTTCATTTTTGGTTCGGGCGTTGACATCCAAGGCCCTAACTATTCAATCTGCTGGAGCAAGGCCCTAGGGTGAAGCCTAGGTTGCTCGGAAAGTAGAAATGACCATAAGTTTCATACTGGTTGCAATTATTCGCTTTATACGATGGAAAAACTGTTGTATTTATATTGTATTTAATGCTTCTGGCGTTGACTTCTAAGGCACTATCTACTCGATCTGGTGGAGCAACGCCCTAGAGTGAAGCCTAGGTTGCCCGGAAAGGAGAAATGACCATCACTTTCAAACTGGTTGCAATTAATCCTGTTATACGATGGAAAAACTGTTGTATTTTTATTGCATTTTATGCTTCTGGCGTTCACTTCTTAGGCCCTAACTATTCGATCTGGTGAAACAACGGCCTAGGGTGAAGCCTAGCTTGCCGGGAACGTAGAAATGACCATTACTTTCACACTGTTTGCAATTATTCCTTTTATACGATGGAAAAGCTGTTGTATTTATATCGTATTTTATGCTCCTGGCGTTTACTTCTAAGGACCTAACTATTCGATCTGGTGGAGCAACGCCCCAGAGTGAATCCTAGGTTGCTCGGAATTTAGAAATGACCATAACTTTCACACTGGTTGCAATTATTCGTTTTATACGATGGGAACGCTGTTGTATTTATATCGTATTTTATGCTTCTGGCGTTTACTTCTAAGGACCTAACTATTCGATCTGGTGGAGCAACACCCTAGAGTGAATCCTAGGTTGCTCGGAATGTAGAAATGACCATAACTTTCACACTGATTGCAATTATTCGTTTTATACGATGGAAACGCTGTTGTATTTATATCGCGTTTTATGCTTCTGGCGTTTACTTCTGAGGACCTAACTATTCGGTCTGGTGGAGCAACACCCTAGAGTGAATCCTAGGTTGCTCGAAATGTAGAAATGACCATAACTTTCGCACTGATTGCAATTATTAGTTTTATACGATGGAGACGCTGTTGTATTTATATCGTATTTTATGTTTCTGGCGTATACTTCTAAGGACCTAACTATTCGATCTGGTGGAGCAACGCCCTAGAGTGAATACTTGGTTGCTCGGAATGTAGAAATGACCATAACTTTCACACTGGTTGCAATTATTCGTTTTATACGATGAAAACGCTGTTGTATTTGTATTGTACTTTATGCCTCTGGCGTTGACTTCTAAGGTCGTAGCTATTAGATGTGGTGGAGCAACCCCTAGAGTGACGCCTAGGGTGCTCGGAACGTAGAAATGACCATTACTTTCACACTGGTTGCAATTATTCGTTTTATACGATGGAAAAGCTGTTGTATTTATATCGTATTTTATGCTTCTGGCGTTGACTTCTTAGGCCGTAACTATTCGGACTGGTGGAGCAACGCCCTGGAGTGAAACCTAGGTTGCCCGGAACGTAGAATTGGCCATCACTTTCAAACTGGTCGCAATTATTCCTGTTATATGATGGAAACACTGTTGTATTTTTTTTGCATTTTATGGTTCGGGCGTAGACTTCTAAGGCCCTAACTAATCAATCCGTTGGAGCTACGACCTAGGGTGAAGCCTAGGTTACTCGGAAGGTAGAAATGACCATAAGTTTCATACTGGTTGCAATTATTTGTTTCTTACGATGGAAAAACTGTTGTATTTATATCGCATTTTATGCTTCTGGCGTTGACTTCTAAGGCACTATCTTTTCGATCTGGTGGAGCAACGCCCTAGAGCGAAGCCTAGGTTGGCCGGAACGTAGAATTGGCCATCACTTTCAAACTGGTTGCAATTATCCCTGTTATATGATGGAAACACTGTTGTATTTTTTTTGCATTTTATGGTTCGGGCGATAACTTCTAAGGTCCTAACTATTCAATCTTTTGGAGCAACGCACTAGGGTGAAGCCTAGCTTGCTCGGAAAGTAGAAATGACCATAAGTTTCATCCTGGTTGCAATTATTCGTTTTATACGATGGAAAAACTGTTGTATTTTTATTGCATTTAATGCTTCTGGCGTTCACTTCTTAGGCCCTAACTATTCGATCTGGTGAAACAACGGCCTAGGGTGAAGCCTAGCTTGCCGGGAACGTAGAAATGACCATTACCTTCACACTGTTTGCAATTATTCCTTTTATACGATGGAAACGCTGTTGTATTTATATCGTATTTTATGCTTCTGGCGTTTACTTCTAAGGACCTAACTATTCGATCTGGAGGAGCAACGCCCCAGAGTGAATCCTAGGTTGCTCGGAATGTAGAAATGGCCATAACTTTCACACTGGTTGCAATTATTCGTTTTATACGATGGAAACGCTGTTGTATTTATATCGTATTTTATGCTTCTGGCGTTTACTTCTAAGGACCTAACTATTCGATCTGGTGGAGCAACACCCTAGAGTGAATCCTAGGTTGCTCGGAATGTAGAAATGACCATAACTTTCACACTGATTGCAATTATTCGTTTTATACGATGGAAACGCTGTTGTATTTATATCGTATTTTATGCTTCTGGCGTTTACTTCTGAGGACCTAACTATTCGATCTGGTGGAGCAACACCCTAGAGTGAATCCTAGGTTGCTCGAAATGCAGAAATGACCATAACTTTCACACTGATTGCAATTATTAGATTTATACGATGGAGACGCTGTTGTATTTATATCGTATTTTATGTTTCTGGCGTATACTTCTAAGGACCTAACTATTCGATCTGGTGGAGCAACGCCCTAGAGTGAATCCTAGGTTGCTCGGAATGTAGAAATGACCATAACTTTCACACTGGTTGCAATTATTCGTTTTATACGATGAAAACGCTGTTGTATTTGTATTGTACTTTATGCCTCTGGCGTTGACTTCTAAGGTCGTAGCTATTAGATGTGGTGGAGCAACGCCCTAGAGTGACGCCTAGGGTGCTCGGAACGTAGAAATGACCATTACTTTCACACTGGTTGCAATTATTCGTTTTATACGATGGAAAAGCTGTTGTATTTATATCGTATTTTATGCTTCTGGCGTTGACTTCTTAGGCCGTAACTATTCGGCCTGGTGGAGCAACGCCCTGGAGTGAAACCTAGGTTGCCCGGAACGTAGAATTGGCCATCACTTTCAAACTGGTTGCAATTATTCCTGATATATGATGGAAACAGTGTTGTATTTTTTTTTCATTTTTGGCTCGGGCGTTGACATCCAAGGCCCTAACTATTCAATCTGCTGGAGCAAGGCCCTAGGGTGAAGCCTAGGTTGCTCGGAAAGTAGAAATGACCATAAGTTTCATACTGGTTGCAATTATTCGCTTTATACGATGAAAAACTGTTGTATTTATATTGTATTTTATGCTTCTGGCGTTGACTTCTAAGGCACTATCTATTCGATCTGGTGGAGCAACGCCCTAGAGAGAAGCCTAGGTTGCCCGGAACGTAGAATTGGCCATCACTTTCAAACTGGTTGCAATTATTCCTGTTATATGATGGAAACAGTGTTGTATTTTTTTTGCATTTTATGGTTCGGGCGTTGACTTCTAAGGTCCTAACTACTCAATCTGTCGGAGAAAAGCCCTAGGGTGAAGCCTAGGTTGCTCGGAAAGTAGAAATTACCATAAGTTTCATACTGGTTGCAATTATTCGTTTTATACGATGGAAAAACTGTTGTATTTATATTGTATTTTATGCTTCTGGCGTTGACTTCTAAGGCACTAACTATTCGATCTGGTGGAGCAACGCAATAGAGTGAAGCCTAGGTTTCCCGGAACGTAGAATTGGACATCACTTTCAAACTGGTTGCAATTATTCCTGATATATGACGGAAACACTGTTGTATTTTTTTTGCATTTTATGGTTCGGGCGTTGACTTCTAAGGCCCTAACTATTCAATCCGTTGGACCTACGACCTAGGGTGAAGCCTAGGTTACTCGGAAGGTAGAACTGACCCTAAGTTTCATACTGGTTGCAATTATTTGTTTCATACGATGGAAAAACTGTTGTATTTATAACGCATTTTATGCTTCTGGCGTTGACTTCTAAGGCACTATCTATTCGATCTGGTGGAGCAACGCCCTAGAGAGAAGCCTAGGTTGCCCGGAACGTAGAATTGGCCATCACTTTCAAACTGGTTGCAATTATTCCTGTTATATGATGGAAACAGTGTTGTATTTTTTTTGCATTTTATGGTTCGGGCGTTGACTTCTAAGGTCCTAACTACTCAATCTGTCGGAGAAAAGCCCTAGGGTGAAGCCTAGGTTGCTCGGAAAGTAGAAATTACCATAAGTTTCATACTGGTTGCAATTATTCGTTTTATACGATGGAAAAACTGTTGTATTTATATTGTATTTTATGCTTCTGGCGTTGACTTCTAAGGCACTAACTATTCGATCTGGTGGAGCAACGCAATAGAGTGAAGCCTAGGTTTCCCGGAACGTAGAATTGGACATCACTTTCAAACTGGTTGCAATTATTCCTGATATATGACGGAAACACTGTTGTATTTTTTTTGCATTTTATGGTTCGGGCGTTGACTTCTAAGGCCCTAACTATTCAATCCGTTGGACCTACGACCTAGGGTGAAGCCTAGGTTACTCGGAAGGTAGAAATGACCCTATGTTTGATACTGGTTGCAATTATTTGTTTCATACGATGGAAAAACTGTTGTATTTATAACGCATTTTATGCTTCTGGCGTTGACTTCTAAAGCACTATCTTTTCGATCTGGTGAAGCAACGCCCTAGAGCGAAGCCCAGGTTGCCCGGAACGTAGAATTGGCCATCACTTTCAAACTGGTTGCAATTATTCCTGTTATATGATGGAAACACTGTTGTATTTTTTTTGCATTTTATGGTTCGGGCGATCACTTCTAAGGTCCTAACTATTCAATCTTTTGGAGCAACGCACTAGGGTGAAGCCTAGCTTGCTCGGAAAGTAGAAATGACCATAAGTTTCATCCTGGTTGCAATTATTCGTTTTATACGATGGAATCACTGTTGTATTTTTATTGCATTTTATGCTTCGGGCGTTGTCTTCTAAGGCCCTAACTATTCAATCTGTTGGCGCAACGCCCTAGGGTGAAGCCTAGCTTGCTCGGAAAGTAGAAATGACCATAAGTTTCATCCTGGTTGCAATTATTCGTTTTATACGATGGAAACACTGTTGTACTTATATTGTATTTTATGCTTCTGGCGTTGACTTCTAAGGCACTATCTACTCGATCTGGTGGAGCAACGCCCTAGAGTGAAGCCTAGGTAGCCCGGAAGGTAGAATTGGCCATCACCTTCAAACTGGTTGCAATTAATCCTGTTATACGATGGAAAAACTGTTGTATTTTTATTGCATTTTATGCTTCTGGCGTTCACTTCTTAGGCCCTAACTATTCGATCTGGTGAAACAACGGCCTAGGGTGAAGCCTAGCTCGCCGGGAACGTAGAAATGTCCAATACTTTCACACTGTTTGCAATTATTCCTTTTATACGATGGAAAAGCTGTTGTATTTATATCGTATTTTATGCTTCTGGCGTTTACTTCTGAGGACCTAACTATTCGATCTGGTGGAGCAACGCCCTAGAGTGAATCCTAGGTTGCTCGGAATGTAGAAATGACCATAACTTTCACACTGGTTGCAATTATTCGTTTTATACGATGAAAACGCTGTTGTATTTGTATGGTACTTTATGCCTCTGGCGTCGACTTCTAAGGTCGTAGCTATTAGATGTGGTGGAGCAACGCCCTAGAGTGACGCCTAGGGTGCTCGGAACGTAGAAATGACCATTACTTTCACACTGGTTGCAATTATTCGTTTTATACGATGGAAAAGCTGTTGTATTTATATCGTATTTTATGCTTCTGGCGTTGACTTCTTAGGCCGTAACTATTCGGCCTGGTGGAGCAACGCCCTGGAGTGAACCCTAGGTTGCCCGGAACGTAGAATTGGCCATCACTTTCAAACTGGTCGCAATTATTCCTGTTATATGATGGAAACACTGTTGTATTTTTTTTGCATTTTATGGTTCGGGCGTAGACTTCTAAGGCCCTAACTATTCAATCCGTTGGAGCTACGACCTAGGGTGAAGCCTAGGTTACTCGGAAGGTAGAAATGACCATAAGTTTCATACTGGTTGCAATTACTTGTTTCTTACGATGGAAAAACTGTTGTATTTATATCGCATTTTATGCTTCTGGCGTTGACTTCTAAGGCACTATCTTTTCGATCTGGTGGAGCAACGCCCTAGAGCGAAGCCTAGGTTGCCCGGAACGTAGAATTGGCCATCACTTTCAAACTGGTTGCAATTATTCCTGTTATATGATGGAAACGCTGTTGTATTTTTTTTGCATTTTATGGTTCGGGCGATAACTTCTAAGGTCCTAACTACTCAATCTGTCGGAGAAAAGCCCTAGGGTGAAGCCTAGGTTGCTCGGAAAGTAGAAATTACCATAAGTTTCATACTGGTTGCAATTATTCGTTTTATACGATGGAAAAACTGTTGTATTTATATTGTATTTTATGCTTCTGGCGTTGACTTCTAAGGCACTAACTATTCGATCTGGTGGAGCAACGCAATAGAGTGAAGCCTAGGTTTCCCGGAACGTAGAATTGGCCATCACTTTCAAACTGGTTGCAATTATTCCTGATATATGACGGAAACACTGTTGTATTTTTTTTGCATTTTATGGTTCGGGCGTTGACTTCTAAGGCCCTAACTATTCAATCCGTTGGACCTACGACCTAGGGTGAAGCCTAGGTTACTCGGAAGGTAGAAATGACCCTAAGTTTCATACTGGTTGCAATTATTTGTTTCATACGATGGAAAAACTGTTGTATTTATAACGCATTTTATGCTTCTGGCGTTGACTTCTAAAGCACTATCTTTTCGATCTGGTGAAGCAACGCCCTTGAGCGAAGCCCAGGTTGCCCGGAACGTAGAATTGGCCATCACTTTCAAACTGGTTGCAATTATTCCTGTTATATGATGGAAACACTGTTGTATTTTTTTTGCATTTTATGGTTCGGGCGATCACTTCTAAGGTCCTAACTATTCAATCTTTTGGAGCAACGCACTAGGGTGAAGCCTAGCTTGCTCGGAAAGTAGAAATGACCATAAGTTTCATCCTGGTTGCAATTATTCGTTTTATACGATGGAATCACTGTTGTATTTTTATTGCATTTTATGCTTCGGGCGTTGTCTTCTAAGGCCCTAACTATTCAATCTGTTGGCGCAACGCCCTAGGGTGAAGCCTAGCTTGCTCGGAAAGTAGAAATGACCATAAGTTTCATCCTGGTTGCAATTATTCGTTTTATACGATGGAGACACTGTTGTACTTATATTGTATTTTATGCTTCTGGCGTTGACTTCTAAGGCACTATCTACTCGATCTGGTGGAGCAACGCCCTAGAGTGAAGCCTAGGTAGCCCGGAAGGTAGAATTGGCCATCACCTTCAAACTGGTTGCAATTAATCCTGTTATACGATGGAAAAACTGTTGTATTTTTATTGCATTTTATGCTTCTGGCGTTCACTTCTTAGGCCCTAACTATTCGATCTGGTGAAACAACGGCCTAGGGTGAAGCCTAGCTCGCCGGGAACGTAGAAATGTCCAATACTTTCACACTGTTTGCAATTATTCCTTTTATACGATGGAAAAGCTGTTGTATTTATATCGTATTTTATGTTTCTGGCGTATACTTCTAAGGACCTAACTATTCGATCTGGTGGAGCAACGCCCTAGAGTGAATCCTAGGTTGCTCGGAATGTAGAAATGACCATAACTTTCACACTGGTTGCAATTATTCGTTTTATACGATGAAAACGCTGTTGTATTTGTATTGTACTTTATGCCTCTGGCGTTGACTTCTAAGGTCGTAGCTATTAGATGTGGTGGAGCAACGCCCTAGAGTGACGCCTAGGGTGCTCGGAACGTAGAAATGACCATTACTTTCACACTGGTTGCAATTATTCGTTTTATACGATGGAAAAGCTGTTGTATTTATATCGTATTTTATGCTTCTGGCGTTGACTTCTTAGGCCGTAACTATTCGGCCTGGTGGAGCAACGCCCTGGAGTGAAACCTAGGTTGCCCGGAACGTAGAATTGGCCATCACTTTGAATCTGGTCGCAATTATTCCTGTTATATGATGGAAACACTGTTGTATTTTCTTTGCATTTTATGGTTCGGGCGTAGACTTCTAAGGCCCTAACTATTCAATCCGTTGGAGCTACGACATAGGGTGAAGCCTAGGTTACTCGGAAGGTAGAAATGACCATAAGTTTCATACTGGTTGCAATTATTTGTTTCTTACGATGGAAAAACTGTTGTATTTATATCGCATTTTATGCTTCTGGCGTTGACTTCTAAGGCACTATCTTTTCGATCTGGTGGAGCAACGCCCTAGAGCGAAGCCTAGGTTGCCCGGAACGTAGAATTGGCCATCACTTTCAAACTGGTTGCAATTATTCCTGTTATATGATGGAAACACTGTTGTATTTTTTTTGCATTTTATGGTTCGGGCGATAACTTCTAAGGTCCTAACTGTTCAATCTTTTGGAGCAACGCACTAGGGTGAAGCCTAGCTTGCTCGGAAAGTAGAAATGACCATAAGTTTCATCCTGGTTGCAAGTATTCGTTTTATACGATGGAAACACTGTTGTATTTTTATTGCATTTTATGCTTCTGGCGTTGACTTCTAAGGCACTATCTTTTCGATCTGGTGGAGCAACGCCCTAGAGCGAAGCCTAGGTTGCCCGGAACGTAGAATTGGCCATCACTTTCAAACTGGTTGCAATTATTCCTGTTACATGATGGAAACACTGTTGTATTTTTTTTGCATTTTATGGTTCGGGCGATAACTTCTAAGGTCCTAACTATTCAATCTTTTGGAGCAACGCACTAGGGTGAAGCCTAGCTTGCTCGGAAAGTAGAAATGACCATAAGTTTCATCCTGGTTGCAATTATTCGTTTTATACGATGGAAACACTGTTGTATTTTTATTGCATTTTATGCTTCGGGCGTTGACTTCTAAGGCCCTAACTATTCAATCTGTTGGAGCAACGCCCTAGGGTGAAGCCTAGGATGCTCGGAAAGTAGAAATGGCCATCAGTTTCATACTGGTTGCAATTAATCGTTTTATCCGATGGAAAAACTGTTATATTTATATTGTATTTTATGCTTCTGGCGTTGACTTCTAAGGCCCTAGCTATTCGATCTAGTGGAGTAACGCCCTAGAGTGAAGCCTAGGTTGCCCGGAAAGGAGAAATGACCATCACCTTCAAACTGGTTGCAATTAATCCTGTTATACGATGGAAAAACTGTTGTATTTTTATTGCATTTTATGCTTCTGGCGTTCACTTCTTAGGCCCTAACTATTCGATCTGGTGAAACAACGGCCTAGGGTGAAGCCTAGCTTGCCGGGAACGTAGAAATGACCATTACTTTCACACTGTTTGCAATTATTCCTTTTATACGATGGAAAAGCTGTTGTATTTATATCGTATTTTATGCTTCTGGCGTTTACTTCTAAGGACCTAACTATTCGATCTGGTGGAGCAACGCCCTAGAGTGAATCCTAGGTTGCTCGGAATGTAGAAATGACCATAACTTTCACACTGGTTGCAATTATTCGTTTTATACGATGGAAACGCTGTTGTATTTATATCGTATTTTATGATTCTGGCGTTTACTTGGGAGGACCTAACTATTCGATCTGGTGGAGCAACACCCTAGAGTGAATCCTAGGTTGCTCGAAATGTAGAAATGACCATAACTTTCACACTGATTGCAATTATTAGTTTTATACGATGGAGACGCTGTTGTATTTATATCGTATTTTATGTTTCTGGCGTATACTTCTAAGGACCTAACTATTCGATCTGGTGGAGCAACGCCCTAGAGTGAATCCTAGGTTGCTCGGAATGTAGAAATGACCATAACTTTCACACTGGTTGCAATTATTCGTTTTATACGATGAAAACGCTGTTGTATTTGTATTGTACTTTATGCCTCTGGCGTTGACTTCTAAGGTCGTAGCTATTAGATGTGGTGGAGCAACGCCCTAGAGTGACGCCTAGGGTGCTCGGAACGTAGAAATGACCATTACTTTCACACTGGTTGCAATTATTCGTTTTATACGATGGAAAAGCTGTTGTATTTATATCGTATTTTATGCTTCTGGCGTTGACTTCTTAGGCCGTAACTATTCGGCCTGGTGGAGCAACGCCCTGGAGTGAAACCTAGGTTGCCCGGAACGTAGAATTGGCCATCACTTTGAATCTGGTCGCAATTATTCCTGTTATATGATGGAAACACTGTTGTATTTTCTTTGCATTTTATGGTTCGGGCGTAGACTTCTAAGGCCCTAACTATTCAATCCGTTGGAGCTACGACATAGGGTGAAGCCTAGGTTACTCGGAAGGTAGAAATGACCATAAGTTTCATACTGGTTGCAATTATTTGTTTCTTACGATGGAAAAACTGTTGTATTTATATCGCATTTTATGCTTCTGGCGTTGACTTCTAAGGCACTATCTTTTCGATCTGGTGGAGCAACGCCCTAGAGCGAAGCCTAGGTTGCCCGGAACGTAGAATTGGCCATCACTTTCAAACTGGTTGCAATTATTCCTGTTATATGATGGAAACACTGTTGTATTTTTTTTGCATTTTATGGTTCGGGCGATAACTTCTAAGGTCCTAACTGTTCAATCTTTTGGAGCAACGCACTAGGGTGAAGCCTAGCTTGCTCGGAAAGTAGAAATGACCATAAGTTTCATCCTGGTTGCAAGTATTCGTTTTATACGATGGAAACACTGTTGTATTTTTATTGCATTTTATGCTTCGGGCGTTGACTTCTAAGGCCCTAACTATTCAATCTGTTGGAGCAACGCCCTAGGGTGAAGCCTAGGTTGCCCGGAACGTAGAATTGGCCATCACTTTCAAACTGGTTGCAATTATTCGCTTTATACGATGGAAAAACTGTTGTATTTATATTGTATTTTATGCTTCTGGCGTTGACTTCTAAGGCACTATCTATTCGATCTGGTGGAGCAACGCCCTAGAGAGAAGCCTAGGTTGCCCGGAACGTAGAATTGGCCATCACTTTCAAACTGGTTGCAATTATTCCTGTTATATGATGTAAACAGTGTTGTATTTTTTTTGCATTTTATGGTTCGGGCGTTGACTTCTAAGGTCCTAACTACTCAATCTGTTGGAGCAACGCCCTAGGGTGAAGCCTAGGTTGCTCGGAAAGTAGAAATGACCATAAGTTTCATACTGGTTGCAATTATTCGTTTTATACGATGGAAAAACTGTTGTATTTATATCGCATTTTATGCTTCAGGCGTTGACTTCTAAGGCACTACCTTTTCGATCTGGTGAAGCAACGCCCTAGAGCGAAGCCCAGGTTGCCCGGAACGTAGAATTGGCCATCACTTTCAAACTGGTTGCAATTATTCCTGTTACATGATGGAAACACTGTTGTATTTTTTTTGCATTTTATGGTTCGGGCGATCACTTCTAAGGTCCTAACTAATCAATCTTTTGGAGCAACGCACTAGGGTGAAGCCTAGCTTGCTCGGAAAGTAGAAATGACCATAAGTTTCATCCTGGTTGCAATTATTCGTTTTATACGATGGAATTACTGTTGTATTTTTATTGCATTTTATGCTTCGGGCGTTGACTTCTAAGGCCCTAACTATTCAATCTGTTGGCGCAACGCCCTAGAGTGAAGCCTAGGTTGCCCGGAAAGGAGAAATGACCATCACTTTCAAACTGGTTGCAATTAATCCTGTTATACGATGGAAAAACTGTTGTATTTTTATTGCATTTTATGCTTCTGGCGTTCACTTCTTAGGCCCTAACTATTCGATCTGGTGAAACAACGGCCTAGGGTGAAGCCTAGCTTGCCGGGAACGTAGAAATGACCATTACTTTCACACTGTTTGCAATTATTCCTTTTATACGATGGAAAAGCTGTTGTATTTATATCGTATTTTATGCTTCTGGCGTTTACTTCTAAGGACCTAACTATTCGATCTGGTGGAGCAACGCCCCAGAGTGAATCCTAGGTTGCTCGGAATGTAGAAATGACCATAACTTTCACACTGGTTGCAATTATTCGTTTTATACGATGGAAACGCTGTTGTATTTATATCGTATTTTATGCTTCTGGCGTTTACTTCTAAGGACCTAACTATTCGATCTGGTGGAGCAACACCCTAGAGTGAATCCTAGGTTGCTCGGAATGTAGAAATGACCATAACTTTCACACTGATTGCAATTATTCGTTTTATACGATGGAAACGCTGTTGTATTTATATCGCATTTTATGCTTCTGGCGTTTACTTCTGAGGAACTAACTATTCGATCTGGTGGAGCAACACCCTAGAGTGAATCCTAGGTTGCTCGAAATGTAGAAATGACCATAACTTTCGCACTGATTGCAATTATTAGTTTTATACGATGGAGACGCTGTTGTATTTATATCGTATTTTATGTTTCTGGCGAATACTTCTAAGGACCTAACTATTCGATCTGGTGGAGCAACGCCATAGAGTGAAGCCTAGGTTGCCCGGAACGTAGAAATGACCATAACCTTCATACTGGTTGCAATTATACGTTTTATATGATGGAAGAGCTGTTGTATTTATATTGTATTTTATGCTTCTGGCGTTGACTTCTAAGGCCCTAACTATTCTATCTGGTGCATCAACGCCCTAGTGTGAAGCCTAGGTTGCCCGGAAAGTAGAAATGACGTTAACTTTCACACTGGTTGCTATTATTCGTTCCATACGATGGAAAAACTGTTATATTTATATTGTATTTTATGCTTCGGGCGTTGACTTCTAAGGCCCTAGCTGTTTGATCTGGTGGAGCAACGCCCTAGAGTGAAGCCTAGGTTGCCCGGAACGTAGAAATGACCATAACTTTCACACTGGTTGCTATTATTCATTTATACAATGGAAAAACTGTTCTATTTATTTTGTATTTTATGCCTCGGGCGTTGACTTCTAAGGGCCTAACTGTTTGATCTGGTGGAGCAACGCCCTAGTGTGAAGCCTAGGTTGCCCGGAACGTAGAATTGGCCATCACTTTCAAACTGGTCGCAATTATTCCTGTTATATGATGGAAACACTGTTGTATTTTTTTTGCATTTTATGGTTCGGGCGTAGACTTCTAAGGCCCTAACTATTCGATCTGGTGGAGCAACACCCTAGAGTGAATCCTAGGTTGCTCGGAATGTAGAAATGACCATAACTTTCACACTGATTGCAATTATTCGTTTTATACGATGGAAACGCTGTTGTATTTATATCGTATTTTATGCTTCTGGCGTTTACTTGTGAGGACCTAACTATTCGATCTGGTGGAGCAACACCCTAGAGTGAATCCTAGGTTGCTCGAAATGTAGAAATGACCATAACTTTCACACTGGTTGCAATTATTCGTTTTATACGATGAAAACGCTGTTGTATTTGTATTGTACTTTATGCCTCTGGCGTTGACTTCTAAGGTCGTAGCTATTAGATGTGGTGGAGCAACGCCCTAGAGTGACGCCTAGGGTGCTCGGAACGTAGAAATGACCATTACTTTCACACTGGTTGCTATTATTCGTTTTATACGATGGAAAAGCTGTTGTATTTATATCGTATTTTATGCTTCTGGCGTTGACTTCTTAGGCCGTAACTATTCGGCCTGGTGGAGCAACGCCCTGGAGTGAAACGTAGGTTGCCCGGAACGTAGAATTGGCCATCACTTTCAAACTGGTCGCAATTATTCCTGTTATATGATGGAAACACTGTTGTATTTTTTTTGCATTTTATGGTTCGGGCGTAGACTTCTAAGGCCCTAACTAATCAATCCGTTGGAGCTACGACCTAGGGTGAAGCCTAGGTTACTCGGAAGGTAGAAATGACCATAAGTTTCATACTGGTTGCAATTATTTGTTTCTTACGATGGAAAAACTGTTGTATTTATATCGCATTTTATGCTTCTGGCGTTGACTTCTAAGGCACTATCTTTTCGATCTGGTGGAGCAACGCCCTAGAGCGAAGCCTAGGTTGCCCGGAACGTAGAATTGGCCATCACTTTCAAACTGGTTGCAATTATCCCTGTTATATGATGGAAACACTGTTGTATTTTTTTTGCATTTTATGGTTCGGGCGATAACTTCTAAGGTCCTAACTATTCAATCTTTTGGAGCAACGCACTAGGGTGAAGCCTAGCTTGCTCGGAAAGTAGAAATGACCATAAGTTTCATCCTGGTTGCAATTATTCGTTTTATACGATGGAAACACTGTTGTATTTTTATTGCATTTTATGCTTCGGGCGTTTACTTCTAAGGACCTAACTATTCGATCTGGTGGAGCAACACCCTAGAGTGAATCCTAGGTTGCTCGGAATGTAGAAATGACCATAACTTTCACACTGATTGCAATTATTCGTTTTATACGATGGAAACGCTGTTGTATTTATATCGTATTTTATGCTTCTGGCGTTTACTTGTGAGGACCTAACTATTCGATCTGGTGGAGCAACACCCTAGAGTGAATCCTAGGTTGCTCGAAATGTAGAAATGACCATAACTTTCACACTGATTGCAATTATTAGTTTTATACGATGGAGACGCTGTTGTATTTATATCGTATTTTATGTTTCTGGCGTATACTTCTAAGGACCTAACTATTCGATCTGGTGGAGCAACGCCCTAGAGTGAATCCTAGGTTGCTCGGAATGTAGAAATGACCATAACTTTCACACTGGTTGCAATTATTCGTTTTATACGATGAAAACGCTGTTGTATTTATATCGTATTTTATGCTTCTGGCGTTGACTTCTTAGGCCGTAACTATTCGGCCTGGTGGAGCAACGCCCTGGAGTGAAACCTAGGTTGCCCGGAACGTAGAATTGGCCATCACTTTCAATCTGGTCGCAATTATTCCTGTTATATGATGGAAACACTGTTGTATTTTTTTTGCATTTTATGGTTCGGGCGTAGACTTCTAAGGCCCTAACTATTCAATCCGTTGGAGCTACGACATAGGGTGAAGCCTAGGTTACTCGGAAGGTAGAAATGACCATAAGTTTCATACTGGTTGCAATTATTTGTTTCTTACGATGGAAAAACTGTTGTATTTATATCGCATTTTATGCTTCTGACGTATACTTCTAAGGACCTAACTATTCGATCTGGTGGAGCAACGCCCTAGAGTGAATCCTAGGTTGCTCGGAATGCAGAAATGACCATAACTTTCACACTGGTTGCAATTATTCGTTTTATACGATGAAAACGCTGTTGTATTTGTATTGTACTTTATGCCTCTGGCGTTGACTTCTAAGGTCGTAGCTATTAGATGTGGTGGAGCAACGCCCTAGAGTGACGCCTAGGGTGCTCGGAACGTAGAAATGACCATTACTTTCACACTGGTTGCAATTACTCGTTTTATACGATGGAAAAGCTGTTGTATTTATATCGTATTTTATGCTTCTGGCGTTGACTTCTTAGGCCGTAACTATTCGGCCTGGTGGAGCAACGCCCTGGAGTGAAACCTAGGTTGCCCGGAACGTAGAATTGGCCATCACTTTCAATCTGGTCGCAATTATTCCTGTTATATGATGGAAACACTGTTGTATTTTTTTTGCATTTTATGGTTCGGGCGTAGACTTCTAAGTCCCTAACTATTCAATCCGTTGGAGCTACGACATAGGGTGAAGCCTAGGTTACTCGGAAGGTAGTAATGACCATAAGTTTCATACTGGTTGCAATTATTTGTTTCTTACGATGGAAAAACTGTTGTATTTATATCGCATTTTATGCTTCTGGCGTTGACTTCTAAGGCACTATCTTTTCGATCTGGTGGAGCAACGCCCTAGAGCGAAGCCTAGGTTGCCCGGAACGTAGAATTGGCCATCACTTTCAAACTGGTTGCAATTATTCCTGTTATATGATGGAAACACTGTTGTATTTTTTTTGCATTTTATGGTTCAGGCGATAACTTCTAAGGTCCTAACTATTCAATCCTTTGGAGCAACGCACTAGGGTGAAGCCTAGCTTGCTCGGAAAGTAGAAATGACCATAAGTTTCATCCTGGTTGCAATTATTCGTTTTATACGATGGAAACACTGTTGTATTTTTATTGCATTTTATGCTTCGGGCGTTGACTTCTAAGGCCCTAACTATTCAATCTGTTGGAGCAACGCCCTAGGGTGAAGCCTAGGATGCTCGGAAAGTAGAAATGGCCATCAGTTTCATACTGGTTGCAATTAATCGTTTTATCCGATGGAAAAACTGTTGTATTTATATTGTATTTTATGCTTCTGGCGTTGACTTCTAAGGCCCTAGCTATTCGATCTAGTGGAGTAACGCCCTAGAGTGAAGCCTAGGTTGCCCGGAAAGGAGAAATGACCATCACTTTCAAACTGGTTGCAATTAATCCTGTTATACGATGGAAAAACTGTTGTATTTTTATTGCATTTTATGCTTCTGGCGTTCACTTCTTAGGCCCTAACTATTCGATCTGGTGAAACAACGGCCTAGGGTGAAGCCTAGCTTGCCGGGAACGTAGAAATGACCATTACTTTCACACTGTTTGCAATTATTCCTTTTATACGATGGAAAAGCTGTTGTATTTATATCGTATTTTATGCTTCTGGCGTTTACTTCTAAGGACCTAACTATTCGATCTGGTGGAGCAACGCCCTAGAGTGAATCCTAGGTTGCTCGGAATGTAGAAATGACCATAACTTTCACACTGGTTGCAATTATTCGTTTTATACGATGGAAACGCTGTTGTATTTATATCGTATTTTATGATTCTGGCGTTTACTTGTGAGGACCTAACTATTCGATCTGGTGGAGCAACACCCTAGAGTGAATCCTAGGTTGCTCGAAATGTAGAAATGACCATAACTTTCACACTGATTGCAATTATTAGTTTTATACGATGGAGACGCTGTTGTATTTATATCGTATTTTATGTTTCTGGCGTATACTTCTAAGGACCTAACTATTCGATCTGGTGGAGCAACGCCCTAGAGTGAATCCTAGGTTGCTCGGAATGTAGAAATGACCATAACTTTCACACTGGTTGCAATTATTCGTTTTATACGATGAAAACGCTGTTGTATTTGTATTGTACTTTATGCCTCTGGCGTTGACTTCTAAGGTCGTAGCTATTAGATGTGGTGGAGCAACGCCCTAGAGTGACGCCTAGGGTGCTCGGAACGTAGAAATGACCATTACTTTCACACTGGTTGCAATTATTCGTTTTATACGATGGAAAAGCTGTTGTATTTATATCGTATTTTATGACTCTGGCGTTGACTTCTTAGGCCGTAACTATTCGGCCTGGTGGAGCAACGCCCTGGAGTGAAACCTAGGTTCCCCGGAACGTAGAATTGGCCATCACTTTCAATCTGGTCGCAATTATTCCTGTTATATGATGGAAACACTGTTGTATTTTTTTTGCATTTTATGGTTCGGGCGTAGACTTCTAAGGCCCTAACTATTCAATCCGTTGGAGCTACGACATAGGGTGAAGCCTAGGTTACTAGGAAGGTAGAAATGACCATAAGTTTCATACTGGTTGCAATTATTTGTTTCTTACGATGGAAAAACTGTTGTATTTATATCGCATTTTATGCTTCTGGCGTTGACTTCTAAGGCACTATCTTTTCGATCTGGTGGAGCAACGCCCTAGAGCGAAGCCTAGGTTGCCCGGAACGTAGAATTGGCCATCACTTTCAAACTGGTTGCAATTATTCCTGTTATATGATGGAAACACTGTTGTATTTTTTTTGCATTTTATGGTTCGGGCGATAACTTCTAAGGTCCTAACTGTTCAATCTTTTGGAGCAACGCACTAGGGTGAAGCCTAGCTTGCTCGGAAAGTAGAAATGACCATAAGTTTCATCCTGGTTGCAAGTATTCGTTTTATACGATGGAAACACTGTTGTATTTTTATTGCATTTTATGCTTCGGGCGTTGACTTCTAAGGCCCTAACTATTCAATCTGTTGGAGCAACGCCCTAGGGTGAAGCCTAGGATGCTCGGAAAGTAGAAATGACCATCAGTTTCATACTGGTTGCAATTAATCGTTTTATCCGATGGAAAAACTGTTGTATTTATATTGTATTTTATGCTTCTGGCGTTGACTTCTAAGGCCCTAGCTATTCGATCTAGTGGAGTAACGCCCTAGAGTGAAGCCTAGGTTGCCCGGAACGTAGAATTGGCCATCACTTTCAAACTGGTTGCAATTATTCCTGATATATGATGGAAACACTGTTGTATTTTTTTTTCATTTTTGGTTCGGGCGTTGACATCCAAGGCCCTAACTATTCAATCTGCTGGAGCAAGGCCCTAGGGTGAAGCCTAGGTTGCTCGGAAAGTAGAAATGACCATAAGTTTCATACTGGTTGCAATTATTCGCTTTATACGATGGAAAAACTGTTGTATTTATATTGTATTTTGTGCTTCTGGCGTTGACTTCTAAGGCACTATCTATTCGATCTGGTGGAGCAACGCCCTAGAGAGAAGCCTAGGTTGCCCGGAACGTAGAATTGGCCATCACTTTCAAACTGGTTGCAATTATTCCTGTTATATGATGTAAACAGTGTTGTATTTTTTTTGCATTTTATGGTTCGGGCGTTGACTTCTAAGGTCCTAACTACTCAATCTGTTGGAGCAACGCCCTAGGGTGAAGCCTAGGTTGCTCGGAAAGTAGAAATGACCATAAGTTTCATACTGGTTGCAATTATTCGTTTTATACGATGGAAAAACTGTTGTATTTATATCGTATTTTATGCTTCTTGCGTTGACTTCTAAGGCACTATCTTTTCGATCTGGTGTAGTAACGCCCTAGAGAGAAGCCTATTATGCCCGGAACGTAGAATTGGCCATAACTTTCAAACTGGTTGCAATTATTCCTGTTATATGATGGAAACACTGTTGTATTTTTTTTGCATTTTATGGTTCGGGCGTTGACTTCTAAGGTCCTAACTATTCAATCTGTTGGAGCAACGCCCTAGGGTGAAGCCTAGGTTGCTCGGAAAGTAGAAATGACCATAAGTTTCATACTGGTTGCAATTATTCGTTTTATACGATGGAAAAACTGTTGTATTTATATTGTATTTTATGCTGCTGGCGTTGACTTCTAAGGCACTAGCTATTCGAACTGGTGGAGCAACGCCCTAGAGTGAGGCCTAGGTTGCCCGGAACGTAGAATTGGCCATCACTTTCAAACTGGTTGCAATTATTCGTTTTATACGATGGAAACGCTGTTGTATTTATATCGTATTTTATGCTTCTGGCGTTTACTTCTGAGGACCTAACTATTCGATCTGGTGGAGCAACACCCTAGAGTGAATCCTAGGTTGCTCGAAATGTAGAAATGACCATCACTTTCAAACTGGTTGCAATTATTCGTTTTATACGATGGAAACGCTGTTGTATTTATATCGTATTTTATGCTTCTGGCGTTTACTTCTGAGGACCTAACTATTCGATCTGGTGGAGCAACACCCAAGAGTGAATCCTAGGTTGCTCGAAATGTAGAAATGACCATAACTTTCACACTGATTGCAATTATTCGTTTTATACGATGGAGACGCTGTTGTATTTATATCGTATTTTATGTTTCTGGCGTTTACTTCTAAGGACCTAACTATTCGATCTGGTGGAGCAACGCCCTAGAGTGAATCCTAGGTTGCTCGGAATGTAGGAATGACCATAACTTTCACACTGGTTGCAATTATTCGTTTTATACGATGAAAACGCTGTTGTATTTGTATTGTACTTTATGCCTCTGGCGTTGACTTCTAAGGTCGTAGCTATTAGATGTGGTGGAGCAACGCCCTAGAGTGACGCCTAGGGTGCTCGGAACGTAGAAATGACCATTACTTTCACACTGGTTGCAATTATTCGTTTTATACGATGGAAAAGCTGTTGTATTTATATCGTATTTTATGCTTCTGGCGTTGACTTCTTGGGCCGTAACTATTCGGTCTGGTGGAGCAACGCCCTGGAGTGAAACCTAGGTTGCCCGGAACGTAGAATTGGCCATCACTTTCAAACTGGCCGCAATTATTCCTGTTATATGATGGAAACACTGTTGTATTTTTTTTGCATTTTATGGTTCGGGCGTAGACTACTAAGGCCCTAACTATTCAATCCGTTGGAGCTACGACCTAGGGTGAAGCCAAGGTTACTCGGAAGGTAGAAATGACCCTAAGTTTCATACTGGTTGCAATTATTTGTTTCATACGATGGAAAAACTGTTGTATTTATATCGCATTTTATGCTTCAGGCGTTGACTTCTAAGGCACTACCTTTTCGATCTGGTGAAGCAACGCCCTAGAGCGAAGCCCAGGTTGCCCGGAACGTAGAATTGGCCATCACTTTCAAACTGGTTGCAATTATTCCTGTTATATGATGGAAACACTGTTGTATTTTTTTTGCATTTTATGGTTCGGGCGATCACTTCTAAGGTCCTAACTATTCAATCTTTTGGAGCAACGCACTAGGGTGAAGCCTAGCTTGCTCGGAAAGTAGAAATGACCATAAGTTTCATCCTGGTTGCAATTATTCGTTTTATACGATGGAATTACTGTTGTATTTTTATTGCATTTTATGCTTCGGGCGTTGACTTCTAAGGCCCTAACTATTCAATCTGTTGGCGCAACGCCCTAGAGTGAAGCCTAGGTTGCCCGGAAAGGAGAAATGACCATCACTTTCAAACTGGTTGCAATTAATCCTGTTATACGATGGAAAAACTGTTGTATTTTTATTGCATTTTATGCTTCTGGCGTTCACTTCTTAGGCCCTAACTATTCGATCTGGTGAAACAACGGCCTAGGGTGAAGCCTAGCTTACCGGGAACGTAGAAATGACCATTACTTTCACACTGTTTGCAATTATTCCTTTTATACGATGGAAAAGCTGTTGTATTTATATCGTATTTTATGCTTCTGGCGTTTACTTCTAAGGACCTAACTATTCGATCTGGTGGAGCAACGCCCCAGAGTGAATCCTAGGTTGCTCGGAATGTAGAAATGACCATAACTTTCACACTGGTTGCAATTATTCGTTTTATACGATGGAAACGCTGTTGTATTTATATCGTATTTTATGCTTCTGGCGTTTACTTCTAAGGACCTAACTATTCGATCTGGTGGAGCAACACCCTAGAGTGAATCCTAGGTTGCTCGGAATGTAGAAATGACCATAACTTTCACACTGATTGCAATTATTCGTTTTATACGATGGAAACGCTGTTGTATTTATATCGCATTTTATGCTTCTGGCGTTTACTTCTGAGGACCTAACTATTCGATCTGGTGGAGCAACACCCTAGAGTGAATCCTAGGTTGCTCGAAATGTAGAAATGACCATAACTTTCGCACTGATTGCAATTATTAGTTTTATACGATGGAGACGCTGTTGTATTTATATCGTATTTTATGTTTCTGGCGTATACTTCTAAGGACCTAACTATTCGATCTGGTGGAGCAACGCCCTAGAGTGAATCCTTGGTTGCTCGGAATGTAGAAATGACCATAACTTTCACACTGGTTGCAATTATTCGTTTTATACGATGAAAACGCTGTTGTATTTGTATTGTACTTTATGCCTCTGGCGTTGACTTCTAAGGTCGTAGCTATTAGATGTGGTGGAGCAACGCCCTAGAGTGACGCCTAGGGTGCTCGGAACGTAGAAATGACCATTACTTTCACACTGGTTGCAATTATTCGTTTTATACGATGGAAAAGCTGTTGTATTTATATCGTATTTTATGCTTCTGGCGTTGACTTCTTAGGCCGTAACTATTCGGCCTGGTGGAGCAACGCCCTGGAGTGAAACCTAGGTTGCCCGGAACGTAGAATTGGCCATCACTTTCAAACTGGTCGCAATTATTCCTGTTATATGATGGAAACACTGTTGTATTTTTTTTGCATTTTATGGTTCGGGCGTAGACTTCTAAGGCCCTAACTAATCAATCCGTTGGAGCTACGACCTAGGGTGAAGCCTAGGTTACTCGGAAGGTAGAAATGACCATAAGTTTCATACTGGTTGCAATTATTTGTTTCTTACGATGGAAAAACTGTTGTATTTATATCGCATTTTATGCTTCTGGCGTTGACTTCTAAGGCACTATCTTTTCGATCTGGTGGAGCAACGCCCTAGAGCGAAGCCTAGGTTGCCCGGAACGTAGAATTGGCCATCACTTTCAAACTGGTTGCAATTATCCCTGTTATATGATGGAAACACTGTTGTATTTTTTTTGCATTTTATGGTTCGGGCGATAACTTCTAAGGTCCTAACTATTCAATCTTTTGGAGCAACGCACTAGGGTGAAGCCTAGCTTGCTCGGAAAGTAGAAATGACCATAAGTTTCATCCTGG
The DNA here is from genome assembly GCF_051401765.1 of Calliopsis andreniformis. Taxonomy (NCBI): domain Eukaryota; kingdom Metazoa; phylum Arthropoda; class Insecta; order Hymenoptera; family Andrenidae; genus Calliopsis; species Calliopsis andreniformis. The sequence continues at coordinate 1,411,255 of NW_027480460.1, read as the reverse complement.
TTGCAATTATTCGTTTTATACGATGGAAACACTGTTGTATTTTTATTGCATTTTATGCTTCGGGCGTTGACTTCTAAGGCCCTAACTATTCAATCTGTTGGAGCAACGCCCTAGGGTGAAGCCTAGGATGCTCGGAAAGTATAAATGACCATCAGTTTCATACTGGTTGCAATTAATCGTTTTATCCGATGGAAAAACTGTTGTATTTATATTGTATTTTATGCTTCTGGCGTTGACTTCTAAGGCCCTAGCTATTCGATCTAGTGGAGTAACGCCCTAGAGTGAAGCCTAGGTTGCCCGGAAAGGAGAAATGACCATCACTTTCAAACTGGTTGCAATTAATCCTGTTATACGATGGAAATACTGTTGTATTTTTATTGCATTTTATGCTTCTGGCGTTCTCTTCTTAGGCCCTAACTATTCGATCTGGTGAAACAACGGCCTAGGGTGAAGCCTAGCTTGCCGGGAACGTAGAAATGACCATTACTTTCACACTGTTTGCAATTATTCCTTTTATACGATGGAAAAGCTGTTGTATTTATATCGTATTTTATGCTTCTGGCGTTTACTTCTAAGGACCTAACTATTCGATCTGGTGGAGCAACGCCCTAGAGTGAATCCTAGGTTGCTCGGAATGTAAAAATGAACATAACTTTCACACTGGTTGCAATTATTCGTTTTATACGATGGAAACGCTGTTGTATTTATATCGTATTTTATGCTTCTGGCGTTTACTTCTAAGGACCTAACTATTCGATCTGGTGGAGCAACACCCTAGAGTGAATCCTAGGTTGCTCGGAATGTAGAAATGACCATAACTTTCACACTGATTGCAATTATTCGTTTTATACGATGGAAACGCTGTTGTATTTATATCGTATTTTATGTTTCTGGCGTTTACTTCTAAGGACCCAGCTATTCAATCTGTTGGAGCAACGCCCTATGGTGAAGCCTAGCTTGTTCGGAAAGTAGAAATGACCATAAGTTTCATACTGGTTGCAATTAGTCGTTTTATACGGTGGAAAAGCTGTTGTATTTATACCGTATTTTATGCTTCTGGCGTTGACTTCTTAGGCCGTAACTATTCGGTCTGGTGGATCAACGCCCTGGAGTGAAACCTAGGTTGCCCGGAACGTAGAATTGGCCATCACTTTCAAACTGGTTGCAATTATTCCTGTTATATGATGGAAACACTGTTGTATTTTTTTTGCATTTTATGGTTCGGGCGTTGACTTCTAAGGTCCTAACTATTCAATCTGTTGGAGCAACGCCCTAGGGTGAAGCCTAGGTTGCTCGGAAAGTAGAAATGACCATAAGTTTCATACTGGTTGCAATTATTCGTTTTATACGATGGAAAAACTGTTGTATTTATATTGTATTTTATGCTTCTGGCGTTGACTTCTAAGGCACTAGCTATTCGATCTGGTGGAGCAACGCCCTAGTGTGAGGCCTAGGTTGCCCGGAACGTAGAATTGGCCATCACTTTCAAACTGGTTGCAATTATTCCTGTTATATGATGGATACACTGTTGTATTTTTATTGCATTTTATGCTTCGGGCGTTGACTTCTAAGGCCCTAACTATTCAATCTGTTGGACCAACACCCTAGGGTGAAGCCTAGCTTGCTCGGAAAGCAGAGATGACCATAAGTTTCATACTGGTTGCAATTATTCGTTTTATACGATGGAAAAGCTGTTGTATTTATATCGTATTTTATGCTTCTGGCGTTGACTTCTTAGGCCGTAACTATTCGGTCTGGTGGAGCAACGCCCTGGAGTGAAACCTAGGTTGCCCGGAACGTAGAATTGGCCATCACTTTCAAACTGGTTGCAATTATTCCTGTTATATGATGGAAACACTGTTGTATTTTTTTTGCGTTTTATGGTTCGGGCGTTGACTTCTAAGGCAATAACAATTCAATCTGTTCGAGCAACGCCCCAGGGTGAAGCCTAGCTTGCTCGGAAAGTAGAAATGACCATCAGTTTCATACTGGTTGCAATTAATCCTGTTATACGATGGAAAAACTGTTGTATTTTTATTGCATTTTATGCTTCTGGCGTTCACTTCTTAGGCCCTAACTATTCGATCTGGTGAAACAACGGCCTAGGGTGAAGCCTTGCTTGCCGGGAACGTAGAAATGACCATTACTTTCACACTGTTTGCAACTATTCCTTTTATACGATGGAAAAGCTGTTGTATTTATATCGTATTTTATGCTTCTGGCGTTTACTTCTAAGGACCTAACTATTCGATCTGGTGGAGCAACGCCCTAGAGTGAATCCTAGGTTGCTCGGAATGTAGAAATGACCATAACTTTCACACTGGCTGCAATTATTCGTTTTATACGATGGAAACGCTGTTGTATTTATATCGTATTTTATGTTTCTGGCGTTTACTTCTAAGGACCTAACTATTCATTCTGTTGGAGCAACGCCCCAGGGTGAAGCCTAGGTTGCTCGGAAAGTAGAAATGTCCATAAGTTTCATACTGGTTGCAATTACTCGTTTTATACGATGGAAAAACTGTTGTATTTATATCGTATTTTATGCTTCTGGCGTTGACTTCTTAGGCCGTAACTATTCGGCCTGGTGGAGCAACGCCCTGGAGTGAAACCTAGGTTGCCCGGAACGTAGAATTGGCCATCACATTCAATCTGGTCGCAATTATTCCTGTTATATGATGGAAACACTGTTGTATTTTTTTTGCATTTTATGGTTCGGGCGTTGACTTGTAAGGTCCTAACTATTCAATCTGTTCGAGCAACGCCCTAGGGTGAAGCCTAGGTTGCTCGGAAAGTATAAATGACCATAAGTTTCATACTGGTTGCAATTATTCGTTTTATACGATGGAAAAACTGTTGTATTTATATTGTATTTTATGCTTCTGGCGTTGACTTCTAAGCCACTAGCTATTCGATCTGGTGGAGCAACGCCCTAGTGTGAGGCCTAGGTTGCCCGGAACGTAGAATTGGCCATCACTTTCAAACTGGTTGCAATTATTCCTGTTATATGATGGATACACTGTTGTATTTTTATTGCATTTTATGCTTCGGGCGTTGACTTCTAAGGCCCTAACTATTCAATCTGTTGGACCAACACCCTAGGGTGAAGCCTACCTTGCTCGGAAAGTAGAGATGACCATAAGTTACGTACTGGTTGCAATTATTCGTTTTATACGATGGAAAAGCTGTTGTATTTATATCGTATTTTATGCTTCTGGCGTTGACTTCTTAGACCGTAACTATTCGGTCTGGTGGAGCAACGCCCTGGAGTGAAACCTAGGTTGCCCGGAACGTAGAATTGGCCATCACTTTCAAACTGGTTGCAATTATTCCTGATATATGATGGAAACACTGTTGTATTTTTTTTTGCATTTTATGGTTCGGGCGTTGACTTCTAAGGCCCTAACTATTCAATCTCTTGGAGCAACGCCCTAGAGTGAAGCCTAGGTTGCTCGGAAAGTAGAAATGTCCATAAGTTTCATACTGGTTGCAATTATTCGTTTTATACGATCGAAAAACTGTTGTATTTATATTGTATTTTATGCTTCTGGCGTTGACTTCTAAGGCACTAACTATTCGATCTGGTGGAGCAACGCAATAGAGTGAAGCCTAGGTTGCCCGGATACGTAGAATTGGCCATCACTTTCAAACTGGTTGCAATTATTCCTGTTATATGATGGAAACACTGTTGTATTTTTTTTGCGTTTTATGGATCGGGCGTTGACTTCTAAGGCAATAACAATTCTATCTGTTCGAGCAACGCCCTAGGGTGAAGCCTAGCTTGCTCGGAAAGTAGAAATGACCATAAGTTTCATACTGGTTGCAATTATTCGTTTTATACGATGGGAAAGCTGTTGTATTTTTATTGCATTTTATGCTTCTGGCGTTCACTTCTTAGGCCCTAACTATTCGATCTGGTGAAACAACGGCCTAGAGTGAATCCTAGGTTGCTCGGAATGTAGAAATGACCATAACTTTCACACTGGTTGCAATTATTCGTTTTATACGATGGAAACGCTGTTGTATTTATATCGTATTTTATGCTTCTGGCGTTTACTTCTAAGGACCTAACTATTCGATCTGGTGGAGCAACACCCTAGAGTGAATCCTAGGTTGCTCGGAATGTAGAAATGACCATAACTTTCACACTGATTGCAATTATTCGTTTTATACGATGGAAACGCTGTTGTATTTATATCGTATTTTATGTTTCTGGCGTTGACTTCTAAGGTCCTAACTATTCAATCTGTTGGAGCAACGCCCTAGGGTGAAGCCTAGCTTGCTCGGAAAGTAGAAATGACCATAAGTTTCATACTGGTTGCAATTAGTCGTTTTATACGGTGGAAAAGCTGTTGTATTTATATCGTATTTTATGCTTCTGGCGTTGACTTCTTAGGCCGTAACTATTCGGTCTGGTGGATCAACGCCCTGGAGTGAATCCTAGGTTGCCCGGAACGTAGAATTGGCCATCACTTTCAAACTGGTTGCAATTATTCCTGTTATATGATGGAAACACTGTTGTATTTTTTTTGCATTTTATGGTTCGGTCGTTGACTTCTAAGGTCCTAACTATTCAATCTGTTGGAGCAACGCCCTAGGGTGAAGCCTAGGTTGCTCGGAAAGTAGAAATGACCATAAGTTTCATACTGGTTGCAATTATTCGTTTTATACGATGGAAAAACTGTTGTATTTATATTGTATTTTATGCTTCTGGCGTTGACTTCTAAGGCACTAGCTATTCGATCTGGTGGAGCAACGCCCTAGTGTGAGGCCTAGGTTGCCCGGAACGTAGAATTGGCCATCACTTTCAAACTGGTTGCAATTATTCCTGTTATATGATGGATACACTGTTGTATTTTTATTGCATTTTATGCTTCGGGCGTTGACTTCTAAGACCCTAACTATTCAATCTGTTGGACCAACACCCTAGGGTGAAGCCTACCTTGCTCGGAAGGTAGAGATGACCATAAGTTACATACTGGTTGCAATTATTCGTTTTATACGATGGAAAAGCTGTTGTATTTATATCGTATTTTATGCTTCTGGCGTTGACTTCTTAGACCGTAACTATTCGGTCTGGTGGAGCAACGCACTGGAGTGAAACCTAGGTTGCCCGGAACGTAGAATTGGCCATCACTTTCAAACTGGTTGCAATTATTCCTGATATATGATGGAAAGACTGTTGTATTTTTTTTTGCATTTTATGGTTCGGGCGTTGACTTCTAAGGCCCTAACTATTCAATCTGTTGGAGCAACGCCCTAGAGTGAAGCCTAGCTTGCTCGGAAAGTAGAAATGACCATAAGTTTCATACTGGTTGCAATTATTCGTTTTATACGAAGGGAAAGCTGTTGTATTTTTATTGCATTTTATGCTTCTGGCGTTCACTTCTTAGGCCCTAACTATTCGATCTGGTGAAACAACGGCCTAGGGTGAAGCCTAGCTTCCCGGGAACGTAGAAATGACCATTACTTTCACACTGTTTGCAACTATTCCTTTTATACGATGGAAAAGCTGTTGTATTTATATCGTATTTTATGCTTCTGGCGTATACTTCTAAGGTCCTAACTATTCGATCTGGTGGAGCAACGCCCTAGAGTGAATCCTAGGTTGCTCGGAATGTAGAAATGACCATAACTTTCACACTGGTTGCAATTATTCGTTTTATACGATGGAAACGCTGTTGTATTTATATCGTATTTTATGCTTCTGGCGTTTACTTCTAAGGACCTAACTATTCGATCTGGTGGAGCAACACCCTAGAGTGAATCCTAGGTTGCTCGGAATGTAGAAATGACCATAACTTTCACACTGATTGCAATTATTCGTTTTATACGATGGAAACGCTGTTGTATTTATATCGTATTTTATGTTTCTGGCGTTGACTTCTAAGGTCCTAACTATTCAATCTGTTGGAGCAACGCCCTAGGGTGAAGCCTAGCTTGCTCGGAAAGTAGAAATGACCATAAGTTTCATACTGGTTGCAATTAGTCGTTTTATACGGTGGAAAAGCTGTTGTATTTATATCGTATTTTATGCTTCTGGCGTTGACTTCTTAGGCCGTAACTATTCGGTCTGGTGGATCAACGCCCTGGAGTGAATCCTAGGTTGCCCGGAACGTAGAATTGGCCATCACTTTCAAACTGGTTGCAATTATTCCTGTTATATGATGGAAACACTGTTGTATTTTTTTTGCATTTTATGGTTCGGTCGTTGACTTCTAAGGTCCTAACTATTCAATCTGTTGGAGCAACGCCCTAGGGTGAAGCCTAGGTTGCTCGGAAAGTAGAAATGACCATAAGTTTCATACTGGTTGCAATTATTCGTTTTATACGATGGAAAAACTGTTGTATTTATATTGTATTTTATGCTTCTGGCGTTGACTTCTAAGGCACTAGCTATTCGATCTGGTGGAGCAACGCCCTAGTGTGAGGCCTAGGTTGCCCGGAACGTAGAATTGGCCATCACTTTCAAACTGGTTGCAATTATTCCTGTTATATGATGGATACACTGTTGTATTTTTATTGCATTTTATGCTTCGGGCGTTGACTTCTAAGACCCTAACTATTCAATCTGTTGGACCAACACCCTAGGGTGAAGCCTACCTTGCTCGGAAGGTAGAGATGACCATAAGTTACATACTGGTTGCAATTATTCGTTTTATACGATGGAAAAGCTGTTGTATTTATATCGTATTTTATGCTTCTGGCGTTGACTTCTTAGACCGTAACTATTCGGTCTGGTGGAGCAACGCCCTGGAGTGAAACCTAGGTTGCCCGGAACGTAGAATTGGCCATCACTTTCAAACTGGTTGCAATTATTCCTGATATATGATGGAAACACTGTTGTATTTTTTTTTGCATTTTATGGTTCGGGCGTTGACTTCTAAGGCCCTAACTATTCAATCTGTTGGAGCAACGCCCTAGAGTGAAGCCTTGGTTGCTCGGAAAGTAGAAATGTCCATAAGTTTCATACTGGTTGCAATTATTCGTTTTATACGATGGAGAAACTGTTGTATTTATATTGTATTTTATGCTTCTGGCGTTGACTTCTAAGGCACTAACTATTCGATCTGGTGGAGCAACGCAATAGAGTGAAGCCTAGGTTGCCCGGATACGTAGAATTGGCCATCACTTTCAAACTGGTTGCAATTATTCCTGTTATATGATGGAAACACTGTTGTATTTTTTTTGCGTTTTATGGTTCGGGCGTTGACTTCTAAGGCAATAACTATTCAATCTGTTCGAGCAACGCCCTAGGGTGAAGCCTAGCTTGCTCGGAAAGTAGAAATGACCATAAGTGTCATACTGGTTGCAATTATTCGTTTTATACGATGAGAAAGCTGTTGTTTTTTTATTGCATTTTATGCTTCTGGCGTTCACTTCTTAGGCCCTAACTATTCGATCTGGTGAAACAACGGCCTAGGGTGAAGCCTAGCTTGCCGGGAACGTAGAAATGACCATTACTTTCACACTGTTTGCAACTATTCCTTTTATACGATGGAAAAGCTGTTGTATTTATATCGTATTTTATGCTTCTGGCGTTTACTTCTAAGGACCTAACTATTCGATCTGGTGGAGCAACGCCCTAGAGTGAATCCTAGGTTGCTCGGAATGTAGAAATGACCATAACTTTCACACTGGTTGCAATTATTCGTTTTATACAATGGAAACGCTGTTGTATTTATATCGTATTTTATGCTTCTGGCGTTTACTTCTAAGGACCTAACTATTCGATCTGGTGGAGCAACACCCTAGAGTGAATCCTAGGTTGCTCGGAATGTAGAAATGACCATAACTTTCACACTGATTGCAATTATTCGTTTTATACGATGGAAACGCTGTTGTATTTCTATCGTATTTTATGTTTCTGGCGTTTACTTCTAAGGACCTAACTATTCAATCTGTTGGAGCAACGTCCTAGGGTGAAGCCTAGCTTGCTCGGAAAGTAGAAATGACCATAAGTTTCATACTGGTTGCAATTAGTCGTTTTATACGGTGGCAAAGCAGTTGTATTTATATCGTATTTTATGCCTCTGGCGTTGACTTCTTAGGCCGTAACTATTCGGTCTGGTGGATCGACGCTCTGGAGTGAAACCTAGGTTGCCCGGAACGTAGAATTGGCCATCACTTTCAAACTGGTTGCAATTATTCCTGTTATATGATGGAAACACTGTTGTATTTTTTTTGCATTTTATGGTTCGGGCGTTGACTTCTAAGGTCCTAACTATTCAATCTGTTGGAGCAACGCCCTAGGGTGAAGCCTAGGTTGCTCGGAAAGTAGAAATGACCATAAGTTTCATACTGGTTGCAATTATTCGTTTTATACGATGGAAAAACTGTTGTATTTATATTGTATTTTATGCTTCTGGCGTTGACTTCTAAGGCACTAGCTATTCGATCTGGTGGAGCAACGCCCTAGTGTGAGGCCTAGGTTGCCCGGAACGTTGAATTGGCCATCACTTTCAAACTGGTTGCAATTATTCCTGTTATATGATGGATACACTGTTGTATTTTTATTGTATTTTATGCTTCTGGCGTTGACTTCTAAGGCACTTGCTATTCGATCTGGTGGAGCAACGCCCTAGTGTGAGGCCTAGGTTGCCCGGAACGTAGAATTGGCCATCACTTTCAAACTGGTTGCAATTATTCCTGTCATATGATGGATACACTGTTGTATTTTTATTGCATTTTATGCTTCGGGCGTTGACTTCTAAGGCCCTAACTATTCAATCTGTTGGACCAACACCCTAGGGTGAAGCCTAGGTTGCTCGGAAAGTAGAAATGTCCATAAGTTTCATACTAGTTGCAATTATTCGTTTAATACGATGGAAAAACTGTTGTATTTATATTGTATTTTATGCTTCTGGCGTTGACTTCTAAGGCACTAACTATTCGATCTGGTGGAGCAACGCAATAGAGTGAAGCCTAGGTTGCCCGGATACGTAGAATTGGCCATCACTTTCAAACTGGTTGCAATTATTCCTGTTATATGATGGAAACACTGTTGTATTTTTTTTGCGTTTTATGGTTCGAGCGTTGACTTCTAAGGCAATAACTATTCAATCTGTTCGAGCAACGCCCTAGGGTGAAGCCTAGCTTGCTCGGAAACAGAAATGACCATAAGTTTCATACTGGTTGCAATTATTCGTTTTATACGATGGGAAAGCTGTTGTATTTTTATTGCATTTTATGCTTCTGGCGTTCACTTCTTAGGCCCTAACTATTCGATCTGGTGCAACAACGGCCTAGGGTGAAGCCTATCTTGCCGGGAACGTAGAAATGACCATTACTTTCACACTGTTTGCAACCATTCCTTTTATACGATGGAAAAGCTGTTGTATTTATATCGTATTTTATGCTTCTGGCGTTTACTTCTAAGGACCTAACTATTCGATCTGGTGGAGCAACGCCCTAGAGAAAATCCTAGGTTGCTCGGAATGTAGAAATGACCATAACTTTCACACTGGTTGCAATTATTCGTTTTATACGATGGAAACGCTGTTGTATTTATATCGTATTTTATGCTTCTGGCGTTTACTTCTAAGGACCTAACTATTCGATCTGGTGGAGCAACACCCTAGAGTGAATTCTAGGTTGCTCGGAATGCAGAAATGACCATAACTTTCACACTGATTGCAATTATTCGTTTTATACGATGGAAACGCTGTTGTATTTATATCGTATTTTATGTTTCTGGCGTTTACTTCTAAGGATCTAACTATTCAATCTGTTGGAGCAACGCCCTAGGGTGAAGCCTAGCTTGCTCGGAAAGTAGAAATGACCATAAGTTTCATACTGGTTGTAATTAGTCGTTTTATACGGTGGAAAAGCTGTTGTATTTATATCGTATTTTATGCTTCTGGCGTTGACTTCTTAGGCCGTAACTATTCGGTCTGGTGGATCAACGCCCTGGAGTGAAACCTAGGTTGCCCGGAACGTAGAATTGGCCATCACTTTCAAACTGGTTGCAATTATTCCTGATATATGATGGAAACACTGTTGTATTTTTTTTTGCATTTTATGGTTCGGGCGTTGACTTCTAAGGCCCTAACTATTCAATCTGTTGGAGCAACGCCCTAGGGTGAAGCCTAGGTTGCTCGGAAAGTAGAAATGACCATAAGTTTCATACTGGTTGCAATTATTCGTTTCATACGATGGAAAAACTGTTGTATTTATATTGTATTTTATGCTTCTGGCGTTGACTTCTAAGGCACTAGCTATTCGATCTGGTGGAGCAACGCCCTAGTGTGAGGCCTAGGTTGCCCGGAACGTAGAATTGGCCATCACTTTCAAACTGGTTGCAATTATTCCTGTTATATGGTGGATACACTGTTGTATTTTTATTGCATTTTATGCTTCGGGCGTTGACTTCTAAGGCCCTAACTATTCAATCTGTTGGACCAACACCCTTGGGTGAAGCCTACCTTGCTCGGAAAGTAGAGATGACCATAAGTTACATACTGGTTGCAATTATTCGTTTTATACGATGGAAAAGCTGTTGTATTTATATCGTATTTTATGCTTCTGGCGTTGACTTCTTAGACCGTAACTATTCGGTCTGGTGGAGCAGCGCCCTGGAGTGAAACCTAGGTTGCCCGGAACGTAGAATTGGCCATCACTTTCAAACTGGTTGCAATTATTCCTGATATATGATGGAAACACTGTTGTATTTTTTTTTGCATTTTATGGTTCGGGCGTTGACTTCTAAGGCCCTAACTATTCAATCTGTTGGAGCAACGCCCTAGGGTGAAGCCTAGGTTGCTCGGAAAGTAGAAATGACCATAAGTTTCATACTGGTTGCAATTATTCGTTTTATACCATGGAAAAGCTGTTGTATTTATATCGTATTTTATGCTTCTGGCGTTGACTTCTTAGGCCGTAACTATTCGGTCTGGTGGATCAACGCCCTGGAGTGAAACCTAGGTTGCGCGGAACGTAGAATTGGCCATCACTTTCAAACTGGTTGCAACTATTCCTGTTATATGATGGAAACACTGTTGTTTTTTTTTTGCATTTTATGGTTCGGGCGTTGACTTCTAAGGTCCTAAATATTCAATCTGTTGGAGCAACGCCCTAGGGTGAAGCCTAGGTTGCTCGGAAAGTAGAAATGACCATAAGTTTCATACTGGTTGCAATTATTCGTTTTATACGATGGAAAAACTGTTGTATTTATACCGCATTTTATGCTTCTGGCGTTGACTTCTAAGGCACTATCTTTTCGATCTGGTGGAGCAACGCCCTAGGGCGAAGCGTAGGTTGCACGGAACGTAGAATTGGCCATCACTTTCAAACTGGTTGCAATTATTCCTGTTATATGATGGAAACACTGTTGTATTTTTTTTGCATTTTATGTTTCGGGCGTTGACTTCTAGGGCCCTAACTATTCAATCCGTTGGAGCAACGCCCTAGGGTGAAGCCTAGCTTGCTCGGAAAGTAGAAATGCCCATAAGTTTCATACTGGTTGCAATTAGTCGTTTTATACGATGGAAAAGCTGTTGTATTTATATCGTATTTTATGCTTCTGGCGTTGACTTCTTAGGCCGTAACTATTCGGTCTGGTGGAGCAACGCCCTGGAGTGAAACCTAGGTTGCCCGGAACGTAGAATTGGCCATCACTTTCAAACTGGTTGCAATTATTCCTGAAATATGATGGAAACACTGTTGTATTTTTTTTGCATTTTATGGTTCGGGCGTTGACATCTAAGGCCCTAACTGTTCAATCTGTTGGAGCAACGCCCTAGGGTGAAGCCTAGGTTGCTCTGAATGTAGAAATGACCATAAGTTTCATACTGGTTGCAATTATTCGTTTTATACGATGGAAATACTGTTGTATTTTTATTGCATTTTATGCTTCGGGCGTTGACTTCTAAGGCCCTAACTGTTCAATCTGTTGGACCAACGCCCTAGGGTGAAGCCTAGCTTGCTCGGAAAGTAGAAGTGACCATAAGTTTCATACTGGTTGCAATTATTCGTTTTATACGATGGAAAAGCTGTTGTATTTATATCGTATTTTATGCTTCTGGCGTTGACTTCTAAGGCCCAGACTATTCAATCTGTTGGAGCAACGCCCTAGGTCGAAGCCTAGGTTGCTCGGAAAGTAGAAATGACCATAAGTTTCATACTGGTTGCAATTACTCGTTTCATACGATGGAAAAAGCTGTTGTATTTATATTGTATTTTATGCTTCTGGCGTTGACTTCTAAGGCACTAACTATTCGATCTGGTGGAGCAACGCCCTAGAGTGAAGCCTAGGTTGCCCGGAACGTAGAATTGGCCATCACTTTCAAACTGGTTGCAATTATTCCTGTTATATGATGGAAACACTGATGTATTTTTATTGCATTTTATGCTTCGGGCGTTGACTTCTAAGGCCCTGACTATTCAATCTGTTGGAGCAACGCCCTAGGGTGAAGCCTAGGTTGCTCGGAAAGTAGAAATGACCGTAAGTTTCATACTGGTTGCAATTATTCGTTTTATACGATGGAAAAGCTGTTGTATTTATATTGTATTTTATGCTTCTGGCGTTGACTTCTAAGGCACTAACTATTCCATCTGGTGGAGCAACGCCCTAGAGCGAAGCCTAGGTTGCCCGGAACGTAGAATTGGCCATCACTTTCAAACTGGTTGCAATTATTCCTGTTATATGATGGAAACACTGTTGTATTTTTTTTGCGTTTTATGGTTCGGGCGTCGACTTCTAAGGCAATAACTATTCAATCTGTTCGAGCAACGCCCTAGGGTGAAGCCTAGCTTGCTCGGAAAGTAGAAATGACCATAAGTTTCATACTGGTTGCAATTATTCGTTTTATACGATGGGAAAGCTGTTGTATTTTTATTGCATTTTATGCTTCTGGCGTTCACTTCTTAGGCCCTAACTATTCGATCTGGTGAAACAACGGCCTAGGGTGAAGCCTAGCTTGCCGGGAACGTAGAAATGACCATTACTTTCACACTGTTTGCAACTACTCCTTTTATACGATGGAAAAGCTGTTGTATTTATATCGTATTTTATGCTTCTGGCGTTTACTTCTAAGGACCTAACTATTCGATCTGGTGGAGCAACGCCCTAGAGTGAATCCTAGGTTGCTCGGAATGTAGAAATGACCATAACTTTCACACTGGTTGCAATTATTCGTTTTATACGATGGAAACGCTGTTGTATTTATATCGTATTTTATGCTTCTGGCGTTTACTTCTAAGGACCTAACTATTCGATCTGGTGGAGCAACACCCTAGAGTGAATTCTAGGTTGCTCGGAATGTAGAAATGACCATAACTTTCACACTGATTGCAATTATTCGTTTTATACGATGGAAACGCTGTTGTATTTATATCGTATTTTATGTTTCTGGCGTTTACTTCTAAGGATCTAACTATTCAATCTGTTGGAGCAACGCCCTAGGGTGAAGCCTAGCTTGCTCGGAAAGTAGAAATGACCATAAGTTTCATACTGGTTGTAATTAGTCGTTTTATACGGTGGAAAAGCTGTTGTATTTATATCGTATTTTATGCTTCTGGCGTTGACTTCTTAGGCCGTAACTATTCGGTCTGGTGGATCAACGCCCTGGAGTGAAACCTAGGTTGCCCGGAACGTAGAATTGGCCATCACTTTCAAACTGGTTGCAATTATTCCTGATATATGATGGAAACACTGTTGTATTTTTTTTTGCATTTTATGGTCCGGCCGTTGACTTCTAAGGCCCTAACTATTCAATCTGTTGGAGCAACGCCCTAGGGTGAAGCCTAGGTTGCTCGGAAAGTAGAAATGACCATAAGTTTCATACTGGTTGCAATTATTCGTTTTATACGATGGAAAAACTGTTGTATTTATATTGTATTTTATGCTTCTGGCGTTGACTTCTAAGGCACTAGCCATTCGATCTGGTGGAGCAACGCCCTAGTGTGAGGCCTAGGTTGCCCGGAACGTAGAATTGGCCATCACTTTCAAACTGGTTGCAATTATTCCTGTTATATGATGGATACACTGTTGTATTTTTATTGCATTTTATGCTTCGGGCGTTGGCTTCTAAGGCCCTAACTATTCAATCTGTTGGACCAACACCCTTGGGTGAAGCCTACCTTGCTCGGAAAGTAGAGATGACCATAAGTTACATACTGGTTGCAATTATTCGTTTTATACGATGGAAAAGCTGTTGTATTTATATCGTATTTTATGCTTCTGGCGTTGACTTCTTAGACCGTAACTATTCGGTCTGGTGGAGCAGCGCCCTGGAGTGAAACCTAGGTTGCCCGGAACGTAGAATTGGCCATCACTTTCAAACTGGTTGCAATTATTCCTGATATATGATGGAAACACTGTTGTATTTTTTTTTGCATTTTATTGTTCGGGCGTTGTCTTCTAAGGCCCTAACTATTCAATCTGTTGGAGCAATGCCCTAGGGTGAAGCCTAGGTTGCTCGGAAAGTAGAAATGACCATAAGTTTCATACTGGTTGCAATTATTCGTTTTATACCATGGAAAAGCTGTTGTATTTATATCGTATTTTATGCTTCTGGCGTTGACTTCTTAGGCCGTAACTATTCGGTCTGGTGGATCAACGCCCTGGAGTGAAACCTAGGTTGCGCGGAACGTAGAATTGGCCATCACTTTCAAACTGGTTGCAACTATTCCTGTTATATGATGGAAACACTGTTGTATTTTTTTTGCATTTTATGGTTCGGGCGTTGACTTCTAAGGTCCTAAATATTCAATCTGTTGGAGCAACGCCCTAGGGTGAAGCCTAGGTTGCTCGGAAAGTAGAAATGACCATAAGTTTCATACTGGTTGCAATTATTCGTTTTATACGATGGAAAAACTGTTGTATTTATATTGTATTTTATGCTTCTGGCGTTGACTTCTAAGGCACAAACTATTCGATCTGGTGGAGCAACGCCCTAGAGTGAAGCCTAGGTTGCCCGGAACGTAGAATTGGCCATCACTTTCAAACTGGTTGCAATTATTCCTGTTATATGATGGATACACTGTTGTATTTTTATTGCATTTTATGCTTCGGGCGTTTACTTCTAAGGCCCTAACTGTTCAATCTGTTGGACCAACGCCCTAGGGTGAAGCCTAGCTTGCTCGGAAAGTAGAAATGACCATAAGTTTCATACTGGTTGCAATTATTCGTTTTATACGATGGAAAAGCTGTTGTATTTATATCGTATTTTATGCTTCTGGCGTTGACTTCTTAGACCGTAACTATTCGGTCTGGTGGAGCAACGCCCTAGGGTGAAGCCTAGGTTGCTCGGAAAGTAGAAATGACCGTAAGTTTCATACTGGTTGCAATTATTCGTTTTATACGATGGAAAAGCTGTTGTATTTATATTGTATTTTATGCTTCTGGCGTTGACTTCTAAGGCACTAACTATTCGATCTGGTGGAGCAACGCCCTAGAGTGAAGCCTAGGTTGCCCGGAACGTAGAATTGGCCATCACTTTCAAACTGGTTGCAATTATTCCTGTTATATGATGGAAACACTGTTGTATTTTTTTTGCATTTTACGGTTCGGGCGTTGACTTCTAAGGTCCTAACTATTCAATCTGTTGGAGCAACGCCCTAGGGTGAAGCCTAGGTTTCTCTGGAAGTAGAAATGACCATAAGTTTCATACTGGTTGCAATTATTCGTTTTCTACGATGGAAAAACTGTTGTATTTATATTGTATTTTATTCTTCTGATGTTGACTTCTAAGGCACTAACTATTCGATCTGGTGGAGCAACGCCCTAGAGTGAAGCCAAGGTTGCCCGGAACGTAGAATTGGCCATCACTTTCAAACTGGTTGCAATTATTCCTGTTATATGATGGATACACTGTTGTATTTTTATTGCATTTTATGCTTCGGGCGTTGACTTCTAAGGCCCTAACTATTCAATCTGTTGGACCAACGCCCTAGGGTGAAGGCCAGCTTGCTCGGAAAGTAGAAATGACCATAAGTTTCATATTGGTTGCAGTTACTCGTTTCATACGATGGAAAAAGCTGTTGTATTTATATCGTATTTTATGCTTCTGGCGTTTACTTCTAAGGACCTAACAATTCGATCTGGTGGAGCATCGCCCTAGAGTGAAGCCTAGGTTGCTCGGAATGTAGAAATGACCATAACTTTCACACTGGTTGCAATTATTCGTTTTATACGATGGAAACGCAGTTGTATTTATATTGTATTTTATGCCTCTGGCGTTGACTTCTAAGGCCGTAGCTATTAGATGTGGTGGAGCAACGCCCTAGAGTGACGCCTAGGGTGCTCGGAACGTAGATATGACAATTACTTTCACACTGGTTGCAATTATTCGTTTTATACGATGGAAAAGCTGTTGTATTTATATCGTTTTTTATGCTTCTGGCGTTGACTTCTTAGGCCGTAACTATTCGGTCTGGTGGAGCAACGCCCTGGGGTGAAGCCTAGGTTGCTCGGAAAGTAGAAACGACCATAAGTTTCATACTGGTTGCAATTATTCGTTTTATACGATGGAAAAACTGTTGTATTTATATTGTATTTTATGCTTCTGGCGTTGACTTCTAAGGCACTATCTATTCGATCTGGTGGAGCAACGCCCTAGAGTGAAGCCTAGGTTGCCCGGAAGGTAGAATTGGCCATCACCTTCAAACTGGTTGCAATTATTCGTTTTATACGATGGAAAAACTGTTGTACTTATATTGTATTTTATACATCTGGCGTTGACTTCTAAGGCACTAACTATTCGATCTGGTGGAGCAACGCCCTAGAGTGAAGCCGAGGTTGCCCGGAAAGGAGAAATGACCATCACTTTCAAACTGGTTGCAATTAATCCTTTTATACGATGGAAAAGCTGTTGTATTTATATCGTATTTTATGCTTCTGGCGTTTACTTCTAAGGACCTAACAATTCGATCTGGTGGAGCATCGCCCTAGAGTGAAGCCTAGGTTGCTCGGAATGTAGAAATGACCATAACTTTCACACTGGTTGCAATTATTCGTTTTATACGATGGAAACGCAGTTGTATTTATATTGTATTTTATGCCTCTGGCGTTGACTTCTAAGGCCGTAGCTATTAGATGTGGTGGAGCAACGCCCTAGAGTGACGCCTAGGGTGCTCGGAACGTAGAAATGACAATTACTTTCACACTGGTTGCAATTATTCGGTTTATACGATGGAAAAGCTGTTGTATTTATATCGTTTTTTATGCTTCTGGCGTTGACTTCTTAGGCCGTAACTATTCGGTCTGGTGGAGCAACGCCCTAGGGTGAAGCCTAGGTTGCTCGGAAAGTAGAAATGACCGTAAGTTTCATACTGGTTGCAATTATTCGTTTTATACGATGGAAAAGCTGTTGTATTTATATTGTATTTTATGCTTCTGGCGTTGACTTCTAAGGCACTAACTATTCGATCTGGTGGAGCAACGCCCTAGAGTGAAGCCTAGGTTGCCCGGAACGTAGAATTGGCCATCACTTTCAAACTGGTTGCAATTATTCCTGTTATATGATGGAAACACTGTTGTATTTTTTTTGCATTTTACGGTTCGGGCGTTGACTTCTAAGGTCCTAACTATTCAATCTGTTGGAGCAACGCCCTAGGGTGAAGCCTAGGTTGCTCTGAAAGTAGAAATGACCATAAGTTTCATACTGGTTGCAATTATTCGTTTTATACGATGGAAAAACTGTTGTATTTATATTGTATTTTATTCTTCTGATGTTGACTTCTAAGGCACTAACTATTCGATCTGGTGGAGCAACGCCCTAGAGTGAAGCCTAGGTTGCCCGGAACGTAGAATTGGCCATCACTTTCAAACTGGTTGCAATTATTCCTGTTATATGATGGATACACTGTTGTATTTTTATTGCATTTTATGCTTCGGGCGTTGACTTCTAAGGCCCTAACTATTCAATCTGTTGGACCAACGCCCTAGGGTGAAGCCTAGCTTGCTCGGAAAGTAGAAATGACCATAAGTTTCATACTGGTTGTAATTATTCGTTTTATACGATGGAAAAGCTGTTGTATTTATATCGTATTTTATGCTTCTGGCGTTGACTTCTAAGGCCCTGACTATTCAATCTGTTGGAGCAACGCCCTAGGGCGAAGCCTAGGTTGCTCGGAAAGTAGAAATGACCATAAGTTTCATACTGGTTGCAATTACTCGTTTCATACGATGGAAAATCAGTTGTATTTATATTGTATTTTATGCTTCTGGCGTTGACTTCTAAGGCACTAACTATTCGATCTGGTGGAGCAACGCCCTAGAGTGAAGCCTAGCTTGCCCGGAACGTAGAATTGGCCATCACTTTCAAACTGGTTGCAATTATTCCTGTTATATGATGGAAACACTGTTGTATTTTTATTGCATTTTATGCTTCGGGCGTTGACCTCTAAGACCCTAACTATTCAATCTGTTGGAGCAACGCCCTAGGGTGAAGCCTAGGTTGCTCGGAAAGTAGAAATGACCATCACTTTCAAACTGGTTGCAATTAATCCTTTTATACGATGGAAAAGCTGTTGTATTTATATCGTATTTTATGCTTCTGGCGTTTACTTCTAAGGACCTAACTATTCGATCTGGTGGAGCAACGCCCTAGAGTGAAGCCTAGGTTGCTCGGAATGTAGAAATGACCATACCTTTCACACTGGTTGCAATTATTCGTTTTATACGATGGAAACGCTGTTGTATATGTATTGTACTTTATGCCTCTGGCGTTGACTTCTAAGGCCGTAGCTATTAGATGTGGTGCAGCAACGCCCTATAGTGACGCCTAGGGTGCTCGGAACGTAGAAATGACCATTACTTTCACACTGGTTGCAATTATTCGTTTTATACGATGGAAAAGCTGTTGTATTTGTATCGTATTTTATGCTTCTGGCGTTCACTTCTTAGGCCGTAACTATTCGGTCTGATGGAGCAACGCCCTGGAGTGAAACCTAGGTTGCCAGGAACGTAGAATTGGCCATCACTTTCAAACTGGTTGCAATTATTCCTGTTATATGATGGAAACACTGTTGTATTTTTTTTGCATTTTATGGCTCGGGCGTTGACTTCTAAGGTCCTAACTATTCAATCTGTTGGAGCAACGCCCTAGGGTGAAGCCTAGGTTGCTCTGAAAGTAGAAATGACCATAAGTTTCATACTGGTTGCAATTATTCGTTTTATACGATGGAAAAACTGTTGTATTTATATTGTATTTTATTCTTCTGATGTTGACTTCTAAGGCACTAACTATTCGATCTGGTGGAGCAACGCCCTAGAGTGAAGCCTAGGTTGCCCGGAACGTAGAATTGGCCATCACTTTCAAACTGGTTGCAATTTTTCCTGTTATATGATGGATACACTGTTGTATTTTTATTGCATTTTATGCTTCGGGCGTTGACTTCTAAGGCCCTAACTATTCAATCTGTTGGACCAGCGCCCTAGGGTGAAGCCTAGCTTGCTCGGAAAGTAGAAATGACCATAAGTTTCATACTGGTTGCAGTTACTCGTTTCATACGATGGAAAAAGCTGTTGTATTTATATCGTATTTTATGCTTCTGGCGTTTACTTCTAAGGACCTAACAATTCGATCTGGTGGAGCATCGCCCTAGAGTGAAGCCTAGGTTGCTCGGAATGTAGAAATGACCATAACTTTCACACTGGTTGCAATTATTCGTTTTATACGATGGAAACGCAGTTGTATTTATATTGTATTTTATGCCTCTGGCGTTGACTTCTAAGGCCGTAGCTATTAGATGTGGTGGAGCAACGCCCTAGAGTGACGCCTAGGGTGCTCGGAACGTAGATATGACAATTACTTTCACACTGGTTGCAATTATTCGTTTTATACGATGGAAAAGCTGTTGTATTTATATCGTTTTTTATGCTTCTGGCGTTGACTTCTTAGGCCGTAACTATTCGGTCTGGTGGAGCAACGCCCTGGGGTGAAGCCTAGGTTGCTCGGAAAGTAGAAATGACCATAAGTTTCATACTGGTTGCAATTATTCGTTTTATACGATGGAAAAGCTGTTGTATTTATATCGTATTTTATGTTTCTGGCGTTTACTTCTAAGGATCTAACTATTCAATCTGTTGGAGCAACGCCCTAGGGTGAAGCCTAGCTTGCTCGGAAAGTAGAAATGACCATAAGTTTCATACTGGTTGTAATTAGTCGTTTTATACGGTGGAAAAGCTGTTGTATTTATATCGTATTTTATGCTTCTGGCGTTGACTTCTTAGGCCGTAACTATTCGGTCTGGTGGATCAACGCCCTGGAGTGAAACCTAGGTTGCCCGGAACGTAGAATTGGCCATCACTTTCAAACTGGTTGCAATTATTCCTGATATATGATGGAAACACTGTTGTATTTTTTTTTGCATTTTATGGTTCGGGCGTTGACTTCTAAGGCCCTAACTATTCAATCTGTTGGAGCAACGCCCTAGGGTGAAGCCTAGGTTGCTCGGAAAGTAGAAATGACCATAAGTTTCATACTGGTTGCAATTATTCGTTTTATACGATGGAAAAACTGTTGTATTTATATTGTATTTTATGCTTCTGGCGTTGACTTCTAAGGCACTAGCTATTCGATCTGGTGGAGCAACGCCCTAGTGTGAGGCCTAGGTTGCCCGGAACGTAGAATTGGCCATCACTTTCAAACTGGTTGCAATTATTCCTGTTATATGATGGATACACTGTTGTATTTTTATTGCATTTTATGCTTCGGGCGTTGACTTCTAAGGCCCTAACTATTCAATCTGTTGGACCAACACCCTTGGGTGAAGCCTACCTTGCTCGGAAAGTAGAGATGACCATAAGTTACATACTGGTTGCAATTATTCGTTTTATACGATGGAAAAGCTGTTGTATTTATATCGTATTTTATGCTTCTGGCGTTGACTTCTTAGACCGTAACTATTCGGTCTGGTGGAGCAGCGCCCTGGAGTGAAACCTAGGTTGCCCGGAACGTAGAATTGGCCATCACTTTCAAACTGGTTGCAATTATTCCTGATATATGATGGAAACACTGTTGTATTTTTTTTTGCATTTTATGGTTCGGGCGTTGACTTCTAAGGCCCTAACTGTTCAATCTGTTGGAGCAACGCCCTAGGGTGAAGCCTAGGTTGCTCGGAAAGTAGAAATGACCATAAGTTTCATACTGGTTGCAATTATTCGTTTTATACCATGGAAAAGCTGTTGTATTTATATCGTATTTTATGCTTCTGGCGTTGACTTCTTAGGCCGTACCTATTCGGTCTGGTGGATCAACGCCCTGGAGTGAAACCTAGGTTGCGCGGAACGTAGAATTGGCCATCACTTTCAAACTGGTTGCAACTATTCCTGTTATATGATGGAAACACTGTTGTATTTTTTTTGCATTTTATGGTTCGGGCGTTGACTTCTAAGGTCCTAAATATTCAATCTGTTGGAGCAACGCCCTAGGGTGAAGCCTAGGTTGCTCGGAAAGTAGAAATGACCATAAGTTTCATACTGGTTGCAATTATTCGTTTTATACGATGGAAAAACTGTTGTATTTATACCGCATTTTATGCTTCTGGCGTTGACTTCTAAGGCACTATCTTTTCGATCTGGTGGAGCAACGCCCTAGGGCGAAGCCTAGGTTGCACGGAACGTAGAATTGGCCATCACTTTCAAACTGGTTGCAATTATTCCTGTTATATGATGGAAACACTGTTGTATTTTTTTTGCATTTTATGTTTCGGGCGTTGACTTCTAGGGCCCTAACTATTCAATCCGTTGGAGCAACGCCCTAGGGTGAAGCCTAGGTTGCTCGGAAAGTAGAAATGACCATAAGTTTCATACTGGTTGCAATTATTCGTTTTATACCATGGAAAAGCTGTTGTATTTATATCGTATTTTATGCTTCTGGCGTTGACTTCTTAGGCCGTAACTATTCGGTCTGGTGGATCAACGCCCTGGAGTGAAACCTAGGTTGCGCGGAACGTAGAATTGGCCATCACTTTCAAACTGGTTGCAACTATTCCTGTTATATGATGGAAACACTGTTGTATTTTTTTTGCATTTTATGGTTCGGGCGTTGACTTCTAAGGTCCTAAATATTCAATCTGTTGGAGCAACGCCCTAGGGTGAAGCCTAGCTTGCTCGGAAAGTAGAAATGCCCATAAGTTTCATACTGGTTGCAATTAGTCGTTTTATACGATGGAAAAGCTGTTGTATTTATATCGTATTTTATGCTTCTGGCGTTGACTTCTTAGGCCGTAACTATTCGGTCTGGTGGAGCAACGCCCTGGAGTGAAACCTAGGTTGCCCGGAACGTAGAATTGGCCATCACTTTCAAACTGGTTGCAATTATTCCTGAAATATGATGGAAACACTGTTGTATTTTTATTGCATTTTATGCTTCGGGCGTTGACTTCTCAGGCCCTAACTATTCAATCTGTTGGAGCAACGCCCTAGGGTGAAGCCTAGGATGCTCGGAAAGTAGAAATGACCATCAGTTTCATACTGGTTGCAATTAATCGTTTTATCCGATGGAAAAACTGTTGTATTTATATTGTATTTTATGCTTCTGGCGTTGACTTCTAAGGCCCTAGCTATTCGATCTAGCGGAGTAACGCCCTAGAGTGAAGCCTAGGTTGCCCGGAAAGGAGAAATGACCATAACTTTCACACTGGTTGCAATTATTCGTTTTATACGATGGAAACGCTGTTGTATATATATCGTATTTTATGCTTCTGGCGTTTACTTCTAAGGACCTAACTATTCGATCTGGTGGAGCAACACCCTAGAGTGAATCCTAGGTTCCACGGAATGTAGAAATGACCATAACTTTCACACTGACTGCAATTATTCGTTTTATACGATGGAAACGCTGTTGTATTTATATCGTATTTTATGTTTCTGGCGTTTACTTCTAAGGACGTAACTATTCGATCTGGTGGAGCAACGCCCTAGAGTGAATCCTAGGTTGCTCGGAATGTAGAAATGACCATAACTTTCACACTGGTTGCAATTATTCGTTTTATACGATGGAAACGCTGTTGTATATGTATTGTACTTTATGCCTCTGGCGTTGACTTCTAAGGCCGTAACTATTCGGTCTGGTGGAGCAACGCCCTAGGGTGAAGCCTAGGTTGCTCGGAAAGTAGAAATGACCGTAAGTTTCATACTGGTTGCAATTATTCGTTTTATACGATGGAAAAGCTGTTGTATTTATATTGTATTTTATGCTTCTGGCGTTAACTTCTAAGGCACTAACTATTCCATCTGGTGGAGCAACGCCCTAGAGTGAAGCCTAGGTTGCCCGGAACGTAGAATTGGCCATCACTTTCAAACTGGTTGCAATTATTCCTGTTATATGATGGAAACACTGTTGTATTTTTTTTGCATTTTACGGTTCGGGCGTTGACTTCTAAGGTCCTAACTATTCAATCTGTTGGAGCAACGCCCTAGGGTGAAGCCTAGGTTTCTCTGGAAGTAGAAATGACCATAAGTTTCATACTGGTTGCAATTATTCGTTTTATACGATGGAAAAACTGTTGTATTTATATTGTATTTTATTCTTCTGATGTTGACTTCTAAGGCACTAACTATTCGATCTGGTGGAGCAACGCCCTAGAGTGAAGCCTAGGTTGCCCGGAACGTAGAATTGGCCATCACTTTCAAACTGGTTGCAATTATTCCTGTTATATGATGGATACACTGTTGTATTTTTATTGCATTTTATGCTTCGGGCGTTGACTTCTAAGGCCCTAACTATTCAATCTGTTGGACCAACGCCCTAGGGTGAAGCCTAGCTTGCTCGGAAAGTAGAAATAACCATAAGTTTCATACTGGTTGCAATTACTCGTTTCATACGATGGAAAAAGCTGTTGTATTTATATCGTATTTTATGCTTCTGGCGTTGACTTCTAAGGCCCTGACTATTCAATCTGTTGGAGCAACGCCCTAGGGCGAAGCCTAGGTTGCTCGGAAAGTAGAATTGGCCATCACTTTCAAACTGGTTGCAATTATTCCTGTTATATGATGGATACACTGTTGTATTTTTATTGCATTTTATGCTTCGGGCGTTGACTTGTAAGGCCCTAACTATTCAATCTGTTGGACCAGCGCCCTAGGGTGAAGCCTAGCTTGCTCGGAAAGTAGAAATGACCATAAGTTTCATACTGGTTGCAGTTACTCGTTTCATACGATGGAAAAAGCTGTTGTATTTATATCGTATTTTATGCTTCTGGCGTTTACTTCTAAGGACCTAACAATTCGATCTGGTGGAGCATCGCCCTAGAGTGAAGCCTAGGTTGCTCGGAATGTAGAAATGACCATAACTTTCACACTGGTTGCAATTATTCGTTTTATACGATGGAAACGCAGTTGTATTTATATTGTATTTTATGCCTCTGGCGTTGACTTCTAAGGCACTAACTATTCGATCTGGTGGTGCAACGCAATAGAGTGAAGCCTAGGTTGCCCGGAACGTAGAATTGGCCATCACTTTCAAACTGGTTGCAATTATTCCTGTTATATGATGGAAACACTGTTGTATTTTTTTTGCATTTTATGGTTCAGGCGTTGACTTCTAAGGTCCTAACTATTCAATCTGTTGGAGCAACGCCCTAGGGTGAAGCCTAGGTTGCTCGGAAAGTAGAAATGACCATAAGTTTCATACTGGTTGCATTTATTCGTTTTATACGATGGAAAAACTGTTGTATTTATATTGTATTTTATGCTTCTGGCGTTGACTTCTAAGGCACTAGCTATTCGATCTGGTGGAGCAACGCCCTAGTGTGAGGCCTAGGTTGCCCGGAACGTAGAATTGGCCATCACTTTCAAACTGGTTGCAATTATTCCTGTTATATGGTGGATACACTGTTGTATTTTTATTGCATTTTATGCTTCGGGCGTTGACTTCTAAGGCCCTAACTATTCAATCTGTTGGACCAACACCCTTGGGTGAAGCCTACCTTGCTCGGAAAGTAGAGATGACCATAAGTTACATACTGGTTGCAATTATTCGTTTTATACGATGGAAAAGCTGTTGTATTTATATCGTATTTTATGCTTCTGGCGTTGACTTCTTAGACCGTAACTATTCGGTCTGGTGGAGCAGCGCCCTGGAGTGAAACCTAGGTTGCCCGGAACGTAGAATTGGCCATCACTTTCAAACTGGTTGCAATTATTCCTGATATATGATGGAAACACTGTTGTATTTTTTTTTGCATTTTATGGTTCGGGCGTTGACTTCTAAGGCCCTAACTATTCAATCTGTTGGAGCAACGCCCTAGGGTGAAGCCTAGGTTGCTCGGAAAGTAGAAATGACCATAAGTTTCATACTGGTTGCAATTATTCGTTTTATACCATGGAAAAGCTGTTGTATTTATATCGTATTTTATGCTTCTGGCGTTGACTTCTTAGGCCGTAACTATTCGGTCTGGTGGATCAACGCCCTGGAGTGAAACCTAGGTTGCGCGGAACGTAGAATTGGCCATCACTTTCAAACTGGTTGCAACTATTCCTGTTATATGATGGAAACACTGTTGTTTTTTTTTTGCATTTTATGGTTCGGGCGTTGACTTCTAAGGTCCTAAATATTCAATCTGTTGGAGCAACGCCCTAGGGTGAAGCCTAGGTTGCTCGGAAAGTAGAAATGACCATAAGTTTCATACTGGTTGCAATTATTCGTTTTATACGATGGAAAAACTGTTGTATTTATACCGCATTTTATGCTTCTGGCGTTGACTTCTAAGGCACTATCTTTTCGATCTGGTGGAGCAACGCCCTAGGGCGAAGCGTAGGTTGCACGGAACGTAGAATTGGCCATCACTTTCAAACTGGTTGCAATTATTCCTGTTATATGATGGAAACACTGTTGTATTTTTTTTGCATTTTATGTTTCGGGCGTTGACTTCTAGGGCCCTAACTATTCAATCCGTTGGAGCAACGCCCTAGGGTGAAGCCTAGCTTGCTCGGAAAGTAGAAATGCCCATAAGTTTCATACTGGTTGCAATTAGTCGTTTTATACGATGGAAAAGCTGTTGTATTTATATCGTATTTTATGCTTCTGGCGTTGACTTCTTAGGCCGTAACTATTCGGTCTGGTGGAGCAACGCCCTGGAGTGAAACCTAGGTTGCCCGGAACGTAGAATTGGCCATCACTTTCAAACTGGTTGCAATTATTCCTGAAATATGATGGAAACACTGTTGTATTTTTTTTGCATTTTATGGTTCGGGCGTTGACATCTAAGGCCCTAACTGTTCAATCTGTTGGAGCAACGCCCTAGGGTGAAGCCTAGGTTGCTCTGAATGTAGAAATGACCATAAGTTTCATACTGGTTGCAATTATTCGTTTTATACGATGGAAATACTGTTGTATTTTTATTGCATTTTATGCTTCGGGCGTTGACTTCTAAGGCCCTAACTGTTCAATCTGTTGGACCAACGCCCTAGGGTGAAGCCTAGCTTGCTCGGAAAGTAGAAGTGACCATAAGTTTCATACTGGTTGCAATTATTCGTTTTATACGATGGAAAAGCTGTTGTATTTATATCGTATTTTATGCTTCTGGCGTTGACTTCTAAGGCCCAGACTATTCAATCTGTTGGAGCAACGCCCTAGGTCGAAGCCTAGGTTGCTCGGAAAGTAGAAATGACCATAAGTTTCATACTGGTTGCAATTACTCGTTTCATACGATGGAAAAAGCTGTTGTATTTATATTGTATTTTATGCTTCTGGCGTTGACTTCTAAGGCACTAACTATTCGATCTGGTGGAGCAACGCCCTAGAGTGAAGCCTAGGTTGCCCGGAACGTAGAATTGGCCATCACTTTCAAACTGGTTGCAATTATTCCTGTTATATGATGGAAACACTGATGTATTTTTATTGCATTTTATGCTTCGGGCGTTGACTTCTAAGGCCCTGACTATTCAATCTGTTGGAGCAACGCCCTAGGGTGAAGCCTAGGTTGCTCGGAAAGTAGAAATGACCGTAAGTTTCATACTGGTTGCAATTATTCGTTTTATACGATGGAAAAGCTGTTGTATTTATATTGTATTTTATGCTTCTGGCGTTGACTTCTAAGGCACTAACTATTCCATCTGGTGGAGCAACGCCCTAGAGCGAAGCCTAGGTTGCCCGGAACGTAGAATTGTCCATCACTTTCAAACTGGTTGCAATTATTCCTGTTATATGATGGAAACACTGTTGTATTTTTTTTGCGTTTTATGGTTCGGGCGTCGACTTCTAAGGCAATAACTATTCAATCTGTTCGAGCAACGCCCTAGGGTGAAGCCTAGCTTGCTCGGAAAGTAGAAATGACCATAAGTTTCATACTGGTTGCAATTATTCGTTTTATACGATGGGAAAGCTGTTGTATTTTTATTGCATTTTATGCTTCTGGCGTTCACTTCTTAGGCCCTAACTATTCGATCTGGTGAAACAACGGCCTAGGGTGAAGCCTAGCTTGCCGGGAACGTAGAAATGACCATTACTTTCACACTGTTTGCAACTACTCCTTTTATACGATGGAAAAGCTGTTGTATTTATATCGTATTTTATGCTTCTGGCGTTTACTTCTAAGGACCTAACTATTCGATCTGGTGGAGCAACGCCCTAGAGTGAATCCTAGGTTGCTCGGAATGTAGAAATGACCATAACTTTCACACTGGTTGCAATTATTCGTTTTATACGATGGAAACGCTGTTGTATTTATATCGTATTTTATGCTTCTGGCGTTTACTTCTAAGGACCTAACTATTCGATCTGGTGGAGCAACACCCTAGAGTGAATTCTAGGTTGCTCGGAATGTAGAAATGACCATAACTTTCACACTGATTGCAATTATTCGTTTTATACGATGGAAACGCTGTTGTATTTATATCGTATTTTATGTTTCTGGCGTTTACTTCTAAGGATCTAACTATTCAATCTGTTGGAGCAACGCCCTAGGGTGAAGCCTAGCTTGCTCGGAAAGTAGAAATGACCATAAGTTTCATACTGGTTGTAATTAGTCGTTTTATACGGTGGAAAAGCTGTTGTATTTATATCGTATTTTATGCTTCTGGCGTTGACTTCTTAGGCCGTAACTATTCGGTCTGGTGGATCAACGCCCTGGAGTGAAACCTAGGTTGCCCGGAACGTAGAATTGGCCATCACTTTCAAACTGGTTGCAATTATTCCTGATATATGATGGAAACACTGTTGTATTTTTTTTTGCATTTTATGGTCCGGGCGTTGACTTCTAAGGCCCTAACTATTCAATCTGTTGGAGCAACGCCCTAGGGTGAAGCCTAGGTTGCTCGGAAAGTAGAAATGACCATAAGTTTCATACTGGTTGCAATTATTCGTTTTATACGATGGAAAAACTGTTGTATTTATATTGTATTTTATGCTTCTGGCGTTGACTTCTAAGGCACTAGCCATTCGATCTGGTGGAGCAACGCCCTAGTGTGAGGCCTAGGTTGCCCGGAACGTAGAATTGGCCATCACTTTCAAACTGGTTGCAATTATTCCTGTTATATGATGGATACACTGTTGTATTTTTATTGCATTTTATGCTTCGGGCGTTGACTTCTAAGGCCCTAACTATTCAATCTGTTGGACCAACACCCTTGGGTGAAGCCTACCTTGCTCGGAAAGTAGAGATGACCATAAGTTACATACTGGTTGCAATTATTCGTTTTATACGATGGAAAAGCTGTTGTATTTATATCGTATTTTATGCTTCTGGCGTTGACTTCTTAGACCGTAACTATTCGGTCTGGTGGAGCAGCGCCCTGGAGTGAAACCTAGGTTGCCCGGAACGTAGAATTGGCCATCACTTTCAAACTGGTTGCAATTATTCCTGATATATGATGGAAACACTGTTGTATTTTTTTTTGCATTTTATTGTTCGGGCGTTGTCTTCTAAGGCCCTAACTATTCAATCTGTTGGAGCAATGCCCTAGGGTGAAGCCTAGGTTGCTCGGAAAGTAGAAATGACCATAAGTTTCATACTGGTTGCAATTATTCGTTTTATACCATGGAAAAGCTGTTGTATTTATATCGTATTTTATGCTTCTGGCGTTGACTTCTTAGGCCGTAACTATTCGGTCTGGTGGATCAACGCCCTGGAGTGAAACCTAGGTTGCGCGGAACGTAGAATTGGCCATCACTTTCAAACTGGTTGCAACTATTCCTGTTATATGATGGAAACACTGTTGTATTTTTTTTGCATTTTATGGTTCGGGCGTTGACTTCTAAGGTCCTAAATATTCAATCTGTTGGAGCAACGCCCTAGGGTGAAGCCTAGGTTGCTCGGAAAGTAGAAATGACCATAAGTTTCATACTGGTTGCAATTATTCGTTTTATACGATGGAAAAACTGTTGTATTTATATTGTATTTTATGCTTCTGGCGTTGACTTCTAAGGCACAAACTATTCGATCTGGTGGAGCAACGCCCTAGAGTGAAGCCTAGGTTGCCCGGAACGTAGAATTGGCCATCACTTTCAAACTGGTTGCAATTATTCCTGTTATATGATGGATACACTGTTGTATTTTTATTGCATTTTATGCTTCGGGCGTTTACTTCTAAGGCCCTAACTGTTCAATCTGTTGGACCAACGCCCTAGGGTGAAGCCTAGCTTGCTCGGAAAGTAGAAATGACCATAAGTTTCATACTGGTTGCAATTATTCGTTTTATACGATGGAAAAGCTGTTGTATTTATATCGTATTTTATGCTTCTGGCGTTGACTTCTTAGACCGTAACTATTCGGTCTGGTGGAGCAACGCCCTAGGGTGAAGCCTAGGTTGCTCGGAAAGTAGAAATGACCGTAAGTTTCATACTGGTTGCAATTATTCGTTTTATACGATGGAAAAGCTGTTGTATTTATATTGTATTTTATGCTTCTGGCGTTGACTTCTAAGGCACTAACTATTCGATCTGGTGGAGCAACGCCCTAGAGTGAAGCCTAGGTTGCCCGGAACGTAGAATTGGCCATCACTTTCAAACTGGTTGCAATTATTCCTGTTATATGATGGAAACACTGTCGTATTTTTTTTGCATTTTACGGTTCGGGCGTTGACTTCTAAGGTCCTAACTATTCAATCTGTTGGAGCAACGCCCTAGGGTGAAGCCTAGGTTTCTCTGGAAGTAGAAATGACCATAAGTTTCATACTGGTTGCAATTATTCGTTTTCTACGATGGAAAAACTGTTGTATTTATATTGTATTTTATTCTTCTGATGTTGACTTCTAAGGCACTAACTATTCGATCTGGTGGAGCAACGCCCTAGAGTGAAGCCTAGGTTGCCCGGAACGTAGAATTGGCCATCACTTTCAAACTGGTCTTAATTATTCCTGTTATATGATGGAAACACTGTTGCATTTTTATTGCATTTTATGCTTCGTTCGTTGACTTCTAAGGCCCTAACTATTCAATCTGTTGGAGCAGCGCCCTAGGGTGAAGCCTAGGTTGCTCGGAAAGTAGAAACGACCATAAGTTTCATACTGGTTGCAATTATTCGTTTTATACGATGGAAAAACTGTTGTATTTATATTGTATTTTATGCTTCTGGCGTTGACTTCTAAGGCACTATCTATTCGATCTGGTGGAGCAACGCCCTAGAGTGAAGCCTAGGTTGCCCGGAAGGTAGAATTGGCCATCACCTTCAAACTGGTTGCAATTATTCGTTTTATACGATGGAAAAACTGTTGTACTTATATTGTATTTTATACATCTGGCGTTGACTTCTAAGGCACTAACTATTCGATCTGGTGGAGCAACGCCCTAGAGTGAAGCCGAGGTTGCCCGGAAAGGAGAAATGACCATCACTTTCAAACTGGTTGCAATTAATCCTTTTATACGATGGAAAAGCTGTTGTATTTATATCGTATTTTATGCTTCTGGCGTTTACTTCTAAGGACCTAACAATTCGATCTGGTGGAGCATCGCCCTAGAGTGAAGCCTAGGTTGCTCGGAATGTAGAAATGACCATAACTTTCACACTGGTTGCAATTATTCGTTTTATACGATGGAAACGCAGTTGTATTTATATTGTATTTTATGCCTCTGGCGTTGACTTCTAAGGCCGTAGCTATTAGATGTGGTGGAGCAACGCCCTAGAGTGACGCCTAGGGTGCTCGGAACGTAGAAATGACAATTACTTTCACACTGGTTGCAATTATTCGGTTTATACGATGGAAAAGCTGTTGTATTTATATCGTTTTTTATGCTTCTGGCGTTGACTTCTTAGGCCGTAACTATTCGGTCTGGTGGAGCAACGCCCTAGGGTGAAGCCTAGGTTGCTCGGAAAGTAGAAATGACCGTAAGTTTCATACTGGTTGCAATTATTCGTTTTATACGATGGAAAAGCTGTTGTATTTATATTGTATTTTATGCTTCTGGCGTTGACTTCTAAGGCACTAACTATTCGATCTGGTGGAGCAACGCCCTAGAGTGAAGCCTAGGTTGCCCGGAACGTAGAATTGGCCATCACTTTCAAACTGGTTGCAATTATTCCTGTTATATGATGGAAACACTGTTGTATTTTTTTTGCATTTTACGGTTCGGGCGTTGACTTCTAAGGTCCTAACTATTCAATCTGTTGGAGCAACGCCCTAGGGTGAAGCCTAGGTTGCTCTGAAAGTAGAAATGACCATAAGTTTCATACTGGTTGCAATTATTCGTTTTATACGATGGAAAAACTGTTGTATTTATATTGTATTTTATTCTTCTGATGTTGACTTCTAAGGCACTAACTATTCGATCTGGTGGAGCAACGCCCTAGAGTGAAGCCTAGGTTGCCCGGAACGTAGAATTGGCCATCACTTTCAAACTGGTTGCAATTATTCCTGTTATATGATGGATACACTGTTGTATTTTTATTGCATTTTATGCTTCGGGCGTTGACTTCTAAGGCCCTAACTATTCAATCTGTTGGACCAACGCCCTAGGGTGAAGCCTAGCTTGCTCGGAAAGTAGAAATGACCATAAGTTTCATACTGGTTGTAATTATTCGTTTTATACGATGGAAAAGCTGTTGTATTTATATCGTATTTTATGCTTCTGGCGTTGACTTCTAAGGCCCTGACTATTCAATCTGTTGGAGCAACGCCCTAGGGCGAAGCCTAGGTTGCTCGGAAAGTAGAAATGACCATAAGTTTCATACTGGTTGCAATTACTCGTTTCATACGATGGAAAATCAGTTGTATTTATATTGTATTTTATGCTTCTGGCGTTGACTTCTAAGGCACTAACTATTCGATCTGGTGGAGCAACGCCCTAGAGTGAAGCCTAGCTTGCCCGGAACGAAGAATTGGCCATCACTTTCAAACTGGTTGCAATTATTCCTGTTATATGATGGAAACACTGTTGTATTTTTATTGCATTTTATGCTTCGGGCGTTGACCTCTAAGACCCTAACTATTCAATCTGTTGGAGCAACGCCCTAGGGTGAAGCCTAGGTTGCTCGGAAAGTAGAAATGACCATCACTTTCAAACTGGTTGCAATTAATCCTTTTATACGATGGAAAAGCTGTTGTATTTATATCGTATTTTATGCTTCTGGCGTTTACTTCTAAGGACCTAACTATTCGATCTGGTGGAGCAACGCCCTAGAGTGAAGCCTAGGTTGCTCGGAATGTAGAAATGACCATACCTTTCACACTGGTTGCAATTATTCGTTTTATACGATGGAAACGCTGTTGTATATGTATTGTACTTTATGCCTCTGGCGTTGACTTCTAAGGCCGTAGCTATTAGATGTGGTGCAGCAACGCCCTATAGTGACGCCTAGGGTGCTCGGAACGTAGAAATGACCATTACTTTCACACTGGTTGCAATTATTCGTTTTATACGATGGAAAAGCTGTTGTATTTGTATCGTATTTTATGCTTCTGGCGTTCACTTCTTAGGCCGTAACTATTCGGTCTGATGGAGCAACGCCCTGGAGTGAAACCTAGGTTGCCAGGAACGTAGAATTGGCCATCACTTTCAAACTGGTTGCAATTATTCCTGTTATATGATGGAAACACTGTTGTATTTTTTTTGCATTTTATGGCTCGGGCGTTGACTTCTAAGGTCCTAACTATTCAATCTGTTGGAGCAACGCCCTAGGGTGAAGCCTAGGTTGCTCTGAAAGTAGAAATGACCATAAGTTTCATACTGGTTGCAATTATTCGTTTTATACGATGGAAAAACTGTTGTATTTATATTGTATTTTATTCTTCTGATGTTGACTTCTAAGGCACTAACTATTCGATCTGGTGGAGCAACGCCCTAGAGTGAAGCCTAGGTTGCCCGGAACGTAGAATTGGCCATCACTTTCAAACTGGTTGCAATTTTTCCTGTTATATGATGGATACACTGTTGTATTTTTATTGCATTTTATGCTTCGGGCGTTGACTTCTAAGGCCCTAACTATTCAATCTGTTGGACCAGCGCCCTAGGGTGAAGCCTAGCTTGCTCGGAAAGTAGAAATGACCATAAGTTTCATACTGGTTGCAGTTACTCGTTTCATACGATGGAAAAAGCTGTTGTATTTATATCGTATTTTATGCTTCTGGCGTTTACTTCTAAGGACCTAACAATTCGATCTGGTGGAGCATCGCCCTAGAGTGAAGCCTAGGTTGCTCGGAATGTAGAAATGACCATAACTTTCACACTGGTTGCAATTATTCGTTTTATACGATGGAAACGCAGTTGTATTTATATTGTATTTTATGCCTCTGGCGTTGACTTCTAAGGCCGTAGCTATTAGATGTGGTGGAGCAACGCCCTAGAGTGACGCCTAGGGTGCTCGGAACGTAGATATGACAATTACTTTCACACTGGTTGCAATTATTCGTTTTATACGATGGAAAAGCTGTTGTATTTATATCGTTTTTTATGCTTCTGGCGTTGACTTCTTAGGCCGTAACTATTCGGTCTGGTGGAGCAACGCCCTGGGGTGAAGCCTAGGTTGCTCGGAAAGTAGAAATGACCATAAGTTTCATACTGGTTGCAATTATTCGTTTTATACGATGGAAAAGCTGTTGTATTTATATCGTATTTTATGTTTCTGGCGTTTACTTCTAAGCATCTAACTATTCAATCTGTTGGAGCAACGCCCTAGGGTGAAGCCTAGCTTGCTCGGAAAGTAGAAATGACCATAAGTTTCATACTGGTTGTAATTAGTCGTTTTATACGGTGGAAAAGCTGTTGTATTTATATCGTATTTTATGCTTCTGGCGTTGACTTCTTAGGCCGTAACTATTCGGTCTGGTGGATCAACGCCCTGGAGTGAAACCTAGGTTGCCCGGAACGTAGAATTGGCCATCACTTTCAAACTGGTTGCAATTATTCCTGATATATGATGGAAACACTGTTGTATTTTTTTTTGCATTTTATGGTTCGGGCGTTGACTTCTAAGGCCCTAACTATTCAATCTGTTGGAGCAACGCCCTAGGGTGAAGCCTAGGTTGCTCGGAAAGTAGAAATGACCATAAGTTTCATACTGGTTGCAATTATTCGTTTTATACGATGGAAAAACTGTTGTATTTATATTGTATTTTATGCTTCTGGCGTTGACTTCTAAGGCACTAGCTATTCGATCTGGTGGAGCAACGCCCTAGTGTGAGGCCTAGGTTGCCCGGAACGTAGAATTGGCCATCACTTTCAAACTGGTTGCAATTATTCCTGTTATATGATGGATACACTGTTGTATTTTTATTGCATTTTATGCTTCGGGCGTTGACTTCTAAGGCCCTAACTATTCAATCTGTTGGACCAACACCCTTGGGTGAAGCCTACCTTGCTCGGAAAGTAGAGATGACCATAAGTTACATACTGGTTGCAATTATTCGTTTTATACGATGGAAAAGCTGTTGTATTTATATCGTATTTTATGCTTCTGGCGTTGACTTCTTAGACCGTAACTATTCGGTCTGGTGGAGCAGCGCCCTGGAGTGAAACCTAGGTTGCCCGGAACGTAGAATTGGCCATCACTTTCAAACTGGTTGCAATTATTCCTGATATATGATGGAAACACTGTTGTATTTTTTTTTGCATTTTATGGTTCGGGCGTTGACTTCTAAGGCCCTAACTATTCAATCTGTTGGAGCAACGCCCTAGGGTGAAGCCTAGGTTGCTCGGAAAGTAGAAATGACCATAAGTTTCATACTGGTTGCAATTATTCGTTTTATACCATGGAAAAGCTGTTGTATTTATATCGTATTTTATGCTTCTGGCGTTGACTTCTTAGGCCGTACCTATTCGGTCTGGTGGATCAACGCCCTGGAGTGAAACCTAGGTTGCGCGGAACGTAGAATTGGCCATCACTTTCAAACTGGTTGCAACTATTCCTGTTATATGATGGAAACACTGTTGTATTTTTTTTGCATTTTATGGTTCGGGCGTTGACTTCTAAGGTCCTAAATATTCAATCTGTTGGAGCAACGCCCTAGGGTGAAGCCTAGGTTGCTCGGAAAGTAGAAATGACCATAAGTTTCATACTGGTTGCAATTATTCGTTTTATACGATGGAAAAACTGTTGTATTTATACCGCATTTTATGCTTCTGGCGTTGACTTCTAAGGCACTATCTTTTCGATCTGGTGGAGCAACGCCCTAGGGCGAAGCCTAGGTTGCACGGAACGTAGAATTGGCCATCACTTTCAAACTGGTTGCAATTATTCCTGTTATATGATGGAAACACTGTTGTATTTTTTTTGCATTTTATGTTTCGGGCGTTGACTTCTAGGGCCCTAACTATTCAATCCGTTGGAGCAACGCCCTAGGGTGAAGCCTAGGTTGCTCGGAAAGTAGAAATGACCATAAGTTTCATACTGGTTGCAATTATTCGTTTTATACCATGGAAAAGCTGTTGTATTTATATCGTATTTTATGCTTCTGGCGTTGACTTCTTAGGCCGTAACTATTCGGTCTGGTGGATCAACGCCCTGGAGTGAAACCTAGGTTGCGCGGAACGTAGAATTGGCCATCACTTTGAAACTGGTTGCAACTATTCCTGTTATATGATGGAAACACTGTTGTATTTTTTTTGCATTTTATGGTTCGGGCGTTGACTTCTAAGGTCCTAAATATTCAATCTGTTGGAGCAACGCCCTAGGGTGAAGCCTAGCTTGCTCGGAAAGTAGAAATGCCCATAAGTTTCATACTGGTTGCAATTAGTCGTTTTATACGATGGAAAAGCTGTTGTATTTATATCGTATTTTATGCTTCTGGCGTTGACTTCTTAGGCCGTAACTATTCGGTCTGGTGGAGCAACGCCCTGGAGTGAAACCTAGGTTGCCCGGAACGTAGAATTGGCCATCACTTTCAAACTGGTTGCAATTATTCCTGAAATATGATGGAAACACTGTTGTATTTTTATTGCATTTTATGCTTCGGGCGTTGACTTCTCAGGCCCTAACTATTCAATCTGTTGGAGCAACGCCCTAGGGTGAAGCCTAGGATGCTCGGAAAGTAGAAATGACCATCAGTTTCATACTGGTTGCAATTAATCGTTTTATCCGATGGAAAAACTGTTGTATTTATATTGTATTTTATGCTTCTGGCGTTGACTTCTAAGGCCCTAGCTATTCGATCTAGCGGAGTAACGCCCTAGAGTGAAGCCTAGGTTGCCCGGAAAGGAGAAATGACCATAACTTTCACACTGGTTGCAATTATTCGTTTTATACGATGGAAACGCTGTTGTATATATATCGTATTTTATGCTTCTGGCGTTTACTTCTAAGGACCTAACTATTCGATCTGGTGGAGCAACACCCTAGAGTGAATCCTAGGTTCCACGGAATGTAGAAATGACCATAACTTTCACACTGACTGCAATTATTCGTTTTATACGATGGAAACGCTGTTGTATTTATATCGTATTTTATGTTTCTGGCGTTTACTTCTAAGGACGTAACTATTCGATCTGGTGGAGCAACGCCCTAGAGTGAATCCTAGGTTGCTCGGAATGTAGAAATGACCATAACTTTCACACTGGTTGCAATTATTCGTTTTATACGATGGAAACGCTGTTGTATATGTATTGTACTTTATGCCTCTGGCGTTGACTTCTAAGGCCGTAACTATTCGGTCTGGTGGAGCAACGCCCTAGGGTGAAGCCTAGGTTGCTCGGAAAGTAGAAATGACCGTAAGTTTCATACTGGTTGCAATTATTCGTTTTATACGATGGAAAAGCTGTTGTATTTATATTGTATTTTATGCTTCTGGCGTTAACTTCTAAGGCACTAACTATTCCATCTGGTGGAGCAACGCCCTAGAGTGAAGCCTAGGTTGCCCGGAACGTAGAATTGGCCATCACTTTCAAACTGGTTGCAATTATTCCTGTTATATGATGGAAACACTGTTGTATTTTTTTTGCATTTTACGGTTCGGGCGTTGACTTCTAAGGTCCTAACTATTCAATCTGTTGGAGCAACGCCCTAGGGTGAAGCCTAGGTTTCTCTGGAAGTAGAAATGACCATAAGTTTCATACTGGTTGCAATTATTCGTTTTATACGATGGAAAAACTGTTGTATTTATATTGTATTTTATTCTTCTGATGTTGACTTCTAAGGCACTAACTATTCGATCTGGTGGAGCAACGCCCTAGAGTGAAGCCTAGGTTGCCCGGAACGTAGAATTGGCCATCACTTTCAAACTGGTTGCAATTATTCCTGTTATATGATGGATACACTGTTGTATTTTTATTGCATTTTATGCTTCGGGCGTTGACTTCTAAGGCCCTAACTATTCAATCTGTTGGACCAACGCCCTAGGGTGAAGCCTAGCTTGCTCGGAAAGTAGAAATAACCATAAGTTTCATACTGGTTGCAATTACTCGTTTCATACGATGGAAAAAGCTGTTGTATTTATATCGTATTTTATGCTTCTGGCGTTGACTTCTAAGGCCCTGACTATTCAATCTGTTGGAGCAACGCCCTAGGGCGAAGCCTAGGTTGCTCGGAAAGTAGAATTGGCCATCACTTTCAAACTGGTTGCAATTATTCCTGTTATATGATGGATACACTGTTGTATTTTTATTGCATTTTATGCTTCGTGCGTTGACTTGTAAGGCCCTAACTATTCAATCTGTTGGACCAGCGCCCTAGGGTGAAGCCTAGCTTGCTCGGAAAGTAGAAATGACCATAAGTTTCATACTGGTTGCAGTTACTCGTTTCATACGATGGAAAAAGCTGTTGTATTTATATCGTATTTTATGCTTCTGGCGTTTACTTCTAAGGACCTAACAATTCGATCTGGTGGAGCATCGCCCTAGAGTGAAGCCTAGGTTGCTCGGAATGTAGAAATGACCATAACTTTCACACTGGTTGCAATTATTCGTTTTATACGATGGAAACGCAGTTGTATTTATATTGTATTTTATGCCTCTGGCGTTGACTTCTAAGGCACTAACTATTCGATCTGGTGGTGCAACGCAATAGAGTGAAGCCTAGGTTGCCCGGAACGTAGAATTGGCCATCACTTTCAAACTGGTTGCAATTATTCCTGTTATATGATGGAAACACTGTTGTATTTTTTTTGCATTTTATGGTTCAGGCGTTGACTTCTAAGGTCCTAACTATTCAATCTGTTGGAGCAACGCCCTAGGGTGAAGCCTAGGTTGCTCGGAAAGTAGAAATGACCATAAGTTTCATACTGGTTGCATTTATTCGTTTTATACGATGGAAAAACTGTTGTATTTATATTGTATTTTATGCTTCTGGCGTTGACTTCTAAGGCACTAGCTATTCGATCTGGTGGAGCAACGCCCTAGTGTGAGGCCTAGGTTGCCCGGAACGTAGAATTGGCCATCACTTTCAAACTGGTTGCAATTATTCCTGTTATATGATGGATACACTGTTGTATTTTTATTGCATTTTATGCTTCGGGCGTTGACTTCTAAGGCCCTAACTATTCAATCTGTTGGACCAACACCCTAGGGTGAAGCCTACCTTGCTCGGAAAGTAGAGATGACCATAAGTTACATACTGGTTGCACTTATTCGTTTTATACGATGGAAAAGCTGTTGTATTTATATCGTATTTTATGCTTCTGGCGTTGACTTCTTAGACCGTAACTATTCGATCTGGTGGAGCAACGCCCTAGTGTGAGGCCTAGGTTGCCCGGAACGTAGAATTGGCCATCACTTTCAAACTGGTTGCAATTATTCCTGTCATATGATGGATACACTGTTGTATTTTTATTGCATTTTATGCTTCGGGCGATGACTTCTAAGGCCCTAACTATTCAATCTGTTGGACCAACACCCTAGGGTGAAGCCTAGCTTGCTCGGAAAGTAGAAATGACCATAAGTTTCATACTGGTTGCAATTATTCGTTTTATACGATGGGAAAGCTGTTGTATTTTTATTGCATTTTATGCTTCTGGCGTTCACTTCTTAGGCCCTAACTATTCGATCTGGTGCAACAACGGCCTAGGGTGAAGCCTAGCTTGCCGGCAACGTAGAAATGACCATTACTTTCACACTGTTTGCAACCATTCCTTTTATACGATGGAAAAGCTGTTGTATTTATATCGTATTTTATGCTTCTGGCGTTTACTTCTAAGGACCTAACTATTCGATCTGGTGGAGCAACGCCCTAGAGAATATCCTAGGTTGCTCGGAATGTAGAAATGACCATAACTTTCACACTGGTTGCAATTATTCGTTTTATACGATGGAAACGCTGTTGTATTTATATCGTATTTTATGCTTCTGGCGTTTACTTCTAAGGACCTAACTATTCGATCTGGTGGAGCAACACCCTAGAGTGAATCCTAGGTTGCTCGGAATGTAGAAATGACCATAACTTTCACACTGATTGCAATTATTCGATTTATACGATGGAAACGCTGTTGTATTTCTATCGTATTTTATGTTTCTGGCGTTTACTTCTAAGGACCTAACTATTCAATCTGTTGGAGCAACGTCCTAGGGTGAAGCCTAGCTTGCTCGGAAAGTAGAAATGACCATAAGTTTCATACTGGTTGCAATTAGTCGTTTTATACGGTGGCAAAGCAGTTGTATTTATATCGTATTTTATGCTTCTGGCGTTGACTTCTTAGGCCGTAACTATTCGGTCTGGTGGATCGACGCCCTGGAGTGAAACCTAGGTTGCCCGGAACGTAGAATTGGCCATCACTTTCAAACTGGTTGCAATTATTCCTGTTATATGATGGAAACACTGTTGTATTTTTTTTGCATTTTATGGTTCGGGCGTTGACTTCTAAGGTCCTAACTATTCAATCTGTTGGAGCAACGCCCTAGGGTGAAGCCTAGGTTGCTCGGAAAGTAGAAATGACCATAAGTTTCATACTGGTTGCAATTATTCGTTTTATACGATGGAAAAACTGTTGTATTTATATTGTATTTTATGCATCTGGCGTTGACTTCTAAGGCACTAGCTATTCGATCTGGTGGAGCAACGCCCTAGTGTGAGGCCTAGGTTGCCCGGAACGCAGAATTGGCCATCACTTTCAAACTGGTTGCAATTATTCCTGTTATATGATGGATACACTGTTGTATTTTTATTGCATTTTATGCTTCGGGCGTTGACTTCTAAGGCCCTAACTATTCAATCTGTTGGACCAACACCCTTGGGTGAAGCCTACCTTGCTCGGAAAGTAGAGATGACCATAAGTTACATACTGGTTGCAATTATTCGTTTTATACGATGGAAAAGCTGTTGTATTTATATCGTATTTTATGCTTCTGGCGTTGACTTCTTAGACCGTAACTATTCGGTCTGGTGGAGCAACGCCCTAGGGTGAAGCCTAGGTTGCTCGGAAAGTAGAAATGACCGTAAGTTTCA
Organism: Calliopsis andreniformis; assembly: GCF_051401765.1. NCBI lineage: Eukaryota > Metazoa > Arthropoda > Insecta > Hymenoptera > Andrenidae > Calliopsis > Calliopsis andreniformis. The sequence goes on along the minus strand of NW_027480460.1, from coordinate 1,370,566 downwards.
TACTGGTTGCAATTATTCGTTTTATACGATGGAAAAGCTGTTGTATTTATATTGTATTTTATGCTTCTGGCGTTGACTTCTAAGGCACTAACTATTCGATCTGGTGGAGCAACGCCCTAGAGTGAAGCCTAGGTTGCCCGGAACGTAGAATTGGCCATCACTTTCAAACTGGTTGCAATTATTCCTGTTATATGATGGAAACACTGTTGTATTTTTTTTGCATTTTACGGTTCGGGCGTTGACTTCTAAGGTCCTAACTATTCAATCTGTTGGAGCAACGCCCTAGGGTGAAGCCTAGGTTTCTCTGGAAGTAGAAATGACCATAAGTTTCATACTGGTTGCAATTATTCGTTTTCTACGATGGAAAAACTGTTGTATTTATATTGTATTTTATTCTTCTGATGTTGACTTCTAAGGCACTAACTATTCGATCTGGTGGAGCAACGCCCTAGAGTGAAGCCTAGGTTGCCCGGAACGTAGAATTGGCCATCACTTTCAAACTGGTTGCAATTATTCCTGTTATATGATGGATACACTGTTGTATTTTTATTGCATTTTATGCTTCGGGCGTTGACTTCTAAGGCCCTAACTATTCAATCTGTTGGACCAACGCCCTAGGGTGAAGGCTAGCTTGCTCGGAAAGTAGAAATGACCATAAGTTTCATACTGGTTGCAATTACTCGTTTCATACGATGGAAAAAGCTGTTGTATTTATATCGTATTTTATGCTTCTGGCGTTGACTTCTAAGGCCCTGACTATTCAATCTGTTGGAGCAACGCCCTAGGGCGAAGCCTAGGTTGCTCGGAAAGTAGAATTGGCCATCACTTTCAAACTGGTTGCAATTATTCCTGTTATATGATGGATACACTGTTGTATTTTTATTGCATTTTATGCTTCGGGCGTTGACTTCTAAGGCCCTAACTATTCAATCTGTTGGACCAGCGCCCTAGGGTGAAGCCTAGCTTGCTCGGAAAGTAGAAATGACCATAAGTTTCATACTGGTTGCAGTTACTCGTTTCATACGATGGAAAAAGCTGTTGTATTTATATCGTATTTTATGCTTCTGGCGTTTACTTCTAAGGACCTAACAATTCGATCTGGTGGAGCATCGCCCTAGAGTGAAGCCTAGGTTGCTCGGAATGTAGAAATGACCATAACTTTCACACTGGTTGCAATTATTCGTTTTATACGATGGAAACGCAGTTGTATTTATATTGTATTTTATGCCTCTAGCGTTGACTTCTAAGGCCGTAGCTATTAGATGTGGTGGAGCAACGCCCTAGAGTGACGCCTAGGGTGCTCGGAACGTAGATATGACAATTACTTTCACACTGGTTGCAATTATTCGTTTTATACGATGGAAAAGCTGTTGTATTTATATCGTTTTTTATGCTTCTGGCGTTGACTTCTTAGGCCGTAACTATTCGGTCTGGTGGAGCAACGCCCTGGGGTGAAGCCTAGGTTGCTCGGAAAGTAGAAATGACCATAAGTTTCATACTGGTTGCAATTATTCGTTTTATACGATGGAAAAGCTGTTGTATTTATATTGTATTTTATGCTTCTGGCGTTGACTTCTAAGGCACTAACTATTCGATCTGGTGGAGCAACGCCCTAGAGTGAAGCCTAGCTTGCCCGGAACGTAGAATTGGCCATCACTTTCAAACTGGTTGCAATTATTCCTGTTATATGATGGAAACACTGTTGTATTTTTATTGCATTTTATGCTTCGGGCGTTGACTTCTCAGGCCCTAACTATTCAATCTGTTGGAGCAACGCCCTAGGGTGAAGCCTAGGATGCTCGGAAAGTAGAAATGACCATCAGTTTCATACTGGTTGCAATTAATCGTTTTATCCGATGGAAAAACTGTTGTATTTATATTGTATTTTATGCTTCTGGCGTTGACTTCTAAGGCCCTAGCTATTCGATCTAGCGGAGTAACGCCCTAGAGTGAAGCCTAGGTTGCCCGGAAAGGAGAAATGACCATAACTTTCACACTGGTTGCAATTATTCGTTTTATACGATGGAAACGCTGTTGTATATATATCGTATTTTATGCTTCTGGCGTTTACTTCTAAGGACCTAACTATTCGATCTGGTGGAGCAACACCCTAGAGTGAATCCTAGGTTGCACGGAATGTAGAAATGACCATAACTTTCACACTGACTGCAATTATTCGTTTTATACGATGGAAACGCTGTTGTATTTATATCGTATTTTATGTTTCTGGCGTTTACTTCTAAGGACCTAACTATTCGATCTGGTGGAGCAACGCCCTAGAGTGAATCCTAGGTTGCTCGGAATGTAGAAATGACCATAACTTTCACACTGGTTGCAATTATTCGTTTTATACGATGGAAACGCTGTTGTATATGTATTGTACTTTATGCCTCTGGCGTTGACTTCTAAGGCCGTAGCTATTAGATGTGGTGCAGCAACGCCCTATAGTGACGCCTAGGGTGCTCGGAACGTAGAAATGACCATTACTTTCACACTGGTTGCAATTATTCGTTTTATACGATGGAAAAGCTGTTGTATTTGTATCGTATTTTATGCTTCTGGCGTTCACTTCTTAGGCCGTAACTATTCGGTCTGATGGAGCAACACCCTGGAGTGAAACCTAGGTTGCCAGGAACGTAGAATTGGCCATCACTTTCAAACTGGTTGCAATTATTCCTGTTATATGATGGAAACACTGTTGTATTTTTTTTGCATTTTATGGCTCGGGCGTTGACTTCTAAGGCCCTAACTATTCAATCCGTTGGAGCTACGCGCTAGGGTGAAGCCTAGGTTGCTCGGAAAGTAGAAATAACCTAAAGTTTCATACTGGTTGCAATTATTTGTTTCATACGATGGAAAAACTGTTGTATTTATATTGTATTTTATGCTTCTGGCGTTGACTTCTAAGGCACTAACTATTCGATCTGGTGGAGCAACTCCCTAGAGTGAAGCCTAGGTTGCCCGGAACGTAGAATTGGCCATCACTTTCAAACTGGTCGCAATTATTCCTGTTATATGATGGAAACACTGTTGCATTTTTATTGCATTTTATGCTTCGTTCGTTGACTTCTAAGGCCCTAACTATTCAATCTGTTGGAGCAGCGCCCTAGGGTGAAGCCTAGGTTGCTCGGAAAGTAGAAATGACCATAAGTTTCATACTGGTTGCAATTATTCGTTTTATACGATGGAAAAACTGTTGTATTTATATTGTATTTTATGCTTCTGGCGTTGACTTCTAAGGCACTATCTATTCGATCTGGTGGAGCAACGCCCTAGAGTGAAGCCTAGGTTGCCCGGAAGGTAGAATTGGCCATCACCTTCAAACTGGTTGCAATTATTCGTTTTATACGATGGAAAAACTGTTGTACTTATATTGTATTTTATACATCTGGCGTTGACTTCTAAGGCACTAACTATTCGATCTGGTGGAGCAACGCCCTAGAGTGAAGCCGAGGTTGCCCGGAAAGGAGAAATGACCATCACTTTCAAACTGGTTGCAATTAATCCTTTTATACGATGGAAAAGCTGTTGTATTTATATCGTATTTTATGCTTCTGGCGTTTACTTCTAAGGACCTAACAATTCGATCTGGTGGAGCATCGCCCTAGAGTGAAGCCTAGGTTGCTCGGAATGTAGAAATGACCATAACTTTCACACTGGTTGCAATTATTCGTTTTATACGATGGAAACGCAGTTGTATTTATATTGTATTTTATGCCTCTGGCGTTGACTTCTAAGGCCGTAGCTATTAGATGTGGTGGAGCAACGCCCTAGAGTGACGCCTAGGGTGCTCGGAACGTAGAAATGACAATTACTTTCACACTGGTTGCAATTATTCGTTTTATACGATGGAAAAGCTGTTGTATTTATATCGTTTTTTATGCTTCTGGCGTTGACTTCTTAGGCCGTAACTATTCGGTCTGGTGGAGCAACGCCCTAGGGTGAAGCCTAGGTTGCTCGGAAAGTAGAAATGACCGTAAGTTTCATACTGGTTGCAATTATTCGTTTTATACGATGGAAAAGCTGTTGTATTTATATTGTATTTTATGCTTCTGGCGTTGACTTCTAAGGCACTAACTATTCGATCTGGTGGAGCAACGCCCTAGAGTGAAGCCTAGGTTGCCCGGGACGTAGAATTGGCCATCACTTTCAAACTGGTTGCAGTTATTCCTGTTATATGATGGAAACACTGTTGTATTTTTTTTGCATTTTACGGTTCGGGCGTTGACTTCTAAGGTCCTAACTATTCAATCTGTTGGAGCAACGCCCTAGGGTGAAGCCTAGGTTGCTCTGAAAGTAGAAATGACCATAAGTTTCATACTGGTTGCAATTATTCGTTTTATACGATGGAAAAACTGTTGTATTTATATTGTATTTTATTCTTCTGATGTTGACTTCTAAGGCACTAACTATTCGATCTGGTGGAGCAACGCCCTAGAGTGAAGCCTAGGTTGCCCGGAACGTAGAATTGGCCATCACTTTCAAACTGGTTGCAATTATTCCTGTTATATGATGGATACACTGTTGTATTTTTATTGCATTTTATGCTTCGGGCGTTGACTTCTAAGGCCCTAACTATTCAATCTGTTGGACCAACGCCCTAGGGTGAAGCCTAGCTTGCTCGGAAAGTAGAAATGACCATAAGTTTCATACTGGTTGCAATTATTCGTTTTATACGATGGAAAAGCTGTTGTATTTATATCGTATTTTATGCTTCTGGCGTTGACTTCTAAGGCCCTGACTATTCAATCTGTTGGAGCAACGCCCTAGGACGAAGCCTAGGTTGCTCGGAAAGTAGAAATGACCATAAGTTTCATACTGGTTGCAATTACTCGTTTCATACGATGGAAAAAGCTGTTGTATTTATATTGTATTTTATGCTTCTGGCGTTGACTTCTAAGGCACTAACTATTCGATCTGGTGGAGCAACGCCCTAGAGTGAAGCCTAGGTTGCCCGGAACGTAGAATTGGCCATCACTTTCAAACTGGTTGCAATTATTCCTGTTATATGATGGAAACACTGATGTATTTTTTTTGCATTTTATGGTGCGGGCGTTGACTTCTAAGACCCTAACTATTCAATCTGTTGGAGCAACGCCCTAGTGTGAAGCCGAGGTTGCCCAGAAAGGAGAAATGAACATCACTTTCAAACTGGTTGCAATTAATCCTTTTATACGATGGAAAAGCTGTTGTATTTATATCGTATTTTATGCTTCTGGCGTTTACTTCTAAGGACCTAACTATTCGATCTGGTGGAGCAACGCCCTAGAGTGAAGCCTAGGTTGCTCGGAATGGAGAAATGACCATAACTATCACACTGCTTGCAATTATTCGTTTTATACGATGGAAACGCTGTTGTATTTATATTGTATTTTATGCCTCTGGCGTTGACTTCTAAGGCCGTAGCTATTAGATGTGGTGGAGCAACGCCTTAGAGTGATGCCTATGGTGCTCGGAACGTAGAAATAACCATTGCTTCCACACTGGTTGCAATTATCCGTTTTATACGATGGAAAAGCTGTTGTATTTATATCGTTTTTTATGCTTCTGGCGTTGACTTCTTAGGCCGTAACTATGCGATCTGGTGGAGCAACGCCCTAGAGTGAAGCCTAGGTTGCCCGGAACGTAGAATTGGCCATCACTTTCAAACTGGTTGCAATTATTCCTGTTATATGATGGATACACTGTTGTATTTTTATTGCTTTTTATGGTTCGGGCGTTGACTTCTAAGGCCCTAACTATTCAATCTGCTGGAGCAACGCCCTAGGGTGAAGCCTAGGTTGCTCGGAAAGTAGAAATGACCATAAGTTTCATACTGGTTGCAATTATTCGTTTTATACGATGGAAAAACTGTTGTATTTATATCGTATTTTATGCTTCTGGCGTTGACTTCTTAGGCACTAACTATTCGATCTGGTGCAGCAACGCAAGAGAGTGATGCCTAGGTTGCCCGGAACGTAGAATTGGCCATCAATTTGAAACTGGCTGCAATTATACCTGTTATATGATGGAAACACTGCTGTATTTTTTTTGAATTTTATAGTTCGGGCGTTGACTTCTAAGGCCCTAACTATTCAATCCGCTGGAGCAACGCCCTAGGGTGAAGCCTAGGTTGCTCGGAAAGTAGAAATGACCATAAGTTTCATACTGGTTGCAATTATTCGTTTTATTCGATGGAAAAGCTGTTGCATTTATAGTGTTTTTTATGCTTCTGGCGTTAACTTCTAAGGCACTAGCTATTCGATCTGGTGGAGCAACGCCCTAGAGTGAAGCCTAGGTTGCCCGGAACGTAGTATTGGCCATCACTTTCAAACTAGTTGCAATTATTCCTGTTATATGATGGAAGCACTGTTGTATTTTTTTTGCATTTTATGGTTCGGGCGTTGACTTCTAAGACCCTAACTATTCAATCTGTTGGAGCAACGCCCTAGGGTGAAAGCCTAGGTTGCCCGGAAGGTAGAATTGGCCATCACCTTCAAACTGGTTGCAATTATTCGTTTTATACGATGGAAAAACTGTTGTACTTATATTGTATTTTATACATCTGGCGTTGACTTCTAAGGCACTGACTATTCGATCTGGTGGAGCAACGCCCTAGAGTGAAGCCGAGGTTGCCCGGAAAGGAGAAATGACCATCACTTTCAAACTGGTTGCAATTAATCCTTTTATACGATGGAAAAGCTGTTGTATTTATATCGTATTTTATGCTTCTGGCGTTTACTTCTAAGGACCTAACAATTCGATCTGGTGGAGCATCGCCCTAGAGTGAAGCCTAGGTTGCTCGGAATGTAGAAATGACCATAACTTTCACACTGGTTGCAATTATTCGTTTTATACGATGGAAACGCAGTTGTATTTATATTGTATTTTATGCCTCTGGCGTTGACTTCTAAGGCCGTAGCTATTAGATGTGGTGGAGCAACGCCCTAAGGTGACGCCTAGGGTGCTCGGAACGTAGAAATGACCATTACCTTCACACTGGTTGCAATTATTCGTTTTATACGATGGAAAAGCTGTTGTATTTATATCGTTTTTTATGCTTCTGGCGTTGACTGCTTAGGCCGTCACTATTCGGTCTGGTTGAGGAACGCCCTGGAGTGAAACCTAGGTTGCCCGGAACGTAGAATTGGCCATCACTTTCAAACTGGTTACAATTATTCCTGTTATATGATGGAAACACTGTTGTATTTTTTTTATATTTTAGGGTTCGGGCGTTGACTTCTAAGGCCCTAACTATTCAATCTGTTGGAGCAACGCCCTAGGGTGAGTACTAGGTTGCTCGGAAAGTAGAAATGACCATAAGTTTCATACTGGTTGCAATTATTCGTTTTATACGATGGAAAAGCTGTTGTATTTATATCGTTTTTTATGCTTCTGGCGTTGACTGCTTAGGCCGTCACTATTCGGTCTGGTGGAGGAACGCCCTGGAGTGAAACCTAGGTTGCCCGGAACGTAGAATTGGCCATCACTTTCAAACTGGTTACAATTATTCCTGTTATATGATGGAAACACTGTTGTATTTTTTTTATATTTTAGGGTTCGGGCGTTGACTTCTAAGGCCCTAACTATTCAATCTGTTGGAGCAACGCCCTAGGGTGAAGCCTAGGTTGCTCGGAAAGTAGAAATGACCATAAGTTTCATACTGGTTGCAATTATTCGTTTTATACGATGGAAAAACTGTTGTATTCATATTGTATTTTATGCTTCTGGCGTTGACTTCTAAGGCACTAACTATTCGATCTGGTGGAGAAACGCCCTAGAGTGAAGCCTAGGTTGCCCGGAAGGTAGAATTGGCCATCACTTTCAAACTGGTTGCAATTATTCCTGTTATATGATGGAAACGCTGTTGTATTTTTTTTGCATTTTACGGTTCGGGCGTTGACTTCTAAGGTCCTAACTATTCAATCTGTTGGAGCAACGCCCTAGGGTGAAGCCTAGGTTGCTCTGAATGTAGAAATGACCATAAGTTTCATACTGGTTGCAATTATTCGTTTTATGCGATGGAAAAACTGTTGTATTTATATTGTATTTTATGCTTCTGGCGTTGACTTCTAAGGCACTAACTATTCGATCTGGTGGAGCAACGCCCTAGAGTGAAGCCTAGGTTGCCCGGAACGTAGAATTGGCCATCACTTTCAAACTGGTTGCAATTATTCCTGTTATATGATGGATACACTGTTGTATTTTTATTGCATTTTATGATTCGGGCGTTGACTTCTAAGGCCCTAACTATTCAATCTGTTGGACCAACATCCTAGGGTGAAGCCTAGCTTGCTCGGAAAGTAGAAATGACCATAAGTTTCATACTGGTTGCAATTACTCGTTTCATACGATGGAAATAGCTGTTGTATTTGTATTGTATTTTATGCTTCTGGCGTTGACTTCTAAGGCACTAACTATTCGATCTGGTGGAGCAACGCCCTAGAGTGAAGCCTAGGTTGCCCGGAACGTAGAATTGGCCATCACTTTCAAACTGGTTGCAATTATTCCTGTTATATGATGGAAACACTGATGTATTTTTTTTGCATTTTATGGTGCGGGCGTTGACTTCTAAGACCCTAACTATTCAATCTGTTGGAGCAACGCCCTAGTGTGAAGCCGAGGTTGCCCAGAAAGGAGAAATGAACATCACTTTCAAACTGGTTGCAATTAATCCTTTTATACGATGGAAAAGCTGTTGTATTTATATCGTATTTTATGCTTCTGGCGTTTACTTCTAAGGACCTAACTATTCGATCTGGTGGAGCAACGCCCTAGAGTGAAGCCTAGGTTGCCCGGAACGTAGACTTGGCCATCACTTTCAAACTGGTTGCAATTATTCCTCTTATATGATGGATACACTGTTGTATTTTTATTGCATTTTATGCTTCGGGCGTTGACTTCTAAGGCCCTAACTATTCAATCTGTTGGACCAACGCCCTAGGGTGAAGGCTAGCTTGCTCGGAAAGTAGAAATGACCATAAGTTTCATACTGGTTGCAATTACTCGTTTCATACGATGGAAAAAGCTGTTGTATTTATATCGTATTTTATGCTTCTGGCGTTGACTTCTAAGGCCCTGACTATTCAATCTGTTGGAGCAACGCCCTAGGGCGAAGCCTAGGTTGCTCGGAAAGTAGAATTGGCCATCACTTTCAAACTGGTTGCAATTATTCCTGTTATATGATGGATACACTGTTGTATTTTTATTGCATTTTATGCTTCGGGCGTTGACTTCTAAGGCCCTAACTATTCAATCTGTTGGACCAGCGCCCTAGGGTGAAGCCTAGCTTGCTCGGAAAGTAGAAATGACCATAAGTTTCATACTGGTTGCAGTTACTCGTTTCATACGATGGAAAAAGCTGTTGTATTTATATCGTATTTTATGCTTCTGGCGTTTACTTCTAAGGACCTAACAATTCGATCTGGTGGAGCATCGCCCTAGAGTGAAGCCTAGGTTGCTCGGAATGTAGAAATGACCATAACTTTCACACTGGTTGCAATTATTCGTTTTATACGATGGAAACGCAGTTGTATTTATATTGTATTTTATGCCTCTGGCGTTGACTTCTAAGGCCGTAGCTATTAGATGTGGTGGAGCAACGCCCTAGAGTGACGCCTAGGGTGCTCGGAACGTAGATATGACAATTACTTTCACACTGGTTGCAATTATTCGTTTTATACGATGGAAAAGCTGTTGTATTTATATCGTTTTTTATGCTTCTGGCGTTGACTTCTTAGGCCGTAACTATTCGGTCTGGTGGAGCAACGCCCTGGGGTGAAGCCTAGGTTGCTCGGAAAGTAGAAATGACCATAAGTTTCATACTGGTTGCAATTATTCGTTTTATACGATGGAAAAGCTGTTGTATTTATATTGTATTTTATGCTTCTGGCGTTGACTTCTAAGGCACTAACTATTCGATCTGGTGGAGCAACGCCCTAGAGTGAAGCCTAGCTTGCCCGGAACGTAGAATTGGCCATCACTTTCAAACTGGTTGCAATTATTCCTGTTATATGATGGAAACACTGTTGTATTTTTATTGCATTTTATGCTTCGGGCGTTGACTTCTCAGGCCCTAACTATTCAATCTGTTGGAGCAACGCCCTAGGGTGAAGCCTAGGATGCTCGGAAAGTAGAAATGACCATCAGTTTCATACTGGTTGCAATTAATCGTTTTATCCGATGGAAAAACTGTTGTATTTATATTGTATTTTATGCTTCTGGCGTTGACTTCTAAGGCCCTAGCTATTCGATCTAGCGGAGTAACGCCCTAGAGTGAAGCCTAGGTTGCCCGGAAAGGAGAAATGACCATAACTTTCACACTGGTTGCAATTATTCGTTTTATACGATGGAAACGCTGTTGTATATATATCGTATTTTATGCTTCTGGCGTTTACTTCTAAGGACCTAACTATTCCATCTGGTGGAGCAACACCCTAGAGTGAATCCTAGGTTGCACGGAATGTAGAAATGACCATAACTTTCACACTGACTGCAATTATTCGTTTTATACGATGGAAACGCTGTTGTATTTATATCGTATTTTATGTTTCTGGCGTTTACTTCTAAGGACCTAACTATTCGATCTGGTGGAGCAACGCCCTAGAGTGAATCCTAGGTTGCTCGGAATGTAGAAATGACCATAACTTTCACACTGGTTGCAATTATTCGTTTTATACGATGGAAACGCTGTTGTATATGTATTGTACTTTATGCCTCTGGCGTTGACTTCTAAGGCCGTAGCTATTAGATGTGGTGCAGCAACGCCCTATAGTGACGCCTAGGGTGCTCGGAACGTAGAAATGACCATTACTTTCACACTGGTTGCAATTATTCGTTTTATACGATGGAAAAGCTGTTGTATTTGTATCGTATTTTATGCTTCTGGCGTTGACTTCTTAGGCCGTAACTATTCGGTCTGGTGGAGCAACGCCCTGGAGTGAAACCTAGGTTGCCAGGAACGTAGAATTGGCCATCACTTTCAAACTGGTTGCAATTATTCCTGTTATATGATGGAAACACTGTTGTATTTTTTTTGCATTTTATGGCTCGGGCGTTGACTTCTAAGGCCCTAACTATTCAATCCGTTGGAGCTACGCGCTAGGGTGAAGCCTAGGTTGCTCGGAAAGTAGAAATGACCATAAGTTTCATACTGGTTGCAATTATTTGTTTCATACGATGGAAAAACTGTTGTATTTATTATGTATTTTATGCTTCTGGCGTTGACTTCTAAGGCACTAACTATTCGATCTGGTGGAGCAACGCCCTAGAGTGAAGCCTAGGTTGCCCGGAACGTAGAATTGGCCATCACTTTCAAACTGGTCGCAATTATTCCTGTTATATGATGGAAACACTGTTGCATTTTTATTGCATTTTATGCTTCGTTCGTTGACTTCTAAGGCCCTAACTATTCAATCTGTTGGAGCAGCGCCCTAGGGTGAAGCCTAGGTTGCTCGGAAAGTAGAAACGACCATAAGTTTCATACTGGTTGCAATTATTCGTTTTATACGATGGAAAAACTGTTGTATTTATATTGTATTTTATGCTTCTGGCGTTGACTTCTAAGGCACTATCTATTCGATCTTGTGGAGCAACGCCCTAGAGTGAAGCCTAGGTTGCCCGGAAGGTAGAATTGGCCATCACTTTCAAACTGGTTGCAATTAATCCTTTTATACGATGGAAAAGCTGTTGTATTTATATCGTATTTTATGCTTCTGGCGTTTACTTCTAAGGACCTAACAATTCGATCTGGTGGAGCTTCGCCCTAGAGTGAAGCCTAGGTTGCTCGGAATGTAGAAATGACCATAACTTTCACACTGGTTGCAATTATTCGTTTTATACGATGGAAACGCAGTTGTATTTATATTGTATTTTATGCCTCTGGCGTTGACTTCTAAGGCCGTAGCTATTAGATGTGGTGGAGCAACGCCCTAGAGTGACGCCTAGGGTGCTCGGAACGTAGAAATGACAATTACTTTCACACTGGTTGCAATTATTCGGTTTATACGATGGAAAAGCTGTTGTATTTATATCGTTTTTTATGCTTCTGGCGTTGACTTCTTAGGCCGTAGCTATTCGGTCTGGTGGAGCAACGCCCTAGGGTGAAGCCTAGGTTGCTCGGAAAGTAGAAATGACCGTAAGTTTCATACTGGTTGCAATTATTCGTTTTATACGATGGAAAAGCTGTTGTATTTATATTGTATTTTATGCTTCTGGCGTTGACTTCTAAGGCACTAACTATTCCATCTGGTGGAGCAACGCCCTAGAGTGAAGCCTAGGTTGCCCGGAACGTAGAATTGGCCATCACTTTCAAACTGGTTGCAATTATTCCTGTTATATGATGGAAACACTGTTGTATTTTTTTTGCATTTTACGGTTCGGGCGTTGACTTCTAAGGTCCTAACTATTCAATCTGTTGGAGCAACGCCCTAGGGTGAAGCCTAGGTTGCTCTGAAAGTAGAAATGACCATAAGTTTCATACTGGTTGCAATTATTCGTTTTATACGATGGAAAAACTGTTGTATTTATATTGTATTTTATTCTTCTGATGTTGACTTCTAAGGCACTAACTATTCGATCTGGTGGAGCAACGCCCTAGAGTGAAGCCTAGGTTGCCCGGAACGTAGAACTGGCCATCACTTTCAAACTGGTTGCAATTATTCCTGTTATATGATGGATACACTGTTGTATTTTTATTGCATTTTATGCTTCGGGCGTTGACTTCTAAGGCCCTAACTATTCAATCTGTTGGACCAACGCCCTAGGGTGAAGCCTAGCTTGCTCGGAAAGTAGAAATGACCATAAGTTTCATACTGGTTGCAATTATTCGTTTTATACGATGGAAAAGCTGTTGTATTTATATCGTATTTTATGCTTCTGGCGTTGACTTCTAAGGCCCTGACTATTCAATCTGTTGGAGCAACGCCCTAGGGCGAAGCCTAGGTTGCTCGGAAAGTAGAAATGACTATAAGTTTCATACTGGTTGCAATTACTCGTTTCATACGATGGAAAATCTGTTGTATTTATATTGTATTTTATGCTTCTGGCGTTGACTTCTAAGGCACTAACTATTCGATCTGGTGGAGCAACGCCCTAGAGTGAAGCCTAGCTTGCCCGGAACGTAGAATTGGCCATCACTTTCAAACTGGTTGCAATTATTCCTGTTATATGATGGAAACACTGTTGTATTTTTATTGCATTTTATGCTTCGGGCGTTGACCTCTAAGACCCTAACTATTCAATCTGTTGGAGCAACGCCCTAGGGTGAAGCCTAGGTTGCTCGGAAAGTAGAAATGACCAGCACTTTCAAACTGGTTGCAATTAATCCTTTTATACGATGGAAAAGCTGTTGTATTTATATCGTATTTTATGCTTCTGGCGTTTACTTCTAAGGACCTAACTATTCGATCTGGTGGAGCAACGCCCTAGAGTGAAGCCTAGGTTGCTCGGAATGTAGAAATGACCATACCTTTCACACTGGTTGCAATTATTCGTTTTATACGATGGAAACGCTGTTGTATATGTATTGTACTTTATGCCTCTGGCGTTGACTTCTAAGGCCCTAGCTATTCGATCTAGCGGAGTAACGCCCTAGAGTGAAGCCTAGGTTGCCCGGAAAGGAGAAATGACCATAACTTTCACACTGGTTGCAATTATTCGTTTTATACGATGGAAACGCTGTTGTATATATATCGTATTTTATGCTTCTGGCGTTTACTTCTAAGGACCTAACTTTTCGATCTGGTGGAGCAACACCCTAGAGTGAATCCTAGGTTGCACGGAATGTAGAAATGACCATAACTTTCACACTGACTGCAATTATTCGTTTTATACGATGGAAACGCTGTTGTATTTATATCGTATTTTATGTTTCTGGCGTTTACTTCTAAGGACCTAACTATTCGATCTGGTGGAGCAACGCCCTAGAGTGAATCCTAGGTTGCTCGGAATGTAGAAATGACCATAACTTTCACACTGGTTGCAATTATTCGTTTTATACGATGGAAACGCTGTTGTATATGTATTGTACTTTATGCCTCTGGCGTTGACTTCTAAGGCCGTAGCTATTAGATGTGGTGCAGCAACGCCCTATAGTGACGCCTAGGGTGCTCGGAACGTAGAAATGACCATTACTTTCACACTGGTTGCAATTATTCGTTTTATACGATGGAAAAGCTGTTGTATTTATATCGTATTTTATGCTTCTGGCGTTTACTTCTAAGGACCTAACTATTCGATCTGGTGGAGCAACGCCCTAGAGAAAATCCTAGGTTGCACGGAATGTAGAAATGACCATAACTTTCACACTGGTTGCAATTATTCGTTTTATACGATGGAAACGCTGTTGTATTTATATCGTATTTTATGCTTCTGGCGTTTACTTCCAAGGACCTAACTATTCGATCTGGTGGAGCAACACCCTAGAGTGAATTCTAGGTTGCTCGGAATGTAGAAATGACCATAACTTTCACACTGATTGCAATTATTCGTTTTATACGATGGAAACGCTGTTGTATTTATATCGTATTTTATGTTTCTGGCGTTTACTTCTAAGGATCTAACTATTCAATCTGTTGGAGCAACGCCCTAGGGTGAAGCCTAGGTTGCTCGGAAAGTAGAAATGACCATCACTTTCAAACTGGTTGCAATTAATCCTTTTATACGATGGAAAAGCTGTTGTATTTATATCGTATTTTATGCTTCTGGCGTTTACTTCTAAGGACCTAACTATTCGATCTGGTGGAGCAACGCCCTAGAGTGAAGCCTAGGTTGCTCGGAATGTAGAAATGACCATTACTTTCACACTGGTTGCAATTATTCGTTTTATACGATGGAAAAGCTGTTGTATTTGTATCGTATTTTATGCTTCTGGCGTTCACTTCTTAGGCCGTAACTATTCGGTCTGATGGAGCAACGCCCTGGAGTGAAACCTAGGTTGCCAGGAACGTAGAATTGGCCATCACTTTCAAACTGGTTGCAATTATTCCTGTTATATGATGGAAACACTGTTGTATTTTTTTTGCATTTTATGGCTCGCGCGATGACTTCTAATGCCCTAACTATTCAATCCGTTGGAGCTACGCGCTAGGGTGAAGCCTAGGTTGCTCGGAAAGTAGAAATGACCATAAGTTTCATACTGGTTGCAATTATTTGTTTCATACGATGGAAAAACTGTTGTATTTATATTGTATTTTATGCTTCTGGCGTTGACTTTTAAGGCACTAACTATTCGATCTGGTGGAGCAACTCCCTAGAGTGAAGCCTAGGTTGCCCGGAACGTAGAATTGGCCATCACTTTCAAACTGGTCGCAATTATTCCTGTTATATGATGGAAACACTGTTGCATTTTTATTGCATTTTATGCTTCGTTCGTTGACTTCTAAGGCCCTAACTATTCAATCTGTTGGAGCAGCGCCCTAGGGTGAAGCCTAGGTTGCTCGGAAAGTAGAAATGACCATAAGTTTCATACTGGTTGCAATTATTCGTTTTATACGATGGAAAAACTGTTGTATTTATATTGTATTTTATGCTTCTGGCGTTGACTTCTAAGGCACTATCTATTCGATCTGGTGGAGCAACGCCCTAGAGTGAAGCCTAGGTTGCCCGGAAGGTAGAATTGGCCATCACCTTCAAACTGGTTGCAATTATTCGTTTTATACGATGGAAAAACTGTTGTACTTATATTGTATTTTATACATCTGGCGTTGACTTCTAAGGCACTAACTATTCGATCTGGTGGAGCAACGCCCTAGAGTGAAGCCGAGGTTGCCCGGAAAGGAGAAATGACCATCACTTTCAAACTGGTTGCAATTAATCCTTTTATACGATGGAAAAGCTGTTGTATTTATATCGTATTTTATGCTTCTGGCGTTTACTTCTAAGGACCTAACAATTCGATCTGGTGGAGCATCGCCCTAGAGTGAAGCCTAGGTTGCTCGGAATGTAGAAATGACCATAACTTTCACACTGGTTGCAATTATTCGTTTTATACGATGGAAACGCAGTTGTATTTATATCGTATTTTATGCTTCTGGCGTTGACTTCTTAGGCCGTAACTATTCGGTCTGGTGGAGCAACGCCCTAGGGTGAAGCCTAGGTTGCTCGGAAAGTAGAAATGACCGTAAGTTTCATACTGGTTGCAATTATTCGTTTTATACGATGGAAAAGCTGTTGTATTTATATTGTATTTTATGCTTCTGGCGTTGACTTCTAAGGCACTAACTATTCGATCTGGTGGAGCAACGCCCTAGAGTGAAGCCTAGGTTGCCCGGAACGTAGAATTGGCCATCACTTTCAAACTGGTTGCAATTATTCCTGTTATATGATGGAAACACTGTTGTATTTTTTTTGCATTTTACGGTTCGGGCGTTGACTTCTAAGGTCCTAACTATTCAATCTGTTGGAGCAACGCCCTAGGGTGAAGCCTAGGTTGCTCTGAAAGTAGAAATGACCATAAGTTTCATACTGGTTGCAATTATTCGTTTTATACGATGGAAAAACTGTTGTATTTATATTGTATTTTATTCTTCTGATGTTGACTTCTAAGGAACTAACTATTCGATCTGGTGGAGCAACGCCCTAGAGTGAAGCCTAGGTTGCCCGGAACGTAGAATTGGCCATCACTTTCAAACTGGTTGCAATTATTCCTGTTATATGATGGATACACTGTTGTATTTTTATTGCATTTTATGCTTCGGGCGTTGACTTCTAAGGCCCTAACTATTCAATCTGTTGGACCAACGCCCTAGGGTGAAGCCTAGCTTGCTCGGAAAGTAGAAATGACCATAAGTTTCATACTGGTTGCAATTATTCGTTTTATACGATGGAAAAGCTGTTGTATTTATATCGTATTTTATGCTTCTGGCGTTGACTTCTAAGGCCCTGACTATTCAATCTGTTGGAGCAACGCCCTAGGACGAAGCCTAGGTTGCTCGGAAAGTAGAAATGACCATAAGTTTCATACTGGTTGCAATTACCCGTTTCATACGATGGAAAAAGCTGTTGTATTTATATTGTATTTTATGCTTCTGGCGTTGACTTCTAAGGCACTAACTATTCGATCTGGTGGAGCAACGCCCTACAGTGAAGCCTAGGTTGCCCGGAACGTAGAATTGGCCATCACTTTCAAACTGGTTGCAATTATTCCTGTTATATGATGGAAACACTGATGTATTTTTTTTGCATTTTATGGTGCGGGCGTTGACTTCTAAGACCGTAACTATTCAATCTGTTGGAGCAACGCCCTAGTGTGAAGCCGAGGTTGCCCAGAAAGGAGAAATGAACATCACTTTCAAACTGGTTGCAATTAATCCTTTTATACGATGGAAAAGCTGTTGTATTTATATCGTATTTTATGCTTCTGGCGTTTACTTCTAAGGACCTAACTATTCGATCTGGTGGAGCAACGCCCTAGAGTGAAGCCTAGGTTGCTCGGAATGGAGAAATGACCATAACTATCACACTGCTTGCAATTATTCGTTTTATACGATGGAAACGCTGTTGTATTTATATTGTATTTTATGCCTCTGGCGTTGACTTCTAAGGCCGTAGCTATTAGATGTGGTGGAGCAACGCCTTAGAGTGATGCCTATGGTGCTCGGAACGTAGAAATAACCATTGCTTCCACACTGGTTGCAATTATCCGTTTTATACGATGGAAAAGCTGTTGTATTTATATCGTTTTTTATGCTTCTGGCATTGACTTCTTAGGCCGTAACTATGCGATCTGGTGGAGCAACGCCCTAGAGTGAAGCCTAGGTTGCCCGGAACGTAGAATTGGCCATCACTTTCAAACTGGTTGCAATTATTCCTGTTATATGATGGATACACTGTTGTATTTTTATTGCTTTTTATGGTTCGGGCGTTGACTTCTAAGGCCCTAACTATTCAGTCTGCTGGAGCAACGCCCTAGGGTGAAGCCTAGGTTGCTCGGAAAGTAGAAATGACCATAAGTTTCATACTGGTTGCAATTATTCGATTTATACGATGGAAAAACTGTTGTATTTATATCGTATTTTATGCTTCTGGCGTTGACTTCTTAGGCACTAACTATTCGATCTGGTGCAGCAACGCAAGAGAGTGATGCCTAGGTTGCCCGGAACGTAGAATTGGCCATCAATTTGAAACTGGCTGCAATTATACCTGTTATATGATGGAAACACTGCTGTATTTTTTTTGAATTTTATAGTTCGGGCGTTGACTTCTAAGGCCCTAACTATTCAATCCGCTGGAGCAACGCCCTAGGGTGAAGCCTAGGTTGCTCGGAAAGTAGAAATGACCATAAGTTTCATACTGGTTGCAATTATTCGTTTTATTCGATGGAAAAGCTGTTGCATTTATAGTGTTTTTTATGCTTCTGGCGTTAACTTCTAAGGCACTAGCTATTCGATCTGGTGGAGCAACGCCCTAGAGTGAAGCCTAGGTTGCCCGGAACGTAGTATTGGCCATCACTTTCAAACTAGTTGCAATTATTCCTGTTATATGATGGAAGCACTGTTGTATTTTTTTTGCATTTTATGGTTCGGGCGTTGACTTCTAAGACCCTAACTATTCAATCTGTTGGAGCAACGCCCTAGGGTGAAAGCCTAGGTTGCCCGGAAGGTAGAATTGGCCATCACCTTCAAACTGGTTGCAATTATTCGTTTTATACGATGGAAAAACTGTTGTACTTATATTGTATTTTATACATCTGGCGTTGACTTCTAAGGCACTAACTATTCGATCTGGTGGAGCAACGCCCTAGAGTGAAGCCGAGGTTGCCCGGAAAGGAGAAATGACCATCACTTTCAAACTGGTTGCAATTAATCCTTTTATACGATGGAAAAGCTGTTGTATTTATATCGTATTTTATGCTTCTGGCGTTTACTTCTAAGGACCTAACAATTCGATCTGGTGGAGCATCGCCCTAGAGTGAAGCCTAGGTTGCTCGGAATGTAGAAATGACCATAACTTTCACACTGGTTGCAATTATTCGTTTTATACGATGGAAACGCAGTTGTATTTATATTGTATTTTATGCCTCTGGCGTTGACTTCTAAGGCCGTAGCTATTAGATGTGGTGGAGCAACGCCCTAAGGTGACGCCTAGGGTGCTCGGAACGTAGAAATGACCATTACCTTCACACTGGTTGCAATTATTCGTTTTATACGATGGAAAAGCTGTTGTATTTATATCGTTTTTTATGCTTCTGGCGTTGACTGCTTAGGCCGTCACTATTCGGTCTGGTTGAGGAACGCCCTGGAGTGAAACCTAGGTTGCCCGGAACGTAGAATTGGCCATCACTTTCAAACTGGTTACAATTATTCCTGTTATATGATGGAAACACTGTTGTATTTTTTTTATATTTTAGGGTTCGGGCGTTGACTTCTAAGGCCCTAACTATTCAATCTGTTGGAGCAACGCCCTAGGGTGAGTACTAGGTTGCTCGGAAAGTAGAAATGACCATAAGTTTCATACTGGTTGCAATTATTCGTTTTATACGATGGAAAAGCTGTTGTATTTATATCGTTTTTTATGCTTCTGGCGTTGACTGCTTAGGCCGTCACTATTCGGTCTGGTGGAGGAACGCCCTGGAGTGAAACCTAGGTTGCCCGGAACGTAGAATTGGCCATCACTTTCAAACTGGTTACAATTATTCCTGTTATATGATGGAAACACTGTTGTATTTTTTTTATATTTTAGGGTTCGGGCGTTGACTTCTAAGGCCCTAACTATTCAATCTGTTGGAGCAACGCCCTAGGGTGAAGCCTAGGTTGCTCGGAAAGTAGAAATGACCATAAGTTTCATACTGGTTGCAATTATTCGTTTTATACGATGGAAAAACTGTTGTATTCATATTGTATTTTATGCTTCTGGCGTTGACTTCTAAGGCACTAACTATTCGATCTGGTGGAGAAACGCCCTAGAGTGAAGCCTAGGTTGCCCGGAAGGTAGAATTGGCCATCACTTTCAAACTGGTTGCAATTACTCCTGTTATATGATGGAAACACTGTTGTATTTTTTTTGCATTTTACGGTTCGGGCGTTGACTTCTAAGGTCCTAACTATTCAATCTGTTGGAGCAACGCCCTAGGGTGAAGCCTAGGTTGCTCTGAATGTAGAAATGACCATAAGTTTCATACTGGTTGCAATTATTCGTTTTATACGATGGAAAAACTGTTGTATTTATATTGTATTTTATGCTTCTGGCGTTGACTTCTAAGGCACTAACTATTCGATCTGGTGGAGCAACGCCCTAGAGTGAAGCCTAGGTTGCCCGGAACGTAGAATTGGCCATCACTTTCAAACTGGTTGCAATTATTCCTGTTATATGATGGATACACTGTTGTATTTTTATTGCATTTTATGATTCGGGCGTTGACTTCTAAGGCCCTAACTATTCAATCTGTTGGACCAACATCCTAGGGTGAAGCCTAGCTTGCTCGGAAAGTAGAAATGACCATAAGTTTCATACTGGTTGCAATTATTCGTTTTATACGATGGAAAAGCTGTTGTATTTATGTCGTATTTTATGCTTCTGGCGTTGACTTCTAAGGCCCTGACTATTCAATCTGTTGGAGCAACGCCCTAGGGCGAAGCCTAGGTTGCTCGGAAAGTAGAAATGACCATAAGTTTCATACTGGTTGCAATTACTCGTTTCATACGATGGAAATAGCTGTTGTATTTGTATTGTATTTTATGCTTCTGGCGTTGACTTCTAAGGCACTAACTATTCGATCTGGTGGAGCAACGCCCTAGAGTGAAGCCTAGGTTGCCCGGAACGTAGAATTGGCCATCACTTTCAAACTGGTTGCAATTATTCCTGTTATATGATGGAAACACTGATGTATTTTTTTTGCATTTTATGGTGCGGGCGTTGACTTCTAAGACCCTAACTATTCAATCTGTTGGAGCAACGCCCTAGTGTGAAGCCGAGGTTGCCCAGAAAGGAGAAATGAACATCACTTTCAAACTGGTTGCAATTAATCCTTTTATACGATGGAAAAGCTGTTGTATTTATACCGTATTTTATGCTTCTGGCGTTTACTTCTAAGGACCTAACTATTCGATCTGGTGGAGCAACGCCCTAGAGTGAAGCCTAGGTTGCTCGGAATGTAGAAATGACCATAACTATCACACTGCTTGCAATTATTCGTTTTATACGATGGAAACGCTGTTGTATTTATATTGTATTTTATGCCTCTGGCGTTGACTTCTAAGGCCGTAGCTATTAGATGTGGTGGAGCAACGCCTTAGAGTGATGCCCATGGTGCTCGGAACGTAGAAATAACCATTACTTCCACACTGGTTGCAATTATCCGTTTTATACGATGGAAAAGCTGTTGTATTTATATCGTTTTTTATGCTTCTGGCGTTGACTTCTTAGGCCGTAACTATGCGATCTGGTGGAGCAACGCCCTAGAGTGAAGCCTAGGTTGCCCGGAACGTAGAATTGGCCATCACCTTCAAACTGGTTGCAATTATTCCTGTTATATGATGGAAACACTGTTGTATTTTTTTTGCATTTTATGGTGCGGGCGTTGACTTCTAAGACCCTAACTATTCAATCTGTTGGAGCAACGCCCTAGTGTGAAGCCGAGGTTGCCCAGAAAGGAGAAATGACCTTCACTTTCAAACTGGTTGCAATTAATCCTTTTATACGATGGAAAAGCTGTTGTATTTATATCGTATTTTATGCTTCTGGCGTTTACTTCTAAGGACCTAACTATTCGATCTGGTGGAGCAACGCCCTAGAGTGAAGCCTAGGTTGCTCGGAATGTAGAAATGACCATAACTATCACACTGCTTGCAATTATTCGTTTTATACGATGGAAACGCTGTTGTATTTATATTGTATTTTATGCCTCTGGCGTTGACTTCTAAGGCCGTAGCTATTAGATGTGGTGGAGCAACGCCCTAGAGTGATGCCTATGGTGCTCGGAACGTAGAAATAACCATTACTTTCACACTGGTTGCAATTATCCGTTTTATACGATGGAAAAGCTGTTGTATTTATATCGTTTTTTATGCTTCTGGCGTTGACTTCTTAGGCCGTAACTATTCGATCTGGTGGAGCAACGCCCTAGAGTGAAGCCTAGGTTGCCCGGAACGTAGAATTGGCCATCACTTTCAAACTGGTTGCAATTATTCCTGTTATATGATGGATACACTGTTGTATTTTTATTGCTTTTTATGGTTCGGGCGTTGACTTCTGAGGCCCTAACTATTCAATCTGCTGGAGCAACGCCCTAGGGTGAAGCCCAGGTTGCTCGGAAAGTAGAAATGACCATAAGTTTCATACTGGTTGCAATTATTCGTTTTATACGATGGAAAAACTGTTGTATTTATATCGTATTTTATGCTTCTGGCGTTGACTTCTTAGGTACTAGCTATTCGGTCTGGTGGAGCTACGCCCTAGAGCGAAGCCTAGGTTGCCCGGAACGTAGAATTGGCCATCACTTTCAAACTGGTTGCAATTATTCCTGTTATATGATGGATACACTGTTGTATTTTTATTGCATTTTATGCCTCGGGCGTTGACTTCTAAGGCCCTAACTATTCAATCTGTTGGACCAACGCTCTAGGGTGAAGCCTAGCTTGCTCGGAAAGTAGAAATGACCATAAGTTTCATACTGGTTGCAATTATTCGTTTTATACGATGGAAAAGCTGTTGTATTTATATCGTATTTTATGCTTCTGGCGTTGACTTCTAAGGCCCTGACTATTCAATCTGTTGGAGCAACGCCCTAGGGCGAAGCCTAGGTTGCTCGGAAAGTAGAAATGACCATAAGTTTCATACTGGTTGCAATTACTCGTTTCATACGATGGAAAATGCTGTTGTATTTATATTGTATTTTATGCTTCTGGCGTTGACTTCTAAGGCACTAACTATTCGATCTGGTGGAGCAACGCCCTAGAGTGAAGCCTAGGTTGCCCGGAACGTAGAATTGGCCATCACTTTCAAACTGGTTGCAATTATTCCTGTTATATGATGGAAACACTGATGTATTTTTATTGCATTTTATGCTTCGGGCGTTGACTTCTAAGGCCCTGACTATTCAATCTGTTGGAGCAACGTCCTAGGGTGAAGCCTAGGTTGCTCGGAAAGTAGAAATGACCATAAGTTTCATACTGGTTGCAATTACTCGTTTTATACGATGGAAAAAGCTGTTGTATTTATATTGTATTTTATGCTTCTAGCGTTGACTTCTAAGGCCCTAACTGTTCGATCTAGTGGAGCAACGCCCTAGAGTGAAGCCGAGGTTGCCCGGAAAGGAGAAATGACCATCACTTTCAAACTGGTTGCAATTAATCCTTTTATACGATGGAAAAGCTGTTGTATTAAATCGTATTTTATGCTTCTGGCGTTTACTTCTAAGGACCTAACTATTCGATCTGGTGGAGCAACGCCCTAGAGTGAATCCTAGGTTGCTCGGAATGTAGAAATGACCATAAATTTCACACTGGTTGCAATTATTCGTTTTATACGATGGAAACGCTGTTGTATTTATATCGTTTTTTATGCTTCTGGCGTTGACTTCTTAGGCCGTAACTATTCGATCTGGTGGAGCAACGCCCTAGAGTGAAGCCTAGGTTGCCCGGAACGTAGAATTGGCCATCACTTTAAAACTGGTTGCAATTATTCCTGTTATATGATGGATACACTGTTGTATTTTTATTGCTTTTTATGGTTCGGGCGTTGACTTCTAAGGCCCTAACTATTCAATCTGCTGGAGCAACGCCCTAGGGTGAAGCCTAGGTTGCTCGGAAAGTAGAAATGACCATAAGTTTCATACTGGTTGCAATTATTCGTTTTATACGATGGAAAAACTGTTGTATTTATATCGTATTTTATGCTTCTGGCGTTGACCTCTTAGGCACTAACTATTCGATCTGGTGCAGCAACGCAAGACAGTGATGCCTAGGTTGCCCGGAACGTAGAATTGGCCATCAATTTCAAACTGGCTGCAATTATACCTGTTATATGATGGAAACACTGCTGTATTTTTTCTGAATTTTATAGTTCGGGCGTTGACTTCTAAGGCCCTAACTATTCAATCCGTTGGAGCAACGCCCTAGGGTGAAGCCTAGGTTGCTCGGAAAGTAGAAATGACCATAAGTTTCATACTGGTTGCAATTATTCGTTTTATACGATGGAAAAGCTGTTGCATTTATAGTGTTTTTTATGCTTCTGGCGTTAACTTCTAAGGCACTAGCTATTCGATCTGGTGGAGCAACGCCCTAGAGTGAAGCCTAGGTTGCCCGGAACGTAGTATTGGCCATCACTTTCAAACTAGTTGCAATTATTCCTGTTATATGATGGAAGCACTGTTGTATTTTTTTTGCATTTTATGGTTCGGGCGTTGATTTCGAAGACCCTAACTATTCAATCTGTTGGAGCAACGCCCTAGGGTGAAAGCCTAGGTTGCTCGGAATGTAGAAATGACCATAAGTTTCATACTGGTTGCAATTATTCGTTTTATACGATGGAAAAACTGTTGTATTTATATTGTATTTTATGCTTCTGGCGTTGACTTCTAAGGCCCTAGCTGTTCGATCTAGCGGAGCAACGCCCTAGAGTGAAGCCGAGGTTGCCCGGAAAGGAGAAACGACCATCACTTTCAAACTGGTTGCAATTAATCCTTTTATACGATGGAAAAGCTGTTGTATTCATATCGTATTTTATGCTTCTGGCGTTGACTTCTAAGGCACTAACTATTCGATCTGGTGGAGCAACATCCTAGGGTGAAGCCTAGCTTGCTCGGAAAGTAGAAATGACCATAAGTTTCATACTGGTTGCAATTATTCGTTTTATACGATGGAAAAGCTGTTGTATTTATATTGTATTTTATGCTTCTGGCGTTGACTTCTAAGGCACTATCTATTCGATCTGGTGGAGCAACGCCCTAGAGTGAAGCCGAGGTTGCCCGGAAAGGAGAAATGACCATCACTTTCAAACTGGTTGCAATTAATCCTGATATATGATGGATACACTGTTGTATTTTTATTGCTTTTTATGGTTCGGGCGTTGACTTCTAAGGCCCTAACTATTCAATCTGCTGGAGCAACGCCCTAGGGTGAAGCCTAGGTTGCTCGGAAAGTAGTAATGACCATAAGTTTCATACTGGTTGCAATTATTCGTTTTATAGGATGGAAAAACTGTTGTATTTATATCGTATTTTATGCTTCTGGCGTTGACCTCTTAGGCACTAACTATTCGATCTGGTGCAGCAACGCAAGACAGTGATGCCTAGGTTGCCCGGAACGTAGAATTGGCCATCACTTTCAAACTGGTTGCAATTAATCCTGATATATGATGGATACACTGTTGTATTTTTATTGCATTTTATGCTTCAGGCGTTGACTTCTAAGGCCCTAACTATTCAATCTGTTGGACCAACGCCCTAGGGTGAAGCCTAGCTTGCTCGGAAAGTAGAAATGACCATAAGTTTCATACTGGTTGCAATTATTCGTTTTATACGATGGAAAAGCTGTTGTATTTATATCGTATTTTATGCTTCTGGCGTTGACTTCTAAGGCCCTGACTATTCAATCTGTTGGAGCAACGCCCTAGGGCGAAGCCTAGGTTGCTCGGAAAGTAGAAATGACCATAAGCTTCATACTGGTTGCAATTACTCGTTTCATACGATGGAAAATGCTGTTGTATTTATATTGTATTTTATGCTTCTGGCGTTGACTTCTAAGGCACTAGCTATTCGATCTGGTGGAGCAACGCCCTAGAGTGAAGCCTAGGTTGCCCGGAACGTAGAATTGGCCATCACTTTCAAACTGGTTGCAATTATTCCTGTTATATGATGGAAACACTGATGTATTTTTATTGCATTTTATGTTTCGGGCGTTGACTTCTAAGGCCCTGACTATTCAATCTGTTGGAGCAACGTCCTAGGGTGAAGCCTAGGTTGCTCGGAAAGTAGAAATGACCATAAGTTTCATACTGGCTGCAATTACTCGTTTTATACGATGGAAAAAGCTGTTGTATTTATATTGTATTTTATGCTTCTAGCGTTGACTTCTAAGGCCCTAACTGTTCGATCTAGTGGAGCAACGCCCTAGAGTGAAGCCGAGGTTGCCCGGAAAGGAGAAATGACCATCACTTTCAAACTGGTTGCAATTAATCCTTTTATACGATGGAAAAGCTGTTGTATTTATATCGTATTTTATGCTTCTGGCGTTTACTTCTAAGGACCTAACTATTCGATCTGGTGGAGCAACGCCCTAGAGTGAATCCTAGGTTGCTCGGTATGTAGAAATGACCATAAATTTCACACTGGTTGCAATTATTCGTTTTATACGATGGAAACGCTGTTGTATTTATATCGTTTTTTATGCTTCTGGCGTTGACTTCTTAGGCCGTAACTATTCGATCTGGTGGAGCAACGCCCTAGAGTGAAGCCTAGGTTGCCCGGAACGTAGAATTGGCCATCACTTTCAAACTGGTTGCAATTATTCCTGTTATATGATGGATACACTGTTGTATTTTTATTGCTTTTTATGGTTCGGGCGTTGACTTCTAAGGACCTAACTATTCAATCTGCTGGAGCAACGCCCTAGGGTGAAGCCTAGGTCGCTCGGAAAGTAGAAATGACCATAAGTTTCATACTGGTTGCAATTATTCGTTTTATACGATGGAAAAACTGTTGTATTTATATCGTATTTTATGCTTCTGGCGTTGACCTCTTAGGCACTAACTATTCGATCTGGTGCAGCAACGCAAGAGAGTGATGCCTAGGTTGCCCGGAACGTAGAATTGGCCATCAATTTCAAACTGGCTGCAATTATACCTGTTATATGATGGAAACACTGCTGTATTTTTTTTGAATTTTATAGTTCGGGCGTTGACTTCTAAGGCCCTAACTATTCAATCCGTTGGAGCAACGCCCTAGGGTGAAGCCTAGGTTGCTCGGAAAGTAGAAATGACCATAAGTTTCATACTGGTTGCAATTATTCGTTTTATACGATGGAAAAGCTGTTGCATTTATAGTGTTTTTTATGCTTCTGGCGTTAACTTCTAAGGCACTAGCTATTCGATCTGGTGGAGCAACGCCCTAGAGTGAAGCCTAGGTTGCCCGGAACGTAGAAATGACCATAAGTTTCATACTGGTTGCTATTATTCGTTTTATACGATGGAAAAACTGTTGTATTTATATCGTATTTTATGCTTCTGGCGTTGACCTCTTAGGCACTTACTATTCGATCTGGTGCAGCAACGCAAGAGAGTGATGCCTAGGTTGCCCGGAACGTAGAATTGGCCATAAATTTCAAACTGGCTGCAATTATACCTGTTATATGATGGAAACAGTGCTGTATTTTTTTTGAATTTTATAGTTCGGGCGTTGACTTCTAAGGCCCTAACTATTCAATCCGCTGGAGCAACGCCCTAGGGTGAAGCCTAGGTTGCTCGGAAAGTAGAAATGACCATAAGTTTCATACTGGTTGCAATTATTCGTTTTATACGATGGAAAAGCTGTTGTATTTATATCGTATTTTATGCTTCTGGCGTTTACTTCTAAGGACCTAACTATTCGATCTGGTGGAGCAACGCCCTAGAGTGAAGCCTAGGTTGCTCGGAATGTAGAAATGACCATAACTTTCACACTGCTTGCAATTATTCCTTTTATACGATGGAAACGCTGTTGTATTTATATTGTATTTTATGCCCCTGGCGTTGACTTCTAAGGCCGTAGCTATTAGATGTGGTGGAGCAACGCCCTAGAGTGACGCCTAGGGTGCTCGGAACGTAGAAATGACCATTACCTTCACACTGGTTGCAATTATTCGTTTTATACGATGGAAAAGCTGTTGTATTTATATCGTTTTTTATGCTTCTGGCGTTGACTGCTTAGGCCGTCACTATTCGGTCTGGTGGAGGAACGCCCTGGAGTGAAACCTAGGTTGCCCGGAACGTAGAATTGGCCATCACTTTCAAACTGGTTGCAATTATTCCTGTTATATGATGGAAACACTGTTGTATTTTTTTTATATTTTAGGGTTCGGGCGTTGACTTCTAAGGCCCTAACTATTCAATCTGTTGGAGCAACGCCCTAGGGTGAAGCCTAGGTTGCTTGGAAAGTAGAAATGACCATAAGTTTCATACTGGTTGCAATTATTCGTTTTATACGATGGAAAAACTGTTGTATTTATATTGTATTTTATGCTTCTGGCGTTGACTTCTAAGGCACTAACTATTCGATCTGGTGGAGAAACGCCCTAGAGTGAAGCCTAGGTTGCCCGGAAGGTAGAATTGGCCATCACTTTCAAACTGGTTGCAATTATTCGTTTTATACGATGGAAAAACTGTTGTATTTATATTGTATTTTATGCTTCTGGCGTTGACATCTTAGGCCGTAACTATTCGGTCTGGTGGAGCAACGCCCTGGAGTGAAACCTAGGTTGCCCGGAACGTAGAATTGGCCGTCACTTTCAAACTGGTTGCAATTATTCCTGTTATATGATGGAAACACTGTTGTATTTTTTTTGCATTTTACGGTTCGGGCGTTGACTTCTAAGGTCCTAACTATTCAATCTGTTGGAGCAACGCCCTACGGTGAAGCCTAGGTTGCTCTGAAAGTAGAAATGACCATAAGTTTCATACTGGTTGCAATTATTCGTTTTATACGATGGAAAAACTGTTGTATTTATATTGTATTTTATGATTCTGGCGTTGACTTCTAAGGCACTAACTATTCGATCTGGTGGAGCAACGCCCTAGAGTGAAGCCTAGGTTGCCCGGAACGTAGAATTGGCCATCACTTTCAAACTGGTTGCAATTATTCCTGTTATATGATGGATACACTGTTGTATTTTTATTGCATTTTATGCCTCGGGCGTTGACTTTTAAGGCCCTAACTATTCAATCTGTTGGACCAACGCTCTAGGGTGAAGCCTAGCTTGCTCGGAAAGTAGAAATGACCATAAGTTTCATACTGGTTGCAATTATTCGTTTTATACGATGGAAAAGCTGTTGTATTTATATCGTATTTTATGCTTCTGGCGTTGACTTCTAAGGCCCTGACTATTCAATCTGTTGGAGCAACGCCCTAGGGCGAAGCCTAGGTTGCTCGGAAAGTAGAAATGACCATAAGTTTCATACTGGTTGCAATTACTCGTTTCATACGATGGAAAATGCTGTTGTATTTATATTGTATTTTATGCTTCTGGCGTTGACTTCTAAGGCACTAACTATTCGATCTGGTGGAGCAACGCCCTAGAGTGAAGCCTAGGTTGCCCGGAACGTAGAATTGGCCATCACTTTCAAACTGGTTGCAATTATTCCTGTTATATGATGGAAACACTGATGTATTTTTATTGCATTTTATGCTTCGGGCGTTGACTTCTAAGGCCCTGACTATTCAATCTGTTGGAGCAACGTCCTAGGGTGAAGCCTAGGTTGCTCGGAAAGTAGAAATGACCATAAGTTTCATACTGGTTGCAATTACTCGTTTTATACGATGGAAAAAGCTGTTGTATTTATATTGTATTTTATGCTTCTAGCGTTGACTTCTAAGGCCCTAACTGTTCGATCTAGTGGAGCAACGCCCTAGAGTGAAGCCGAGGTTGCCCGGAAAGGAGAAATGACCATCACTTTCAAACTGGTTGCAATTAATCCTTTTATACGATGGAAAAGCTGTTGTATTAAATCGTATTTTATGCTTCTGGCGTTTACTTCTAAGGACCTAACTATTCGATCTGGTGGAGCAACGCCCTAGAGTGAATCCTAGGTTGCTCGGAATGTAGAAATGACCATAAATTTCACACTGGTTGCAATTATTCGTTTTATAGGATGGAAACGCTGTTGTATTTATATCGTTTTTTATGCTTCTGGCGTTGACTTCTTAGGCCGTAACTATTCGATCTGGTGGAGCAACGCCCTAGAGTGAAGCCTAGGTTGCCCGGAACGTAGAATTGGCCATCACTTTCAAACTGGTTGCAATTATTCCTGTTATATGATGGATACACTGTTGTATTTTTATTGCTTTTTATGGTTCGGGCGTTGACTTCTAAGGACCTAACTATTCAATCTGCTGGAGCAACGCCCTAGGGTGAAGCCTAGGTTGCTCGGAAAGTAGAAATGACCATAAGTTTCATACTGGTTGCAATTATTCGTTTTATACGATGGAAAAACTGTTGTATTTATATCGTATTTTATGCTTCTGGCGTTGACCTCTTAGGCACTAACTATTCGATCTGGTGCAGCAACGCAAGACAGTGATGCCTAGGTTGCCCGGAACGTAGAATTGGCCATCAATTTCAAACTGGCTGCAATTATACCTGTTATATGATGGAAACACTGCTGTATTTTTTTTGAATTTTATAGTTCGGGCGTTGACTTCTAAGGCCCTAACTATTCAATCCGTTGGAGCAACGCCCTAGGGTGAAGCCTAGGTTGCTCGGAAAGTAGAAATGACCATAAGTTTCATACTGGTTGCAATTATTCGTTTTATACGATGGAAAAGCTGTTGCATTTATAGTGTTTTTTATGCTTCTGGCGTTAACTTCTAAGGCACTAGCTATTCGATCTGGTGGAGCAACGCCCTAGAGTGAAGCCTAGGTTGCCCGGAACGTAGTATTGGCCATCACTTTCAAACTAGTTGCAATTATTCCTGTTATATGATGGAAGCACTGTTGTATTTTTTTTGCATTTTATGGTTCGGGCGTTGACTTCTAAGACCCTAACTATTCAATCTGTTGGAGCAACGCCCTAGGGTGAAAGCCTAGGTTGCTCGGAATGTAGAAATGACCATAAGTTTCATACTGGTTGCAATTATTCGTTTTATACGATGGAAAAACTGTTGTATTTATATTGTATTTTATGCTTCTGGCGTTGACTTCTAAGGCCCTAGCTGTTCGATCTAGCGGAGCAACGCCCTAGAGTGAAGCCGAGGTTGCCCGGAAAGGAGAAATGACCATCACTTTCAAACTGGTTGCAATTAATCCTGATATATGATGGATACACTGTTGTATTTTTATTGCTTTTTATGGTTCGGGCGTTGACTTCTAAGGCCCTAACTATTCAATCTGCTGGAGCAACGCCCTAGGGTGAAGCCTAGGTTGCTCGGAAAGTAGAAATGACCATAAGTTTCATACTGGTTGCAATTATTCGTTTTATACGATGGAAAAGTGTTGTATTTATATCGTATTTTATGCTTCTGGCGTTGACCTCTTAGGCACTAACTATTCGATCTGGTGGAGCAACGCCCTAGAGTGAAGCCTAGGTTGCCCGGAACGTAGAAATGACCATAAGTTTCATACTGGTTGCAATTATTCGTTTTATACGATGGAAAAACTGTTGTATTTATATCATATTTTATGCTTCTGGCGTTGACCTCTTAGGCACTAACTATTCGATCTGGTGCAGCAACGCAAGAGAGTGATGCCTAGGTTGGCCGGAACGTAGAATTGGCCATCAATTTCAAACTGGCTGCAATTATACCTGTTATATGATGGAAACACTGCTGTATTTTTTTTGAATTTTATAGTTCGGGCGTTGACTTCTAAGGCCCTAACTATTCAATCCGTTGGAGCAACGCCCTAGGGTGAAGCCTAGATTGCTCGGAAAGTAGAAATGACCATAAGTTTCATACTGGTTGCAATTATTCGTTTTATACGATGGAAAAGCTGTTGCATTTATAGTGTTTTTTATGCTTCTGGCGTTGACTTCTAAGGCACTAACTATTCGATCTGGTGGAGAAACGCCCTAGAGTGAAGCCTAGGTTGCCCGGAAGGTAGAATTGGCCATCACTTTCAAACTGGTTGCAATTATTCGTTTTATACGATGGAAAAACTGTTGTATTTATATTGTATTTTATGCTTCTGGCGTTGACTTCTTAGGCCGTAACTATTCGGTCTGGTGGAGCAACGCCCTGGAGTGAAACCTAGGTTGCCCGGAACGTAGAATTGGCCGTCACTTTCAAACTGGTTGCAATTATTCCTGTTATATGTTGGAAACACTGTTGCATTTTTTTTGCATTTTACGGTTCGGGCGTTGACTTCTAAGGTCCTAACTATTCAATCTGTTGGAGCAACGCCCTACGGTGAAGCCTAGGTTGCTCTGAAAGTAGAAATGACCATAAGTTTCATACTGGTTGCAATTATTCGTTTTATACGATGGAAAAACTGTTGTATTTATATTGTATTTTATGCTTCTGGCGTTGACTTCTAAGGCACTAACTATTCGATCTGGTGGAGCAACGCCCTAGAGTGAAGCCTAGGTTGCCCGGAACGTAGAATTGGCCATCACTTTCAAACTGGTTGCAATTATTCCTGTTATATGATGGATACACTGTTGTATTTTTATTGCATTTTATGCCTCGGGCGTTGACTTCTAAGGCCCTAACTATTCAATCTGTTGGACCAACGCTCTAGGGTGAAGCCTAGCTTGCTCGGAAAGTAGAAATGACCATAAGTTTCATACTGGTTGCAATTATTCGTTTTATACGATGGAAAAGCTGTTGTATTTATATCGTATTTTATGCTTCTGGCGTTGACTTCTAAGGCCCTGACTATTCAATCTGTTGGAGCAACGCCCTAGGGCGAAGCCTAGGTTGCTCGGAAAGTAGAAATGACCATAAGTTTCATACTGGTTGCAATTACTCGTTTCATACGATGGAAAATGCTGTTGTATTTATATTGTATTTTATGCTTCTGGCGTTGACTTCTAAGGCACTAACTATTCGATCTGGTGGAGCAACGCCCTAGAGTGAAGCCTAGGTTGCCCGGAACGTAGAATTGGCCATCACTTTCAAACTGGTTGCAATTATTCATGTTATATGATGGAAACACTGATGTATTTTTATTGCATTTTATGCTTCGGGCGTTGACTTCTAAGGCCCTGACTATTCAATCTGTTGGAGCAACGTCCTAGGGTGAAGCCTAGGTTGCTCGGAAAGTAGAAATGACCATAAGTTTCATACTGGTTGCAATTACTCGTTTTATACGATGGAAAAAGCTGTTGTATTTATATTGTATTTTATGCTTCTAGCGTTGACTTCTAAGGCCCTAACTGTTCGATCTAGTGGAGCAACGCCCTAGAGTGAAGCCGAGGTTGCCCGGAAAGGAGAAATGACCATCACTTTCAAACTGGTTGCAATTAATCCTTTTATACGATGGAAAAGCTGTTGTATTAAATCGTATTTTATGCTTCTGGCGTTTACTTCTAAGGACCTAACTATTCGATCTGGTGGAGCAACGCCCTAGAGTGAATCCTAGGTTGCTCGGAATGTAGAAATGACCATAAATTTCACACTGGTTGCAATTATTCGTTTTATACGATGGAAACGCTGTTGTATTTATATCGTTTTTTATGCTTCTGGCGTTGACTTCTTAGGCCGTAATTATTCGATCTGGTGGAGCAACGCCCTAGAGTGAAGCCTAGGTTGCCCGGAACGTAGAATTGGCCATCACTTTCAAACTGGTTGCAATTATTCCTGTTATATGATGGATACACTGTTGTATTTTTATTGCTTTTTATGGTTCGGGCGTTGACTTCTAAGGCCCTAACTATTCAATCTGCTGGAGCAACGCCCTAGGGTGAAGCCTAGGTTGCTCGGAAAGTAGAAATGACCATAAGTTTCATACTGGTTGCAATTATTCGTTTTATACGATGGAAAAACTGTTGTATTTATATCGTATTTTATGCTTCTGGCGTTGACCTCTTAGGCACTAACTATTCGATCTGGTGCAGCAACGCAAGACAGTGATGCCTAGGTTGCCCGGAACGTAGAATTGGCCATCAATTTCAAACTGGCTGCAATTATACCTGTTATATGATGGAAACACTGCTGTATTTTTTTTGAATTTTATAGTTCGGGCGTTGACTTCTAAGGTCCTAACTATTCAATCCGTTGGAGCAACGCCCTAGGGTGAAGCCTAGGTTGCTCGGAAACTAGAAATGACCATAAGTTTCATACTGGTTGCAATTATTCGTTTTATACGATGGAAAAGCTGTTGCATTTATAGTGTTTTTTATGCTTCTGGCGTTAACTTCTAAGGCACTAGCTATTCGATCTGGTGGAGCAACGCCCTAGAGTGAAGCCTAGGCTGCCCGGAACGTAGTATTGGCCATCACTATCAAACTAGTTGCAATTATTCCTGTTATATGATGGAAGCACTGTTGTATTTTTTTTGCATTTTATGGTTCGGGCGTTGACTTCTAAGACCCTAACTATTCAATCTGTTGGAGCGACGCCCTAGGGTGAAAGCCTAGGTTGCTCGGAATGTAGAAATGACCATAAGTTTCATACTGGTTGCAATTATTCGTTTTATACGATGGAAAAACTGTTGTATTTATATTGTATTTTATGCTTCTGGCGTTGACTTCTAAGGCCCCAGCTGTTCGATCTAGCGGAGCAACGCCCTAGAGTGAAGCCGAGGTTGCCCGGAAAGGAGAAATGACCTTCACTTTCAAACTGGTTGCAATTAATCCTTTTATACGATGGAAAAGCTGTTGTATTCATATCGTATTTTATGCTTCTGGCGTTGACTTCTAAGGCACTAACTATTCGATCTGGTGGAGCAACGCCCTAGAGTGAAGCCTAGGTTGCCCGGAACGTAGAATTGGCCATCACTTTCAAACTGGTTGCAATTATTCCCGTTATATGATGGAAACACTGTTGCATTTTAATTGCATTTTATGCTTCGGGCGTTGACTTCTAAGGCCCTAACTATTCAATCTGTTGGAGCAACGCCCTAGGGTGAAGCCTACCTTGCTCGGAAAGTAGAAATGACCATAAGTTTCATACTGGTTGCAATTATTCGTTTTATACGATGGAAAAACTGTTGTATTTATATTGTATTTTATGCTTCTGGCGTTGACTTCTAAGGCCCTAGCTATTCGATCTAGTGGAGCAACGCCCTAGAGTGAAGCCTAGGTTGCCCGGAACGTAGAAATGACCATCACTTTCAAACTGGTTGCAATTAATCCTGTTATACGATGGAAAAGCTGTTGTATTTTTATGGCATTTTATGCTTCGGGCGTTGACTTCTAAGGCCCTAACAACTCAATCTGGTGGAGCAACGCCCTAGGGTGAAGCCTAGGTAGCCCGGAAAGTAGAAATGACGTTAACTTTCACACTGGTTGCAATTATTCGTTTTATCCGATGGAAAAACTGTTGTATTTATATTGTATTTTATACATCTGGCGTTGACTTCTAAGGTACTAACTATTCGATCTAGTGGAGCAACGGCCTAGAGTGAAGCCTATGTTGCCCGGAACGTGGAAATGACCATCACTTTCAAACTGGTTGCAATTATTCCTGTTATATGATGGAAAAACTGTTGTATTTTTATTGCATTTTATGCTTCGAGCATTGACTTCTAAGGCCCTAACTATTCAATCTGTTGGAGCAATGCCCTAGGGTGAAGCCTAGGTTGCCCGGAAAGTAAAAATGACCATAACTTTCATACTGGTTGCAATTATTCGTTATATATGATGGAAAAACTGTTGTATTTATATTGTATTTTATGCTTCTGGCGTTCACTTCTTAGGCCCTAACTATTCGATCAGGTGGAACAACGGCCTAGGGTGGAGCCTAGGTTGCCCGGAACGTAGAAATGACCATAACTATTACACTGGTAGCAATTATTCGTTTTATACAATGAAAAAACTGTTCTATTTATTTTGTATTTAATGCTTCGGGCGTTGACTTCTAAGGCCCTAACTGTTTGATCAGGTGGAGCAACGCCCTAGAGTGAAGCCTAGGTTGCCCTGAACGTAGAAATGACCATAACTTTCACACTGGTTGCTATTATTCGTTTTCTACGATGGAAAAACTGTTATATTTGTATTGTATTTTATGCTTCTGGCGTTGACTTCTTAGGCCCTAACTATTCGATCTGGCGGAACAACGCCCTAGAGTGAAGCCTAGGTTGCCCGGAACGTAGAAATGACCATCACTTTCACACGGGTTGCAATTATTCCTGTTATAGAATGGAAAGACTGTTGTATTTTTATTGTATTTTATACTTCAGGCGTTGACTTCTGAGGCCGTAGCTATTCGATGTGATGGAAGAACGCCATAGAGTGAAACCTAGGTTGCCCGGAACGTAGAAATGGCCATAACTTTCACACTGGTTGCAATTATTCGTTTTATACGGTGGAAAAGCTGTTGTATTTATTTCGTATTTTATGCTTCTGGCGTTGACTTCTTAGGCCCTAACCATTCGATCTGGCGGAACAACGCCCTAGAGTGAAGCCGAGGTTGCCCGGAACGCAGAAATGACCATAACTTTTACACTGGTAGCAATTATTCGTTTTATACAATGGAAAAACTGTTCTATTTATTTCGTATTTTATGCTTCGGGCGTTGACTTCTAAGGCCCTAACTATTCAATCCGTTGGAGCTACGCCCTAGGGTGAAGCCTAGGTTGCTCGGAAAGTAGAAATAACCATAAGTTTCATACTGGTTGCAATTATTTGTTTCATACGATGGAAAAACTGTTGTATTTATATTGTATCTTATGCTTCTGGCGTTGACTTCTAAGGCACTAACTATTCGATCTGGTGGAGCAACGCCCTAGAGTGAAGCCTAGGTTGCCCGGAAGGTAGAATTGGCCATCACTTTCAAACTGGTTGCAATTATTCGTTTTATACGATGGAAAAACTGTTGTATTTATATTGTATTTTATGCTTCTGGCGTTGACATCTTAGGCCGTAACTATTCGGTCTGGTGGAGCAACGCCCTGGAGTGAAACCTAGGTTGCCCGGAACGTAGAATTGGCCGTCACTTTCAAACTGGTTGCAATTATTCCTGTTATATGATGGAAACACTGTTGTATTTTTTTTGCATTTTACGGTTCGGGCGTTGACTTCTAAGGTCCTAACTATTCAATCTGTTGGAGCAACGCCCTACGGTGAAGCCTAGGTTGCTCTGAAAGTAGAAATGACCATAAGTTTCATACTGGTTGCAATTATTCGTTTTATACGATGGAAAAACTGTTGTATTTATATTGTATTTTATGATTCTGGCGTTGACTTCTAAGGCACTAACTATTCGATCTGGTGGAGCAACGCCCTAGAGTGAAGCCTAGGTTGCCCGGAACGTAGAATTGGCCATCACTTTCAAACTGGTTGCAATTATTCCTGTTATATGATGGATACACTGTTGTATTTTTATTGCATTTTATGCCTCGGGCGTTGACTTTTAAGGCCCTAACTATTCAATCTGTTGGACCAACGCTCTAGGGTGAAGCCTAGCTTGCTCGGAAAGTAGAAATGACCATAAGTTTCATACTGGTTGCAATTATTCGTTTTATACGATGGAAAAGCTGTTGTATTTATATCGTATTTTATGCTTCTGGCGTTGACTTCTAAGGCCCTGACTATTCAATCTGTTGGAGCAACGCCCTAGGGCGAAGCCTAGGTTGCTCGGAAAGTAGAAATGACCATAAGTTTCATACTGGTTGCAATTACTCGTTTCATACGATGGAAAATGCTGTTGTATTTATATTGTATTTTATGCTTCTGGCGTTGACTTCTAAGGCACTAACTATTCGATCTGGTGGAGCAACGCCCTAGAGTGAAGCCTAGGTTGCCCGGAACGTAGAATTGGCCATCACTTTCAAACTGGTTGCAATTATTCCTGTTATATGATGGAAACACTGATGTATTTTTATTGCATTTTATGCTTCGGGCGTTGACTTCTAAGGCCCTGACTATTCAATCTGTTGGAGCAACGTCCTAGGGTGAAGCCTAGGTTGCTCGGAAAGTAGAAATGACCATAAGTTTCATACTGGTTGCAATTACTCGTTTTATACGATGGAAAAAGCTGTTGTATTTATATTGTATTTTATGCTTCTAGCGTTGACTTCTAAGGCCCTAACTGTTCGATCTAGTGGAGCAACGCCCTAGAGTGAAGCCGAGGTTGCCCGGAAAGGAGAAATGACCATCACTTTCAAACTGGTTGCAATTAATCCTTTTATACGATGGAAAAGCTGTTGTATTAAATCGTATTTTATGCTTCTGGCGTTTACTTCTAAGGACCTAACTATTCGATCTGGTGGAGCAACGCCCTAGAGTGAATCCTAGGTTGCTCGGAATGTAGAAATGACCATAAATTTCACACTGGTTGCAATTATTCGTTTTATAGGATGGAAACGCTGTTGTATTTATATCGTTTTTTATGCTTCTGGCGTTGACTTCTTAGGCCGTAACTATTCGATCTGGTGGAGCAACGCCCTAGAGTGAAGCCTAGGTTGCCCGGAACGTAGAATTGGCCATCACTTTCAAACTGGTTGCAATTATTCCTGTTATATGATGGATACACTGTTGTATTTTTATTGCTTTTTATGGTTCGGGCGTTGACTTCTAAGGACCTAACTATTCAATCTGCTGGAGCAACGCCCTAGGGTGAAGCCTAGGTTGCTCGGAAAGTAGAAATGACCATAAGTTTCATACTGGTTGCAATTATTCGTTTTATACGATGGAAAAACTGTTGTATTTATATCGTATTTTATGCTTCTGGCGTTGACCTCTTAGGCACTAACTATTCGATCTGGTGCAGCAACGCAAGACAGTGATGCCTAGGTTGCCCGGAACGTAGAATTGGCCATCAATTTCAAACTGGCTGCAATTATACCTGTTATATGATGGAAACACTGCTGTATTTTTTTTGAATTTTATAGTTCGGGCGTTGACTTCTAAGGCCCTAACTATTCAATCCGTTGGAGCAACGCCCTAGGGTGAAGCCTAGGTTGCTCGGAAAGTAGAAATGACCATAAGTTTCATACTGGTTGCAATTATTCGTTTTATACGATGGAAAAGCTGTTGCATTTATAGTGTTTTTTATGCTTCTGGCGTTAACTTCTAAGGCACTAGCTATTCGATCTGGTGGAGCAACGCCCTAGAGTGAAGCCTAGGTTGCCCGGAACGTAGTATTGGCCATCACTTTCAAACTAGTTGCAATTATTCCTGTTATATGATGGAAGCACTGTTGTATTTTTTTTGCATTTTATGGTTCGGGCGTTGACTTCTAAGACCCTAACTATTCAATCTGTTGGAGCAACGCCCTAGGGTGAAAGCCTAGGTTGCTCGGAATGTAGAAATGACCATAAGTTTCATACTGGTTGCAATTATTCGTTTTATACGATGGAAAAACTGTTGTATTTATATTGTCTTTTATGCTTCTGGCGTTGACTTCTAAGGCCCTAGCTGTTCGATCTAGCGGAGCAACGCCCTAGAGTGAAGCCGAGGTTGCCCGGAAAGGAGAAATGACCATCACTTTCAAACTGGTTGCAATTAATCCTGATATATGATGGATACACTGTTGTATTTTTATTGCTTTTTATGGTTCGGGCGTTGACTTCTAAGGCCCTAACTATTCAATCTGCTGGAGCAACGCCCTAGGGTGAAGCCTAGGTTGCTCGGAAAGTAGAAATGACCATAAGTTTCATACTGGTTGCAATTATTCGTTTTATACGATGGAAAAGTGTTGTATTTATATCGTATTTTATGCTTCTGGCGTTGACCTCTTAGGCACTAACTATTCGATCTGGTGCAGCAACGCAAGACAGTGATGCCTAGGTTGCCCGGAACGTAGAATTGGCCATCAATTTCAAACTGGCTGCAATTATACCTGTTATATGATGGAAACACTGCTGTATTTTTTTTGAATTTTATAGTTCGGGCGTTGACTTCTAAGGCCCTAACTATTCAATCCGTTGGAGCAACGCCCTAGGGCGAAGCCTAGGTTGCTCGGAAAGTAGAAATGACCATAAGTTTCATACTGGTTGCAATTATTCGTTTTATACGATGGAAAAGCCGTTGCATTTATAGTGTTTTTTATGCTTCTGGCGTTAACTTCTAAGGCACTAGCTATTCGATCTGGTGGAGCAACGCCCTAGAGTGAAGCCTAGGTTGCCCGGAACGTAGAAATGACCATAAGTTTCATACTGGTTGCAATTATTCGTTTTATACGATGGAAAAACTGTTGTATTTATATCATATTTTATGCTTCTGGCGTTGACCTCTTAGGCACTAACTATTCGATCTGGTGCAGCAACGCAAGAGAGTGATGCCTAGGTTGGCCGGAACGTAGAATTGGCCATCAATTTCAAACTGGCTGCAATTATACCTGTTATATGATGGAAACACTGCTGTATTTTTTTTGAATTTTATAGTTCGGGCGTTGACTTCTAAGGCCCTAACTATTCAATCCGTTGGAGCAACGCCCTAGGGTGAAGCCTAGGTTGCTCGGAAAGTAGAAATGACCATAAGTTTCATACTGGTTGCAATTATTCGTTTTATACGATGGAAAAGCTGTTGCATTTATAGTGTTTTTTATGCTTCTGGCGTTGACTTCTAAGGCACTAACTATTCGATCTGGTGGAGAAACGCCCTAGAGTGAAGCCTAGGTTGCCCGGAAGGTAGAATTGGCCATCACTTTCAAACTGGTTGCAATTATTCGTTTTATACGATGGAAAAACTGTTGTATTTATATTGTATTTTATGCTTCTGGCGTTGACTTCTTAGGCCGTAACTATTCGGTCTGGTGGAGCAACGCCCTGGAGTGAAACCTAGGTTGCCCGGAACGTAGAATTGGCCGTCACTTTCAAACTGGTTGCAATTATTCCTGTTATATGTTGGAAACACTGTTGCATTTTTTTTGCATTTTACGGTTCGGGCGTTGACTTCTAAGGTCCTAACTATTCAATCTGTTGGAGCAACGCCCTACGGTGAAGCCTAGGTTGCTCTGAAAGTAGAAATGACCATAAGTTTCATACTGGTTGCAATTATTCGTTTTATACGATGGAAAAACTGTTGTATTTATATTGTATTTTATGCTTCTGGCGTTGACTTCTAAGGCACTAACTATTCGATCTGGTGGAGCAACGCCCTAGAGTGAAGCCTAGGTTGCCCGGAACGTAGAATTGGCCATCACTTTCAAACTGGTTGCAATTATTCCTGTTATATGATGGATACACTGTTGTATTTTTATTGCATTTTATGCCTCGGGCGTTGACTTCTAAGGCCCTAACTATTCAATCTGTTGGACCAACGCTCTAGGGTGAAGCCTAGCTTGCTCGGAAAGTAGAAATGACCATAAGTTTCATACTGGTTGCAATTATTCGTTTTATACGATGGAAAAGCTGTTGTATTTATATCGTATTTTATGCTTCTGGCGTTGACTTCTAAGGCCCTGACTATTCAATCTGTTGGAGCAACGCCCTAGGGCGAAGCCTAGGTTGCTCGGAAAGTAGAAATGACCATAAGTTTCATACTGGTTGCAATTACTCGTTTCATACGATGGAAAATGCTGTTGTATTTATATTGTATTTTATGCTTCTGGCGTTGACTTCTAAGGCACTAACTATTCGATCTGGTGGAGCAACGCCCTAGAGTGAAGCCTAGGTTGCCCGGAACGTAGAATTGGCCATCACTTTCAAACTGGTTGCAATTATTCATGTTATATGATGGAAACACTGATGTATTTTTATTGCATTTTATGCTTCGGGCGTTGACTTCTAAGGCCCTGACTATTCAATCTGTTGGAGCAACGTCCTAGGGTGAAGCCTAGGTTGCTCGGAAAGTAGAAATGACCATAAGTTTCATACTGGTTGCAATTACTCGTTTTATACGATGGAAAAAGCTGTTGTATTTATATTGTATTTTATGCTTCTAGCGTTGACTTCTAAGGCCCTAACTGTTCGATCTAGTGGAGCAACGCCCTAGAGTGAAGCCGAGGTTGCCCGGAAAGGAGAAATGACCATCACTTTCAAACTGGTTGCAATTAATCCTTTTATACGATGGAAAAGCTGTTGTATTAAATCGTATTTTATGCTTCTGGCGTTTACTTCTAAGGACCTAACTATTCGATCTGGTGGAGCAACGCCCTAGAGTGAATCCTAGGTTGCTCGGAATGTAGAAATGACCATAAATTTCACACTGGTTGCAATTATTCGTTTTATACGATGGAAACGCTGTTGTATTTATATCGTTTTTTATGCTTCTGGCGTAGACTTCTTAGGCCGTAATTATTCGATCTGGTGGAGCAACGCCCTAGAGTGAAGCCTAGGTTGCCCGGAACGTAGAATTGGCCATCACTTTCAAACTGGTTGCAATTATTCCTGTTATATGATGGATACACTGTTGTATTTTTATTGCTTTTTATGGTTCTGGCGTTGACTTCTAAGGCCCTAACTATTCAATCTGCTGGAGCAACGCCCTAGGGTGAAGCCTAGGTTGCTCGGAAAGTAGAAATGACCATAAGTTTCATACTGGTTGCAATTATTCGTTTTATACGATGGAAAAGCTGTTGTATTTATATCGTATTTTATGCTTCTGGCGTTGACTTCTAAGGCCCTGACTATTCAATCTGTTGGAGCAACGCCCTAGGGCGAAGCCTAGGTTGCTCGGAAAGTAGAAATGACCATAAGTTTCATACTGGTTGCAATTACTCGTTTCATACGATGGAAAATGCTGTTGTATTTATATTGTATTTTATGCTTCTGGCGTTGACTTCTAAGGCACTAACTATTCGATCTGGTGGAGCAACGCCCTAGAGTGAAGCCTAGGTTGCCCGGAACGTAGAATTGGCCATCACTTTCAAACTGGTTGCAATTATTCCTGTTATATGATGGAAACACTGATGTATTTTTATTGCATTTTATGCTTCGGGCGTTGACTTCTAAGGCCCTGACTATTCAATCTGTTGGAGCAACGTCCTAGGGTGAAGCCTAGGTTGCTCGGAAAGTAGAAATGACCATAAGTTTCATACTGGTTGCAATTACTCGTTTTATACGATGGAAAAAGCTGTTGTATTTATATTGTATTTTATGCTTCTAGCGTTGACTTCTAAGGCCCTAACTGTTCGATCTAGTGGAGCAACGCCCTAGAGTGAAGCCGAGGTTGCCCGGAAAGGAGAAATGACCATCACTTTCAAACTGGTTGCAATTAATCCTTTTATACGATGGAAAAGCTGTTGTATTAAATCGTATTTTATGCTTCTGGCGTTTACTTCTAAGGACCTAACTATTCGATCTGGTGGAGCAACGCCCTAGAGTGAATCCTAGGTTGCTCGGAATGTAGAAATGACCATAAATTTCACACTGGTTGCAATTATTCGTTTTATAGGATGGAAACGCTGTTGTATTTATATCGTTTTTTATGCTTCTGGCGTTGACTTCTTAGGCCGTAACTATTCGATCTGGTGGAGCAACGCCCTAGAGTGAAGCCTAGGTTGCCCGGAACGTAGAATTGGCCATCACTTTCAAACTGGTTGCAATTATTCCTGTTATATGATGGATACACTGTTGTATTTTTATTGCTTTTTATGGTTCGGGCGTTGACTTCTAAGGACCTAACTATTCAATCTGCTGGAGCAACGCCCTAGGGTGAAGCCTAGGTTGCTCGGAAAGTAGAAATGACCATAAGTTTCATACTGGTTGCAATTATTCGTTTTATACGATGGAAAAACTGTTGTATTTATATCGTATTTTATGCTTCTGGCGTTGACCTCTTAGGCACTAACTATTCGATCTGGTGCAGCAACGCAAGACAGTGATGCCTAGGTTGCCCGGAACGTAGAATTGGCCATCAATTTCAAACTGGCTGCAATTATACCTGTTATATGATGGAAACACTGCTGTATTTTTTTTGAATTTTATAGTTCGGGCGTTGACTTCTAAGGCCCTAACTATTCAATCCGTTGGAGCAACGCCCTAGGGTGAAGCCTAGGTTGCTCGGAAAGTAGAAATGACCATAAGTTTCATACTGGTTGCAATTATTCGTTTTATACGATGGAAAAGCTGTTGCATTTATAGTGTTTTTTATGCTTCTGGCGTTAACTTCTAAGGCACTAGCTATTCGATCTGGTGGAGCAACGCCCTAGAGTGAAGCCTAGGTTGCCCGGAACGTAGTATTGGCCATCACTTTCAAACTAGTTGCAATTATTCCTGTTATATGATGGAAGCACTGTTGTATTTTTTTTGCATTTTATGGTTCGGGCGTTGACTTCTAAGACCCTAACTATTCAATCTGTTGGAGCAACGCCCTAGGGTGAAAGCCTAGGTTGCTCGGAATGTAGAAATGACCATAAGTTTCATACTGGTTGCAATTATTCGTTTTATACGATGGAAAAACTGTTGTATTTATATTGTCTTTTATGCTTCTGGCGTTGACTTCTAAGGCCCTAGCTGTTCGATCTAGCGGAGCAACGCCCTAGAGTGAAGCCGAGGTTGCCCGGAAAGGAGAAATGACCATCACTTTCAAAC
This sequence comes from Calliopsis andreniformis, assembly GCF_051401765.1. Taxonomy (NCBI): domain Eukaryota; kingdom Metazoa; phylum Arthropoda; class Insecta; order Hymenoptera; family Andrenidae; genus Calliopsis; species Calliopsis andreniformis. Next base: position 1,326,386 of record NW_027480460.1, on the reverse strand, counting down.
TGGTTGCAATTAATCCTGATATATGATGGATACACTGTTGTATTTTTATTGCTTTTTATGGTTCGGGCGTTGACTTCTAAGGCCCTAACTATTCAATCTGCTGGAGCAACGCCCTAGGGTGAAGCCTAGGTTGCTCGGAAAGTAGAAATGACCATAAGTTTCATACTGGTTGCAATTATTCGTTTTATACGATGGAAAAGTGTTGTATTTATATCGTATTTTATGCTTCTGGCGTTGACCTCTTAGGCACTAACTATTCGATCTGGTGCAGCAACGCAAGACAGTGATGCCTAGGTTGCCCGGAACGTAGAATTGGCCATCAATTTCAAACTGGCTGCAATTATACCTGTTATATGATGGAAACACTGCTGTATTTTTTTTGAATTTTATAGTTCGGGCGTTGACTTCTAAGGCCCTAACTATTCAATCCGTTGGAGCAACGCCCTAGGGCGAAGCCTAGGTTGCTCGGAAAGTAGAAATGACCATAAGTTTCATACTGGTTGCAATTATTCGTTTTATACGATGGAAAAGCCGTTGCATTTATAGTGTTTTTTATGCTTCTGGCGTTAACTTCTAAGGCACTAGCTATTCGATCTGGTGGAGCAACGCCCTAGAGTGAAGCCTAGGTTGCCCGGAACGTAGAAATGACCATAAGTTTCATACTGGTTGCAATTATTCGTTTTATACGATGGAAAAACTGTTGTATTTATATCATATTTTATGCTTCTGGCGTTGACCTCTTAGGCACTAACTATTCGATCTGGTGCAGCAACGCAAGAGAGTGATGCCTAGGTTGGCCGGAACGTAGAATTGGCCATCAATTTCAAACTGGCTGCAATTATACCTGTTATATGATGGAAACACTGCTGTATTTTTTTTGAATTTTATAGTTCGGGCGTTGACTTCTAAGGCCCTAACTATTCAATCCGTTGGAGCAACGCCCTAGGGTGAAGCCTAGGTTGCTCGGAAAGTAGAAATGACCATAAGTTTCATACTGGTTGCAATTATTCGTTTTATACGATGGAAAAGCTGTTGCATTTATAGTGTTTTTTATGCTTCTGGCGTTGACTTCTAAGGCACTAACTATTCGATCTGGTGGAGAAACGCCCTAGAGTGAAGCCTAGGTTGCCCGGAAGGTAGAATTGGCCATCACTTTCAAACTGGTTGCAATTATTCGTTTTATACGATGGAAAAACTGTTGTATTTATATTGTATTTTATGCTTCTGGCGTTGACTTCTTAGGCCGTAACTATTCGGTCTGGTGGAGCAACGCCCTGGAGTGAAACCTAGGTTGCCCGGAACGTAGAATTGGCCGTCACTTTCAAACTGGTTGCAATTATTCCTGTTATATGTTGGAAACACTGTTGCATTTTTTTTGCATTTTACGGTTCGGGCGTTGACTTCTAAGGTCCTAACTATTCAATCTGTTGGAGCAACGCCCTACGGTGAAGCCTAGGTTGCTCTGAAAGTAGAAATGACCATAAGTTTCATACTGGTTGCAATTATTCGTTTTATACGATGGAAAAACTGTTGTATTTATATTGTATTTTATGCTTCTGGCGTTGACTTCTAAGGCACTAACTATTCGATCTGGTGGAGCAACGCCCTAGAGTGAAGCCTAGGTTGCCCGGAACGTAGAATTGGCCATCACTTTCAAACTGGTTGCAATTATTCCTGTTATATGATGGATACACTGTTGTATTTTTATTGCATTTTATGCCTCGGGCGTTGACTTCTAAGGCCCTAACTATTCAATCTGTTGGACCAACGCTCTAGGGTGAAGCCTAGCTTGCTCGGAAAGTAGAAATGACCATAAGTTTCATACTGGTTGCAATTATTCGTTTTATACGATGGAAAAGCTGTTGTATTTATATCGTATTTTATGCTTCTGGCGTTGACTTCTAAGGCCCTGACTATTCAATCTGTTGGAGCAACGCCCTAGGGCGAAGCCTAGGTTGCTCGGAAAGTAGAAATGACCATAAGTTTCATACTGGTTGCAATTACTCGTTTCATACGATGGAAAATGCTGTTGTATTTATATTGTATTTTATGCTTCTGGCGTTGACTTCTAAGGCACTAACTATTCGATCTGGTGGAGCAACGCCCTAGGGTGAAGCCTAGGTTGCCCGGAACGTAGAATTGGCCATCACTTTCAAACTGGTTGCAATTATTCATGTTATATGATGGAAACACTGATGTATTTTTATTGCATTTTATGCTTCGGGCGTTGACTTCTAAGGCCCTGACTATTCAATCTGTTGGAGCAACGTCCTAGGGTGAAGCCTAGGTTGCTCGGAAAGTAGAAATGACCATAAGTTTCATACTGGTTGCAATTACTCGTTTTATACGATGGAAAAAGCTGTTGTATTTATATTGTATTTTATGCTTCTAGCGTTGACTTCTAAGGCCCTAACTGTTCGATCTAGTGGAGCAACGCCCTAGAGTGAAGCCGAGGTTGCCCGGAAAGGAGAAATGACCATCACTTTCAAACTGGTTGCAATTAATCCTTTTATACGATGGAAAAGCTGTTGTATTAAATCGTATTTTATGCTTCTGGCGTTTACTTCTAAGGACCTAACTATTCGATCTGGTGGAGCAACGCCCTAGAGTGAATCCTAGGTTGCTCGGAATGTAGAAATGACCATAAATTTCACACTGGTTGCAATTATTCGTTTTATACGATGGAAACGCTGTTGTATTTATATCGTTTTTTATGCTTCTGGCGTAGACTTCTTAGGCCGTAATTATTCGATCTGGTGGAGCAACGCCCTAGAGTGAAGCCTAGGTTGCCCGGAACGTAGAATTGGCCATCACTTTCAAACTGGTTGCAATTATTCCTGTTATATGATGGATACACTGTTGTATTTTTATTGCTTTTTATGGTTCTGGCGTTGACTTCTAAGGCCCTAACTATTCAATCTGCTGGAGCAACGCCCTAGGGTGAAGCCTAGGTTGCTCGGAAAGTAGAAATGACCATAAGTTTCATACTGGTTGCAATTATTCGTTTTATACGATGGAAAAACTGTTGTATTTATATCGTATTTTATGCTTCTGGCGTTGACCTCTTAGGCACTAACTATTCGATCTGGTGCAGCAACGCAAGACAGTGATGCCTAGGTTGCCCGGAACGTAGAATTGGCCATCAATTTCAAACTGGCTGCAATTATACCTGTTATATGATGGAAACACTGCTGTATTTTTTTTGAATTTTATAGTTCGGGCGTTGACTTCTAAGGTCCTAACTATTCAATCCGTTGGAGCAACGCCCTAGGGTGAAGCCTAGGTTGCTCGGAAAGTAGAAATGACCATAAGTTTCATACTGGTTGCAATTATTCGTTTTATACGATGGAAAAGCTGTTGCATTTATAGTGTTTTTTATGCTTCTGGCGTTAACTTCTAAGGCACTAGCTATTCGATCTGGTGGAGCAACGCCCTAGAGTGAAGCCTAGGCTGCCCGGAACGTAGTATTGGCCATCACTATCAAACTAGTTGCAATTATTCCTGTTATATGATGGAAGCACTGTTGTATTTTTTTTGCATTTTATGGTTCGGGCGTTGACTTCTAAGACCCTAACTATTCAATCTGTTGGAGCGACGCCCTAGGGTGAAAGCCTAGGTTGCTCGGAATGTAGAAATGACCATAAGTTTCATACTGGTTGCAATTATTCGTTTTATACGATGGAAAAACTGTTGTATTTATATTGTATTTTATGCTTCTGGCGTTGACTTCTAAGGCCCCAGCTGTTCGATCTAGCGGAGCAACGCCCTAGAGTGAAGCCGAGGTTGCCCGGAAAGGAGAAATGACCTTCACTTTCAAACTGGTTGCAATTAATCCTTTTATACGATGGAAAAGCTGTTGTATTCATATCGTATTTTATGCTTCTGGCGTTGACTTCTAAGGCACTAACTATTCGATCTGGTGGAGCAACGCCCTAGAGTGAAGCCTAGGTTGCCCGGAACGTAGAATTGGCCATCACTTTCAAACTGGTTGCAATTATTCCCGTTATATGATGGAAACACTGTTGCATTTTAATTGCATTTTATGCTTCGGGCGTTGACTTCTAAGGCCCTAACTATTCAATCTGTTGGAGCAACGCCCTAGGGTGAAGCCTACCTTGCTCGGAAAGTAGAAATGACCATAAGTTTCATACTGGTTGCAATTATTCGTTTTATACGATGGAAAAACTGTTGTATTTATATTGTATTTTATGCTTCTGGCGTTGACTTCTAAGGCCCTAGCTATTCGATCTAGTGGAGCAACGCCCTAGAGTGAAGCCTAGGTTGCCCGGAACGTAGAAATGACCATCACTTTCAAACTGGTTGCAATTAATCCTGTTATACGATGGAAAAGCTGTTGTATTTTTATGGCATTTTATGCTTCGGGCGTTGACTTCTAAGGCCCTAACAACTCAATCTGGTGGAGCAACGCCCTAGGGTGAAGCCTAGGTAGCCCGGAAAGTAGAAATGACGTTAACTTTCACACTGGTTGCAATTATTCGTTTTATCCGATGGAAAAACTGTTGTATTTATATTGTATTTTATACATCTGGCGTTGACTTCTAAGGTACTAACTATTCGATCTAGTGGAGCAACGGCCTAGAGTGAAGCCTATGTTGCCCGGAACGTGGAAATGACCATCACTTTCAAACTGGTTGCAATTATTCCTGTTATATGATGGAAAAACTGTTGTATTTTTATTGCATTTTATGCTTCGAGCATTGACTTCTAAGGCCCTAACTATTCAATCTGTTGGAGCAATGCCCTAGGGTGAAGCCTAGGTTGCCCGGAAAGTAAAAATGACCATAACTTTCATACTGGTTGCAATTATTCGTTATATATGATGGAAAAACTGTTGTATTTATATTGTATTTTATGCTTCTGGCGTTCACTTCTTAGGCCCTAACTATTCGATCAGGTGGAACAACGGCCTAGGGTGGAGCCTAGGTTGCCCGGAACGTAGAAATGACCATAACTATTACACTGGTAGCAATTATTCGTTTTATACAATGAAAAAACTGTTCTATTTATTTTGTATTTAATGCTTCGGGCGTTGACTTCTAAGGCCCTAACTGTTTGATCAGGTGGAGCAACGCCCTAGAGTGAAGCCTAGGTTGCCCTGAACGTAGAAATGACCATAACTTTCACACTGGTTGCTATTATTCGTTTTCTACGATGGAAAAACTGTTATATTTGTATTGTATTTTATGCTTCTGGCGTTGACTTCTTAGGCCCTAACTATTCGATCTGGCGGAACAACGCCCTAGAGTGAAGCCTAGGTTGCCCGGAACGTAGAAATGACCATCACTTTCACACGGGTTGCAATTATTCCTGTTATAGAATGGAAAGACTGTTGTATTTTTATTGTATTTTATACTTCAGGCGTTGACTTCTGAGGCCGTAGCTATTCGATGTGATGGAAGAACGCCATAGAGTGAAACCTAGGTTGCCCGGAACGTAGAAATGGCCATAACTTTCACACTGGTTGCAATTATTCGTTTTATACGGTGGAAAAGCTGTTGTATTTATTTCGTATTTTATGCTTCTGGCGTTGACTTCTTAGGCCCTAACCATTCGATCTGGCGGAACAACGCCCTAGAGTGAAGCCGAGGTTGCCCGGAACGCAGAAATGACCATAACTTTTACACTGGTAGCAATTATTCGTTTTATACAATGGAAAAACTGTTCTATTTATTTCGTATTTTATGCTTCGGGCGTTGACTTCTAAGGCCCTAACTATTCAATCCGTTGGAGCTACGCCCTAGGGTGAAGCCTAGGTTGCTCGGAAAGTAGAAATAACCATAAGTTTCATACTGGTTGCAATTATTTGTTTCATACGATGGAAAAACTGTTGTATTTATATTGTATCTTATGCTTCTGGCGTTGACTTCTAAGGCACTAACTATTCGATCTGGTGGAGCAACGCCCTAGAGTGAAGCCTAGGTTGCCCGGAACGTAGAATTGGCCATCACTTTCAAACTGGTCGCAATTATTCCTGTTATATGATGGAAACACTGTTGCATCTTTATTGCATTTTATGCTTCGTTCGTTGACTTCTAAGGCCCTAACTATTCAATCTGTTGGAGCAACGCCCTAGGGTGAAGCCTAGGTTGCTCCGAAAGTAGAAATGACCATAAGTTTCATACTGGTTGCAATTATTCGTTTTATACGATGGAAAAACTGTTGTATTTATATTGTATTTTATGCTTCTGGCGTTGACTTCTAAGGCACTATCTATTCGATCTGGTGGAGCAACGCCCTAGAGTGAAGCCTAGGTTGCCCGGAAGGTAGAATTGGCCATCACCTTCAAACTGGTTACAATTATTCGTTTTATACGATGGAAAAACTGTTGTACTTATATTGTATTTTATACATCTGCCGTTGACTTCTAAGGCACTAACTATTCGATCTGGTGGAGCAACGCCCTAGAGTGAAGCCGAGGTTGCCCGGAAAGGAGAAATGACCATCACTTTCAAACTGGTTGCAATTAATCCTTTTATACGATGGAAAAGCTGTTGTATTTATATCGTATTTTATGCTTCTGGCGTTTACTTCCAAGGACCTAACAATTCGATCTGGTGGAGCATCGCCCTAGAGTGAAGCCTAGGTTGCTCGGAATGTAGAAATGACCATAACTTTCACACTGGTTGCAATTATTCGTTTTATACGATGGAAACGCAGTTGTATTCATATTGTATTTTATGCCTCTGGCGTTGACTTCTAAGGCCGTAGCTATTAGATGTGGTGGAGCAACGCCCTAGAGTGACGCCTAGGGTGCTCGGAACGTAGAAATGACAATTACTTTCACACTGGTTGCAATTATTCGTTTTATATGATGGAAAAGCTGTTGTATTTATATCGTTTTTTATGCTTCTGGCGTTGACTTCTTAGGCCGTAACTATTCGGTCTGGTGGAGCAACGCCCTAGGGTGAAGCCTAGGTTGCTTGGAAAGTAGAAATGACCATAAGTTTCATACTGGTTGCAATTATTCGTTTTATACGATGGAAAAGCTGTTGTATTTATATTGTATTTTATGCTTCTGGCGTTGACTTCTAAGGCACTAACTATTCGATCTGGTGGAGCAATGCCCTAGAGTGAAGCCTAGCTTGCCCGGAACGTAGAATTGGCCATCACTTTCAAACTGGTTGCAATTATTCCTGTTATATGATGGAAACACTGTTGTATTTTTATTGCATTTTATGCTTCGGGCGTTGACCTCTAAGACCCTAACTATTCAATCTGTTGGAGCAACGCCCTAGGGTGAGCCTAGGTTGCTCGGAAAGTAGAAATGACCATCACTTTCAAACTTGTTGCAATTAATCCTTTTATACGATGGAAAAGCTGTTGTATTTATATCGTATTTTATGCTTCTGGCGTTTACTTCTAAGAACCTAACTATTCGATCTGGTGGAGCAACGCCCTAGAGTGAAGCCTAGGTTGCACGGAATGTAGAAATAACCATAACTTTCACACTGCTTGCAATTATTCGTTTTATACGATGGTAACGCTGTTGTATTTATATTGTATTTTATGCCCCAGGCGTTGACTTCTAAGGCCGTAGCAATTAGATGTGGTGGAGCCACGCCCTAGAGTGACGCCTAGGGTGCTCGGAACGTAGAAATGACCATTACCTTCACACTGGTTGCAATTATTCGTTTTATACGGTGGAAAAGCTGTTGTATTTATATCGTTTTTTATGCTTCTGGCGTTGACTGCTTAGGCCGTCACTATTGGGTCTGGTGGAGGAACGCCCTGGAGTGAAACCTAGGTTGCCCGGAACGTAGAATTGGCCATCACTTTCAAACTGGTTGCAATTATTCCTGTTATATGATGGAAACACTGTTGTATTTTTTTTATATTATAGGGTTCGGGCGTTGACTTCTAAGGCCCTAACTATTCAATCTGTTGGAGCAACGCCCTAGGGTGAAGCCGAGGTTGCTCGGAAAGTAGAAATGACCATAAGTTTCATACTGGTTGCAATTATTCGTTTTATACGATGGAAAAACTGTTGTATTTATATTGTATTTTATGCTTCTGGCGTTGACTTGTAAGGCACTAACTATTCGATCTGGTGGAGAAACGCCCTAGAGTGAAGCCTAGGTTGCCCGGAAGGTAGAATTGGCCATCACTTTCAAACTGGTTGCAATTATTCGTTTTATACGATGGAAAAACTGTTGTATTTATATTGTATTTTATGCTTCTGGCGTTGACTTCTTAGGCCGTAACTATTCGGTCTGGTGGAGCAACGCCCTGGAGTGAAACCTAGGTTGCCCGGAACGTAGAATTGGCCGTCACTTTCAAACTGGTTGCAATTATTCCTGTTATACGATGCAAACACTGTTGTATTTTTATTGCATTTTATGCTTCGGGCGTTGACTTCTAAGGCCCTAACTATTCAATCTGTTGGAGCAACGCCCTAGGGTGAAGCCTAGGTTGCTCGGAAAGTAGAAATGACCGTAAGTTTCATACTGGTTGCAATTATTCGTTTTATACGATGGAAAAGCTGTTGTATTTATATTGTATTTTATGCTTCTGGCGTTGACTTCTAAGGCACTATCTATTCGATCTGGTGGAGCTACGCCCTAGAGCGAAGCCTAGGTTGCCCGGAACGTAGAATTGGCCATCACTTTCAAGCTGGTTGCAATTATTCCTGTTATATGATGGAAACACTGTTGTATTTTTTTTGCATTTTACGGTTCGGGCGTTGACTTCTAAGGTCCTAACTATTCAATCTGTTGGAGCAACGCTCTAGGGTGAAGCCTAGGTTGCTCGGAAAGTAGAAATGACCATAAGTTTCATACTGGTTGCAATTACTCGTTTCATACGATGGAAAAAGCTGTTGTATTTATATTGTATTTTATGCTTCTGGCGTTGACTTCTAAGGCACTAACTATTCGATCTGGTGGAGCAACGCCCTAGAGTGAAGCCTAGGTTGCCCGGAACGTAGAATTGGCCATCACTTTCAAACTGGTTGCAATTATTCCTGTTATATGATGGAAACACTGATGTATTTTTGTTGCATTTTATGCTTCGGGCGTTGACTTCTAAGGCCCTGACTATTCAATCTGTTGGAGCAACGCCCTAGGGTGAAGCCTAGGTTGCCAGGAAAGTAGAAATGACCATGACTTTCACACTGGTAGCAATTATTCGTTTTATACGATGGAAAAACTGTTCTATTTATTTTGTATTTTATGCTTCGGGCGTTAACTTCTAAGGACCTAACTATTCGATCTGGTGGAGCCACGCCCTAGAGTGAAGCCTAGGTTGCCCGGTACGTAGAAATGACCACCACTTTCAAACTGGTTGCAACTATTCCTGTTATAGGATGTAAAAACTGTTGTATTTTTATTGCATTTTATGCGTCGGGCATTGACTTCTAAGGCCCTAGCTATTCCATCGGTTCGAGCAACGCCCTAGGGTGAAGCCTAGGTTTCCCGGAAAGTAGAAATGACCATAACTTTCATACTGGTTGCAATTATTCGTTTTATATGATGGAAAAACTGTTGTATTTATATTGTATTTTATGCTTCTGGCGCTCACTTCTTAGGCCCTAACTATTCGATCTGGTGGAACAACGCCCTAGGGTGAAGCCTAGGTTGCCCGGAACATAGAAATGACCATAACTTTCACACTGCTTGCTTTTATTCGCTTTATACGATGGAAAAACTGTTATGTTTATATTGTATTTTATGCTTCTGACGTTGACTTCTTAGGCCCTAACTATTCGATCTGGTGGGACAACGCCCTAGAGTGAAACCTATGTTGCCCGGAACGTAGAAATGACCATTACTTTCACACTGGTAGCAATTATTCCTGTTATACAATGGAAAAACTGTTGTATTTTTATTGCATTTTATGCTACGGCCATTGACTTTTAAGGCCCTAACTATTCAATCTGTTGGAGCAACGCCCTAGGGTGAAGCCTAGGTTGCCCGGAACGTAGAAATGAGCATAACTATCACACTGGTTGCGATTATTCGTTTTATACGGTGGAAAAACTGTTGTATTTATATCGTGTTTTATGCTTCTGGCGTTGACTTCATAGGCCCTAACTATTCCATCTGGCGGAACAACGCCCTAGGGTGAAGCCTAGGTTGCCCGGAAAGTAGAAATGACCATAACCTCAACATTGGTAGCAATTATTCGTTTTATACGATGGAAGAACTGTACTATTTATTTTGTATTTTATGCTTCGGGTGTTGACTTCTAAGGCCCTAGCAATTCGATCTGGTGCAGCAACGCCCTAGAGTGAAGCCTAGGTTGCTCGGAACGTAGAAATGACCATCACTTTCAAACTGGCTGCAATTATTCCTGTTATATGATGGAAAAGCTGTTGTATTTTTATTGCATTTTATTCTTCGGGCATTGACTTCTAAGGCCCTAACTATTCAATCTGTTGGAGCAACACCCTAGGGTGAAGCCTAGGTTGCCCGGAACATAGAAATGACCATAACTTTCACACTGGTTGCTATTATTCGTGTTATTCGATAGAAAAACTGTTATGTTTATATTGTATTTTATTCTTATGGCGTTGACTTCTTAGGCCCTAACTATTCGATCTGGTGGAACAACGCCATAGAGTGAAGCCTAGGTTACCCGGAACGTAGAAATGACCAGTACTTTCACAATGTTTGCAACTACTCATTTTATACGATGGAATAACTGTTGAACTTATATTGTATTTTATCCTTCTGGCGTTGACTTCTTAGGACCTAGCTATTCGATCTGGTGGAGCAACGCCATGGAGTGAAACCTAGGTTGCCCGGTACGTAGAAATGACCATTACTTTCACACTGGTTGCAATTATTCCTGTTATACGATGGAAAAACTGTTGTACTTTTATTGCATTTTATGCTACGGCCATTGACTTTTAAGGCCCTAACTATTCAATCTGTTGGAGCAACGCCCTAGGGTGAAGCCTAGGTTGCCCGGAACGCAGAAGTGACCATAACTTTCACACTGGTTGCAATTATTCCTGTTCTACGATGGACAAACTGTTGTATTTATATCGTATTTTATGCTTCAGGCGTTGACGTCTAAGGACCTAACTATTCGATCTTGTGGAGCAACGCTCTAGAGTGAAGCCTAGGCTGCTCGGAATGTAGGAATGACCATAAATTTCACACTGGTCGCAATCATTCGTTTTATACGATGGAAAAACTGTTGCATCTTTATCGTATTTTACGCTTCTGGCGTGACTTCGAAGGCCCTAACTAGTCGATCTGGTGGAGCAACGCCCTAGAGTGAAGCCTAGGTTGCCCGGAACGTAGAGATGACCATAACTTTTACACTGGTAGCAATTATTCGTTTTATGCAATGGAAAAACTGTTCTATTTATTTTGCATTTTATGCTTCGAGCGTTGACTTCTAAGGCCCTAACTGATTGATCTGGTGGACCAACGCCCTAAAGTGAAGCCTAGATTGCCCGGAACGTTGAAATGACCATAACTTTCACACTGGTTGCTATTATTCGTGTTATTCGATAGAAAAACTGTTATGTTTATATTGTATTTTATTCTTATGGCGTTGACTTCTTAGGCCCTAACTATTCGATCTGGTGGAACAACGCCATAGAGTGAAGCCTAGGTTACCCGGAACGTAGAAATGACCAGTACTTTCACAATGTTTGCAACTACTCATTTTATACGATGGAATAACTGTTGAACTTATATTGTATTTTATCCTTCTGGCGTTGAATTCTTAGGCCCTAACTATTCCCTCTGGTGGATCAACGCCCTAGAGTGAAGCCTAGGTTGCCCGGAACAAGAAATGACCATAACTTTCACACTGGTTGCAATTATTCCTGTTCTACGATGGACAAACTGTTGTATTTTAATTGCGTTTTATGCTTTTAGCGATGTATTCTAAGTCCCTATCTATTCGATCTGGTGCAGCAACGCCCTAGAGTGACGCCAAGGTTTCTCGGAACGTAGAAATGACCATTACTTTCACACTGGTTGCAATTATTCGTTTTATACGATGGAAAAGCTGTTGTATTTATTTCATATTTTATGCTTCTGGCGTTGACTTCTTAGGACCTAGCTATTCGATCTGGTGGAGCAACGCCATGGAGTGAAACCTAGGTTGCCCGGTACGTAGAAATGACCATAACTTTCACACTGGTTGCTATTATTCGTTTTATACGATGGAAAAACTGTTATATTTATATTGTATTTTATGCTTCTGACGTTGACTTCTAAGGCAGTAGCTATTAGATGTGGTGGAGCAACGCCCTAGAGTGACACCTAGGTTGCCCGGATCGTAGAAATGACCATTACTTTCACAATGTTTGCAATTATTCATTTTATACGATGGAAAAACTGTTGTACTTATATTGATTTTATTCTTCTGGCGTTGACTTCTTAGGCCCTAACTATTCGGTCTGGTGGAAAAACGCCCTAGAGTGAATCCTAGGTTGCTCGGAATGTAGAAATGACCATAACTTTCACACTGGTTGCAATTAGTCCTGTTATACGATGGAAAAACGGTTGTATGTTTATCGTACTTTATGATTCTGGCGATTAATTCTAAGTCCCTAGCTATTCCACCTGGAGGAGCAACGCTCTGTAGTGAAGCCTAGGTTGTCCGGAACGTAGAAATGACCATTACTTTCACACTGCTTGCAATTATTCATTTTATACGATGGAAAATCTGTTGTATTTATCTTGTATTTCATGATTCTGGCGATTAATTCTAAGACCCTAGCTATTCCCTCTGGCGGAGCAACGCCCTAGAGCGAATCCTAGGTTGCCCGGGTCGTAGAAATACCATTACTTTCACACAGGAGGCAATTATTCATTTTATATGATGGAAAGACCGTTGTATTTATTTTGTAGTTTATGCTTCTGGCGATGGCTTCTAAGGCCCTAACTATTCGATCTGGTGGAGCAACGCCTCAGAGTTAAGTCTAGGATGCCCGAAACGTCGATATGATCATTACTTTCGCACTGGTTGCAATTAGTCATGATATACGATGGAAAAACGGTTGCATTTTTATTGTATTTTATGCTTCTGGCGTTGACTTCTAAGGCCGTAGCTATTACATATGGTGGAGCAACGCCCTATAGTGACAGCTAGGTTACCCGGAACGTAGATATGACCAGTACTTTCACACTGGTTGCAGTTATTCCTGTTATACGATGGAAAAACTGTTGCATTTTTATTGCATTTTATGCTTCTGGCGTTGACTTGTAAGGCCCTAACTATTCGATCTGGTGGAGCCACTCCCTAGAGTGAAGCCTAGGCTGCCCGGTACGTGGAAATGACCACCACTTTCAAACTGGTTGCAACTATTCCTTTTACAGGATGTAAAAACTGTTGTATTTTTATTACATTTTATGCGTCGGGCATTGATTTCTAAGGCCCTAGCTATTCCATCGGTTTGAGCAACGCCCTAGGGTGAATCCTAGGTTGCCCGGAAAGTAGAAATGACCATAACTTTCATACTGGTTGCAATTATTCGTTTTATATGATGGAAAAACTGTTGTATTTATATTGTATTTTAAGCTTCTGGCGTTCACTTCTTAGGCCCTAACTATTCGATCTGGTGGAACAACGCCCTAGGGTGAAGCCTAGGTTGCTCGGAACGAAGAAATGACCATATCTTTCACACTGGTTGCTATTATTCGTTTTATACGATGGAAAAACTGTTATATTTATATTGTATTTTATGCTTCTGACGTTGACTTCTTAGGCCCTAACTATTCGATCTGGTGGAACAACGCCCTAGAGTGAAGCCTAGGTTACCCGGAACGTAGAAATGACCAGTACTTTCACAATGTTTGCAACTACTCATTTTATACGATGGAATAACTGTTGAACTTATATTGTATTTTATCCTTCTGGCGTTGAATTCTTAGGCCATAACTATTCGCTCTGGTGGATCAACGCCCAAGAGTGAAGCCTAGGTTGCCCGGAACGTAGAAATGACCATAACTTTCACACTGGTTGCAATTATTCCTGTTCTACGATGGACAAACTGTTGTATTTATATCGTATTTTATGCTTCTGGCGTTGACGTCTAAGGACCTAACTATTCGATCTTGTGGGACAACGCTCTAGGGTGAAGCCTAGGTTGCTCGGAATGTAGGAATGACCATAAATTTCACACTGGTTGCAATTATTCCTGTTATACGATGGAAAAAATGTTGTATTTCAATTGTGTTTTATGCTTTTAGCGATGAATTCTAAGTCCCTATCTATTCGATCTGGTGCAGCAACGCCCTAGAGTGACGCCAAGGTTTCTCGGAACGTAGAAATGACCATTACTTTCACACTGGTTGGAATTATTCGTTTTATGCGATGGAAAAGCTGTTGTATTTATTTCGTATTTTATGCTTCTGGCGTTGACTTCTTAGGACCTAACTATTCGATCTGGTGGAGCAACGCCGTGGAGTGAAACCTAGGTTGTCCGGTACGTAGAAATGACCATTACTTTCACACTGGTTGCAATTATTCCTGTTATACGATGGAAAAACTGTTGTATTTTTATTGCATTTTATGCTTCGGGCATTGACTTTTAAGGCGCTAACTGTTCAATCTGTTGGAGCAACGCCCTAGAATGAGTCCCAGGTTGCCCGGAACGTAGAAATGACCATTACATTCACACTGGTTGCAATTATTCCTGTTATACGATGGACAAACTGTTGTATTTATATCGTATTTTATGCTTTTGGCGTTGACGTCTAAGGACCTAACTATTCGATCTTGTGGAGCAACGCTCTAGAGTGAAGCCTAGGCTGCTCGGAATGTAGGAATGACCATAAATTTCACACTGGTTGCAAGCATTCGTTTTATACGATGGAAAAACTGTTGCATCTCTATCGTATGTTACGCTTCTGGCGTGGACTTCGAAGGCCCTAACTATTCGATCTGGTGGAGCAACGCCCTAGAGTGAAGCCTAGGTTGCCCGGAACGTAGAGATGACCATAACTTTTACACTGGTAGCAATTATTCGTTTTATGCACTGGAAAAACTGTTCTATTTATTTTGCATTTTATGCTTCGGGCGTTGACTTCTAAGGCCGTAACTGATTGATCTGTTGGAGCAACGCCCTAGGGTGAAGTCTAGGTTGCCCGGAAAGTAGAAATGACGTTAACTTTCACACTGGTTGCAATTATTCGTTTTATTCGATGGAAAAACTGTTGTATTTATATTGTATTTTATGCTTCGGGCATTGACTTCTATGGCCCTACCTATTCGATCTGGTGGAGCAACACCCTAGAGTGAATCCTAGGTTGCTCGGAATGTAGAAATGACCATAACATTCACACTGGTTGCAATTATTCGTTTTATACAATGGAAAAACTGTTCTATTTATTTTGTATTTTATGCTTCAGGCGTTGGCTTCTGAGGCCCTAACAGCTCGATCTGGTGGAACAACGCCCTAGAGTGAAGACTAGGTTACCCGGAACGTAGAAATGACCAGTACTTTCACACTGTTTGCAGTTACTCCTGTTATACGATGGAAAAACTGTTGCATGTTTATTGAGTTTTATGCTTCTGGCGTTGACTTCTAAGGCCCTAACTATTCTATCTGGTGGATTAACGCCCTAGAGTGAAGCCTAGGTTGCTCGGAATGTAAAAATGACCATAACATTCACACTGGTTGAAATTATTCGTTTTATACGATGGAAAAACTGTTATATTTATATTCTATATTATGCTTCTGGCGTTGCCTTCTAAGGCACTAACTATTCGATCTGGTGGAGCAACGCCCTAGAGTGAAGCCGAGGTTGCCCGGAACGTAGAAATGACCATCACTTTCAAACTGGTTGCAATTACTCCAGTTATATGATGGAAAAACTGTTGTATTTTTATTGCATTTTACGCTTCGGGCATTGACTTCTAAGGCCCTAACTATTCAATCTGCTGGAGCAACGCCCTAGGGTGTAGCCCAGGTTGCCCGGAAAGTAGAAATGACCATTACATTCACACTGGTTGCCATTAATCGTTTTGTACGATGGAAAAGCTGTTGTATTTATATCGTATTTTATGCTTCTGGCGTTGACTTCTAAAGCCGTAGCTATTAGATGTGGAGGAGCAACGCCCTAGAGTGACGCCTAGGTTGACCGGAACGTAGAAATGACCATTACTTTCACACTGTTTGCAATTATTCATTTTATACGATGCAAAAACTGTTGTACTTATATTGTATGTTATGCTTCGGGCGTTGACTTCTAAGGCCCTAGCTATTCGATCTGGTAGAGCAACGCCCTAGTGTGAAACCTAGGTTACCCGGATCGTAGAAATGACCAGTACTTTCAGACTGGTTGCTGATATTCGTTTCATACGATGGAAAAGCTGTTATATTTATTTTGCATTTTATGCTTCGGGCGTTGACTTCTAAGACCCTAGCTATTCCATCTGGTGGAGCAACACCCTAGAGTGCAGCCTAGGTTGCCCGGAACGTAGAAGTGACCATTACTTTCACACTGTTTGCAATTATTCATTTTATACGATGGAAAAGCTGTTGTATTTATATTGTATTTTATGCTCCTGGCGTTGACTTCTAAAGCCGTAGCTATTAGATGTGGTGGAGCAACGCCCTAGAGTGAAATCTAGGTTGACCGGAACGTAGAAATGACGATTACTTTCACAATGTCTGCAATTATTCATTTTATACAATGGAAAAACTTTTGTACTTATATTGTATTTTATGCTTCGGGCGTTGACTTCTAAGGCCCTAGCTATTCGTTCTGGTGGAGCAACGCCCTAGTGTGAAACCTAGGTTACCCGGAACATAGAAATGACCAGTACTTCCACACTGTTTGCAAATATACATTATACACGATGGAAAAGCTGTTGTACTTATATTGTAATTTATGCTTCTGGCGTTGACTTCTTAGGCCGTAACTATTTGATCTGGTGGAGCACCGCCCTAGAGTGAAGCCTAGGTTGCCCGGAACGTAGAACATACCATTACCTTCACACTGGTTGCTATTATTCCTGTTATACGATGGAAAAACTGTTGCACCTTTATTGTATTTTGTGCTGCTGGCGTTGACTTCACAGGCCCTAACTATTCGATCTGGTGGAGCAACGTCCTAGAGTGAAGCCTAGGTTGACCGGAACGTAGAAATGACCATAACTTTCACACTGGTTACCATTATTCGTTTTATACGATGGAAAAGCTGTTGTATTTATATTGTATTTTATGCTGCTGGTGTTCACTTCTTAGGCCCTAACTATTCGATCTGGTGGAACAACGCCCTGGGGTGAAGCCTAGGTTTCCCGAAACGTAGAAATGACCATAACTTTCACACTGGTTGCTATTATTCGTTTTATACGATGGAAAAAAAGGTTATATGTATATTGTATTTTATGCTTCTGGCGTTGATTTCTTTGGCCCAACTATTGAATCTGGTGGAACAACACCCTAGAGTGAGGCCTAGGTTGCCCGGAACGTAGAAATGACCATCACTTCCATACGGGTAGCAACTATTCGTTTTATACGATGGAAAAACTGTTGTATTTATATTGTATTTTATGCTTCTGGCGTTGACTTCTAAGGCACTAACTATTCGACCTGGTGGAGCAACGCCCTAGAGTGAAGCCTAGATTACCCGGAACTTAGTAATGATCAGTACTATCACACTGTTTGCAGTTATTCCTGTTATACGATGGAAAGCTGTTGCATCTTTATCGTATTGTATGCTTCTGGCGTTGACTTTTAAGGCCCTAACTATTCGATCTGGTGGAGCAAGGCCCTATACTGAAGCCTAGGCTGCCCGGAACGTAGTAATGACTATAACATTCACACTGGTTGCCATTAATCGTTTTCTACGATGGAAAAGCTGTTGTATTTATATCGTATTTTATGCTTCTGGCATTGACTTCTAAAGCCGTAGCTATTAGATGTGGTGGAGCAACGCCATAGAGTGACACCTAGGTTGACCGGAACGTAGAAATGACCATTACTTTCACGCCGTTTGCAATTATTCATTTTATACGATGCAAAAACTGTTGTACTTATATTGTATTTTATGCTTCGGGCGTTGACTACTAAGGCCCTAGCTATTCGATCTGGTGGAGCAACGCCCGACAGTGAAGCCTATGTTGCCCGGAACGTAGATATGACCATAACCTTCACACAGGTTGCAATTATTCGTTTTATACAGTGTAAAGGCTGTTGTATTTATTTTGTATTTTATTATTCTGGTGTTGACTTCATAGGCCCTAACTATTCGATCTGGTGGAACAACGCCGTAGAGTGAAGCCTAGGTTGCCCGGAACGTAGAAATGACCATTACTTTCACACTGTTTGCAATTATTCCTTTTATACGATGGAAAAGCTGTTGTATTTATATCGTATTTTATGCTTCTGGCGTTGACTTCTAAGGATCTAACTATTCGATCTGGTGGAGCATCGCCCTAGAGTGAAGCCTAGGTTGCTCGCAATGTAGAAATGACCATAACTTTCACACTGATTGCAATTATTCGTTTTATACGATGGAGAAACTGTTGCATCTTTATCGTATTTTATGCTTCTGGCATTGACTTCTTAGGCCGTAACTATTCGATCTGGTGGAGCAACGCCCTGGAGTGAAACCTGGGTTGCCCGGAACGTAGAAATGACCACTACTATCACACTGGTTGCAAATTATTCCTGCTATACGAAGGAAAAACTGTTGTATTTATATTGCATTTTATGCTTCTGGCGTTCACTTCTTAGGCCCTAACTATTCGATCTGGTGGAACAACGGGGTAGGGTGAAGCCTAGGTTGCAAGGAACGTAGAAATGACCATAACTTTCACACTGGTTGCAATTATTTGTTTTATACGATGGAAAAGCTGTTGTATTTATATCGTATTTTATGCTTCTGGCGTTGACTTCTTAGGCCCGAACTATTCCACCTGGTGGAACAACGTCCTAGAGTAAAGCCCAGGTTGAGCGGAACGTAGAAATGACCATAACTTTCACACTGGTAGCAATTATTCGTTTTATACAATGGAAAAACTGTTCTATTTATATTGTACTTTATGCTTCTGGCGTTAACTTCTGAGGCCCTAACTATTCGATCTTGTGGAACAACGCCCTAGAGTGAAGCCTAGGTTGCCTGGAACGTAGAAATGACCATCACTTTCACACAGGTTGCAATTATTCCTGTTATAGGATGGAAAGACTGTTGCATTTTTATTGTATCTTATTCTTCTGGTGTTGACTTCTTAGGCCCTAACTATTCGATCTGGTGGAACAACGCCGTAGTGTGAAGCCTAGGTTGCCCGGAACGTAGAAATGACCATTACTTTCACACTGTTTGCAATTATTCCTTTTATACGATGGAACAGCTGCTGTATTTATGTCGTATTTTATGCTTCTGGCGTTGACTTCTAAGGACCTAACTATTCGATCTGGTGGAGCAACGCCCAGGAGTGAAGCCTAGGTTGCACGGAATGTAGTAATGACCATAACTTTCACACTGATTGCAATTATTCGTTTTATACGATGGAAAAACTGTTGCATCTTTATCGTATTTCATGCTTCTGGCGTTGACTTCTTAGGCCGTAACTATTCGATCTGGTGGAGCAACGACCTGGAGTGAAACCTGGGTTGCCCGGAACGTAGAAATGACCACTACTATCACACTGGTTGAGAATTATTCCTGCTATACAATGGAAAAACTGTTGTATTTTTACTGCATTTTATGCTTCTGGCGTTCACTTCTTAGGCCCTAACTATTCGATATGGTGGAACAACGCCCTAGGGTGAATCCTAGGTTGCCCGGAACGTAGAAATGACCATAGCTTTTACACTCGTAGCAATTATTCGTTTTATACAATGGAAAAACCGTTCTATTTATTGTGTATTTTATGCTTCGGGTGTTGACTTCTAAGGCCCTAACTATTCAATCTGTTGGAGCAATGCCCTAGGGTGAAGCCTAGGTTGCTCGGAAAGTAGAAATGACCATAAGTTTCATACTGGTTGCAATTATTCGTTCTATACGATGGAAGATCTGTTGTATTTATATTGTATTTTATGCTTCTGGCGTTGACTTCTAAGGCCCTAATTATTCGATCTGGTGGAGCAATGCCTCAGAGTTAAATCTAGGATGCCCGAAACACCGAAATGATCATTACTTTCACGCTTGTTGCAATTATTCCTGTTATACGATGAAAAGACTGTTGTATTTTTATTGTCTTTTATGCTTCAGGCGTGGACTTCTGAGGCCGTAGCTATTCGATGTGGTGGAAGAACGCCATACAGTGAAGCCTAGGTTGCCCGGAACGTAGAAATGACCACTACTTTCACACTGTTTGCAATTATTCATTTAATACGATGGAAATGCTGTTGTATTTATATCGTATTTTATGCTTCGGGCGTTGACTTCTTAGGCCCTAACATCTCGATCTGGTGGAGCAAAGCCCGGCAGTGAAGCCTAGTTTGCCCGGAACGTAGAAATGACCATAACTTTCACACTGGTTGCAATTATTCGTTTTATACAATGGTAAAACTGTTGCATCTTTATCGTATTTTATGCTTCTGGCGTTGACTTCTAAGGCCCTAACTATTCGATCTGGTGGAGCAAGGCCCTAGACTGAAGCCTAGGTTGCCCGGAACGTAGAAATGACCATAACATTCACACTGGTTGCCATTAATCGTTTTCTACGATGGAAAAGCTGTTGTATTTATATCGTATTTTATGCTTCTGGCGTTGAATTCTAAAGCCGTAGCTATTAGATGTGGAGGAGCAACGCCCTAGTGTGAAACCTAGGTTACCCGGAAAGTAGAAATGACCAGTACTTTCAGACTGGTTGCTGTTATTCGTTTCATACGATGGAAAAGCTGTTATATTTATTTTGCATTTTATGCTTCGGGCGTTGACTTCTAAGGCCCTAGCTATTCCATCTGGTGGAGCAACACCCTAGAGTGCAGCCTAGGTTGCCCGGAACGTAGAAGTGACCATTACTTTCACACTGTTTGCAATCATTCATTTTATACGATGGAAAAGCTGTTGTATTTATATTGTATTTTATGCTCCTGGCGTTGACTTCTAAATCTGTAGCTATTAGATGTGGTGGAGCAACGCCCTAGAGTGACATCTAGGTTGACCGGAACGTAGAAATGACCATTACTTTCACAATGTCTGCAATTATTCATTTTATACAATGGAAAAACTTTTGTTTTTATATTGTATTTTATCCTTCTGGCGTAGAATTCTAAGTCCCTAGCTATTCGGTCTGGTGGAGCAACGCCCTAGTGTGAAACCTAGGTTACCCGGAACGTAGAAATGACCAGTACTTTAAGACTGGTTGCAGTTATTCGTTTTATACAATGGAAAAACTGTTCTATTTATTTTGCATTTTATGCTTCTGGCGTTGACTTCTATGGCCCTACCTATTCGATCTGGTGGAGCAACGCCCTAGAGTGCAGCCTAGGTAGCCCGGAACGTAGAAATGACCATCACTTTCACAATGAATGCTATTATTCGTTTTATACGATGGAAGAACTGTTATATTTATATTGTATATTATGCTTCTTGCGTTGCCTTCTAAGGCACTAACTATTCGATCTGGTGGAGCAACGCCCTAGAGTGAAGCCGAGATTGCCCGGAACGTAGAAATGACCATCACTTTCGAACTGGTTGCAATTATTCCTGTTATATGATGGAAAAACTGTTGTATTTTTATCGCATTTTATGCCTCGGGCATTGACTTCTAAGGCCCTAACTATTCAATCTGCTGGAGCAACGCCCTAGGGTGTAGCCTAGGTTGCCCGGAAAGTAGAAATGACCATAACTTTCATACTGTTTGCAATTACTCGTTTTATATGATGGAAAAACTGTTCTATTTATTTTGCATTTTATGCTTCGGGCGTTGACTTCTAAGGCCCTAGCTGTTCCATCTGGTGGAGCAACACCCTAGCGAGAAGCCTAGGTTGCACGGAACGTAGAAATGATCATTACTTCCACACTGTTTGCAAATATACATTATACACGATGGAAAAGCTGTTGTACTTATATTGTAATTTATGCTTCTGGCGTTGACTTCTTAGGCCGTAACTATTTGATCTGGTGGAGCACCGCCCTAGAGTGAAGCCTAGGTTGCCCGGAACGAAGAACATACCATTACCTTCACACTGGTTGCTATTATTCCTGTTATACGATGGAAAAACTGTTGCACCTTTATTGTATTTTGTGCTTCTGGCGTTAACTTCACAGGCCCTAACTACTCGATCTGGCGGAGCAACGTCCTAGAGTGAAGCCTAGGTTGACCGGAACGTAGAAATGACCATAACTTTCACACTGGTTACCATTATTCCTTTTATACGATGGAAAAGCTGTTGTATTTATATTGTATTTTATGCTGCTGGTGTTCACTTCTTAGGCCCTAACTATTCGATCTGGTGGAACAACGCCGTAGAGTGAAGCCTTGGTTGCACGGAATGTAGAAATGACCATAACTTTCACACTGATTGCAATTATTCGTTTTATACGATGGAAAAACTGTTGCATCTTTATCGTATTTCATGCTTCTGGCGTTGACTTCTTAGGCCGTAACTATTCGATCTGGTGGAGCAACAACCTGGAGTGAAACCTGGGTTGCCCGGAACGTAGAAATGACCACTACTATCACACTGGTTGCAAATTATTCCTGCTATACGAAGGAAAAACTGTTGTATTTTTATTGCATTTTATGCTTCTGGCGTTCACTTCTTAGGGCCTAACTATTCGATCTGGTGGAACAACGCCCTAGGGTGAATCATAGGTTGCCCGGAACGTAGAAATGACCATAGCTTTTACACTCGTAGCAATTATTCGTTTTATACAATGGAAAAACCGTTCTATTTATTTTGTGTTTTATGCTTCGGGCGTCGACTTCTAAGGCCCTAACTATTCAATCTGTTGGAGCAATGCCCTAGGGTGAAGCCTAGGTTGCTCGGAAAGTAGAAATGACCATAAGTTTCATACTGGTTGCAATTATTCGTTTTATACGATGGAAGAACTGTTGTATTTATATTGTATTTTATGCTTCTGGCGTTGACTTCTAAGGCCCAAAATATTCGATCTGGTGGAGCAATGCCTCAGAGTTATATCTAGGATGCCCGAAACACCGAAATGATCATTACTTTCACGCTTGTTGCAATTATTCCTGTTATACGATGAAAAGACTGTTGTATTTATATTGTATTTTATGCTTCAGGCGTAGACTTCTGAGGCCGTAGCTATTCGATGTGGTGGAAGAACGCCATACAGTGAAGCCTAGGTTGCCCGGAACGTAGAAATGACCACTACTTTCACACTGTTTGCAATTATTCATTTAATACGATGGAAATGCTGTTGTATTTATATCGTATTTTATGCTTCTGGCGTTGACTTCTTAGGCCGTAACTATTTGATCTGGTGGAGCACCGCCCTAGAGTGAAGCCTAGGTTGCCCGGAACGAAGAACATACCATTACCTTCACCCTGGTTGCTATTATTCCTGTTATACGATGGAAAAACTGTTGCACCTTTATTGTATTATGTGCTTCTGGCGTTGACTTCACAGGCCCTCACTACTCGATCTGGCGGAGCAACGTCCTGGAGTGAAGCCTAGGCTGACCGGAACGTAGAAATGACCATAACTTTCACACTGGTTACCATTATTCCTTTTATACGATGGAAAAGCTGTTGTATTTATATTGTATTTTATGCTGCTGGTGTTCACTTCTTAGGCCCTAACTATTCGATCTGGTGGAACAACGCCCTGGGGTGAAGCCTAGGTTGCCCGAAACGTAGAAATGACCATAGCTTTCACACTGGTTGCTATTATTCGTTTTATACGATGGAAAAACTGTTCTATTTATTTTGTATTTTATGCTTCGGGCGTTGACTTCTAAGGCCCCAACTGTTTGATCTGGTGGAGCTACGCCCTAGAGTGAAGCCTAGGTTGCCCGGAACGTAGAAATGATCATTACTTTCGCACTGTTTGCAATCAGTCATGCTATACGATGGAAAAACTATTGCATTATTATTGTATTTTATGCTTCTGGCGTTGACTTCTATGGCCCTACCTATTCGATCTGGTGGAGCAACGCCCTAGAGTGCAGCCTAGGTAGCCCGGAACGTAGAAATGACCATCACTTTCACAATGAATGCTATTATTCGTTTTATACGATGGAAGAACTGTTATATTTATATTGTATATTATGCTTCTTGCGTTGCCTTCTAAGGCACTAACTATTCGATCTGGTGGAGCAACGCCCTAGAGTGAAGCCGAGATTGCCCGGAACGTAGAAATGACCATCAATTTCGAACTGGTTGCAATTATTCCTGTTATATGATGGAAAAACTGTTGTATTTTTATCGCATTTTATGCCTCGGGCATTGACTTCTAAGGCCCTAACTATTCAATCTGCTGGAGCAACGCCCTAGGGTGCAGCCTAGGTTGCCCGGAAAGTAGAAATGACCATAACTTTCATACTGGTTGCAATTACTCGTTTTATATGATGGAAAAACTGTTGTATTTATATTGTATTTTATGCTTCTGGCGTTCACTTCTTAGGCCCTAACTATTCGATCTGGTGGAACAACGCCCTAGGGTGAAGCCTAGGTTGCCCGGAACGTAGAAATGACCAGAACTTTCACACTGGTTGCTATTATTCGTTTTATACGATGGAAAAACTGTTATATTTATATTGTATTTTATGCTTCTGGCGCTGATTTCTTTGGCCCAACTATTCAATCTGGTGGAACAACACCCTAGCGAGAAGCCTAGGTTGCACGGAACGTAGAAATGACAATTACTTCCACACTGTTTGCAAATATACATTATACACGATGGAAAAGCTGTTGTACTTATATTGTAATTTATCCTTCTGGCGTTGAATTCTAAGTCCCTAGCTATTCGATCTGGTGGAGCAACGCCCTAGTGTGAAACCTAGGTTACCCGGAACGTAGAAATAACCAGTACTTTAAGACTGGTTGCAGTTATTCGTTTTATACAATGGAAAAACTGTTCTATTTATTTTGCATTTTATGCTTCGGGCGTTGACTTCTAAGGCCCTAGCTATTCCATCTGGTGGAGCAACACCCTAGCGAGAAGCCTAGGTTGCACGGAACGTAGAAATGACCATTACTTCCACACTGTTTGCAAATATACATTATACACGATGGAAAAGCTGTTGTACTTATATTGTAATTTATGCTTCTGGCGTTGACTTCTTAGGCCGTAACTATTTGATCTGGTGGAGCACCGCCCTAGAGTGAAGCCTAGGTTGCCCGGAACGTAGAACATACCATTACCTTCACACTGGTTGCTATTATTCCTGTTATACGATGGAAAAACTGTTGCACCTTTATTGTATTTTGTGCTTCTGGCGTTGACTTCACAGGCCCTAACTATTCGATCTGGTGGAGCAACGTCCTAGAGTGAAGCCCATGTTGCCCGGAACGTAGATATGACCATAACCTTCACACAGGTTGCAATTATTCGTTTTATACAGTGTAAAGGCTGTTGTATTTATATCGTATTTTATGCTTCTGTCCTTCACTTCTTAGGCCCTAACTATTCGATTTGGTGGAGCACCGCCCTAGAGTGAAGCCTAGGTTGCCCGGAACGTAGAAATGACCATAACTTTCACACTGGTTGCTATTATTCGTTTTATACGATGGAAAAACTGTTATATTTATATTGTATTTTATGCTTCTGGCGTTGACTTCTGAGGCCGTTGCTATTCGATGTGGTGGAAGAACGCCATAGAGTGAAGCCTAGGTAGCCCGGAACGTAGAAATGTCCATATCTTTCACACTGTTTGCAATTATTCATTTTATACGATGGCAAAGCTGTTGTATTTATATTGTATTTTATGCTTCTGGCGTTGAGTTCTTAGGCCCTAACTATTCGATCTGGTGGAGCAATGCCTCAGAGTTAAGTCTAGGATGCCCAAAACGCCGAAATGATCATTACTTTCACGCTTGTTGCAATTATTCCTGTTATACGATGAAAAGACTGTGGTATTTTTATTGTATTTTATACTTCAGGCGTTGACTTCTGAGGCCGTAGCTGTTCGATCTTGTGGAACAACGCCCTGGAGTGAAGCCTAGGTTGCCTGAAACGTAGAAATGACCATCACTTTCACACGGGTTGCAATTATTCCTGTTATAGGATGGAAAGACTGTTGCATTTTTATTGTATTTTATTCTTCTGGTGTTGACTTCTTAGGCCCTAACTATTCGATCTGGTGGAACAACGCCGTAGAGTGAAGCCGAGATTGCCCGGAACGTAGAAATGACCATCACTTTCGAACTGGTTGCAATTATTCCTGTTATATGATGGAAAAACTGTTGTATTTTTATGGCATTTTATGCCTCGGGCATTGACTTCTAAGGCCCTAACTATTCAATTTGCTGGAGCAACGCCCTAGGGTGTAGCCTAGGTTGCCGGGAAAGTAGAAATGACCATAACTTACACACTGATTGCAATTATTCGTTTTATACGATGGAAAAACTGTTGCATCTTTATCGTATTTCATGCTTCTGGCGTTGACTTCTTAGGCCGTAACTATTCGATCTGGTGGAGCAACGACCTGGAGTGAAACCTGGGTTGCCCGGAACGTAGAAATGACCACTACTATCACACTGGTTGCAAATTATTCCTGCTATACGAAGGAAAAACTGTTGTATTTTTATTGCATTTTATGCTTCTGGCGTTCACTTCTTAGGGCCTAACTATTCGATCTGGTGGAACAACGCCCTAGGGTGAATCATAGGTTGCCCGGAACGTAGAAATGACCATAGCTTTTACACTCGTAGCAATTATTCGTTTTATACAATGGAAAAACCGTTCTATTTATTTTGTATTTTATGCTTCGGGCGTCGACTTCTAAGGCCCTAACTATTCAATCTGTTGGAGCAATGCCCTAGGGTGAAGCCTAGGTTGCTCGGAAAGTAGAAATGACCATAAGTTTCATACTGGTTGCAATTATTCGTTTTATACGATGGAAGAACTGTTGTATTTATATTGTATTTTATGCTTCTGGCGTTGACTTCTAAGGCCCAAATTATTCGATCTGGTGGAGCAATGCCTCAGAGTTATATCTAGGATGCCCGAAACACCGAAATGATCAT
Source organism: Calliopsis andreniformis (assembly GCF_051401765.1). Taxonomy (NCBI): domain Eukaryota; kingdom Metazoa; phylum Arthropoda; class Insecta; order Hymenoptera; family Andrenidae; genus Calliopsis; species Calliopsis andreniformis. Next base: position 1,299,340 of record NW_027480460.1, on the reverse strand, counting down.
TACTTTCACGCTTGTTGCAATTATTCCTGTTATACGATGAAAAGACTGTTGTATTTATATTGTATTTTATGCTTCAGGCGTAGACTTCTGAGGCCGTAGCTATTCGATGTGGTGGAAGAACGCCATACAGTGAAGCCTAGGTTGCCCGGAACGTAGAAATGACCACTACTATCACACTGTTTGCTATTATTCATTTCATACGATGGAAATGCTGTTGTATTTATATCGTATTTTATGCTTCGGGCGTTGACTTCTTAGGCCCTAACATCTCGACCTGGTGGAGCAAAGCCCGGCAGTGAAGCCTAGTTTGCCCGGAACGTAGATATGACCATGACCTTCACACAGGTTGCAATTATTCATTTAATACGATGGAAATGCTGTTGTATTTATATCGTATTTTATGCCTCGGGCGTTGACTTCTTAGGCCCTACCTATACGATCTGGTGGAGCAACGCCCTAGAGTGCAGCCTAGGTATCCCGGAACGTAGAAATGACCATCACTTTCACAATGAATGCTATTATTCGTTTTATACGATCGAAGAACTGTTATATTTATATTGTATATTATGCGTCTTGCGTTGCCTTCTAAGGCACTAACTATTCGATCTGGTGGAGCAACGCCCTAGAGTGAAGCCGAGATTGCCCGGAACGTAGAAATGACCATCACTTTCGAACTGGTTGCAATTATTCCTGTTATATGATGGAAAAACTGTTGTATTTTTATGGCATTTTATGCCTCGGGCATTGACTTCTAAGGCCCTAACTATTCAATTTGCTGGAGCAACGCCCTAGGGTGTAGCCTAGGTTGCCGGGAAAGTAGAAATGACCATAACTTTCATACTGGTTGCAATTACTCGTTTTATATGATGGAAAAACTGTTGTATTTATATTGTATTTTATGCTTCTGGCGTTCACTTCTTAGGCCATAACTATCCGATCTGGTGGAACAACGCCCTAGGGTGACGCCTAGGTTGCCCGGTACGTAGAAATGACCAGGACTTTCATACTGGTTGCAATTATTCGTTTTATATGATGGAAAAACTGTTATACTTATATTGTATTTTATGCTTCTGGCGTTGATTTCTTTGGCCCAACTATTCAATCTGGTGGAACAACACCCTAGCGAGAAGCCTAGGTTGCACGGAACGTAGAAATGACCATTACTTCCACACTGTTTGCAAATATACATTATACACGATGGAAAAGCTGTTGTACTTATATTGTAATTTATGCTTCTGGCGTTGACTTCTTAGGCCGTAACTATTTGATCTGGTGGAGCACCGCCCTAGAGTGAAGCCTAGGTTGCCCGGAACGTAGAACATACCATTACCTTCACACTGGTTGCTATTATTCCTGTTATACGATGGAAAAACTGTTGCACCTTTATTGTATTTTGTGCTTCTGGCGTTGACTTCACAGGCCCTAACTATTCGATCTGGTGGAGCAACGTCCTAGAGTGAAGCCCATGTTGCCCGGAACGTAGATATGACCATAACCTTCACACAGGTTGCAATTATTCGTTTTATACAGTGTAAAGGCTGTTGTATTTATATCGTATTTTATGCTTCTGTCCCTCACTTCTTAGGCCCTAACTATTCGATTTGGTGGAGCACCGCCCTAGAGTGAAGCCTAGGTTGCCCGGAACGTAGAAATGACCATAACTTTCACACTGGTTGCTATTATTCGTTTTATACGATGGAAAAACTGTTATATTTATATTGTATTTTATGCTTCTGGCGTTGACTTCTGAGGCCGTTGCTATTCGATGTGGTGGAAGAACGCCATAGAGTGAAGCCTAGGTAGCCCGGAACGTAGAAATGTCCATATCTTTCACACTGTTTGCAATTATTCATTTTATACGATGGCAAAGCTGTTGCATCTTTATCGTATTTTATGCTTCTGGCGTTGACTTCTTAGGCCGTAACTATTCGATCTGGTGGAGCAACGCCCTGGTGTGAAAGCCAGATTGCCCGGAACGTAGAAATGACCACTACTATCGCACTGGTTGCATATTATTCCTGCTACACGATGGAAAAACTGTTGTATTTTTATTGCATTTTATGCTTCTGGCGTTCACTTCATAGGCACTAACTATTCGATCTGGTAGAGCAGCGCCATAGAGTGAAGCCTAGGTTGTCCGGTACGTAGAAATGACCATAACTTTCACACTGGTAGCAATTATTCGTTTCATACGATCGAAAAACTGTTCTATTTATTTTGTATTTTATTCTTCTGGTGTTGACTTCTTAGGCCCTAACTATCCGATCTGGTGGAACAACGCCGTAGAGTGAAGCCTAGGCTGCTCGGAATGTAGAAATGACCATAACTTTTACACTGACTGCAATTATTCGTTTTATACGATGGAAAAACTTTTGCATCTTTATCGTATTTTATGCTTCTGGCGTTGACTTCTTAGGCCGTAACTATTCGATCTGGTGGAGCAACGACCTGGAGTGAAACCTGGGTTGCCCGGAACGTAGAAATGACCACTACTATCACACTGGTTGCAAATTATTCCTGCTATACGATGGAAAAACTCTTGTATTTTTATTGCATTTTATGCTTCTGGCGTTCACTTCTTAGGCCCTAACTATTCGATCTGGTGGAACAACGCCCTAGGGTGAAGCCTAGGTTGCCCGGAACGTAGAAATGACCATAGCTTTTACACTCGTAGCAATTATTCGTTTTATACAATGGAAAAACCGTTCTATTTATTTTGTATTTTATGCTTCGGGCGTTGACTTCTAAGGCCCTAACTATTCAATCTGTTGGAGCAATGCCCTAGGGTGAAGCCTAGGTTGCTCGGAAAGTAGAAATGACCGTAAGTTTCATACTGGTTGCAATTATTCGTTTTATACGAAGGAAAAACTGTTGTATTTATACTGCATTTTATGCTTCTGGCTCTGACTTCTTAGGCCCTAACTATTCGGTCTTGTGGAACAACGCCCTAGAGTGAAGCCTAGGTTGCTTCGAACGTAGAAATGGCCATCACTTTCACACGGGTTGCAATTATTCCTGTTATAGAATGGAAAGACTGTAGTATTTTTATTGTATTTTATACTTCAGGCGTTGACTTCTGAGGCCGTAGCTATTCGATGTGGTGGAAGAACGCCATACAGTGAAGCCTAGGTTGCCCGGAACGTAGAAATGACCATAAGTTTCATACTGGTTGCAATTATTCGGTTTATACGATGGAAAAACTGTTGTATTTGTATTGTATTTTATGCTTCTTGCGTTCACTTCTTAGGCCCTACCTATTCGATCTGGTGGAACAACGCCCTAGGGTGAAGCCTAGGTTGCCCGGAACGTAGAAATGACCATATCTTTTACACTGGTAGCAATTATTCGTTTTATACAATGGAAAAACAGTTCTATTTATTTTGTATTTTATGCTTCGGGCGTTGACTTCTAAGGCCGTAACTATTCAATCTGTTGGAGCAACGCCCTAGGGTGAAGCCTAGGTTGCTCGGAAAGTAGAAATGACCATAAGTTTCATACTGGTTCCAATTATTCGTCTTATACGATGGAAAAACTGCTGTATTTATATTGTATTTTATGCTTCTGGCGTTGACTTCTTAGGCCGTAACTATTCGATCTGGTGGAGCAACGACCTGGAGTGAAACCTGGGTTGCCCGGAACGTAGAAATGACCACTACTATCACACTGGTTGCAAATTATTCCTGCTATACGATGGAAAAACTCTTGTATTTTTATTGCATTTTATGCTTCTGGCGTTCACTTCTTAGGCCCTAACTATTCGATCTGGTGGAACAACGCCCTAGGGTGAAGCCTAGGTTGCCCGGAACGTAGAAATGACCATAGCTTTTACACTCGTAGCAATTATTCGTTTTATACAATGGAAAAACCGTTCTATTTATTTTGTATTTTATGCTTCGGGCGTTGACTTCTAAGGCCCTAACTATTCAATCTGTTGGAGCAATGCCCTAGGGTGAAGCCTAGGTTGCTCGGAAAGTAGAAATGACCGTAAGTTTCATACTGGTTGCAATTATTCGTTTTATACGAAGGAAAAACTGTTGTATTTATACTGCATTTTATGCTTCTGGCTCTGACTTCTTAGGCCCTAACTATTCGGTCTTGTGGAACAACGCCCTAGAGTGAAGCCTAGGTTGCTTCGAACGTAGAAATGGCCATCACTTTCACACGGGTTGCAATTATTCCTGTTATAGAATGGAAAGACTGTAGTATTTTTATTGTATTTTATACTTCAGGCGTTGACTTCTGAGGCCGTAGCTATTCGATGTGGTGGAAGAACGCCATACAGTGAAGCCTAGGTTGCCCGGAACGTAGAAATGACCATAAGTTTCATACTGGTTGCAATTATTCGGTTTATACGATGGAAAAACTGTTGTATTTGTATTGTATTTTATGCTTCTTGCGTTCACTTCTTAGGCCCTACCTATTCGATCTGGTGGAACAACGCCCTAGGGTGAAGCCTAGGTTGCCCGGAACGTAGAAATGACCATATCTTTTACACTGGTAGCAATTATTCGTTTTATACAATGGAAAAACAGTTCTATTTATTTTGTATTTTATGCTTCGGGCGTTGACTTCTAAGGCCGTAACTATTCAATCTGTTGGAGCAACGCCCTAGGGTGAAGCCTAGGTTGCTCGGAAAGTAGAAATGACCATAAGTTTCATACTGGTTCCAATTATTCGTCTTATACGATGGAAAAACTGCTGTATTTATATTGTATTTTATGCTTCTGGCATTGACTTCTTAGGCCCTAACTATTCGATCTGGGGAGCAATGCCTCAGAGTTAAGTCTAGGATGCCCGAAACGCCGAAATGATCATTACTTTCACGCTTGTTGCAATTATTCCTGTTATACGATGAAAAGACTCTTGTATTTTTATTGTATTTTATGCTTCAGGCGTGGACTTCTGAGGCCGTAGCTATTCGATGTGGTGGAAGAACGCCATACAGTGAAGCCTAGGTTGCCCGGAACGTAGAAATGACCACTACTTTCACACTGTTTGCAATTATTCATTTAATACGATGGAAATGCTGTTGTATTTATATCGTATTTTATGCTTCGGTCGTTGACTTCTTGGGCCCTAACATTTCGATCTGGTGGAGCCACGCCCGACAGTGAAGCCTAGGTTGCCCGGAACGTAGATATGACCATTACCTTCACACAGGTTGCAATTATTCGTTTTGTACCGTGTAAAGGCTGTTGCATTTATTTTGTATTTTATTCTTCTGGTGATGACTTCTTAGGCCCTAACTATCCGATCTGGTGGAACAACGCCGTAGAGTGAAGCCTAGGTTGCTCCGAATGTAGAAATGACCATAACTTTCAAACTGATTGCAATTATTCGTTCTATACGATGGAAAAACTTTTGCATCTTTATCGTATTTTATGCTTCTGGCGTTGACTTCTTAGGCCGTAACTATTCGATCTGGTGGAGCAACGCCCTGGAGTGAAACCTGGGTTGCCCGGAACGTAGAAATGACCACTACTATCACACTGGTTGCAAATTATTCCTGCTATACGATGGAAAAACTGTTGTATTTTTATTGCATTTTATGCTTCTGGCGTTCACTTCTTAGGCCCTAACTATTCGATCTGGTGGAACAACGCCCTAGGGTGAAGCCTAGGTTGCCTGGAACGTAGAAATGACCATCACTTTCACACGGGTTGCAATTATTCCTGTTATAGGATGGAAAGTCTGTTGTATTTTTATTGTATTTTATACTTCAGGCTTTGACTTCTGAGGCCGCAGCTATTCGATGTGGTGGAAGAACGCCACACAGTGAAGCCTAGGTTGCCCGGAACGTAGGAGTGACCATAACTTTCACACTGTTTGCAATTATTCCTTTTATACGATGGAAAAGCTGTTGTATTTAGATCGTATTTTATGCTTCTGGCGTTCACTTCTTAGGCCCTAACTATTCGATCTGGTGGAACAACGCCCTAGAGTGAAGCCTAGGTTGCTCGGAATGTAGAAATGACCATAACTTTCACACTGGTTGCAATTATTCGTTTTATACGTTGGAAAAACTGTTGCATCTTTATCGTATTTTATGCTTCTGGCGTTGACTTCTTAGGCCGTAACTATTCGATCTGGTGGAGCAACGCCCTGGATTGAAACCTAGATTGCCCGGAACGTAGAAATGACCACTACTATCACACTGGTTGCATATTATTCCTGCTACACGATGGAAAAACTGTTGTATTTTTACTGCATTTTATGCTTCTGGCGTTCACTTCATAGGCCCTAACTATTCGATCTGGTAGAGCAACGCCCTAGTGTGAAGCCTAGGTTGCCCGGTACGTAGAAATGACCATAACTTCCACACTGGTTGCAATTATTCGTTTTATACGATGGAAAAGCTGTTGTATTTATATCGTTTTTTATGCTTCCATCGTTCACTTGTTGGGCGCTAACTATTCGATCTGGTGGAACAACGCCCTATGGTGAAGCCTAGGTTGCCCGGAACGTAGAAATGACCATCACTTTCACACGGGTTGCAATTATTCCTGTTATAGGATGGAAAGACTGTTGCATTTTTATTGTATTTTATGCTTCAGGCGTTGACTTCTGAGGCCGTAGCTATTCGATGTGGTGGAAGAACGCCATACAGTGAAGCCTAGGTTGCCCGGAACGTAGAAATGACCATAAGTTTCGTACTGATGTCAATTATTCCTTTTATACGATGGAAAAGCTGTTGTATTTAGATCGTATTTTATGCTTCTGGCGTTCGCTTCTTAGGCCCTAACTATTCGATCTGGTGGAGCAACGCCCTAGAGTGACGCCTAGGTTGCTCGGAATGTAGAAATGACCATAACTTTCACACTGGTTGCAATTATTCGTTTTATCCGATGGAGAAACTGTTGCATCTTTATCGTATTTTATGCTACAGGCGTTGACTTCTTAGGCCGTAACTATTCGATCTGGTGGAGCAACGCCCTGGAGTGAAACCTGGGTTGCCCGGAACGTAGAAATGACCAGTACTATCACACTGGTTGCAAATTGTTCCTGGTATACGATGGAAAAACTGTTGTATTTTTATTGCATTTTATGCTTCTGGCGTTCACTTCTTAGGCCCTAACTATTCGATCTGGTGGAACAACGCCCTAGGGTGAAGCCTAGGTTGCCTGGAACGTAGAAATGACCATCACTTTCACACGGGTTGCAATTATTCCTGATATAGGATGGAAAGGCTGTTGTATTTTTATTGTATTTTATACTTCAGGCGTTGACTTCTGAGGCCGCAGCTATTCGATGTGGTGGAAGAACGCCACACAGTGAAGCCTAGGTTGCCGGGAACGTAGAAGTGGCCATAACTTTCACACTGTTTGCAATTATTCCTTTTATACGATGGAAAAGCTGTTGTATTTATATCGTATTTTATGCTTCTGGCGTTGACTTCTAAGGCCCTAGCTATTCGATCTAGTAGAGCAACGCCCTAGAGTGAAGCCTAGGTTGCCCGGAACGTAGAAATGACCATCACTTTCAAACTGGATGCAATTAATCCTGTTATACGATGGAAAAACTGTTGTATTTTTATTGCATTTTATGCTTCGGGCGTTGACTGCTAAGGACCTAACTATTCAATCCGTTGGAGCAACGCCCTAGAGTGAAGCCTAGGTTGCTCGGAATGTAGAAATGACCATATCTTTCACACTGGTTGCAATTATTCGTTTTATACGATGGAAAAACTGTTTTATTTATTTTGTATTTTAAGCTTCGGGCGTTGAATTCTAAGGCCCTAACTATTCGTTCTGGTGGAGCAACGCCCTAGAGTGAAGCCTAGGTTGACCGGAACGTAGAAATGACCATAACTTTCACACTGGTTGCTATCATTCGTTTTATATGATGGAAAACCTGTTGTATTTATATTGTATTTTATGTTTCTGGCGTTCACTTCTTAGGCCCTAACTATTCGATCTGGTGGAACAACGGCCTAGGGTGAAGCCTAGGTTGCCCGGAACGTAGAAATGACCATAGCTTTTACACTGGTAGCAATTATTCGTTTTATACGATGGAAAAACTGTTATATTTATATTGTATTTTAAGCTTCTGGCGTTGACTTCTGAGGCCGTAGCTATTCGATGCGGCGGAAGAGCGCCATACAGTGAAGCCTAGGTTGCCCGGAACGTAGAAATGACCATAAGTTTGATACTGGTGTCAATTATTCCTTTTATACGATGGAAAAGCTGTTGTATTTATATCGTATTTTATGCTTCTGGCGTTCACTTCTTAGGCGCTAACTATTCGATCTGGTGGAACAAGGCCCTAGCGTGAAGCCTAGGTTGCTCGAAATGTAGAAATGACTATCACTTTCACACTGGTTGCAATTATCCGTTTTATACGATGGAAAAACTGTTGCATCTTTATCGTATTTTATGCTTCTGGCGTTGACTTCTTAGGCCGTAACTATTCGACCTGGTGGAGCAACGCCCTGGAGTGAAACCTAGGTTGCCCGGAACGTAGAAATGACCACTACTATCACACTGGTTGCAAATTATTCCTGCTATACGATGGAAAAACTGTTGTATTTTTATTGCATTTTATGCTTCTGGCTTTCACCTCTTAGGTCCTAACTATTCGATCTGGTGGAACAACGGCCTATAGTGAAGCCTAGGTTGCCCGGAACGTAGAAATGACCATAACTTTTACACTGGTAGCAATTATTCGTTTTATACAATGGAAAAACTGCTCTATTTATTTTGTATTTAATGCTTCGGGCGTTGACTTCTAAGGCCCTAACTGTTTGATCTGGTGGAGCAACGCCCTAGAGGGAAGCCTAGGTTGCCCGGAACGTAGAAATGACCATAACTTCGCCACTGGTTGCAATTACATGTTTTATACGATGAAATAGCTGTTGTATTTATATCGTATTTTATGCTTCTGGCGTTGACTTCTTAGGCCATAACTATTCCATCTGGTGGATAACGCCCTAGAGTAAAGCCCAGGTTGCGCGGAACGTAGAAATGACCATATCTGTCACACTGTTTGCAATTATTCATTTTATACGATGGCAAAGCTGTTGTATTTATATTGTATTTTATGCTTCTGGCGTTGAGTTCTTTGGCCCTAACTATTCGATCTGGTGGAGCAATGCCTCAGAGTTAAGTCTAGGATGCCCAAAACGCCGAAATGATCATTACTTTCACGCTTGTTGCAATTATTCCTGTCATACGATGAAAAGACTGTTGTATTTTTATTGTATTTTATACTTCAGGCGTTGACTTCTGAGGCCGTAGCTATTCGACCTTGTGGAACAACGCCCTGGAGTGAAGCCTAGGTTGCCTGAAACGTAGAAATGACCATCACTTTCACACGGGTTGCAATCATTCCTGTTATAGTATGGAAAGACTGTTGTATTTTTATTGTATTTTATACTTCAGGCGTTGACTTCTGAGGCCGTAGCTATTCGATGTGGTGGAAGAACGCCATACAGTGAAGCCTAGGTAGCCCGGAACGTAGAAATGACCATAAGTTTCGTACTGATGTCAATTATTCCTTTTATACGATGGAAAAGCTTTTGTATTTATATCGTATTTTATGCTTCTGGCGTTCACTTCTTAGGCCCTAACTATTCGATCTGGTGGAAAAACGCCCTAGAGTGAAGCCTAGGTTGCTCGGAATGTAGAAATGACCATAACTTTCACACTGGTTGCAATTATTCGTTTTATACGACGGAAAAACTGTTGTATTTATATTGTAGTTTATGCTTCTGGCGTTGACTTCTTAGGCCCTAACTATCCGATCTGGTGGAGCAATGCCTCAGAGTTAAGTCTAGGATGCCCGAAACGCCGAAATGATCATTACTTTCACGCTTGTTGCAATTATTCCTGTTATACGATGAAAAGACTGTTGTTTCTTTATTGTATTTTATGCTTCAGACGTGGACTTCTGAGGCCGTAGCTATTCGATGTGGTGGAAGAACGCCATACAGTGAAGCCTAGGTTGCCGGGAACGTAGAAATGACCACTACTTTCACACTGTTTGCAATTATTCATTTAATACGATGGAAATGCTGTTGTATTTATATCGTATTTTATTCTTCTGGTGTTGACTTCTTAGGCCCTAACTATCCGATCTGGTGGAACAACGCCGTAGAGTGAAGCCTAGGTTGCTCGGAATGTAGAAATGACCATAACTTTCACACTGATTGCAATTATTCGTTTTATACGATGGAAAAACTTTTGCATCTTTATCGTATTTTATGCTTCTGGCGTTGACTTCTTCGGCCGTAACTATTCGATCCGGTGGAGCAACGCCCTGGAGTGAAACCTGGGTTGCCCGGAACGTAGAAATGACCACTACTATCACACTGGTTGCAAATTATTCCTGCTATACGATGGAAAAACTGTTGTATTTTTATTGCATTTTATGCTTCTGGCGTTCACTTCTTAGGCCCTAACTATTCGATCTGGTGGAGCAACGCCCTGGAGTGAAACCTAGATTGCTCGGAACGTAGAAATGACCATAACTTTCACACTGGTAGCAATTATTCGTTTCATACGATGGAAAAACTGTTCTATTTATTTTGTATTTTATGCTTCGGGCATTGACTTCTAAGGCCCTAGCTATTCGATTTGGTGGAGCACCGCCCTAGAGTGAAGCCTAGGTTGCCCGGAACGTAGAAATGACCATAACTTCCACACTGGTTTCAATTATTCGTTTTATACGATGGAAAAGCTGTTGTATTTATATCGTTTCTTATGCTTCTGGCGTTGACTTCTTAGGCCCTAACTATTCGATCTGGTGGAGCACCGCCCTAGATTGAAGCCTAGGTTGCCCGGAACGTAGAAATGACCATAACTTCCACACTGGTTGCAATTATTAGTTTTATACGATGGAAAAGCTGTTGTATTTATATCGTTTTTTATGCTTCTGGCGTTGACTTCTTAGGCCGTAATTATTCGATCTGGTGGAGCAACGCCCTAGAGTGAAGCCTAGGTTGCCCGGAACGTAGAATTGGCCATCACTTTCAAACTGGTTGCAATTATTCCTGTTATATGATGGATACACTGTTGTATTTTTATTGCTTTTTATGGTTCGGGCGTTGACTTCTAAGGCCCTAACTATTCAATCTGCTGGAGCAACGCCCTAGGGTGAAGCCTAGGTTGCTCGGAAAGTAGAAATGACCATAAGTTTCATACTGGTTGCAATTATTCGTTTTATACGATGGAAAAACTGTTGTATTTATATCGTATTTTATGCTTCTGGCGTTGACCTCTTAGGCACTAACTATTCGATCTGGTGCAGCAACGCAAGACAGTGATGCCTAGGTTGCCCGGAACGTAGAATTGGCCATCAATTTCAAACTGGCTGCAATTATACCTGTTATATGATGGAAACACTGCTGTATTTTTTTTGAATTTTATAGTTCGGGCGTTGACTTCTAAGGTCCTAACTATTCAATCCGTTGGAGCAACGCCCTAGGGTGAAGCCTAGGTTGCTCGGAAAGTAGAAATGACCATAAGTTTCATACTGGTTGCAATTATTCGTTTTATACGATGGAAAAGCTGTTGCATTTATAGTGTTTTTTATGCTTCTGGCGTTAACTTCTAAGGCACTAGCTATTCGATCTGGTGGAGCAACGCCCTAGAGTGAAGCCTAGGCTGCCCGGAACGTAGTATTGGCCATCACTATCAAACTAGTTGCAATTATTCCTGTTATATGATGGAAGCACTGTTGTATTTTTTTTGCATTTTATGGTTCGGGCGTTGACTTCTAAGACCCTAACTATTCAATCTGTTGGAGCGACGCCCTAGGGTGAAAGCCTAGGTTGCTCGGAATGTAGAAATGACCATAAGTTTCATACTGGTTGCAATTATTCGTTTTATACGATGGAAAAACTGTTGTATTTATATTGTATTTTATGCTTCTGGCGTTGACTTCTAAGGCCCCAGCTGTTCGATCTAGCGGAGCAACGCCCTAGAGTGAAGCCGAGGTTGCCCGGAAAGGAGAAATGACCTTCACTTTCAAACTGGTTGCAATTAATCCTTTTATACGATGGAAAAGCTGTTGTATTCATATCGTATTTTATGCTTCTGGCGTTGACTTCTAAGGCACTAACTATTCGATCTGGTGGAGCAACGCCCTAGAGTGAAGCCTAGGTTGCCCGGAACGTAGAATTGGCCATCACTTTCAAACTGGTTGCAATTATTCCCGTTATATGATGGAAACACTGTTGCATTTTAATTGCATTTTATGCTTCGGGCGTTGACTTCTAAGGCCCTAACTATTCAATCTGTTGGAGCAACGCCCTAGGGTGAAGCCTACCTTGCTCGGAAAGTAGAAATGACCATAAGTTTCATACTGGTTGCAATTATTCGTTTTATACGATGGAAAAACTGTTGTATTTATATTGTATTTTATGCTTCTGGCGTTGACTTCTAAGGCCCTAGCTATTCGATCTAGTGGAGCAACGCCCTAGAGTGAAGCCTAGGTTGCCCGGAACGTAGAAATGACCATCACTTTCAAACTGGTTGCAATTAATCCTGTTATACGATGGAAAAGCTGTTGTATTTTTATGGCATTTTATGCTTCGGGCGTTGACTTCTAAGGCCCTAACAACTCAATCTGGTGGAGCAACGCCCTAGGGTGAAGCCTAGGTAGCCCGGAAAGTAGAAATGACGTTAACTTTCACACTGGTTGCAATTATTCGTTTTATCCGATGGAAAAACTGTTGTATTTATATTGTATTTTATACATCTGGCGTTGACTTCTAAGGTACTAACTATTCGATCTAGTGGAGCAACGGCCTAGAGTGAAGCCTATGTTGCCCGGAACGTGGAAATGACCATCACTTTCAAACTGGTTGCAATTATTCCTGTTATATGATGGAAAAACTGTTGTATTTTTATTGCATTTTATGCTTCGAGCATTGACTTCTAAGGCCCTAACTATTCAATCTGTTGGAGCAATGCCCTAGGGTGAAGCCTAGGTTGCCCGGAAAGTAAAAATGACCATAACTTTCATACTGGTTGCAATTATTCGTTATATATGATGGAAAAACTGTTGTATTTATATTGTATTTTATGCTTCTGGCGTTCACTTCTTAGGCCCTAACTATGGGATCAGGTGGAACAACGGCCTAGGGTGGAGCCTAGGTTGCCCGGAACGTAGAAATGACCATAACTATTACACTGGTAGCAATTATTCGTTTTATACAATGAAAAAACTGTTCTATTTATTTTGTATTTAATGCTTCGGGCGTTGACTTCTAAGGCCCTAACTGTTTGATCAGGTGGAGCAACGCCCTAGAGTGAAGCCTAGGTTGCCCTGAACGTAGAAATGACCATAACTTTCACACTGGTTGCTATTATTCGTTTTCTACGATGGAAAAACTGTTATATTTGTATTGTATTTTATGCTTCTGGCGTTGACTTCTTAGGCCCTAACTATTCGATCTGGCGGAACAACGCCCTAGAGTGAAGCCTAGGTTGCCCGGAACGTAGAAATGACCATCACTTTCACACGGGTTGCAATTATTCCTGTTATAGAATGGAAAGACTGTTGTATTTTTATTGTATTTTATACTTCAGGCGTTGACTTCTGAGGCCGTAGCTATTCGATGTGATGGAAGAACGCCATAGAGTGAAACCTAGGTTGCCCGGAACGTAGAAATGGCCATAACTTTCACACTGGTTGCAATTATTCGTTTTATACGGTGGAAAAGCTGTTGTATTTATTTCGTATTTTATGCTTCTGGCGTTGACTTCTTAGGCCCTAACCATTCGATCTGGCGGAACAACGCCCTAGAGTGAAGCCGAGGTTGCCCGGAACGCAGAAATGACCATAACTTTTACACTGGTAGCAATTATTCGTTTTATAGAATGGAAAAACTGTTCTATTTATTTCGTATTTTATGCTTCGGGCGTTGACTTCTAAGGCCCTAACTATTCAATCCGTTGGAGCTACGCCCTAGGGTGAAGCCTAGGTTGCTCGGAAAGTAGAAATAACCATAAGTTTCATACTGGTTGCAATTATTTGTTTCATACGATGGAAAAACTGTTGTATTTATATTGTATCTTATGCTTCTGGCGTTGACTTCTAAGGCACTAACTATTCGATCTGGTGGAGCAACGCCCTAGAGTGAAGCCTAGGTTGCCCGGAACGTAGAATTGGCCATCACTTTCAAACTGGTCGCAATTATTCCTGTTATATGATGGAAACACTGTTGCATCTTTATTGCATTTTATGCTTCGTTCGTTGACTTCTAAGGCCCTAACTATTCAATCTGTTGGAGCAACGCCCTAGGGTGAAGCCTAGGTTGCTCCGAAAGTAGAAATGACCATAAGTTTCATACTGGTTGCAATTATTCGTTTTATACGATGGAAAAACTGTTGTATTTATATTGTATTTTATGCTTCTGGCGTTGACTTCTAAGGCACTATCTATTCGATCTGGTGGAGCAACGCCCTAGAGTGAAGCCTAGGTTGCCCGGAAGGTAGAATTGGCCATCACCTTCAAACTGGTTACAATTATTCGTTTTATACGATGGAAAAACTGTTGTACTTATATTGTATTTTATACATCTGCCGTTGACTTCTAAGGCACTAACTATTCGATCTGGTGGAGCAACGCCCTAGAGTGAAGCCGAGGTTGCCCGGAAAGGAGAAATGACCATCACTTTCAAACTGGTTGCAATTAATCCTTTTATACGATGGAAAAGCTGTTGTATTTATATCGTATTTTATGCTTCTGGCGTTTACTTCCAAGGACCTAACAATTCGATCTGGTGGAGCATCGCCCTAGAGTGAAGCCTAGGTTGCTCGGAATGTAGAAATGACCATAACTTTCACACTGGTTGCAATTATTCGTTTTATACGATGGAAACGCAGTTGTATTCATATTGTATTTTATGCCTCTGGCGTTGACTTCTAAGGCCGTAGCTATTAGATGTGGTGGAGCAACGCCCTAGAGTGACGCCTAGGGTGCTCGGAACGTAGAAATGACAATTACTTTCACACTGGTTGCAATTATTCGTTTTATATGATGGAAAAGCTGTTGTATTTATATCGTTTTTTATGCTTCTGGCGTTGACTTCTTAGGCCGTAACTATTCGGTCTGGTGGAGCAACGCCCTAGGGTGAAGCCTAGGTTGCTCGGAAAGTAGAAATGACCATAAGTTTCATACTGGTTGCAATTATTCGTTTTATACGATGGAAAAGCTGTTGTATTTATATTGTATTTTATGCTTCTGGCGTTGACTTCTAAGGCACTAACTATTCGATCTGGTGGAGCAATGCCCTAGAGTGAAGCCTAGCTTGCCCGGAACGTAGAATTGGCCATCACTTTCAAACTGGTTGCAATTATTCCTGTTATATGATGGAAACACTGTTGTATTTTTATTGCATTTTATGCTTCGGGCGTTGACCTCTAAGACCCTAACTATTCAATCTGTTGGAGCAACGCCCTAGGGTGAGCCTAGGTTGCTCGGAAAGTAGAAATGACCATCACTTTCAAACTTGTTGCAATTAATCCTTTTATACGATGGAAAAGCTGTTGTATTTATATCGTATTTTATGCTTCTGGCGTTTACTTCTAAGAACCTAACTATTCGATCTGGTGGTGCAACGCCCTAGAGTGAAGCCTAGGTTGCTCGGAATGTAGAAATAACCATAACTTTCACACTGCTTGCAATTATTCGTTTTATACGATGGTAACGCTGTTGTATTTATATTGTATTTTATGCCCCAGGCGTTGACTTCTAAGGCCGTAGCAATTAGATGTGGTGGAGCCACGCCCTAGAGTGACGCCTAGGGTGCTCGGAACGTAGAAATGACCATTACCTTCACACTGGTTGCAATTATTCGTTTTATACGGTGGAAAAGCTGTTGTATTTATATCGTTTTTTATGCTTCTGGCGTTGACTGCTTAGGCCGTCACTATTGGGTCTGGTGGAGGAACGCCCTGGAGTGAAACCTAGGTTGCCCGGAACGTAGAATTGGCCATCACTTTCAAACTGGTTGCAATTATTCCTGTTATATGATGGAAACACTGTTGTATTTTTTTTATATTATAGGGTTCGGGCGTTGACTTCTAAGGCCCTAACTATTCAATCTGTTGGAGCAACGCCCTAGGGTGAAGCCGAGGTTGCTCGGAAAGTAGAAATGACCATAAGTTTCATACTGGTTGCAATTATTCGTTTTATACGATGGAAAAACTGTTGTATTTATATTGTATTTTATGCTTCTGGCGTTGACTTGTAAGGCACTAACTATTCGATCTGGTGGAGAAACGCCCTAGAGTGAAGCCTAGGTTGCCCGGAAGGTAGAATTGGCCATCACTTTCAAACTGGTTGCAATTATTCGTTTTATACGATGGAAAAACTGTTGTATTTATATTGTATTTTATGCTTCTGGCGTTGACTTCTTAGGCCGTAACTATTCGGTCTGGTGGAGCAACGCCCTGGAGTGAAAACTAGGTTGCCCGGAACGTAGAATTGGCCGTCACTTTCAAACTGGTTGCAATTATTCCTGTTATACGATGCAAACACTGTTGTATTTTTATTGCATTTTATGCTTCGGGCGTTGACTTCTAAGGCCCTAACTATTCAATCTGTTGGAGCAACGCCCTAGGGTGAAGCCTAGGTTGCTCGGAAAGTAGAAATGACCGTAAGTTTCATACTGGTTGCAATTATTCGTTTTATACGATGGAAAAGCTGTTGTATTTATATTGTATTTTATGCTTCTGGCGTTGACTTCTAAGGCACTATCTATTCGATCTGGTGGAGCTACGCCCTAGAGCGAAGCCTAGGTTGCCCGGAACGTAGAATTGGCCATCACTTTCAAGCTGGTTGCAATTATTCCTGTTATATGATGGAAACACTGTTGTATTTTTTTTGCATTTTACGGTTCGGGCGTTGACTTCTAAGGTCCTAACTATTCAATCTGTTGGAGCAACGCTCTAGGGTGAAGCCTAGGTTGCTCGGAAAGTAGAAATGACCATAAGTTTCATACTGGTTGCAATTACTCGTTTCATACGATGGAAAAAGCTGTTGTATTTATATTGTATTTTATGCTTCTGGCGTTGACTTCTAAGGCACTAACTATTCGATCTGGTGGAGCAACGCCCTAGAGTGAAGCCTAGGTTGCCCGGAACGTAGAATTGGCCATCACTTTCAAACTGGTTGCAATTATTCCTGTTATATGATGGAAACACTGATGTATTTTTGTTGCATTTTATGCTTCGGGCGTTGACTTCTAAGGCCCTGACTATTCAATCTGTTGGAGCAACGCCCTAGGGTGAAGCCTAGGTTGCCCGGAACGTAGAAATGACCATCACTTTCAAACTGGTAGCAATTAATCCTGTTATACGATGGAAAAACTGTTGTATTTTTATTGCATTTTATGCTTCGGGCGTTGACTTCTAAGGCCCTAACAACTCAATCTGTTGGAGCAACGCCCTAGGGTGAAGCCTAGGTAGCCCGGAAAGTAGAAATGACGTTAACTTTCATACTGGTTGCAATTATTCGTTTTATACGATGGAAAAACTGTTGTATTTATATTGTATTTTATACATCTGGCGTTGACTTCTAAGGTACTAACTATTCCATCTAGTGGAGCAACGGCCTAGAGTGAAGCCTATGTTGCCCGGAACGAGGAAATGACCATCACTTTCAAACTGGTTGCAATTATTCCTGTTATATGATGGAAAAACTGTTGTATTTTTATTGCATTTTATGCTTCGAGCATTGACTTCTAAGGCCCTAACTATTCAATCTGTTGGAGCAACGCCCTAGGGTGAAGCCTAGGTTGCCCGGAAAGTAAAAATGACCATAACTTTCATACTGGTTGCAATTATTCGTTATATATGATGGAAAAACTGTTTTATTTATATTGTATTTTATGCTTCTGGCGTTCACTTCTTAGGCCCTAACTATTCGATCAGGTGGAACAACGGCCTAGGGTGGAGCCTAGGTTACCCGGAACGTAGAAATGACCATAACTATTACACTGGTAGCAATTATTCGTTTTATACAATGAAAAAACTGTTCTATTTATTTTGTATTTAATGCTTCGGGCGTTGACTTCTAAGGCCCTAACTGTTTGATCAGGTGGAGCAACGCCCTAGAGTGAAGCCTAGGTTGCCCTGAACGTAGAAATGACCATAACTTTCACACTGGTTGCTATTATTCGTTTTCTACGATGGAAAAACTGTTTTATTTATTTTCTATTTTATGCTTCTGGCGTTGACTTCTAAGGTCCTAACTATTCGATCTGTTGGAGCAACGCCCTAGGGTGAAGCCTAGGTTGCCCGGAAAGTAGAAATGACCATAACTTTCACATTGGTTGCAATTATTCGTTTTATACGATGGAGAAGCCTTTGCATCTTTATTGTATTTTATTCTTCTGGCGTTGACTCCTAAGGCCGTAGCTACTAGATGTGGTGGAGCAACGCCCTAGAGTGACACCTAGGTTGCCCGGAACGTAGAAATGACCATAACTTTCACATTGGTAGCAATTATCCGTTTTATACAATGGAAAAACTGTTCCATTTATTTTGTATTTTATGCTTCGGGCGTTTACTTCTAAGGCCCTAACTGTTTGATCTGGTGGAGCAACGACCTAGAGGGAAGCCTAGGTTGCCCGGAACGCAGAAATGACCATAACTTTCACACTGGTTGCAATTATTCCTGTTCTACGATGGAAAAACTGTTGTATTTATATCGTATTTTATGCTTCTGGCGTTGACTTCTAAGGACCTAACCATTCGATCTGGTGGAGAAACGCTCTAGAGTGAAGTCTAGGTTGCTCGGAATGTAGGAATGACCATAAATTTCACACTGGTTGCAATTATTCGTTTTATACGATGGAAAAACTGTTGCATCTTTATTGTACTTTAAGCTTCTGGCGTTGACTTCCTAGGCCCTAACTATTCCATCTGGTGGAACAACGCCCTAGGGTGAAGCCTAGGTTGCCAGGAAAGTAGAAATGACCATGACTTTCACACTGGTAGCAATTATTCGTTTTATACGATGGAAAAACTGTTCTATTTATTTTGTATTTTATGCTTCGGGCGTTAACTTCTAAGGACCTAACTATTCGATCTGGTGGAGCCACGCCCTAGAGTGAAGCCTAGGTTGCCCGGTACGTAGAAATGACCACCACTTTCAAACTGGTTGCAACTATTCCTGTTATAGGATGTAAAAACTGTTGTATTTTTATTGCATTTTATGCGTCGGGCATTGACTTCTAAGGCCCTAGCTATTCCATCGGTTCGAGCAACGCCCTAGGGTGAAGCCTAGGTTTCCCGGAAAGTAGAAATGACCATAACTTTCATACTGGTTGCAATTATTCGTTTTATATGATGGAAAAACTGTTGTATTTATATTGTATTTTATGCTTCTGGCGCTCACTTCTTAGGCCCTAACTATTCGATCTGGTGGAACAACGCCCTAGGGTGAAGCCTAGGTTGCCCGGAACATAGAAATGACCATAACTTTCACACTGCTTGCTTTTATTCGCTTTATACGATGGAAAAACTGTTATGTTTATATTGTATTTTATGCTTCTGACGTTGACTTCTTAGGCCCTAACTATTCGATCTGGTGGGACAACGCCCTAGAGTGAAACCTATGTTGCCCGGAACGTAGAAATGACCATTACTTTCACACTGGTAGCAATTATTCCTGTTATACAATGGAAAAACTGTTGTATTTTTATTGCATTTTATGCTACGGCCATTGACTTTTAAGGCCCTAACTATTCAATCTGTTGGAGCAACGCCCTAGGGTGAAGCCTAGGTTGCCCGGAACGTAGAAATGAGCATAACTATCACACTGGTTGCGATTATTCGTTTTATACGGTGGAAAAACTGTTGTATTTATATCGTGTTTTATGCTTCTGGCGTTGACTTCATAGGCCCTAACTATTCCATCTGGCGGAACAACGCCCTAGGGTGAAGCCTAGGTTGCCCGGAAAGTAGAAATGACCATAACCTCAACATTGGTAGCAATTATTCGTTTTATACGATGGAAGAACTGTACTATTTATTTTGTATTTTATGCTTCGGGTGTTGACTTCTAAGGCCCTAGCAATTCGATCTGGTGCAGCAACGCCCTAGAGTGAAGCCTAGGTTGCTCGGAACGTAGAAATGACCATCACTTTCAAACTGGCTGCAATTATTC
Organism: Calliopsis andreniformis; assembly: GCF_051401765.1. NCBI lineage: Eukaryota > Metazoa > Arthropoda > Insecta > Hymenoptera > Andrenidae > Calliopsis > Calliopsis andreniformis. The sequence continues at coordinate 1,279,222 of NW_027480460.1, read as the reverse complement.
CTGTTATATGATGGAAAAGCTGTTGTATTTTTATTGCATTTTATTCTTCGGGCATTGACTTCTAAGGCCGTAACTATTCAATCTGTTGGAGCAACACCCTAGGGTGAAGCCTAGGTTGCCCGGAACATAGAAATGACCATAACTTTCACACTGGTTGCTATTATTCGTGTTATTCGATAGAAAAACTGTTATGTTTATATTGTATTTTATTCTTATGGCGTTGACTTCTTAGGCCCTAACTATTCGATCTGGTGGAACAACGCCATAGAGTGAAGCCTAGGTTACCCGGAACGTAGAAATGACCAGTACTTTCACAATGTTTGCAACTACTCATTTTATACGATGGAATAACTGTTGAACTTATATTGTATTTTATCCTTCTGGCGTTGACTTCTTAGGACCTAGCTATTCGATCTGGTGGAGCAACGCCATGGAGTGAAACCTAGGTTGCCCGGTACGTAGAAATGACCATTACTTTCACACTGGTTGCAATTATTCCTGTTATACGATGGAAAAACTGTTGTACTTTTATTGCATTTTATGCTACGGCCATTGACTTTTAAGGCCCTAACTATTCAATCTGTTGGAGCAACGCCCTAGGGTGAAGCCTAGGTTGCCCGGAACGCAGAAGTGACCATAACTTTCACACTGGTTGCAATTATTCCTGATCTACGATGGACAAACTGTTGTATTTATATCGTATTTTATGCTTCAGGCGTTGACGTCTAAGGACCTAACTATTCGATCTTGTGGAGCAACGCTCTAGAGTGAAGCCTAGGCTGCTCGGAATGTAGGAATGACCATAAATTTCACACTGGTCGCAATCATTCGTTTTATACGATGGAAAAACTGTTGCATCTTTATCGTATTTTACGCTTCTGGCGTGACTTCGAAGGCCCTAACTAGTCGATCTGGTGGAGCAACGCCCTAGAGTGAAGCCTAGGTTGCCCGGAACGTAGAGATGACCATAACTTTTACACTGGTAGCAATTATTCGTTTTATGCAATGGAAAAACTGTTCTATTTATTTTGCATTTTATGCTTCGAGCGTTGACTTCTAAGGCCCTAACTGATTGATCTGGTGGACCAACGCCCTAAAGTGAAGCCTAGATTGCCCGGAACGTTGAAATGACCATAACTTTCACACTGGTTGCTATTATTCGTGTTATTCGATAGAAAAACTGTTATGTTTATATTGTATTTTATTCTTATGGCGTTGACTTCTTAGGCCCTAACTATTCGATCTGGTGGAACAACGCCATAGAGTGAAGCCTAGGTTACCCGGAACGTAGAAATGACCAGTACTTTCACAATGTTTGCAACTACTCATTTTATACGATGGAATAACTGTTGAACTTATATTGTATTTTATCCTTCTGGCGTTGAATTCTTAGGCCCTAACTATTCCCTCTGGTGGATCAACGCCCTAGAGTGAAGCCTAGGTTGCCCGGAACAAGAAATGACCATAACTTTCACACTGGTTGCAATTATTCCTGTTCTACGATGGACAAACTGTTGTATTTTAATTGCGTTTTATGCTTTTAGCGATGTATTCTAAGTCCCTATCTATTCGATCTGGTGCAGCAACGCCCTAGAGTGACGCCAAGGTTTCTCGGAACGTAGAAATGACCATTACTTTCACACTGGTTGCAATTATTCGTTTTATACGATGGAAAAGCTGTTGTATTTATTTCATATTTTATGCTTCTGGCGTTGACTTCTTAGGACCTAGCTATTCGATCTGGTGGAGCAACGCCATGGAGTGAAACCTAGGTTGCCCGGTACGTAGAAATGACCATAACTTTCACACTGGTTGCTATTATTCGTTTTATACGATGGAAAAACTGTTATATTTATATTGTATTTTATGCTTCTGACGTTGACTTCTAAGGCAGTAGCTATTAGATGTGGTGGAGCAACGCCCTAGAGTGACACCTAGGTTGCCCGGATCGTAGAAATGACCATTACTTTCACAATGTTTGCAATTATTCATTTTATACGATGGAAAAACTGTTGTACTTATATTGATTTTATTCTTCTGGCGTTGACTTCTTAGGCCCTAACTATTCGGTCTGGTGGAAAAACGCCCTAGAGTGAATCCTAGGTTGCTCGGAATGTAGAAATGACCATAACTTTCACACTGGTTGCAATTAGTCCTGTTATACGATGGAAAAACGGTTGTATGTTTATCGTACTTTATGATTCTGGCGATTAATTCTAAGTCCCTAGCTATTCCACCTGGAGGAGCAACGCTCTGTAGTGAAGCCTAGGTTGTCCGGAACGTAGAAATGACCATTACTTTCACACTGCTTGCAATTATTCATTTTATACGATGGAAAATCTGTTGTATTTATCTTGTATTTCATGATTCTGGCGATTAATTCTAAGACCCTAGCTATTCCCTCTGGCGGAGCAACGCCCTAGAGCGAATCCTAGGTTGCCCGGGTCGTAGAAATACCATTACTTTCACACAGGAGGCAATTATTCATTTTATATGATGGAAAGACCGTTGTATTTATTTTGTAGTTTATGCTTCTGGCGATGGCTTCTAAGGCCCTAACTATTCGATCTGGTGGAGCAACGCCTCAGAGTTAAGTCTAGGATGCCCGAAACGTCGATATGATCATTACTTTCGCACTGGTTGCAATTAGTCATGATATACGATGGAAAAACGGTTGCATTTTTATTGTATTTTATGCTTCTGGCGTTGACTTCTAAGGCCGTAGCTATTACATATGGTGGAGCAACGCCCTATAGTGACAGCTAGGTTACCCGGAACGTAGATATGACCAGTACTTTCACACTGGTTGCAGTTATTCCTGTTATACGATGGAAAAACTGTTGCATTTTTATTGCATTTTATGCTTCTGGCGTTGACTTGTAAGGCCCTAACTATTCGATCTGGTGGAGCCACTCCCTAGAGTGAAGCCTAGGCTGCCCGGTACGTGGAAATGACCACCACTTTCAAACTGGTTGCAACTATTCCTTTTACAGGATGTAAAAACTGTTGTATTTTTATTACATTTTATGCGTCGGGCATTGATTTCTAAGGCCCTAGCTATTCCATCGGTTTGAGCAACGCCCTAGGGTGAATCCTAGGTTGCCCGGAAAGTAGAAATGACCATAACTTTCATACTGGTTGCAATTATTCGTTTTATATGATGGAAAAACTGTTGTATTTATATTGTATTTTAAGCTTCTGGCGTTCACTTCTTAGGCCCTAACTATTCGATCTGGTGGAACAACGCCCTAGGGTGAAGCCTAGGTTGCTCGGAACGAAGAAATGACCATATCTTTCACACTGGTTGCTATTATTCGTTTTATACGATGGAAAAACTGTTATATTTATATTGTATTTTATGCTTCTGACGTTGACTTCTTAGGCCCTAACTATTCGATCTGGTGGAACAACGCCCTAGAGTGAAGCCTAGGTTACCCGGAACGTAGAAATGACCAGTACTTTCACAATGTTTGCAACTACTCATTTTATACGATGGAATAACTGTTGAACTTATATTGTATTTTATCCTTCTGGCGTTGAATTCTTAGGCCATAACTATTCGCTCTGGTGGATCAACGCCCAAGAGTGAAGCCTAGGTTGCCCGGAACGTAGAAATGACCATAACTTTCACACTGGTTGCAATTATTCCTGTTCTACGATGGACAAACTGTTGTATTTATATCGTATTTTATGCTTCTGGCGTTGACGTCTAAGGACCTAACTATTCGATCTTGTGGGACAACGCTCTAGGGTGAAGCCTAGGTTGCTCGGAATGTAGGAATGACCATAAATTTCACACTGGTTGCAATTATTCCTGTTATACGATGGAAAAAATGTTGTATTTCAATTGTGTTTTATGCTTTTAGCGATGAATTCTAAGTCCCTATCTATTCGATCTGGTGCAGCAACGCCCTAGAGTGACGCCAAGGTTTCTCGGAACGTAGAAATGACCATTACTTTCACACTGGTTGGAATTATTCGTTTTATGCGATGGAAAAGCTGTTGTATTTATTTCGTATTTTATGCTTCTGGCGTTGACTTCTTAGGACCTAACTATTCGATCTGGTGGAGCAACGCCGTGGAGTGAAACCTAGGTTGTCCGGTACGTAGAAATGACCATTACTTTCACACTGGTTGCAATTATTCCTGTTATACGATGGAAAAACTGTTGTATTTTTATTGCATTTTATGCTTCGGGCATTGACTTTTAAGGCGCTAACTGTTCAATCTGTTGGAGCAACGCCCTAGAATGGGTCCCAGGTTGCCCGGAACGTAGAAATGACCATTACATTCACACTGGTTGCAATTATTCCTGTTATACGATGGACAAACTGTTGTATTTATATCGTATTTTATGCTTTTGGCGTTGACGTCTAAGGACCTAACTATTCGATCTTGTGGAGCAACGCTCTAGAGTGAAGCCTAGGCTGCTCGGAATGTAGGAATGACCATAAATTTCACACTGGTTGCAAGCATTCGTTTTATACGATGGAAAAACTGTTGCATCTCTATCGTATTTTACGCTTCTGGCGTGGACTTCGAAGGCCCTAACTATTCGATCTGGTGGAGCAACGCCCTAGAGTGAAGCCTAGGTTGCCCGGAACGTAGAGATGACCATAACTTTTACACTGGTAGCAATTATTCGTTTTATGCACTGGAAAAACTGTTCTATTTATTTTGCATTTTATGCTTCGGGCGTTGACTTCTAAGGCCCTAACTGATTGATCTGTTGGAGCAACGCCCTAGGGTGAAGTCTAGGTTGCCCGGAAAGTAGAAATGACGTTAACTTTCACACTGGTTGCAATTATTCGTTTTATTCGATGGAAAAACTGTTGTATTTATATTGTATTTTATGCTTCGGGCATTGACTTCTATGGCCCTACCTATTCGATCTGGTGGAGCAACACCCTAGAGTGAATCCTAGGTTGCTCGGAATGTAGAAATGACCATAACATTCACACTGGTTGCAATTATTCGTTTTATACAATGGTAAAAGTGTTGCATCTTTATCGTATTTTATGCTTCTGGCGTTGACTTCTAAGGCCCTAACTATTCGATCTGGTGGAGCGATGCCCTAGACTGAAGACTAGGTTGCCCGGAACGTAGAAATGACCATAACATTCACACTGGTTGCTATTATTCGTTTTATACGATGGAAAAACTGTTATATTTATATTGTATATTATGCCTCTGGCGTTGCCTTCTAAGGCACTAACTATTCGATCTGGTGGAGCAACGCCCTAGAGTGAAGCCGAGGTTGCCCGGAACGTAGAAATGACCATCACTTTCAAACTGGTTACAATTATTCCTGTTATGTGATGGAAAAGCTGTTGTATTTTTATTGCATTTTATGCTTAGGGGCATTGACTTCTAAGGCCCTAACTATTCAATCTGCTGGAGCAACGCCCTAGGGTGTAGCCTAGGTTGCCCGGAAAGTAGAAATGACCATAACTTTCATACTGGTTGCAATTATTCGTTTTATACAATGGAAAAACTGTTCTATTTATTTTGTATTTTATGCTTCAGGCGCTGGCTTCTGAGGCCCTAACAGTTCGATCTGGTGAAACAACGCCCTAGAGTGAAGCCTAGGTTACCCGGAACGTATAAATGACCAGTACTTTCACACTGTTTACAGTTACTCGTGTTATACGATGGAAAAACTGTTGCATGTTTATTGAATTTTAAGCTTCTGGCGTTGACTTCTAAGGCCCTAACTATTCTATCTGGTGGATCAACGCCCTGGCGTGAAGCCTAGGTTGCTCGGAATGTAAAAATGACCATAACATTCACACTGGTTGAAATTATTCGTTTTATACGATGGAAAAACTGTTATATTTATATTCTATATTATGCTTCTGGCGTTGCCTTCTAAGGCACTAACTATTCGATCTGGTGGAGCAACGCCCTAGAGTGAAGCCGAGGTTGCCCGGAAAGTAGAAATGACCATCACTTTCAAACTGGTTGCAATTACTCCTGTTATATGATGGAAAAACTGTTGTATTTTTATTGCATTTTACGCTTCGGGCATTGACTTCTAAGGCCCTAACTATTCAATCGGCTGGAGCAACGCCCTAGGGTGTAGCCTAGGTTGCCCGGAAAGTAGAAATGACCATAACTTTCATACTGGTTGCAATTATTCGTTTTATACAATGGAAAAACTGTTCTATTTATTTTGTATTTTATGCTTCAGGCGTTGGCTTCTGAGGCCCTAACAGTTCGATCTGGTGGAACAACGCCCTAGAGTGAAGACTAGGTTACCCGGAACGTAGAAATGACCAGTACTTTCACACTGTTTGCAGTTACTCCTGTTATACGATGGAAAAACTGTTGCATGTTTATTGAGTTTTATGCTTCTGGCGTTGACTTCTAAGGCCCTAACTATTCTATCTGGTGGATTAACGCCCTAGAGTGAAGCCTAGGTTGCTCGGAATGTAAAAATGACCATAACATTCACACTGGTTGAAATTATTCGTTTTATACGATGGAAAAACTGTTATATTTACATTCTATATTATGCTTCTGGCGTTGCCTTCTAAGGCACTAACTATTCGATCTGGTGGAGCAACGCCCTAGAGTGAAGCCGAGGTTGCCCGGAACGTAGAAATGACCATCACTTTCAAACTGGTTGCAATTACTCCAGTTATATGATGGAAAAACTGTTGTATTTTTATTGCATTTTACGCTTCGGGCATTGACTTCTAAGGCCCTAACTATTCAATCTGCTGGAGCAACGCCCTAGGGTGTAGCCCAGGTTGCCCGGAAAGTAGAAATGACCATAACATTCACACTGGTTGCCATTAATCGTTTTGTACGATGGAAAAGCTGTTGTATTTATATCGTATTTTATGCTTCTGGCGTTGACTTCTAAAGCCGTAGCTATTAGATGTGGAGGAGCAACGCCCTAGAGTGACGCCTAGGTTGACCGGAACGTAGAAATGACCATTACTTTCACACTGTTTGCAATTATTCATTTTATACGATGCAAAAACTGTTGTACTTATATTGTATGTTATGCTTCGGGCGTTGACTTCTAAGGCCCTAGCTATTCGATCTGGTAGAGCAACGCCCTAGTGTGAAACCTAGGTTACCCGGATCGTAGAAATGACCAGTACTTTCAGACTGGTTGCTGATATTCGTTTCATACGATGGAAAAGCTGTTATATTTATTTTGCATTTTATGCTTCGGGCGTTGACTTCTAAGACCCTAGCTATTCCATCTGGTGGAGCAACACCCTAGAGTGCAGCCTAGGTTGCCCGGAACGTAGAAGTGACCATTACTTTCACACTGTTTGCAATTATTCATTTTATACGATGGAAAAGCTGTTGTATTTATATTGTATTTTATGCTCCTGGCGTTGACTTCTAAAGCCGTAGCTATTAGATGTGGTGGAGCAACGCCCTAGAGTGAAATCTAGGTTGACCGGAACGTAGAAATGACGATTACTTTCACAATGTCTGCAATTATTCATTTTATACAATGGAAAAACTTTTGTACTTATATTGTATTTTATGCTTCGGGCGTTGACTTCTAAGGCCCTAGCTATTCGTTCTGGTGGAGCAACGCCCTAGTGTGAAACCTAGGTTACCCGGAACATAGAAATGACCAGTACTTCCACACTGTTTGCAAATATACATTATACACGATGGAAAAGCTGTTGTACTTATATTGTAATTTATGCTTCTGGCGTTGACTTCTTAGGCCGTAACTATTTGATCTGGTGGAGCAACGTCCTAGAGTGAAGCCTAGGTTGACCGGAACGTAGAAATGACCATAACTTTCACACTGGCTACCATTATTCGTTTTATACGATGGAAAAGCTGTTGTATTTATATTGTATTTTATGCTGCTGGTGTTCACTTCTTAGGCCCTAACTATTCGATCTGGTGGAACAACGCCCTGGGGTGAAGCCTAGGTTTCCCGAAACGTAGAAATGACCATAACTTTCACACTGGTTGCTATTATTCGTTTTATACGATGGAAAAAAAGGTTATATGTATATTGTATTTTATGCTTCTGGCGTTGATTTCTTTGGCCCAACTATTGAATCTGGTGGAACAACACCCTAGAGTGAGGCCTAGGTTGCCCGGAACGTAGAAATGACCATCACTTCCATACGGGTAGCAACTATTCGTTTTATACGATGGAAAAACTGTTGTATTTATATTGTATTTTATGCTTCTGGCGTTGACTTCTAAGGCACTAACTATTCGACCTGGTGGAGCAACGCCCTAGAGTGAAGCCTAGATTACCCGGAACTTAGTAATGACCAGTACTATCACACTGTTTGCAGTTATTCCTGTTATACGATGGAAAGCTGTTGCATCTTTATCGTATTGTATGCTTCTGGCGTTGACTTTTAAGGCCCTAACTATTCGATCTGGTGGAGCAAGGCCCTATACTGAAGCCTAGGCTGCCCGGAACGTAGTAATGACTATAACATTCACACTGGTTGCCATTAATCGTTTTCTACGATGGAAAAGCTGTTGTATTTATATCGTATTTTATGCTTCTGGCATTGACTTCTAAAGCCGTAGCTATTAGATGTGGTGGAGCAACGCCATAGAGTGACACCTAGGTTGACCGGAACGTAGAAATGACCATTACTTTCACGCCGTTTGCAATTATTCATTTTATACGATGCAAAAACTGTTGTACTTATATTGTATTTTATGCTTCGGGCGTTGACTACTAAGGCCCTAGCTATTCGATCTGGTGGAGCAACGCCCGACAGTGAAGCCTATGTTGCCCGGAACGTAGATATGACCATAACCTTCACACAGGTTGCAATTATTCGTTTTATACAGTGTAAAGGCTGTTGTATTTATTTTGTATTTTATTATTCTGGTGTTGACTTCATAGGCCCTAACTATTCGATCTGGTGGAACAACGCCGTAGAGTGAAGCCTAGGTTGCCCGGAACGTAGAAATGACCATTACTTTCACACTGTTTGCAATTATTCCTTTTATACGATGGAAAAGCTGTTGTATTTATATCGTATTTTATGCTTCTGGCGTTGACTTCTAAGGATCTAACTATTCGATCTGGTGGAGCATCGCCCTAGAGTGAAGCCTAGGTTGCTCGCAATGTAGAAATGACCATAACTTTCACACTGATTGCAATTATTCGTTTTATACGATGGAGAAACTGTTGCATCTTTATCGTATTTTATGCTTCTGGCATTGACTTCTTAGGCCGTAACTATTCGATCTGGTGGAGCAACGCCCTGGAGTGAAACCTGGGTTGCCCGGAACGTAGAAATGACCACTACTATCACACTGGTTGCAAATTATTCCTGCTATACGAAGGAAAAACTGTTGTATTTATATTGCATTTTATGCTTCTGGCGTTCACTTCTTAGGCCCTAACTATTCGATCTGGTGGAACAACGGGGTAGGGTGAAGCCTAGGTTGCCCGGAACGTAGAAATGACCATAACTTTCACACTGGTTGCAATTATTTGTTTTATACGATGGAAAAGCTGTTGTATTTATATCGTATTTTATGCTTCTGGCGTTGACTTCTTAGGCCCGAACTATTCCACCTGGTGGAACAACGTCCTAGAGTAAAGCCCAGGTTGAGCGGAACGTAGAAATGACCATAACTTTCACACTGGTAGCAATTATTCGTTTTATACAATGGAAAAACTGTTCTATTTATATTGTACTTTATGCTTCTGGCGTTAACTTCTGAGGCCCTAACTATTCGATCTTGTGGAACAACGCCCTAGAGTGAAGCCTAGGTTGCCTGGAACGTAGAAATGACCATCACTTTCACACAGGTTGCAATTATTCCTGTTATAGGATGGAAAGACTGTTGCATTTTTATTGTATCTTATTCTTCTGGTGTTGACTTCTTAGGCCCTAACTATTCGATCTGGTGGAACAACGCCGTAGTGTGAAGCCTAGGTTGCCCGGAACGTAGAAATGACCATTACTTTCACACTGTTTGCAATTATTCCTTTTATACGATGGAACAGCTGCTGTATTTATGTCGTATTTTATGCTTCTGGCGTTGACTTCTAAGGACCTAACTATTCGATCTGGTGGAGCAACGCCCAGGAGTGAAGCCTAGGTTGCACGGAATGTAGTAATGACCATAACTTTCACACTGATTGCAATTATTCGTTTTATACGATGGAAAAACTGTTGCATCTTTATCGTATTTCATGCTTCTGGCGTTGACTTCTTAGGCCGTAACTATTCGATCTGGTGGAGCAACGACCTGGAGTGAAACCTGGGTTGCCCGGAACGTAGAAATGACCACTACTATCACACTGGTTGAGAATTATTCCTGCTATACAATGGAAAAACTGTTGTATTTTTACTGCATTTTATGCTTCTGGCGTTCACTTCTTAGGCCCTAACTATTCGATATGGTGGAACAACGCCCTAGGGTGAATCCTAGGTTGCCCGGAACGTAGAAATGACCATAGCTTTTACACTCGTAGCAATTATTCGTTTTATACAATGGAAAAACCGTTCTATTTATTGTGTATTTTATGCTTCGGGTGTTGACTTCTAAGGCCCTAACTATTCAATCTGTTGGAGCAATGCCCTAGGGTGAAGCCTAGGTTGCTCGGAAAGTAGAAATGACCATAAGTTTCATACTGGTTGCAATTATTCGTTCTATACGATGGAAGATCTGTTGTATTTATATTGTATTTTATGCTTCTGGCGTTGACTTCTAAGGCCCTAATTATTCGATCTGGTGGAGCAATGCCTCAGAGTTAAATCTAGGATGCCCGAAACACCGAAATGATCATTACTTTCACGCTTGTTGCAATTATTCCTGTTATACGATGAAAAGACTGTTGTATTTTTATTGTCTTTTATGCTTCAGGCGTGGACTTCTGAGGCCGTAGCTATTCGATGTGGTGGAAGAACGCCATACAGTGAAGCCTAGGTTGCCCGGAACGTAGAAATGACCACTACTTTCACACTGTTTGCAATTATTCATTTAATACGATGGAAATGCTGTTGTATTTATATCGTATTTTATGCTTCGGGCGTTGACTTCTTAGGCCCTAACATCTCGATCTGGTGGAGCAAAGCCCGGCAGTGAAGCCTAGTTTGCCCGGAACGTAGAAATGACCATAACTTTCACACTGGTTGCAATTATTCGTTTTATACAATGGTAAAACTGTTGCATCTTTATCGTATTTTATGCTTCTGGCGTTGACTTCTAAGGCCCTAACTATTCGATCTGGTGGAGCAAGGCCCTAGACTGAAGCCTAGGTTGCCCGGAACGTAGAAATGACCATAACATTCACACTGGTTGCCATTAATCGTTTTCTACGATGGAAAAGCTGTTGTATTTATATCGTATTTTATGCTTCTGGCGTTGAATTCTAAAGCCGTAGCTATTAGATGTGGAGGAGCAACGCCCTAGTGTGAAACCTAGGTTACCCGGAAAGTAGAAATGACCAGTACTTTCAGACTGGTTGCTGTTATTCGTTTCATACGATGGAAAAGCTGTTATATTTATTTTGCATTTTATGCTTCGGGCGTTGACTTCTAAGGCCCTAGCTATTCCATCTGGTGGAGCAACACCCTAGAGTGCAGCCTAGGTTGCCCGGAACGTAGAAGTGACCATTACTTTCACACTGTTTGCAATTATTCATTTTATACGATGGAAAAGCTGTTGTATTTATATTGTATTTTATGCTCCTGGCGTTGACTTCTAAATCTGTAGCTATTAGATGTGGTGGAGCAACGCCCTAGAGTGACATCTAGGTTGACCGGAACGTAGAAATGACCATTACTTTCACAATGTCTGCAATTATTCATTTTATACAATGGAAAAACTTTTGTTTTTATATTGTATTTTATCCTTCTGGCGTAGAATTCTAAGTCCCTAGCTATTCGGTCTGGTGGAGCAACGCCCTAGTGTGAAACCTAGGTTACCCGGAACGTAGAAATGACCAGTACTTTAAGACTGGTTGCAGTTATTCGTTTTATACAATGGAAAAACTGTTCTATTTATATTGCATTTTATGCTTCTGGCGTTGACTTCTATGGCCCTACCTATTCGATCTGGTGGAGCAACGCCCTAGAGTGCAGCCTAGGTAGCCCGGAACGTAGAAATGACCATCACTTTCACAATGAATGCTATTATTCGTTTTATACGATGGAAGAACTGTTATATTTATATTGTATATTATGCTTCTTGCGTTGCCTTCTAAGGCACTAACTATTCGATCTGGTGGAGCAACGCCCTAGAGTGAAGCCGAGATTGCCCGGAACGTAGAAATGACCATCACTTTCGAACTGGTTGCAATTATTCCTGTTATATGATGGAAAAACTGTTGTATTTTTATTGCATTTTACGCTTCGGGCATTGACTTCTAAGGCCCTAACTATTCAATCGGCTGGAGCAACGCCCTAGGGTGTAGCCTAGGTTGCCCGGAAAGTAGAAATGACCATAACTTTCATACTGGTTGCAATTATTCGTTTTATACAATGGAAAAACTGTTCTATTTATTTTGTATTTTATGCTTCAGGCGTTGGCTTCTGAGGCCCTAACAGTTCGATCTGGTGGAACAACGCCCTAGAGTGAAGACTAGGTTACCCGGAACGTAGAAATGACCAGTACTTTCACACTGTTTGCAGTTACTCCTGTTATACGATGGAAAAACTGTTGCATGTTTATTGAGTTTTATGCTTCTGGCGTTGACTTCTAAGGCCCTAACTATTCTATCTGGTGGATTAACGCCCTAGAGTGAAGCCTAGGTTGCTCGGAATGTAAAAATGACCATAACATTCACACTGGTTGAAATTATTCGTTTTATACGATGGAAAAACTGTTATATTTATATTCTATATTATGCTTCTGGCGTTGCCTTCTAAGGCACTAACTATTCGATCTGGTGGAGCAACGCCCTAGAGTGAAGCCGAGGTTGCCCGGAACGTAGAAATGACCATCACTTTCAAACTGGTTGCAATTACTCCAGTTATATGATGGAAAAACTGTTGTATTTTTATTGCATTTTACGCTTCGGGCATTGACTTCTAAGGCCCTAACTATTCAATCTGCTGGAGCAACGCCCTAGGGTGTAGCCCAGGTTGCCCGGAAAGTAGAAATGACCATAACATTCACACTGGTTGCCATTAATCGTTTTGTACGATGGAAAAGCTGTTGTATTTATATCGTATTTTATGCTTCTGGCGTTGACTTCTAATGCCGTAGCTATTAGATGTGGAGGAGCAACGCCCTAGAGTGACGCCTAGGTTGACCGGAACGTAGAAATGACCATTACTTTCACACTGTTTGCAATTATTCATTTTATACGATGCAAAAACTGTTGTACTTATATTGTATGTTATGCTTCGGGCGTTGACTTCTAAGGCCCTAGCTATTCGATCTGGTAGAGCAACGCCCTAGTGTGAAACCTAGGTTACCCGGATCGTAGAAATGACCAGTACTTTCAGACTGGTTGCTGATATTCGTTTCATACGATGGAAAAGCTGTTATATTTATTTTGCATTTTATGCTTCGGGCGTTGACTTCTAAGACCCTAGCTATTCCATCTGGTGGAGCAACACCCTAGAGTGCAGCCTAGGTTGCCCGGAACGTAGAAGTGACCATTACTTTCACACTGTTTGCAATTATTCATTTTATACGATGGAAAAGCTGTTGTATTTATATTGTATTTTATGCTCCTGGCGTTGACTTCTAAAGCCGTAGCTATTAGATGTGGTGGAGCAACGCCCTAGAGTGAAATCTAGGTTGACCGGAACGTAGAAATGACGATTACTTTCACAATGTCTGCAATTATTCATTTTATACAATGGAAAAACTTTTGTACTTATATTGTATTTTATGCTTCGGGCGTTGACTTCTAAGGCCCTAGCTATTCGTTCTGGTGGAGCAACGCCCTAGTGTGAAACCTAGGTTACCCGGAACATAGAAATGACCAGTACTTCCACACTGTTTGCAAATATACATTATACACGATGGAAAAGCTGTTGTACTTATATTGTAATTTATGCTGCTGGCGTTGACTTCACAGGCCCTAACTATTCGATCTGGTGGAGCAACGTCCTAGAGTGAAGCCTAGGTTGACCGGAACGTAGAAATGACCATAACTTTCACACTGGTTACCATTATTCGTTTTATACGATGGAAAAGCTGTTGTATTTATATTGTATTTTATGCTGCTGGTGTTCACTTCTTAGGCCCTAACTATTCGATCTGGTGGAACAACGCCCTGGGGTGAAGCCTAGGTTTCCCGAAACGTAGAAATGACCATAACTTTCACACTGGTTGCTATTATTCGTTTTATACGATGGAAAAAAAGGTTATATGTATATTGTATTTTATGCTTCTGGCGTTGATTTCTTTGGCCCAACTATTGAATCTGGTGGAACAACACCCTAGAGTGAGGCCTAGGTTGCCCGGAACGTAGAAATGACCATCACTTCCATACGGGTAGCAACTATTCGTTTTATACGATGGAAAAACTGTTGTATTTATATTGTATTTTATGCTTCTGGCGTTGACTTCTAAGGCACTAACTATTCGACCTGGTGGAGCAACGCCCTAGAGTGAAGCCTAGATTACCCGGAACTTAGTAATGACCAGTACTATCACACTGTTTGCAGTTATTCCTGTTATACGATGGAAAGCTGTTGCATCTTTATCGTATTGTATGCTTCTGGCGTTGACTTTTAAGGCCCTAACTATTCGATCTGGTGGAGCAAGGCCCTATACTGAAGCCTAGGCTGCCCGGAACGTAGTAATGACTATAACATTCACACTGGTTGCCATTAATCGTTTTCTACGATGGAAAAGCTGTTGTATTTATATCGTATTTTATGCTTCTGGCATTGACTTCTAAAGCCGTAGCTATTAGATGTGGTGGAGCAACGCCATAGAGTGACACCTAGGTTGACCGGAACGTAGAAATGACCATTACTTTCACGCCGTTTGCAATTATTCATTTTATACGATGCAAAAACTGTTGTACTTATATTGTATTTTATGCTTCGGGCGTTGACTACTAAGGCCCTAGCTATTCGATCTGGTGGAGCAACGCCCGACAGTGAAGCCTATGTTGCCCGGAACGTAGATATGACCATAACCTTCACACAGGTTGCAATTATTCGTTTTATACAGTGTAAAGGCTGTTGTATTTATTTTGTATTTTATTATTCTGGTGTTGACTTCATAGGCCCTAACTATTCGATCTGGTGGAACAACGCCGTAGAGTGAAGCCTAGGTTGCCCGGAACGTAGAAATGACCATTACTTTCACACTGTTTGCAATTATTCCTTTTATACGATGGAAAAGCTGTTGTATTTATATCGTATTTTATGCTTCTGGCGTTGACTTCTAAGGATCTAACTATTCGATCTGGTGGAGCATCGCCCTAGAGTGAAGCCTAGGTTGCTCGCAATGTAGAAATGACCATAACTTTCACACTGATTGCAATTATTCGTTTTATACGATGGAGAAACTGTTGCATCTTTATCGTATTTTATGCTTCTGGCATTGACTTCTTAGGCCGTAACTATTCGATCTGGTGGAGCAACGCCCTGGAGTGAAACCTGGGTTGCCCGGAACGTAGAAATGACCACTACTATCACACTGGTTGCAAATTATTCCTGCTATACGAAGGAAAAACTGTTGTATTTATATTGCATTTTATGCTTCTGGCGTTCACTTCTTAGGCCCTAACTATTCGATCTGGTGGAACAACGGGGTAGGGTGAAGCCTAGGTTGCCCGGAACGTAGAAATGACCATAACTTTCACACTGGTTGCAATTATTTGTTTTATACGATGGAAAAGCTGTTGTATTTATATCGTATTTTATGCTTCTGGCGTTGACTTCTTAGGCCCGAACTATTCCACCTGGTGGAACAACGTCCTAGAGTAAAGCCCAGGTTGAGCGGAACGTAGAAATGACCATAACTTTCACACTGGTAGCAATTATTCGTTTTATACAATGGAAAAACTGTTCTATTTATATTGTACTTTATGCTTCTGGCGTTAACTTCTGAGGCCCTAACTATTCGATCTTGTGGAACAACGCCCTAGAGTGAAGCCTAGGTTGCCTGGAACGTAGAAATGACCATCACTTTCACACAGGTTGCAATTATTCCTGTTATAGGATGGAAAGACTGTTGCATTTTTATTGTATCTTATTCTTCTGGTGTTGACTTCTTAGGCCCTAACTATTCGATCTGGTGGAACAACGCCGTAGTGTGAAGCCTAGGTTGCCCGGAACGTAGAAATGACCATTACTTTCACACTGTTTGCAATTATTCCTTTTATACGATGGAACAGCTGCTGTATTTATGTCGTATTTTATGCTTCTGGCGTTGACTTCTAAGGACCTAACTATTCGATCTGGTGGAGCAACGCCCAGGAGTGAAGCCTAGGTTGCACGGAATGTAGTAATGACCATAACTTTCACACTGATTGCAATTATTCGTTTTATACGATGGAAAAACTGTTGCATCTTTATCGTATTTCATGCTTCTGGCGTTGACTTCTTAGGCCGTAACTATTCGATCTGGTGGAGCAACGACCTGGAGTGAAACCTGGGTTGCCCGGAACGTAGAAATGACCACTACTATCACACTGGTTGAGAATTATTCCTGCTATACAATGGAAAAACTGTTGTATTTTTACTGCATTTTATGCTTCTGGCGTTCACTTCTTAGGCCCTAACTATTCGATATGGTGGAACAACGCCCTAGGGTGAATCCTAGGTTGCCCGGAACGTAGAAATGACCATAGCTTTTACACTCGTAGCAATTATTCGTTTTATACAATGGAAAAACCGTTCTATTTATTGTGTATTTTATGCTTCGGGTGTTGACTTCTAAGGCCCTAACTATTCAATCTGTTGGAGCAATGCCCTAGGGTGAAGCCTAGGTTGCTCGGAAAGTAGAAATGACCATAAGTTTCATACTGGTTGCAATTATTCGTTCTATACGATGGAAGATCTGTTGTATTTATATTGTATTTTATGCTTCTGGCGTTGACTTCTAAGGCCCTAATTATTCGATCTGGTGGAGCAATGCCTCAGAGTTAAATCTAGGATGCCCGAAACACCGAAATGATCATTACTTTCACGCTTGTTGCAATTATTCCTGTTATACGATGAAAAGACTGTTGTATTTTTATTGTCTTTTATGCTTCAGGCGTGGACTTCTGAGGCCGTAGCTATTCGATGTGGTGGAAGAACGCCATACAGTGAAGCCTAGGTTGCCCGGAACGTAGAAATGACCACTACTTTCACACTGTTTGCAATTATTCATTTAATACGATGGAAATGCTGTTGTATTTATATCGTATTTTATGCTTCGGGCGTTGACTTCTTAGGCCCTAACATCTCGATCTGGTGGAGCAAAGCCCGGCAGTGAAGCCTAGTTTGCCCGGAACGTAGAAATGACCATAACTTTCACACTGGTTGCAATTATTCGTTTTATACAATGGTAAAACTGTTGCATCTTTATCGTATTTTATGCTTCTGGCGTTGACTTCTAAGGCCCTAACTATTCGATCTGGTGGAGCAAGGCCCTAGACTGAAGCCTAGGTTGCCCGGAACGTAGAAATGACCATAACATTCACACTGGTTGCCATTAATCGTTTTCTACGATGGAAAAGCTGTTGTATTTATATCGTATTTTATGCTTCTGGCGTTGAATTCTAAAGCCGTAGCTATTAGATGTGGAGGAGCAACGCCCTAGTGTGAAACCTAGGTTACCCGGAAAGTAGAAATGACCAGTACTTTCAGACTGGTTGCTGTTATTCGTTTCATACGATGGAAAAGCTGTTATATTTATTTTGCATTTTATGCTTCGGGCGTTGACTTCTAAGGCCCTAGCTATTCCATCTGGTGGAGCAACACCCTAGAGTGCAGCCTAGGTTGCCCGGAACGTAGAAGTGACCATTACTTTCACACTGTTTGCAATTATTCATTTTATACGATGGAAAAGCTGTTGTATTTATATTGTATTTTATGCTCCTGGCGTTGACTTCTAAATCTGTAGCTATTAGATGTGGTGGAGCAACGCCCTAGAGTGACATCTAGGTTGACCGGAACGTAGAAATGACCATTACTTTCACAATGTCTGCAATTATTCATTTTATACAATGGAAAAACTTTTGTTTTTATATTGTATTTTATCCTTCTGGCGTAGAATTCTAAGTCCCTAGCTATTCGGTCTGGTGGAGCAACGCCCTAGTGTGAAACCTAGGTTACCCGGAACGTAGAAATGACCAGTACTTTAAGACTGGTTGCAGTTATTCGTTTTATACAATGGAAAAACTGTTCTATTTATTTTGCATTTTATGCTTCTGGCGTTGACTTCTATGGCCCTACCTATTCGATCTGGTGGAGCAACGCCCTAGAGTGCAGCCTAGGTAGCCCGGAACGTAGAAATGACCATCACTTTCACAATGAATGCTATTATTCGTTTTATACGATGGAAGAACTGTTATATTTATATTGTATATTATGCTTCTTGCGTTGCCTTCTAAGGCACTAACTATTCGATCTGGTGGAGCAACGCCCTAGAGTGAAGCCGAGATTGCCCGGAACGTAGAAATGACCATCACTTTCGAACTGGTTGCAATTATTCCTGTTATATGATGGAAAAACTGTTGTATTTTTATCGCATTTTATGCCTCGGGCATTGACTTCTAAGGCCCTAACTATTCAATCTGCTGGAGCAACGCCCTAGGGTGTAGCCTAGGTTGCCCGGAAAGTAGAAATGACCATAACTTTCATACTGTCTGCAATTACTCGTTTTATATGATGGAAAAACTGTTCTATTTATTTTGCATTTTATGCTTCGGGCGTTGACTTCTAAGGCCCTAGCTGTTCCATCTGGTGGAGCAACACCCTAGCGAGAAGCCTAGGTTGCACGGAACGTAGAAATGATCATTACTTCCACACTGTTTGCAAATATACATTATACACGATGGAAAAGCTGTTGTACTTATATTGTAATTTATGCTTCTGGCGTTGACTTCTTAGGCCGTAACTATTTGATCTGGTGGAGCACCGCCCTAGAGTGAAGCCTAGGTTGCCCGGAACGAAGAACATACCATTACCTTCACACTGGTTGCTATTATTCCTGTTATACGATGGAAAAACTGTTGCACCTTTATTGTATTTTGTGCTTCTGGCGTTAACTTCACAGGCCCTAACTACTCGATCTGGCGGAGCAACGTCCTAGAGTGAAGCCTAGGTTGACCGGAACGTAGAAATGACCATAACTTTCACACTGGTTACCATTATTCCTTTTATACGATGGAAGAGCTGTTGTATTTATATTGTATTTTATGCTGCTGGTGTTCACTTCTTAGGCCCTAACTATTCGATCTGGTGGAACAACGCCGTAGAGTGAAGCCTTGGTTGCACGGAATGTAGAAATGACCATAACTTTCACACTGATTGCAATTATTCGTTTTATACGATGGAAAAACTGTTGCATCTTTATCGTATTTCATGCTTCTGGCGTTGACTTCTTAGGCCGTAACTATTCGATCTGGTGGAGCAACAACCTGGAGTGAAACCTGGGTTGCCCGGAACGTAGAAATGACCACTACTATCACACTGGTTGCAAATTATTCCTGCTATACGAAGGAAAAACTGTTGTATTTTTATTGTATTTTATGCTTCTGGCGTTCACTTCTTAGGGCCTAACTATTCGATCTGGTGGAACAACGCCCTAGGGTGAATCATAGGTTGCCCGGAACGTAGAAATGACCATAGCTTTTACACTCGTAGCAATTATTCGTTTTATACAATGGAAAAACCGTTCTATTTATTTTGTGTTTTATGCTTCGGGCGTCGACTTCTAAGGCCCTAACTATTCAATCTGTTGGAGCAATGCCCTAGGGTGAAGCCTAGGTTGCTCGGAAAGTAGAAATGACCATAAGTTTCATACTGGTTGCAATTATTCGTTTTATACGATGGAAGAACTGTTGTATTTATATTGTATTTTATGCTTCTGGCGTTGACTTCTAAGGCCCAAAATATTCGATCTGGTGGAGCAATGCCTCAGAGTTATATCTAGGATGCCCGAAACACCGAAATGATCATTACTTTCACGCTTGTTGCAATTATTCCTGTTATACGATGAAAAGACTGTTGTATTTATATTGTATTTTATGCTTCAGGCGTAGACTTCTGAGGCCGTAGCTATTCGATGTGGTGGAAGAACGCCATACAGTGAAGCCTAGGTTGCCCGGAACGTAGAAATGACCACTACTTTCACACTGTTTGCAATTATTCATTTAATACGATGGAAATGCTGTTGTATTTATATCGTATTTTATGCTTCTGGCGGTGACTTCTTAGGCCGTAACTATTTGATCTGGTGGAGCACCGCCCTAGAGTGAAGCCTAGGTTGCCCGGAACGAAGAACATACCATTACCTTCACCCTGGTTGCTATTATTCCTGTTATACGATGGAAAAACTGTTGCACCTTTATTGTATTTTGTGCTTCTGGCGTTGACTTCACAGGCCCTCACTACTCGATCTGGCGGAGCAACGTCCTGGAGTGAAGCCTAGGCTGACCGGAACGTAGAAATGACCATAACTTTCACACTGGTTACCATTATTCCTTTTATACGATGGAAAAGCTGTTGTATTTATATTGTATTTTATGCTGCTGGTGTTCACTTCTTAGGCCCTAACTATTCGATCTGGTGGAACAACGCTCTGGGGTGAAGCCTAGGTTGCCCGAAACGTAGAAATGACCATAGCTTTCACACTGGTTGCTATTATTCGTTTTATACGATGGAAAAACTGTTCTATTTATTTTGTATTTTATGCTTCGGGCGTTGACTTCTAAGGCCCCAACTGTTTGATCTGGTGGAGCTACGCCCTAGAGTGAAGCCTAGGTTGCCCGGAACGTAGAAATGATCATTACTTTCGCACTGTTTGCAATCAGTCATGCTATACGATGGAAAAACTATTGCATTATTATTGTATTTTATGCTTCTGGCGTTGACTTCTATGGCCCTACCTATTCGATCTGGTGGAGCAACGCCCTAGAGTGCAGCCTAGGTAGCCCGGAACGTAGAAATGACCATCACTTTCACAATGAATGCTATTATTCGTTTTATACGATGGAAGAACTGTTATATTTATATTGTATATTATGCTTCTTGCGTTGCCTTCTAAGGCACTAACTATTCGATCTGGTGGAGCAACGCCCTAGAGTGAAGCCGAGATTGCCCGGAACGTAGAAATGACCATCAATTTCGAACTGGTTGCAATTATTCCTGTTATATGATGGAAAAACTGTTGTATTTTTATCGCATTTTATGCCTCGGGCATTGACTTCTAAGGCCCTAACTATTCAATCTGCTGGAGCAACGCCCTAGGGTGCAGCCTAGGTTGCCCGGAAAGTAGAAATGACCATAACTTTCATACTGGTTGCAATTACTCGTTTTATATGATGGAAAAACTGTTGTATTTATATTGTATTTTATGCTTCTGGCGTTCACTTCTTAGGCCCTAACTATTCGATCTGGTGGAACAACGCCCTAGGGTGAAGCCTAGGTTGCCCGGAACGTAGAAATGACCAGAACTTTCACACTGGTTGCTATTATTCGTTTTATACGATGGAAAAACTGTTATATTTATATTGTATTTTATGCTTCTGGCGCTGATTTCTTTGGCCCAACTATTCAATCTGGTGGAACAACACCCTAGCGAGAAGCCTAGGTTGCACGGAACGTAGAAATGACAATTACTTCCACACTGTTTGCAAATATACATTATACACGATGGAAAAGCTGTTGTACTTATATTGTAATTTATCCTTCTGGCGTTGAATTCTAAGTCCCTAGCTATTCGATCTGGTGGAGCAACGCCCTAGTGTGAAACCTAGGTTACCCGGAACGTAGAAATAACCAGTACTTTAAGACTGGTTGCAGTTATTCGTTTTATACAATGGAAAAACTGTTCTATTTATTTTGCATTTTATGCTTCGGGCGTTGACTTCTAAGGCCCTAGCTATTCCATCTGGTGGAGCAACACCCTAGCGAGAAGCCTAGGTTGCACGGAACGTAGAAATGACCATTACTTCCACACTGTTTGCAAATATACATTATACACGATGGAAAAGCTGTTGTACTTATATTGTAATTTATGCTTCTGGCGTTGACTTCTTAGGCCGTAACTATTTGATCTGGTGGAGCACCGCCCTAGAGTGAAGCCTAGGTTGCCCGGAACGTAGAACATACCATTACCTTCACACTGGTTGCTATTATTCCTGTTATACGATGGAAAAACTGTTGCACCTTTATTGTATTTTGTGCTTCTGGCGTTGACTTCACAGGCCCTAACTATTCGATCTGGTGGAGCAACGTCCTAGAGTGAAGCCCATGTTGCCCGGAACGTAGATATGACCATAACCTTCACACAGGTTGCAATTATTCGTTTTATACAGTGTAAAGGCTGTTGTATTTATATCGTATTTTATGCTTCTGTCCTTCACTTCTTAGGCCCTAACTATTCGATTTGGTGGAGCACCGCCCTAGAGTGAAGCCTAGGTTGCCCGGAACGTAGAAATGACCATAACTTTCACACTGGTTGCTATTATTCGTTTTATACGATGGAAAAACTGTTATATTTATATTGTATTTTATGCTTCTGGCGTTGACTTCTGAGGCCGTTGCTATTCGATGTGGTGGAAGAACGCCATAGAGTGAAGCCTAGGTAGCCCGGAACGTAGAAATGTCCATATCTTTCACACTGTTTGCAATTATTCATTTTATACGATGGCAAAGCTGTTGTATTTATATTGTATTTTATGCTTCTGGCGTTGAGTTCTTAGGCCCTAACTATTCGATCTGGTGGAGCAATGCCTCAGAGTTAAGTCTAGGATGCCCAAAACGCCGAAATGATCATTACTTTCACGCTTGTTGCAATTATTCCTGTTATACGATGAAAAGACTGTGGTATTTTTATTGTATTTTATACTTCAGGCGTTGACTTCTGAGGCCGTAGCTGTTCGATCTTGTGGAACAACGCCCTGGAGTGAAGCCTAGGTTGCCTGAAACGTAGAAATGACCATCACTTTCACACGGGTTGCAATTATTCCTGTTATAGGATGGAAAGACTGTTGCATTTTTATTGTATTTTATTCTTCTGGTGTTGACTTCTTAGGCCCTAACTATTCGATCTGGTGGAACAACGCCGTAGAGTGAAGCCGAGATTGCCCGGAACGTAGAAATGACCATCACTTTCGAACTGGTTGCAATTATTCCTGTTATATGATGGAAAAACTGTTGTATTTTTATGGCATTTTATGCCTCGGGCATTGACTTCTAAGGCCCTAACTATTCAATTTGCTGGAGCAACGCCCTAGGGTGTAGCCTAGGTTGCCGGGAAAGTAGAAATGACCATAACTTACACACTGATTGCAATTATTCGTTTTATACGATGGAAAAACTGTTGCATCTTTATCGTATTTCATGCTTCTGGCGTTGACTTCTTAGGCCGTAACTATTCGATCTGGTGGAGCAACGACCTGGAGTGAAACCTGGGTTGCCCGGAACGTAGAAATGACCACTACTATCACACTGGTTGCAAATTATTCCTGCTATACGAAGGAAAAACTGTTGTATTTTTATTGCATTTTATGCTTCTGGCGTTCACTTCTTAGGGCCTAACTATTCGATCTGGTGGAACAACGCCCTAGGGTGAATCATAGGTTGCCCGGAACGTAGAAATGACCATAGCTTTTACACTCGTAGCAATTATTCGTTTTATACAATGGAAAAACCGTTCTATTTATTTTGTATTTTATGCTTCGGGCGTCGACTTCTAAGGCCCTAACTATTCAATCTGTTGGAGCAATGCCCTAGGGTGAAGCCTAGGTTGCTCGGAAAGTAGAAATGACCATAAGTTTCATACTGGTTGCAATTATTCGTTTTATACGATGGAAGAACTGTTGTATTTATATTGTATTTTATGCTTCTGGCGTTGACTTCTAAGGCCCAAATTATTCGATCTGGTGGAGCAATTCCTCAGAGTTATATCTAGGATGCCCGAAACACCGAAATGATCATTACTTTCACGCTTGTTGCAATTATTCCTGTTATACGATGAAAAGACTGTTGTATTTATATTGTATTTTATGCTTCAGGCGTAGACTTCTGAGGCCGTAGCTATTCGATGTGGTGGAAGAACGCCATACAGTGAAGCCTAGGTTGCCCGGAACGTAGAAATGACCACTACTTTCACACTGTTTGCTATTATTCATTTCATACGATGGAAATGCTGTTGTATTTATATCGTATTTTATGCTTCGGGCGTTGACTTCTTAGGCCCTAACATCTCGACCTGGTGGAGCAAAGCCCGGCAGTGAAGCCTAGTTTGCCCGGAACGTAGATATGACCATGACCTTCACACAGGTTGCAATTATTCATTTAATACGATGGAAATGCTGTTGTATTTATATCGTATTTTATGCCTCGGGCGTTGACTTCTTAGGCCCTACCTATACGATCTGGTGGAGCAACGCCCTAGAGTGCAGCCTAGGTATCCCGGAACGTAGAAATGACCATCACTTTCACAATGAATGCTATTATTCGTTTTATACGATCGAAGAACTGTTATATTTATATTGTATATTATGCTTCTTGCGTTGCCTTCTAAGGCACTAACTATTCGATCTGGTGGAGCAACGCCCTAGAGTGAAGCCGAGATTGCCCGGAACGTAGAAATGACCATCACTTTCGAACTGGTTGCAATTATTCCTGTTATATGATGGAAAAACTGTTGTATTTTTATGGCATTTTATGCCTCGGGCATTGACTTCTAAGGCCCTAACTATTCAATTTGCTGGAGCAACGCCCTAGGGTGTAGCCTAGGTTGCCGGGAAAGTAGAAATGACCATAACTTTCATACTGGTTGCAATTACTCGTTTTATATGATGGAAAAACTGTTGTATTTATATTGTATTTTATGCTTCTGGCGTTCACTTCTTAGGCCATAACTATCCGATCTGGTGGAACAACGCCCTAGGGTGACGCCTAGGTTGCCCGGTACGTAGAAATGACCAGGACTTTCATACTGGTTGCAATTATTCGTTTTATATGATGGAAAAACTGTTATACTTATATTGTATTTTATGCTTCTGGCGTTGATTTCTTTGGCCCAACTATTCAATCTGGTGGAACAACACCCTAGCGAGAAGCCTAGGTTGCACGGAACGTAGAAATGACCATTACTTCCACACTGTTTGCAAATATACATTATACACGATGGAAAAGCTGTTGTACTTATATTGTAATTTATGCTTCTGGCGTTGACTTCTTAGGCCGTAACTATTTGATCTGGTGGAGCACCGCCCTAGAGTGAAGCCTAGGTTGCCCGGAACGTAGAACATACCATTACCTTCACACTGGTTGCTATTATTCCTGTTATACGATGGAAAAACTGTTGCACCTTTATTGTATTTTGTGCTTCTGGCGTTGACTTCACAGGCCCTAACTATTCGATCTGGTGGAGCAACGTCCTAGAGTGAAGCCCATGTTGCCCGGAACGTAGATATGACCATAACCTTCACACAGGTTGCAATTATTCGTTTTATACAGTGTAAAGGCTGTTGTATTTATATCGTATTTTATGCTTCTGTCCCTCACTTCTTAGGCCCTAACTATTCGATTTGGTGGAGCACCGCCCTAGAGTGAAGCCTAGGTTGCCCGGAACGTAGAAATGACCATAACTTTCACACTGGTTGCTATTATTCGTTTTATACGATGGAAAAACTGTTATATTTATATTGTATTTTATGCTTCTGGCGTTGACTTCTGAGGCCGTTGCTATTCGATGTGGTGGAAGAACGCCATAGAGTGAAGCCTAGGTAGCCCGGAACGTAGAAATGTCCATATCTTTCACACTGTTTGCAATTATTCATTTTATACGATGGCAAAGCTGTTGCATCTTTATCGTATTTTATGCTTCTGGCGTTGACTTCTTAGGCCGTAACTATTCGATCTGGTGGAGCAACGCCCTGGTGTGAAAGCCAGATTGCCCGGAACGTAGAAATGACCACTACTATCGCACTGGTTGCATATTATTCCTGCTACACGATGGAAAAACTGTTGTATTTTTATTGCATTTTATGCTTCTGGCGTTCACTTCATAGGCACTAACTATTCGATCTGGTAGAGCAGCGCCATAGAGTGAAGCCTAGGTTGTCCGGTACGTAGAAATGACCATAACTTTCACACTGGTAGCAATTATTCGTTTCATACGATCGAAAAACTGTTCTATTTATTTTGTATTTTATTCTTCTGGTGTTGACTTCTTAGGCCCTAACTATCCGATCTGGCGGAACAACGCCGTAGAGTGAAGCCTAGGCTGCTCGGAATGTAGAAATGACCATAACTTTTACACTGACTGCAATTATTCGTTTTATACGATGGAAAAACTTTTGCATCTTTATCGTATTTTATGCTTCTGGCGTTGACTTCTTAGGCCGTAACTATTCGATCTGGTGGAGCAACGACCTGGAGTGAAACCTGGGTTGCCCGGAACGTAGAAATGACCACTACTATCACACTGGTTGCAAATTATTCCTGCTATACGATGGAAAAACTCTTGTATTTTTATTGCATTTTATGCTTCTGGCGTTCACTTCTTAGGCCCTAACTATTCGATCTGGTGGAACAACGCCCTAGGGTGAAGCCTAGGTTGCCCGGAACGTAGAAATGACCATAGCTTTTACACTCGTAGCAATTATTCGTTTTATACAATGGAAAAACCGTTCTATTTATTTTGTATTTTATGCTTCGGGCGTTGACTTCTAAGGCCCTAACTATTCAATCTGTTGGAGCAATGCCCTAGGGTGAAGCCTAGGTTGCTCGGAAAGTAGAAATGACCGTAAGTTTCATACTGGTTGCAATTATTCGTTTTATACGAAGGAAAAACTGTTGTATTTATACTGCATTTTATGCTTCTGGCTCTGACTTCTTAGGCCCTAACTATTCGGTCTTGTGGAACAACGCCCTAGAGTGAAGCCTAGGTTGCTTCGAACGTAGAAATGGCCATCACTTTCACACGGGTTGCAATTATTCCTGTTATAGAATGGAAAGACTGTAGTATTTTTATTGTATTTTATACTTCAGGCGTTGACTTCTGAGGCCGTAGCTATTCGATGTGGTGGAAGAACGCCATACAGTGAAGCCTAGGTTGCCCGGAACGTAGAAATGACCATAAGTTTCATACTGGTTGCAATTATTCGGTTTATACGATGGAAAAACTGTTGTATTTGTATTGTATTTTATGCTTCTTGCGTTCACTTCTTAGGCCCTACCTATTCGATCTGGTGGAACAACGCCCTAGGGTGAAGCCTAGGTTGCCCGGAACGTAGAAATGACCATATCTTTTACACTGGTAGCAATTATTCGTTTTATACAATGGAAAAACAGTTCTATTTATTTTGTATTTTATGCTTCGGGCGTTGACTTCTAAGGCCGTAACTATTCAATCTGTTGGAGCAACGCCCTAGGGTGAAGCCTAGGTTGCTCGGAAAGTAGAAATGACCATAAGTTTCATACTGGTTCCAATTATTCGTCTTATACGATGGAAAAACTGCTGTATTTATATTGTATTTTATGCTTCTGGCATTGACTTCTTAGGCCCTAACTATTCGATCTGGGGAGCAATGCCTCAGAGTTAAGTCTAGGATGCCCGAAACGCCGAAATGATCATTACTTTCACGCTTGTTGCAATTATTCCTGTTATACGATGAAAAGACTGTTGTATTTTTATTGTATTTTATGCTTCAGGCGTGGACTTCTGAGGCCGTAGCTATTCGATGTGGTGGAAGAACGCCATACAGTGAAGCCTAGGTTGCCCGGAACGTAGAAATGACCACTACTTTCACACTGTTTGCAATTATTCATTTAATACGATGGAAATGCTGTTGTATTTATATCGTATTTTATGCTTCGGTCGTTGACTTCTTGGGCCCTAACATTTCGATCTGGTGGAGCCACGCCCGACAGTGAAGCCTAGGTTGCCCGGAACGTAGATATGACCATTACCTTCACACAGGTTGCAATTATTCGTTTTGTACCGTGTAAAGGCTGTTGCATTTATTTTGTATTTTATTCTTCTGGTGATGACTTCTTAGGCCCTAACTATCCGATCTGGTGTAACAACGCCGTAGAGTGAAGCCTAGGTTGCTCCGAATGTAGAAATGACCATAACTTTCAAACTGATTGCAATTATTCGTTCTATACGATGGAAAAACTTTTGCATCTTTATCGTATTTTATGCTTCTGGCGTTGACTTCTTAGGCCGTAACTATTCGATCTGGTGGAGCAACGCCCTGGAGTGAAACCTGGGTTGCCCGGAACGTAGAAATGACCACTACTATCACACTGGTTGCAAATTATTCCTGCTATACGATGGAAAAACTGTTGTATTTTTATTGCATTTTATGCTTCTGGCGTTCACTTCTTAGGCCCTAACTATTCGATCTGGTGGAACAACGCCCTAGGGTGAAGCCTAGGTTGCCTGGAACGTAGAAATGACCATCACTTTCACACGGGTTGCAATTATTCCTGTTATAGGATGGAAAGTCTGTTGTATTTTTATTGTATTTTATACTTCAGGCTTTGACTTCTGAGGCCGCAGCTATTCGATGTGGTGGAAGAACGCCACACAGTGAAGCCTAGGTTGCCCGGAACGTAGGAGTGACCATAACTTTCACACTGTTTGCAATTATTCCTTTTATACGATGGAAAAGCTGTTGTATTTAGATCGTATTTTATGCTTCTGGCGTTCACTTCTTAGGCCCTAACTATTCGATCTGGTGGAACAACGCCCTAGAGTGAAGCCTAGGTTGCTCGGAATGTAGAAATGACCATAACTTTCACACTGGTTGCAATTATTCGTTTTATACGTTGGAAAAACTGTTGCATCTTTATCGTATTTTATGCTTCTGGCGTTGACTTCTTAGGCCGTAACTATTCGATCTGGTGGAGCAACGCCCTGGATTGAAACCTAGATTGCCCGGAACGTAGAAATGACCACTACTATCACACTGGTTGCATATTATTCCTGCTACACGATGGAAAAACTGTTGTATTTTTACTGCATTTTATGCTTCTGGCGTTCACTTCATAGGCCCTAACTATTCGATCTGGTAGAGCAACGCCCTAGTGTGAAGCCTAGGTTGCCCGGTACGTAGAAATGACCATAACTTCCACACTGGTTGCAATTATTCGTTTTATACGATGGAAAAGCTGTTGTATTTATATCGTTTTTTATGCTTCCGTCGTTCACTTGTTGGGCGCTAACTATTCGATCTGGTGGAACAACGCCCTATGGTGAAGCCTAGGTTGCCCGGAACGTAGAAATGACCATCACTTTCACACGGGTTGCAATTATTCCTGTTATAGGATGGAAAGACTGTTGCATTTTTATTGTATTTTATGCTTCAGGCGTTGACTTCTGAGGCCGTAGCTATTCGATGTGGTGGAAGAACGCCATACAGTGAAGCCTAGGTTGCCCGGAACGTAGAAATGACCATAAGTTTCGTACTGATGTCAATTATTCCTTTTATACGATGGAAAAGCTGTTGTATTTAGATCGTATTTTATGCTTCTGGCGTTCGCTTCTTAGGCCCTAACTATTCGATCTGGTGGAGCAACGCCCTAGAGTGACGCCTAGGTTGCTCGGAATGTAGAAATGACCATAACTTTCACACTGGTTGCAATTATTCGTTTTATCCGATGGAGAAACTGTTGCATCTTTATCGTATTTTATGCTACAGGCGTTGACTTCTTAGGCCGTAACTATTCGATCTGGTGGAGCAACGCCCTGGAGTGAAACCTGGGTTGCCCGGAACGTAGAAATGACCAGTACTATCACACTGGTTGCAAATTGTTCCTGGTATACGATGGAAAAACTGTTGTATTTTTATTGCATTTTATGCTTCTGGCGTTCACTTCTTAGGCCCTAACTATTCGATCTGGTGGAACAACGCCCTAGGGTGAAGCCTAGGTTGCCTGGAACGTAGAAATGACCATCACTTTCACACGGGTTGCAATTATTCCTGATATAGGATGGAAAGGCTGTTGTATTTTTATTGTATTTTATACTTCAGGCGTTGACTTCTGAGGCCGCAGCTATTCGATGTGGTGGAAGAACGCCACACAGTGAAGCCTAGGTTGCCGGGAACGTAGAAGTGGCCATAACTTTCACACTGTTTGCAATTATTCCTTTTATACGATGGAAAAGCTGTTGTATTTATATCGTATTTTATGCTTCTGGCGTTGACTTCTAAGGCCCTAGCTATTCGATCTAGTAGAGCAACGCCCTAGAGTGAAGCCTAGGTTGCCCGGAACGTAGAAATGACCATCACTTTCAAACTGGATGCAATTAATCCTGTTATACGATGGAAAAACTGTTGTATTTTTATTGCATTTTATGCTTCGGGCGTTGACTGCTAAGGACCTAACTATTCAATCCGTTGGAGCAACGCCCTAGAGTGAAGCCTAGGTTGCTCGGAATGTAGAAATGACCATATCTTTCACACTGGTTGCAATTATTCGTTTTATACGATGGAAAAACTGTTTTATTTATTTTGTATTTTAAGCTTCGGGCGTTGAATTCTAAGGCCCTAACTATTCGTTCTGGTGGAGCAACGCCCTAGAGTGAAGCCTAGGTTGACCGGAACGTAGAAATGACCATAACTTTCACACTGGTTGCTATCATTCGTTTTATATGATGGAAAACCTGTTGTATTTATATTGTATTTTATGTTTCTGGCGTTCACTTCTTAGGCCCTAACTATTCGATCTGGTGGAACAACGGCCTAGGGTGAAGCCTAGGTTGCCCGGAACGTAGAAATGACCATAGCTTTTACACTGGTAGCAATTATTCGTTTTATACGATGGAAAAACTGTTATATTTATATTGTATTTTAAGCTTCTGGCGTTGACTTCTGAGGCCGTAGCTATTCGATGCGGCGGAAGAGCGCCATACAGTGAAGCCTAGGTTGCCCGGAACGTAGAAATGACCATAAGTTTGATACTGGTGTCAATTATTCCTTTTATACGATGGAAAAGCTGTTGTATTTATATCGTATTTTATGCTTCTGGCGTTCACTTCTTAGGCGCTAACTATTCGATCTGGTGGAACAAGGCCCTAGCGTGAAGCCTAGGTTGCTCGAAATGTAGAAATGACTATCACTTTCACACTGGTTGCAATTATCCGTTTTATACGATGGAAAAACTGTTGCATCTTTATCGTATTTTATGCTTCTGGCGTTGACTTCTTAGGCCGTAACTATTCGACCTGGTGGAGCAACGCCCTGGAGTGAAACCTAGGTTGCCCGGAACGTAGAAATGACCACTACTATCACACTGGTTGCAAATTATTCCTGCTATACGATGGAAAAACTGTTGTATTTTTATTGCATTTTATGCTTCTGGCTTTCACCTCTTAGGTCCTAACTATTCGATCTGGTGGAACAACGGCCTATAGTGAAGCCTAGGTTGCCCGGAACGTAGAAATGACCATAACTTTTACACTGGTAGCAATTATTCGTTTTATACAATGGAAAAACTGCTCTATTTATTTTGTATTTAATGCTTCGGGCGTTGACTTCTAAGGCCCTAACTGTTTGATCTGGTGGAGCAACGCCCTAGAGGGAAGCCTAGGTTGCCCGGAACGTAGAAATGACCATAACTTCGCCACTGGTTGCAATTACATGTTTTATACGATGAAATAGCTGTTGTATTTATATCGTATTTTATGCTTCTGGCGTTGACTTCTTAGGCCATAACTATTCCATCTGGTGGATAACGCCCTAGAGTAAAGCCCAGGTTGCGCGGAACGTAGAAATGACCATATCTGTCACACTGTTTGCAATTATTCATTTTATACGATGGCAAAGCTGTTGTATTTATATTGTATTTTATGCTTCTGGCGTTGAGTTCTTTGGCCCTAACTATTCGATCTGGTGGAGCAATGCCTCAGAGTTAAGTCTAGGATGCCCAAAACGCCGAAATGATCATTACTTTCACGCTTGTTGCAATTATTCCTGTCATACGATGAAAAGACTGTTGTATTTTTATTGTATTTTATACTTCAGGCGTTGACTTCTGAGGCCGTAGCTATTCGACCTTGTGGAACAACGCCCTGGAGTGAAGCCTAGGTTGCCTGAAACGTAGAAATGACCATCACTTTCACACGGGTTGCAATCATTCCTGTTATAGTATGGAAAGACTGTTGTATTTTTATTGTATTTTATACTTCAGGCGTTGACTTCTGAGGCCGTAGCTATTCGATGTGGTGGAAGAACGCCATACAGTGAAGCCTAGGTAGCCCGGAACGTAGAAATGACCATAAGTTTCGTACTGATGTCAATTATTCCTTTTATACGATGGAAAAGCTTTTGTATTTATATCGTATTTTATGCTTCTGGCGTTCACTTCTTAGGCCCTAACTATTCGATCTGGTGGAAAAACGCCCTAGAGTGAAGCCTAGGTTGCTCGGAATGTAGAAATGACCATAACTTTCACACTGGTTGCAATTATTCGTTTTATACGACGGAAAAACTGTTGTATTTATATTGTAGTTTATGCTTCTGGCGTTGACTTCTTAGGCCCTAACTATCCGATCTGGTGGAGCAATGCCTCAGAGTTAAGTCTAGGATGCCCGAAACGCCGAAATGATCATTACTTTCACGCTTGTTGCAATTATTCCTGTTATACGATGAAAAGACTGTTGTTTCTTTATTGTATTTTATGCTTCAGACGTGGACTTCTGAGGCCGTAGCTATTCGATGTGGTGGAAGAACGCCATACAGTGAAGCCTAGGTTGCCGGGAACGTAGAAATGACCACTACTTTCACACTGTTTGCAATTATTCATTTCATACGATGGAAATGCTGTTGTATTTATATCGTATTTTATGCTTCGGGCGTTGACTTCTTAGGCCCTAACATCTCGATCTGGTGGAGCAAAGCCCGGCAGTGAAGCCTAGTTTGCCCGGAACGTAGATATGACCATGAACTTCACACAGGTTGCAATTATTCATTTAATACGATGGAAATGCTGTTGTATTTATATCGTATTTTATGCCTCGGGCGTTGACTTCTTAGGCCCTACCTATACGATCTGGTGGAGCAACGCCCTAGAGTGCAGCCTAGGTATCCCGGAACGTAGAAATGACCATCACTTTCACAATGAATGCTATTATTCGTTTTATACGATCGAAGAACTGTTATATTTATATTGTATATTATGCTTCTTGCGTTGCCTTCTAAGGCACTAACTATTCGATCTGGTGGAGCAACGCCCTAGAGTGAAGCCGAGATTGCCCGGAACGTAGAAATGACCATCACTTTCGAACTGGTTGCAATTATTCCTGTTATATGATGGAAAAACTGTTGTATTTTTATGGCATTTTATGCCTCGGGCATTGACTTCTAAGGCCCTAACTATTCAATTTGCTGGAGCAACGCCCTAGGGTGTAGCCTAGGTTGCCGGGAAAGTAGAAATGACCATAACTTTCATACTGGTTGCAATTACTCGTTTTATATGATGGAAAAACTGTTGTATTTATATTGTATTTTATGCTTCTGGCGTTCACTTCTTAGGCCATAACTATTCGATCTGGTGGAACAACGCCCTAGGGTGACGCCTAGGTTGCCCGGTACGTAGAAATGACCAGGACTTTCATACTGGTTGCAATTATTCGTTTTATATGATGGAAAAACTGTTATACTTATATTGTATTTTATGCTTCTGGCGTTGGTTTCTTTGGCCCAACTATTCAATCTGGTGGAACAACACCCTAGCGAGAAGCCTAGGTTGCACGGAACGTAGAAATGACCATTACTTCCACACTGTTTGCAAATATACATTATACACGATGGAAAAGCTGTTGTACTTATATTGTAATTTATGCTTCTGGCGTTGACTTCTTAGGCCGTAACTATGTGATCTGGTGGAGCACCGCCCTAGAGTGAAGCCTAGGTTGCCCGAAACGTAGAACATACCATTACCTTCACACTGGTTGCTATTATTCCTGTTATACGATGGAAAAACTGTTGCACCTTTATTGTATTTTGTGCTTCTGGCGTTGACTTCACAGGCCCTAACTATTCGATCTGGTGGAGCAACGTCCTAGAGTGAAGCCCATGTTGCCCGGAACGTAGATATGACCATAACCTTCACACAGGTTGCAATTATTCGTTTTATACAGTGTAAAGGCTGTTGTATTTATATCGTATTTTATGCTTCTGTCCCTCACTTCTTAGGCCCTAACTATTCGATTTGGTGGAGCACCGCCCTAGAGTGAAGCCTCGGTTGCCCGGAACGTAGAAATGACCATAACTTTCACACTGGTTGCTATTATTCGTTTTATACGATGGAAAAACTGTTATATTTATATTGTATTTTATGCTTCTGGCGTTGACTTCTGAGGCCGTTGCTATTCGATGTGGTGGAAGAACGCCATAGAGTGAAGCCTAGGTAGCCCGGAACGTAGAAATGTCCATATCTTTCACACTGTTTGCAATTATTCATTTTATACGATGGCAAAGCTGTTGTATTTATATTGTATTTTATGCTTCTGGCGTTGAGTTCTTAGGCCCTAACTATTCGATCTGGTGGAGCAATGCCTCAGAGTTAAGTCTAGGATGCCCAAAACGCCGAAATGATCATTACCTTCACGCTTGTTGCAATTATTCCTGTTATACGATGAAAAGACTGTTGTATTTTTATTGTATTTTATACTTCAGGCGCTGACTTCTGAGGCCGTAGCTGTTCGATCTTGTGGAACAACGCCCTGGAGTGAAGCCTAGGTTGCCTGAAACGTAGAAATGACCATCACTTTCACACGGGTTGCAATCATTCCTGTTATAGGATGGAAAGACTGTTGTATTTTTATTGTATTTTATACTTCAGGCGTTGGCTTCTGAGGCCGTAGCTATTCGATGTGGTGGAAGAACGCCATACAGTGAAGCCTAGGTTGCTCGGAATGTAGAAATGACCATAACATTCACACTGGTTGCAATTATTCGTTTTATACGATGGAAAAACTGTTGCATCTTTATCGTATTTTATGCTTCTGGCGTTGACTTCTTAGGCCGTAACTATTCGATCTGGTGGAGCAACGCCCTGGTGTGAAAGCCAGATTGCCCGGAACGTAGAAATGACCACTACTATCGCACTGGTTGCATATTATTCCTGCTACACGATGGAAAAACTGTTGTATTTTTATTGCATTTTATGCTTCTGGTGTTCACTTCATAGGCACTAACTATTCGATCTGGTAGAGCAGCGCCCTAGAGTGAAGCCTAGGTTGTCCGGTACGTAGAAATGACCATAACTTTCACACTGGTAGCAATTATTCGTTTCATACGATGGAAAAACTGTTCTATTTATTTTGTATTTTATTCTTCTGGTGTTGACTTCTTAGGCCCTAACTATCCGATCTGGTGGAACAACGCCGTAGAGTGAAGCCTAGGCTGCTCGGAATGTAGAAATGACCATAACTTTTACACTGACTGCAATTATTCGTTTTATACGATGGAAAAACTTTTGCATCTTTATCGTATTTTATGCTTCTGGCGTTGACTTCTTAGGCCGTAACTATTCGATCTGGTGGAGCAACGACCTGGAGTGAAACCTGGGTTGCCCGGAACGTAGAAATGACCACTACTATCACACTGGTTGCAAATTATTCCTGCTATACGATGGAAAAACTCTTGTATTTTTATTGCATTTTATGCTTCTGGCGTTCACTTCTTAGGCCCTAACTATTCGATCTGGTGGAACAACGCCCTAGGGTGAAGCCTAGGTTGCCCGGAACGTAGAAATGACCACAGCTTTTACACTCGTAGCAATTATTCGTTTTATACAATGGAAAAACCGTTCTATTTATTTTGTATTTTATGCTTCGGGCGTTGACTTCTAAGGCCCTAACTATTCAATCTGTTGGAGCAACGCCCTAGGGTGAAGCCTAGGTTGCTCGGAAAGTAGAAATGACCATAAGTTTCATACTGGTTCCAATTATTCGTCTTATACGATGGAAAAACTGCTGTATTTATATTGTATTTTATGCTTCTGGCATTGACTTCTTAGGCCCTAACTATTCGATCTGGGGAGCAATGCCTCAGAGTTAAGTCTAGGATGCCCGAAACGCCGAAATGATCATTACTTTCACGCTTGTTGCAATTATTCCTGTTATACGATGAAAAGACTGTTGTATTTTTATTGTATTTTATGCTTCAGGCGTGGACTTCTGAGGCCGTAGCTATTCGATGTGGTGGAAGAACGCCATACAGTGAAGCCTAGGTTGCCCGGAACGTAGAAATGACCACTACTTTCACACTGTTTGCAATTATTCATTTAATACGATGGAAATGCTGTTGTATTTATATCGTATTTTATGCTTCGGTCGTTGACTTCTTGGGCCCTAACATTTCGATCTGGTGGAGCCACGCCCGACAGTGAAGCCTAGGTTGCCCGGAACGTAGATATGACCATTACCTTCACACAGGTTGCAATTATTCGTTTTGTACCGTGTAAAGGCTGTTGCATTTATTTTGTATTTTATTCTTCTGGTGATGACTTCTTAGGCCCTAACTATCCGATCTGGTGGAACAACGCCGTAGAGTGAAGCCTAGGTTGCTCCGAATGTAGAAATGACCATAACTTTCAAACTGATTGCAATTATTCGTTCTATACGATGGAAAAACTTTTGCATCTTTATCGTATTTTATGCTTCTGGCGTTGACTTCTTAGGCCGTAACTATTCGATCTGGTGGAGCAACGCCCTGGAGTGAAACCTGGGTTGCCCGGAACGTAGAAATGACCACTACTATCACACTGGTTGCAAATTATTCCTGCTATACGATGGAAAAACTGTTGTATTTTTATTGCATTTTATGCTTCTGGCGTTCACTTCTTAGGCCCTAACTATTCGATCTGGTGGAACAACGCCCTAGGGTGAAGCCTAGGTTGCCTGGAACGTAGAAATGACCATCACTTTCACACGGGTTGCAATTATTCCTGTTATAGGATGGAAAGTCTGTTGTATTTTTATTGTATTTTATACTTCAGGCTTTGACTTCTGAGGCCGCAGCTATTCGATGTGGTGGAAGAACGCCACACAGTGAAGCCTAGGTTGCCCGGAACGTAGGAGTGACCATAACTTTCACACTGTTTGCAATTATTCCTTTTATACGATGGAAAAGCTGTTGTATTTAGATCGTATTTTATGCTTCTGGCGTTCACTTCTTAGGCCCTAACTATTCGATCTGGTGGAACAACGCCCTAGAGTGAAGCCTAGGTTGCTCGGAATGTAGAAATGACCATAACTTTCACACTGGTTGCAATTATTCGTTTTATACGTTGGAAAAACTGTTGCATCTTTATCGTATTTTATGCTTCTGGCGTTGACTTCTTAGGCCGTAACTATTCGATCTGGTGGAGCAACGCCCTGGATTGAAACCTAGATTGCCCGGAACGTAGAAATGACCACTACTATCACACTGGTTGCATATTATTCCTGCTACACGATGGAAAAACTGTTGTATTTTTACTGCATTTTATGCTTCTGGCGTTCACTTCATAGGCCCTAACTATTCGATCTGGTAGAGCAACGCCCTAGTGTGAAGCCTAGGTTGCCCGGTACGTAGAAATGACCATAACTTCCACACTGGTTGCAATTATTCGTTTTATACGATGGAAAAGCTGTTGTATTTATATCGTTTTTTATGCTTCCGTCGTTCACTTGTTGGGCGCTAACTATTCGATCTGGTGGAACAACGCCCTATGGTGAAGCCTAGGTTGCCCGGAACGTAGAAATGACCATCACTTTCACACGGGTTGCAATTATTCCTGTTATAGGATGGAAAGACTGTTGCATTTTTATTGTATTTTATGCTTCAGGCGTTGACTTCTGAGGCCGTAGCTATTCGATGTGGTGGAAGAACGCCATACAGTGTAGCCTAGGTTGCCCGGAACGTAGAAATGACCATAAGTTTCGTACTGATGTCAATTATTCCTTTTATACGATGGAAAAGCTGTTGTATTTAGATCGTATTTTATGCTTCTGGCGTTCGCTTCTTAGGCCCTAACTATTCGATCTTGTGGAGCAACGCCCTAGAGTGACGCCTAGGTTGCTCGGAATGTAGAAATGACCATAACTTTCACACTGGTTGCAATTATTCGTTTTATCCGATGGAGAAACTGTTGCATCTTTATCGTATTTTATGCTTCAGGCGTTGACTTCTTAGGCCGTAACTATTCGATCTGGTGGAGCAACGCCCTGGAGTGAAACCTGGGTTGCCCGGAACGTAGAAATGACCAGTACTATCACACTGGTTGCAAATTGTTCCTGGTATACGATGGAAAAACTGTTGTATTTTTATTGCATTTTATGCTTCTGGCGTTCACTTCTTAGGCCCTAACTATTCGATCTGGTGGAACAACGCCCTAGGGTGAAGCCTAGGTTGCCTGGAACGTAGAAATGACCATCACTTTCACACGGGTTGCAATTATTCCTGATATAGGATGGAAAGGCTGTTGTATTTTTATTGTATTTTATACTTCAGGCGTTGACTTCTGAGGCCGCAGCTATTCGATGTGGTGGAAGAACGCCACACAGTGAAGCCTAGGTTGCCGGGAACGTAGAAGTGGCCATAACTTTCACACTGTTTGCAATTATTCCTTTTATACGATGGAAAAGCTGTTGTATTTATATCGTATTTTATGCTTCTGGCGTTGACTTCTAAGGCCCTAGCTATTCGATCTAGTAGAGCAACGCCCTAGAGTGAAGCCTAGGTTGCCCGGAACGTAGAAATGACCATCACTTTCAAACTGGATGCAATTAATCCTGTTATACGATGGAAAAACTGTTGTATTTTTATTGCATTTTATGCTTCGGGCGTTGACTGCTAAGGACCTAACTATTCAATCCGTTGGAGCAACGCCCTAGAGTGAAGCCTAGGTTGCTCGGAATGTAGAAATGACCATATCTTTCACACTGGTTGCAATTATTCGTTTTATACGATGGAAAAACTGTTTTATTTATTTTGTATTTTAAGCTTCGGGCGTTGAATTCTAAGGCCCTAACTATTCGTTCTGGTGGAGCAACGCCCTAGAGTGAAGCCTAGGTTGACCGGAACGTAGAAATGACCATAACTTTCACACTGGTTGCTATCATTCGTTTTATATGATGGAAAACCTGTTGTATTTATATTGTATTTTATGTTTCTGGCGTTCACGTCTTAGGCCCTAACTATTCGATCTGGTGGAACAACGGCCTAGGGTGAAGCCTAGGTTGCCCGGAACGTAGAAATGACCATAGCTTTTACACTGGTTGCAATTATTCGTTTTATACGATGGAAAAACTGTTGCATCTTTATCGTACTTTGTGCTTCTGGCGTTGACTTCTCAGGCCGTAACTATTCGACCTGGTGGAGCAACGCCCTGGAGTGAAACCTAGGTTGCCCGGAACGTAGAAATGACCACTACTATCACACTGGTTGCAAATTATTCCTGCTATATGATGGAAAAACTGTTGTATTTTTATTGCATTTTATGCTTCTGGCTTTCACCTCTTAGGTCCTAACTATTTGATCTGGTGGAACAACGGCCTATGGTGAAGCCTAGGTTGCCCGGAACGTAGAAATGACCATAACTTTTACACTGGTAGCAATTATTCGTTTTATACAATGGAAAAACTGGTCTATTTATTTTGTATTTAATGCTTCGGGCGTTGACTTCTAAGGCCCTAACTGTTTGATCTGGTGGAGTAACACCCTAGAGGGAAGCCTAGGTTGCCCGGAACTTAGAAATGACCATAACTTCGCCACTGGTTGCAATTACTTGTTTTATATGATGGAATAGCTGTTGTATTTATATCGTATTTTATGCTTCTGGCGTTGACTTCTTAGGCCCTAACTATTCCATCTGGTGGAACAACGCCCTAGAGTAAAGCCGAGGTTGCGCGGAACGTAGAAATGACCATAAGTTTCGTACTGATGTCAATTATTCCTTTTATACGATGGAAAAGCTTTTGCATTTATATCGTATTTTATGCTCCTGGCGTTCACTTCTTAGGCCCTAACCATTCGATCTGGTGCAACAACGCCCTACAGTGAAGCCTAGGTTGCTCGGAATGTAGAAATGACCATAACTTTCACACTGGTTGCAATTATTCGTTTTATACGATGGAAAAACTGTTGCATCTTTATCGTATTTTATGCTTCTGGCGTTGACTTCTTAGGCCGTAACTATTCGATCTGGTGGAGCAACGCCCTGGAGTGAAACCTAGATCGCCCGGAACGTAGAAATGACCACTACTATCACACTGGTTGCATATTATTCCTGCTACACGATGGAAAAACTGTTGTATTTTTACTGCATTTTATGCTTCTGGCGTTCACTTCATAGGCCCTAACTATTCGATCTGGTGGAACAACGCCCTAGGGTGAATCATAGGTTGCCCGGAACGTAGAAATGACCATATCTTTTACACTGGTAGCAATTATTCGTTTTATACAATGGAAAAACAGTTCTATTTATTTTGTATTTTATGCTTCGGGCGTTGACTTCTAAGGCCGTAACTATTCAATCTGTTGGAGCAACGCCCTAGGGTGAAGCCTAGGTTGCTCGGAAAGTAGAAATGACCATAAGTTTCATACTGGTTCCAATTATTCGTCTTATACGATGGAAAAACTGCTGTATTTATATTGTATTTTATGCTTCTGGCATTGACTTCTTAGGCCCTAACTATTCGATCTGGGGAGCAATGCCTCAGAGTTAAGTCTAGGATGCCCGAAACGCCGAAATGATCATTACTTTCACGCTTGTTGCAATTATTCCTGTTATACGATGAAAAGACTGTTGTATTTTTATTGTATTTTATGCTTCAGGCGTGGACTTCTGAGGCCGTAGCTATTCGATGTGGTGGAAGAACGCCATACAGTGAAGCCTAGGTTGCCCGGAACGTAGAAATGACCACTACTTTCACACTGTTTGCAATTATTCATTTAATACGATGGAAATGCTGTTGTATTTATATCGTATTTTATGCTTCGGTCGTTGACTTCTTGGGCCCTAACATTTCGATCTGGTGGAGCCACGCCCGACAGTGAAGCCTAGGTTGCCCGGAACGTAGATATGACCATTACCTTCACACAGGTTGCAATTATTCGTTTTGTACCGTGTAAAGGCTGTTGCATTTATTTTGTATTTTATTCTTCTGGTGATGACTTCTTAGGCCCTAACTATCCGATCTGGTGGAACAACGCCGTAGAGTGAAGCCTAGGTTGCTCCGAATGTAGAAATGACCATAACTTTCAAACTGATTGCAATTATTCGTTCTATACGATGGAAAAACTTTTGCATCTTTATCGTATTTTATGCTTCTGGCGTTGACTTCTTAGGCCGTAACTATTCGATCTGGTGGAGCAACGCCCTGGAGTGAAACCTGGGTTGCCCGGAACGTAGAAATGACCACTACTATCACACTGGTTGCAAATTATTCCTGCTATACGATGGAAAAACTGTTGTATTTTTATTGCATTTTATGCTTCTGGCGTTCACTTCTTAGGCCCTAACTATTCGATCTGGTGGAACAACGCCCTAGGGTGAAGCCTAGGTTGCCTGGAACGTAGAAATGACCATCACTTTCACACGGGTTGCAATTATTCCTGTTATAGGATGGAAAGTCTGTTGTATTTTTATTGTATTTTATACTTCAGGCTTTGACTTCTGAGGCCGCAGCTATTCGATGTGGTGGAAGAACGCCACACAGTGAAGCCTAGGTTGCCCGGAACGTAGGAGTGACCATAACTTTCACACTGTTTGCAATTATTCCTTTTATACGATGGAAAAGCTGTTGTATTTAGATCGTATTTTATGCTTCTGGCGTTCACTTCTTAGGCCCTAACTATTCGATCTGGTGGAACAACGCCCTAGAGTGAAGCCTAGGTTGCTCGGAATGTAGAAATGACCATAACTTTCACACTGGTTGCAATTATTCGTTTTATACGTTGGAAAAACTGTTGCATCTTTATCGTATTTTATGCTTCTGGCGTTGACTTCTTAGGTCGTAACTATTCGATCTGGTGGAGCAACGCCCTGGATTGAAACCTAGATTGCCCGGAACGTAGAAATGACCACTACTATCACACTGGTTGCATATTATTCCTGCTACACGATGGAAAAACTGTTGTATTTTTACTGCATTTTATGCTTCTGGCGTTCACTTCATAG
This sequence comes from Calliopsis andreniformis, assembly GCF_051401765.1. NCBI lineage: Eukaryota > Metazoa > Arthropoda > Insecta > Hymenoptera > Andrenidae > Calliopsis > Calliopsis andreniformis. The sequence goes on along the minus strand of NW_027480460.1, from coordinate 1,236,983 downwards.
GCCCTAACTATTCGATCTGGTAGAGCAACGCCCTAGTGTGAAGCCTAGGTTGCCCGGTACGTAGAAATGACCATAACTTCCACACTGGTTGCAATTATTCGTTTTATACGATGGAAAAGCTGTTGTATTTATATCGTTTTTTATGCTTCCGTCGTTCACTTGTTGGGCGCTAACTATTCGATCTGGTGGAACAACGCCCTATGGTGAAGCCTAGGTTGCCCGGAACGTAGAAATGACCATCACTTTCACACGGGTTGCAATTATTCCTGTTATAGGATGGAAAGACTGTTGCATTTTTATTGTATTTTATGCTTCAGGCGTTGACGTCTGAGGCCGTAGCTATTCGATGTGGTGGAAGAACGCCATACAGTGAAGCCTAGGTTGTCCGGAACGTAGAAATGACCATAAGTTTCGTACTGATGTCAATTATTCCTTTTATACGATGGAAAAGCTGTTGTATTTAGATCGTATTTTATGCTTCTGGCGTTCGCTTCTTAGGCCCTAACTATTCGATCTGGTGGAACAACGCCCTAGGGTGAAGCCTAGGTTGCCTGGAACGTAGAAATGACCATCACTTTCACACGGGTTGCAATTATTCCTGTTATAGGATGGAAAGTCTGTTGTATTTTTATTGTATTTTATACTTCAGGCTTTGACTTCTGAGGCCGCAGCTATTCGATGTGGTGGAAGAACGCCACACAGTGAAGCCTAGGTTGCCCGGAACGTAGGAGTGACCATAACTTTCACACTGTTTGCAATTATTCCTTTTATACGATGGAAAAGCTGTTGTATTTAGATCGTATTTTATGCTTCTGGCGTTCACTTCTTAGGCCCTAACTATTCGATCTGGTGGAACAACGCCCTAGAGTGAAGCCTAGGTTGCTCGGAATGTAGAAATGACCATAACTTTCACACTGGTTGCAATTATTCGTTTTATACGTTGGAAAAACTGTTGCATCTTTATCGTATTTTATGCTTCTGGCGTTGACTTCTTAGGCCGTAACTATTCGATCTGGTGGAGCAACGCCCTGGATTGAAACCTAGATTGCCCGGAACGTAGAAATGACCACTACTATCACACTGGTTGCATATTATTCCTGCTACACGATGGAAAAACTGTTGTATTTTTACTGCATTTTATGCTTCTGGCGTTCACTTCATAGGCCCTAACTATTCGATCTGGTAGAGCAACGCCCTAGTGTGAAGCCTAGGTTGCCCGGTACGTAGAAATGACCATAACTTCCACACTGGTTGCAATTATTCGTTTTATACGATGGAAAAGCTGTTGTATTTATATCGTTTTTTATGCTTCCGTCGTTCACTTGTTGGGCGCTAACTATTCGATCTGGTGGAACAACGCCCTATGGTGAAGCCTAGGTTGCCCGGAACGTAGAAATGACCATCACTTTCACACGGGTTGCAATTATTCCTGTTATAGGATGGAAAGACTGTTGCATTTTTATTGTATTTTATGCTTCAGGCGTTGACTTCTGAGGCCGTAGCTATTCGATGTGGTGGAAGAACGCCATACAGTGTAGCCTAGGTTGCCCGGAACGTAGAAATGACCATAAGTTTCGTACTGATGTCAATTATTCCTTTTATACGATGGAAAAGCTGTTGTATTTAGATCGTATTTTATGCTTCTGGCGTTCGCTTCTTAGGCCCTAACTATTCGATCTGGTGGAGCAACGCCCTAGAGTGACGCCTAGGTTGCTCGGAATGTAGAAATGACCATAACTTTCACACTGGTTGCAATTATTCGTTTTATCCGATGGAGAAACTGTTGCATCTTTATCGTATTTTATGCTTCAGGCGTTGACTTCTTAGGCCGTAACTATTCGATCTGGTGGAGCAACGCCCTGGAGTGAAACCTGGGTTGCCCGGAACGTAGAAATGACCAGTACTATCACACTGGTTGCAAATTGTTCCTGGTATACGATGGAAAAACTGTTGTATTTTTATTGCATTTTATGCTTCTGGCGTTCGCTTCTTAGGCCCTAACTATTCGATCTGGTGGAACAACGCCCTTGGGTGAAGCCTAGGTTGCCTGGAACGTAGAAATGACCATCACTTTCACACGGGTTGCAATTATTCCTGATATAGGATGGAAAGGCTGTTGTATTTTTATTGTATTTTATACTTCAGGCGTTGACTTCTGAGGCCGCAGCTATTCGATGTGGTGGAAGAACGCCACACAGTGAAGCCTAGGTTGCCGGGAACGTAGAAGTGGCCATAACTTTCACACTGTTTGCAATTATTCCTTTTATACGATGGAAAAGCTGTTGTATTTATATCGTATTTTATGCTTCTGGCGTTGACTTCTAAGGCCCTAGCTATTCGATCTAGTAGAGCAACGCCCTAGAGTGAAGCCTAGGTTGCCCGGAACGTAGAAATGACCATCACTTTCAAACTGGATGCAATTAATCCTGTTATACGATGGAAAAACGGTTGTATTTTTATTGCATTTTATGCTTCGGGCGTTGACTGCTAAGGACCTAACTATTCAATCCGTTGGAGCAACGCCCTAGAGTGAAGCCTAGGTTGCTCGGAATGTAGAAATGACCATATCTTTCACACTGGTTGCAATTATTCGTTTTATACGATGGAAAAACTGTTTTATTTATTTTGTATTTTAAGCTTCGGGCGTTGAATTCTAAGGCCCTAACTATTCGTTCTGGTGGAGCAACGCCCTAGAGTGAAGCCTAGGTTGACCGGAACGTAGAAATGACCATAACTTTCACACTGGTTGCTATCATTCGTTTTATATGATGGAAAACCTGTTGTATTTATATTGTATTTTATGTTTCTGGCGTTCACGTCTTAGGCCCTAACTATTCGATCTGGTGGAACAACGGCCTAGGGTGAAGCCTAGGTTGCCCGGAACGTAGAAATGACCATAGCTTTTACACTGGTTGCAATTATTCGTTTTATACGATGGAAAAACTGTTGCATCTTTATCGTACTTTGTGCTTCTGGCGTTGACTTCTCAGGCCGTAACTATTCGACCTGGTGGAGCAACGCCCTGGAGTGAAACCTAGGTTGCCCGGAACGTAGAAATGACCACTACTATCACACTGGTTGCAAATTGTTCCTGGTATACGATGGAAAAACTGTTGTATTTTTATTGCATTTTATGCTTCTGGCGTTCGCTTCTTAGGCCCTAACTATTCGATCTGGTGGAACAACGCCCTAGGGTGAAGCCTAGGTTGCCTGGAACGTAGAAATGACCATCACTTTCACACGGGTTGCAATTATTCCTGATATAGGATGGAAAGGCTGTTGTATTTTTATTGTATTTTATACTTCAGGCGTTGACTTCTGAGGCCGCAGCTATTCGATGTGGTGGAAGAACGCCACACAGTGAAGCCTAGGTTGCCGGGAACGTAGAAGTGGCCATAACTTTCACACTGTTTGCAATTATTCCTTTTATACGATGGAAAAGCTGTTGTATTTATATCGTATTTTATGCTTCTGGCGTTGACTTCTAAGGCCCTAGCTATTCGATCTAGTAGAGCAACGCCCTAGAGTGAAGCCTAGGTTGCCCGGAACGTAGAAATGACCATCACTTTCAAACTGGATGCAATTAATCCTGTTATACGATGGAAAAACTGTTGTATTTTTATTGCATTTTATGCTTCGGGCGTTGACTGCTAAGGACCTAACTATTCAATCCGTTGGAGCAACGCCCTAGAGTGAAGCCTAGGTTGCTCGGAATGTAGAAATGACCATATCTTTCACACTGGTTGCAATTATTCGTTTTATACGATGGAAAAACTGTTTTATTTATTTTGTATTTTAAGCTTCGGGCGTTGAATTCTAAGGCCCTAACTATTCGTTCTGGTGGAGCAACGCCCTAGAGTGAAGCCTAGGTTGACCGGAACGTAGAAATGACCATAACTTTCACACTGGTTGCTATCATTCGTTTTATATGATGGAAAACCTGTTGTATTTATATTGTATTTTATGCTTCTGGCGTTCACGTCTTAGGCCCTAACTATTCGATCTGGTGGAACAACGGCCTAGGGTGAAGCCTAGGTTGCCCGGAACGTAGAAATGACCATAGCTTTTACACTGGTTGCAATTATTCGTTTTATACGATGGAAAAACTGTTGCATCTTTATCGTACTTTGTGCTTCTGGCGTTGACTTCTCAGGCCGTAACTATTCGACCTGGTGGAGCAACGCCCTGGAGTGAAACCTAGGTTGCCCGGAACGTAGAAATGACCACTACTATCACACTGGTTGCAAATTATTCCTGCTATATGATGGAAAAACTGTTGTATTTTTATTGCATTTTATGCTTCTGGCTTTCACCTCTTAGGTCCTAACTATTTGATCTGGTGGAACAACGGCCTATGGTGAAGCCTAGGTTGCCCGGAACGTAGAAATGACCATAACTTTTACACTGGTAGCAATTATTCGTTTTATACAATGGAAAAACTCGTCTATTTATTTTGTATTTAATGCTTCGGGCGTTGACTTCTAAGGCCCTAACTGTTTGATCTGGTGGAGTAACACCCTAGAGGGAAGCCTAGGTTGCCCGGAACTTAGAAATGACCATAACTTCGCCACTGGTTGCAATTACTTGTTTTATATGATGGAATAGCTGTTGTATTTATATCGTATTTTATGCTTCTGGCGTTGACTTCTTAGGCCCTAACTATTCCATCTGGTGGAACAACGCCCTAGAGTAAAGCCGAGGTTGCGCGGAACGTAGAAATGACCATAAGTTTCGTACTGATGTCAATTATTCCTTTTATACGATGGAAAAGCTTTTGCATTTATATCGTATTTTATGCTCCTGGCGTTCACTTCTTAGGCCCTAACCATTCGATCTGGTGCAACAACGCCCTACAGTGAAGCCTAGGTTGCTCGGAATGTAGAAATGACCATAACTTTCACACTGGTTGCAATTATTCGTTTTATACGATGGAAAAACTGTTGCATCTTTATCGTATTTTATGCTTCTGGCGTTGACTTCTTAGGCCGTAACTATTCGATCTGGTGGAGCAACGCCCTGGAGTGAAACCTAGATCGCCCGGAACGTAGAAATGACCACTACTATCACACTGGTTGCATATTATTCCTGCTACACGATGGAAAAACTGTTGTATTTTTACTGCATTTTATGCTTCTGGCGTTCACTTCATAGGCCCTAACTATTCGATCTGGTGGAACAACGCCCTAGGGTGAATCATAGGTTGCCCGGAACGTAGAAATGACCATAGCTTTTACACTCGTAGCAATTATTCGTTTTATACAATGGAAAAACCGTTCTATTTATTTTGTGTTTTATGCTTCGGGCGTCGACTTCTAAGGCCCTAACTATTCAATCTGTTGGAGCAATGCCCTAGGGTGAAGCCTAGGTTGCTCGGAAAGTAGAAATGACCGTAAGTTTCATACTGGTTGCAATTATTCGTTTTATACGAAGGAAAAACTGTTGTATTTATACTGCATTTTATGCTTCTGGCTCTGACTTCTTAGGCCCTAACTATTCGGTCTTGTGGAACAACGCCCTAGAGTGAAGCCTAGGTTGCTTCGAACGTAGAAATGGCCATAACTTTCACACGGGTTGCAATTATTCCTGTTATAGAATGGAAAGACTGTAGTATTTTTATTGTATTTTATACTTCAGGCGTTGACTTCTGAGGCCGTAGCTATTCGATGTGGTGGAAGAACGCCATACAGTGAAGCCTAGGTTGCCCGGAACGTAGAAATGACCATAAGTTTCATACTGGTTGCAATTATTCGGTTTATACGATGGAAAAACTGTTGTATTTGTATTGTATTTTATGCTTCTTGCGTTCACTTCTTAGGCCCTACCTATTCGATCTGGTGGAACAACGACCTAGGGTGAAGCCTAGGTTGCCCGGAACGTAGAAATGACCATATCTTTTACACTGGTAGCAATTATTCGTTTTATACAATGGAAAAACAGTTCTATTTATTTTGTATTTTATGCTTCGGGCGTTGACTTCTAAGGCCGTAACTATTCAATCTGTTGGAGCAACGCCCTAGGGTGAAGCCTAGGTTGCTCGGAAAGTAGAAATGACCATAAGTTTCATACTGGTTCCAATTATTCGTCTTATACGATGGAAAAACTGCTGTATTTATATTGTATTTTATGCTTCTGGCATTGACTTCTTAGGCCCTAACTATTCGATCTGGGGAGCAATGCCTCAGAGTTAAGTCTAGGATGCCCGAAACGCCGAAATGATCATTACTTTCACGCTTGTTGCAATTATTCCTGTTATACGATGAAAAGACTGTTGTATTTTTATTATATTTTATGCTTCAGGCGTGGACTTCTGAGGCCGTAGCTATTCGATGTGGTGGAAGAACGCCATACAGTGAAGCCTAGGTTGCCCGGAACGTAGAAATGACCACTACTTTCACACTGTTTGCAATTATTCATTTAATTCGATGGAAATGCTGTTGTATTTATATCGTATTTTATGCTTCGGTCGTTGACTTCTTGGGCCCTAACATTTCGATCTGGTGGAGCCACGCCCGACAGTGAAGCCTAGGTTGCCCGGAACGTAGATATGACCATTACCTTCACACAGGTTGCAATTATTCGTTTTGTACCGTGTAAAGGCTGTTGCATTTATTTTGTATTTTATTCTTCTGGTGATGACTTCTTAGGCCCTAACTATCCGATCTGGTGGAACAACGCCGTAGAGTGAAGCCTAGGTTGCTCCGAATGTAGAAATGACCATAACTTTCAAACTGATTGCAATTATTCGTTCTATACGATGGAAAAACTTTTGCATCTTTATCGTATTTTATGCTTCTGGCGTTGACTTCTTAGGCCGTAACTATTCGATCTGGTGGAGCAACGCCCTGGAGTGAAACCTGGGTTGCCCGGAACGTAGAAATGACCACTACTATCACACTGGTTGCAAATTATTCCTGCTATACGATGGAAAAACTGTTGTATTTTTATTGCATTTTATGCTTCTGGCGTTCACTTCTTAGGCCCTAACTATTCGATCTGGTGGAACAACGCCCTAGGGTGAAGCCTAGGTTGCCTGGAACGTAGAAATGACCATCACTTTCACACGGGTTGCAATTATTCCTGTTATAGGATGGAAAGTCTGTTGTATTTTTATTGTATTTTATACTTCAGGCTTTGACTTCTGAGGCCGCAGCTATTCGATGTGGTGGAAGAACGCCACACAGTGAAGCCTAGGTTGCCCGGAACGTAGGAGTGACCATAACTTTCACACTGTTTGCAATTATTCCTTTTATACGATGGAAAAGCTGTTGTATTTAGATCGTATTTTATGCTTCTGGCGTTCACTTCTTAGGCCCTAACTATTCGATCTGGTGGAACAACGCCCTAGAGTGAAGCCTAGGTTGCTCGGAATGTAGAAATGACCATAACTTTCACACTGGTTGCAATTATTCGTTTTATACGTTGGAAAAACTGTTGCATCTTTATCGTATTTTATGCTTCTGGCGTTGACTTCTTAGGTCGTAACTATTCGATCTGGTGGAGCAACGCCCTGGATTGAAACCTAGATTGCCCGGAACGTAGAAATGACCACTACTATCACACTGGTTGCATATTATTCCTGCTACACGATGGAAAAACTGTTGTATTTTTACTGCATTTTATGCTTCTGGCGTTCACTTCATAGGCCCTAACTATTCGATCTGGTAGAGCAACGCCCTAGTGTGAAGCCTAGGTTGCCCGGTACGTAGAAATGACCATAACTTCCACACTGGTTGCAATTATTCGTTTTATACGATGGAAAAGCTGTTGTATTTATATCGTTTTTTATGCTTCCGTCGTTCACTTGTTGGGCGCTAACTATTCGATCTGGTGGAACAACGCCCTATGGTGAAGCCTAGGTTGCCCGGAACGTAGAAATGACCATCACTTTCACACGGGTTGCAATTATTCCTGTTATAGGATGGAAAGACTGTTGCATTTTTATTGTATTTTATGCTTCAGGCGTTGACTTCTGAGGCCGTAGCTATTCGATGTGGTGGAAGAACGCCATACAGTGAAGCCTAGGTTGCCCGGAACGTAGAAATGACCATAAGTTTCGTACTGATGTCAATTATTCCTTTTATACGATGGAAAAGCTGTTGTATTTAGATCGTATTTTATGCTTCTGGCGTTCGCTTCTTAGGCCCTAACTATTCGATCTGGTGGAGCAACGCCCTAGAGTGACGCCTAGGTTGCTCGGAATGTAGAAATGACCATAACTTTCTGACTGGTTGCAATTATTCGTTTTATCCGATGGAGAAACTGTTGCATCTTTATCGTATTTTATGCTTCAGGCGTTGACTTCTTAGGCCGTAACTATTCGATCTGGTGGAGCAACGCCCTTGAGTGAAACCTGGGTTGCCCGGAACGTAGAAATGACCAGTACTATCACACTGGTTGCAAATTGTTCCTGGTATACGATGGAAAAACTGTTGTATTTTTATTGCATTTTATGCTTCTGGCGTTCACTTCTTAGGCCCTAACTATTCGATCTGGTGGAACAACGCCCTAGGGTGAAGCCTAGGTTGCCTGGAACGTAGAAATGACCATCACTTTCACACGGGTTGCAATTATTCCTGATATAGGATGGAAAGGCTGTTGTATTTTTATTGTATTTTATACTTCAGGCGTTGACTTCTGAGGCCGCAGCTATTCGATGTGGTGGAAGAACGCCACACAGTGAAGCCTAGGTTGCCGGGAACGTAGAAGTGGCCATAACTTTCACACTGTTTGCAATTATTCCTTTTATACGATGGAAAAGCTGTTGTATTTATATCGTATTTTATGCTTCTGGCGTTGACTTCTAAGGCCCTAGCTATTCGATCTAGTAGAGCAACGCCCTAGAGTGAAGCCTAGGTTGCCCGGAACGTAGAAATGACCATCACTTTCAAACTGGATGCAATTAATCCTGTTATACGATGGAAAAACTGTTGTATTTTTATTGCATTTTATGCTTCGGGCGTTGACTGCTAAGGACCTAACTATTCAATCCGTTGGAGCAACGCCCTAGAGTGAAGCCTAGGTTGCTCGGAATGTAGAAATGACCATATCTTTCACACTGGTTGCAATTATTCGTTTTATACGATGGAAAAACTGTTTTATTTATTTTGTATTTTAAGCTTCGGGCGTTGAATTCTAAGGCCCTAACTATTCGTTCTGGTGGAGCAACGCCCTAGAGTGAAGCCTAGGTTGACCGGAACGTAGAAATGACCATAACTTTCACACTGGTTGCTATCATTCGTTTTATATGATGGAAAACCTGTTGTATTTATATTGTATTTTATGTTTCTGGCGTTCACTTCTTAGGCCCTAACTATTCGATCTGGTGGAACAACGGCCTAGGGTGAAGCCTAGGTTGCCCGGAACGTAGAAATGACCATAGCTTTTACACTGGTAGCAATTATTCGTTTTATACGATGGAAAAACTGTTGCATTTTTATTGTATTTTATGCTTCAGGCGTTGACTTCTGAGGCCGTAGCTATTCGATGTGGTGGAAGAACGCCATACAGTGAAGCCTAGGTTGCCCGGAACGTAGAAATGACCATAAGTTTCGTACTGATGTCAATTATTCCTTTTATACGATGGAAAAGCTGTTGTATTTAGATCGTATTTTATGCTTCTGGCGTTCGCTTCTTAGGCCCTAACTATTCGATCTGGTGGAGCAACGCCCTAGAGTGACGCCTAGGTTGCTCGGAATGTAGAAATGACCATAACTTTCTGACTGGTTGCAATTATTCGTTTTATCCGATGGAGAAACTGTTGCATCTTTATCGTATTTTATGCTTCAGGCGTTGACTTCTTAGGCCGTAACTATTCGATCTGGTGGAGCAACGCCCTTGAGTGAAACCTGGGTTGCCCGGAACGTAGAAATGACCAGTACTATCACACTGGTTGCAAATTGTTCCTGGTATACGATGGAAAAACTGTTGTATTTTTATTGCATTTTATGCTTCTGGCGTTCACTTCTTAGGCCCTAACTATTCGATCTGGTGGAACAACGCCCTAGGGTGAAGCCTAGGTTGCCTGGAACGTAGAAATGACCATCACTTTCACACGGGTTGCAATTATTCCTGATATAGGATGGAAAGGCTGTTGTATTTTTATTGTATTTTATACTTCAGGCGTTGACTTCTGAGGCCGCAGCTATTCGATGTGGTGGAAGAACGCCACACAGTGAAGCCTAGGTTGCCGGGAACGTAGAAGTGGCCATAACTTTCACACTGTTTGCAATTATTCCTTTTATACGATGGAAAAGCTGTTGTATTTATATCGTATTTTATGCTTCTGGCGTTGACTTCTAAGGCCCTAGCTATTCGATCTAGTAGAGCAACGCCCTAGAGTGAAGCCTAGGTTGCCCGGAACGTAGAAATGACCATCACTTTCAAACTGGATGCAATTAATCCTGTTATACGATGGAAAAACTGTTGTATTTTTATTGCATTTTATGCTTCGGGCGTTGACTGCTAAGGACCTAACTATTCAATCCGTTGGAGCAACGCCCTAGAGTGAAGCCTAGGTTGCTCGGAATGTAGAAATGACCATATCTTTCACACTGGTTGCAATTATTCGTTTTATACGATGGAAAAACTGTTTTATTTATTTTGTATTTTAAGCTTCGGGCGTTGAATTCTAAGGCCCTAACTATTCGTTCTGGTGGAGCAACGCCCTAGAGTGAAGCCTAGGTTGACCGGAACGTAGAAATGACCATAACTTTCACACTGGTTGCTATCATTCGTTTTATATGATGGAAAACCTGTTGTATTTATATTGTATTTTATGTTTCTGGCGTTCACTTCTTAGGCCCTAACTATTCGATCTGGTGGAACAACGGCTTAGGGTGAAGCCTAGGTTGCCCGGAACGTAGAAATGACCATAGCTTTTACACTGGTAGCAATTATTCGTTTTATACGATGGAAAAACTGTTATATTTATATTGTATTTTAAGCTTCTGGCGTTGACTTCTGAGGCCGTAGCTATTCGATGCGGCGGAAGAGCGCCATACAGTGAAGCCTAGGTTGCCCGGAACGTAGAAATGACCATAAGTTTGATACTGGTGTCAATTATTCCTTTTATACGATGGAAAAGCTGTTGTATTTATATCGTATTTTATGCTTCTGGCGTTCACTTCTTAGGCGCTAACTATTCGATCTGGTGGAACAACGCCCTAGCGTGAAGCCTAGGTTGCTCGAAATGTAGAAATGACCATCACTTTCACACTGGTTGCAATTATTCGTTTTATACGATGGAAAAACTGTTGCATCTTTATCGTACTTTTGCTTCTGGCGTTGACTTCTCAGGCCGTAACTATTCGACCTGGTGGAGCAACGCCCTGGAGTGAAACCTAGGTTGCCCGGAACGTAGAAATGACCACTACTATCACACTGGTTGCAAATTATTCCTGCTATATGATGGAAAAACTGTTGTATTTTTATTGCATTTTATGATTCTGGCTTTCACCTCTTAGGACCTAACTATTTGATCTGGTGGAACAACGGCCTATGGTGAAGCCTAGGTTGCCCGGAACGTAGAAATGACCATAACTTTTACACTGGTAGCAATTATTCGTTTTATACAATGGAAAAACTGGTCTATTTATTTTGTATTTAATGCTTCGGGCGTTGACTTCTAAGGCCCTAACTGTTTGATCTGGTGGAGTAACACCCTAGAGGGAAGCCTAGGTTGCCCGGAACTTAGAAATGACCATAACTTCGCCACTGGTTGCAATTACTTGTTTTATATGATGGAATAGCTGTTGTATTTATATCGTATTTAATGCTTCTGGCGTTGACTTCTTAGGCCCTAACTATTCCATCTGGTGGAACAACGCCCTAGAGTAAAGCCGAGGTTGCGCGGAACGTAGAAATGACCATAAGTTTCGTACTGATGTCAATTATTCCTTTTATACGATGGAAAAGCTTTTGCATTTATATCGTATTTTATGCTCCTGGCGTTCACTTCTTAGGCCCTAACCATTCGATCTGGTGCAACAACGCCCTACAGTGAAGCCTAGGTTGCTCGGAATGTAGAAATGACCATAACTTTCACACTGGTTGCAATTATTCGTTTTATACGATGGAAAAACTGTTGCATCTTTATCGTATTTTATGCTTCTGGCGTTGACTTCTTAGGCCGTAACTATTCGATCTGGTGGAGCAACGCCCTGGAGTGAAACCTAGATCGCCCGGAACGTAGAAATGACCACTACTATCACACTGGTTGCATATTATTCGTTTCATACGATGGAAAAACTGTTCTATTTATTTTGTATTTTATGCTTCGGGCATTGACTTCTAAGGCCCTAGCTATTCGATTTGGTGGAGCACCGCCCTAGAGTGAAGCCTAGGTTGCCCGGAACGTAGAAATGACCATAACTTCCACACTGGTTGCAATTATTCGTTTTATACAAAGGAAAAGCCGTTCTGTTTATTTTGTTTTTTATGCTTCGGGCGTTGACTTCTAAGGCCCAAACTGTTTGATCTGGTGGAGCAACGCCGTAGAGTGAAGCCTAGGTTGCCCGGAACGTAGAAATGACCATAACTTTCACACTGGTTGCTATTATTCGTTTTATACGATGGAAAAACTGTTATATTTATATTGTATTTTATGCTTCTGGCGTTGACTTCTGAGGCCGTTGCTATTCGATGTGGTGGAAGAACGCCATAGAGTGAAGCCTAGGTAGCCCGGAACGTAGAAATGTCCATATCTTTCACACAGTTTGCAAATTATTCCTGCTATACGATGGAAAAACTGTTGTATTTTTATTGCATTTTATGCTTCTGGCGTTCACTTCTTAGGCCCTAACTATTCGATCTGGTGGAGCAACGGCCTAGAGTGAAACCTAGGTTACCCGGAACATAGAAATGACCAGTACTTTCATACTGTTTGCAGTTATTCCTGTTATACGATGGAAAAACTTTTGCATCTTTATTGTATTTTATGCTTCTGGCGTTGACTTCTAAGGCCCTAGCTATTCGATTTGGTGGAGCACCGCCCTAGAGTGAAGCCTAGGTTGCCCGGAACGTAGAAATGACCATAACTTCCACACTGGTTGCAATTATTCGTTTTATACGATGGAAAAGCTGTTGTATTTATATCGTTTTTTATGCTTCTGGCGTTGACTTCTTAGACCCTAACTATTCCATCTGGTGGAACAACGCCCTAGGGTAAAGCCCAGATTGCTCGGAAAGTAGAAATGACCATAAGTTTCATACTGGTTGCAATTATTCGTTTTATACGATGGAAGAACTGTTGTATTTATATTGTATTTTATGCTTCTGGCGTTGACTTCTAAGGCCCAAATTATTCGATCTGGTGGAGCAATGCCTCAGAGTTATATCTAGGATGCCCGAAACACCGAAATGATCATTACTTTCACGCTTGTTGCAATTATTCCTGTTATACGATGAAAAGACTGTTGTATTTATATTGTATTTTATGCTTCAGGCGTAGACTTCTGAGGCCGTAGCTATTCGATGTGGTGGAAGAACGCCATACAGTGAAGCCTAGGTTGCCCGGAACGTAGAAATGACCACTACTTTCACACTGTTTGCAATTATTCATTTCATACGATGGAAATGCTGTTGTATTTATATCGTATTTTATGCTTCGGGCGTTGACTTCTTAGGCCCTAACATCTCGATCTGGTGGAGCAAAGCCCGGCAGTGAAGCCTAGTTTGCCCGGAACGTAGATATGACCATGACCTTCACACAGGTTGCAATTATTCATTTAATACGATGGAAATGCTGTTGTATTTATATCGTATTTTATGCCTCGGGCGTTGACTTCTTAGGCCCTACCTATACGATCTGGTGGAGCAACGCCCTAGAGTGCAGCCTAGGTATCCCGGAACGTAGAAATGACCATCACTTTCACAATGAATGCTATTATTCGTTTTATACGATCGAAGAACTGTTATATTTATATTGTATATTATGCTTCTTGCGTTGCCTTCTAAGGCACTAACTATTCGATCTGGTGGAGCAACGCCCTAGAGTGAAGCCGAGATTGCCCGGAACGTAGAAATGACCATCACTTTCGAACTGGTTGCAATTATTCCTGTTATATGATGGAAAAACTGTTGTATTTTTATGGCATTTTATGCCTCGGGCATTGACTTCTAAGGCCCTAACTATTCAATTTGCTGGAGCAACGCCCTAGGGTGTAGCCTAGGTTGCCGGGAAAGTAGAAATGACCATAACTTTCATACTGGTTGCAATTACTCGTTTTATATGATGGAAAAACTGTTGTATTTATATTGTATTTTATGCTTCTGGCGTTCACTTCTTAGGCCATAACTATTCGATCTGGTGGAACAACGCCCTAGGGTGACGCCTAGGTTGCCCGGTACGTAGAAATGACCAGGACTTTCATACTGGTTGCAATTATTCGTTTTATATGATGGAAAAACTGTTATACTTATATTGTATTTTATGCTTCTGGCGTTGATTTCTTTGGCCCAACTATTCAATCTGGTGGAACAACACCCTAGCGAGAAGCCTAGGTTGCACGGAACGTAGAAATGACCATTACTTCCACACTGTTTGCAAATATACATTGTACACGATGGAAAAGCTGTTGTACTTATATTGTAATTTATGCTTCTGGCGTTGACTTCTTAGGCCGTAACTATTTGATCTGGTGGAGCACCGCCCTAGAGTGAAGCCTAGGTTGCCCGGAACGTAGAACATACCATTACCTTCACTCTGGTTGCTATTATTCCTGTTATACGATGGAAAAACTGTTGCACCTTTATTGTATTTTGTGCTTCTGGCGTTGACTTCACAGGCCCTAACTATTCCATCTGGTGGAGCAACGTCCTAGAGTGAAGCCCATGTGGCCCGGAACGTAGATATGACCATAACCTTCACACAGGTTGCAATTATTCGTTTTATACAGTGTAAAGGCTGTTGTATTTATATCGTATTTTATGCTTCTGTCCCTCACTTCTTAGGCCATAACTATTCGATTTGGTGGAGCACCGCCCTAGAGTGAAGCCTAGGTTGCCCGGAACGTAGAAATGACCATAACTTTCACACTGGTTGCTATTATTCGTTTTATACGATGGAAAAACTGTTATATTTATATTGTATTTTATGCTTCTGGCGTTGACTTCTGAGGCCGTTGCTATTCGATGTGGTGGAAGAACGCCATAGAGTGAAGCCTAGGTAGCCCGGAACGTAGAAATGTCCATATCTTTCACACTGTTTGCAATTATTCATTTTATACGATGGCAAAGCTGTTGTATTTATATTGTATTTTATGCTTCTGGCGTTGAGTTCTTAGGCCCTAACTATTCGATCTGGTGGAGCAATGCCTCAGAGTTAAGTCTAGGATGCCCAAAACGCCGAAATGATCATTACTTTCACGCTTGTTGCAATTATTCCTGTTATACGATGAAAAGACTGTTGTATTTTTATTGTATTTTATACTTCAGGCGTTGACTTCTGAGGCCGTAGCTGTTCGATCTTGTGGAACAACGCCCTGGAGTGAAGCCTAGGTTGCCTGAAACGTAGAAATGACCATCACTTTCACACGGGTTGCAATCATTCCTGTTATAGGATGGAAAGACTGTTGTATTTTTATTGTATTTTATACTTCAGGCGTTGGCTTCTGAGGCCGTAGCTATTCGATGTGGTGGAAGAACGCCATACAGTGAAGCCTACGTTGCTCGGAATGTAGAAATGACCATAACATTCACACTGGTTGCAATTATTCGTTTTATACGATGGAAAAACTGTTGCATCTTTATCGTATTTTATGCTTCTGGCGTTGACTTCTTAGGCCGTAACTATTCGATCTGGTGGAGCAACGCCCTGGTGTGAAAGCCAGATTGCCCGGAACGTAGAAATGGCCACTACTATCGCACTGGTTGCATATTATTCCTGCTACACGATGGAAAAACTGTTGTATTTTTATTGCATTTTATGCTTCTGGCGTTCACTTCATAGGCACTAACTATTCGATCTGGTAGTGCAGCGCCCTAGAGTGAAGCCTAGGTTGCCCGGTACGTAGAAATGACCATAACTTTCACACTGGTAGCAATTATTCGTTTCATACGATGGAAAAACTGTTCTATTTATTTTGTATTTTATTCTTCTGGTGTTGACTTCTTAGGCCCTAACTATCCGATCTGGTGGAACAACGCCGTAGAGTGAAGCCTAGGCTGCTCGGAATGTAGAAATGACCATAACTTTTACACTGACTGCAATTATTCGTTTTATACGATGGAAAAACTTTTGCATCTTTATCGTATTTTATGCTTCTGGCGTTGACTTCTTAGGCCGTAACTATTCGATCTGGTGGAGCAACGACCTGGAGTGAAACCTGGGTTGCCCGGAACGTAGAAATGACCACTACTATCACACTGGTTGCAAATTATTCCTGCTATACGATGGAAAAACTGTTGTATTTTTATTGCATTTTATGCTTCTGGCGTTCACTTCTTAGGCCCTAACTATTCGATCTGGTGGAACAACGCCCTAGGGTGAAGCCTAGGTTGCCTGGAACGTAGAAATGATCATCACTTTCACACGGGTTGCAATTATTCCTGTTATAGGATGGAAAGTCTGTTGTATTTTTATTGTATTTTATACTTCAGGCTTTGACTTCTGAGGCCGCAGCTATTCGATGTGGTGGAAGAACGCCACACAGTGAAGCCTAGGTTGCCCGGAACGTAGGAGTGACCATAACTTTCACACTGTTTGCAATTATTCCTTTTATACGATGGAAAAGCTGTTGTATTTAGATCGTATTTTATGCTTCTGGCGTTCACTTCTTAGGCCCTAACTATTCGATCTGGTGGAACAACGCCCTAGAGTGAAGCCTAGGTTGCTCGGAATGTAGAAATGACCATAACTTTCACACTGGTTGCAATTATTCGTTTTATACGTTGGAAAAACTGTTGCATCTTTATCGTATTTTATGCTTCTGGCGTTGACTTCTTAGGCCGTAACTATTCGATCTGGTGGAGCAACGCCCTGGATTGAAACCTAGCTTGCCCGGAACGTAGAAATGACCACTACTATCACACTGGTTGCATATTATTCCTGCTACACGATGGAAAAACTGTTGTATTTTTACTGCATTTTATGCTTCTGGCGTTCACTTCATAGGCCCTAACTATTCGATCTGGTAGAGCAACGCCCTAGTGTGAAGCCTAGGTTGCCCGGAACGTAGAAATGACCATCACTTTCACACGGGTTGCAATTATTCCTGTTATAGGATGGAAAGACTGTTGCATTTTTATTGTATTTTATGCTTCAGGCGTTGACTTCTGAGGCCGTAGCTATTCGATGTGGTGGAAGAACGCCATACAGTGAAGCCTAGGTTGCCCGGAACGTAGAAATGACCATAAGTTTCGTACTGATGTCAATTATTCCTTTTATACGATGGAAAAGCTGTTGTATTTAGATCGTATTTTATGCTTCTGGCGTTCGCTTCTTAGGCCCTAACTATTCGTTCTGGTGGAGCAACGCCCTAGAGTGAAGCCTAGGTTGACCGGAACGTAGAAATGACCATAACTTTCACACTGGTTGCTATCATTCGTTTTATATGATGGAAAACCTGTTGTATTTATATTGTATTTTATGTTTCTGGCGTTCACTTCTTAGGCCCTAACTATTCGATCTGGTGGAACAACGGCCTAGGGTGAAGCCTAGGTTGCCCGGAACGTAGAAATGACCATAACTTTTACACTGGTAGCAATTATTCGTTTTATACGATGGAAAAACTGTTATATTTATATTGTATTTTAAGCTTCTGGCGTTGACTTCTGAGGCCGTAGCTATTCGATGCGGCGGAAGAGCGCCATACAGTGAAGCCTAGGTTGCCCGGAACGTAGAAATGACCATAAGTTTGATACTGGTGTCAATTATTCCTTTTATACGATGGAAAAGCTGTTGTATTTATATCGTATTTTATGCTTCTGGCGTTCACTTCTTAGGCGCTAACTATTCGATCTGGTGGAACAACGCCCTAGAGTGAAGCCTAGGTTGCTCGAAATGTAGAAATGACCATCACTTTCACACTGGTTGCAATTATTCGTTTTATACGATGGAAAAACTGTTGCATCTTTATCGTACTTTGTGCTTCTGGCGTTGACTTCTCAGGCCGTAACTATTCGACCTGGTGGAGCAACGCCCTGGAGTGAAACCTAGGTTGCCCGGAACGTAGAAATGACCACTACTATCACACTGGTTGCAAATTATTCCTGCTATATGATGGAAAAACTGTTGTATTTTTATTGCATTTTATGCTTCTGGCTTTCACCTCTTAGGTCCTAACTATTTGATCTGGTGGAACAACGGCCTATGGTGAAGCCTAGGTTGCCCGGAACGTAGAAATGACCATAACTTTTACACTGGTAGCAATTATTCGTTTTATACAATGGAAAAACTGGTCTATTTATTTTGTATTTAATGCTTCGGGCGTTGACTTCTAAGGCCCTAACTGTTTGATCTGGTGGAGTAACACCCTAGAGGGAAGCCTAGGTTGCCCGGAACTTAGAAATGACCATAACTTCGCCACTGGTTGCAATTACTTGTTTTATATGATGGAATAGCTGTTGTATTTATATCGTATTTTATGCTTCTGGCGTTGACTTCTTAGGCCCTAACTATTCCATCTGGTGGAACAACGCCCTAGAGTAAAGCCGAGGTTGCGCGGAACGTAGAAATGACCATAAGTTTCGTACTGATGTCAATTATTCCTTTTATACGATGGAAAAGCTTTTGCATTTATATCGTATTTTATGCTCCTGGCGTTCACTTCTTAGGCCCTAACCATTCGATCTGGTGCAACAACGCCCTACAGTGAAGCCTAGGTTGCTCGGAATGTAGAAATGACCATAACTTTCACACTGGTTGCAATTATTCGTTTTATACGATGGAAAAACTGTTGCATCTTTATCGTATTTTATGCTTCTGGCGTTGACTTCTTAGGCCGTAACTATTCGATCTGGTGGAGCAACGCCCTGGAGTGAAACCTAGATCGCCCGGAACGTAGAAATGACCACTACTATCACACTGGTTGCATATTATTCGTTTCATACGATGGAAAAACTGTTCTATTTATTTTGTATTTTATGCTTCGGGCATTGACTTCTAAGGCCCTAGCTATTCGATTTGGTGGAGCACCGCCCTAGAGTGAAGCCTAGGTTGCCCGGAACGTAGAAATGACCATAACTTCCACACTGGTTGCAATTATTCGTTTTATACAAAGGAAAAGCCGTTCTGTTTATTTTGTTTTTTATGCTTCGGGCGTTGACTTCTAAGGCCCAAACTGTTTGATCTGGTGGAGCAACGCCGTAGAGTGAAGCCTAGGTTGCCCGGAACGTAGAAATGACCATAACTTTCACACTGGTTGCTATTATTCGTTTTATACGATGGAAAAACTGTTATATTTATATTGTATTTTATGCTTCTGGCGTTGACTTCTGAGGCCGTTGCTATTCGATGTGGTGGAAGAACGCCATAGAGTGAAGCCTAGGTAGCCCGGAACGTAGAAATGTCCATATCTTCCACACAGTTTGCAAATTATTCCTGCTATACGATGGAAAAACTGTTGTATTTTTATTGCATTTTATGCTTCTGGCGTTCACTTCTTAGGCCCTAACTATTCGATCTGGTGGAGCAACGGCCTAGAGTGAAACCTAGGTTACCCGGAACATAGAAATGACCAGTACTTTCATACTGTTTGCAGTTATTCCTGTTATACGATGGAAAAACTTTTGCATCTTTATTGTATTTTATGCTTCTGGCGTTGACTTCTAAGGCCCTAGCTATTCGATTTGGTGGAGCACCGCCCTAGAGTGAAGCCTAGGTTGCCCGGAACGTAGAAATGACCATAACTTCCACACTGGTTGCAATTATTCGTTTTATACGATGGAAAAGCTGTTGTATTTATATCGTTTTTTATGCTTCTGGCGTTGACTTCTTAGACCCTAACTATTCCATCTGGTGGAACAACGCCCTAGGGTAAAGCCCAGATTGCGCGGAACGTAGAAATGACCATAGCTTTCACACTGGTAGCAATTTTTCGTTTTATACGATGGAAAAACTGTTTTATTTATTTTGTATTTTAAGCTTCGGGCGTTGAATTCTAAGGCCCTAACTATTCGACCTGGTGGAGCAACGCCCTAGAGTGAAGCCTAGGTTGACCGGAACGTAGAAATGACCATAACTTTCACACTGGTTGCTATCATTCGTTTTATATGATGGAAAAACTGTTGTATTTATACTGTATTTTATGTTTCTGGCGTTCACTTCTTAGGCCCTAACTATTCGATCTGGTGGAACAACGGCCTAGGGTGAAGCCTAGGTTGCCCGGAACGTAGAAATGACCATAACTTTTACACTGGTGGCAATTATTCGTTTTATACGATGGAAAAACTGTTATATTTACATTGTATTTTAAGCTTCTGGTGTTGACTTCTGAGGCCGTAGCTATTCGATGTGACGGAAGAGCGCCATACAGTGAAGCCTAGGTTGCCCGGAACGTAGAAATGACCATAAGTTTCATACTGGTGTCAATTATTCCTTTTATACGATGGAAAAGCAGTTGTATTTATATCGTATTTTATGCTTCTGGCGTTCACTTCTTAGGCGCTAACTATTCGATCTGGTGGAACAACGCCCTAGCGTGAAGCCTAGGTTGCTCGAAATGTAGAAATGACCATCACTTTCACACTGGTTGCAATTATCCGTTTTATACGATGGAAAAACTGTTGCATCTTTATCGTATTTTATGCTTCTGGCGTTGACTTCTTAGGCCGTAACTATTCGACCTGGTGGAGCAACGACCTGGAGTGAAACCCAGGTTGCCCGGAACGTAGAAATGAACACTACTATCACACTGGTTGCAAATTATTCCTGCTATTCGATGGAAAAACTGTTGTATTTTTATTGCATTTTATGCTTCTGGCTTTCACCTCTTAGGTCCTAACCATTCGATCTGGTGGAACAACGGCCTATAGTGAAGCCTAGGTTGCCCGGAACGTAGAAATGCCCATAACTTTTACACTGGTAGCAATTATTCGTTTTATACAATGGAAAAACTGCTCTATTTATTTTGTATTTAATGCTTCGGGCGTTGACTTCTAAGGCCCTAACTGTTTGATCTGGTGGAGCAACGCCCTAGAGGGAAGCCTAGGTTGCCCGGAACGTAGAAATGACCATAACTTCGCCACTGGTTGCAATTACATGTTTTATACGATGAAATAGCTGTTGTATTTATATCGTATTTTATGCTTCTGGCGTTGACTTCTTAGGCCATAACTATTCCATCTGGTGGAACAACGCCCTAGAGTAAAGCCCAGGTTGCGCGGAACGTAGAAATGACCATAACTTTCACACTGGTAGCAATTATTCGTTTTATACAATGGAAAAACCGTTCTGTTTATTTTGTATTTTATGCTTCTGGCGTTGACTTCTGAGGCCGTTGCTATTCGATGTTGTGGCAGAACGCCATAGAGTGAAGCCTAGGTAGCCCGGAACGTAGAAATGTCCATATCTGTCACACTGTTTGCAATTATTCATTTTATACGATGGCAAAGCTGTTGTATTTGTATTGTATTTTATGCTTCTGGCGTTGAGTTCTTTGGCCCTAACTATTCGATCTGGTGGAGCAATGCCTCAGAGTTAAGTCTAGGATGCCCAAAACGCCGAAATGATCATTACTTTCACGCTTGTTGCAATTATTCCTGTCATACGATGAAAAGACTGTTGTATTTTTATTGTATTTTATACTTCAGGCGTTGACTTCTGAGGCCGTAGCTATTCGACCTTGTGGAACAACGCCCTGGAGTGAAGCCTAGGTTGCCTGAAACGTAGAAATGACCATCACTTTCACACGGGTTGCAATCATTCCTGTTATAGTATGGAAAGACTGTTGCATTTTTATTGTATTTTATACTTCAGGCGTTGACTTCTGAGGCCGTAGCTATTCGATGTGGTGGAAGAACGCCATACAGTGAAGCCTAGGTAGCCCGGAACGTAGAAATGACCATAAGTTTCGTACTGATGTCAATTATTTCTTTTATACGATGGAAAAGCTTTTGTATTTATATCGTATTTTATGCTTCTGGCGTTCACTTCTTAGGCCCTAACTATTCGATCTGGTGGAACAACGGCCTAGGGTGAAGCCTAGGTTGCCCGGAACGTAGAAATGACCATAACTTTTACACTGGTGGCAATTATTCGTTTTATACGATGGAAAAACTGTTATATTTAAATTGTATTTTAAGCTTCTGGTGTTGACTTCTGAGGCCGTAGCTACTCGATGTGACGGAAGAGCGCCATACAGTGAAGCCTAGGTTGCCCGGAACGTAGAAATGACCATAACTTTTACACTGGTAGCAATTATTCGTTTTATACAATGGAAAAACTGGTCTATTTATTTTGTATTTAATGCTTCGGGCGTTGACTTCTAAGGCCCTAACTGTGTGATCTGGTGGAGTAACACCCTAGAGGGAAGCCTAGGTTGCCCGGAACTTAGAAATGACCATAACTTCGCCACTGGTTGCAATTACTTGTTTTATACGATGGAATAGCTGTTGTATTTATATCGTATTTTATGCTTCTGGCGTTGACTTCTTAGGCCCTAACTATTCCATCTGGTGGAACAACGCCCTAGAGTAAAGCCGAGGTTGCGCGGAACGTAGAAATGACCATAAGTTTCGTACTGATGTCAATTATTCCTTTTATACGATGGAAAAGCTTTTGCATTTATATCGTATTTTATGCTCCTGACGTTCACTTCTTAGGCCCTAACCATTCGATCTGGTGCAACAACGCCCTACAGTGAAGCCTAGGTAGCCCGGAACGTAGAAATGTCCATATCTTTCACACAGTTTGCAAATTATTCCTGCTATACGATGGAAAAACTGTTGTATTTTTATTGCATTTTATGCTTCTGGCATTCACTTCTTAGGCCCTAACTATTCGATCTGGTGGAGCAACGGCCTAGAGTGAAACCTAGGTTACCCGGAACATAGAAATGACCAGTACTTTCATACTGTTTGCAGTTATTCCTGTTATACGATGGAAAAACTTTTGCATCTTTATTGTATTTTATGCTTCTGGCGTTGACTTCTAAGGCCCTAGCTATTCGATTTGGTGGAGCACCGTCCTAGAGTGAAGCCTAGGTTGCCCGGAACGTAGAAATGACCATAACTTCCACACTGGTTGCAATTATTCGTTTTATACGATGGAAAAGCTGTTGTATTTATATCGTTTTTTATGCTTCTGGCGTTGACTTCTTAGACCCTAACTATTCCATCTGGTGGAACAACGCCCTAGGGTAAAGCCCAGATTGCGCGGAACGTAGAAATGACCATAACTTTCACACTGGTAGCAATTTTTCGTTTTATACGATGGAAAAACTGTTTTATTTATTTTGTATTTTAAGCTTCGGGCGTTGAATTCTAAGGCCCTAACTATTCGATCTGGTGGAGCAACGCCCTAGAGTGAAGCCTAGGTTGACCGGAACGTAGAAATGACCATAACTTTCACACTGGTTGCTATCATTCGTTTTATATGATGGAAAAACTGTTGTATTTATACTCTATTTTATGTTTCTGGCGTTCACTTCTTAGGCCCTAACTATTCGATCTGGTGGAACAACGGCCTAGGGTGAAGCCTAGGTTGCCCGGAACGTAGAAATGACCATAACTTTAACACTGGTGGCAATTATTCGTTTTATACGATGGAAAAACTGTTATATTTACATTGTATTTTAAGCTTCTGGTGTTGACTTCTGAGGCCGTAGCTATTCGATGTGACGGAAGAGCGCCATACAGTGAAGCCTAGGTTGCCCGGAACGTAGAAATGACCATAAGTTTCATACTGGTGTCAATTATTCCTTTTATACGATGGAAAAGCAGTTGTATTTATATCGTATTTTATGCTTATGGCGTTGACTTCTTAGGCCCTAACTATTCGATCTGGTGGAGCAATGCCTCAGAGTTAAGTCTAGGATGCCCGAAACGCCGAAATGAGCATTACATTCACGCTTGTTGCAATTATTCCTGTTATACGATGAAAAGACTGTTGTATTTTTATTGTATTTTATACTTCAGGCGTTGACTTCTGAGGCCGTAGCTAGTCGATCTTGTGGAACAACGCCCTGGAGTGAAGCCTAGGTTGCCTGAAACGTAGAAATGACCATCACTTTCTCACGGGTTGCAATCATTCCTGTTATAGGATGGAAAGACTGTTGTATTTTTATTGTATTTTATGCTTCAGGCGTTGACTTCTGAGGCCGTAGCTATTCGATGTGGTGGAAGAACGCCATACAGTGAAGCCTAGGTTGCCCGGAACGTAGAAATGACCATAAGTTTCGTACTGATGTCAGTTATTCCTTTTATACGATGGAAAAGCTGTTGTATTTATATCGTATTTTATGCTTCTGGCGTTCACTTCTTAGGCCCTAACTATTCGATCTGGTGGAACAGCGCCCTAGAGTGAAGCCTAGGTTGCTCGGAATGTAGAGCTGACCATAACCTTCACACTGGTTGCAATTATTCGTTTTATACGATGGAAAAACTGTTGCATCTTTATCGTATTTTATGCTTCGGGCATTGACTTCGAAGGCCCTAGCTATTCGATTTGGTGGAGCACCGCCCTAGAGTGAAGCCTAGATTGCCCGGAACGTAGAAATGACCATAAGTTTCGTACTGATGTCAATTATTTCTTTTATACGATGGAAAAGCTTTTGTATTTATATCGTATTTTATGCTTCTGGCGTTCACTTCTTAGGCCCTAACTATTCGATCTGGTGGAACAACGGCCTAGGGTGAAGCCTAGGTTGCCCGGAACGTAGAAATGACCATAACTTTTACACTGGTGGCAATTATTCGTTTTATACGATGGAAAAACTGTTATATTTACATTGTATTTTAAGCTTCTGGTGTTGACTTCTGAGGCCGTAGCTACTCGATGTGACGGAAGAGCGCCATACAGTGAAGCCTAGGTTGCCCGGAACGTAGAAATGACCATAACTTTTACACTGGTAGCAATTATTCGTTTTATACAATGGAAAAACTGGTCTATTTATTTTGTATTTAATGCTTCGGGCGTTGACTTCTAAGGCCCTAACTGTGTGATCTGGTGGAGTAACACCCTAGAGGGAAGCCTAGGTTGCCCGGAACTTAGAAATGACCATAACTTCGCCACTGGTTGCAATTACTTGTTTTATACGATGGAATAGCTGTTGTATTTATATCGTATTTTATGCTTCTGGCGTTGACTTCCTAGGCCCTAACTATTCCATCTGGTGGAACAACGCCCTAGAGTAAAGCCGAGGTTGCGCGGAACGTAGAAATGACCATAAGTTTCGTACTGATGTCAATTATTCCTTTTATACGATGGAAAAGCTTTTGCATTTATATCGTATTTTATGCTCCTGACGTTCACTTCTTAGGCCCTAACCATTCGATCTGGTGCAACAACGCCCTACAGTGAAGCCTAGGTTGCTCGGAATGTAGAAATGACCATAACTTTCACACTGGTTGCAATTATTCGTTTTATACGATGGAAAAACTGTTGCATCTTTATCGTATTTTATGCTTCTGACGTTGACTTCTTAGGCCCTAACTATTCGATCTGGTGGAACAACGCCCTAGAGTGAAGCCTAGGTTGCCCGGAACGTAGAAATGACCATAACTTCCACACTGGTTGCAATTATTCGTTTTATACAAAGGAAAAGCCGTTCTGTTTATTTTGTATTTTATGCTTCGGGCGTTGACTTCTAAGGCCCAAACTGTTTGATCTGGTGGAGCAACGCCGTAGAGTGAAGCCTAGGTTGCCCGGAACGTAGAAATGACCATAACTTTCACACTGGTTGCTATTATTCGTTTTATACGATGGAAAAACTGTTATATTTATATTGTATTTTATGCTTCTGGCGTTGACTTCTGAGGCCGTTGCTATTCGATGTGGTGGAAGAACGCCATAGAGTGAAGCCTAGGTAGCCCGGAACGTAGAAATGTCCATATCTTTCACACAGTTTGCAAATTATTCCTGCTATACGATGGAAAAACTGTTGTATTTTTATTGCATTTTATGCTTCTGGCATTCACTTCTTAGGCCCTAACTATTCGATCTGGTGGAGCAACGGCCTAGAGTGAAACCTAGGTTACCCGGAACATAGAAATGACCAGTACTTTCATACTGTTTGCAGTTATTCCTGTTATACGATGGAAAAACTTTTGCATCTTTATTGTATTTTATGCTTCTGGCGTTGACTTCTAAGGCCCTAGCTATTCGATTTGGTGGAGCACCGCCCTAGAGTGAAGCCTAGGTTGCCCGGAACGTAGAAATGACCATAACTTCCACACTGGTTGCAATTATTCGTTTTATACGATGGAAAAGCTGTTGTATTTATATCGTTTTTTATGCTTCTGGCGTTGACTTCTTAGACCCTAACTATTCCATCTGGTGGAACAACGCCCTAGGGCAAAGCCCAGATTGCGCGGAACGTAGAAATGACCATAAGTTTCGTACTGATGTCAGTTATTCCTTTTATACGATGGAAAAGCTGTTGTATTTATATCGTATTTTATGCTTCTGGCGTTCACTTCTTAGGCCCTAACTATTCGATCTGGTGGAACAGCGCCCTAGAGTGAAGCCTAGGTTGCTCGGAATGTAGAGCTGACCATAACCTTCACACTGGTTGCAATTATTCGTTTTATACGATGGAAAAACTGTTGCATCTTTATCGTATTTTATGCTTCGGGCATTGACTTCGAAGGCCCTAGCTATTCGATTTGGTGGAGCACCGCCCTAGAGTGAAGCCTAGATTGCCCGGAACGTAGAAATGACCATAACTTCCACACTGGTAGCAATTATTCGTTTTATACAATGGAAAAACCGTTTTATTTATTTTGTATTTTATTCTTTGGGCGTTACCTTCTAAGGCCCTAACTATTCAATCTCTTGGAGCAACGCCCTAGGGTGAAGCCTAGGTTGCTCGGAAAGTAGAAATGACCATAAGTTTCATACTGGTTGCAATTATTCGTTTTATACGATGGAAAAACTGTTGTATTTATATTGGATTTTATGCTTCTGGCGTTGACTTCTTAGGCCCTAACTATTCGATCGTGTGGAACAATGCCCTAGAGTGAAGCCTAGGTTGCCTCGAACGTAGAAATGACCATCACTTTCACACGGGTTGCAATTATTCCTGTTATAGAATGGAAATACTGTAGTATTTTTATTGTATTTTATACTTCAGGCGTTGACTTCTGTGGCCGTAGCTATTCGATGTGGTGGAAGAACGCCATACAGTGAAGCCTAGGTTGCCCGGCACGTAGAAATGACAATAAGTTTCATACTGGTTGCAATTATTCGGTTTATACGATGGAAAAACTGTTGTATTTATACTGTATTTTATGCTTCTTGCGTTCACTTCTTAGGCCCTAACTATTCGATCTGGTGGACCAACGCCCTAGGGTGCAGGCTAGGTTGCCCGGAACGTAGAAATGACCATAGCTTTTACAGTGGTAGCAATTATTCGTTTTATACAATGGAAAAACCGTTCTATTTATTTTGTATTTTATGCTTCGGGCGTTGACTTCTAAGGCCGTAACTATTCAATCTGTTGGAGCAACGCCCTAGGGTGAATCCTAGGTTGCTCGGAAAGTAGAAATGACTATAAGTTTCATACTGGTTGCAATTATTTGTCTTATACGATGGAAAAACCGTTCTATTTATTTTGTATTTTATGCTTCGGGCGTTGACTTCTAAGGCCGTAACTATTCAATCTGTTGGAGCAACGCCCTAGGGTGAAGCCTAGGTTGCTCGGAAAGTAGAAATGACCATAAGTTTCATACTGGTTCCAATTATTCGTCTTATACGATGGAAAAACTGCTGTATTTATATTGTATTTTATGCTTCTGGCATTGACTTCTTAGGCCCTAACTATTCGATCTGGGGAGCAATGCCTCAGAGTTAAGTCTAGGATGCCCGAAACGCCGAAATGATCATTACTTTCACGCTTGTTGCAATTATTCCTGTTATACGATGAAAAGACTGTTATATTTTTATTGTATTTTATGCTTCAGGCGTGGACTTCTGAGGCCGTAGCTATTCGATGTGGTGGAAGAACGCCATACAGTGAAGCCTAGGTTGCCCGGAACGTAGAAATGACCACTACTTTCACACTGTTTGCAATTATTCATTTAATACGATGGAAATGCTGTTGTATTTATATCGTATTTTATGCTTCGGTCGTTGACTTCTTGGGCCCTAACATTTCGATCTGGTGGAGCCACGCCCGACAGTGAAGCCTAGGTTGCCAGGAACGTAGATATGACCATAACCTTCACACAGGTTGCAATTATTCGTTTTGTACCGTGTAAAGGCTGTTGCATTTATTTTGTATTTTATTCTTCTGGTGATGACTTCTTAGGCCCTAACTATCCGATCTGGTGGAACAACGCCCTAGAGTGAAGCCTAGGTTGCTCGGAATGTAGAAATGACCATAACTTTCACACTGGTTGCAATTATTCGTTTTATACGTTGGAAAAACTGTTGCATCTTTATCGTATTTTATGCTTCTGGCGTTGACTTCTTAGGCCGTAACTATTCGATCTGGTGGAGCAACGCCCTGGATTGAAACCTAGCTTGCCCGGAACGTAGAAATGACCACTACTATCACACTGGTTGCATATTATTCCTGCTACACGATGGAAAAACTGTTGTATTTTTACTGCATTTTATGCTTCTGGCGTTCACTTCATAGGCCCTAACTATTCGATCTGGTAGAGCAACGCCCTAGTGTGAAGCCTAGGTTGCCCGGAACGTAGAAATGACCATCACTTTCACACGGGTTGCAATTATTCCTGTTATAGGATGGAAAGACTGTTGCATTTTTATTGTATTTTATGCTTCAGGCGTTGACTTCTGAGGCCGTAGCTATTCGATGTGGTGGAAGAACGCCATACAGTGAAGCCTAGGTTGCCCGGAACGTAGAAATGACCATAAGTTTCGTACTGATGTCAATTATTCCTTTTATACGATGGAAAAGCTGTTGTATTTAGATCGTATTTTATGCTTCTGGCGTTCGCTTCTTAGGCCCTAACTATTCGTTCTGGTGGAGCAACGCCCTAGAGTGAAGCCTAGGTTGACCGGAACGTAGAAATGACCATAACTTTCACACTGGTTGCTATCATTCGTTTTATATGATGGAAAACCTGTTGTATTTATATTGTATTTTATGTTTCTGGCGTTCACTTCTTAGGCCCTAACTATTCGATCTGGTGGAACAACGGCCTAGGGTGAAGCCTAGGTTGCCCGGAACGTAGAAATGACCATAACTTTTACACTGGTAGCAATTATTCGTTTTATACGATGGAAAAACTGTTATATTTATATTGTATTTTAAGCTTCTGGCGTTGACTTCTGAGGCCGTAGCTATTCGATGCGGCGGAAGAGCGCCATACAGTGAAGCCTAGGTTGCCCGGAACGTAGAAATGACCATAAGTTTGATACTGGTGTCAATTATTCCTTTTATACGATGGAAAAGCTGTTGTATTTATATCGTATTTTATGCTTCTGGCGTTCACTTCTTAGGCGCTAACTATTCGATCTGGTGGAACAACGCCCTAGAGTGAAGCCTAGGTTGCTCGAAATGTAGAAATGACCATCACTTTCACACTGGTTGCAATTATTCGTTTTATACGATGGAAAAACTGTTGCATCTTTATCGTACTTTGTGCTTCTGGCGTTGACTTCTCAGGCCGTAACTATTCGACCTGGTGGAGCAACGCCCTGGAGTGAAACCTAGGTTGCCCGGAACGTAGAAATGACCACTACTATCACACTGGTTGCAAATTATTCCTGCTATATGATGGAAAAACTGTTGTATTTTTATTGCATTTTATGCTTCTGGCTTTCACCTCTTAGGTCCTAACTATTTGATCTGGTGGAACAACGGCCTATGGTGAAGCCTAGGTTGCCCGGAACGTAGAAATGACCATAACTTTTACACTGGTAGCAATTATTCGTTTTATACAATGGAAAAACTGGTCTATTTATTTTGTATTTAATGCTTCGGGCGTTGACTTCTAAGGCCCTAACTGTTTGATCTGGTGGAGTAACACCCTAGAGGGAAGCCTAGGTTGCCCGGAACTTAGAAATGACCATAACTTCGCCACTGGTTGCAATTACTTGTTTTATATGATGGAATAGCTGTTGTATTTATATCGTATTTTATGCTTCTGGCGTTGACTTCTTAGGCCCTAACTATTCCATCTGGTGGAACAACGCCCTAGAGTAAAGCCGAGGTTGCGCGGAACGTAGAAATGACCATAAGTTTCGTACTGATGTCAATTATTCCTTTTATACGATGGAAAAGCTTTTGCATTTATATCGTATTTTATGCTCCTGGCGTTCACTTCTTAGGCCCTAACCATTCGATCTGGTGCAACAACGCCCTACAGTGAAGCCTAGGTTGCTCGGAATGTAGAAATGACCATAACTTTCACACTGGTTGCAATTATTCGTTTTATACGATGGAAAAACTGTTGCATCTTTATCGTATTTTATGCTTCTGGCGTTGACTTCTTAGGCCGTAACTATTCGATCTGGTGGAGCAACGCCCTGGAGTGAAACCTAGATCGCCCGGAACGTAGAAATGACCACTACTATCACACTGGTTGCATATTATTCGTTTCATACGATGGAAAAACTGTTCTATTTATTTTGTATTTTATGCTTCGGGCATTGACTTCTAAGGCCCTAGCTATTCGATTTGGTGGAGCACCGCCCTAGAGTGAAGCCTAGGTTGCCCGGAACGTAGAAATGACCATAACTTCCACACTGGTTGCAATTATTCGTTTTATACAAAGGAAAAGCCGTTCTGTTTATTTTGTTTTTTATGCTTCGGGCGTTGACTTCTAAGGCCCAAACTGTTTGATCTGGTGGAGCAACGCCGTAGAGTGAAGCCTAGGTTGCCCGGAACGTAGAAATGACCATAACTTTCACACTGGTTGCTATTATTCGTTTTATACGATGGAAAAACTGTTATATTTATATTGTATTTTATGCTTCTGGCGTTGACTTCTGAGGCCGTTGCTATTCGATGTGGTGGAAGAACGCCATAGAGTGAAGCCTAGGTAGCCCGGAACGTAGAAATGTCCATATCTTCCACACAGTTTGCAAATTATTCCTGCTATACGATGGAAAAACTGTTGTATTTTTATTGCATTTTATGCTTCTGGCGTTCACTTCTTAGGCCCTAACTATTCGATCTGGTGGAGCAACGGCCTAGAGTGAAACCTAGGTTACCCGGAACATAGAAATGACCAGTACTTTCATACTGTTTGCAGTTATTCCTGTTATACGATGGAAAAACTTTTGCATCTTTATTGTATTTTATGCTTCTGGCGTTGACTTCTAAGGCCCTAGCTATTCGATTTGGTGGAGCACCGCCCTAGAGTGAAGCCTAGGTTGCCCGGAACGTAGAAATGACCATAA
The DNA here is from genome assembly GCF_051401765.1 of Calliopsis andreniformis. Taxonomy (NCBI): domain Eukaryota; kingdom Metazoa; phylum Arthropoda; class Insecta; order Hymenoptera; family Andrenidae; genus Calliopsis; species Calliopsis andreniformis. The sequence goes on along the minus strand of NW_027480460.1, from coordinate 1,205,512 downwards.
CTTCCACACTGGTTGCAATTATTCGTTTTATACGATGGAAAAGCTGTTGTATTTATATCGTTTTTTATGCTTCTGGCGTTGACTTCTTAGACCCTAACTATTCCATCTGGTGGAACAACGCCCTAGGGTAAAGCCCAGATTGCGCGGAACGTAGAAATGACCATAGCTTTCACACTGGTAGCAATTTTTCGTTTTATACGATGGAAAAACTGTTTTATTTATTTTGTATTTTAAGCTTCGGGCGTTGAATTCTAAGGCCCTAACTATTCGACCTGGTGGAGCAACGCCCTAGAGTGAAGCCTAGGTTGACCGGAACGTAGAAATGACCATAACTTTCACACTGGTTGCTATCATTCGTTTTATATGATGGAAAAACTGTTGTATTTATACTGTATTTTATGTTTCTGGCGTTCACTTCTTAGGCCCTAACTATTCGATCTGGTGGAACAACGGCCTAGGGTGAAGCCTAGGTTGCCCGGAACGTAGAAATGACCATAACTTTTACACTGGTGGCAATTATTCGTTTTATACGATGGAAAAACTGTTATATTTACATTGTATTTTAAGCTTCTGGTGTTGACTTCTGAGGCCGTAGCTATTCGATGTGACGGAAGAGCGCCATACAGTGAAGCCTAGGTTGCCCGGAACGTAGAAATGACCATAAGTTTCATACTGGTGTCAATTATTCCTTTTATACGATGGAAAAGCAGTTGTATTTATATCGTATTTTATGCTTCTGGCGTTCACTTCTTAGGCGCTAACTATTCGATCTGGTGGAACAACGCCCTAGCGTGAAGCCTAGGTTGCTCGAAATGTAGAAATGACCATCACTTTCACACTGGTTGCAATTATCCGTTTTATACGATGGAAAAACTGTTGCATCTTTATCGTATTTTATGCTTCTGGCGTTGACTTCTTAGGCCGTAACTATTCGACCTGGTGGAGCAACGACCTGGAGTGAAACCCAGGTTGCCCGGAACGTAGAAATGAACACTACTATCACACTGGTTGCAAATTATTCCTGCTATTCGATGGAAAAACTGTTGTATTTTTATTGCATTTTATGCTTCTGGCTTTCACCTCTTAGGTCCTAACCATTCGATCTGGTGGAACAACGGCCTATAGTGAAGCCTAGGTTGCCCGGAACGTAGAAATGCCCATAACTTTTACACTGGTAGCAATTATTCGTTTTATACAATGGAAAAACTGCTCTATTTATTTTGTATTTAATGCTTCGGGCGTTGACTTCTAAGGCCCTAACTGTTTGATCTGGTGGAGCAACGCCCTAGAGGGAAGCCTAGGTTGCCCGGAACGTAGAAATGACCATAACTTCGCCACTGGTTGCAATTACATGTTTTATACGATGAAATAGCTGTTGTATTTATATCGTATTTTATGCTTCTGGCGTTGACTTCTTAGGCCATAACTATTCCATCTGGTGGAACAACGCCCTAGAGTAAAGCCCAGGTTGCGCGGAACGTAGAAATGACCATAACTTTCACACTGGTAGCAATTATTCGTTTTATACAATGGAAAAACCGTTCTGTTTATTTTGTATTTTATGCTTCTGGCGTTGACTTCTGAGGCCGTTGCTATTCGATGTTGTGGCAGAACGCCATAGAGTGAAGCCTAGGTAGCCCGGAACGTAGAAATGTCCATATCTGTCACACTGTTTGCAATTATTCATTTTATACGATGGCAAAGCTGTTGTATTTGTATTGTATTTTATGCTTCTGGCGTTGAGTTCTTTGGCCCTAACTATTCGATCTGGTGGAGCAATGCCTCAGAGTTAAGTCTAGGATGCCCAAAACGCCGAAATGATCATTACTTTCACGCTTGTTGCAATTATTCCTGTCATACGATGAAAAGACTGTTGTATTTTTATTGTATTTTATACTTCAGGCGTTGACTTCTGAGGCCGTAGCTATTCGACCTTGTGGAACAACGCCCTGGAGTGAAGCCTAGGTTGCCTGAAACGTAGAAATGACCATCACTTTCACACGGGTTGCAATCATTCCTGTTATAGTATGGAAAGACTGTTGCATTTTTATTGTATTTTATACTTCAGGCGTTGACTTCTGAGGCCGTAGCTATTCGATGTGGTGGAAGAACGCCATACAGTGAAGCCTAGGTAGCCCGGAACGTAGAAATGACCATAAGTTTCGTACTGATGTCAATTATTTCTTTTATACGATGGAAAAGCTTTTGTATTTATATCGTATTTTATGCTTCTGGCGTTCACTTCTTAGGCCCTAACTATTCGATCTGGTGGAACAACGGCCTAGGGTGAAGCCTAGGTTGCCCGGAACGTAGAAATGACCATAACTTTTACACTGGTGGCAATTATTCGTTTTATACGATGGAAAAACTGTTATATTTACATTGTATTTTAAGCTTCTGGTGTTGACTTCTGAGGCCGTAGCTACTCGATGTGACGGAAGAGCGCCATACAGTGAAGCCTAGGTTGCCCGGAACGTAGAAATGACCATAACTTTTACACTGGTAGCAATTATTCGTTTTATACAATGGAAAAACTGGTCTATTTATTTTGTATTTAATGCTTCGGGCGTTGACTTCTAAGGCCCTAACTGTGTGATCTGGTGGAGTAACACCCTAGAGGGAAGCCTAGGTTGCCCGGAACTTAGAAATGACCATAACTTCGCCACTGGTTGCAATTACTTGTTTTATACGATGGAATAGCTGTTGTATTTATATCGTATTTTATGCTTCTGGCGTTGACTTCTTAGGCCCTAACTATTCCATCTGGTGGAACAACGCCCTAGAGTAAAGCCGAGGTTGCGCGGAACGTAGAAATGACCATAAGTTTCGTACTGATGTCAATTATTCCTTTTATACGATGGAAAAGCTTTTGCATTTATATCGTATTTTATGCTCCTGACGTTCACTTCTTAGGCCCTAACCATTCGATCTGGTGCAACAACGCCCTACAGTGAAGCCTAGGTAGCCCGGAACGTAGAAATGTCCATATCTTTCACACAGTTTGCAAATTATTCCTGCTATACGATGGAAAAACTGTTGTATTTTTATTGCATTTTATGCTTCTGGCATTCACTTCTTAGGCCCTAACTATTCGATCTGGTGGAGCAACGGCCTAGAGTGAAACCTAGGTTACCCGGAACATAGAAATGACCAGTACTTTCATACTGTTTGCAGTTATTCCTGTTATACGATGGAAAAACTTTTGCATCTTTATTGTATTTTATGCTTCTGGCGTTGACTTCTAAGGCCCTAGCTATTCGATTTGGTGGAGCACCGTCCTAGAGTGAAGCCTAGGTTGCCCGGAACGTAGAAATGACCATAACTTCCACACTGGTTGCAATTATTCGTTTTATACGATGGAAAAGCTGTTGTATTTATATCGTTTTTTATGCTTCTGGCGTTGACTTCTTAGACCCTAACTATTCCATCTGGTGGAACAACGCCCTAGGGTAAAGCCCAGATTGCGCGGAACGTAGAAATGACCATAACTTTCACACTGGTAGCAATTTTTCGTTTTATACGATGGAAAAACTGTTTTATTTATTTTGTATTTTAAGCTTCGGGCGTTGAATTCTAAGGCCCTAACTATTCGATCTGGTGGAGCAACGCCCTAGAGTGAAGCCTAGGTTGACCGGAACGTAGAAATGACCATAACTTTCACACTGGTTGCTATCATTCGTTTTATATGATGGAAAAACTGTTGTATTTATACTCTATTTTATGTTTCTGGCGTTCACTTCTTAGGCCCTAACTATTCGATCTGGTGGAACAACGGCCTAGGGTGAAGCCTAGGTTGCCCGGAACGTAGAAATGACCATAACTTTAACACTGGTGGCAATTATTCGTTTTATACGATGGAAAAACTGTTATATTTACATTGTATTTTAAGCTTCTGGTGTTGACTTCTGAGGCCGTAGCTATTCGATGTGACGGAAGAGCGCCATACAGTGAAGCCTAGGTTGCCCGGAACGTAGAAATGACCATAAGTTTCATACTGGTGTCAATTATTCCTTTTATACGATGGAAAAGCAGTTGTATTTATATCGTATTTTATGCTTATGGCGTTGACTTCTTAGGCCCTAACTATTCGATCTGGTGGAGCAATGCCTCAGAGTTAAGTCTAGGATGCCCGAAACGCCGAAATGAGCATTACATTCACGCTTGTTGCAATTATTCCTGTTATACGATGAAAAGACTGTTGTATTTTTATTGTATTTTATACTTCAGGCGTTGACTTCTGAGGCCGTAGCTAGTCGATCTTGTGGAACAACGCCCTGGAGTGAAGCCTAGGTTGCCTGAAACGTAGAAATGACCATCACTTTCTCACGGGTTGCAATCATTCCTGTTATAGGATGGAAAGACTGTTGTATTTTTATTGTATTTTATGCTTCAGGCGTTGACTTCTGAGGCCGTAGCTATTCGATGTGGTGGAAGAACGCCATACAGTGAAGCCTAGGTTGCCCGGAACGTAGAAATGACCATAAGTTTCGTACTGATGTCAGTTATTCCTTTTATACGATGGAAAAGCTGTTGTATTTATATCGTATTTTATGCTTCTGGCGTTCACTTCTTAGGCCCTAACTATTCGATCTGGTGGAACAGCGCCCTAGAGTGAAGCCTAGGTTGCTCGGAATGTAGAGCTGACCATAACCTTCACACTGGTTGCAATTATTCGTTTTATACGATGGAAAAACTGTTGCATCTTTATCGTATTTTATGCTTCGGGCATTGACTTCGAAGGCCCTAGCTATTCGATTTGGTGGAGCACCGCCCTAGAGTGAAGCCTAGATTGCCCGGAACGTAGAAATGACCATAAGTTTCGTACTGATGTCAATTATTTCTTTTATACGATGGAAAAGCTTTTGTATTTATATCGTATTTTATGCTTCTGGCGTTCACTTCTTAGGCCCTAACTATTCGATCTGGTGGAACAACGGCCTAGGGTGAAGCCTAGGTTGCCCGGAACGTAGAAATGACCATAACTTTTACACTGGTGGCAATTATTCGTTTTATACGATGGAAAAACTGTTATATTTACATTGTATTTTAAGCTTCTGGTGTTGACTTCTGAGGCCGTAGCTACTCGATGTGACGGAAGAGCGCCATACAGTGAAGCCTAGGTTGCCCGGAACGTAGAAATGACCATAACTTTTACACTGGTAGCAATTATTCGTTTTATACAATGGAAAAACTGGTCTATTTATTTTGTATTTAATGCTTCGGGCGTTGACTTCTAAGGCCCTAACTGTGTGATCTGGTGGAGTAACACCCTAGAGGGAAGCCTAGGTTGCCCGGAACTTAGAAATGACCATAACTTCGCCACTGGTTGCAATTACTTGTTTTATACGATGGAATAGCTGTTGTATTTATATCGTATTTTATGCTTCTGGCGTTGACTTCTTAGGCCCTAACTATTCCATCTGGTGGAACAACGCCCTAGAGTAAAGCCGAGGTTGCGCGGAACGTAGAAATGACCATAAGTTTCGTACTGATGTCAATTATTCCTTTTATACGATGGAAAAGCTTTTGCATTTATATCGTATTTTATGCTCCTGACGTTCACTTCTTAGGCCCTAACCATTCGATCTGGTGCAACAACGCCCTACAGTGAAGCCTAGGTTGCTCGGAATGTAGAAATGACCATAACTTTCACACTGGTTGCAATTATTCGTTTTATACGATGGAAAAACTGTTGCATCTTTATCGTATTTTATGCTTCTGACGTTGACTTCTTAGGCCCTAACTATTCGATCTGGTGGAACAACGCCCTAGAGTGAAGCCTAGGTTGCCCGGAACGTAGAAATGACCATAACTTCCACACTGGTTGCAATTATTCGTTTTATACAAAGGAAAAGCCGTTCTGTTTATTTTGTATTTTATGCTTCGGGCGTTGACTTCTAAGGCCCAAACTGTTTGATCTGGTGGAGCAACGCCGTAGAGTGAAGCCTAGGTTGCCCGGAACGTAGAAATGACCATAACTTTCACACTGGTTGCTATTATTCGTTTTATACGATGGAAAAACTGTTATATTTATATTGTATTTTATGCTTCTGGCGTTGACTTCTGAGGCCGTTGCTATTCGATGTGGTGGAAGAACGCCATAGAGTGAAGCCTAGGTAGCCCGGAACGTAGAAATGTCCATATCTTTCACACAGTTTGCAAATTATTCCTGCTATACGATGGAAAAACTGTTGTATTTTTATTGCATTTTATGCTTCTGGCATTCACTTCTTAGGCCCTAACTATTCGATCTGGTGGAGCAACGGCCTAGAGTGAAACCTAGGTTACCCGGAACATAGAAATGACCAGTACTTTCATACTGTTTGCAGTTATTCCTGTTATACGATGGAAAAACTTTTGCATCTTTATTGTATTTTATGCTTCTGGCGTTGACTTCTAAGGCCCTAGCTATTCGATTTGGTGGAGCACCGCCCTAGAGTGAAGCCTAGGTTGCCCGGAACGTAGAAATGACCATAACTTCCACACTGGTTGCAATTATTCGTTTTATACGATGGAAAAGCTGTTGTATTTATATCGTTTTTTATGCTTCTGGCGTTGACTTCTTAGACCCTAACTATTCCATCTGGTGGAACAACGCCCTAGGGCAAAGCCCAGATTGCGCGGAACGTAGAAATGACCATAAGTTTCGTACTGATGTCAGTTATTCCTTTTATACGATGGAAAAGCTGTTGTATTTATATCGTATTTTATGCTTCTGGCGTTCACTTCTTAGGCCCTAACTATTCGATCTGGTGGAACAGCGCCCTAGAGTGAAGCCTAGGTTGCTCGGAATGTAGAGCTGACCATAACCTTCACACTGGTTGCAATTATTCGTTTTATACGATGGAAAAACTGTTGCATCTTTATCGTATTTTATGCTTCGGGCATTGACTTCGAAGGCCCTAGCTATTCGATTTGGTGGAGCACCGCCCTAGAGTGAAGCCTAGATTGCCCGGAACGTAGAAATGACCATAACTTCCACACTGGTAGCAATTATTCGTTTTATACAATGGAAAAACCGTTTTATTTATTTTGTATTTTATTCTTTGGGCGTTACCTTCTAAGGCCCTAACTATTCAATCTCTTGGAGCAACGCCCTAGGGTGAAGCCTAGGTTGCTCGGAAAGTAGAAATGACCATAAGTTTCATACTGGTTGCAATTATTCGTTTTATACGATGGAAAAACTGTTGTATTTATATTGGATTTTATGCTTCTGGCGTTGACTTCTTAGGCCCTAACTATTCGATCGTGTGGAACAATGCCCTAGAGTGAAGCCTAGGTTGCCTCGAACGTAGAAATGACCATCACTTTCACACGGGTTGCAATTATTCCTGTTATAGAATGGAAATACTGTAGTATTTTTATTGTATTTTATACTTCAGGCGTTGACTTCTGTGGCCGTAGCTATTCGATGTGGTGGAAGAACGCCATACAGTGAAGCCTAGGTTGCCCGGCACGTAGAAATGACAATAAGTTTCATACTGGTTGCAATTATTCGGTTTATACGATGGAAAAACTGTTGTATTTATACTGTATTTTATGCTTCTTGCGTTCACTTCTTAGGCCCTAACTATTCGATCTGGTGGACCAACGCCCTAGGGTGCAGGCTAGGTTGCCCGGAACGTAGAAATGACCATAGCTTTTACAGTGGTAGCAATTATTCGTTTTATACAATGGAAAAACCGTTCTATTTATTTTGTATTTTATGCTTCGGGCGTTGACTTCTAAGGCCGTAACTATTCAATCTGTTGGAGCAACGCCCTAGGGTGAATCCTAGGTTGCTCGGAAAGTAGAAATGACCATAAGTTTCATACTGGTTGCAATTATTTGTCTTATACGATGGAAAAACCGTTCTATTTATTTTGTATTTTATGCTTCGGGCGTTGACTTCTAAGGCCGTAACTATTCAATCTGTTGGAGCAACGCCCTAGGGTGAAGCCTAGGTTGCTCGGAAAGTAGAAATGACCATAAGTTTCATACTGGTTCCAATTATTCGTCTTATACGATGGAAAAACTGCTGTATTTATATTGTATTTTATGCTTCTGGCATTGACTTCTTAGGCCCTAACTATTCGATCTGGGGAGCAATGCCTCAGAGTTAAGTCTAGGATGCCCGAAACGCCGAAATGATCATTACTTTCACGCTTGTTGCAATTATTCCTGTTATACGATGAAAAGACTGTTGTATTTTTATTGTATTTTATGCTTCAGGCGTGGACTTCTGAGGCCGTAGCTATTCGATGTGGTGGAAGAACGCCATACAGTGAAGCCTAGGTTGCCCGGAACGTAGAAATGACCACTACTTTCACACTGTTTGCAATTATTCATTTAATACGATGGAAATGCTGTTGTATTTATATCGTATTTTATGCTTCGGTCGTTGACTTCTTGGGCCCTAACATTTCGATCTGGTGGAGCCACGCCCGACAGTGAAGCCTAGGTTGCCAGGAACGTAGATATGACCATAACCTTCACACAGGTTGCAATTATTCGTTTTGTACCGTGTAAAGGCTGTTGCATTTATTTTGTATTTTATTCTTCTGGTGATGACTTCTTAGGCCCTAACTATCCGATCTGGTGAAACAACGCCGTAGAGTGAAGCCTAGGTTGCTCGGAATGTAGAAATGACCATAACTTTCAAACTGATTGCAATTATTCGTTCTATACGATGGAAAAACTTTTGCACATTTATCGTATTTTATGCTTCTGGCGTTGACTTCTTAGGCCGTAACTATTCGATCTGGTGGAGCAACGCCCTGGAGTGAAACCTGGGTTGCCCGGAACGTAGAAATGACCACTACTATCACACTGGTTGCAAATTATTCCTGCTATACGATGGAAAAACTGTTGTATTTTTATTGCATTTTATGCTTCTGGCGTTCACTTCTTAGGCCCTAACTATTCGATCTGGTGGAACAACGCCCTAGGGTGAAGCCTAGGTTGCCTGGAACGTAGAAATGACCATCACTTTCACACGGGTTGCAATTATTCCTGTTATAGGATGGAAAGGCTGTTGTTTTTTTATTGTATTTTATGCTTCTGGCGTTCACTTCTTAGGCCCTAACTATTCGATCTGGTGGAACAACGCCCTAGGGTGAAGCCTAGGTTGCCTGGAACGTAGAAATGACCATCACTTTCACACGGGTTGCAATTATTCCTGTTATAGGATGGAAAGGCTGTTGTTTTTTTATTGTATTTTATACTTCAGGCGATCACTTCTGAGGCCGTAGCTATTCGATGTGGTGGAAGAACGCCACACAGTGAAGCCTAGGTTGCCCGGAACGTAGAAATGACCATAAGTTTCGTACTGATGTCAGTTATTCCTTTTATACGATGGAAAAGCTGTTGTATTTATATCGTATTTTATGCTTCTGGCGTTCACTTCTTAGGCCCTAACTATTCGATCTGGTGGAACAGCGCCCTAGAGTGAAGCCTAGGTTGCTCGGAATGTAGAGCTGACCATAACCTTCACACTGGTTGCAATTATTCGTTTTATACGATGGAAAAACTGTTGCATCTTTATCGTATTTTATGCTTCGGGCATTGACTTCGAAGGCCCTAGCTATTCGATTTGGTGGAGCACCGCCCTAGAGTGAAGCCTAGATTGCCCGGAACGTAGAAATGACCATAAGTTTCGTACTGATGTCAATTATTTCTTTTATACGATGGAAAAGCTTTTGTATTTATATCGTATTTTATGCTTCTGGCGTTCACTTCTTAGGCCCTAACTATTCGATCTGGTGGAACAACGGCCTAGGGTGAAGCCTAGGTTGCCCGGAACGTAGAAATGACCATAACTTTTACACTGGTGGCAATTATTCGTTTTATACGATGGAAAAACTGTTATATTTACATTGTATTTTAAGCTTCTGGTGTTGACTTCTGAGGCCGTAGCTACTCGATGTGACGGAAGAGCGCCATACAGTGAAGCCTAGGTTGCCCGGAACGTAGAAATGACCATAACTTTTACACTGGTAGCAATTATTCGTTTTATACAATGGAAAAACTGGTCTATTTATTTTGTATTTAATGCTTCGGGCGTTGACTTCTAAGGCCCTAACTGTGTGATCTGGTGGAGTAACACCCTAGAGGGAAGCCTAGGTTGCCCGGAACTTAGAAATGACCATAACTTCGCCACTGGTTGCAATTACTTGTTTTATACGATGGAATAGCTGTTGTATTTATATCGTATTTTATGCTTCTGGCGTTGACTTCTTAGGCCCTAACTATTCCATCTGGTGGAACAACGCCCTAGAGTAAAGCCGAGGTTGCGCGGAACGTAGAAATGACCATAAGTTTCGTACTGATGTCAATTATTCCTTTTATACGATGGAAAAGCTTTTGCATTTATATCGTATTTTATGCTCCTGACGTTCACTTCTTAGGCCCTAACCATTCGATCTGGTGCAACAACGCCCTACAGTGAAGCCTAGGTTGCTCGGAATGTAGAAATGACCATAACTTTCACACTGGTTGCAATTATTCGTTTTATACGATGGAAAAACTGTTGCATCTTTATCGTATTTTATGCTTCTGACGTTGACTTCTTAGGCCCTAACTATTCGATCTGGTGGAACAACGCCCTAGAGTGAAGCCTAGGTTGCCCGGAACGTAGAAATGACCATAACTTCCACACTGGTTGCAATTATTCGTTTTATACAAAGGAAAAGCCGTTCTGTTTATTTTGTATTTTATGCTTCGGGCGTTGACTTCTAAGGCCCAAACTGTTTGATCTGGTGGAGCAACGCCGTAGAGTGAAGCCTAGGTTGCCCGGAACGTAGAAATGACCATAACTTTCACACTGGTTGCTATTATTCGTTTTATACGATGGAAAAACTGTTATATTTATATTGTATTTTATGCTTCTGGCGTTGACTTCTGAGGCCGTTGCTATTCGATGTGGTGGAAGAACGCCATAGAGTGAAGCCTAGGTAGCCCGGAACGTAGAAATGTCCATATCTTTCACACAGTTTGCAAATTATTCCTGCTATACGATGGAAAAACTGTTGTATTTTTATTGCATTTTATGCTTCTGGCATTCACTTCTTAGGCCCTAACTATTCGATCTGGTGGAGCAACGGCCTAGAGTGAAACCTAGGTTACCCGGAACATAGAAATGACCAGTACTTTCATACTGTTTGCAGTTATTCCTGTTATACGATGGAAAAACTTTTGCATCTTTATTGTATTTTATGCTTCTGGCGTTGACTTCTAAGGCCCTAGCTATTCGATTTGGTGGAGCACCGCCCTAGAGTGAAGCCTAGGTTGCCCGGAACGTAGAAATGACCATAACTTCCACACTGGTTGCAATTATTCGTTTTATACGATGGAAAAGCTGTTGTATTTATATCGTTTTTTATGCTTCTGGCGTTGACTTCTTAGACCCTAACTATTCCATCTGGTGGAACAACGCCCTAGGGCAAAGCCCAGATTGCGCGGAACGTAGAAATGACCATAAGTTTCGTACTGATGTCAGTTATTCCTTTTATACGATGGAAAAGCTGTTGTATTTATATCGTATTTTATGCTTCTGGCGTTCACTTCTTAGGCCCTAACTATTCGATCTGGTGGAACAGCGCCCTAGAGTGAAGCCTAGGTTGCTCGGAATGTAGAGCTGACCATAACCTTCACACTGGTTGCAATTATTCGTTTTATACGATGGAAAAACTGTTGCATCTTTATCGTATTTTATGCTTCGGGCATTGACTTCGAAGGCCCTAGCTATTCGATTTGGTGGAGCACCGCCCTAGAGTGAAGCCTAGATTGCCCGGAACGTAGAAATGACCATAACTTCCACACTGGTAGCAATTATTCGTTTTATACAATGGAAAAACCGTTTTATTTATTTTGTATTTTATTCTTTGGGCGTTACCTTCTAAGGCCCTAACTATTCAATCTCTTGGAGCAACGCCCTAGGGTGAAGCCTAGGTTGCTCGGAAAGTAGAAATGACCATAAGTTTCATACTGGTTGCAATTATTCGTTTTATACGATGGAAAAACTGTTGTATTTATATTGGATTTTATGCTTCTGGCGTTGACTTCTTAGGCCCTAACTATTCGATCGTGTGGAACAATGCCCTAGAGTGAAGCCTAGGTTGCCTCGAACGTAGAAATGACCATCACTTTCACACGGGTTGCAATTATTCCTGTTATAGAATGGAAATACTGTAGTATTTTTATTGTATTTTATACTTCAGGCGTTGACTTCTGTGGCCGTAGCTATTCGATGTGGTGGAAGAACGCCATACAGTGAAGCCTAGGTTGCCCGGCACGTAGAAATGACAATAAGTTTCATACTGGTTGCAATTATTCGGTTTATACGATGGAAAAACTGTTGTATTTATACTGTATTTTATGCTTCTTGCGTTCACTTCTTAGGCCCTAACTATTCGATCTGGTGGACCAACGCCCTAGGGTGCAGGCTAGGTTGCCCGGAACGTAGAAATGACCATAGCTTTTACAGTGGTAGCAATTATTCGTTTTATACAATGGAAAAACCGTTCTATTTATTTTGTATTTTATGCTTCGGGCGTTGACTTCTAAGGCCGTAACTATTCAATCTGTTGGAGCAACGCCCTAGGGTGAATCCTAGGTTGCTCGGAAAGTAGAAATGACCATAAGTTTCATACTGGTTGCAATTATTTGTCTTATACGATGGAAAAACCGTTCTATTTATTTTGTATTTTATGCTTCGGGCGTTGACTTCTAAGGCCGTAACTATTCAATCTGTTGGAGCAACGCCCTAGGGTGAAGCCTAGGTTGCTCGGAAAGTAGAAATGACCATAAGTTTCATACTGGTTCCAATTATTCGTCTTATACGATGGAAAAACTGCTGTATTTATATTGTATTTTATGCTTCTGGCATTGACTTCTTAGGCCCTAACTATTCGATCTGGGGAGCAATGCCTCAGAGTTAAGTCTAGGATGCCCGAAACGCCGAAATGATCATTACTTTCACGCTTGTTGCAATTATTCCTGTTATACGATGAAAAGACTGTTGTATTTTTATTGTATTTTATGCTTCAGGCGTGGACTTCTGAGGCCGTAGCTATTCGATGTGGTGGAAGAACGCCATACAGTGAAGCCTAGGTTGCCCGGAACGTAGAAATGACCACTACTTTCACACTGTTTGCAATTATTCATTTAATACGATGGAAATGCTGTTGTATTTATATCGTATTTTATGCTTCGGTCGTTGACTTCTTGGGCCCTAACATTTCGATCTGGTGGAGCCACGCCCGACAGTGAAGCCTAGGTTGCCAGGAACGTAGATATGACCATAACCTTCACACAGGTTGCAATTATTCGTTTTGTACCGTGTAAAGGCTGTTGCATTTATTTTGTATTTTATTCTTCTGGTGATGACTTCTTAGGCCCTAACTATCCGATCTGGTGAAACAACGCCGTAGAGTGAAGCCTAGGTTGCTCGGAATGTAGAAATGACCATAACTTTCAAACTGATTGCAATTATTCGTTCTATACGATGGAAAAACTTTTGCACATTTATCGTATTTTATGCTTCTGGCGTTGACTTCTTAGGCCGTAACTATTCGATCTGGTGGAGCAACGCCCTGGAGTGAAACCTGGGTTGCCCGGAACGTAGAAATGACCACTACTATCACACTGGTTGCAAATTATTCCTGCTATACGATGGAAAAACTGTTGTATTTTTATTGCATTTTATGCTTCTGGCGTTCACTTCTTAGGCCCTAACTATTCGATCTGGTGGAACAACGCCCTAGGGTGAAGCCTAGGTTGCCTGGAACGTAGAAATGACCATCACTTTCACACGGGTTGCAATTATTCCTGTTATAGGATGGAAAGGCTGTTGTTTTTTTATTGTATTTTATACTTCAGGCGATCACTTCTGAGGCCGCAGCTATTCGATGTGGTGGAAGAACGCCACACAGTGAAGCCTAGGTTGCCCGGAACGTAGAAATGACCATTACTTTCACACTGTTTGCAATTATTCCTTTTATACGATGGAAAAGCTGTTGTATTTATATCGTATTCTATGCTCCTGGCGTTGACTTCTAAGGACCTAACTGTTCAATCTGGTGGAGCAACGCCCTAGAGTGAAGCCTAGGTTGCTCGGAATGTAGAAATGACCATAACTTTCACACTGGTTGCAATTATTCGTTTTATACGATGGAAAAACTGTTGCATCTTTATCGTATTTTATGCTGCTGGCGTTGACTTCTTAGGCCGTAACTATTCGATCTGGTGGAGCAACGCCCTGGAGTGAAACCTAGATTGCCCGGAACGTAGAAATGACCACTACTATCACACTGGTTGCATATTATTCCTGCAACACGATGGAAAAACTGTTGTATTTTTATTGCATTTTATGCTTCTGGCGTTCACTTCATAGACCCTAGCTATTCGATCTGGTAGAGCAACGCCCTAGAGTGAAGCCTAGGTTGCCCGCTACGTAGAAATGACCATAACTTTCACACTGGTAGCAATTATTCGTTCCATACGGTGGAAAAACTGTTCTATTTATTTTGTATTTTATGCTTCGGGCACTGACTTCTAAGGCCCTAGCTATTCGATTTGGTGGAGCACCGCCCTAGAGTAAAACCTAGGTTGCCCGGAACGTAGAAATGACCATAGCTTTTACACTGGTAGCAATTATTCGTTTTATACAATGGAAAAACCGTTCTATTTATTTTGTATTTTATGCTTCGGGCGTTGACTTCTAAGGCCGTAACTATTCAATCTGTTGGAGCAACGCCCTAGGGTGAAGCCTAGGTTGCTCGGAAAGTAGAAATGACCATAAGTTTCATACTGGTTCCAATTATTCGTCTTATACGATGCAAAAACTGCTGTATTTATATTGTATTTTATGCTTCTGGCATTGACTTCTTAGGCCCTAACTATTCGATCTGGGGAGCAATGCCTCAGAGTTAAGTCTAGGATGCCCGAAACGCCGAAATGATCATTACTTTCACGCTTGTTGCAATTATTCCTGTTATACGATGAAAAGACTGTTGTATTTTTATTGTATTTTATGCTTCAGGCGTGGACTTCTGAGGCCGTAGCTATTCGATGTGGTGGAAGAACGCCATACAGTGAAGCCTAGGTTGCCCGGAACGTAGGAGTGACCATAACTTTCACACTGTTTGCAATTATTCCTTTTATACGATGGAAAAGCTGTTGTATTTAGATCGTATTTTATGCTTCTGGCGTTCACTTCTTAGGCCCTAACTATTCGATCTGGTGGAACAACGCCCTAGAGTGAAGCCTAGGTTGCCCGGAACGTAGAAATGACCACTACTATCACACTGGTTGCATATTATTCCTGCTACACGATGGAAAAACTGTTGTATTTTTATTGCATTTTATGCTTCTGGCGCTCACTTCATAGGCCCTAACTATTCGATCTGGTAGAGCAACGCCCTAGTGTGAAGCCTAGGTTGCCCGGTACGTAGAAATGACCTTAACTTCCACACTGGTTGCAATTATTCGTTTTATACGATGGAAAAGCTGTTGTATTTATATCGTTTTTTATGCTTCCGTCGTTCACTTGTTAGGCGCTAACTATTCGATCTGGTGGAACAACGCCCTATGGTGAAGCCTAGGTTGCCCGGAACGTAGAAATGACCATCACTTTCACACGGGTTGCAATTATTGCTGTTATAGGATGGAAAGACTGTTGCATTTTTATTGTATTTTATGCTTCAGGCGTTGACTTCTGAGGCCGTAGCTATTCGATGTGGTGGAAGAACGCCATACAGTGAAGCCTAGGTTGCCCGGAACGTAGAAATGACCATAAGCTTCGTACTGATGTCAATTATTCCTTTTATACGATGGAAAAGCTGTTGTATTTATATCGTATTTTATGCTTCTGGCGTTCGCTTCTTAGGCCCTAACTATTCGATCTGGTGGAACAACGCCCTAGAGTGAAGCCTAGGTTGCTCGAAATGTAGAAATGACCATAACTTTCACACTGGTTGCAATTATTCGTTTTATACGATGGAAAAACAGTTGCATCTTTATCGTATTTTATGCTTCAGGCGTTGACTTCTTAGGCCGTAACTATTCGATCTGGTGGAGCAACGCCCTGGAGTGAAACCTGGGTTGCCCGGAACGTAGAAATGACCAGTACTATCACACTGGTTGCAAATTATTCCTGGTATACGATGGAAAAACTGTTGTATTTTTATTGCATTTTATGCTTCTGGCGTTCACTTCTTAGGCCCTAACTATTCGATCTGGTGGAACAACGCCCTAGGGTGAAGCCTAGGTTGCCTGGAACGTAGAAATGACCATCACTTTCACACGGGTTGCAATTATTCCTGTTATAGGATGGAAAGGCTGTTGTATTTTTATTGTATTTTATACTTCAGGCGTTGACTTCTGAGGCCGCAGCTATTCGATGTGGTGGAAGAACGCCACACAGTGAAGCCTAGGTTGCCCGGAACGTAGGAGTGACCATAACTTTCACACTGTTTGCAATTATTCCTTTTATACGATGGAAAAGCTGTTGTATTTATATCGTATTTTATGCTTCTGGCGTTGACTTCTAAGGCCCTAGCTATTCGATCTAGTGGAGCAACGCCCTAGAGTGAAGCCTAGGTTGCCCGGAACGTAGAAATGACCATCACTTTCAAACTGGATGCAATTAATCCTGTTATACGACGGAAAAACTGTTGTATTTTTATTGCATTTTATGCTTCGGGCGTTGACTGCTAAGGACCTAACTATTCAATCCGTTGGAGCAACGCCCTAGAGTGAAGCCTAGGTTGCTCGGAATGTAGAAATGACCATATCTTTCACACTGGTTGCAATTATTCGTTTTATACGATGGAAAAACTGTTTTATTTATTTTGCATTTTAAGCTTCGGGCGTTGAATTCTAAGGCCCTAACTATTCGTTCTGGTGGAGCAACGCCCTAGAGTGAAGCCTAGGTTGACCGGAACGTAGAAATGACCATAACTTTCACACTGGTTGCTATCATTCGTTTTATATGATGGAAAAACTGTTGTATTTATATTGTATTTTATGTTTCTGGCGTTCACTTCTTAGGCCCTAACTATTCGATCTGGTGGAACAACGGCCTAGGGTGAAGCCTAGGTTGCCCGGAACGTAGAAATGACCATAACTTTTACACTGGTAGCAATTATTCGTTTTATACGATGGAAAAACTGTTATATTTATATTGTATTTTAAGCTTCTGGCGTTGACTTCTGAGGCCGTAGCTATTCGATGTGGCGGAAGAGCGCCATACAGTGAAGCCTAGGTTGCCCGGAACGTAGAAATGACCATAAGTTTGATACTGGTGTCAATTATTCCTTTTATACGATGGAAAAGCTGTTGTATTTATATCGTATTTTATGCTTCTGGCGTTCACTTCTTAGGCGCTAACTATTCGATCTGGTGGAACAACGCCCTAGCGTGAAGCCTAGGTTGCTCGAAATGTAGAAATGACCATCACTTTCACACTGGTTGCAATTATTCGTTTTATACGATGGAAAAACTGTTGCATCTTTATCGTACTTTGTGCTTCTGGCGTTGACTTCTTAGGCCGTAACTATTCGACCTGGTGGAGCAACGCGCTGGAGTGAAACCTAGGTTGCCCGGAACGTAGAAATGACCACTACTATCACACTGGTTGCAAATTATTCCTGCTATACGATGGAAAAACTGTTGTATTTTTATTGCATTTTATGCTTCTGGCTTTCACCTCTTAGGTCCTAACTATTCGATCTGGTGGAACAACGGCCTATGGTGAAGCCTAGGTTGCCCGGAACGTAGAAATGACCATAACTTTTACACTGGTAGCAATTATTCGTTTTATACAATGGAAAAACTGGTCTATTTATTTTGTATTTAATGCTTCGGGCGTTGACTTCTAAGGCCCTAACTGTTTGATCTGGTGGAGCAACACCCTAGAGGGAAGCCTAGGTTGCCCGGAACTTAGAAATGACCATAACTTCGCCACTGGTTGCAATTACTTGTTTTATACGATGGAATAGCTGTTGTATTTATATCGTATTTTATGCTTCTGGCGTTGACTTCTTAGGCCCTAACTATTCCATCTGGTGGAACAACGCCCTAGAGTAAAGCCCAGGTTGCGCGGAACGTAGAAATGACCATAAGTTTCGTACTGATGTCAATTATTCCTTTTATACGATGGAAAAGCTTTTGCATTTATATCGTATTTTATGCTCCTGGCGTTCACTTCTTAGGCCCTAACTATTCGATCTGGTGCAACAACGCCCTAGAGTGAAGCCTAGGTTGCTCGAAATGTAGAAATGACTATCACTTTCACACTGGTTGCAATTATCCGTTTTATACGATGGAAAAACTGTTGCATCTTTATCGTATTTTATGCTTCTGGCGTTGACTTCTTAGGCCGTAACTATTCGACCTGGTGGAGCAACGCCCTGGAGTGAAACCTAGGTTGCCCGGAACGTAGAAATGACCACTACTATCACACTGGTTGCAAATTATTCCTGCTATACGATGGAAAAACTGTTGTATTTTTATTGCATTTTATGCTTCTGGCTTTCACCTCTTAGGTCCTAACTATTCGATCTGGTGGAACAACGGCCTATAGTGAAGCCTAGGTTGCCCGGAACGTAGAAATGACCATAACTTTTACACTGGTAGCAATTATTCGTTTTATACAATGGAAAAACTGCTCTATTTATTTTGTATTTAATGCTTCGGGCGTTGACTTCTAAGGCCCTAACTGTTTGATCTGGTGGAGCAACGCCCTAGAGGGAAGCCTAGGCTGCCCGGAACGTAGAAATGACCATAACTTCGCCACTGGTTGCAATTACATGTTTTATACGATGAAATAGCTGTTGTATTTATATCGTATTTTATGCTTCTGGCGTTGACTTCTTAGGCCATAACTATTCCATCTGGTGGAACAACGCCCTAGAGTAAAGCCCAGGTTGCGCGGAACGTAGAAATGACCATAACTTTCACACTGGTAGCAATTATTCGTTTTATACAATGGAAAAACCGTTCTGTTTATTTTGTATTTTATGCTTCTGGCGTTGACTTCTGAGGCCGTTGCTATTCGATGTTGTGGCAGAACGCCATAGAGTGAAGCCTAGGTAGCCCGGAACGTAGAAATGTCCATATCTTTCACACAGTTTGCAATTATTCATTTTATACGATGGCAAAGCTGTTGTATTTATATTGTATTTTATGCTTCTGGCGTTGAGTTCTTAGGCCCTAACTATTCGATCTGGTGGAGCAATGCCTCAGAGTTAAGTCTAGGATGCCCAAAACGCCGAAATGATCATTACTTTCACGCTTGTTGCAATTATTACTGTTATACGATGAAAAGACTGTTGTATTTTTATTGTATTTTATACTTCAGGCGTTGACTTCTGAGGCCGTAGCTATTCGATCTTGTGGAACAACGCCCTGGAGTGAAGCCTAGGTTGCCTGAAACGTAGAAATGACCATCACTTTCACACGGGTTGCAATCATTCCTGTTATAGGATGGAAAGACTGTTGAATTTTTATTGTATTTTATACTTCAGGCGTTGACTTCTGAGGCCATAGCTATTCGATGTGGTGGAAGAACGCCATACAGTGAAGCCTAGGTTGCCCGGAACGTAGAAATGACCATAAGTTTCGTACTGATGTCAATTATTCCTTCTATACGATGGAAAAGCTGTTGTATTTATATCGTATTTTATGCTTCTGGCGTTCAGTTCTTAGGCCCTAACTATTCGATCTGGTGGAACAACGCCCTAGAGTGAAGCCTAGGTTGCTCGGAATGTAGAAATGAAGATAACCTTCACACTGGTTGCAATTATTCGTTTTATACGATGGAAAAGCTGTTGTATTTATTTCGTTTTTTATGCTTCTGGCGTTGACTTCCTAGACCCTAACTATTCGATCTTGTGGAACAACGCCCTAGAGTGAAGCATAGGTTGCCTCGAACGTAGAAATGACCATCACTTTCACACGAGTTGCAATTATTCCTGTTATAGAATGGAAATACTGTTGTATTTTTATTCTATTTTATACTTCAGGCGTTGACTTCTGAGGCCGTAGCTATTCGGTGTGGTGGAAGAACGCCATACAGTGAAGCCTAGGTTGCACGGAACGTAGAAATAACCATAAGTTTCATACTGGATGCAATTATTCGGTTTATACGATGGAAAAACTGTTGTATTTATATTGTATTTTATGCTTCTGGCGTTCACTTCTTAGGCCCTAACTATTCGATCTGGTGGAACAACGCCCTAGGGTGAAGCCTAGGTTGCCCGGAAAGTAGAAATGACCATAAGTTTCATACTGGTTGCAATTATTCGTCTTATACGATGGAAAAACTGTTGTATTTATATTGTATTTTATGCCTCTGGCGTTGACTTCTTAGGCCCTAACTATTCGATCTTGTGGCGCAATGCCTCAGAGTTAAGTCTAGGATGCCCGAAACGCCGAAATGATCATTACTTTCACGCTTGTTGCAATTATTCCTGTTATACGATGGAAAAACTGTTATATTTATATTGTATTTTATGCTTCTGGCGTTGACTTCTGAGGCCGCTGCTATTCGATGTGGTGGAAGAACGCCATAGAGTGAAACCTAGGTAGCCCGGAACGTAGAAATGTACATATCTTTCACACAGTTTGCAATTATTCATTTTATACGATGGCAAAGCTGTTGTATTTATATTGTATTTTATGCTTCTGGCATTGAGTTCTTAGGCCCTAACTATTCGATCTGGTGGAGCAATGCCTCAGAATTAAGTCTAGGATGCTAAAACGCCGAAATGATCATTACTTTCACGCTTGTTGCAATTATTACTGTTATACGATGAAAAGACTGTTGTATTTTTATTGTATTTTATACTTCAGGCGTTGACTTCTGAGGCCGTAGCTATTCGATCTTGTGGAACAACGCCCTGGAGTGAAGCCTAGGTTGCCTGAAACGTAGAAATGACCATCACTTTCACACGGGTTGCAATCATTCCTGTTATAGGATGGAAAGACTGTTGTATTTTTATTGTATTTTATACTTCAGGCGTTGACTTCTGAGGCCGTAGCTATTCGATGTGGTGGAAGAACGCCATACAGTGAAGCCTAGGTTGCCCGGAACGTAGAAATGACCATAAGTTTCATACTGGTTGCAATTATGCGGTTTATACGATGGAAAAACTGTTGTATTTATATTGTATTTTATGCTTCTGGCGTTGACTTCTAAGGCACTAATTATTCGATTTGGAGGAGCAATGCCTCAGAGTTAAGTCTAGGATGCCCGAAACGCCGAAATGATCATTACTTTCACGCCTGTTGCAATTATTCCTGTTATACGATGAAAAGACTGTTGTATTTTTATTGTATTTTATGCTTCAGGCGTGGACTTCTGAGGCCGTAGCTATTCGATGTGGTGGAAGAACGCCATACAGTGAAGCCTAGGTTGCCCGGAACGTAGAAATGACCACTACTTTCACACTGTTTGCAATTATTCATTTAATACGATGGAAACGCTGTTGTATTTATATCGTATTTTATGCTTCGGTCGTTGACTTCTTAGGCCCTAACATTTCGATCTGGTGGAGCAACGCCCGACAGTGAAGCCTAGGTTGCCCGGAACGTAGATATGACCATAACCTTCACACAGGTTGCAGTTATTCCTTTTATACGGTGTAAAGGCTGTTGTATTTATTTTGTATTTTATTCTTCTGGTGTTGACTTCTTAGGCCCTAAATATTCGATCTGGTGGAACAACGCCGTAGAGTGAAGCCTTGGTTGCCCGGAACGTAGAAATGACCATTACTTTCACACTGTTTGCAATTATTCCTTTTATACGATTGAAAAGCTGTTGTATTTATATCGTATTTTATGCTCCTGGCGTTGACTTCTAAGGACCTAACTATTCGATCTGGTGGAGCAACGCCCCAGAGTGGAGCCTAGGTTGCTCGGAATGTAGAAATGACCATAACTTTCACACTGATTGCAATTATTCGTTTTATACGATGGAAAAGCTGTTGCATCTTTATCGTATTTTATATTTCTGGCGTTGACTTCTAAGGACCTAACTATTCGATCTGGTGGAGCAACGCCCTAGAGTGAAGCCTAGGTTGCTCGGAATGTAGAAATGACCATAACTTTCACACTGATTGCAATTATTCGTTTTATACGATGGAAAAACTGTTGCATCTTTATCGTATTTTATGCTTCTGGCGTTGACTTCTTAGGCCGTAAATATTCGATCTGGTGGAGCAACGCACTGGAGTGAAACCTGGGTTGCCCGGAACGTAGAAATGACCACTACTATCACACTGGTTGCAAATTATTCCTGCTATACGATGGAAAAACTGTTGTATTTTTATTGCATTTTATGCTTCTGGCGTTCACTTCTTAGGCCCTAACTATTCCATCTGGTGGAAGGACGCCCTAGGGTGAATCCTAGGTTGCCTGGAACGTAGAAATGACCATCACTTTCACACGGGTTGCAGTTATTCCTGTTATAGGATGGAAAGACTGTTGCATTTTTATTGTATTTCATACTTCAGGCGTTGACTTCTAAGGCCCTAGCTATTCGATCTGGTCGAGCAACGGCCTAGAGTGAAGCCTAGGTTGCCCGGAACGTAGAAATGACCATAACTTCCACACTGGTTGCAATTATTCGTTTTATACGATGGAAAAACTGTTGTATTTATATAGTGTTTTATGCTTCTGGCGTTGACTTCTTAGGCCCTAACTATTCCATCTGGTGGAACAACGCCCTAGAGTGAAGCCTAGGTTGCCCGGAACGTAGAAATGACCATAACTTCCACACTGGTTGCAATTATTCGTTTTATACGATGGAAAAGCTGTTGTATTTATATCGTATTTTATGCTTCTGGCGTTGACTTCTAAGGCCCTAACTATTCGATCTGATGGCGCCACGCCCTAGAGTGAAGCCTATGTTGCCCGGAACGTAGAAATGACCATAACTTTCACACTGGTTGCAATTATTCGTTTTATACGATGGAAAAGCTGTGGCATCTTTTATGTATTTTATTCATCTGGGGCTGACTTCTAAGGCCGTTGCTATTAGATGTGGTGGAGCAACGCCCTAGGGTGACGCCTAAGTTGCCTGGAACGTAGAAATGACCATTACCTTCACACTGGTTGCAATTATCCGTTTTATACGATGGAAAAGCTGTTCTATTTATATCGTATTTTATGCTTCTGGCGTTGACTTCTAAGGGCCTAACTATTCAATCTGTTGGTGCAACGCCCAAGGGTGAAGCCTATGTTGCCCGGAAAGTAGAAATGACGTTAACTATCATACTGGTTGCAATTATTCGTTTTATACGATGGAAAAACAGTTTTATTTATTTTGTATTTTATGCTCCGGGCGTTGACTTCTAAGGCCCTAGCTATTCGATCTGATGGCGCAACGCCCTAGGGTGAAGCCTAGGTTGCCCGGAAAGTAGAAATGACCATAACTTTCATCCTGGTTGCAATTATTCGTTTTATATGATGGAAAAACTGTTGTATTTATATAGTGTTTTATGCTTCTGGCGTTGACTTCTTAGGCCCTAACTATTCCATCTGGTGGAACAACGCCCTAGGGTGAAGCCTAGGTTGCCTGGAACGTAGAAATGACCATCACTTTCACACGGGTTGCAATTATTCCTGTTATAGGATGGAAAGGCTGTTGTATTTTTATTGTATTTTATACTTCAGGCGTTGACTTCTAAGGCCCTAGCTATCCGATCTGGTCGAGCAACGCCCTAGAGTGAAGCCTAGGTTGCCCGGAACGTAGAAATGACCATTACCTTCACACTGGTTGCAATTATTGGTTTTATGCGATGGAAAAGCTGTTTTATTTATTTTGTGTTTTATGCTTCGGGCGTTGACTTCTAAGGCCCTAACTATTCGACCTGGTGGGGCAACGCCCTAGAGTGAAGCCTAGGTTGCCCGGAAAGTAGAAATGACCATAACTTTCATCCTGGTTGCAATTATTCGTTTTATATGATGGAAAGACTGTTGTATTTATATAGTGTTCTATGCTTCTGGCGTTGACTTCTTAGGCCCTAACTATTCGACCTGTTGGTGCAACGCCCTAGAGTGAAGCCTAGGTAGCCCGGAACGTAGAAATGACCATAACTTCCACACTGGTTGCAATTATTCGTTTTATACGATGGAAAAACTGAATTATTTATTTTGTATTTTATCCTTCGGGGGTTGATTTCTAATGCCCTAACTGTTCGATCTGGTGCCGCAACGCCCTAGAGTGAAGCCGAGGTTGCCCGGAACGTAGAAATGACCATGACTTTCACACTGTTTGCAGTTATTCCTGTTATACGATGGAAAAACTTTTGCATCTTTATTGTACTTTATGCTTCTGGCGTTGACTTCTAAGGCCCTAACTATTCAATCTGTTGGTGCAACGCCCTATGGTCAAGCCTAGGTAGCCCGGAAAGTAGAAATGACGTTAACTTTCATACTGGTTTCAATTATTCGTTTTATAGGATGGAAAAACTGTTTTATTTATATTGTATTTTATGCTTCGGGCATTGACTTCTAAGGCCCTAGCTATTCAATCTGTTGTAGCAACGCCCTAGGGTGAAGCCTAGGTTGCCCGGAAAGTAGAAATGACATTAACTTTCACCCTGGTTGCAATTATTCGTTTTATATGGCGGAAAAGCTGTTGTATTTATATAGTGTTTCATGCTTCTGGCGTTGACTTCTTAGGCCCTAACTATTGCATCTGGTGGAACAACGCCCTAGAGTGAAGCCTAGGTTGCCCGGAACGTAGAAATGACCATAACTTCCGCACTGGTTGCAATTATTCGTTTTATACGATGGAAAAACTGTTTTATTTATTTTGTATTTTATGCTTCGGGCGTTGACTTCTAATTCTCTAACTATTCGATCTGGAGGAGCAACGCCCTAGAGTGAAGCCTAGGTTGCCCGGAACGTAGAAATGACAATAACTTTCACACTGGTTACTATCATTCGTTTTATACGATGGAAAAACTGTTGTATTTATATCGTATTTTATGCTTCTGGCGTTGACTTCTTAGGCCCTAACTATTCCATCTGGTGGAACAACGCCCTTGGGTGAAGCCTAGGTTGCGCGGAACGTAGCAATGACCATAACTTTCACACTGGTAGCAATTATTCGTTTCATATGATGGAAAAACTGTTCTATTTATTTTGTATTTTATGCTTCGGGCGTTGACTTCTAAGGCCCTAGTTATTCGATCTGGTCGAGCAACGCCCTAGAGTGAAGCCTAGGTTGCACGGAACGTAGAAATGACCATAACTTCCACACTGCTTGCAATTACTCGTTTTATACGATGGAAAAGCTGTTGTATATATATCGTATTTTATGCTTCTGGCGTTGACTTCTTAGGCCCTAACTATTCCACCTGGTGGAACAGCATCCTAGGGTGAAGCCTAGGTTGCGCGGAACGTAGAAGTGACCATAAATTTCACTCTGGTAGCAATTATTCATTTTATACGATGGAAAAACTGTTTTATTTATTTTGTATTTTATGCTTCTGGCGTTGACTTCTACGGCCCTAACTATTCGATCTGGTGGAGCAATACCCTAGAGTGAAGCCTAGGTTGCCCGGAATGGAGAAATCACCATAAATTTCACACTGGTTGCAATTATTCGTTTTATACGATGGAAAAACTGTTCTATTTATTTTGTATTTTATGCTTCGGGCGTTGACTTCTAAGGGCCTAACTATTCAATCTGTTGGTGCAACGCCCAAGGGTGAAGCCTATGTTGCCCCGAAAGTAGAAATGACGTTAACTTTCATACTGGTTGCAATTATTCGTTTTATACGATGGAAAAAGTGTTTTATTTATTTTGTATTTTATGCTTCGGGCGTTGACTTCTAAGGCCCTAACTATTCGATCTGGTGGAGCAACGCCCTAGAGTGAAGCCTAGGTTGCCCGGAACGTAGAAATGACCATAACTTCCACACTGGTTGCAATTATTCGTATTATACGGTGGAAAAACTGTTCTATTTATTTTGTATTTTATGCTTCGGGCGTTGACTTCTGAGGCCGTTGCTATTCGATGTGGTGGAAGAACGCCATAGAGTGAAGCCTAGGTAGCCCGGAACGTAGAAATGACCATAACTTTCACACTGTTTGCAGTTATTCCTGTTATACGATGGAAAAACTTTTGCATCTTTATTGTATTTTATGCTTCGGGCATTGACTTCTAAGGCCCTAGCTATTCAATCTGTTGGAGCAACGCCCTAGGGTGAAGCCTAGGTTGCCCGGAAAGTAGAAATGACAATAACTTTCATCCTGGTTGCAATTATTCGTTTTATATGATGGAAAAACTGTTGTATTTATATAGTGTTTTATGCTTCTGGCGTTGACTTCTTAGGCCCTAACTATTGCATCTGGTGGAACAACGCCCTAGGGTGACGCCTAAGTTGCCCGGAACGTAGAAATGACCATTACCTTCACACTGGTTGCAATTATTCGTTTTATACGATGGAAAAACTGTTGCATTTATATAGTGTTTTATGCTTCTGGCGTTGACTTCTTAGGTCCTAACTATTCCGTCTGGTGGAACAACGCCCTATCGTGAAGCCTAGGTTGCCTGGAACGTAGAAATGACCATCACTTTCACACGGGTTGCAATTATTCCTGTTATAGGATGGAAAGGCTGTTGTATTTTTATTGTATTTTATACTTCAGGCGTTGACTTCTAAGGCCCTAGCTATTCGATCTGGTCGAGCAACGCCCTAGAGTGAAGCCTAGGTTGCCCGGAACGTAGACATGACCATAACTTCCACACTGGTTGCAATTATTCGTTTTATACGATGGAAAAGCTGTTCTATTTATATCGTATTTTATGCTTCTGGCGTTGACTTCTAAGGGCCTAACTATTCAAGCTGTTGGTGCAACGCCCAAGGGTGAAGCCTATGTTGCCCCGAAAGTAGAAATGACGTTAACTTTCATACTGGTTGCAATTATTCTTTTTATACGATGGAAAAACTGTTTCATTTATTTTGTATTTTATGCTTCGGGCGTAGACTTCTAAGGCCCTAACTATTCGATCTGGTGGAGCAACGCCCTAGAGTGAAGCCTAGGTTGCCCGGAACGCAGAAATGACCATAACTTCCACACTGGTTGCAATTATTCGTTTTATACGATGGAAAAACTGTATTATTTATTTTGTATTTTATGCTTCGGTCGTCGATTTCTAAGGCCCTAACTATTCGATCTGGTGCCGCAACGCCCTAGAGTGAAGCCGAGGTTGCCCGGAACGTAGAAATGACCATAACTTTCACACTGTTTGCAGTTATTCCTGTTATACGATGGAAAAACTTTTGCATCTTTATTGTACTTTATGCTTCTGGCGTTGGCTTCTAAGGCCCGAACTATTCAATCTGTTGGTGCAACGCTCTAGGGTGAAGCCTAGGTAGCCCGGAAAGTAGAAATGACGTTAACTTTCATACTGGTTTCAATTATTCGTTTTATACGATGGAAAAACTGTTGTATTTATATTGTATTTTATGCTTCGGGCATTGACTTCTAAGGCCCTAGCTACTCAATCTGTTGGAGCAACGCCCTAGGGTGAAGCCTAGGTTGCCCGGAAAGTAGAAATGACAATAACTTTCATACTGGTTGCAATTATTCGTTTTATATGATGGAAAAACTGTTGTATTTATATAGTGTTTTATGCTTCTGGCGTTGACTTCTTAGGCCCTAACTATTGCATCTGGTGGAACAACGCCCTAGAGTGAAGCCTAGGTTGTCCGGAACGTAGAAATGACCATAACTTCCACACTGGTTGCAATTATTCGTTTTATACGATGGAAAAGCTGTTGTATTTATATCGTATTTTATGATTCTGGCGTTGAACTCTTAGGCCCTAACTATTCCATCTGGTGGATCAACGCCCTCGGGTGAAGCCTAGGTTGCGCGTAACGTAGAAATGACCATAACTTTCACACTGGTAGCAATTATTCGTTTTATACGATGGAAAAACTGTTGTATTTATATCGTATTTTATGCTTCTGGCGTTGACTTCTAAGGCCCTAACTATTCGATCTGGTGGCGCAACGCCCTAGAGTGAAGCCTAGGTTGCCCGGAACGTAGAAATGACCATAACTTTCACACTGGTTGCAGTTATTAGTTTTATACGATGGAAAAGCTGTGGCATCCTTTATGTATTTTATTCATCTGGGGTTGACTTCTAAGGCCGTTGCTATTAGATGTGGTGGAGCAACGCCCTAGGGTGACGCCTAAGTTCCCCGGAACGTAGAAATGACCATTACCTTCACACTGGTTGCAATTATTCGTTTTATACGATGGAAAAACTGTTCTATTTTTTTGTATTTCATGCTTCGGGCGTTGACTTCTAAGGCCCTAACTATTAAATCTGTTGGTGCAACGCCCAAGGTGAAGCCTATGTTGCCCGGAAGGTAGAAATGACGTTAACTTTCATACTGGTTGCAATTATTCGTTTTATGCGATGGAAAAGCTGTTTTATTTATTTTGTGTTTTATGCTTCGGGCGTTGACTTCTAAGGCCCTAACTATTCGATCTGGTGGCGCGACGCCCTAGAGTGAAGCCTATGTTGCCCGGAACGTAGAAATGACCATAACTTTCACACTGGTTGCTATCATTCGTTTTATATGATGGAAAAACTGTTGTATTTATATAGTGTTTTATGCTTCTGGCGTTGACTTCTTAGGCCCTAACTATTCCATCTGGTGGAAGAACGCCCTAGAGTGAAGCCTAGGTTGCCCGGAACGTAGAAATGACCATAACTTCCACACTGGTTGCATTTATTCGTTTTATACGATGGAAAAGCTGTTGTATTTATATCGTATTTTATGCTTCTGGCGTTGACTTCTAAGGCCCTAACTATTCGGTCTGGTGGCGCCACGCCCTAGAGTGAAGCCTATGTTTTCCGGAACGTAGAAATGACCATAACTTTCACACTGGTTGCAATTATTCGTTTTATACGATGGAAAAGCTGTGGCATCTTTTATGTATTTTATTCATCTGGGGCTGACTTCTAAGGCCGTTGCTATTAGATGTGGTGGAGCAACGCCCTAGGGTGACGCCTAAGTTGCCTGGAACGTAGAAATGACCATTACCTTCACACTGGTTGCAATTATTCGTTTTATACGATGGAAAAGCTGTTCTATTTATATCGTATTTTATGCTTCTGGCGTTGACTTCTAAGGGCCTAACTATTCAATCTGTTGGTGCAACGCCCAAGGGTGAAGCCTATGTTGCCCCGAAAGTAGAAATGACGTTAACTTTCATACTGGTTGCAATTATTCTTTTTATACGATGGAAAAACTGTTTCATTTATTTTGTATTTTATGCTTCGGGCGTAGACTTCTAAGGCCCTAACTATTCGATCTGGTGGAGCAACGCCCTAGAGTCAAGCCTAGGTTGCCCGGAACGTAGAAATGACCATAACTTCCACACTGGTTGCAATTATTCGTTTTATACGATGGAAAAACTGTATTATTTATTTTGTATTTTA
This sequence comes from Calliopsis andreniformis, assembly GCF_051401765.1. Lineage (NCBI taxonomy): Eukaryota > Metazoa > Arthropoda > Insecta > Hymenoptera > Andrenidae > Calliopsis > Calliopsis andreniformis. The sequence continues at coordinate 1,176,057 of NW_027480460.1, read as the reverse complement.
TGCTTCGGTCGTCGATTTCTAAGGCCCTAACTATTCGATCTGGTGCCGCAACGCCCTAGAGTGAAGCCGAGGTTGCCCGGATCGTAGAAATGACCATAACTTTCACACTGTTTGCAGTTATTCCTGTTATACGATGGAAAAACTTTTGCATCTTTATTGTACTTTATGCTTCTGGCGTTGGCTTCTAAGGCCCTAACTATTCAATCTGTTGGTGCAACGCTCTAGGGTGAAGCCTAGGTAGCCCGGAAAGTAGAAATGACGTTAACTTTCATACTGGATTCAATTATTCGTTTTATACGATGGAAAAACTGTTGTATTTATATTGTATTTTATGCTTCGGGCATTGACTTCTAAGGCCCTAGCTACTCAATCTGTTGGAGCAACGCCCTAGGGTGAAGCCTAGGTTGCCCGGAAAGTAGAAATGACAATAACTTTCATACTGGTTGCAATTATTCGTTTTATATGATGGAAAAACTGTTGTATTTATATAGTGTTTTATGCTTCTGGCGTTGACTTCTTAGGCCCTAACTATTGCATCTGGTGGAACAACGCCCTAGAGTGAAGCCTAGGTTGTCCGGAACGTAGAAATGACCATAACTTCCACACTGGTTGCAATTATTCGTTTTATACGATGGAAAAGCTGTTGTATTTATATCGTATTTTATGATTCTGGCGTTGAACTCTTAGGCCCTAACTATTCCATCTGGTGGATCAACGCCCTCGGGTGAAGCCTAGGTTGCGCGTAACGTAGAAATGACCATAACTTTCACACTGGTAGCAATTATTCGTTTTATACGATGGAAAAGCTGTTGTATTTATATCGTATTTTATGCTTCTGGCGTTGACTTCTAAGGGCCTAACTATTCAATCTGTTGGTGCAACGCCCAAGGGTGAAGCCTATGTTGCCCGGAAAGTAGAAATGACCATAACTTTCATCCTGGTTGCAATTATTCGTTTTATATGATGGAAAAACTGTTGTATTTATATAGTGTTTTATGCTTCTGGCGTTGACTTCTTAGGACCTAACTATTTCATCTGGTGGAACAACGCCCTAGGGTGAAGCCTAGGTTGCCTGGAACGTAGAAATGACCATCACTTTCACACGGGTTGCAATTATTCTTTTTATACGATGGAAAAGCTGTTGCATCTTTTATGTATTTTATTCATCTGGGGCTGACTTCTAAGGCCGTTGCTATTAGATGTGGAGGAGCAACGCCCTAGGGTGACGCCTAAGTTGCCTGAAACGTAGAAATGACCATTACCTTCACACTGGTTGCAATTATTCGTTTTATACGATGGAAAAGCTGTTCTATTTATATCGTATTTTATGCTTCTGGCGTTGACTTCTAAGGGCCTAACTATTCAATCTGTTGGTGCAACGCCCAAGGGTGAAGCCTATGTTGCCCGGAAAGTAGAAATGACGTTAACTATCATACTGGTTGCAATTATTCGTTTTATACGATGGAAAAACAGTTTTATTTATTTTGTATTTTATGCTTCGGGCGTTGACTTCTAAGGCCCTAACTATTCGATCTGGTGGCGCAACGCCCAAGGGTGAAGCCTAGGTTGCCCGGAAAGTAGAAATGACCATAACTTTCATCCTGGTTGCAATTATTCGTTTTATATGATGGAAAAACTGTTGTATTTATATAGTGTTTTATGCTTCTGGCGTTGACTTCTTAGGCCCTAACTGTTTCATCTGGTGGAACAACGCCCTAGGGTGAAGCCTAGGTTGCCTGGAACGTAGAAATGACCATCACTTTCACACGGGTTGCAATTATTCCTGTTATAGGATGGAAAGGCTGTTGTATTTTTATTGTATTTTACACTTCAGGCGTTGACTTCTAAGGCCCTAGCTATCCGATCTGGTCGAGCAACGCCCTAGAGTGAAGCCTAGGTTGCCCGGAACGTAGACATGACAATAACTTCCACACTGGTTGCAATTATTCGTTTTATACGATGGAAAAACTGTATTATTTATTTTGTATTTTATGCTTCGGGCGTTGATTTCTAAGGCTCTAACTATTCGATCTGGTGCCGCAACGCCCTAGAGTAAAGCCTAGGTGGCCCAGAACGTAGAAATGACCATAACCTTCACACTGGTTACTATCATTCGTTTTATACGATGGAAAAACTGTTGTATTTATATCGTATTTTATGCTTCTGGCGTTGACTTCTTATGCCCTAACTATTCCATCTGGTGGAACAACGCCCTTGGGTGAAGCCTAGGTTGCGCGGAACGTAGAAATGACCATAACTTTCACACTGGTAGCAATTATTCGCTTTATACGATGGAAAAACTGTTGTATTTATATCGTATTTTATGTTTCTGGCGTTGACTTCTAAGGCCCTAACTATTCGATCTGGTGGCGCAACGCCCTAGAGTGAAGCCTAGGTTGCCAGGAACGTAGAAATGACCATAACTTTCACAGTGGTTGCAATTATTAGTTTTATACGATGGAAAAGCTGTGGCATCTTTTATGTATTTTATTCATCTGGGGTTGACTTCTAAGGCCGTTGCTATTAGATGTGGTGGAGCAACGCCCTAGGGTGACGCCTAAGTTCCCCGGAACGTAGAAATGACCATTACCTTCACACTGGTTGCAATTATTCGTTTTATACGATGGAAAAACTGTTCTATTTATTTTGTATTTCATGCTTCGGGCGTTGACTTCTAAGGCCCTAACTTTTAAATCTGTTGGTGCAACGCTCAAGGTGAAGCCTATGTTGCCCGGAAGGTAGAAATGACGTTAACTTTCATACTGGTTGCAATTATTCGTTTTATACGATGGAAAAGCTGTTTTATGTATTTTGTATTTTATGCTTGGGGCGTTGATTTCTAAGGCCCTAACTATTCGATCTGTTGGAGCAACGCCCTAGGCTGAAGCCTAGGTTGCCCGGAAAGTAGAAATGACAATAACTTTCATCCTGGTTGCAATTATACGTTTTATATGATGGAAAAACTGTTGTATTTATATAGTGTTTTATGCTTCTGGCGTTGACTTCTTAGGCCCTAACTATTGCATCTGGTGGAACAACGCCCTAGAGTGAAGCCTAGGTTGCCCGGAACGTAGAAATGACCATAACTTTCACACTGGTTACTATCATTCGTTTTATACGATGGAAAAACTGTTGTATTTATATCGTATTTTATGCTTCTGGCGTTGACTTCTTAGGCCCTAACTATTCCATCTGGTGGAACAACGCCCTTGGGTGAAGCCTAGGTTGCGCGGAACGTAGCAATGACCATAACTTTCACACTGGTAGCAATTATTCGTTTCATACGATGGAAAAACTGTTCTATTTATTTTGTATTTTATGCTTCGGGCGTTGACTTCTAAGGCCCTAGCTATTCGATCTGGTCGAGCAACGCCCTAGAGTGAAGCCTAGGTTGCACGGAACGTAGAAATGACCATAACTTCCACACTGCTTGCAATTATTCGTTTTATACGATGGAAAAGCTGTTGTATATATATCGTATTTTATGCTTCTGGCGTTGACTTCTTAGGCCCTAACTATTCCATCTGGTGGAACAGCGTCCTAGGGTGAAGCCTAGGTTGCGCGGAACGTAGAAGTGACCATAAATTTCACTCTGGTAGCAATTATTCGTTTTATACGATGGAAAAACTGTTTTATTTATTTTGTATTTTATGCTTCTGGCGTTGACTTCTACGGCCCTAACTATTCGATCTGGTGGAGCAATGCCCTAGAGTGAAGCCTAGGTTGCCCGGAAAGTAGAAATGACGATAACTTTCATACTGGTTGCAATTATTCGTTTTATACGATGGAAAAACTGTTGTATTTATATTGTATTTTATGCTTCGGGCATTGACTTCTAAGGCCCTAACTATTCAATCTGTTGGAGCAATGCCCCAGGGTGAAACCTAGGTTGCCCGGAAAGTAGAAATGACCATTACTTTCATCCTGGTTGCAATTAACCGTTTTATATGTTGGAAAAGCTGTTGTATTTATATAGCGTTTTAAGCTTCTGGCGTTGACTTCTTAGGCCCTAAGTATTCTATCTGGTGGTACTACGCCCTAGGGTGAATCCTAGGTTGCCTGGAACGTAGAAATGACCATCACTTTCACACGGGTTGCAGTTATTCCTGTTATAGGATGGAAAGACTGTTGCATTTTTATTGTATTTTATACTTCAGGCGTTGACTTCTAAGGCCCTAGCTATTCGATCTGGTCGAGCAACGCCCTAGAGTGTAGCCTAGGTTGCCGGGAACGTAGAAATGACCATAACTTCCACACTGGTTGCAATTATTCGTTTTATACGATGGAAAAGCTGTTGTATTTATATCGTATTTTATGCTTCTGGCGTTGACTTCTAAGGGCCTAACTATTCAATCTGTTGGTGCAACGCCCAAGGGTGAAGCCTATGTTGCCCCGAAAGTAGAAATGACGTTAACTTTCATACTGGTTGCAATTATTCGTTTTATACGATGGAAAAACTGTTTTATTTATTTTGTATTTTATGCTTCGGGCGTTGACTTCTAAGGGTCTAACTATTCGATTTGGTGGAGCAACGCCCTAGAGTGAAGCCTAGGTTGCCCGGAACGTAGAAATGACCATAACTTCCACACTGGTTGCAATTATTCGTTTTATACGATGGAAAAACTGTTCTATTTATTTTGTATTTTATGCTTGGGGCGTTGATTTCTAAGGCCCTAACTATTCAGTCTGTTGGAGCAACGCCCCAGTGTGAAACCTAGGTTGCCCGGAAAGTAGAAATGACCATAACTTTCATCCTGGTTGCAATTATCCGTTTTATATGTTGGAAAAGCTGTTGTATTTATATAGTGTTTTATGCTTCTGGCGTTGACTTCTTAGGCCCTAACTATTCCATCTGGTGGAACAACGCCCTTGGGTGAAGCCTAGGTTGCTCGGAACGTAGAAATGACCATTACTTTCACAATGTTTGCAATTATTCATTTTATACGATGGAAAAGCTTTTGTACTTATATTGTATTTTATTCTTCTGCCGTTGACTTCTTAGGCCCTAACTATTCGATCTGGTGGAACAACGCCCTAGAGTGAAGACTTGGTTGCCCGGAACATGGAAATGACCATTACTTTAACACTGTTTGCAGTTATTCCTGTTATACGATAGAAAAACCTTTGCATCTTTATTGTATTTTATGCTTCTGGCGTTGACTTCTAAGGCCCGAACTATTCGATCTGGTGGAGCAATGCCCTAGAGTGAAGCCTAGGCTGCCCGGAACGGAGAAATCACCATAACTTTCACACCGGTAGCAATTATTAGTTTTATACGATGGAAAAACTGTTCTGTTTATTTTGTATTTTATGCTTCGGGCGTTGACTTCTAAGGGCCTAACAATTCAATCTGTTGGTGCAACGCCCAAGGGTGAAGCCTATGTTGCCCCGAAAGTAGAAATGACGTTAACTTTCATACTGGTTGCAATTATTCGTTTTATACGATGGAAAAACTGTTTTATTTATTTTGTATTTTATGCTTCGGGCGTTGACTTCTAAGGCCCTAACTATTCGATTTGGTGGAGCAGCGCCCTAGAGTGAAGCCTAGGTTGCCCGGAACGTAGAAATGACCATAACTTCCACACTGGTTGCAATTATTCGTTTTATACGATGGAAAAACTGTTCTATTTATTTTGTATTTTATGCTTGGGGCGTTGATTTCTAAGGCCCTAACTATTCGATCTGTTGGAGCAACGCCCTAGGGTGAAGCCTAGGTTGCCCGGAAAGTAGAAATGACAATAACTTTCATCCTGGTTGCAATTATTCGTTTTATATGATGGAAAATCTGTTGTATTTATATAGTGTTTTATGCTTCTGGCGTTGACTTCTTAGGCCCTAAAAATTGCATCTGGTGGAACAACGCCCTAGAGTGAAGCCTAGGTTGCCCGGAACGTAGAAATGACCATAACTTTCACACTGGTTACTATCATTCGTTTTATACGATGGAGAAACTGTTGTATTTATATCGTATTTTATGCTTCTGGCGTTGACTTCTTAGGCCCTAACTATTCCATCTGGTGGAACAACGCCCTTGGGTGAAGCCTAGGTTGCGCGGAACGTAGAAATGACCATTACTTTCACAATGTTTGCAATTATTCATTTTATACGATGGAAAAGCTTTTGTACTTATATTGTATTTTATTCTTCTGCCGTTGACTTCTTAGGCCCTAACTATTCGATCTGGCGGAACAACGCCCTAGAGTGAAGACTTGGTAGCCCGGAACATGGAAATGACCATTACTTTAACACTGTTTGCAGTTATTCCTGTTATACGATGGAAAAACCTTTGCATCTTTATTGTATTTTATGCTTCTGGCGTTGACTTCTAAGGCCCGAACTATTCGATCTGGTGGAGCAATGCCCTAGAGTGAAGCCTAGGCTGCCCGGAACGGCGAAATGACCATAACTTTCACACCGGTAGCAATTCTTTTTATACGATGGAAAAACTGTTCTATTTATTTTGTATTTTATGCTTCGGGCGTTGACTGCTGTGGCCCTAACTATTCAGTCTGTTGGTGCAACGCCCAAGGGTGAAGCCTATGTTGCCCCGAAAGTAGAAATGACGTTAACTTTCATACTGGTTGCAATTATTCGTTTTATACGATGGAAAAACTGTTTTATTTATTTTGTATTTTATGCTTCGGGCGTTGACTTCTAAGGCCCTAACTATTCGATTTGGTGGAGCAGCGCCCTAGAGTGAAGCCTAGGTTGCCCGGAACGTAGAAATGACCATAACTTCCACACTGGTTGCAATTATTCGTTTTATACGATGGAAAAACTGTTCTATTTATTTTGTATTTTATGCTTGGGGCGTTGATTTCTAAGGCCCTAACTATTCAGTCTGTTGGAGCAACGCCCCAGTGTGAAACCTAGGTTGCCCGGAAAGTAGAAATGACCATAACTTTCATCCTGGTTGCAATTATCCGTTTTATATGTTGGAAAAGCTGTTGTATTTATATAGTGTTTTATGCTTCTGGCGTTGACTTCTTAGGCCCTAACTATTCCATTTGGTGGAACAACGCCCTAGGGTGAATCCTAGGTTGCCTGGAACGTAGAAATGACCATCACTTTCAAACGGGTTGCAGTTATTCCTGTTATAGGATGGAAAGACTGTTGCATTTTTATTGTATTTTATACTTCAGGCGTTGACTTCTAAGGCCCTAGCTATTCGATCTGGTCGAGCAACGCCCTAGAGTGAAGCCTAGGTTGCCGGGAACGTAGAAATGACCAGAACTTCCACACTGGTTGCAATTATTCGTTTTATACGATGGAAAAGCTGTTGTATTTATATCGTATTTTATGCTTCTGGCGTTGACTTTTAAGGACCTAGCCATTCGATCTGGTGGAGCAACGCCCTAGAGTGAAGCCTAGGTTGCGCGGAACGTAGAAATGACCATAACGTTCACACTGGTAGCAATTATTCGTTTTGTACGATGGAAAAACTGTTTTATTTATTCTGTATTTTATGCTTCTGGCGTTGACTTCTAAGGCCCTAACTATTCGATCTGGTGGAGCAACGCCCTAGAGTGAAGCCTGGGTTGCCCGGAACGGAGAAATGACCATAATTTTCACACCGGTAGCAATTATTCGTTTTATACGATGGAAAAGCTGTTCTATTTATTTTGTATTTTACGCTTCGGGCGTTGACTTCTAAGGCCCTACCTATTCAATCTGTTGGTGCAACGCCCTAGAGTGAAGCCTAGGTTGCCCGGAACGTAGAAATGACCATAACTTTCACACTGGTTACTATCATTCGTTTTATACGATGGAAAAACTGTTGTATTTATATCGTATTTTATGCTTCTGGCGTTGACTTCTTAGGCCCTAACTATTCCATCAGGTGGAACAACGCCCTTGGGTGAAGCCTAGGTTGCTCGGAACGTAGAAATGACCATTACTTTCACAATGTTTGCAATTATTCATTTTATACGATGGAAAAGCTTTTGTACTTATATTGTATTTTATTCTTCTGCCGTTGACTTCTTAGGCCCTAACTATTCGATCTGGTGGAACAACGCCCTAGAGTGAAGACTTGGTTGCCCGGAACATGGAAATGACCATTACTTTAACACTGTTTGCAGTTATTCCTGTTATACGATAGAAAAACCTTTGCATCTTTATTGTATTTTATGCTTCTGGCGTTGACTTCTAAGGCCCGAACTATTCGATCTGGTGGAGCAATGCCCTAGAGTGAAGCCTAGGCTGCCCGGAACGGAGAAATCACCATAACTTTCACACCGGTAGCAATTATTAGTTTTATACGATGGAAAAACTGTTCTGTTTATTTTGTATTTTATGCTTCGGGCGTTGACTTCTAAGGGCCTAACTATTCAATCTGTTGGTGCAACGCCCAAGGGTGAAGCCTATGTTGCCCCGAAAGTAGAAATGACGTTAACTTTCATACTGGTTGCAATTATTCGTTTTATACGATGGAAAAACTGTTTTATTTATTTTGTATTTTATGCTTCGGGCGTTGACTTCTAAGGCCCTAACTATTCGATTTGGTGGAGCAACGCCCTAGAGTGAAGCCTAGGTTGCCCGGAACGTAGAAATGACCATAACTTCCACACTGGTTGCAATTATTCGTTTTATACGATGGAAAAACTGTTCTATTTATTTTGTATTTTATGCTTGGGGCGTTGATTTCTAAGGCCCTAACTATTCAGTCTGTTGGAGCGACGCCCCAGTGTGAAACCTAGGTTGCCCGGAAAGTAGAAATGACCATAAATTTCATCCTGGTTGCAATTATCCGTTTTATATGTTGGAAAAGCTGTTGTATTTATATAGTGTTTTATGCTTCTGGCGTTGACTTCTTAGGCCCTAACTATTCCATCTGGTGGAACAACGCCCTTGGGTGAAGCCTAGGTTGCTCGGAACGTAGAAATGACCTTTACTTTCACAATGTTTGCAATTATTCATTTTATACGATGGAAAAGCTTTTGTACTTATATTGTATTTTATTCTTCTGCCGTTGACTTCTTAGGCCCTAACTATTCGATCTGGTGGAACAACGCCCTAGAGTGAAGACTTGGTTGCCCGGAACATGGAAATGACCATTACTTTAACACTGTTTGCAGTTATTCCTGTTATACGATGGAAAAACCTTTGCATCTTTATTGTATTTTATGCTTCTGGCGTTGACTTCTAAGGCCCGAACTATTCGATCTGGTGGAGCAATGCCCTAGAGTGAAGCCTAGGCTGCCCGGAACGGAGAAATCACCATAACTTTCACACCGGTAGCAATTATTAGTTTTATACGATGGAAAAACTGTTCTGTTTATTTTGTATTTTATGCTTCGGGCGTTGACTTCTAAGGGCCTAACTATTCAATCTGTTGGTGCAACGCCCAAGGGTGAAGCCTATGTTGCCCCGAAAGTAGAAATGACGTTAACTTTCATACTGGTTGCAATTATTCGTTTTATACGATGGAAAAACTGTTTTATTTATTTTGTATTTTATGCTTCGGGCGTTGACTTCTAAGGCCCTAACTATTCGATTTGGTGGAGCAGCGCCCTAGAGTGAAGCCTAGGTTGCCCGGAACGTAGAAATGACCATAACTTCCACACTGGTTGCAATTATTCGTTTTATACGATGGAAAAACTGTTCTATTTATTTTGTATTTTATGCTTGGGGCGTTGATTTCTAAGGCCCTAACTATTCAATCTGTTGGTGCAACGCCCTAGGGTGAAGCCTAAGGTTTCCCGGAAAGTAGGAACGACGTTAACTTTCTTACTGGTTGCAATTATTCGTTTTATACGATGGAAAAACTGTTGTATTTATATTGTATTTTATGCTTCGGGCATTGACATCTAAGGCCCTAACTATTCAGTCTGTTGGAGCAACGCCCCAGTGTGAAACCTAGGTTGCCCGGAAAGTAGAAATGACCATAACTTTCATCCTGGTTGCAATTATCCGTTTTATATGTTGGAAAAGCTGTTGTATTTATATAGTGTTTTATGCTTCTGGCGTTGACTTCTTAGGCCCTAACTATTCCATCTGGTGGAACAACGCCCTAGGGTGAATCCTAGGTTGCCTGGAACGTAGAAATGACCATCGCTTTCAAACGGGTTGCAGCTATTCCTGTTATAGGATGGAAAGACTGTTGCATTTTTATTGTATTTTATACTTCAGGCGTTGACTTCTAAGGCCCTAGCTATTCGATCTGGTGGAGCACCGCCCTAGATTGAAGCCTAGGTTGCCCGGAACGTAGGAAAAACCATTACCATCACACTGGTTGCAATTATTCGTTTTATACGATGGAAAAACTGTTCTATTTATTTTGTATTTTATGCTTCGGGCGTTGACTTCTAAGGGCCTAACTATTCAATCTGTTGGTGCAACGCCCAAGGGTGAAGCCTATGTTGCCCCGAAAGTAGAAATGACGTTAACTTTCATACTGGTTGCAATTATTCGTTTTATACGATGGAAAAACTGTTTTATTTATTTTGTATTTTATGCTTCGGGCGTTGACTTCTAAGGCCCTAACTATTCGATTTGGTGGAGCAACGCCCTAGAGTGAAGCCTAGGTTGCCCGGAACGTAGAAATGACCATAACTTCCACACTGGTTGCAATTATTCGTTTTATACGATGGAAAAACTGTTCTATTTATTTTGTATTTTATGCTTGGGGCGTTGATTTCTAAGGCCCTAACTATTCGATCTGTTGGAGCAACGCCCTAGGGTGAAGCCTAGGTTGCCCGGAAAGTAGAAATGACAATAACTTTCATCCTGGTTGCAATTATTCGTTTTATATGATGGAAAAACTGTTGTATTTATATAGTGTTTTATGCGTCTGGCCTTGACTTCTTAGGCCCTAACTATTGCATCTGGTGGAACAACGCGCTAGAGTGAAGCCTAGGTTGCCCGGAACGTAGAAATGACCATAACTTCCACACTGGTTGCAATTATTCGTTTTATACGATAGAAAAGCTGTTGTATTTATATCGTATTTTATGATTCTGGCGTTGAAGTCTTAGGCCCTAACTATTCCATCTGGTGGAACAACGCCCTCGGGTGAAGCCTAGGTTGCGCGTAACGTAGAAATGACCATAACTTTCACACTGGTAGCAATTATTCGTTTTATACGATGGAAAAACTGTTTTATTTATTTTGTATTTTATGCTTCTGGCGTTGACTTCTTAGGCCCTAACTATTCCATCTGGTGGAACAACGCCCTAGAGTGAAGCCTAGGTTGCCCGGAACGTAGAAATGACCATAACTTCCACACTGGTTGCAATTATTCGTTTTATACGATGGAAAAACTGTTCTATTTATTTTGTATTTTATGCTTGGGGCGTTGATTTCTAAGGCTCTAACTATTCAATCTGTTGGTGCAACGCCCTAGGGTGAAGCCTAAGGTTGCCCGGAAAGTAGGAACGACGTTAACTTTCTTTCTGGTTGCAATTATTCGTTTTATACGATGGAAAAACTGTTGTATTTATATTGTATTTTATGCTTCGGGCATTGACTTCTAAGGCCCTAACTATTCAATCTGTTGGAGCAACGCCCCAGTGTGAAACCTAGGTTGCCCGGAAAGTAGAAATGACCATAACTTTCATCCTGGTTGCAATTATCCGTTTTATATGTTGGAAAAGCTGTTATATTTATATAGTGTTTTATGCTTCTGGCGTTGACTTCTTAGGCCCTAACTATTCCATCTGGTGGAACAACGCCCTAGGGTGAATCCTAGGTTGCCTGGAACGTAGAAATGACCATCACATTCACACGGGTTGCAGTTATTCCTGTTATAGGATGGAAAGACTGTTGCATTTTTATTGTATTTTATACTTCAGGCGTTGACTTCTAAGGCCGTAGCTATTCGATTTGGTGGAGCAGCGCCCTAGAGTGAAGCCTAGGTTGCCCGGAACGTAGAAATGACCATAACTTCCACACTGGTTGCAATTATTCGTTTTATACGATGGAAAAACTGTTCTATTTATTTTGTATTTTATGCTTGGGGCGTTGATTTCTAAGGCCCTAACTATTCAATCTGTTGGTGCAACGCCCTAGGGTGAAGCCTAAGGTTTCCCGGAAAGTAGGAACGACGTTAACTTTCTTACTGGTTGCAATTATTCGTTTTATACGATGGAAAAACTGTTGTATTTATATTGTATTTTATGCTTCGGGCATTGACTTCTAAGGCCCTAACTATTCAGTCTGTTGGCGCAACGCCCCAGTGTGAAACCTAGGTTGCCCGGAAAGTAGAAATGACCATAACTTTCATCCTGGTTGCAATTATCCGTTTTATATGTTGGAAAAGCTGTTGTATTTATATAGTGTTTTATGCTTCTGGCGTTGACTTCTTAGGCCCTAACTATTCCATCTGGTGGAACAACGCCCTAGGTTGAATCCTAGGTTGCCTGGAACGTAGAAATGACCATCACTTTCAAACGGGTTGCAGCTATTCCTGTTATAGGATGGAAAGACTGTTGCATTTTTATTGTATTTTATACTTCAGGCGTTGACTTCTAAGGCCCTAGCTATTCGATCTGGTGGAGCACCGCCCTAGATTGAAGCCTAGGTTGCCCGGAACGTAGGAAAAACCATTACCATCACACTGGTTGCAATTATTCGTTTTATACGATGGAAAAACTGTTCTATTTATTTTGTATTTTATGCTTCGGGCGTTGACTTCTAAGGCCCTAACTATTCGATTTGGTGGAGCAACGCCCTAGAGTGAAGCCTAGGTTGCCCGGAACGTAGAAATGACCATAACTTCCACACTGGTTGCAATTATTCGTTTTATACGATGGAAAAACTGTTCTATTTATTTTGTATTTTATGCTTGGGGCGTTGATTTCTAAGGCCCTAACTATTCGATCTGTTGGAGCAACGCCCTAGGGTGAAGCCTAGGTTGCCCGGAAAGTAGAAATGACAATAACTTTCATCCTGGTTGCAATTATTCGTTTTATATGATGGAAAAACTGTTGTATTTATATAGTGTTTTATGCTTCTGGCCTTGACTTCTTAGGCCCTAACTATTGCATCTGGTGGAACAACGCCCTAGAGTGAAGCCTAGGTTGCCCGGAACGTAGAAATGACCATAACTTCCACACTGGTTGCAATTATTCGTTTTATACGATAGAAAAGCTGTTGTATTTATATCGTATTTTATGATTCTGGCGTTGAACTCTTAGGCCCTAACTATTCCATCTGGTGGAACAACGCCCTCGGGTGAAGCCTAGGTTGCGCGTAACGTAGAAATGACCATAACTTTCACACTGGTAGCAATTATTCGTTTTATACGATGGAAAAACTGTTTTATTTATTTTGTATTTTATGCTTCTGGCGTTGACTTCTTAGGCCCTAACTATTCCATCTGGTGGAACAACGCCCTAGAGTGAAGCCTAGGTTGCCCGGAACGTAGAAATGACCATAACTTCCACACTGGTTGCAATTATTCGTTTTATACGATGGAAAAACTGTTCTATTTATTTTGTATTTTATGCTTGGGGCGTTGATTTCTAAGGCCCTAACTATTCAATCTGTTGGTGCAACGCCCTAGGGTGAAGCCTAAGATTGCCCGGAAAGTAGGAACGACGTTAACTTTCTTTCTGGTTGCAATTATTCGTTTTATACGATGGAAAAACTGTTGTATTTATATTGTATTTTATGCTTCGGGCATTGACTTCTAAGGCCCTAACTATTCAATCTGTTGGAGCAACGCCCCAGTGTGAAACCTAGGTTGCCCGGAAAGTAGAAATGACCATAACTTTCATCCTGGTTGCAATTATCCGTTTTATATGTTGGAAAAGCTGTTGTATTTATATAGTGTTTTATGCTTCTGACGTTGACTTCTTAGGCCCTAACTATTCCATCTGGTGGAACAACGCCCTAGGGTGAATCCTAGGTTGCCTGGAACGTAGAAATGACCATCACATTCACACGGGTTGCAGTTATTCCTGTTATAGGATGGAAAGACTGTTGCATTTTTATTGTATTTTATACTTCAGGCGTTGACTTCTAAGGCCGTAGCTATTCGATTTGGTGGAGCAGCGCCCTAGAGTGAAGCCTAGGTTGCCCGGAACGTAGAAATGACCATAACTTCCACACTGGTTGCAATTATTCGTTTTATACGATGGAAAAACTGTTCTATTTATTTTGTATTTTATGCTTGGGGCGTTGATTTCTAAGGCCCTAACTATTCAATCTGTTGGTGCAACGCCCTAGGGTGAAGCCTAAGGTTTCCCGGAAAGTAGGAACGACGTTAACTTTCTTACTGGTTGCAATTATTCGTTTTATACGATGGAAAAACTGTTGTATTTATATTGTATTTTATGCTTCGGGCATTGACTTCTAAGGCCCTAACTATTCAGTCTGTTGGAGCAACGCCCCAGTGTGAAACCTAGGTTGCCCGGAAAGTAGAAATGACCATAACTTTCATCCTGGTTGCAATTATCCGTTTTATATGTTGGAAAAGCTGTTGTATTTATATAGTGTTTTATGCTTCTGGCGTTGACTTCTTAGGCCCTAACTATTCCATCTGGTGGAACAACGCCCTAGGGTGAATCCTAGGTTGCCTGGAACGTAGAAATGACCATCACTTTCAAACGGGTTGCAGCTATTCCTGTTATAGGATGGAAAGACTGTTGCATTTTTATTGTATTTTATACTTCAGGCGTTGACTTCTAAGGCCCTAGCTATTCGATCTGGTGGAGCACCGCCCTAGATTGAAGCCTAGGTTGCCCGGAACGTAGGAAAAACCATTACCATCACACTGGTTGCAATTATTCGTTTTATACGATGGAAAAACTGTTCTATTTATTTTGTATTTTATGCTTCGGGCGTTGACTTCTAAGGCCCTAACTATTCGATTTGGTGGAGCAACGCCCTAGAGTGAAGCCTAGGTTGCCCGGAACGTAGAAATGACCATAACTTCCACACTGGTTGCAATTATTCGTTTTATACGATGGAAAAACTGTTGTATTTATATAGTGTTTTATGCTTCTGGCCTTGACTTCTTAGGCCCTAACTATTGCATCTGGTGGAACAACGCCCTAGAGTGAAGCCTAGGTTGCCCGGAACGTAGAAATGACCATAACTTCCACACTGGTTGCAATTATTCGTTTTATACGATAGAAAAGCTGTTGTATTTATATCGTATTTTATGATTCTGGCGTTGAACTCTTAGGCCCTAACTATTCCATCTGGTGGAACAACGCCCTCGGGTGAAGCCTAGGTTGCGCGTAACGTAGAAATGACCATAACTTTCACACTGGTAGCAATTATTCGTTTTATACGATGGAAAAACTGTTTTATTTATTTTGTATTTTATGCTTCTGGCGTTGACTTCTTAGGCCCTAACTATTCCATCTGGTGGAACAACGCCCTAGAGTGAAGCCTAGGTTGCCCGGAACGTAGAAATGACCATAACTTCCACACTGGTTGCAATTATTCGTTTTATACGATGGAAAAACTGTTCTATTTATTTTGTATTTTATGCTTGGGGCGTTGATTTCTAAGGCCCTAACTATTCAATCTGTTGGTGCAACGCCCTAGGGTGAAGCCTAAGGTTGCCCGGAAAGTAGGAACGACGTTAACTTTCTTTCTGGTTGCAATTATTCGTTTTATACGATGGAAAAACTGTTGTATTTATATTGTATTTTATGCTTCGGGCATTGACTTCTAAGGCCCTAACTATTCAATCTGTTGGAGCAACGCCCCAGTGTGAAACCTAGGTTGCCCGGAAAGTAGAAATGACCATAACTTTCATCCTGGTTGCAATTATCCGTTTTATATGTTGGAAAAGCTGTTGTATTTATATAGTGTTTTATGCTTCTGGCGTTGACTTCTTAGGCCCTAACTATTCCATCTGGTGGAACAACGCCCTAGGGTGAATCCTAGGTTGCCTGGAACGTAGAAATGACCATCACATTCACACGGGTTGCAGTTATTCCTGTTATAGGATGGAAAGACTGTTGCATTTTTATTGTATTTTATACTTCAGGCGTTGACTTCTAAGGCCGTAGCTATTCGATCTGGTCGAGCAACGCCCTAGAGTGAAGCCTAGGTTGCCGGGAACGTAGAAATGACCATAACTTCCACACTGGTTGCAATTATTCGTTTTATACGATGGAAAAGCTGTTGTATTTATATCGTATTTTATGCTTCTGGCGTTGACTTCTAAGGACCTAGCCATTCGATCTGGTGGAGCAACGGCCTAGAGTGAAGCCTAGGTTGCGCGGAACGTAGAAATGACCATAACGCTCACACTGGTAGCAATTATTCGTTTTGTACGATGGAAAAACTGTTTTATTTATTCTGTATTTTATGCTTCTGTCGTTGACTTCTAAGGCCCTAACTATTCGATCTGGTGGAGCAACGCCCTAGAGTGAAGCCTGGGTTGCCCGGAACGGAGAAATGACCATAATTTTCACACCGGTAGCAATTATTCGTTTTATACGATGGAAAAGCTGTTGTATTTATATCGTATTTTATGCTTCTGGCGTTGACTTCTAAGGCCCTAACTATTCGATCTGGTGGCGCAACGCCATAGAGTGAAGCCTATGTTGCCCGGAACGTAGAAATGACCATAACTTTCACACTGGTTGCAATTATTCGTTTTATACGAAGGAAAAGCTGTGGCATCTTTTGTGTATTTTATTCATCTGGGGCTGACTTCTAAGGTCGTTGCTATTAGATGAGGTGGAGCAACGCCCTAGGGTGACGCCTAAGTTGCCCGGAACGTAGAAATGACCATTACCTTCACACTGGTTGCAATTATTCGTTTTATACGATGGAAAAACTGTTCTATTTATTTTGTATTTTATGCTTCGGGCGTAGACTTCTAAGGCCCTAACTATTCGATCTGGTGGAGGAACGCCCTAGAGTGAAGCCTAGGTTGCCCGGAACGTAGAAATGACCATAACTTCCACACTGGTTGCAATTATTCGTTTTATACGATGGAAAAACTGTATTATTTATTTTGTATTTTATTCTTCGGGCGTTGATTTCTAAGGCCCTAACTATTCGATCTGGTGCCGCAACGCCCTAGAGTGAAGCCGAGGTTGCCCGGAACGTAGAAATGACCATAACTTTCACACTGTTTGCAGTTATTCCTGTTATACGATGGAAAAACTTTTGCATCTTTATTGTACTTTATGCTTCTGGCGTTGGCTTCTAAGGCCCTAACTATTCAATCTGTTGGAGCAACGCTCTAGGGTGAAGCCTAGGTAGCCCGGAAAGTAGAAGTGACGTTAACTTTCATACTGGTTTCAATTATTCGTTTTATACGATGGAAAAACTGTTGTATTTATATTGTATTTTATGCTTCGGGCATTGACTTCTAAGGCCCTAGCTACTCAATCTGTTGGAGCAACGCCCTAGGGTGAAGCCTAGGTTGCCCGGAAAGTAGAAATGAAGAATAACTTTCATCCTGGTTGCAATTATTCGTTTTATATGATGGAAAAACTGTTGTATTTATATAGTGTTTTATGATTCTGGCGTTGACTTCTTAGGCCCTAGCTATTGCATCTGGTGGAACAACGCCCTAGAGTGAAGCCTAGGTTGCCCGGAACGTAGAAATGACCATAACTTCCACACTGGTTGCAATTATTCGTTTTATACGATGGAAAAGCTGTTGTATTTATATCGTATTTTATGATTCTGGCGTTGAACTCTTAGGCCCTAAATATTCCATCTGGTGGATCAACGCCCTCGGGTGAAGCCTAGGTTGCGCGTAACGTAGAAATGACCATAACTTCCACACTGGTTGCAATTATTCGTTTTATACGATGGAAAAACTGTTGTATTTATATCGTATTTTATGCTTCTGGCGTTGACTTCTAAGGCCCTAACTATTCGATCTGGTGGCGCAACGCCCTAGAGTGAAGCCTATGTTGCCCGGAACGTAGAAATGACCATAACTTTCACACTGGTTGCAATTATTCGTTTTATACGATGGAAAAGCTGTGGCATCTTTTATGTATTTTATTCATCTGGGGCTGACTTCTAAGGCCGTTGCTATTAGATGTGGTGGAGCAACGCCCTAGGGTGACGCCTAAGTTGCCTGGAACGTAGAAATGACCATTACCTTCACACTGGTTGCAATTATTCGTTTTATACGATGGAAAAACTGTTCTATTCATTTTGTATTTTATGCTTCGGGCGTTGACTTCTAAGGCCCTAACTATTCAATCTGTTGGTGCAACGCCCAAGGGTGAAGCCCATGTTGCCCGGAAGGTAGAAATGACGTTAACTTTCATACTGGTTTCAATTATCCGTTTTATGCGATGGAAAAACTGTTTTATTTATTTTGTGTTTTATGCTTCGGGCGTTGACTTCTAAGGCCCTAACTATTCGATCTGGTGGGACTACGCCCTAGAGTGAAGCCTAGGTTGCCCGGAAAGTAGAAATGACCATAACTTTCATCCTGGTTGCAATTATTCGTTTTATATGATGGAAAAACTGTTGTATTTATATAGTGTTTTATGCTTCTGGCGTTTACTTCTTAGGCCCTAACTATTCCATCTGGTGGAACAACGCCCTAGGGTGAAGCGTGGGTTGCCTGGAACGTAGAAATGACCATCACTTTCACTCGGGTTGCTATTATTCCTGTTATAGGGTGGAAAGGCTGTTGTATTTTTATTGTATTTTATACTTCAGGCGTTGACTTCTAAGGCCCTAGCTATTCGATCTGGTGGAGCAACGCCCTAGAGTGAAACCTAGGTTGCCCGGAACGTAGACATGACCATAACTTCCACACTGGTTGCAATTATTCGTTTTATAGGATGGAAAAGCTATTCTATTTATATCGTATTTTATGCTTCTGGCGTTGACTTCTAAGGGCCTAACTATTCAATCTGTTGGTGCAACGCCCAAGGGTGAAGCCTATGTTGCCCCGAAAGTAGAAATGACGTTAACTTTCATACTGGTTGCAATTATTCGTTTTATACGATGGAAAACCTGTTTTACTTATTTTGTATTTTATGCTTCGGGCGTTGACTTCTAAGGCCCTAACTATTCGATCTGGTGGAGCAACGCCCTCGGGTGAAGCCTAGGTTGCGCGTGACGTAGAAATGACCATAACTTTCACACTGGTAGCAATTATTCGTTTTATACGATGGAAAAACTGTTTTATTTATTTTGTATTTTATGCTTCTGGCGTTGACTTCTAAGGCCCTAACCATTCGATCCGGTGGAGCAACGCCCTAGAGTGAAGCCTAGGTTGCCCGGAACGGAGAAATGACCATAACTTTCACACCGGTAGCAATTATTCTTTTTATACGATGGAAGAACTGTTCTATTTATTTTGTATTTTATGCTTCGGGCGTTGATTGCTAAGGCCCTAGCTATTCCATCTGGTGGAACAACGCCCTAGAGTGAAGCCTAGGTTGCCCGGAACGTAGAAATGACCATAACTTCCACACTGGTTGCAATTATTCGTTTTATACGATGGAAAAGCTGTTGTATTTATATCGTATTTTATGCTTCTGGCGTTGACTTCTAAGGCCCTAACTATTCGATCTGGTGGCGCCACGCCCTAGAGTGAAGCCTATGTTGCCCGGAAAGTAGAAATGACCATAACTTTCACACTGGTTGCAATTATTCGTTTTATACGATGGAAAAGCTGTGGCATCTTTTATGTATTTTATTCATCTGGGGCTGACTTCTAAGGCCGTTGCTATTAGATGTGGTGGAACAACGCCCTAGCGTGACGCCTAAGTTGCCTGGAACGTAGAAATGACCATTACCTTCACACTGGTTGCTATCATTCGTTTTATATGATGGAAAAACTGTTGTATTTATATAGTGTTTTATGCTTCTGGCGTTGACTTCTTAGGCCCTAGCTATTCCATCTGGTGGAACAACGCCCTAGAGTGAAGCCTAGGTTGCCCGGAACGTAGACATGACCATAACTTCCACACTGGTTGCAATTATTCGTTTTATACGATGGAAAAGCTGTTGTATCTATCTCGTACTTTATGCTTCTGGCGTTGACTTCTAAGGGCCTAACTATTCAATCTGTTGGTGCAACGCCCAAGGGTGAAGCCTATGTTGCCCGGAAAGTAGAAATGGCGTTAACTATCATACTGGTTGCAATTATTCGTTTTATACGATGGAAAAACTGTTTTATTTATTTTGTATTTTATGCTTCGGGCGTTGACTTCTAAGGCCCTAACTATTCGATCTGGTGGCGCAACGCCCTAGGGTGATGCCTAGGTTGCCCGGAAAGTAGAAATGACAATAACTTTCATCCTGGTTGCAATTATTCGTTTTATATGATGGAAAAACTGTTGTATTTATATAGAGTTTTATGCTTCTGGCGTTGACTTCTTAGGCCCTAACTATTGCATCTGGTGGAACAACGCCCTAGAGTGAAGCCTAGGTTGCCCGGAACGTAGAAATGACCATAACTTCCACACCGGTAGCAATTATTCGTTTTATACGATGGAAAATCTGTTGTATTTATGTTGTATTTTATGCTTCTGGCGTTGACTTCTAAGGCCCTAACTATTTGATCTGGTGGAGCACCGCCCTAGAGTGAAGCCTAGGTTGCCCGGAACGTAGAAAAGACCATTACCTTCTCACTGGTTGCAATTATTCCTGTTTTACGATGAAAAGACTGTTGCAGCTTTATTGTATTTTATGCTTCTGGCGTTGATTTCTAAGGCCCTAACTATTCGATCTGGTGGTGCAACGCCCTAGGGTGAAGCCTAGGTTGCCCAGAAAGTAGAAATGACCATAACTTACATAGTGGTTGCTATTATTCGTTTTATACGATGCAAAAACTGTTCTATTTACTTTGTATTTTATGCTTCGAGCGTTGACTTCTAAGGCCCTAACTGATTGACCTGGTGGAGCAACGCCCTAGAGTGAAGCCTAGATTGCCCGGAACCTTGAAATGACCATAACATTCACACAGGTTGCTATTATTCGTTTTATACGATGGAAAAGCTGTTATATTTATATTGCATTTTATGCTTCTGGCATTGAGTTCTAACTCCCTAGCTATTCCATCTGGTGGAGCAACACCCTAGTGTGAAGCCTAGGTTGCCCAGAACGTAGAAATAACCATTACTTCCACACTGATTGCATATATACATTACATATGATGGAAAAGCTGTTGTACTTATATTGTAATTTATGCTTCTGGCGTTGGCTTCTTAGGCACTAACCATTCGATCTGGTGGAACAACGCCCTAGAATGAAGCCTTGGTTGCCCGGAACGTAGAAATGACCATTACCTTCACACTGGTTGCAATTATTCCTGTTATACGATGGAAAAACTGTTGCATCTTTATTGTATTTTATGCTTCTGGTGTTGACTTCTTAGGCCCTAACTATTCGATCTGGTGGAGCAACGCCCTAGAGTGAAGCCTAGGTTGCGCGGAACGTAGAAATGACCAAAACTTTCACACTGGTAGCAATTATTCGTTTTATACGATGGAAAAGCTGTAGTATTTATATCGTATTTTATGCTTCTGGCGTTGACTCCTAAGGCCCTAACTATTCCATCTGGTGGAACAACGCCCTAGGGTGAAGCCTAGGTTGCCCGGAACGTAGAAATGACCATAACTTTCACACTGGTGGCAATTATACGTTTTATACGATGGAAAGCTTTTGTATTTATTTTGTAGTTTATGCTTATGGCGTTGACTTCTAAGGCCCTAACTCTTCGATCCGGTGGAGGAACGCCTCAGAGTTAAGCCTAGGATGCCCGAAACGTCGAAATGATCATTACTTTCGCACTGTTTGCAATTAGTCATGCTATACGATGGAAAAACTGTTGCTCTTTTATTGTATTTTATGCTTCTGGCGTTGACTTCTAAGGCCGTTGCTATTAGCGGTGGTGGAGTAACGCCCTAGAGTGACGTCTAGGTTATACGGAACGTAGAAATGACCATTACTTTCACACTGTTTGCAATTATTCACTTTATACAATGGAAAAACTGTTGTACTTATATTGTATTTTATTCTTCTGGCGTTGAATTCTAAGTCCCTAGCTATTCTATCTGGTGGAGCAGCGCCCTAGATTGAAGCCTAGGTTGCCCGGGAAGTAGAAATGACCATAACTTTCACACTGGTTGCAATTATTCCTGTTACACGATGGAAAAACTGTTGCACCTTTATTGTGTTTTATGCTTCTGGCGTTGACTTCATAGGCCCTAACTATTCGATCTGGTGGAGCAACGTCCTAGAGTGAAGCCTAGGTTGACCGGAACGTAGAAATGACCATAACTTTCACACTGGTTGCTATTATTCGTTTTATACAATGAAAAACTGTTCTATTTATTTTGCATTTTATGCTTCGGGCGCTGACTTTTAAGGCCCTAGCTATTCGATCTGGTGGAGCAACGCCCTAGAGTGAAACCTAGGTTACCCGGAACGTAGAAATGACCTGTACTTTCACACTGTTTGCTGTTATTCTTGTTGTATGATGGAAAAACTGTTGCATTTTTATTGTATTTTATGCTTCTGGCGTTGACTTCAAAGGCCCTAACTATTCGATCTGGTGGAGCAACGGCCTAGAGTAAAGCCTAGGTTGCTCGGAACGTAGAAACGACCATAACTTTCACACTGGTTGCCATTATCCGTCTTCTACGATGGAAACGCTGTTGTATTTGTATCGTACTTTATGCTTCTGGCGTTGACTTCTAAGGCCCTAACTATTCGATCTGGTCGAGCAACGCCCTAGAGTGAAGCCTAGGTTGCCCGGAACGTAGAAATGACCAGTACTTTCACACTGGTTGCCATTATTCGTTTTATACGATGGAAAAGCTGTTGTATTTATATCGTATTTTATGCATCTGGCATCGACTCCTAAGGCCGTAGCTATTAGATGTGGTGGAGCAACGCCCTTGAGTGTCGCATAGGTTGCCCGGAACGTAGAAATGACCATTACTTTCACAATTTTTGCAAATATACATTTTATACGATGGAAAAACTGTTGTACTTGTATTGTATTTTATACTTCTGGCGTTGAATTATAAGTCCCTAGCTATTCTATCTGGTGGAGCAACGCCCTAGAGTGAAACCTAGTTTACCCGGAACGTAGAAATGACCAGTACTTTCACACTGGTTGCAGTTATTCCTGTTGTACGATGGAAAAACTGTTGCATCTTTATTGTATTTTAAGCTCCTGGCGTTGACTTCTAAGGCCCTAACTATTCGATCTGGTGGAGAAACGCCCTAGAGTGAAGCCTAGGTTGCCCGGAACGTAGAAATGACCAGTGCTTTCACACTGGTTGCAGTTATTCGTTTTATACAATGAAAAGCTGTTCTATTTATTTTGCATTTTATGCATCGGGCGCTGACTTCTGAGGCCCTAACTATTCGATCTGGTGGAGCAACGCCCTAGAGTGAAGCCTAGGTGTCCCGGGAGGTAGAAATGACCAGTACTTTCACACTGTTTGCAGTTATTCCTGTTGTATGACGGAAAAACTGTTGCATCTTTATTGTATTTTATGCTTCTGGCGTTGACTTCTAAGGCCCTAACTATTCGATCTGGTGGAGCAACGCCCTAGAGTGAAGCCTAGGTTGCCCGGTACGTAGAAATGACCATAACGTTCACACTGGTAGCAATTATTCGTTTTACACATGGAAAAACTGTTCTATTTTTTTGTATTTTATGCTTCAGGCGTTAACTTCTAAGGCCCTAGCTATTCGATCTGGTGGAGCAACGCCCAATAGTGAAACCTAGGTTACCCGGAACGTAGAAATGACCAGTACTTTCACAATGTTTGCAGTTATTCCTGTTGTACGATGGAAAAACTGTTGCATCTTTATTGTATTTTATGCTTCTGGCGTTGACTTCTGAGGCCCTAACTATTCGATCTGGTGGAGCAACGCCCTTGAGTGAAGCCTAGGTTCCCCGGAACGTAGGAATTACCAGTACTTTCATACCGTTTGCAGTTATTCGTTTTATACAATGAAAAACTGTTGTATTTATTTGGCATTTTATGCTTCGGGCGTTGACTCCTTAGGCCCTAACTATTCCATTCGGTGGAACAACGCCCTAGGGTCAAGACTAGGTTGCCCGGAACGTAGAAATGACCAGTACTTTCACACCGGTTGCAATTATTCGTTTTATACGATGGAAAGACTGTTGTATTTATTTTGTAGTTTATGCTCCTCGCGTTGACTTCTAAGGGCCTAACTCTTCGATCTGTTGGAGGAACGCCTCAGAGTTTAGTCTAGGATGCCCGAAATGTCGATATGAGCATTACTTTCGCACTGGTTGCAATTAGTCATGCTATACGATGGAAAAACTGCTGCATTTTTATTGTATTTTATGCTCCTGGCGTTGACTTCTAAGGCCGTAGCTATTAGATGTGGTGGAGCAACGCCCTAGAGTGGCGCCTAGGTTGACCGGAACGTAGAAATGACCATTACTTTCACAAAGTCTGCAATTATTCATTTTATACGATGGAAAAACTGTTGCATTTATATCGTATTTTATGCTTCTGGCGTTGACTTCTTAGGCCCTAACCATTCCATCTGGTGGAACAACGCCCTAGAGTGAAGCCTAGGTTCCCCGGAACGTAGAAATGACCAGTACTTTCACACTGGTTGCAGTTATTCGTTTTATACAATGGAACAACTGTTCTATTTATTTTGCATTTTATGCTTCGAGCGCTGACTTCTAAGGCCTTAACTATTCGATATGGTGGAGCAACGCCCTAGAGTGAAGCCTAGGTTGCCCGGGAAGTAGAAATGACCAGTACTTTCACACTGTTTGCAGTTATTCCTGTTGTATGATGGAAAAACTGTTGCATCTTTATTGTATTTTATGCTTCTGGCGTTCACTTCTAAGGCCCTAACTATTCGATCTGGTGGAGCAACGCCCTAGAGTGAAGCCTAGGTTTCTCGGAACGTAGAAACGGCCATTACTTTCACAATGTCTGCAATAATTCGTTTTCTACGATGGAAAAGCTGTTGTATTTGTATCGTATTTTATGCTTCTGGCGTTGACTTCTTAGGCCCTAACTATTCCATCTGGTGGAACAACGTCCTAGGGTCAAGCGTAGGTTGCCCGGAACGTAGAAATGACCATTACTTTCACAATGTTCGCAATCGGTCATTTTATGCGATGGAAAAGCTGCTGTATTTATATTGTATTTTATGCTCCTGGCGTTGACTTCTAAGGCCGTAGATACTAGATGTTGTGGAGCAACGCCCTAGAGTGACGCCTAGGTTGACCGGAACGTAGAAGTGACCATAACTTTCACACTGGTTACCATTATTCGTTTTGTACGATGGAAAAGCTGTTGTATTTATATCGTATTTTATGCTTCTGGCGTTGACTTCTTAGGCCCTAACTATTCGATCTGGTGGAACAACGCCCTAGGGTGGAGCCTAGGTTGCCGGAACGTAGAAATGACCAGTACTTTCACACTGGTTGCAGTTATTCGTTTTATACAATGGAACAACTGTTCTATTTATTTTGCATTTTATGCTTCGAGCGCTGACTTCTAAGGCCTTAACTATTCGATATGGTGGAGCAACGCCCTAGAGTGAAGCCTAGGTTGCCCGGGAAGTAGTAATGACCAGTACTTTCACACTGTTTGCAGTTATTCCTGTTGTATGATGGAAAAACTGTTGCATCTTTATTGTATTTTATGCTTCTGGCGTTCACTTCTAAGGCCCTAACTATTCGATCTGGTGGAGCAACGCCCTAGAGTGAAGCCTAGGTTTCTCGGAACGTAGAAACGGCCATTACTTTCACAATGTCTGCAATAATTCGTTTTCTACGATGGAAAAGCTGTTGTATTTGTATCGTATTTTATGCTTCTGGCGTTGACTTCTTAGGCCCTAACTATTGCATCTGGTGGAACAACGCCCTAGGGTCAAGCGTAGGTTGCCCGGAACGTAGAAATGACTATTACTTTCACAATGTTCGCAATCGGTCATTTTATGCGATGGAAAAGCTGTTGTATTTATATCGTATTTTATGCATCTGGCGTTGACTCCTAAGGCCGTAGTTATTAGATGTGGTGGAGCAATGCCCTTGAGTGTCGCATAGGTTGCCCGGAACGTAGAAGTGACCATTACTGTCACAATTTTTGCAAATATACACTTTATACGATGGAAAAACTGTTGTACTTGTATTGTATTTTATTCTTCTGGAATTGAATTATAAGTCTCTAGCTATTCTATCTGGCGGAGCAACGCCCTAGAGTGAAACCTAGGTCACCCGGAACGTAGAAATGACCAGTACTTTCACACTGTTTGCAGTTATTCCTGTTGTACGATGGAAAAACTGTTGCATCTTTATTGTATTTTATGCTTCTGGCGTTGACTTCTAAGGACCTAACTATTCGATCTGGTGGAGAAACGCCCTAGAGTGAAGCCTAGGTTGCCCGGAACGTAGAAATGACCAGTAATTTCACACTGGTTGCAGTTATTCGTTTTATACAATGAAAAGCTGTTCTATTTATTTTGCATTTTATGCATCGGGCGCTGACTTCTGAAGCCCTAACTATTCGATCTGGTGGAGCAACGCCCTAGAGTGAAGCCTAGGTTTCCCGGGAAGTAGAAATGACCAGTACTTTCACACTGTTTGCAGTTATTCCTGTTGTATGACGGAAAAACTGTTGCATCTTTATTGTATTTTATGCTTCCGGCGTTGACTTCTAAGGCCCTAACTATTCGATCTGGTGGAGCAACGCCCTAGAGTGAAGCCTAGGTTGCCCGGAACGTAGAAATGACCATAACGTTCACACTGGTAGCAATTATTCGTTTTACACATGGAAAAACTGTTCTATTTTTTTGCATTTTATGCATCGGGCGCTGACTTCTGAGGCCCTAACTATTCGAACTGGTGGAGCAACGCCCTAGAGTGAAGCCTAGGTTTCCCGGGAAGTAGAAATGACCAGTACTTTCACACTGTTTGCAGTTATTCCTGTTGTATGACGGAAAAACTGTTGCATCTTTATTGTATTTTATGCTTCTGGCGTTGACTTCTAAGGCCCTAACTATTCGATCTGGTGGAGCAACGCCCTAGAGTGAAGCCTAGGTTGCCCGGAACGTAGAAATGACCATAACGTTCACACTGGTAGCAATTATTCGTTTTACAAATGGAAAAACTGTTCTATTTTTTTGTATTTTATGCTTCAGGCGTTAACTTCTAAGGCCCTAGCTATTCGATCTGGTGGAGCAACGCCCAATAGTGAAACCTAGGTTACCCGGAACCTAGAAATGACCAGTACTTTCACACTGTTTGCAGTTATTCCTGTCGTACGATGGAAAAACTGTTGCATCTTTATTGTATTTTATGCTTCTGGCGTTGACTTCTAAGGCCCTAACTATTCGATCTGGTGGAGCAACGCCCTTGAGTGAAGCCTAGGTTGCCCGGAACGTAGAAATGACCAGTACATTCACACCGGTTGCAGTTATTCGTTTTATACAATGAAAAACTGTTCTATTTATTTTGCATTTTATGCTTCGGGCGCTGACTTCTAAGGCCCTAACTATTCGATCTGGTGGAGCAACGCCCTAGAGTGAAACCTAGGTTACCCGGAACGTAGAAATGACCTGTACTTTCACACTGTTTGCTGTTATTCTTGTTGTATGATGGAAAAACTGTTGCATCTTTATTGTATTTTATGCTTCTGGCGTTGACTTCAAAGGCCCTAACTATTCGATCTGGTGGAGCAACGGCCTAGAGTAAAGCCTAGGTTGCTCGGAACGTAGAAACGACCATAACTTTCACACTGGTTGCCATTATCCGTCTTCTACGATGGAAACGCTGTTGTATTTGTATCGTACTTTATGCTTCTGGCGTTGACTTCATAGGCCCTAACTATTCGATCTGGTGGACCAACGTCCTAGAGTGAAGCCTAGGTTGACCGGAACGTAGAAGTGCCCATAACTTTCACACTGGTTACCATTATTCGTTTTGTACGATGGAAAAGCTGTTGTATTTATATCGTATTTTATGCTTCTGGCGTTGACTTCTTAGGCCCTAACTATTCGATCTGGTGGAGAAACGCCCTAGAGTGAAGCCTAGTTTGCCCGGAACGTAGAAATGACCAGTGCTTTCACACTGGTTGCAGTTATTCGTTTTATACAATGAAAAGCTGTTCTATTTATTTTGCATTTTATGCATCGGGCGCTGACTTCTGAGGCCCTAACTATTCGATCTGGTGGAGCAACGCCCTAGAGTGAAGCCTAGGTTTCCCGGGAAGTAGAAATGACCAGTACTTTCACACTGTTTGCAGTTATTCCTGTTGTATGACGGAAAAACTGTTGCATCTTTATTGTATTTTATGCTTCTGGCGTTAACTTCTAAGGCGCTAACTATTCGATCTGGTGGAGCAACGCCCTAGAGTGAAGCCTAGGTTGCCCGGAACGTAGAAATGACCATAACGTTCACACTGGTAGCAATTATTCGTTTCACACATGGAAAAACTGTTCTATTTTTTTGTATTTTATGCTTCAGGCGTTAACTTCTAAGGCCCTAGCTATTCGATCTGGTGGAGCAACGCCCAATAGTGAAACCTAGGTTACCCGGAACCTAGAAATGACCAGTACTTTCACACTGTTCTCAGTTATTCCTGTCGTACGATGGAAAAACTGTTGCATCTTTATTGTATTTTATGCTTCTGGCGTTGA
The DNA here is from genome assembly GCF_051401765.1 of Calliopsis andreniformis. Taxonomy (NCBI): domain Eukaryota; kingdom Metazoa; phylum Arthropoda; class Insecta; order Hymenoptera; family Andrenidae; genus Calliopsis; species Calliopsis andreniformis. The sequence goes on along the minus strand of NW_027480460.1, from coordinate 1,147,503 downwards.
CTTCTATGGCCCTAACTATTCGATCTGGTGGAGCAACGCCCTTGAGTGAAGCCTAGGTTGCCCGGAACGTAGAAATGACCAGTACTTTCACACCGGTTGCAGTTATTCGTTTTATACAATGAAAAACTGTTCTATTTATTTTGCATTTTATGCTTCGGGCGCTGACTTCTAAGGCCCTAGCTATTCGATCTGGTGGAGCAACGCCCTAGAGTGAAACCTAGGTCACCCGGAACGTAGAAATGACCTGTACTTTCACACTGTTTGCAGTTATTCTTGTTGTATGATGGAAAAACTGTTGCATCTTTATTGTAATTTATGCTTCTGGCGTTGACTTCAAAGGCCCTAACTATTCGATCTGGTGGAGCAACGGCCTAGAGTAAAGCCTAGGTTGCTCGGAACGTAGAAATGACCATAACTTTCAAACCGGTTGCCATTATCCGTCTTCTACGATGGAAACGCTGTTGTATTTGTATCGCATTTTATGCTTCTGGCGTTGACTTCATAGGCCCTAACTATTCGATCTGGTGGACCAACGTCCTAGAGTGAAGCCTAGGTTGACCGGAACGTAGAAGTGACCATAACTTTCACACTCGTTACCATTGTTCGTTCTGTACGATGGAAAAGCTGTTGTATTTATATCGTATTTTATGCTTCTGACGTTGACTTCATAGGCCCTAACTATTCGATCTGGTGGAGCAACGTCCTAGAGTGAAGCCTAGGTTGACCGGAACGTAGAAATGACCATAACTTTCACACTGGTTACCATTATTCGTTTTGTACGATGGAAAAGCTGTTGTATTTATATTGTATTTTATGCTCCTGGCGTTGACTTCTAAGGCCGTAGATACTAGATGTTGTGGAGCAACGCCCTAGAGTGACGCCTAGGTTGACCAGAACGTAGAAATGACCATTACTTTCACACTGGTTGCAGTTATTCGTTTTATACAGTGGAAAAACTGTTGTATTTATATCGTATTTTATGCATCTGGCGTTGACTCCTAAGGCCGTAGTTATTAGATGTGGTGGAGCAATGCCCTTGAGTGTCGCATAGGTTGCCCGGAACGTAGAAGTGACCATTACTGTCACAATTTTTGCAAATATACATTTTATACGATGGAAAAACTGTTGTACTTGTATTGTATTTTATTCTTCTGGAATTGAATTATAAGTCTCTAGCTATTCTATCTGGCGGAGCAACGCCCTAGAGTGAAACCTAGGTCACCCGGAACGTAGAAATGACCAGTACTTTCACACTGTTTGCAGTTATTCCTGTTGTACGATGGAAAAACTGTTGCATCTTTATTGTATTTTATGCTTCTGGCGTTGACTTCTAAGGACCTAACTATTCGATCTGGTGGAGAAACGCCCTAGAGTGAAGCCTAGGTTGCCCGGAACGTAGAAATGACCAGTAGTTTCACACTGGTTGCAGTTATTCGTTTTATACAATGAAAAGCTGTTGTATTTGTTTTGCATTTTATGCATCGGGCGCTGACTTCTGAGGCCCTAACTATTCGATCTGGTGGAGCAACGCCCTAGAGTGAAGCCTAGGTTTCCCGGGAAGTAGAAATGACCAGTACTTTCACACTGTTTGCAGTTATTCCTGTTGTATGACGGAAAAACTGTTGCATCTTTATTGTATTTTATGCTTCTGGCGTTGACTTCTAAGGCCCTAACTATTCGATCTGGTGCCGCAACGCCCTAGAGTGAAGCCGAGGTTGCCCGGAACGTAGAAATGACCATCACTTTCACACTGTTTGCAGTTATTCCTGTTATACGATGGAAAAACTTTTGCATCTTTATTGTACTTTATGCTTCTGGCGTTGGCTTCTAAGGCCCTAACTATTCAATCTGTTGGAGCGACGCTCTAGGGTGAAGCCTAGGTAGCCCGGAAAGTAGAAGTGACGTTAACTTTCATACTGGTTTCAATTATTCGTTTTATACGATGGAAAAACTGTTGTATTTATATTGTATTTTATGCTTCGGGCATTGACTTCTAAGGCTCTAGCTACTCAATCTGTTGGAGCAACGCCCTAGGGTGAAGCCTAGGTTGCCCGGAAAGTAGAAATGAAGAATAACTTTCATCCTGGTTGCAATTATTCGTTTTATATGATGGAAAAACTGTTGTATTTATATAGTGTTTTATGATTCTGGCGTTGACTTCTTAGGCCCTAACTATTGCATCTGGTGGAACAACGCCCTAGAGTGAAGCCTAGGTTGCCCGGAACGTAGAAATGACCATAACTTCCACACTGGTTGCAATTATTCGTTTTATACGATGGAAAAGCTGTTGTATTTATATCGTATTTTATGATTCTGGCGTTGAAATCTTAGGCCCTAAATATTCCATCTGGTGGATCAACGCCCTCGGGTGAAGCCTAGGTTGCGCGTAACGTAGAAATGACCATAACTTTCACACTGGTAGCAATTATTCGTTTTATACGATGGAAAAACTGTTGTATTTATATCGTATTTTATGCTTCTGGCGTTGACTTCTAAGGCCCTAACTATTCGATCTGGTGGCGCAACGCCCTAGAGTGAAGACTAGGTTGCCCGGAACGTAGAAATGACCATAACTTTCACACTGGTTGCAATTATTAGTTTTATACAATGGAAAAGCTGTGGCATCTTTTATGTATTTTATTCATCTGGGGTTGACTTCTAAGGCCGTTGCTATTAGATGTGGTGGAGCAACGCCCTAGGGTGACGCCTAAGTTCCCGGGAACGTAGAAATGACCATTACCTTCACACTGGTTGCAATTATTCGTTTTATACGATGGAAAAACTGTTCTATTTATTTTGTATTTCATGCTTCGGGCGTTGACTTCTAAGGCCCTAACTATTAAATCTGTTGGTGCAACGCCCAAGGTGAAGCCTATGTTGCCCGGAAGGTAGAAATGACGTTAACTTTCATACTGGTTGCAATTATTCGTTTTATGCGATGGAAAAGCTGTTTTATTTATTTTGTGTTTTATGCTTCGGGCATTGACTTCTAAGGCCCTAACTATTCGATCTGGTGGGACAACGCCCTAGAGTGAAGCCTAGGTTTCCCGGAAAGTAGAAATGACCATAAATTTCATCCTGGTTGCAATTATTCGCTTTATATGATGGAAAAGCTATTCTATTTATATCGTATTTTATGCTTCTGGCGTTGACTTCTAAGGGCCTAACTATTCAATCTGTTGGTGCAACGCCCAAGGGTGAAGCCTATGTTGCCCCGAAAGTAGAAATGACGTTAACTTTCATACTGGTTGCAATTATTCGTTTTATACGATGGAAAACCTGTTTTACTTATTTTGTATTTTATGCTTCGGGCGTTGACTTCTAAGGCCCTAACTATTCGATCTGGTGGAGCAACGCCCTCGGGTGAAGCCTAGGTTGCGCGTAACGTAGAAATGACCATTACCTTCACACTGGTTGCAATTATTCGTTTTATACGATGGAAAAGCTGTTGTATTTATATCGTATTTTATGCTTCTGGCGTTGACTTCTAGGGCCCTACCTATTCGGTTTGGTGGAGCAACGCCCGAGAGCGGAGCCTAAGTTGCCCGGTACGTAGAAATCACCATTACTTTCACACTGTTTGCAAATATACATTATATACGATGGAAAATCTGTTGTATTTATGTTGTATTTTATGCTTCTGGCGTTGACTTCTAAGGCCCTAACTATTTGATCTGGTGGAGCACCGCCCTAGAGTGAAGCCTAGGTTGCCCGGAACGTAGAAAAGACCATTACCTTCTCACTGGTTGCAATTATTCCTGTTTTACGATGAAAAGACTGTTGCAGCTTTATTGTATTTTATGCTTCTGGCGTTGATTTCTAAGGCCCTAACTATTCGATCTGGTGGTGCAACGCCCTAGGGTGAAGCCTAGGTTGCCCAGAAAGTAGAAATGACCATAACTTACATAGTGGTTGCTATTATTCGTTTTATACGATGCAAAAACTGTTCTATTTACTTTGTATTTTATGCTTCGAGCGTTGACTTCTAAGGCCCTAACTGATTGACCTGGTGGAGCAACGCCCTAGAGTGAAGCCTAGATTGCCCGGAACCTTGAAATGACCATAACATTCACACAGGTTGCTATTATTCGTTTTATACGATGGAAAAGCTGTTATATTTATATTGCATTTTATGCTTCTGGCATTGAGTTCTAACTCCCTAGCTATTCCATCTGGTGGAGCAACACCCTAGTGTGAAGCCTAGGTTGCCCAGAACGTAGAAATAACCATTACTTCCACACTGATTGCATATATACATTACATATGATGGAAAAGCTGTTGTACTTATATTGTAATTTATGCTTCTGGCGTTGGCTTCTTAGGCACTAACCATTCGATCTGGTGGAACAACGCCCTAGAATGAAGCCTTGGTTGCCCGGAACGTAGAAATGACCATTACCTTCACACTGGTTGCAATTATTCCTGTTATACGATGGAAAAACTGTTGCATCTTTATTGTATTTTATGCTTCTGGTGTTGACTTCTTAGGCCCTAACTATTCGATCTGGTGGAGCAACGCCCTAGAGTGAAGCCTAGGTTGCGCGGAACGTAGAAATGACCAAAACTTTCACACTGGTAGCAATTATTCGTTTTATACGATGGAAAAGCTGTAGTATTTATATCGTATTTTATGCTTCTGGCGTTGACTCCTAAGGCCCTAACTATTCCATCTGGTGGAACAACGCCCTAGGGTGAAGCCTAGGTTGCCCGGAACGTAGAAATGACCATAACTTTCACACTGGTGGCAATTATACGTTTTATACGATGGAAAGCTTCTGTATTTATTTTGTAGTTTATGCTTATGGCGTTGACTTCTAAGGCCCTAACTCTTCGATCTGGTGGAGGAACGCCTCAGAGTTAAGCCTAGGATGCCCGAAACGTCGAAATGATCATTACTTTCGCACTGTTTGCAATTAGTCATGCTATACGATGGAAAAACTGTTGCTCTTTTATTGTATTTTATGCTTCTGGCGTTGACTTCTAAGGCCGTTGCTATTAGCGGTGGTGGAGTAACGCCCTAGAGTGACGTCTAGGTTATACGGAACGTAGAAATGACCATTACTTTCACACTGTTTGCAATTATTCACTTTATACAATGGAAAAACTGTTGTACTTATATTGTATTTTATTCTTCTGGCGTTGAATTCTAAGTCCCTAGCTATTCTATCTGGTGGAGCAGCGCCCTAGATTGAAGCCTAGGTTGCCCGGGAAGTAGAAATGACCATAACTTTCACACTGGTTGCAATTATTCCTGTTACACGATGGAAAAACTGTTGCACCTTTATTGTGTTTTATGCTTCTGGCGTTGACTTCATAGGCCCTAACTATTCGATCTGGTGGAGCAACGTCCTAGAGTGAAGCCTAGGTTGACCGGAACGTAGAAATGACCATAACTTTCACACTGGTTGCTATTATTCGTTTTATACAATGAAAAACTGTTCTATTTATTTTGCATTTTATGCTTCGGGCGCTGACTTTTAAGGCCCTAGCTATTCGATCTGGTGGAGCAACGCCCTAGAGTGAAACCTAGGTTACCCGGAACGTAGAAATGACCTGTACTTTCACACTGTTTGCTGTTATTCTTGTTGTATGATGGAAAAACTGTTGCATTTTTATTGTATTTTATGCTTCTGGCGTTGACTTCAAAGGCCCTAACTATTCGATCTGGTGGAGCAACGGCCTAGAGTAAAGCCTAGGTTGCTCGGAACGTAGAAACGACCATAACTTTCACACTGGTTGCCATTATCCGTCTTCTACGATGGAAACGCTGTTGTATTTGTATCGTACTTTATGCTTCTGGCGTTGACTTCTAAGGCCCTAACTATTCGATCTGGTCGAGCAACGCCCTAGAGTGAAGCCTAGGTTGCCCGGAACGTAGAAATGACCAGTACTTTCACACTGGTTGCCATTATTCGTTTTATACGATGGAAAAGCTGTTGTATTTATATCGTATTTTATGCATCTGGCATCGACTCCTAAGGCCGTAGCTATTAGATGTGGTGGAGCAACGCCCTTCAGTGTCGCATAGGTTGCCCGGAACGTAGAAATGACCATTACTTTCACAATTTTTGCAAATATACATTTTATACGATGGAAAAACTGTTGTACTTGTATTGTATTTTATACTTCTGGCGTTGAATTATAAGTCCCTAGCTATTCTATCTGGTGGAGCAACGCCCTAGAGTGAAACCTAGTTTACCCGGAACGTAGAAATGACCAGTACTTTCACACTGGTTGCAGTTATTCCTGTTGTACGATGGAAAAACTGTTGCATCTTTATTGTATTTTAAGCTCCTGGCGTTGACTTCTAAGGCCCTAACTATTCGATCTGGTGGAGAAACGCCCTAGAGTGAAGCCTAGGTTGCCCGGAACGTAGAAATGACCAGTGCTTTCACACTGGTTGCAGTTATTCGTTTTATACAATGAAAAGCTGTTCTATTTATTTTGCATTTTATGCATCGGGCGCTGACTTCTGAGGCCCTAACTATTCGATCTGGTGGAGCAACGCCCTAGAGTGAAGCCTAGGTGTCCCGGGAGGTAGAAATGACCAGTACTTTCACACTGTTTGCAGTTATTCCTGTTGTATGACGGAAAAACTGTTGCATCTTTATTGTATTTTATGCTTCTGGCGTTGACTTCTAAGGCCCTAACTATTCGATCTGGTGGAGCAACGCCCTAGAGTGAAGCCTAGGTTGCCCGGTACGTAGAAATGACCATAACGTTCACACTGGTAGCAATTATTCGTTTTACACATGGAAAAACTGTTCTATTTTTTTGTATTTTATGCTTCAGGCGTTAACTTCTAAGGCCCTAGCTATTCGATCTGGTGGAGCAACGCCCAATAGTGAAACCTAGGTTACCCGGAACGTAGAAATGACCAGTACTTTCACAATGTTTGCAGTTATTCCTGTTGTACGATGGAAAAACTGTTGCATCTTTATTGTATTTTATGCTTCTGGCGTTGACTTCTGAGGCCCTAACTATTCGATCTGGTGGAGCAACGCCCTTGAGTGAAGCCTAGGTTCCCCGGAACGTAGGAATTACCAGTACTTTCATACCGTTTGCAGTTATTCGTTTTATACAATGAAAAACTGTTGTATTTATTTGGCATTTTATGCTTCGGGCGTTGACTCCTTAGGCCCTAACTATTCCATTCGGTGGAACAACGCCCTAGGGTCAAGACTAGGTTGCCCGGAACGTAGAAATGACCAGTACTTTCACACCGGTTGCAATTATTCGTTTTATACGATGGAAAGACTGTTGTATTTATTTTGTAGTTTATGCTCCTCGCGTTGACTTCTAAGGGCCTAACTCTTCGATCTGTTGGAGGAACGCCTCAGAGTTTAGTCTAGGATGCCCGAAATGTCGATATGAGCATTACTTTCGCACTGGTTGCAATTAGTCATGCTATACGATGGAAAAACTGCTGCATTTTTATTGTATTTTATGCTCCTGGCGTTGACTTCTAAGGCCGTAGCTATTAGATGTGGTGGAGCAACGCCCTAGAGTGGCGCCTAGGTTGACCGGAACGTAGAAATGACCATTACTTTCACAAAGTCTGCAATTATTCATTTTATACGATGGAAAAACTGTTGCATTTATATCGTATTTTATGCTTCTGGCGTTGACTTCTTAGGCCCTAACCATTCCATCTGGTGGAACAACGCCCTAGAGTGAAGCCTAGCTTCCCCGGAACGTAGAAATGACCAGTACTTTCACACTGGTTGCAGTTATTCGTTTTATACAATGGGACAACTGTTCTATTTATTTTGCATTTTATGCTTCGGGCGTTAACTTCGAAGGCCCTAGCTATTCGATCTGGTGGAGCAACGCCCTAGAGTGAAACCTAGGTTACCCGGAACGTAGAAATGACCTGTACTTTCACACTGTTTGCAGTTATTCTTGTTGTATGATGGAAAAACTGTTGCATCTTTATTGTAATTTATGCTTCTGGCGTTGACTTCAAAGGCCCTAACTATTGGATCTGGTGGAGCAACGGCCTAGAGTAAAGCCTAGGTTGCTCGGAACGTAGAAATGACCATAACCTTCACACTGGTTGCCATTATCCGTCTTCTACGATGGAAACGCTGTTGTATTTGTATCGTATTTTATGCTTCTGGCGTTGACTTCATAGGCCCTAACTATTCGATCTGGTGGACCAACGTCCTAGAGTGAAGCCTAGGTTGACCGGAACGTAGAAATGACCATAACTTTCACACTGGTTACCATTATTCGTTTTGTACGATGGAAAAGCTGTTGTATTTATATCGTATTTTATGCTTCTGGCGTTGACTTCTTAGGCGCTAACTATTCGATCTGGTGGAACAACGCCCTAGGGTGGAGCATAGGTTGCCGGAACGTAGAAATGACCAGTACTTTCACACTGGTTGCAGTTATTCGTTTTATACAATGGAACAACTGTTCTATTTATTTTGCATTTTATGCTTCGGGCGCTGACTTCTAAGGCCCTAACTATTCGATATGGTGGAGCAACGCCCTAGAGTGAAGCCTAGGTTGCCCGGGAAGTAGAAATGACCAGTACTTTCACACTGTCTGCAGTTACTCCTGTTGTACGATGGAAAAACTGTTGCATCTTTATTGTATTTTATGCTTCTGGCGTTGACTTCTAAGGCCCTAACTATTCGATCTGGTCGAGCAACGCCCTAGAGTGAAGCCTAGGTTGCCCGGAAAGTAGAAATGACCAGTACTTTCACACTGGTTGCCATTATTCGTTTTATACGATGGAAAAGCTGTTGTATTTATATCGTATTTTATGCATCTGGCATCGACTCCTAAGGCCGTAGCTATTAGATGTGGTGGAGCAACGCCCTTGAGTGTCGCATAGGTTGCCCGGAACGTAGAAATGACCATTACTTTCACAATTTTTGCAAATATACGTTTTATACGATGGAAAAACTGTTGTACTTGTATTGTATTTTATACTTCTGGCGTTGAATTATAAGTCCCTAGCTATTCTATCTGGTGGAGCAACGCCCTAGAGTGAAACCTAGGTTACCCGGAACGTAGAAATGGCCAGTACGTTCACACTGTTTGCAGTTATTCCTGTTGTACGATGGAAAAACTGTTGCATCTTTATTGTATTTTAAGCTCCTGGCGTTGACTTCTAAGGCCCTAACTATTCGATCTGGTGGAGAAACGCCCTAGAGTGAAGCCTAGGTTGCCCGGAACGTAGAAATGACCAGTGCTTTCACACTGGTTGCAGTTATTCGTTTTATACAATGAAAAGCTGTTCTATTTATTTTGCATTTTATGCATCGGGCGCTGACTTCTGAGGCCCTAACTATTCGATCTGGTGGAGCAACGCCCTAGAGTGAAGCCTAGGTTTCCCGGGAAGTAGAAATGACCAGTACTTTCACACTGTTTGCAGTTATTCCTGTTGTATGACGGAAAAACTGTTGCATCTTTATTGTATTTTATGCTTCTGGCGTTGACTTCTAAGGCCCTAACTATTCGATCTGGTGGAGCAACGCCCTAGAGTGAAGCCTAGGTTGCCCGGAACGTAGAAATGACCATAACGTTCACACTGGTAGCAATTATTCGTTTCACACATGGAAAAACTGTTCTATTTTTTTGTATTTTATGCTTCAGGCGTTAACTTCTAAGGCCCTAGCTATTCGATCTGGTGGAGCAACGCCCAATAGTGAAACCTAGGTTACCCGGAACCTAGAAATGACCAGTACTTTCACACTGTTTGCAGTTATTCCTGTCGTACGATGGAAAAACTGTTGCACCTTTATTGTATTTTATGCTTCTGGCGTTGACTTCTATGGCCCTAACTATTCGATCTGGTGGAGCAACGCCCTTGAGTGAAGCCTAGGTTGCCCGGAACGTAGAAATGACCAGTACTTTCACACCGGTTGCAGTTATTCGTTTTATACAATGAAAAACTGTTCTATTTATTTTGCATTTTATGCTTCGGGCGCTGACTTCTAAGGCCCTAGCTATTCGATCTGGTGGAGCAACGCCCTAGAGTGAAACCTAGGTTACCCGGAACGTAGAAATGACCTGTACTTTCACACTGTTTGCAGTTATTCTTGTTGTATGATGGAAAAACTGTTGCATCTTTATTGTAATTTATGCTTCTGGCGTTGACTTCAAAGGCCCTAACTATTCGATCTGGTGGAGCAACGGCCTAGAGTAAAGCCTCCGTTGCTCGGAACGTAGAAATGACCATAACTTTCACACTGGTTGCCATTATCCGTCTTCTACGATGGAAACGCTGTTGTATTTGTATCGTATTTTATGCTTCTGGCGTTGACTTCATAGGCCCTAACTATTCGATCTGGTGGACCAACGTCCTAGAGTGAAGCCTAGGTTGACCGGAACGTAGAAGTGACCATAACTTTCACACTGGTTACCATTATTCGTTTTGTACGATGGAAAAGCTGTTGTATTTATATCGTATTTTATGCTCCTGGCGTTGACTTCTTAGGCCCTAACTATTCGATCTGGTGGAACAACGCCCTAGGGTGGAGCCTAGGTTGCCGGAACGTAGAAATGACCAGTACTTTCACACTGGTTGCAGTTATTCGTTTTATACAATGGAACAACTGTTCTATTTATTTTGCATTTTATGCTTCGAGCGCTGACTTCTAAGGCCTTAACTATTCGATATGGTGGAGCAACGCCCTAGAGTGAAGCCTAGGTTGCCCGGGAAGTAGAAATGACCAGTACTTTCACACTGTTTGCAGTTATTCCTGTTGTATGATGGAAAAACTGTTGCATCTTTATTGTATTTTATGCTTCTGGCGTTCACTTCTAAGGCCCTAACTATTCGATCTGGTGGAGCAACGCCCTAGAGTGAAGCCTAGGTTTCTCGGAACGTAGAAACGGCCATTACTTTCACAATGTCTGCAATAATTCGTTTTCTACGATGGAAAAGCTGTTGTATTTGTATCGTATTTTATGCTTCTGGCGTTGACTTCTTAGGCCCTAACTATTCCATCTGGTGGAACAACGTCCTAGGGTCAAGCGTAGGTTGCCCGGAACGTAGAAATGACCATTACTTTCACAATGTTCGCAATCGGTCATTTTATGCGATGGAAAAGCTGCTGTATTTATATTGTATTTTATGCTCCTGGCGTTGACTTCTAAGGCCGTAGATACTAGATGTTGTGGAGCAACGCCCTAGAGTGACGCCTAGGTTGACCGGAACGTAGAAGTGACCATAACTTTCACACTGGTTACCATTATTCGTTTTGTACGATGGAAAAGCTGTTGTATTTATATCGTATTTTATGCTTCTGGCGTTGACTTCTTAGGCCCTAACTATTCGATCTGGTGGAACAACGCCCTAGGGTGGAGCCTAGGTTGCCGGAACGTAGAAATGACCAGTACTTTCACACTGGTTGCAGTTATTCGTTTTATACAATGGAACAACTGTTCTATTTATTTTGCATTTTATGCTTCGAGCGCTGACTTCTAAGGCCTTAACTATTCGATATGGTGGAGCAACGCCCTAGAGTGAAGCCTAGGTTGCCCGGGAAGTAGTAATGACCAGTACTTTCACACTGTTTGCAGTTATTCCTGTTGTATGATGGAAAAACTGTTGCATCTTTATTGTATTTTATGCTTCTGGCGTTCACTTCTAAGGCCCTAACTATTCGATCTGGTGGAGCAACGCCCTAGAGTGAAGCCTAGGTTTCTCGGAACGTAGAAACGGCCATTACTTTCACAATGTCTGCAATAATTCGTTTTCTACGATGGAAAAGCTGTTGTATTTGTATCGTATTTTATGCTTCTGGCGTTGACTTCTTAGGCCCTAACTATTGCATCTGGTGGAACAACGCCCTAGGGTCAAGCGTAGGTTGCCCGGAACGTAGAAATGACTATTACTTTCACAATGTTCGCAATCGGTCATTTTATGCGATGGAAAAGCTGTTGTATTTATATTGTATTTTATGCTCCTGGCGTTGACTTCTAAGGCCGTAGATACTAGATGTTGTGGAGCAACACCCTAGAGTGACGCCTAGGTTGACCGGAACGTAGTAATGACCATTACTTTCACACTGGTTGCAGTTATTCGTTTTATACAGTGGAAAAACTGTTGTATTTATATCGTATTTTATGCATCTGGCGTTGACTCCTAAGGCCGTAGTTATTAGATGTGGTGGAGCAATGCCCTTGAGTGTCGCATAGGTTGCCCGGAACGTAGAAGTGACCATTACTGTCACAATTTTTGCAAATATACATTTTATACGATGGAAAAACTGTTGTACTTGTATTGTATTTTATTCTTCTGGAATTGAATTATAAGTCTCTAGCTATTCTATCTGGCGGAGCAACGCCCTAGAGTGAAACCTAGGTCACCCGGAACGTAGAAATGACCAGTACTTTCACACTGTTTGCAGTTATTCCTGTTGTACGATGGAAAAACTGTTGCATCTTTATTGTATTTTATGCTTCTGGCGTTGACTTCTAAGGACCTAACTATTCGATCTGGTGGAGAAACGCCCTAGAGTGAAGCCTAGGTTGCCCGGAACGTAGAAATGACCAGTAATTTCACACTGGTTGCAGTTATTCGTTTTATACAATGAAAAGCTGTTCTATTTATTTTGCATTTTATGCATCGGGCGCTGACTTCTGAGGCCCTAACTATTCGATCTGGTGGAGCAACGCCCTAGAGTGAAGCCTAGGTTTCCCGGGAAGTAGAAATGACCAGTACTTTCACACTGTTTGCAGTTATTCCTGTTGTATGACGGAAAAACTGTTGCATCTTTATTGTATTTTATGCTTCTGGCGTTGACTTCTAAGGCCCTAACTATTCGATCTGGTGGAGCAACGCCCTAGAGTGAAGCCTAGGTTGCCCGGAACGTAGAAATGACCATAACGTTCACACTGGTAGCAATTATTCGTTTTACACATGGAAAAACTGTTCTATTTTTTTGCATTTTATGCATCGGGCGCTGACTTCTGAGGCCCTAACTATTCGAACTGGTGGAGCAACGCCCTAGAGTGAAGCCTAGGTTTCCCGGGAAGTAGAAATGACCAGTACTTTCACACTGTTTGCAGTTATTCCTGTTGTATGACGGAAAAACTGTTGCATCTTTATTGTATTTTATGCTTCTGGCGTTGACTTCTAAGGCCCTAACTATTCGATCTGGTGGAGCAACGCCCTAGAGTGAAGCCTAGGTTGCCCGGAACGTAGAAATGACCATAACGTTCACACTGGTAGCAATTATTCGTTTTACAAATGGAAAAACTGTTCTATTTTTTTGTATTTTATGCTTCAGGCGTTAACTTCTAAGGCCCTAGCTATTCGATCTGGTGGAGCAACGCCCAATAGTGAAACCTAGGTTACCCGGAACCTAGAAATGACCAGTACTTTCACACTGTTTGCAGTTATTCCTGTCGTACGATGGAAAAACTGTTGCATCTTTATTGTATTTTATGCTTCTGGCGTTGACTTCTAAGGCCCTAACTATTCGATCTGGTGGAGCAACGCCCTTGAGTGAAGCCTAGGTTGCCCGGAACGTAGAAATGACCAGTACATTCACACCGGTTGCAGTTATTCGTTTTATACAATGAAAAACTGTTCTATTTATTTTGCATTTTATGCTTCGGGCGCTGACTTCTAAGGCCCTAACTATTCGATCTGGTGGAGCAACGCCCTAGAGTGAAACCTAGGTTACCCGGAACGTAGAAATGACCTGTACTTTCACACTGTTTGCTGTTATTCTTGTTGTATGATGGAAAAACTGTTGCATCTTTATTGTATTTTATGCTTCTGGCGTTGACTTCAAAGGCCCTAACTATTCGATCTGGTGGAGCAACGGCCTAGAGTAAAGCCTAGGTTGCTCGGAACGTAGAAACGACCATAACTTTCACACTGGTTGCCATTATCCGTCTTCTACGATGGAAACGCTGTTGTATTTGTATCGTACTTTATGCTTCTGGCGTTGACTTCATAGGCCCTAACTATTCGATCTGGTGGACCAACGTCCTAGAGTGAAGCCTAGGTTGACCGGAACGTAGAAGTGCCCATAACTTTCACACTGGTTACCATTATTCGTTTTGTACGATGGAAAAGCTGTTGTATTTATATCGTATTTTATGCTTCTGGCGTTGACTTCTTAGGCCCTAACTATTCGATCTGGTGGAGAAACGCCCTAGAGTGAAGCCTAGTTTGCCCGGAACGTAGAAATGACCAGTGCTTTCACACTGGTTGCAGTTATTCGTTTTATACAATGAAAAGCTGTTCTATTTATTTTGCATTTTATGCATCGGGCGCTGACTTCTGAGGCCCTAACTATTCGATCTGGTGGAGCAACGCCCTAGAGTGAAGCCTAGGTTTCCCGGGAAGTAGAAATGACCAGTACTTTCACACTGTTTGCAGTTATTCCTGTTGTATGACGGAAAAACTGTTGCATCTTTATTGTATTTTATGCTTCTGGCGTTAACTTCTAAGGCGCTAACTATTCGATCTGGTGGAGCAACGCCCTAGAGTGGAGCCTAGGTTGCCCGGAACGTAGAAATGACCATAACGTTCACACTGGTAGCAATTATTCGTTTCACACATGGAAAAACTGTTCTATTTTTTTGTATTTTATGCTTCAGGCGTTAACTTCTAAGGCCCTAGCTATTCGATCTGGTGGAGCAACGCCCAATAGTGAAACCTAGGTTACCCGGAACCTAGAAATGACCAGTACTTTCACACTGTTCTCAGTTATTCCTGTCGTACGATGGAAAAACTGTTGCATCTTTATTGTATTTTATGCTTCTGGCGTTGACTTCTATGGCCCTAACTATTCGATCTGGTGGAGCAACGCCCTTGAGTGAAGCCTAGGTTGCCCGGAACGTAGAAATGACCAGTACTTTCACACCGGTTGCAGTTATTCGTTTTATACAATGAAAAACTGTTCTATTTATTTTGCATTTTATGCTTCGGGCGCTGACTTCTAAGGCCCTAGCTATTCGATCTGGTGGAGCAACGCCCTAGAGTGAAACCTAGGTCACCCGGAACGTAGAAATGACCTGTACTTTCACACTGTTTGCAGTTATTCTTGTTGTATGATGGAAAAACTGTTGCATCTTTATTGTAATTTATGCTTCTGGCGTTGACTTCAAAGGCCCTAACTATTCGATCTGGTGGAGCAACGGCCTAGAGTAAAGCCTAGGTTGCTCGGAACGTAGAAATGACCATAACTTTCACACCGGTTGCCATTATCCGTCTTCTACGATGGAAACGCTGTTGTATTTGTATCGCATTTTATGCTTCTGGCGTTGACTTCATAGGCCCTAACTATTCGATCTGGTGGACCAACGTCCTAGAGTGAAGCCTAGGTTGACCGGAACGTAGAAGTGACCATAACTTTCACACTGGTTACCATTGTTCGTTCTGTACGATGGAAAAGCTGTTGTATTTATATCGTATTTTATGCTTCTGACGTTGACTTCATAGGCCCTAACTATTCGATCTGGTGGAGCAACGTCCTAGAGTGAAGCCTAGGTTGACCGGAACGTAGAAATGACCATAACTTTCACACTGGTTACCATTATTCGTTTTGTACGATGGAAAAGCTGTTGTATTTATATTGTATTTTATGCTCCTGGCGTTGACTTCTAAGGCCGTAGATACTAGATGTTGTGGAGCAACGCCCTAGAGTGACGCCTAGGTTGACCAGAACGTAGAAATGACCATTACTTTCACACTGGTTGCAGTTATTCGTTTTATACAGTGGAAAAACTGTTGTATTTATATCGTATTTTATGCATCTGGCGTTGACTCCTAAGGCCGTAGTTATTAGATGTGGTGGAGCAATGCCCTTGAGTGTCGCATAGGTTGCCCGGAACGTAGAAGTGACCATTACTGTCACAATTTTTGCAAATATACATTTTATACGATGGAAAAACTGTTGTACTTGTATTGTATTTTATTCTTCTGGAATTGAATTATAAGTCTCTAGCTATTCTATCTGGCGGAGCAACGCCCTAGAGTGAAACCTAGGTCACCCGGAACGTAGAAATGACCAGTACTTTCACACTGTTTGCAGTTATTCCTGTTGTACGATGGAAAAACTGTTGCATCTTTATTGTATTTTATGCTTCTGGCGTTGACTTCTAAGGACCTAACTATTCGATCTGGTGGAGAAACGCCCTAGAGTGAAGCCTAGGTTGCCCGGAACGTAGAAATGACCAGTAGTTTCACACTGGTTGCAGTTATTCGTTTTATACAATGAAAAGCTGTTGTATTTGTTTTGCATTTTATGCATCGGGCGCTGACTTCTGAGGCCCTAACTATTCGATCTGGTGGAGCAACGCCCTAGAGTGAAGCCTAGGTTTCCCGGGAAGTAGAAATGACCAGTACTTTCACACTGTTTGCAGTTATTCCTGTTGTATGACGGAAAAACTGTTGCATCTTTATTGTATTTTATGCTTCTGGCGTTGACTTCTAAGGCCCTAACTATTCGATCTGGTGGAGCAACGCCCTAGAGTGAAGCCTAGGTTGCCCGGAACGTAGAAATGACCATAACGTTCACACTGGTAGCAATTATTCGTTTTACACATGGAAAAACTGTTCTATTTTTTTGTATTTTATGCTTCAGGCGTTAACTTCTAAGGCCCTAGCTATTCGATCTGGTGGAGCAACGCCCAATAGTGAAACCTAGGTTACCCGGAACCTAGAAATGACCAGTACTTTCACACTGTTTGCAGTTATTCCTGTCGTACGATGGAAAAACTGTTGCATCTTTATTGTATTTTATGCTTCTGGCGTCGACTTCTAAGGCCCTAACTATTCGATCTGGTGGAGCAACGCCCTTGAGTGAAGCCTAGGTTGCCCGGAACGTAGAAATGACCAGTACTTTCACACCGGTTGCAGTTATTCGTTTTATACAATGAAAAACTGTTCTATTTATTTTGCATTTTATGCTTCGGGCGCTGACTTCTAAGGCCCTAACTATTCGATCTGGTGGAGCAACGCCCTAGAGTGAAACCTAGGTTACCCGGAACGTAGAAATGACCTGTACTTTCACACTGTTTGCTGTTATTCTTGTTGTATGATGGAAAAACTGTTGCATCTTTATTGTATTTTATGCTTCTGGCGTTGACTTCAAAGGCCCTAACTATTCGATCTGGTGGAGCAACGGCCTAGAGTAAAGCCTAGGTTGCTCGGGACGTAGAAACGACCATAACTTTCACACTGGTTGCCATTATCCGTCTTCTACGATGGAAACGCTGTTGTATTTGTATCGTACTTTATGCTTCTGGCGTTGACTTCATAGGCCCTAACTATTCGATCTGGTGGACCAACGTCCTAGAGTGAAGCCTAGGTTGACCGGAACGTAGAAGTGACCATAACTTTCACACTGGTTACCATTATTCGTTTTGTACGATGGAAAAGCTGTTGTATTTATATCGTATTTTATGCTTCTGGCGTTGACTTCTTAGGCCCTAACTATTCGATCTGGTGGAGAAACGCCCTAGAGTGAAGCCTAGGTTGCCCGGAACGTAGAAATGACCAGTGCTTTCACACTGGTTGCAGTTATTCGTTTTATACAATGAAAAGCTGTTCTATTTATTTTGCATTTTATGCATCGGGCGCTGACTTCTGAGGCCCTAACTATTCGATCTGGTGGAGCAAGGCCCTAGAGTGAAGCCTAGGTTTCCCGGGAAGTAGAAATGACCAGTACTTTCACACTGTTTGCAGTTATTCCTGTTGTATGACGGAAAAGCTGTTGCATCTTTATTGTATTTTATGCTTCTGGCGTTGACTTCTAAGGCCCTAACTATTCGATCTGGTGGAGCAACGCCCTAGAGTGAAGCCTAGGTTGCCCGGAACGTAGAAATGACCATAACGTTCACACTGGTAGCAATTATTCGTTTCACACATGGAAAAACTGTTCTATTTTTTTGTATTTTATGCTTCAGGCGTTAACTTCTAAGGCCCTAGCTATTCGATCTGGTGGAGCAACGCCCAATAGTGAAACCTAGGTTACCCGGAACCTAGAAATGACCAGTACTTTCACACTGTTTGCAGTTATTCCTGTCGTACGATGGAAAAACTGTTGCATCTTTATTGTATTTTATGCTTCTGGCGTTGACTTCTATGGCCCTAACTATTCGATCTGGTGGAGCAACGCCCTTGAGTGAAGCCTAGGTTGCCCGGAACGTAGAAATGACCAGTACTTTCACACCGGTTGCAGTTATTCGTTTTATACAATGAAAAACTGTTCTATTTATTTTGCATTTTATGCTTCGGGCGCTGACTTCTAAGGCCCTAGCTATTCGATCTGGTGGAGCAACGCCCTAGAGTGAAATCTAGGCTACCCGGAACGTAGAAATGACCTGTACTTTCACACTGTTTGCAGTTATTCTTGTTGTATGATGGAAAAACTGTTGCATCTTTATTGTAATTTATGCTTCTGGCGTTGACTTCAAAGGCCCTAACTATTCGATCTGGTGGAGCAACGGCCTAGAGTAAAGCCTAGGTTGCTCGGAACGTAGAAATGACCATAACTTTCACACTGGTTGCCATTATCCGTCTTCTACGATGCAAACGCTGTTGTATTTGTATCGTATTTTATGCTTCTGGCGTTGACTTCATAGGCCCTAACTATTCGATCTGGTGGACCAACGTCCTAGAGTGAAGCCTAGGTTGACCGGAACGTAGAAGTGACCATAACTTTCACACTGGTTACCATTATTCGTTTTGTACGATGGAAAAGCTGTTGTATTTATATCGTATTTTATGCTTCTGGCGTTGACTTCTTAGGACCTAACTATTCGATCTGGTGGAACAACGCCCTAGGGTGGAGCCTAGGTTGCCGGAACGTAGAAATGACCAGTACTTTCACACTGGTTGCAGTTATTCGTTTTATACAATGGAACAACTGTTCTATTTATTTTGCATTTTATGCTTCGAGCGCTGACTTCTAAGGCCTTAACTATTCGATATGGTGGAGCAACGCCCTAGAGTGAAGCCTAGGTTGCCCGGGAAGTAGTAATGACCAGTACTTTCACACTGTTTGCAGTTATTCCTGTTGTATGATGGAAAAACTGTTGCATCTTTATTGTATTTTATGCTTCTGGCGTTCACTTCTAAGGCCCTAACTATTCGATCTGGTGGAGCAACGCCCTAGAGTGAAGCCTAGGTTTCTCGGAACGTAGAAACGGCCATTACTTTCACAATGTCTGCAATAATTCGTTTTCTACGATGGAAAAGCTGTTGTATTTGTATCGTATTTTATGCTTCTGGCGTTGACTTCTTAGGCCCTAACTATTCCATCTGGTGGAACAACGCCCTAGGGTCAAGCGTAGGTTGCCCGGAACGTAGAAATGACCATTACTTTCACAATGTTCGCAATCGGTCATTTTATGCGATGGAAAAGCTGTTGTATTTATATTGTATTTTATGCTCCTGGCGTTGACTTCTAAGGCCGTAGATATTAGATGTTGTGGAGCAACGCCCTAGAGTGACGCCTAGGTTGACCGGAACGTAGAAATGACCATTACTTTCACACTGGTTGCAGTTATTCGTTTTATACAGTGGAAAAACTGTTGTATTTATATCGTATTTTATGCATCTGGCGTTGACTCCTAAGGCCGTAGTTATTAGATGTGGTGGAGCAATGCCCTTGAGTGTCGCATAGGTTGCCCGGAACGTAGAAGTGACCATTACTGACACAATTTTTGCAAATATAAATTTTATACGATGGAAAAACTGTTGTACTTGTATTGTATTTTATTCTTCTGGAATTGAATTATAAGTCTCTAGCTACTCTATCTGGCGGAGCAACGCCCGAGAGTGAAACCTAGGTCACCCGGAACGTAGAAATGACCAGTACTTTCACACTGTTTGCAGTTATTCCTGTTGTACGATGGAAAAACTGTTGCATCTTTATTGTATTTTATGCTTCTGGCGTTGACTTCTAAGGACCTAACTATTCGATCTGGTGGAGAAACGCCCTAGAGTGAAGCCTAGGTTGCCCGGAACGTAGAAATGACCAGTAGTTTCACACTGGTTGCAGTTATTCGTTTTATACAATGAAAAGCTGTTGTATTTGTTTTGCATTTTATGCATCGGGCGCTGACTTCTGAGGCCCTAACTATTCGATCTGGTGGAGCAACGCCCTAGAGTGAAGCCTAGGTTTCCCGGGAAGTAGAAATGACCAGTACTTTCACACTGTTTGCAGTTATTCCTGATGTATGACGGAAAAACTGTTGCATCTTTATTGTATTTTATGCTTCTGGCGTTGACTTCTAAGGCCCTAACTATTCGATCTGGTGGAGCAACGCCCTCGAGTGAAGCCTAGGTTGCTCGGAACGTAGAAACGACCATTACTTTCACAATGCCTGCAATTATTCGTTTTCTACGATGGAAAAGCTGTTGTATTTGTATCGTATTTTATGCTTCTGGCGTTGACTTCTTAGGCCCTAACTATTCCATCTGGTGGAACAACGCCCTAGGGTCAAACCTAGGTTGCCCGGAACGTAGAAATGACCATTACCTTCACAATGTTCGCAATCATTCATTTTATACGATGGAAATACTGTTGTACTTATATTGTATTTTATGCTTCGGGCGTTGGCTTCTAAGGCCCTAACTATTCGATTTGGAGGAGCAACGCCCTACAGTGAAGCCTAGGTTGCCCGGAACGTAGATATGTCCATAACCATCGCACAGGTTGCAATTATTCGTTTTATACGATGGAAAGACTGTTGTATTTATTTTGTAGTTTATTCTCCTGGCGTTGACTTCTAAGGCCCTAACTCTTCGATCTGGTGGAGCAACGCCTCAGAGTTAAGTCTAGGATGCCCGAAATATCGATATGAGCATTACTTTCGCACTGGTTGCAATTAGCCATGCTATACGATGGAAAAAATGCTATATTTTTATTCTATTTTGTGCTTCTGACGTTGACTTCTAAGGCCGTAGCTACTAGACATGGTGGAGCAACGCCCTAGAGTGACGCCTAGGTTACCCGGAACGTAGAAATGACCATTACTTTCACACTGTTTGCAATTATTCGTTTTCTACGATGGAAAAGCTGTTGTATTTGTATCGTATTTTATGCTTCTGGCGTTGACTTCTTAGGACCTAACTATTCCATCTGGTGGAACAACGCCCTAGGGTCAAGCGCAGGTTGCCCGGAACGTAGAAATGACCATTACTTTCACAATGTTCGCAATCGTTCATTTTATGCGATGGAAAAGCTGTTGTATTTATATTGTATTTTATGCTCCTGGCGTTGACTTCTAAGGCCGTAGATATTAGATGTTGTGGAGCAACGCCCTAGAGTGACGCCTAGGTTGACCGGAACGTAGAAATGACCATTACTTTCACACTGGTTGCAGTTATTCGTTTTATACAGTGGAAAAACTGTTGTATTTATATCGTATTTTATGCATCTGGCGTTGACTCCTAAGGCCGTAGTTATTAGATGTGGTGGAGCAATGCCCTTGAGTGTCGGATAGGTTGCCCGGAACGTAGAAGTGACCATTACTGTCACAGTTTTTGCAAATATACATTTTATACGATGGAAAAACTGTTGTACTTGTATTGTATTTTATTCTTCTGGATATGAATTATAAGTCTCTAGCTATTCTATCTGGCGGAGCAACGCCCTAGAGTGAAACCTAGGTTACCCGGAACGTAGAAATGACCAGTACTTTCACACTGTTTGCAGTTATTCCTGTTGTGCGATGGAAAAACTGTTGCATCTTTATTGTATTTTATGCTTCTGGCGTTGATTTCTAAGGCCCTAACTATTCGATCTGGTGGAGAAACGCCCTAGAGTGAAGCCTAGGTTGCCCGGAACGTAGAAATGACCAGTACTTTCACACTGGTTGCAGTTATTCGTTTTATACAATGAAAAGTTGTTGTATTTATTTTGCATTTTATGCATCGGGCGCTGACTTCTGAGGCCCTAACTATTCGATCTGGTGGAGCAACGCCCTAGAGTGAAGCCTAGGTTTCCCGGGAAGTAGAAATGACCAGTACTTTCACACAGTTTGCAGTTATTCCTGTTGTATGACGGAAAAACTGTTGCATCTTTATTGTATTTTATCCTTCTGGCGTTGAATTCTAAGTCCCTAGCTATCCGATCTGGTGGAGCAACGCACTAGAGTGAAGCCTAGATTACCCGGAACGTAGAAATGACCAGTACTTTCACACTGGTTGCAGTTATTCGTTTTATACAGTGGAAGAACTGTTCTATTTATTTTGCATTTTATGCTTCGGGCGTTCACTTCTAAGGCCCTAACTATTCGATCTGGTAGAGCAACGCCCTAGAGTGAAGCCTAGGTTGCCCGGAACGTAGAAATGACCATAACTTCACACTGGTTGCTATAATTCATTTTATACGATGAAAAAACTCTTATATTTATATTGCATTTTATGCTTCTGGCGTTGACTTCTTAGGCCCTACCTGTTCCATCTGGTGGAACAACGCCCTAGGGTGAAGCCTAGGTTGCCCGGAACGTAGAAATGACCATAACTTTCATACTGGCAGCAATTATTCGATTTATACCATGGAAAAACTGTTCTATTTATTTTGTATTTTATGCTTCGGGCGTTGACTTATAAGGCCCTAACTATTCGATCTGGTGGAGAAATGCCCTAGAGTGAAGCCTAGGTTGCCCGGAACGTAGAAATGACCAGTACTTTCACACTGGTTGCAGTTATTCGTTTTATACAATGAAAAGTTGTTGTATTTATTTTGCATTTTATGCATCGGGCGCTGACTTCTGAGGCCCTAACTATTCGATCTGGTGGAGCAACGCCCTAGAGTGAAGCCTAGGTTTCCCGGGAAGTAGAAATGACCAGTACTTTCACACAGTTTGCAGTTATTCCTGTTGTATGACGGAAAAACTGTTGCATCTTTATTGTATTTTATCCTTCTGGCGTTGAATTCTAAGTCCCTAGCTATCCGATCTGGTGGAGCAACGCACTAGAGTGAAGCCTAGATTACCCGGAACGTAGAAATGACCAGTACTTTCACACTGGTTGCAGTTATTCGTTTTATACAGTGGAAGAACTGTTCTATTTATTTTGCATTTTATGCTTCGGGCGTTCACTTCTAAGGCCCTAACTATTCGATCTGGTAGAGCAACGCCCTAGAGTGAAGCCTAGGTTGCCCGGAACGTAGAAATGACCATAACTTCACACTGGTTGCTATAATTCATTTTATACGATGAAAAAACTCTTATATTTATATTGCATTTTATGATTCTGGCGTTGACTTCTTAGGCCCTACCTGTTCCATCTGGTGGAACAACGCCCTAGGGTGAAGCCTAGGTTGCCCGGAACGTAGAAATGACCATAACTTTCATACTGGCAGCAATTATTCGATTTATACCATGGAAAAACTGTTCTATTTATTTTGTATTTTATGCTTCGGGCGTTGACTTATAAGGCCCTAACTATTCGATCTGATGGAGCAACGCCCTAGAGTGAAGCCTAGGTTGCCCGGAACGTAGAAATGACCATTACCTTCACAATGTTCGCAATCATTCATTTTATACGATGGAAATACTGTTGTACTTATATTGTATTTTATGCTTCGGGCGTTGGCTTCTAAGGCCCTAACTATTCGATTTGGTGGAGCAACGCCCTACAGTGAAGCCTAGGTTGCCCGGAACGTAGATATGTCCATAACCATCGCACAGGTTGCAATTATTCGTTTTATACGATGGAAAGACTGTTGTATTCATTTTGTAGTTTATTCTCCTGGCGTTGACTTCTAAGGCCCTAACTCTTCGATCTGGTGGAGCAACGCCTCAGAGTTAAGTCTAGGATGCCCGAAATATCGATATGAGCATT
Organism: Calliopsis andreniformis; assembly: GCF_051401765.1. Taxonomy (NCBI): domain Eukaryota; kingdom Metazoa; phylum Arthropoda; class Insecta; order Hymenoptera; family Andrenidae; genus Calliopsis; species Calliopsis andreniformis. The sequence continues at coordinate 1,123,721 of NW_027480460.1, read as the reverse complement.
ACTTTCGCACTGGTTGCAATTAGCCATGCTATACGATGGAAAAAATGCTATATTTTTATTCTATTTTGTGCTTCTGACGTTGACTTCTAAGGCCGTAGCTACTAGACATGGTGGAGCAACGCCCTAGAGTGACGCCTAGGTTACCCGGAACGTAGAAATGACCATTACTTTCACACTGTTTGCAATTATTCGTTTTCTACGATGGAAAAGCTGTTGTATATGTATCGTATTTTATGCTTCTGGCGTTGACTTCTTAGGCCCTAACTATTCCATCTGGTGGAACAACGCCCTAGGGTCAAGCGCAGGTTGCCCGGAACGTAGAAATGACCATTACTTTCACAATGTTCGCAATCGTTCATTTTATGCGATGGAAAAGCTGTTGTATTTATATTGTATTTTATGCTCCTGGCGTTGACTTCTAAGGCCGTAGATATTAGATGTTGTGGAGCAACGCCCTAGAGTGACGCCTAGGTTGACCGGAACGTAGAAATGACCATTACTTTCACACTGGTTGCAGTTATTCGTTTTATACAGTGGAAAAACTGTTGTATTTATATCGTATTTTATGCATCTGGCGTTGACTCCTAAGGCCGTAGTTATTAGATGTGGTGGAGCAATGCCCTTGAGTGTCGCATAGGTTGCCCGGAACGTAGAAGTGACCATTACTGACACAATTTTTGCAAATATAAATTTTATACGATGGAAAAACTGTTGTACTTGTATTGTATTTTATTCTTCTGGAATTGAATTATAAGTCTCTAGCTATTCTATCTGGCGGAGCAACGCCCGAGAGTGAAACCTAGGTCACCCGGAACGTAGAAATGACCAGTACTTTCACACTGTTTGCAGTTATTCCTGTTGTCCGATGGAAAAACTGTTGCATCTTTATTGTATTTTATGCTTCTGGCGTTGACTTCTAAGGCCCTAACTATTCGATCTGGTGGAGAAACGCCCTAGAGTGAAGCCTAGGTTGCCCGGAACGTAGAAATGACCAGTACTTTCACACTGGTTGCAGTTATTCGTTTTATACAATGAAAAGCTGTTGTATTTGTTTTGCATTTTATGCATCGGGCGCTGACTTCTGAGGCCCTAACTATTCGATCTGGTGGAGCAACGCCCTAGAGTGAAGTCTAGGTTTCCCGGGAAGTAGAAATGACCAGTACTTTCACACTGTTTGCAGTTATTCCTGTTGTATGACGGAAAAACTGTTGCATCTTTATTGTATTTTATGCTTCTGGCGTTGACTTCTAAGGCCCTAACTATTCGATCTGGTGGAGCAACGCCCTCGAGTGAAGCCTAGGTTGCTCGGAACGTAGAAACGACCATTACTTTCACAATGCCTGCAATTATTCGTTTTTTACGATGGAAAAGCTGTTGTATTTGTATCGTATTTTATGCTTCTGGCGTTGACTTCTTAGGCCCTAACTATTCCATCTGGTGGAACAACGCCCTAGGGTCAAACCTAGGTTGCCCGGAACGTAGAAATGACCATTACCTTCACAATGTTCGCAATCATTCATTTTATACGATGGAAATACTGTTGTACTTATACTGTATTTTATGCTTCGGGCGTTGGCTTCTAAGGCCCTAACTATTCGATTTGGTGGAGCAACGCCCTACAGTGAAGCCTAGGTTGCCCGGAACGTAGATATGTCCATAACCATCGCACAGGTTGCAATTATTCGTTTTATACGATGGAAAGACTGTTGTATTTATTTTGTAGTTTATTCTCCTGGCGTTGACTTCTAAGGCCCTAACTCTTCGATCTGGTGGAGCAACGCCTCGGAGTTAAGTCTAGGATGCCCGAAATTTCGATATGAGCATTACTTTCGCACTGGTTGCAATTAGCCATGCTATACGATGGAAAAAATGCTATATTTTTATTCTATTTTGTGCTTCTGACGTTGACTTCTAAGGCCGTAGATACTAGACATGGTGGAGCAACGCCCTTGAGTGTCGCATAGGTTGCCCGGAACGTAGAAGTGACCATTACTGTCACAGTTTTTGCAAATATACATTTTATACGATGGAAAAACTGTTGTACTTGTATTGTATTTTATTCTTCTGGAATTGAATTATAAGTCTCTAGCTATTCTATCTGGCGGAGCAACGCCCTAGAGTGAAGCCTAGGTTGCCCGGAACGTAGAAATGACCAGTACTTTCACACTGGTTGCAGTTATTCGTTTTATACAATGAAAAGTTGTTGTATTTATTTTGCATTTTATGCATCGGGCGCTGACTTCTGAGGCCCTAACTATTCGATCTGGTGGAGCAACGCCCTAGAGTGAAGCCTAGGTTTCCCGGGAAGTAGAAATGACCAGTACTTTCACACAGTTTGCAGTTATTCCTGTTGTATGACGGAAAAACTGTTGCATCTTTATTGTATGTTATCCTTCTGGCGTTGAATTCTAAGTCCCTAGCTATCCGATCTGGTGGAGCAACGCACTAGAGTGAAGCGTAGATTACCCGGAACGTAGAAATGACCAGTACTTTCACACTGGTTGCAGTTATTCGTTTTATACAGTGGAAGAACTGTTCTATTTATTTTGCATTTTTTGCTTCGGGCGTTCACTTCTAAGGCCCTAACTATTCGATCTGGTAGAGCAACGCCCTAGAGTGAAGCCTAGGTTGCCCGGAACGTAGAAATGACCATAACTTCACACTGGTTGCTATAATTCATTTTATACGATGAAAAAACTCTTATATTTATATTGCATTTTATGCTTCTGGCGTTGACTTCTTAGGCCCTACCTGTTCCATCTGGTGGAACAACGCCCTAGGGTGAAGCCTAGGTTGCCCGGAACGTAGAAATGACCATAACTTTCATACTGGCAGCAATTATTCGATTTATACCATGGAAAAACTGTTCTATTTATTTTGTATTTTATGCTTCGGGCGTTGACTTATAAGGCCCTAACTATTCGATCTGATGGAGCAACGCCCTAGAGTGAAGCCTAGGTTGCGCGGAACGTAGAAATGGCCATAACTTTCACACTGGTAGCAATTATTCGTTTTATACGATGGAAAAACTGTTTTATTTATTTTGTATTTTATGCTTCGGGCGTTGACTTCTAAGGCCCTAACTATTCGATCTGGTGGAGCAACGCCCTAGAGTGAAGCCTAGGTTGCCCGGGACGTAGAAAAGACCATAACTTTTACACTGGTAGCAATTATTCGTTTTATACAATGGAAAAACCGTTCTATTTATTTTGTATTTTATGCTTCGGGCGTTGACGTCTAAGGCCCTAACTGTTTGATCTGGTGGAGCAACGCCCTAGATTGAAGCCTAGGTTGCCCGGAACGCAGAAATGACCATAACTTTCACACTGGTTGCTATTATTCGTTTTATACGATTCAAAAGCTGTTGTATTTATATCGTATTTTATGCTTCTGGCGTTGACTTCTAAGGCCCTCAACTATTCGATCTGGAGGAGCAACGCCATAGAGCGAAGCATAGGTTTCCCGGAACGTAGAAATGACCATCACTTTCACACGGGTTGCAATTATTCCTGTTATAGGATGGAAAGACTGTTGTATTTTTATTGTATTTTATTATTCAGGCATTGACTTCTGTGGCCGTAGCTATTCGATGTGGTGGCAGAACGCCATAGAGTGAAGCCTAGGTTGCCCGGAACGTAGAAATGACCATAAGTTTCATACTGGTTGCAATTATTCGTTTTAAACGATGGAAAAGCTGTTGTATTTATATTGTATTTTATGCTTCTGGCGTTCACTTCTTAGGCCCTAGCTATTCGATCTGGTGGAACAACGCCCTAGAGTGAAGCCTAGGTTGCCAGGAACGTAGAAAAGACCATAACTTTTACACTGGTAGCATTTATTCGTTTTATACAATGGAAAAACCGTTCTATTTCTTTTGTATTTTATGCTTCGGGCTTTGACTTCTAAGGCCCTAACTGTTTGATCTGGTGGAGCAACGCCCTGGAGTGAAGCCTAGGTTGCCCGGACCGTAGAAATGACCATAACTTTCACACTGGTTGCTATTATTCGTTTTATACGATGGAAAAGCTGTTGTTTTATATCGTACTTTATGCTTCTGGCGTTGACTTCTAAGGCCCTCAACTATTCGATCTGGTGGAGCAACGCCCTGGAGTGAAGCCTAGGTTGCCCGGAACGTACAAATGACCATTACTATCACACTGTTTGCAATTATTCATTTTATACGATGGAAAAGCTGTTGTATTTATATTGCATTTTATTCTGCTGGCGACGACTTTTAAGGCCGTAGCTATTAGATGTGGTGGAGCAACGCTCTATAGTGTCGCATAGGTTGCCCGGAACGTAGAAATGACCATTACTTTCACAATGTTTGCAAATATTCTATTTATACGATGGAAAAACACTTGTACTTATATTGTATTTTATTCTTCTGGCGTTGAATTCTAAGTACTTAGCTTTTCGATCTCGTGGAGCAACGCCCTAGAGTGAAACCTAGGTTACCCGGAACGTAGAAATGACCAGTACTTTCACACTGGTTGCAGTTATTCCTGTTATACGATGAAAAAGTGTTGCACCTTTATTGTATTTTATGCTTCTGGCGTTGACATCTAAGGCCCTAACTGTTTGATCTGGTGGAGCAACGCCCTAGAGTGAAGCCTAGGTTGCCCGGAACGTAGAAATAACCATAACTTTCACACTGGTTGCAATTATTCGTTTTATACGATGGAAAAACTGTTCTATTTATTTTATATTTTATGCTTCGGGCGTTGACTTCTAAGGCCCTAACTATTCGATATGGTGGAGCAACGCCCTGGAGTGAAGCCTAGGTTGCGCGGAACGTAGAAATGACCATAACTTTCACACTGGTAGCAATTATTCGTTTTATACGATGGAAAAACTGTTTTATTTATTTTGTATTTTATGCTTCGGGCGCTGACATCTAAGGCCCTAACTATACGATCTGGTGGGGCAACGCGCTAGAGTGAAGCCTACGTTGACCGGAACGTAGAAATGACCATAACTTTCACACTGGTTGCTATCATTCGTTTTATATGATGGAAAAACTGTTGTATTTATATTGTATTTTATGCTTCTGGCGTTCACTTCTTAGGCCCTAACTGTTCGATCTGGTGGAACAACGCCCTAGAGTGAAGCCTACGTTGACCGGAACGTAGAAATGACCATAACTTTCACACTGGTTGCTATCATTCGTTTTATATGATGGAAAAACTGTTGTATTTATATTGTATTTTATACTTCTGGCGTTCACTTCTTAGGACCTAACTGTTCGATCTGGTGGAGCACCGCCCTAGAGGGAAGCCTGGGCCGCTCGGAACGTACAAATGACCATTACTTTCACACTGTTTGCAATTACTCATTTTATACGATGGAAAAGCTGTTGTATTTATATTGCATTTTATTCTTCTGGCGATGTCTTTTAAGGCCGTAGCTATTAGATGTGGTGGAGCAACGCTCTGGAGTGTCGCGTAGGTTGCCCGGAACGTAGAAATGACCATAACGTTCACACTGGTAGCAATTATTCGTTTTGCACATGGAAAAACTGTTCTATTTTTTTGTATTTTATGCTTCGGGCGTTCACTTCTAAGGCCCTAGCTATTCTATCTGGTGGACCAACGCCCTAGAGTGAAACCTAGGTTACCCGGAACGTAGAAATGACCAGTACTTTCACACTGGTTGCAGTTATTTCTGTTATACGATGGAAAAACTGTTGCACCTTCATTGTATTTTATGCATGTGGCGTTGACATCTAAGGCCCTAACTGTTCGATCTGGTGGAGCAAGGCCCTAGAGTAAAGCCTAGGTGGCTCGGAACGTAGAAATGACCATAACTTTCACACTGGTTGCCATTATTCGTTTTCTTTGATGGAAAAGCAGTTGTATTTGTATCGTATTTTATGCTTCTGGCGTTGACTTCTTAGGCCCTAACTATTCCATCTGGTGGAACAACGCCCTAGGGTCAAGCCTAGGTTGCCCGGAACGTAGAAATGACCATAACGTTCACACTGGTAGCATTAATTCGTTGTACACATGGAAAAACTGTTCTATTTTTTTGTATTTTATCCTTCGGGCGTTGACTTCTAAGGCGCTAACTATTCGATCTGGTGGAGCAACGCCCTAGAGTGAAACCTAGGTTACCCGGAACGTAGAAATGACCAGTACTTTCACACTGTCTACAGTTATTCCTGTTGTACGATGGAAAAACTGTTGCATCTTTATTGTATTTTATGCTTCTGGCGTTGACTTCTAAGGCCCTAACTATTCGATCTGGTGGAGCAACGCCCTAGAGTGAAGCCTAGGTTGCCCGGAACGTAGAAATGACCAGTACTTTCACACTGGTTGCAGTTATTCGTTTTATACAATGAAAAACTGTTCTATTTATTTTGCATTTTATGCTTCGGGCGCTGACTTCTAAGGCCCTAACTATTCGATCTGGTGGAGCACCGCCCTAGAGGGAAGCCTGGGCCGCTCGGAACGTAGAAATGACCATAACTTTCACACTGGTTGCTATTATTCGTTTTATACGATGGAAAAACTGTTATATTTATATTGTATTTTATGCTTCTGGCGTTGACTTCTTACGCCCGAACTATTCGATCCGGTGCGAGAGCGCCCCAGAGTGAAGCCTAGGTTGCCTGGAACGTAGAAATGACCATCACTTTCACACGGGTTGCAATTATTCCTGTTATAGGATGGAAAGAATGTTGTATTTTTATTGTATTTTATACTTCAGGCATTGACTTCTGTGGCCGTAGCTATTCGATGTGGCCGCAGAACGCCATAGAGTGAAACCTAGGTTGCCCGGGACGTAGAAATGACCATAAGTTTCATAGTGGTTGCAATTATTCGATTTATACGATGGAAAAACTGTTGTATTTATATTGTATTTTATGCTTCTGGCGTTCACTTCTTAGGCCCTAACTATTCGATCTGGTGGAACAACGCCCTAGGGTGAAGCCTAGGTTGCCCGGAACGTAGAAAAGACCATAACTTTTACACTGGTAGCATTTATTCGTTTTATACAATGGAAAAACCGTTCTATTTCTTTTGTATTTTATGCTTCGGGAGTTGACTTCTAAGGCCCTAACTGTTTGATCTGGTGGAGCAACGCCCTGGAGTGAAGCCTAGGTTGCCCGGAACGTAGAAATGACCATAACTTTCACACTGGTTGCTATTATTCGTTTTATACGATGGAAAAGCTGTTGTATTTATATCGTACTTTATGCTTCTGGCGTTGGCTTCTAAGGCCCTCAACTATTCGATCTGGTGGAGCAGCGCCCTAGAGTGAAGCCTAGGTTGCCCGGAACGTACAAATGACCATTACTTTCACACTGTTTGCAATTATTCATTTTATACGATGGAAAAGCTGTTGTATATATATTGCATTTTATTCTTCTGGCGATGACATTTAAGGCCGTAGCTATTAGATGTGGTGGAGCCACGCTCTAGAGTGTCGCATAGGTTGCCCGGAACGTAGAAATGACCATTACTTTCACAATGTATGCAAATATTCATTTTATGCGATGGAAAAACTATTGTACTTATATTGTATTTTATTCTTCTGGCGTTGAATTCTAAGTCCCTAGCTCTTCGATCTCGTTGAGCAACGCCCTAGAGTGAAACATAGGTTACCCGGAACGTAGAAATGACCATAACTTTCACACTGGTTGCTATTATTCGTTTTATACGATGGAAAAACTGTTATATTTATATTGTATTTTATGCTTCTGGCGTTGACTTCTTAGGCCCTAACTATTCGATCTGGTGGAACAACACCCTAGAGTGAAGCCTAGGTTGCCTGGAACGTAGAAATGACCATCACTTTCACACGGGTTGCAATTATTCCTGTTATAGGATGGAAAGACTGTTGTATTTTTATTGTATTTTGTGCTTCAGGCGTAGGCTTCTAAGGCCGTAGCTATTCGATGTGGTGGAGCACCGCCCTAGAGTGAAGCCTAGGTTGCTCGGAACGTAGAAATGACCACTTCTTTCACACTGTTTGCAATTATTCATTTAATATGATGGAAAAGCTGTTGTATTTATATCGTATTGTATGCTTCGGGCGTTGACTTCTAAGGACCTAACTATTCGGTCTGGTGGAGCAACGCCCTAGAGTGAAGCCTAGGTTGCCCGGAATGTAGAAATGACCATAACTTTCACACTTGTTGCAATTATTCGTTTTATACGATGGAAAAACTGTTGCATCTTTATCGTATTTTATGCTTCTGGCGTTGACTTCTTAGGCCGTAACTATTCGATCTGGGGGAGCAACGCCCTGGAGAGATCCCTAGGTTTCCCGGAACGCAGAAATGACCACTACTATCACACTGGTTGCAAATTATTCCTGCTATACGATGGAAAACTGTTGTATATTTATTGCGTTTTATGCTTCGGGCATTGACTTCTAAGGCCCTAACTATTCAATCTGTTGGAGCAACGCCCTTGGGTGAAGCCTAGGTTGCCCGGAACGGAGAAGTGACCATAACTTTCACACTGGTTGCAATTATTCGTTTTATACGATGGAAAAGCTGTTGTATTTATATCGTATTTTATGCTTCTGGCGTTGACTTCTTAGGCCCTAACTATTCCATCTGGTGGAACAACGCCCTAGGGTGAGGCGTAGGTTGCCCGGAAAGTAGAAATGACCATAACTTTCACACTGGTAGCAAATATGCATTTTATACGATGGAAAAACTGTTGTACTTATATTGTATTTTATTCTTCTGGCGTTGAATGCTAAGTCCCTAGCTTTTCGATCTCGTGGAACAACGCCCTAGAGTGAAACATAGGTTGCCCGGAACGTAGAAATGACCATCACTTTCAAACTGGTTGCAATTAATCCTGTTATACGATGGAAAAACTGTTGTATTTTTATTGCCTTTTATGCTTCGGGCGTTGACTTCTAAGGCCCTAACTATTCCATCTGTTGGAGCAACGCCCTAGGGTGAAGCCTAGGTTGCCCGGAACGTAGAAAAGACCACAACTTTTACACTGGTAGCATTTATTCGTTTTATACAATGGAAAAACCGTTCTATTTCTTTTGTATTTTATGCTTCGGGCGTTGTCTTCTAAGGCCCTAACTGTTTGATCTGGTGGAGCAACGCCCTGGAGTGAAGCCTAGGTTGCCCGCAACGTAGAAATGACCATAACTTTCACACTGGTTGCTAGTATTCGTTTTATTCGATGGAAAAGCTGTTGTATTTATATCGTACTTTATGCTTCTTGCGTTGCCTTTAAGGCCCTCAACTATTCGATCTGGTGGAGCAACGCCCTAGAGTGAAGCCTAGGTTGCCCGGAACGTAGAAATGACCATAACTTTCACACTGGTTGCTATCATTTGTTTTATATGATGGATAAACTGTTGTATTTATATTGTATTTTATGCTTCTGGCGTGCACTTCTTAGGCCCTAACTATTCGATCTGGTGGAACAACGCCCTAGGGTGAAGCCTAGGTTGCCCGGAACGTAGAAATGACCATAACTATCACACTGGTTGCTATTATTCCTTTTATACGATGGAAAAGCTGTTCTATTTATATCGTATTTTATGCTTCTGGCGTTGACTTCTAAGGACCTAGCTATTCGATCTGGTGGAGCAACGCCCTAGAGTGAAGCCTAGGTTGCTCGGAATGTAGAAATGACCATAACTTTCACACTGGTTGCAATTATTCATTTTATACGATGGAAAAACTGTTGTACTTATATTGTATTTTATTCTTATGGCGTTGAATTCTAAGTCCCTAGCTATTCGATATGGTGGAGCAACGACCTAGAGTGAAACCTAGGTTTCCCGGAACGTAGAAATGACCAGTACTTTCATACTGTTTGCAGTTATTCCTTTTATACGATGGAAAAACTTTTGCATCTATATTGTATTTTATGCTTCCGGCGTTGACTTCTAAGGCCCTAGCTATTCGATTTGGTGGAGCAACGCCCTAGAGTGGGGCCTAAGTTGCCCGGTACGTAGAAATGTCCATTACTTTCACACTGTTTGCAAATATACATTATATACGATGGAAAATCTGTTGTATTTATGTTGCATTTTATGCTTCTGGCGTTGACTACTAAGGCCCTCAACTATCCGATCTGGTGGAGCAACGCCCTAGAGTGAAGCCTAGGTTGCCCGGAACGCAGAAATGACCACTACTATCACACTGGTTGCAAATTATTCCTGCTATACGATGGAAAACTGTTGTATATTTATTGCGTTTTATGCTTCGGGCATTGACTTCTAAGGCCCTAACTATTCAATCTGTTGGAGCAACGCCCTTGGGTGAAGCCTAGGTTGCCCGGAACGGAGAAGTGACCATAACTTTCACACTGGTTGCAATTATTCGTTTTATACGATGGAAAAGCTGTTGTATTTATATCGTATTTTATGCTTCTGGCGTTGACTTCTTAGGCCCTAACTATTCCATCTGGTGGAACAACGCCCTAGGGTGAGGCGTAGGTTGCCCGGAAAGTAGAAATGACCATAACTTTCACACTGGTAGCAAATATGCATTTTATACGATGGAAAAACTGTTGTACTTATATTGTATTTTATTCTTCTGGCGTTGAATGCTAAGTCCCTAGCTTTTCGATCTCGTGGAACAACGCCCTAGAGTGAAACATAGGTTGCCCGGAACGTAGAAATGACCATCACTTTCAAACTGGTTGCAATTAATCCTGTTATACGATGGAAAAACTGTTGTATTTTTATTGCCTTTTATGCTTCGGGCGTTGACTTCTAAGGCCCTAACTATTCCATCTGTTGGAGCAACGCCCTAGGGTGAAGCCTAGGTTGCCCGGAACGTAGAAAAGACCACAACTTTTACACTGGTAGCATTTATTCGTTTTATACAATGGAAAAACCGTTCTATTTCTTTTGTATTTTATGCTTCGGGCGTTGTCTTCTAAGGCCCTAACTGTTTGATCTGGTGGAGCAACGCCCTGGAGTGAAGCCTAGGTTGCCCGCAACGTAGAAATGACCATAACTTTCACACTGGTTGCTAGTATTCGTTTTATTCGATGGAAAAGCTGTTGTATTTATATCGTACTTTATGCTTCTTGCGTTGCCTTTAAGGCCCTCAACTATTCGATCTGGTGGAGCAACGCCCTAGAGTGAAGCCTAGGTTGCCCGGAACGTAGAAATGACCATAACTTTCACACTGGTTGCTATCATTTGTTTTATATGATGGATAAACTGTTGTATTTATATTGTATTTTATGCTTCTGGCGTGCACTTCTTAGGCCCTAACTATTCGATCTGGTGGAACAACGCCCTAGGGTGAAGCCTAGGTTGCCCGGAACGTAGAAATGACCATAACTATCACACTGGTTGCTATTATTCCTTTTATACGATGGAAAAGCTGTTCTATTTATATCGTATTTTATGCTTCTGGCGTTGACTTCTAAGGACCTAGCTATTCGATCTGGTGGAGCAACGCCCTAGAGTGAAGCCTAGGTTGCTCGGAATGTAGAAATGACCATAACTTTCACACTGGTTGCAATTATTCATTTTATACGATGGAAAAACTGTTGTACTTATATTGTATTTTATTCTTATGGCGTTGAATTCTAAGTCCCTAGCTATTCGATATGGTGGAGCAACGACCTAGAGTGAAACCTAGGTTTCCCGGAACGTAGAAATGACCAGTACTTTCATACTGTTTGCAGTTATTCCTTTTATACGATGGAAAAACTTTTGCATCTATATTGTATTTTATGCTTCCGGCGTTGACTTCTAAGGCCCTAGCTATTCGATTTGGTGGAGCAACGCCCTAGAGTGGGGCCTAAGTTGCCCGGTACGTAGAAATGTCCATTACTTTCACACTGTTTGCAAATATACATTATATACGATGGAAAATCTGTTGTATTTATGTTGCATTTTATGCTTCTGGCGTTGACTACTAAGGCCCTCAACTATCCGATCTGGTGGAGCAACGCCCTAGAGTGAAGCCTAGGTTGCCCGGAACGTAGAAATGACCATTACTTTCACACTGTTTGCAGTTATTCCTGTTATACGATGGAAAAACTGTTGCATCTTTATTGTATTTTATGCTTCTGGCGTTGACTTCTAAGGCCCTAACTATTCGATCTGGTGGAGCAACACCCTACAGTGAAGCTTAGTTTGTCCGGAACGTAGATATGACCATAACCTTCACACAGGTTGCAATTATTCATTTTAAACGATGGAAAAGCTGTTGTATTTATATTGCATTTTATTCTTCTCGCGTTGAATTTTAAGGCCGTAGCTATTAGATGTGGTGGAGCAACGCCCTAGAGTGTCGCATAGGTTGCCCGAAACGTAGAAATGACCATTACTATGACAATGTTTGCAAATATTCATTTTATACAATGGCAAAACTGTTGTACTTATATTGTATTTTATTCTTCTGGCGTTGAATTCTAAGTCCCTAGCTTTTCGATCTCGTGGAGCAACGCCCTAGAGTGAAACCTAGGTTACCCGGAACGTAGAAATGACCAGTACCATCACACTGTTTGCAGTTATTCCTGTTATACGATGGAAAAACTGTTGTATCTTTATTGTAGTTTATGCTTCTGGCGTTGACTTCTAAGGCCCTAACTATTCGATCAGGTGGAGCAACGCCCTAGAGTGAAACCTATGTTACCCGGAACGTAGAAATGACCAGTACCTTCACACTGTTTGCAGTTATTCCTGTTATACGATGGAAAAGGTGTTGCATCTTTATTGTATTTTATGCTTCTGGCGTTGAATTCTAAGGCCCTAACTATTCGATCAGGTGGAGCAACACCCTACAGTGAAGCCTAGTTTGTCCAGAACGTAGATATGACCATAACCTTCACACAGGTTGCAATTATTCGTTTTATACGATTGAAAGACTGTTGTATTTATTTTGTAGTTTATGCTTCGGGCGTTGACTTCTAAGGCCCTAACTGATTGATCTGGAGGAGCAACGCCCCAGAGTGAAACCTAGGTTGCTCGAAATGTAGAAATGACCATAACTTTCACACTGGTTGCTAATATTCGTTTTATACGATGGAAAAACTGTTATATTTCAATTGTATTTTATACTTATGGCGTTGAATTCTATGTCCCTAGCTATTTGATCTGGTGGAGCAAGGCCCTAGAGTGAAACCTAGGTTACCCGGAACGTAGAAATGACCAGTACTTTCACACTGTTTGCAGTTATTCCTGTTATCCGATGGAAAAACTGTTGCATCTTTATTGTATTTTATGCTTCTGGCGTTGACTTCTAAGGCCCTAACTATTCGATCAGGTGGAGCAACGCCCCAGAGTGAAACCTAGGTTGCTCGAAATGTAGAAATGACCATAACTTTCACACTGGTTGCAATTATTCATTTTATACGATGAAAAACTGTTGTACTTATATTGTATTTTATTCTTATGGCGTTGAATTCTAAGTCCCTAGCTATTCGATATGGTGGAGCAACGACCTAGAGTGAATCCTAGGTTTCCAGGAACGTAGAAATAACCAGTACTTTCATACTGTTTGCAGTTATTCCTGTTATACGATGGAAAAACTTTTGCATCTATATTGTATTTTATGCTTCTGGCGTTGACTTCTAAGGCCCTAGCTATTCGATTTGGTGCAGCAACGCCCTAGAGTGGGGCCTAGGTTGCCCGGTACGTAGAAATGTCCATTACTTTCACACTGTTTGCAATTATTCATTTTATACGATGGCAATGCTGTTGTATTTATATCGTATTTTATGCTTCGGGCGTTGACTTCGTAGGCCCTAACATTTCGATCTGGTGGAGGAACGCTCTACAGTGAAGCCTATGTTGCCCGGAACGTAGATATGACCATAACCTTCACACAGGTTGCAATTACTCGTTTTATACGGTGTAAAGGCTGTTGTGTTTATTTTGTATTTTATTATTCTGGTGTTGACTTCTTAGGCCCTAACTATTCGATCTGGTGGAACCACGCCTTAGGGTGAAGCCTAGGTTGCGCGGAACGTAGAAATGACCATTACTTTCACACTGTTTGCAATTATTCCTTTTATACGATGGAAAAGCTGTTCTATTTATATCGTATTTTATGCTTCTGGCTTTGTCATCTAAGGCCCTAGCTATTCGATTTGGTGGAGCAACGCCCTAGAGTGGAGCCCAGGTTGCCCGGTACGTAGAAATGACCATTACTTTCACAATGTTTGCAAATATACATTATATACGATGGAAAGTCTGTTGTATTTATGTTGTATTTTATGCCCCTGGCGTTGACTTCTTAGGCAATAACCATTTGATCTGGTGGTACAACGCCCTAGAGTGAAAGCAAGGTTGCCTGGAACGTAGAAATGACCATCACTTTCACACTGGTTGCAATTATTCCTGTTATACGATGGAAAAACTCTCGTATATTTATCGTATTTTATGCTTCGGGCGTTGACTTCTATGGCCCTACCTATTCGATCTGGTGGAGCAACACCCTACAGTGAAGCCTAGTTTGTCCGGAACGTAGATATGACCATAACCTTCACACAGGTTGCAATTATTCGTTTTATACGATTGAAAGACTGTTGTATTTATTTTGTAGTTTATGCTTCGGGGGTTGACTTCTAAGGCCCTAACTATTCGATCTGGTGGAGCAACGCCCTAGAGTGAAGCCTAGGTGGCCCGGCACGTAGAAATGACCATAACTTTCACACTGGTTCTTATCATTCGTTTTATATGATGGAAAAACTGTTGTATTTATATTGTATTTTATGCTTCTGGCGTTCACTTCTTAGGCCCTAACTATTCGATCTGGTGGAACAACGGCCTAGAGTGAAGCCTAGGTTGCCCGGAACGTAGAAATGACCAGTACTTTCACACTGGTTGCAGTTATTCGTTTTATACAATGGAAAAACTGTTCTATGTATTTTGCATTTTATGCTTCGGGCGTTGACTTCTAAGGCCCTAACTATTCGATCTGGTGGAGCAACTCCCCAGAGTGAAACCTAGGTTGCTCGAAATGTAGAAATGACCATAACTAGCACACTGGTTGCAATTATTCATTTTATACGATGAAAAACTGTTGCATTTTTATTGTATTTTATGCTTCTGGCGTTGACTTCTAAGGCCCTAACTATTCGATCAGGTGGAGCAACGCCCCAGAGTGAAACCTAGGTTGCTCGAAATGTAGAAATGACCATAACTTTCACACTGGTTGCAATTATTCATTTTATACGATGAAAAACTGTTGTACTTATATTGTATTTTATTCTTATGGCGTTGAATTCTAAGTCCCTAGCTATTCGATATGGTGGAGCAACGACCTAGAGTGAAACCTAGGTTTCCAGGAACGTAGAAATAACCAGTACTTTCATACTGTTTGCAGTTATTCCTGTTATACGATGGAAAAACTTTTGCATCTATATTGTATTTTATGCTTCTGGCGTTGACTTCTAAGGCCCTAGCTATTCGATTTGGTGGAGCAACGCCCTAGAGTGGGGCCTAGGTTGTCCGGTACGTAGAAA
Source organism: Calliopsis andreniformis (assembly GCF_051401765.1). NCBI lineage: Eukaryota > Metazoa > Arthropoda > Insecta > Hymenoptera > Andrenidae > Calliopsis > Calliopsis andreniformis. Next base: position 1,108,299 of record NW_027480460.1, on the reverse strand, counting down.
TGTCCATTACTTTCACACTGTTTGCAATTATTCATTTTATACGATGGCAATGCTGTTGTATTTATATCGTATTTTATGCTTCGGGCGTTGACTTCGTAGGCCCCAACATTTCGATCTGGTGGAGGAACGCTCTACAGTGAAGCCTATGTTGCCCGGAACGTAGATATGACCATAACCTTCACACAGGTTGCAATTACTCGTTTTATACGGTGTAAAGGCTGTTGTGTTTATTTTGTATTTTATTATTCTGGTGTTGACTTCTTAGGCCCTAACTATTCGATCTGGTGGAACCACGCCTTAGGGTGAAGCCTAGGTTGCGCGGAACGTAGAAATGACCATTACTTTCACACTGTTTGCAATTATTCCTTTTATACGATGGAAAAGCTGTTCTATTTATATCGTATTTTATGCTTCTGGCTTTGACATCTAAGGCCCTAGCTATTCGATTTGGTGGAGCAACGACCTAGAGTGGAGCCCAGGTTGCCCGGTACGTAGAAATGACCATTACTTTCACAATGTTTGCAAATATACATTATATACGATGGAAAGTCTGTTGTATTTATGTTGTATTTTATGCCCCTGGCGTTGACTTCTTAGGCCATAACTATTTGATCTGGTGGTACAACGCCCTAGAGTGAAACCAAGGTTGCCTGGAACGTAGAAATGACCATCACTTTCAGACTGGTTGCAATTATTCCTGTTATACGATGGAAAAACTCTCGTATATTTATCGTATTTTATGCTTCGGGCGTTGACTTCTATGGCCCTACCTATTCGATCTGGTGGAGCAACACCCTACAGTGAAGCCTAGTTTGTCCGGAACGTAGATATGACCATAACCTTCACACAGGTTGCAATTATTCGTTTTATACGATTGAAAGACTGTTGTATTTATTTTGTAGTTTATGCTTCGGGCGTTGACTTCTAAGGCCCTAACTATTCGATCTGGTGGAGCAACGCCCTAGAGTGAAGCCTAGGTTGCCCGGAACGTAGAAATGACCATTACTTTCACACTGTTTGCAATTATTCATTTTATATGATGGATAAACTGTTGTACTTATATTGTATTTTATTCTTATGGCGTTGAATTCTAAGTCCCTAGCTATTCGATATGGTGGAGCAACGACCTAGAGTGAAACCTAGGTTTCCCGGAACGTAGAAATGACCAGTACTTTCATACTGTTTGCAGTTATTCCTGTTATACGATGGAAAAACTTTTGCATCTATATTGTATTTTATGCTTCCGGCGTTGACTTCTAAGGCCCTAGCTATTCGATTTGGTGGAGCAACGCCCTAGAGTGGGGCGTAGGTTGCCCGGTACGTAGAAATGTCCATTACTTTCAAACTGTTTGCAAATATACATTATATACGATGGAAAATCTGTTGTATTTATGTTGCATTTTATGCTTCTGGCGTTGACTTCTTAGGCCCTAACTATGTGATCTGGTGGAGCAACGCCCTAAAGTGAAGCCTAGGTTGCCCGGAACGTAGATATGACCATAACCTTCACACAGGTTGCAATTACTCGTTTTATACGGTGTAAAGGCTGTTGTGTTTATTTTGTATTTTATTATTCTGGTGTTGACTTCTTAGGCCCTAACTATTCGATCTGGTGGAACCACGCCTTAGGGTGAAGCCTAGGTTGCGCGGAACGTAGAAATGACCATTACTTTCACACTGTTTGCAATTATTCCTTTTATACGATGGAAAAGCTGTTCTATTTATATCGTATTTTATGCTTCTGGCTTTGTCATCTAAGGCCCTAGCTATTCGATTTGGTGGAGCAACGCCCTAGAGTGGAGCCCAGGTTGCCCGGTACGTAGAAATGACCATTACTTTCACAATGTTTGCAAATATACATTATATACGATGGAAAGTCTGTTGTATTTATGTTGTATTTTATGCCCCTGGCGTTGACTTCTTAGGCAATAACCATTTGATCTGGTGGTACAACGCCCTAGAGTGAAAGCAAGGTTGCCTGGAACGTAGAAATGACCATCACTTTCACACTGGTTGCAATTATTCCTGTTATACGATGGAAAAACTCTCGTATATTTATCGTATTTTATGCTTCGGGCGTTGACTTCTATGGCCCTACCTATTCGATCTGGTGGAGCAACACCCTACAGTGAAGCCTAGTTTGTCCGGAACGTAGATATGACCATAACCTTCACACAGGTTGCAATTATTCGTTTTATACGATTGAAAGACTGTTGTATTTATTTTGTAGTTTATGCTTCGGGGGTTGACTTCTAAGGCCCTAACTATTCGATCTGGTGGAGCAACGCCCTAGAGTGAAGCCTAGGTGGCCCGGCACGTAGAAATGACCATAACTTTCACACTGGTTCTTATCATTCGTTTTATATGATGGAAAAACTGTTGTATTTATATTGTATTTTATGCTTCTGGCGTTCACTTCTTAGGCCCTAACTATTCGATCTGGTGGAACAACGGCCTAGAGTGAAGCCTAGGTTGCCCGGAACGTAGAAATGACCAGTACTTTCACACTGGTTGCAGTTATTCGTTTTATACAATGGAAAAACTGTTCTATGTATTTTGCATTTTATGCTTCGGGCGTTGACTTCTAAGGCCCTAACTATTCGATCTGGTGGAGCAACTCCCCAGAGTGAAACCTAGGTTGCTCGAAATGTAGAAATGACCATAACTAGCACACTGGTTGCAATTATTCATTTTATACGATGAAAAACTGTTGCATTTTTATTGTATTTTATGCTTCTGGCGTTGACTTCTAAGGCCCTAACTATTCGATCAGGTGGAGCAACGCCCCAGAGTGAAACCTAGGTTGCTCGAAATGTAGAAATGACCATAACTTTCACACTGGTTGCAATTATTCATTTTATACGATGAAAAACTGTTGTACTTATATTGTATTTTATTCTTATGGCGTTGAATTCTAAGTCCCTAGCTATTCGATATGGTGGAGCAACGACCTAGAGTGAAACCTAGGTTTCCAGGAACGTAGAAATAACCAGTACTTTCATACTGTTTGCAGTTATTCCTGTTATACGATGGAAAAACTTTTGCATCTATATTGTATTTTATGCTTCTGGCGTTGACTTCTAAGGCCCTAGCTATTCGATTTGGTGGAGCAACGCCCTAGAGTGGGGCCTAGGTTGTCCGGTACGTAGAAATGTCCATTACTTTCACACTGTTTGCAATTATTCATTTTATACGATGGCAATGCTGTTGTATTTATATCGTATTTTATGCTTCGGGCGTTGACTTCGTAGGCCCCAACATTTCGATCTGGTGGAGGAACGCTCTACAGTGAAGCCTATGTTGCCCGGAACGTAGATATGACCATAACCTTCACACAGGTTGCAATTACTCGTTTTATACGGTGTAAAGGCTGTTGTGTTTATTTTGTATTTTATTATTCTGGTGTTGACTTCTTAGGCCCTAACTATTCGATCTGGTGGAACCACGCCTTAGGGTGAAGCCTAGGTTGCGCGGAACGTAGAAATGACCATTACTTTCACACTGTTTGCAATTATTCCTTTTATACGATGGAAAAGCTGTTCTATTTATATCGTATTTTATGCTTCTGGCTTTGACATCTAAGGCCCTAGCTATTCGATTTGGTGGAGCAACGACCTAGAGTGGAGCCCAGGTTGCCCGGTACGTAGAAATGACCATTACTTTCACAATGTTTGCAAATATACATTATATACGATGGAAAGTCTGTTGTATTTATGTTGTATTTTATGCCCCTGGCGTTGACTTCTTAGGCCATAACTATTTGATCTGGTGGTACAACGCCCTAGAGTGAAACCAAGGTTGCCTGGAACGTAGAAATGACCATCACTTTCAGACTGGTTGCAATTATTCCTGTTATACGATGGAAAAACTCTCGTATATTTATCGTATTTTATGCTTCGGGCGTTGACTTCTATGGCCCTACCTATTCGATCTGGTGGAGCAACACCCTACAGTGAAGCCTAGTTTGTCCGGAACGTAGATATGACCATAACCTTCACACAGGTTGCAATTATTCGTTTTATACGATTGAAAGACTGTTGTATTTATTTTGTAGTTTATGCTTCGGGCGTTGACTTCTAAGGCCCTAACTATTCGATCTGGTGGAGCAACGCCCTAGAGTGAAGCCTAGGTTGCCCGGAACGTAGAAATGACCATTACTTTCACACTGTTTGCAATTATTCATTTTATATGATGGATAAACTGTTGTACTTATATTGTATTTTATTCTTATGGCGTTGAATTCTAAGTCCCTAGCTATTCGATATGGTGGAGCAACGACCTAGAGTGAAACCTAGGTTTCCCGGAACGTAGAAATGACCAGTACTTTCATACTGTTTGCAGTTATTCCTGTTATACGATGGAAAAACTTTTGCATCTATATTGTATTTTATGCTTCCGGCGTTGACTTCTAAGGCCCTAGCTATTCGATTTGGTGGAGCAACGCCCTAGAGTGGGGCGTAGGTTGCCCGGTACGTAGAAATGTCCATTACTTTCAAACTGTTTGCAAATATACATTATATACGATGGAAAATCTGTTGTATTTATGTTGCATTTTATGCTTCTGGCGTTGACTTCTTAGGCCCTAACTATGTGATCTGGTGGAGCAACGCCCTAAAGTGAAGCCTAGGTTGCCCGGAACGTAGAAGTGACCATAACTTCCACACTGGTTGCTATCACTCGTTTTATATGATGGAAAAACTGTTCTATTTATATCGTATTTTATGCTTCTGGCGTTGACTACTAAGGCCCTCAACTATCCCATCTGGTGGAGCAACGCCCTAGAGTGAAGCCTAGGTTGCCCGGAACGTAGAAATGACCATTACTTTCACACTGTTTGCAATTATTCATTTTAAACGATGGAAAAGCTGTTGTATTTATATTGCATTTTATTCTTCTCGCGTTGAATTTTAAGGCCGTAGCTATTAGATGTGGTGGAGCAACGCCCTAGAGTGTCGCATAGGTTGCCCGAAACGTAGAAATGACCATTACTATGACAATGTTTGCAAATATTTATTTTATACAATGGCAAAACTGTTGTACTTATATTGTATTTTATTCTTCTGGCGTTGAACTCTAAGTCCCTAGCTTTTCGATCTCGTGGAGCAACGCCCTAGAGTGAAACCTAGGTTACCCGGAACGTAGAAATGACCAGTACCTTCACACTGTTTGCAGTTATTCCTGTTATACGATGGAAAAACTGTTGTATCTTTATTGTAGTTTATGCTTCTGGCGTTGACTTCTAAGGCCCTAACTATTCGATCAGGTGGAGCAACACCCTACAGTGAAGCCTAGTTTGTCCGGAACGTAGATATGACCATAACCTTCACACAGGTTGCAACTATTCGTTTTATACGATTGAAAGACTGTTGTATTTATTTTGTAGTTTATGCTTCGGGCGTTGACTTCTAAGGCCCTAACTGATTGATCTGGAGGAGCAACGCCCCAGAGTGAAACCTAGGTTGCTCGAAATGTAGAAATGACCATAACTTTCACACTGGTTGCTAATATTCGTTTTATACGATGGAAAAACTGTTATATTTCAATTGTATTTTATACTTATGGCGTTGAATTCTATGTCCCTAGCTATTTGATCTGGTGGAGCAAGGCCCTAGAGTGAAACCTAGGTTACCCGGAACGTAGAAATGACCAGTACTTTCACACTGTTTGCAGTTATTCCTGTTATCCGATGGAAAAACTGTTGCATCTTTATTGTATTTTATGCTTCTGGCGTTGACTTCTAAGGCCCTAACTATTCGATCAGGTGGAGCAACGCCCCAGAGTGAAACCTAGGTTGCTCGAAATGTAGAAATGACCATAACTTTCACACTGGTTGCAATTATTCATTTTATACGATGAAAAACTGTTGTACTTATATTGTATTTTATTCTTATGGCGTTGAATTCTAAGTCCCTAGCTATTCGATATGGTGGAGCAACGACCTAGAGTGAAACCTAGGTTTCCAGGAACGTAGAAATAACCAGTACTTTCATACTGTTTGCAGTTATTCCTGTTATACGATGGAAAAACTTTTGCATCTATATTGTATTTTATGCTTCTGGCGTTGACTTCTAAGGCCCTAGCTATTCGATTTGGTGGAGCAACGCCCTAGAGTGGGGCCTAGGTTGCCCGGTACGTAGAAATGTCCATTACTTTCACACTGTTTGCAATTATCCATTTTATACGATGGCAATGCTGTTGTATTTATATCGTATTTTATGCTTCGGGCGTTGACTTCGTAGGCCCTAACATTTCGATCTGGTGGAGGAACGCTCTACAGTGAAGCCTATGTTGCCCGGAACGTAGATATGACCATAACCTTCACACAGGTTGCAATTACTCGTTTTATACGGTGTAAAGGCTGTTGTGTTTATTTTGTATTTTATTATTCTGGTGTTGACTTCTTAGGCCCTAACTATTCGATCTGGTGGAACCACGCCTTAGGGTGAAGCCTAGGTTGCGCGGAACGTAGAAATGACCATTACTTTCACACTGTTTGCAATTATTCCTTTTATACGATGGAAAAGCTGTTCTATTTATATCGTATTTTATGCTTCTGGCTTTGTCATCTAAGGCCCTAGCTATTCGATTTGGTGGAGCAACGCCCTAGAGTGGAGCCCAGGTTGCCCGGTACGTAGAAATGACCATTACTTTCACAATGTTTGCAAATATACATTATATACGATGGAAAGTCTGTTGTATTTATGTTGTATTTTATGCCCCTGGCGTTGACTTCTTAGGCCATAACTATTTGATCTGGTGGTACAACGCCCTAGAGTGAAAGCAAGGTTGCCTGGAACGTAGAAATGACCATCACTTTCACACTGGTTGCAATTATTCCTGTTATACGATGGAAAAACTCTCGTATATTTATCGTATTTTATGCTTCGGGCGTTGACTTCAAAGGCCCTAACTATTCGATCTGGTGGAGCAACTCCCTAGAGTCAAGCCTAGGTTGCCCGGAACGTAGAAATGACCATAACTTTTACACTGCTAGCATTTATTCGTTTTATACAATGGAAAAACTATTCTATTTATTTTGCATTTTATGCTTCGGGCGTTGACTTCTAAGGCCCTAACTGATTGATCTGGAGGAGCAACGCCCCAGAGTGAAACCTAGGTTGCTCGAAATGTAGAAATGACCATAACTTTCACACTGGTTGCTAATATTCGTTTTATACGATGGAAAAACTGTTATATTTCAATTGTATTTTATACTTATGGCGTTGAATTCTATGTCCCTAGCTATTTGATCTGGTGGAGCAAGGCCCTAGAGTGAAACCTAGGTTACCCGGAACGTAGAAATGACCAGTACTTTCACACTGTTTGCAGTTATTCCTGTTATACGATGGAAAAACTGTTGCATCTTTATTGTATTTTATGCTTCTGGCGTTGACTTCTAAGGCCCTAACTATTCGATCAGGTGGAGCAACGCCCTAGAGTGAAACCTATGTTACCCGGAACGTAGAAATGACCAGTACTTTCACACTGTTTGCAGTTATTCCTGTTATACGATGGAAAAAGTGTTGCATCTTTATTGTATTTTATGCTTCTGGCGTTGAATTCTAAGGCCCTAACTATTCGATCAGCTGGAGCAACACCCTACAGTGAAGCCTAGTTTGTCCGGAACGTAGATATGACCATAACCTTCACACAGGTTGCAATTATTCGTTTTATACGATTGAAAGACTGTTGTATTTATTTTGTAGTTTATGCTTCGGGCGTTGACTTCTAAGGCCCTAACTATTCGACCTGGTGGAGCAACGCCCTAGTGTGAAGCCTAGGTTGCCCGGCACGTAGAAATGACCATAACTTTCACACTGGTTGTTATCATTCGTTTTATATGATGGAAAAACTGTTGTATTTATATTGTATTTTATGCTTCTGGCGTTCACTTCTTAGAACCTAACTATTCGATCTGGTGGAACAACGGCCTAGAGTGAAGCCTAGGTTGCCCGGAACGTAGAAATGACCATTACTTTCACACTGTTTGCAGTTATTCCTGTTATACGATGGAAAAACTGTTGCATCTTTATTGTATTTTATGCTTCTGGCGTTGACTTCTAAGGCCCTAACTATTCGATCTGGTGGAGCAACACCCTACAGTGAAGCCTAGTTTGTCCGGAACGTAGATATGACCATAACCTTCACACAGGTTGCAATTATTCGTTTTATACGATTGAAAGACTGTTGTATTTATTTTGTAGTTTATGCTTCGGGCGTTGACTTCTAAGGCCCTAACTATTCGATCTGGTGGAGCAACGCCCTAGAGTGAAGCCTAGGTTGCCCGGAACGTAGAAATGACCATTACTTTCGCACTGTTTGCAATTATTCATTTTATATGATGGATAAACTGTTGTACTTATATTGTATTTTATTCTTATGGCGTTGAATTCTAAGTCCCTAGCTATTCGATATGGTGGAGCAACGACCTAGAGTGAAACCTAGGTTTCCCGGAACGTAGAAATGACCAGTACTTTCATACTGTTTGCAGTTATTCCCGTTATACGATGGAAAAACTTTTGCATCTATATTGTATTTTATGCTTCCGGCGTTGACTTCTAAGGCCCTAGCTATTCGATTTGGTGGAGCAACGCCCTAGAGTGTCGCATAGGTTGCCCGAAACGTAGAAATGACCATTACTATGACAATGTTTGCAAATATTCATTTTATACAATGGCAAAACTGTTGTACTTATATTGTATTTTATTCTTCTGGCGTTGAACTCTAAGTCCCTAGCTTTTCGATCTCGTGGAGCAACGCCCTAGAGTGAAAGCTAGGTTACCCGGAACGTAGAAATGACCAGTACCTTCACACTGTTTGCAGTTATTCCTGTTATACGATGGAAAAACTGTTGTATCTTTATTGTAGTTTATGCTTCTGGCGTTGACTTCTAAGGCCCTAACTATTCGATCAGGTGGAGCAACGCCCTAGAGTGAAACCTATGTTACCCGGAACGTAGAAATGACCAGTACTTTCACACTGTTTGCAGTTATTCCTGTTATACGATGGAAAAAGTGTTGCATCTTTATTGTATTTTATGCTTCTGGCGTTGAATTCTAAGGCCCTAACTATTCGATCAGGTGGAGCAACACCCTACAGTGAAGCCTAGTTTGTCCGGAACGTAGATATGACCATAACCTTCACACAGGTTGCAATTATTCATTTTATACGATTGAAAGACTGTTGTATTTATTTTGTAGTTTATGCTTCGGGCGTTGACTTCTAAGGCCCTAACTATTCGATCTGGTGGAGCAACGCCCTAGAGTGAAGCCTAGGTTGCCCGGCACGTAGAAATGACCATAACTTTCACACTGGTTGTTATCATTCGTTTTATATGATGGAAAAACTGTTGTATTTATATTGTATTTTATGCTTCTGGCGTTCACTTCTTAGAACCTAACTATTCGATCTGGTGGAACAACGGCCTAGAGTGAAGCCTCGGTTGCCCGGAACGTAGAAATGACCATAACTTTCATACTGGTTGCAATTATTCGTTTTATGTGATGGAAAAACTGTTCTATTTATTTTGCATTTTATGCTTCGGGCGTTGACTTCTAAGGCCCTAACTGATTGATCTGGAGGAGCAATGCCCTAGTGTGAAGCCTAGGTTGCCCGGAACGTAGAAAAGACCACAACTTTTACACTGGTAGCAATTATTCGTTTCATACAATGGAATAACCGTTCTATTTATTTTGTATTTTATGCTTCGGCCGTTGACTTCTAAGGCCCTAACTGTTTGATCTGGTGGAGCAACGCCCTAGATTGAAGCCTAGGTTGCCCGGAACGTAGAAATGACCATTACTTTCACACTGTTTGCAGTTATTCCTGTTATACGATGGAAAAACTGTTGCATCTTTATTGTATTTTATGCTTCTGGCGTTGACTTCTAAGGCCCTAACTATTCGATCAGGTGGAGCAACGCCCCAGAGTGAAACCTAGGTTGCTCGAAATGTAGAAATGACCATAACTTTCACACTGGTTGCAATTATTCATTTTATACGATGAAAAACTGTTGTACTTATATTGTATTTTATTCTTATGGCGTTGAATTCTAAGTCCCTAGCTATTCGATATGGTGGAGCAACGACCTAGAGTGAAACCTAGGTTTCCAGGAACGTAGAAATAACCAGTACTTTCATACTGTTAGCAGTTATTCCTGTTATACGATGGAAAAACTTTTGCATCTATATTGTATTTTATGCTTCTGGCGTTGACTTCTAAGGCCCTAGCTATTCGATTTGGTGGAGCAACGCCCTAGAGTGGGGCCTAGGTTGCCCGGTACGTAGAAATGTCCATTACTTTCACACTGTTTGCAATTATTCATTTTATACGATGGCAATGCTGTTGTATTTATATCGTATTTTATGCTTCGGGCGTTGACTTCGTAGGCCCTAACATTTCGATCTGGTGGAGGAACGCTCTACAGTGAAGCCTATGTTGCCCGGAACGTAGATATGACCATAACCTTCACACAGGTTGCAATTACTCGTTTTATACGGTGTAAAGGCTGTTGTGTTTATTTTGTATTTTATTATTCTGGTGTTGACTTCTTAGGCCCTAACTATTCGATCTGGTGGAACCACGCCTTAGGGTGAAGCCTAGGTTGCGCGGAACGTAGAAATGACCATTACTTTCACACTGTTTGCAATTATTCCTTTTATACGATGGAAAAGCTGTTCTATTTATATCGTATTTTATGCTTCTGGCTTTGACATCTAAGGCCCTAGCTATTCGATTTGGTGGAGCAACGCCCTAGAGTGGAGCCCAGGTTGCCCGGTACGTAGAAATGACCATTACTTTCACAATGTTTGCAAATATACATTATATACGATGGAAAGTCTGTTGTATTTATGTTGTATTTTATGCCCCTGGCGTTGACTTCTTAGGCCATAACTATTTGATCTGGTGGTACAACGCCCTAGAGTGAAACCAAGGTTGCCTGGAACGTAGAAATGACCATAACTTTCACACTGGTTGCTATCATTCGTTTTATATGATGGATAAACTGTTGTATTTATATTGTATTTTATGCTTCTGGCGTTGACGACTAAGGCCCTCAACTATCCGATCTGGTGGAGCAACGCCCTAGAGTGAAGCCTAGGTTGCCCGGAACGTAGAAATGACCATTACTTTCACACTGTTTGCAATTATTCATTTTAAACGATGGAAAAGCTGTTGTATTTATATTGCATTTTATTCTTCTCGCGTTGAATTTTAAGGCCGTAGCTATTAGATGTGGTGGAGCAACGCCCTAGAGTGTCGCATAGGTTGCCCGAAACGTAGAAATGACCATTACTATGACAATGTTTGCAAATATTCATTTTATACAATGGCAAAACTGTTGTACTTATATTGTATTTTATTCTTCTGGCGTTGAATTCTAAGTCCCTAGCTTTTCGATCTCGTGGAGCAACGCCCTAGAGTGAAACCTAGGTTACCCGGAACGTAGAAATGACCAGTACCTTCACACTGTTTGCAGTTATTCCTGTTATACGATGGAAAAACTGTTGCATCTTTATTGTATTTTATGCTTCTGGCGTTGACTTCTAAGGCCCTAACTATTCGATCAGGTGGAGCAACGCCCCAGAGTGAAACCTAGGTTGCTCGAAATGTAGAAATGACCATAACTTTCACACTGGTTGCAATTATTCATTTTATACGATGAAAAACTGTTGTACTTATATTGTATTTTATTCTTATGGCGTTGAATTCTAAGTCCCTAGCTATTCGATATGGTGGAGCAACGACCTAGAGTGAAACCTAGGTTTCCAGGAACGTAGAAATAACCAGTACTTTCATACTGTTTGCAGTTATTCCTGTTATACGATGGAAAAACTTTTGCATCTATATTGTATTTTATGCTTCTGGCGTTGACTTCTAAGGCCCTAGCTATTCGATTTGGTGGAGCAACGCCCTAGAGTGGGGCCTAGGTTGCCCGGTACGTAGAAATGTCCATTACTTTCACACTGTTTGCAATTATTCATTTTATACGATGGCAATGCTGTTGTATTTATATCGTATTTTATGCTTCGGGCGTTGACTTCGTAGGCCCTAACATTTCGATCTGGTGGAGGAACGCTCTACAGTGAAGCCTATGTTGCCCGGAACGTAGATATGACCATAACCTTCACACAGGTTGCAATTACTCGTTTTATACGGTGTAAAGGCTGTTGTGTTTATTTTGTATTTTATTATTCTGGTGTTGACTTCTTAGGCCCTAACTATTCGATCTGGTGGAACCACGCCTTAGGGTGAAGCCTAGGTTGCGCGGAACGTAGAAATGACCATTACTTTCACACTGTTTGCAATTATTCCTTTTATACGATGGAAAAGCTGTTCTATTTATATCGTATTTTATGCTTCTGGCTTTGACATCTAAGGCCCTAGCTATTCGATTTGGTGGAGCAACGCCCTAGAGTGGAGCCCAGGTTGCCCGGTACGTAGAAATGACCATTACTTTCACAATGTTTGCAAATATACATTATATACGATGGAAAGTCTGTTGTATTTATGTTGTATTTTATGCCCCTGGCGTTGACTTCTTAGGCCATAACTATTTGATCTGGTGGTACAACGCCCTAGAGTGAAACCAAGATTGCCTGGAACGTAGAAATGACCATCACTTTCAGACTGGTTGCAATTATTCCTGTTATACGATGGAAAAACTCTCGTATATTTATCGTATTTTATGCTTCGGGCGTTGACTTCTATGGCCCTACCTATTCGATCTGGTGGAGCAACACCCTACAGTGAAGCCTAGTTTGTCCGGAACGTAGATATGACCATAACCTTCACACAGGTTGCAATTATTCGTTTTATACGATTGAAAGACTGTTGTATTTATTTTGTAGTTTATGCTTCGGGCGTTGACTTCTAAGGCCCTAACTATTCGATCTGGTGGAGCAACGCCCTAGAGTGAAGCCTAGGTTGCCCGGAACGTAGAAATGACCATTACTTTCACACTGTTTGCAATTATTCATTTTATATGATGGATAAACTGTTGTACTTATATTGTATTTTATTCTTATGGCGTTGAATTCTAAGTCCCTAGCTATTCGATATGGTGGAGCAACGACCTAGAGTGAAACCTAGGTTTCCCGGAACGTAGAAATGACCAGTACTTTCATACTGTTTGCAGTTATTCCTGTTATACGATGGAAAAACTTTTGCATCTATATTGTATTTTATGCTTCCGGCGTTGACTTCTAAGGCCCTAGCTATTCGATTTGGTGGAGCAACGCCCTAGAGTGGGGCGTAGGTTGCCCGGTACGTAGAAATGTCCATTACTTTCAAACTGTTTGCAAATATACATTATATACGATGGTAAATCTGTTGTATTTATGTTGCATTTTATGCTTCTGGCGTTGACTTCTTAGGCCCTAACTATGTGATCTGGTGGAGCAACGCCCTAAAGTGAAGCCTAGGTTGCCCGGAACGTAGAAGTGACCATAACTTCCACACTGGTTGCTATCACTCGTTTTATATGATGGAAAAACTGTTCTATTTATATCGTATTTTATGCTTCTGGCGTTGACTACTAAGGCCCTCAACTATCCGATCTGGTGGAGCAACGCCCTAGAGTGAAGCCTAGGTTGCCCGGAACGTAGAAATGACCATTACTTTCACACTGTTTGCAATTATTCATTTTAAACGATGGAAAAGCTGTTGTATTTATATTGCATTTTATTCTTCTCGCGTTGAATTTTAAGGCCGTAGCTATTAGATGTGGTGGAGCAACGCCCTAGAGTGTCGCATAGGTTGCCCGAAACGCAGAAATGACCATTACTATGACAATGTTTGCAAATATTCATTTTATACAATGGCAAAACTGTTGTACTTATATTGTATTTTATTCTTCTGGCGTTGAACTCTAAGTCCCTAGCTTTTCGATCTCGTGGAGCAACGCCCTAGAGTGAAACCTAGGTTACCCGGAACGTAGAAATGACCAGTACCTTCACACTGTTTGCAGTTATTCCTGTTATACGATGGAAAAACTGTTGTATCTTTATTGTAGTTTATGCTTCTGGCGTTGACTTCTAAGGCCCTAACTATTCGATCAGGTGGAGCAACGCCCTAGAGTGAAACCTATTTTACCCGGAACGTAGAAATGACCAGTACTTTCACACTGTTTGCAGTTATTCCTGTTATTCGATGGAAAAAGTGTTGCATCTTTATTGTATTTTATGCTTCTGGCGTTGAATTCTAAGGCCCTAACTATTCGATCAGGTGGAGCAACACCCTACAGTGAAGCCTAGTTTGTCCGGAACGTAGATATGACCATAACCTTCACACAGGTTGCAATTATTCGTTTTATACGATTGAAAGACTGTTGTATTTATTTTGTAGTTTATGCTTCGGGCGTTGACTTCTAAGGCCCTAACTATTCGATCTGGTGGAGCAACGCCCTAGAGTGAAGCCTAGGTTGCCCGGCACGTAGAAATGACCATAACTTTCACACTGGTTGTTATCATTCGTTTTATATGATGGAAAAACTGTTGTATTTATATTGTATTTTATGCTTCTGGCGTTCACTTCTTAGGCCCTAACTATTCGATCTGGTGGAACAACGGCCTAGAGTGAAGCCTAGGTTGCCCGGAACGTAGAAATGACCATAACTTTCACACTGGTTGCTGTCATTCGTTTTATATGATGGATAAACTGTTGTATTTATATTGTATTTTATGCTTCTGGCGTTCACTTCTTAGGCCCTAACTATTCGATATGGTGGAACAACGCCCTAGGGTGAAGCCTGGGTTGCCCGGAACGTAGAAATGACCATAACTTTTACACTGGTAGCAATTATTCGTTTTATACAATGGAAAAACTGTTCTATTTATTTTGCATTTTATGCTTCGGGCGTTGACTTCTAAGGCCCTAACTGATTGATCTGGAGGAGCAATGCCCTAGTGTGAAGCCTAGGTTGCCCGGAACGTAGAAAAGACCATAACTTTTACACTGGTAGCAATTATTCGTTTTATGCAATGGAATAACCGTTCTATTTATTTTGTATTTTATGCTTCGGCCGTTGACTTCTAAGGCCCTAACTGTTTGATCTGGTGGAGCAACGCCCTAGAGTGAAGCCTAGGTTGCCCGGAACGTAGAAATGACCATTACTTTCACACTGTTTGCAATTATTCATTTTAAACGATGGAAAAGCTGTTGTATTTATATTGCATTTTATTCTTCTCGCGTTGAATTTTAAGGCCGTAGCTATTAGATGTGGTGGAGCAACGCCCTAGAGTGTCGCATAGGTTGCCCGAAACGTAGAAATGACCATTACTATGACAATGTTTCCAAATATTCATTTTATACAATGGCAAAACTGTTGTACTTATATTGTATTTTATTCTTCTGGCGTTGAATTCTAAGTCCCTAGCTTTTCGATCTCGTGGAGCAACGCCCTAGAGTGAAACCTAGGTTACCCGGAACGTAGAAATGACCAGTACCTTCACACTGTTTGCAGTTATTCCTGTTATACGATGGAAAAACTGTTGTATCTTTATTGTAGTTTATGCTTCTGGCGTTGACTTCTAAGGCCCTAACTATTCGATCAGGTGGAGCAACGCCCTAGAGTGAAACCTATGTTACCCGGAACGTAGAAATGACCAGTACTTTCAAACTGTTTGCAGTTATTCCTGTTATACGATGGAAAAAGTGTTGCATCTTTATTGTATTTTATGCTTCTGGCGTTAAATTCTAAGGCCCTAACTATTCGATCAGGTGGAGCAACACCCTACAGTGAAGCCTAGTTTGTCCGGAACGTAGATATGACCATAACCTTCACACAGGTTGCAATTATTCGTTTTATACGATTGAAAGACTGTTGTATTTATTTTGTAGTTTATGCTTCGGGCGTTGACTTCTAAGGCCCTAACTATTCGATCTGGTGGAGCAACGCCCCAGAGTGAAACCTAGGTTGCTCGAAATGTAGAAATGACCATAACTTTCACACTGGTTGCAATTATTCATTTTATACGATGGAAAAACTGTTGTACTTACATTGTATTTTATTCTTGTGGCGTTGAATTCTAAGTCCCTAGCTATTCGATTTGGTGGAGCAACGCCCTAGAGTGGGGCCTAGATTGCCCGGTACGTAGAAATGTCCATTACTTTCACACTGTTTGCAAATATACATTATATACGATGGAAAATCTGTTGTATTTATGTTGCATTTTATGCTTCTGGCGTTGACCTCTTGGGCCCTAACTATTTGATCTGGTGGAGCAACGCCCTAAAGTGAAGGCTAGGTTGCCCGGAACGTAGAAGTGACCATAACTTCCACACTGGTTGCCATCATTCGTTTTATACGATTGAAAGACTGTTGTATTTATTTTGTAGTTTATGCTTCGGGCGTTGACTTCTTAGGCCCTAACTATTCGATCTGGTGGAACAACGGCCTAGAGTGAAGCCTAGGTTGCCCGGAACGTAGAAATGACCAGTACTTTCACACTGGTTGCAGTTATTCGTTTTATACAATGGAAAAACTGTTCTATGTATTTTGCATTTTATGCTTCGGGCGTTGACTTCTAAGGCCCTAACCATTCGATCTGGTGGAGCAACTCCCTAGAGTCAAGCCTAGGTTGCCCAGAACGTAGAAATGACCATAACTTTCACACTGGTTGCTATTATTCGTTTTATACGATGGAAAAACTGTTATATTTATATTGTATTTTATGCTTCTGGCGTTGACTTCTTAGGCCCTAACTATTCGATCTGGTGGAGCAACGCCCCAGAGTGAAACCTAGGTTGCTCGAAATGTAGAAATGACCATAACTTTCACACTGGTTGCAATTATTCATTTTATACGATGAAGAACTGTTGTACTTGTATTGTATTTTATTCTTATGGCGTTGAGTTCTAAGTCCCTAGCTATTCGATATGGTGGAGCAACGACCTAGAGTGAAGCCTAGGTTGCCCGGAACGTAGAAATGACCAGTACTTTCACACTGGTTGCAGTTATTCGTTTTATACAATGGAAAAACTGTTCTATGTATTTTGCATTTTATGCTTCGGGCGTTGACTTCTAAGGCCCTAACCATTCGATCTGGTGGAGCAACTCCCTAGAGTCAAGCCTAGGTTGCCCAGAACGTAGAAATGACCATAACTTTCACACTGGTTGCTATTATTCGTTTTATACGATGGAAAAACTGTTATATTTATATTGTATTTTATGCTTCTGGCGTTGACTTCTTAGGCCCTAACTATTCGATCTGGTGGAGCAACGCCCCAGAGTGAAACCTAGGTTGCTCGAAATGTAGAAATGACCATAACTTTCACACTGGTTGCAATTATTCATTTTATACGATGAAGAACTGTTGTACTTGTATTGTATTTTATTCTTATGGCGTTGAGTTCTAAGTCCCTAGCTATTCGATATGGTGGAGCAACGACCTAGAGTGAAACCTAGGTTTCCAGGAACGTAGAAATAACCAGTACTTTCATACTGTTTGCAGTTATTCCTGTTATACGATGGAAAAACTTTTGCATCTATACTGTATTTTATGTTTCTGGCGTTGACTTCTAAGGCCCTAGCTATTCGATTTGGTGGAGCAACGCCCTAGAGTGGGGCCTAGGTTGCCCGGTACGTAGAAGTGTCCATTACTTTCACACTGTTTGCAATTATTCATTTTATACGATGGCAATGCTGTTGTATTTATATCGTATTTTATGCTTCGGGCGTTGACTTCGTAGGCCCTAACATTTCGATCTGGTGGAGGAACGCTCTACAGTGAAGCCTATGTTGCCCGGAACGTAGATATGACCATAACCTTCACACAGGTTGCAATTACTCGTTTTATACGGTGTAAAGGCTGTTGTGTTTATTTTGTATTTTATTATACTGGTGTTGACTTCTTAGGCCCTAACTATTCGATCTGGTGGAACCACGCCTTAGCGTGAAGGCTAGGTTGCGCGGAACGTAGAAATGACCATTACTTTCACACTGCTTGCAAATATACATTATATACGATGGAAAATCTGTTGTATTTATGTTGCATTTTATGCTTCTGGCGTTGACTTCTTAGGCCCTAACTATGTGATCTGGTGGAGCAACGCCCTAAAGTGAAGCCTAGGTTGCCCGGAACGTACAAGTGACCATAACTTCCACACTGGTTGCTATCACTCGTTTTATATGATGGAAAAACTGTTCTATTTATATCGTATTTTATGCTTCTGGCGTTGACTACTAAGGCCCTCAACTATCCGATCTGGTGGAGCAACGCCCTAGAGTGAAGCCTAGGTTGCCCGGAACGTAGAAATGACCATTACTTTCACACTGTTTGCAATTATTCATTTTAAACGATGGAAAAGCTGATGTATTTATATTGCATTTTATTCTTCTCGCGTTGAATTTTAAGGCCGTAGCTATTAGATGTGGTGGAGCAACGCCCTAGAGTGTCGCATAGGTTGCCCGAAACGTAGAAATGACCATTACTATGACAATGTTTGCAAATATTCATTTTATACAATGGCAAAACTGTTGTACTTATATTGTATTTTATTCTTCTGGCGTTGAACTCTAAGTCCCTAGCTTTTCGATCTCGTGGAGCAACGCCATAGAGTGAAAGCTAGGTTACCCGGAACGTAGAAATGACCAGTACCTTCACACTGTTTGCAGTTATTCCTGTTATACGATGGAAAAACTGTTGTATCTTTATTGTAGTTTATGCTTCTGGCGTTGACTTCTAAGGCCCTAACTATTCGATCAGGTGGAGCAACGCCCTAGAGTGAAACCTGTGTTACCCGGAACGTAGAAATGACCAGTACTTTCACACTGTTTGCAGTTATTCCTGTTATACGATGGAAAAAGTGTTGCATCTTTATTGTATTTTATGCTTCTGGCGTTGAATTCTAAGGCCCTAACTATTCGATCAGGTGGAGCAACACCCTACAGTGAAGCCTAGTTTGTCCGGAACGTAGATATGACCATAACCTTCACACAGGTTGCAATTATTCGTTTTATACGATTGAAAGACTGTTGTATTTATTTTGTAGTTTATGCTTCGGGCGTTGACTTCTAAGGCCCTAACTATTCGATCTGGTGGAGCAACGCCCTAGAGTGAAGCCTAGGTTGCCCGGCACGTAGAAATGACCATAACTTTCACACTGGTTGTTATCATTCGTTTTATATGATGGAAAAACTGTTGTATTTATATTGTATTTTATGCTTCTGGCGTTCACTTCTTAGGCCCTAACTATTCGATCTGGTGGAACAACGGCCTAGAGTGAAGCCTAGGTTGCCCGGAACGTAGAAATGACCATAACTTTCACACTGGTTGCTATCATTCGTTTTATATGATAGATAAACTGTTGTATTTATATTGTATTTTATGCTTCTGGCGTTCACTTCTTAGGCCCTAACTATTCGATCTGGTGGAACAACGCCCTAGGGTGAAGCCTGGGTTGCCCGGAACGTAGAAATGACCATAACTTTTACACTGGTAGCAATTATTCGTTTTATACAATGGAAAAACTGTTCTATTTATTTTGCATTTTATGCTTCGGGCGTTGACTTCTAAGGCCCTAACTGATTGATCTGGAGGAGCAATGCCCTAGTGTGAAGCCTAGGTTGCCCGGAACGTAGAAAAGACCATAACTTTTACACTGGTAGCAATTATTCGTTTTATACAATGGAATAACCGTTCTATTTATTTTGTATTTTATGCTTCGGCCGTTGACTTCTAAGGCCCTAACTGTTTGATCTGGTGGAGCAACGCCCTAGATTGAAGCCTAGGTTGCCCGGAACGTAGAAATGACCATTACTTTCACACTGTTTGCAGTTATTCCTGTTATACGATGGAAAAACTGTTGCATCTTTATTGTATTTTATGCTTCTGGCGTTGACTTCTAAGGCCCTAACTATTCGATCAGGTGGAGCAACGCCCCAGAGTGAAACCTAGGTTGCTCGAAATGTAGAAATGACCATAACTTTCACACTGGTTGCAATTATTCATTTTATACGATGGAAAAACTGTTGTACTTACATTGTATTTTATTCTTGTGGCGTTGAATTCTAAGTCCCTAGCTATTCGATTTGGTGGAGCAACGCCCTAGAGTGGGGCCTAGATTGCCCGGTACGTAGAAATGTCCATTACTTTCACACTGTTTGCAAATATACATTATATACGATGGAAAATCTGTTGTATTTATGTTGCATTTTATGCTTCTGGCGTTGACCTCTTGGGCCCTAACTATTTGATCTGGTGGAGCAACGCCCTAAAGTGAAGCCTAGGTTGCCCGGAACGTAGAAGTGACCATAACTTCCACACTGGTTGCCATCATTCGTTTTATACGATTGAAAGACTGTTGTATTTATTTTGTAGTTTATGCTTCGGGCGTTGACTTCTAAGGCCCTAACTATTCGATCTGGTGGAGCAACGCCCTAGAGTGAAGCCTAGGTTGCCCGGCACGTAGAAATGACCATAACTTTCACACTGGTTGTTATCATTCGTTTTATATGATGGAAAAACTGTTGTATTTACATTGTATTTTATGGTTCTGGCGTTCACTTCTTAGGCCCTAACTATTCGATCTGGTGGAACAACGGCCTAGAGTGAAGCCTAGGTTGCCCGGAACGTAGAAATGACCAGTACTTTCACACTGGTTGCAGTTATTCGTTTTATACAATGGAAAAACTGTTCTATGTATTTTGCATTTTATGCTTCGGGCGTTGACTTCTAAGGCCCTAACTATTCGATCTGGTGGAGCAACTCCCTAGAGTCAAGCCTAGGTTGCCCAGAACGTAGAAATGACCATAACTTTTACACTGCTAGCATTTATTCGTTTTATACAATGGAAAAACTGTTCTATTTATTTTGCATTTTATGCTTCGGGCGTTGACTTCTAAGGCCCTAACTGATTGATCTGGAGGAGCAACGCCCCAGAGTGAAACCTAGGTTGCTCGAAATGTAGAAATGACCATAACTTTCACACTGGTTGCTAATATTCGTTTTATACGATGGAAAAACTGTTATATTTCAATTGTATTTTATACTTATGGCGTTGAATTCTATGTCCCTAGCTATTTGATCTGGTGGAGCAAGGCCCTAGAGTGAAACCTAGGTTACCCGGAACGTAGAAATGACCAGTACTTTCACACTGTTTGCAGTTATTCCTGTTATACGATGGAAAAACTGTTGCATCTTTATTGTATTTTATGCTTCTGGCGTTGACTTCTAAGGCCCTAACTATTCGATCAGGTGGAGCAACGCCCCAGAGTGAAACCTAGGTTGCTCGTACTGTAGAAATGACCATAACTTTCACACTGGTTGCAATTATTCATTTTATACGATGAAGAACTGTTGTACTTATATTGTATTTTATTCTTATGGCGTTGAATTCTAAGTCCCTAGCTATTCGATATGGTGGAGCAACGACCTAGAGTGAAACCTAGGTTTCCAGGAACGTAGAAATAACCAGTACTTTCATACTGTTTGCAGTTATTCCTGTTATACGATGGAAAAACTTTTGCATCTATATTGTATTTTATGTTTCTGGCGTTGACTTCTAAGGCCCTAGCTATTCGATTTGGTGGAGCAACGCCCTAGAGTGGGGCCTAGGTTGCCCGGTACGTAGAAGTGTCCATTACTTTCACACTGTTTGCAATTATTCCTGTTATACGATGGAAAAGCTCTCGTATATTTATCGTATTTTATGCTTCGGGCGTTGACTTCTATGGCCCTACCTATTCGATCTGGTGGAGCAACACCCTACAGTGAAGCCTAGTTTGTCCGGAACGTAGATATGACCATAACCTTCACACAGGTTGCAATTATTCGTTTTATACGATTCAAAGACTGTTGTATTTATTTTGTAGTTTATGCTTCGGGCGTTGACTTCTAAGGCCCTAACTATTCGATCTGGTGGAGCAACGCCCTAGCGTGAAGCCTAGGTTGCCCGGCACGTAGAAATGACCATAACTTTCACACTGGTTGTTATCATTCGTTTTATATGATGGAAAAACTGTTGTATTTATATTGTATTTTATGCTTCTGGCGTTCACTTCTTAGGCCCTAACTATTCGATCTGGTGGAACAACGGCCTAGAGTGAAGCCTAGGTTGCCCGGAACCTAGAAATGACCATAACTTTCACACTGGTTGCTATCATTCGTTTTATATGATGGATAAACTGTTGTATTTATATTGTATTTTATGCTTCTGGCGTTCACTTCTTAGGCCCTAACTATTCGATCTGGTGGAACAACGCCCTAGGGTGAAGCCTAGGTTGCCCGGAACGTAGAAATGACCATAACTTTTACACTGGTAGCAATTATTCGTTTTATACAATGGAAAAACTGTTCGATTTATTTTGCATTTTATGCTTCGGGCGTTGACGTCTAAGGCCCTAACTGATTGATCTGGTGGAGCAACGCCCTAGAGTGAAGCCTAGGTTGCCCGGAACGTAGAAATGACCATAACTATCACACTGGTTGCTATTATTCCTTTTATACGATGGAAAAACTGTTCTATTTATATCGTATTTTATGCTTCTGGCGTTGACTACTAAGGCCCTCAACTATCCGATCTGGTGGAGCAACGCCCTAGAGTGAAACCTAGGTTACCCGGAACGTAGAAATGACCAGTACCTTCACACTGCTTGCAGTTATTCCTGTTATACGATGGAAAAACTGTTGTATCTTTATTGTAGTTTATGCTTCTGGCGTTGACTTCTTAGGCCTTAACTATTCGATCAGGTGGAGCAACGCCCTAGAGTGAAACCTATGTTACCCGGAACGTAGAAATAACCAGTACTTTCACACTGTTTGCAGTTATTCCTGTTATACGATGGAAAAAGTGTTGCATCTTTATTGTATTTTATGCTTCTGGCGTTGAATTCTAAGGCCCTAACTATTCGATCAGGTGGAGCAACACCCTACAGTGAAGCCTAGTTTGTCCGGAACGTAGATATGACCATAACCTTCACACAGGTTGCAATTATTCGTTTTATACGATTGAAGGACTGTTGTATTTATTTTGTAGTTTATGCTTCGGGCGTTGACTTCTAAGGCCCTAACTATTCGATCTGGTGGAGCAACGCCCTAGAGTGAAGCCTAGGTTGCCCGGCACGTAGAAATGACCATAACTTTCACACTGGTTGTTATCATTCGTTTTATATGATGGAAAAACTCTTGTATTTATATTGTATTTTATGCTTCTGGCGTTCACTTCTTAGGCCCTAACTATTCGAACTGGTGGAACAACGGCCTAGAGGGAAGCCTAGGTTGCCCGGAACGTAGAAATGACCATAACATTCACACTGGTTGCTATCATTCGTTTTATATGATGGATAAACTGTTGTATTTATATTGTATTTTATGCTTCTGGCGTTCACTTCTTAGGCCCTAACTATTCGATCTGGTGGAACGACGCCCTAGGGTGAAGCCTAGGTTGCCCGGAACGTAGAAATGACCATAACTTTTACACTGGTAGCAATTATTCGTTTTATACAATGGAAAAACTGTTCTATTTATTTTGCATTTTATGCTTCGGGCGTTGACTTCTAAGGCCCTAACTGATTGATCTGGAGGAGCAATGCCCTAGTGTGAAGCCTAGGTTGCCCGGAACGTAGAAAAGACCATAACTTTTACACTGGTAGCAATTATTCGTTTTATACAATGGAAAAACTGTTCTATTTATTTTGCATTTTATGCTTCGGGCGTTGACTTCTAAGGCCCTAACTGATTGATCTGGAGGAGCAACGCCCCAGAGTGAAACCTAGGTTGCTCGAAATGTAGAAATGACCATAACTTTCACACTGGTTGCTAATATTCGTTTTATACAATGGAAAAACTGTTATATTTCAATTGTATTTTATACTTATGGCGTTGAATTCTATGTCCCTAGCTATTTGATCTGGTGGAGCAAGGCCCTAGAGTGAAACCTAGGTTACCCGGAACGTAGAAATGACCAGTACTTTCACACTGTTTGCAGTTATTCCTGTTATACGATGGAAAAACTTTTGCACCTTTATTGTGTTTTATGCTTCTGGTGTTGACATCTAAGGCCCTAACTGTTTGATCTGGTGGTGCAACGCCCTAGGGTGGAGCCTAGGTTGCCCGGAACGTTGAAATGACCATAACTTTCACACTGGTTGCTATTATTCCTTTTATACGATGGAAAAGCTGTTAAATTTATATTGCATTTTATGCTTCTGGCATTGGATTCTAAGTCCCTAGCAATTCCATCAGGTGGAGCAACGCCCCAGAGTGAAACCTGGGTTGCTCGAAATGTAGAAATGACCATAACTTTCACACTGGTTGCAATTATTCATTTTATACGATGAAGAACTGTTGTACTTATATTGTATTTTATTCTTATGGCGTAGAATTCTAAGTCCCTAGCTATTCGATATGGTGGAGCAACGACCTAGAGTGAAACCTAGGTTTCCAGGAACGTAGAAATAACCAGTACTTTCATACTGTTTGCAGTTTTTCCTGTTATACGATGGAAAAACTTTTGCATCTATATTGTATTTTATGCTTCTGGCGTTGACTTCTAAGGCCCTAGCTATTCGATTTGGTGGAGCAACGCCCTAGAGTGGGGCCTAGGTTGCCCGGTACGTAGAAATGTCCATTACTTTCACACTGTTTGCAATTATTCATTTTATACGATGGCAATGCTGTTGTATTTATATCGTATTTTATGCTTCGGGCGTTGACTTCGTAGGCCCTAACATTTCGATCTGGTTGAGGAACGCTCTACAGTGAAGCCTATGTTGCCCGGAACGTAGATATGACCATAACCTTCACACAGGTTGCAATTACTCGTTTTATACGGTGTAAAGGCTGTTGTGTTTATTTTGTATTTTATTATTCTGGTGTTGACTTCTTAGGCCCTAACTATTCGATCTGGTGGAACCACGCCTTAGCGTGAAGCCTAGGTTGCGCGGAACGTAGAAATGACCATTACTTTCACACTGTTTGCAATTATTCCTTTTATACGATGGAAAAGCTGTTCTATTTATATAGTATTTTATGCTTCTGGCTTTGACATCTAAGGCCCTAGCTATTCGATTTGGTGGAGCAACGCCCTAGAGTGGAGCCCAGGTTGCCCGGTACGTAGAAATGACCATTACTTTCACAATGTTTGCAAATATACATTATATACGATGGAAAGACTGTTGTATTTATGTTGTATTTTATGCCCCTGGCGTTGACTTCTTAGGCCATAACTATTTGATCTGGTGGTACAACGCCCTAGAGTGAAACCAAGGTTGCCTGGAACGTAGAAATGACCATCACTTTCACACTGGTTGCAATTATTCCTGTTATACGATGGAAAAACTCTCGTATATTTATCGTATTTTATGCTTCGGGCGTTGACTTCTATGGCCCTACCTATTCGATCTGGTGGAGCAACACCCTACAGTGAAGCCTAGTTTGTCCGGAACGTAGATATGACCATAACCTTCACACAGGTTGCAATTATTCGTTTTATACGATTCAAAGACTGTTGTATTTATTTTGTAGTTTATGCTTCGTGCGTTGACTTCTAAGGCCCTAACTATTCGATCTGGTGGACCAACGCCCTAGAGTGAAGCCTAGGTTGCCCGGAACGTAGAAATGACCATAACTTTTACACTGGTAGCAATTATTCGTTTTATACAATGGAAAAACTGTTCTATTTATTTTGTATTTTATGCTTCGGCCGTTGACTTCTAAGGCCCTAACTGTTTGACCTGGTGGAGCAACGCCCCAGAGTGAAACCTAGGTTGCTCGAAATGTAGAAATGACCATAACTTTCACACTGGTTGCAATTATTCATTTTATACGATGAAAAACTGTTGTACTTATATTGTATTTTATTCTTATGGCGTTGAATTCTAAGTCCCTAGCTATTCGATATGGTGGAGCAACGACCTAGAGTGAAACCTAGGTTTCCAGGAACGTAGAAATAACCAGTACTTTCATACTGTTTGCAGTTATTCCTGTTATACGATGGAAAGACTGTTGCACCTTTATTGTATTTTATGCTTCTGGTGTTGACATCTAAGGCCCTAACTGTTTGATCTGGTGGTGCAACGCCCTAGAGTGAAGCCTAGGTTGCCCGGAACGTAGGAATGACCATAACTATCACACTGGTTGCTATTATTCCTTTTATACGATGGAAAAGCTGTTCTATTTATATCGTATTTTATGCTTCTGGCGTTGACTTCTAAGGACCTAGCTATTCGATCTGGTGGAGCAACGCCATAGAGTGAAGCCTAGATTGCTCGGAATGTAGAAATGACCATAACTTTCACACTGGTTGCAATTATTCGTTTTATACGATGGAAAAACTGTTGCATCTTTATCGTATTTTATGCTTCTGGCGTTCACTTCTTAGGCCGTAACTGTAGGATCTGGTGGAGCAACGCCCTGGAGTGAAACCTAGGTTGCCCGGAACGTAGAAATGACCACTACTATCAGACTGGTTGCAAGTTATTCCTGCTCTACGATGGAAAAACTGTTGTATTTTTATTGCATTTTATGCTTCGGGCATTGACTTCTAAGGCCGTAACTATTCAATCTGTTGGAGGAACGTCCTAGGGTGAAGCCTAGGTTGCCCGGAACGTAGAAATGACCATAACTTTCACACAGGTTGCAATTATTCGTTTTATACGATGGAAAAGCTGTTGTATTTATATCGTATTTTATGCTTCTGGCGATGACTTCTTAGGCCCTAACTATTCAATCTGTTGGAGCAACGCCCTAGGGTGCAGCCTAGGTTGCCCGGAACGTAGAAATGACCATAACTTTCACACTGGTTGCAATTATTCGTTTTATACGATGGAAAAGCTGTTGTATTTATATCGTATTTTATGCTTCTGGCGTTGCCTTCTTAGGCCCTAACTATTCCATCTGATGGAACAACGCCCTAGGGTGGAGCCTAGGTTGCCCGGAACGTTGTAATGACCATAACTTTCACACTGGTTGCTATTATTCCTTTTATACGATGGAAAAGCTGTTAAATTTATATTGCATTTTATGCTTCTGGCATTGGATTCTAAGTCCCTAGCAATTCCATCTGGTGGAGCAACACCCTAGAGTGAAGCCTAGGTTGCCCGGAACGTAGAAGTGACCATTACTTCCACACTGTTTGCAAATATACATTATATACGATGTAAAAGCTGTTGTACTTATATTGTAATTTATGCTTCTGGCGTTGACTTCTTAGGCCCTAACTATTTGATCTGGTGGAGCACCGCCCTAGAGTGAAGCCTAGGTTGCCCGGAACGTAGAACATACCATTACCTTCACACTGGTTGCAATTATTCCTGCTATACGATGGAAAAACTGTTGCACCTTTATTGTATTTTATGCTTCTGGCGTTGACTTCCTAGGCCCATACTATTCGATCTGGTGGATCAACGTCCTAGAGTGAAGCCTAGGTTGACCGGAACGTAGAAATGACCTTAACTTTCACACTGGTTACCATTATTCGTTTTATATGATGGAAAAGCTGTTGTATTTATATCGTATTTTATGCTTCTGGCGTTGACTCTGAAGGCCGTAGCTATTGGATGTGGTGGAGCAACGCCCTAGAGTGTCGTATGTGTTGCCCGGATCGTAGAAATAACCATTACTTTCACAATGTTTGCAAATATTCATTTTATACGATGGAAAAACTGTTGTACTTATATTGTATTTTATTCTTCTGGCGTTGAATTCTAAGTCCCTAGCTCTTCGATCTCGTGGAGCAACGCCCTAGAGTGAAACATAGGTTACCCGGAACGTAGAAATGACCATAACTTTCACACTGGTTGCTATTATTCGTTTTATACGATGGAAAAACTGTTATATTTATATTGTATTTTATGCTTCTGGCGTTGACTTCTTAGGCCCTAACTATTCGATCTGGTGGAACAACACCCTAGAGTGAAGCCTAGGTTGCCTGGAACGTAGAAATGACCATCACTTTCACACGGGTTGCAATTATTCCTGTTATAGGATGGAAAGACTGTTGTATTTTTATTGTATTTTGAGCTTCAGGCGTAGGCTTCTAAGGCCGTAGCTATTCGATGTGGTGGAGCACCGCCCTAGAGTGAAGCCTAGGTTGCTCGGAACGTAGAAATGACCACTTCTTTCACACTGTTTGCAATTATTCATTTAATATGATGGAAAAGCTGTTGTATTTATATCGTATTTTATGCTTCGGGCGTTGACTTCTATGGACCTAACTATTCGGTCTGGTGGAGCAACGCCCTAGAGTGAAGCCTAGGTTGCCCGGAATGTAGAAATGACCATAACTTTCACACTTGTTGCAATTATTCGTTTTATACGATGGAAAAACTGTTGCATCTTTATCGTATTTTATGCTTCTGGCGTTGACTTCTTAGGCCGTAACTATTCGATCTGGGGGAGCAACGCCCTGGAGAGAACCCTAGGTTGCCCGGAACGCAGAAATGACCACTACTATCACACTGGTTGCAAATTATTCCTGCTATACGATGGAAAAACTGTTGTATATTTATTGCGTTTTATGCTTCGGGCATTGACTTCTAAGGCCCTAACTATTCAATCTGTTGGAGCAACGCCCTTGGGTGAAGCCTAGGTTGCCCGGAACGGAGAAATGACCATAACTTTCACACTGGTTGCAATTATTCGTTTTATACGATGGAAAAGCTGTTGTATTTATATCGTATTTTATGCTTCTGGCGTTGACTTCTTAGGCCCTAACAATTCCATCTGGTGGAACAACGCCCTAGGGTGAGGCGTAGGTTGCCCGGAAAGTAGCAATGACCATAACTTTCACACTGGTAGCAAATATTCATTTTATACGATGGAAAAACTGTTGTACTTATATTGTATTTTATTCTTCTGGCGTTGAATGCTAAGACCCTAGCTTTTCGATCTCGTGGAACAACGCCCTAGAGTGAAACATAGGTTGCCCGGAACGTAGAAATGACCATCACTTTCAAACTGGTTGCAATTAATCCTGTTATACGATGGAAAAACTGTTGTATTTTTATTGCCTTTTATGCTTCGGGCGTTGACTTCTAAGGCCCTAACTATTGCATCTGTTGGAGCAACGCCCTAGGGTGAAGCCTAGGTTGCCCGGAACGTAGAAAAGGCCATAACTTTTACACTGGTAGCATTTATTCGTTTTATACAATGGAAAAACCGTTCTATTTCTTTTGTATTTTATGCTTCGGGCGTTGTCTTCTAAGGCCCTAACTGTTTGATCTGGTGGAGCAACGCCCTGGAGTGAAGCCTAGGTTGCCCGGAACGTAGAAATGACCATAACTTTCACACTGGTTGCTAGTATTCGTTTTATTCGATGGAAAAGCTGTTGTATTTATATCGTACTTTATGCTTCTTGCGTTGACTTCTAAGGCCCTCAACTATTCGATCTGGTGGAGCAACGCCCTAGAGTGAAGCCCAGGTTGACGGAACGTACAAATGACCATTACTTTCACACTGTTTGCAATTATTCATTTTATACGATGGAAAAGCTGTTGTATTTATATTGCATTTTATTCTTCTGGCCATGACTTTTAAGGCCGTAGCTATTAGATGTGGTGGAGCAACGCTCTAGAGTGTCGCATAGGTTGCCCGGAACGTAGAAATGACCATTACTTTCACAATGTATGCAAACATCCATTTTATACGATGGAAAAACTGTTGTACTTATATTGTATTTTATTCTTCTGGCGTTGAATGCTAAGTCCCTAGCTTTTCGATCTCGTGGAACAACGCCCTAGAGTGAAACATAGGTTGCCCGGAACGTAGAAATGACCATCACTTTCAAACTGGTTGCAATTAATCCTGTTATACGATGGAAAAACTGTTGTATTTTTATTGCCTTTTATGCTTCGGGCGTTGACTTCTAAGGCCCTAACTATTCCATCTGTTGGAGCAACGCCCTAGGGTGAAGCCTAGGTTGCCCAGGAACGTAGAAAAGACCATAACTTTTACACTGGTAGCATTTATTCGTTTTATACAATGGAAAAACCGTTCTATTTCTTTTGTATTTTATGCTTCGGGCGTTGTCTTCTAAGGCCCTAGCTCTTCGATCTCGTGGAGCAACGCCCTAGAGTGAAACATAGGTTACCCGGAACGTAGAAATGACCAGTACTTTCACACTGGTTGCAGTTATTCCTGTTATACGATGGAAAAACTGTTGCACCTTTATTGTATTTTATGCTTCTGGCGTTGACATCTAAGGCCCTAACTGTTTGATCTGGTGGAGCAACGCCCTAGAGTGAAGCCTAGGTAGCCCGGAACGTAGAAATGACCATAACTTTCACACTTGTTGCAATTATTCGTTTTATACGATGGAAAAACTGTTGTATTTATATCGTATTTTATGCTTCGGGCGTTGACTTCTAAGGACCTAACTATTCGGTCTGGTGGAGCAACGCCCTAGAGTGAAGCCTAGGTTGCCCGGAATGTAGAAATGACCATAACTTTCACACTTGTTGCAATTATTCGTTTTATACGATGGAAAAACTGTTGCATCTTTATCGTATTTTATGCTTCTGGCGTTGACTTCTTAGGCCGTAACTATTCGATCTGGGGGAGCAACGCCCTGGAGAGAACCCTAGGTTGCCCGGAACGCAGAAATGACCACTACTATCACGCTGGTTGCAAATTATTCCTGCTATACGATGGAAAAACTGTTGTATATTTATTGCGTTTTATGCTTCGGGCATTGACTTCTAAGGCCCTAACTATTCAATCTGTTGGAGCAACGCCCTTGGGTGAAGCCTAGGTTGCCCGGAACGGAGAAATGACCATAACTTTCTCACTGGCTGCAATTATTCGTTTTATACGATGGAAAAGCTGTTGTATTTATATCGTATTTTATGCTTCTGGCGTTGACTTCTTAGGCTCTAACTATTCCATCTGGTGGAACAACGCCCTAGGGTGAGGCGTAGGTTGCCCGGAAAGTAGAAATGACCATAACTTTCACACTGGTAGCAAATATACATTTTATACGATGGAAAAACTGTTGTACTTATATTGTATTATATTCTTCTGGCGTTGAATGCTAAGACCCTAGCTTTTCGATCTCGTGGAACAACGCCCTAGAGTGAAACATAGGTTGCCCGGAACGTAGAAATGACCATCACTTTCAAACTGGTTGCAATTAATCCTGTTATACGATGGAAAAACTGTTGTATTTTTATTGCCTTTTATGCTTCGGGCGTTGACTTCTAAGGCCCTAACTATTCCATCTGTTGGAGCAACGCCCTAGGGTGAAGCCTAGGTTGCCCGGAACGTAGAAAAGGCCATAACTTTTACACTGGTAGCATTTATTCGTTTTATACAATGGAAAAACCGTTCTATTTCTTTTGTATTTTATGCTTCGGGCGTTGTCTTCTAAGGCCCTAACTGTTTGATCTGGTGGAGCAACGCCCTGGAGTGAAGCCTAGGTTGCCCGGAACGTAGAAATGACCATAACTTTCACACTGGTTGCTAGTATTCGTTTTATTCGATGGAAAAGCTGTTGTATTTATATCGTACTTTATGCTTCTTGCGTTGACTTCTAAGGCCCTCAACTATTCGATCTGGTGGAGCAACACCCTAGAGTGAAGCCCAGGTTGACGGAACGTACAAATGACCATTACTTTCACACTGTTTGCAATTATTCATTTTATACGATGGAAAAGCTGTTGTATTTATATTGCATTTTATTCTTCTGGCGATGACTTTTAAGGCCGTAGCTATTAGATGTGGTGGAGCAACGCTCTAGAGTGTCGCATAGGTTGCCCGGAACGTAGAAATGACCATTACTTTCACAATGTATGCAAACATCCATTTTATACGATGGAAAAACTGTTGTACTTATATTGTATTTTATTCTTCTGGCGTTGAATGCTAAGTCCCTAGCTTTTCGATCTCGTGGAACAACGCCCTAGAGTGAAACATAGGTTGCCCGGAACGTAGAAATGACCATCACTTTCAAACTGGTTGCAATTAATCCTGTTATACGATGGAAAAACTGTTGTATTTTTATTGCCTTTTATGCTTCGGGAGTTGACTTCTAAGGCCCTAACTATTCCATCTGTTGGAGCAACGCCCTAGGGTGAAGCCTAGGTTGCCCAGGAACGTAGAAAAGACCATAACTTTTACACTGGTAGCATTTATTCGTTTTATACAATGGAAAAACCGTTCTATTTCTTTTGTATTTTATGCTTCGGTCGTTGTCTTCTAAGGCCCTAGCTCTTCGATCTCGTGGAGCAACGCCCTAGAGTGAAACATAGGTTACCCGGAACGTAGAAATGACCAGTACTTTCACACTGGTTGCAGTTATTCCTGTTATACGATGGAAAAACTGTTGCACCTTTATTGTATTTTATGCTTCTGGCGTTGACATCTAAGGCCCTAACTGTTTGATCTGGTGGAGCAACGCCCTAGAGTGAAGCCTAGGTAGCCCGGAACGTAGAAATGACCATAACTTTCACACTTGTTGCAATTATTCGTTTTATACGATGGAAAAACTGTTGTATTTATATCGTATTTTATGCTTCGGGCGTTGACTTCTAAGGACCTAACTATTCGGTCTGGTGGAGCAACGCCCTAGAGTGAAGCCTAGGTTGCTCGGAACGTAGAAATGACCACTTCTTTCATACTGTTTGCAATTATTCATTTAATATGATGGAAAAGCTGTTGTATTTATATCGTATTTTATGCTTCGGGCGTTGACTTCTAAGGACCTAACTATTCGGTCTGGTGGAGCAACGCCCTAGAGTGAAGCCTAGGTTGCCCGGAATGTAGAAATGACCATAACTTTCACACTTGTTGCAATTATTCGTTTTATACGATGGAAAAACTGTTGCATCTTTATCGTATTTTATGCTTCTGGCGTTGACTTCTTAGGCCGTAACTATTCGATCTGGGGGAGCAACGCCCTGGAGAGAACCCTAGGTTGCCCGGAACGCAGAAATGACCACTACTATCACGCTGGTTGCAAATTATTCCTGCTATACGATGGAAAAACTGTTGTATATTTTTTGCGTTTTATGCTTCGGGCATTGACTTCTAAGGCCCTAACTATTCAATCTGTTGGAGCAACGCCCTTGGGTGAAGCCTAGGTTGCCCGGAACGGAGAAATGACCATAACTTTCACACTGGCTGCAATTATTCGTTTTATACGATGGAAAAGCTGTTGTATTTATATCGTATTTTATGCTTCTGGCGTTGACTTCTTAGGCTCTAACTATTCCATCTGGTGGAACAACGCCCTAGGGTGAGGCGTAGGTTGCCCGGAAAGTAGAAATGACCATAACTTTCACACTGGTAGCAAATATACATTTTATACGATGGAAAAACTGTTGTACTTATATTGTATTATATTCTTCTGGCGTTGAATGCTAAGTCCCTAGCTTTTCGATCTCGTGGAACAACGCCCTAGAGTGAAACATAGGTTGCCCGGACCGTAGGAATGACCATCACTTTCAAACTGGTTGCAATTAATCCTGTTATACGATGGAAAAACTGTTGTATTTTTATTGCCTTTTATGCTTCTGGCGTTGACTTCTAAGGCCCTAACTATTCCATCTGTTGGAGCAACGCCCTAGGGTGAAGCCTAGGTTGCCCGGGACGTAGAAAAGACCATAACTTTTACACTGGTAGCATTTATTCGTTTTATACAATGGAAAAACCGTTCTATTTCTTTTGTATTTTATGCTTCGGGCGTTGTCTTCTAAGGCCCTAACTGTTTGATCTGGTGGAGCAACGCCCTGGAGTGAAGCCTAGGTTGCCCGGAACGTAGAAATGACCATAACTTTCACATTGGTTGCTAGTATTCGTTTTATACGATGGAAAAACTGTTGTACTTATATTGTATTTTATTCTTCTGGCGTTGAATTCTAAGTCCCTAGCTCTTCGATCTCGTGGAGCAACGCCCTAGAGTGAAACATAGGTTACCCGGAACGTAGAAATGACCAGTACTTTCACACTGGTTGCAGTTATTCCTGTTATACGATGGAAAAATTGTTGCACCTTTATTGTATTTTATGCTTCTGGCGTTGACATCTAAGGCCCTAACTGTTTGATCTGGTGGAGCAACGCACTAGAGTGAAACATAGGTTACCCGGAACGTAGAAATGACCATAACTTTCACACTTGTTGCAATTATTCGTTTTATACGATGGAAAAGCTGTTGTATTTATATCGTACTTTATGCTTCTGGCGTTGACTTCTAAGGCCCTCAACTATTCGATCTGGTGGAGCAACGCCCTAGAGTGAAGCCCAGGTTGCCCGGAACGTACAAATGACCATTACTCTCACACTGTTTGCAATTATTCATTTTATACGATGGAAAAGCTGTTGTATTTATATTGCATTTTATTCTTCTGGCGATGACTTTTAAGGCCGTAGCTATTAGATATGGTGGAGCAACGGTCTAGAGTGTCGCATAGGTTGCCCGGAACGTAGAAATGACCATAACTTTCACACTGGTAGCAAATATACATTTTATACGATGGAAAAACTGTTGTACTTATATTGTATTATATTCTTCTGGCGTTGAATGCTAAGTCCCTAGCTTTTCGATCTCGTGGAACAACGCCCTAGAGTGAAACATAGGTTGCCCGGACCGTAGGAATGACCATCACTTTCAAACTGGTTGCAATTAATCCTGTTATACGATGGAAAAACTGTTGTATTTTTATTGCCTTTTATGCTTCGGGCGTTGACTTCTAAGGCCCTAACTATTCCATCTGTTGGAGCAACGCCCTAGGGTGAAGCCTAGGTTGCCCGGAACGTAGAAAAGACCATAACTTTTACACTGGTAGCATTTATTCGTTTTATACAATGGAAAAACCGTTCTATTTCTTTTGTATTTTATGCTTCGGGCGTTGTCTTCTAAGGCCCTAGCTCTTCGATCTCGTGGAGCAACGCCCTAGAGTGAAACATAGGTTACCCGGAACGTAGAAATGACCAGTACTTTCACACTGGTTGCAGTTATTCCTGTTATACGATGGAAAAACTGTTGCACCTTTATTGTATTTTATGCTTCTGGCGTTGACATCTAAGGCCCTAACTGTTTGATCTGGTGGAGCAACGCCCTAGAGTGAAGCCTACGTAGCCCGGAACGTAGAAATGACCATAACTTTCACACTTGTTGCAATTATTCGTTTTATACGATGGAAAAACTGTTGTATTTATATCGTATTTTATGCTTCGGGCGTTGACTTCTAAGGACCTAACTATTCGGTCTGGTGGAGCAACGCCCTAGAGTGAAGCCTAGGTTGCCCGGAATGTAGAAATGACCATAACTTTCACACTTGTTGCAATTATTCGTTTTGTACGATGGAAAAACTGTTGCATCTTTATCGTATTTTATGCTTCTGGCGTTGACTTCTTAGGCCGTAACTATTCGATCTGGGGGAGCAACGCCCTGGAGAGAACCCTAGGTTGCCCGGAACGCAGAAATGACCACTATTATCACACTGGTTGCAAATTATTCCTGCTATACGATGGAAAAACTGTTGTATATTTATTGCATTTTATGCTTCGGGCATTGACTTCTAAGGCCCTAACTACTCAATCTGTTGGAGCAACGCCCTTGGGTGAAGCCTAGGTTGCCCGGAACGTAGAAATGACCATAACTTTCACACTGGTTGCAATTATTCGTTTTATACGATGGAAAAGCTGTTGTATTTATATCGTATTTTACGCTTCTGGCGTTGACTTCTTAGGCCCTAACTATTCCATCTGGTGGAACAATGCCCTAGGGTGAAGCGTAGGTTGTCCGGAAAGTAGAAATGACCATAACTTTCACACTGGTAGCAATTATTCGTTTTATACGATGGAAAAACTGTTCTATTTATTTTGTATTTTATGCTTCGGGCGTTGACTTCTAAGGCCCTAACTATTCGATCTGGTGGAGCAACGCCCTAGAGTGAAGCCTAGGTTGCGCGGAACGTAGAAATGACCATAACTTTCACACTGGTAGCAATCATTCGTTTTATACGATGGAAAAACTGTTTTATTTGTTTTGGATATTATGCTTCGGGCGTTGACTTCTAAGGCCCTAACTATTCGATCTGGTGGAGCAACGCCCTAGAGTGAAGCCTAGGTTGCCCGGCACGTAGATATGACCATAACTTTCACACTGGTTGCTATCATTCCTTTTATATGATGGAAAAACTGTTGTATTTATATTGTGTTTTATGCTTCTGGCGTTCACTTCTTAGGCCCTAACTATTCGATCTGGTGGAACAACGGCCTAGAGTGAAGCCTAGGTTGCCCGGAACGTAGAAATGACCATAGCTTTCACACTGGTTGCTATCATTCGTTTTATATGATGGTTAAACTGTTGTATTTATATTGTATTTTATGCTTCTGGCGTTCACTTCTTAGGCCCTAACTATTCGATCTGGTGGAACAACGCCCTAGGGTGAAGCCTAGGTTGCCCGGAACGTAGAAATGACCATAACTTTTACACTGGTAGCAATTATTCGTTTTATACAATGGAAAAACTCTTCTATTTATTTTGCATTTTATGCTTCGGGCGTTGACTTCTAAGGCCCTAACAGATTGATCTGGAGGAGCAACGCCCTAGTGTGAAGCCTAGGTTGCCCGGAACATAGAAAAGACCATAACTTTTACACTGGTAGCAATTATTCGTTTTATACAATGGAAAAACCGTTCTATTTATTTTGTATTTTATGCTTCGGGCGTTGACGTCTAAGGCCCTAACTGTTTGATTTGGTGGAGCAACGCCCTAGATTGAAGCCTAGGTTGCCGGAACGCAGAAATGACCATAACTTTCACACTGGTTCCTATTATTCGTTTTATACGATTCAAAAGCTGTTGTATTTATATCGTATTTTATGCTTCTGGCGTTGACTTCTAAGGCCCTCAACTATTCGATCTGGAGGAGCAACGCCCTAGAGCGAAGCATAGGTTGCCCGGAACGTAGAAATGACCATCACTTTCACACGGGTTGCAATTATTCCTGTTATAGGATGGAAAGACTCTTGTATTTTTATTGTATTTTATACATCAGGCATTGACTTCTGTGGCCGTAGCTATTCGATGTGGTGGCAGAACGCCATAGAGTGAAGCCTAGGCTGCCCGGAACGTAGAAATGACCATAACTTTTACACTGGTAGCATTTATTCGTTTTATACAATGGTAAAACCGTTCTATTTCTTTTGTATTTTATGCTTCGGGCGTTGACTTCTAAGGCCCTAACTGTTTGATCTGGTGGAGCAACGCCCTGGAGTGATGCCTAGGTTGCCCCGAACGTAGAAATGACCATAACTTTCACACTGGTTGCTATTATTGGTTTTATACGATGGAAAAACTGTTCTATTTATTTTGTATTTTATGCTTCGGGCGTTGACTTCTAAGGCCCTAACTATTCGATCTGGTGGAGCAACGCCCTAGAGTGAAGCCTAGGTTGCGCGGAACGTAGAAATGACCATAACTTTCACACTGGTAGCAATCATTCGTTTTATACGATGGAAAAACTGTTTTATTTGTTTTGGATATTATGCTTCGGGCGTTGACTTCTAAGGCCCTAACTATTCGATCTGGTGGAGCAACGCCCTAGAGTGAAGCCTATGTTGCCCCGCACGTAGATATGACCATAACTTTCACACTGGTTGCTATCATTCCTTTTATATGATGGAAAAACTGTTGTATTTATATTGTGTTTTATGCTTCTGGCGTTCACTTCTTAGGCCCTAACTATTCGATCTGGTGGAACAACGGCCTAGAGTGAAGCCTAGGTTGCCCGGAACGTAGAAATGACCATAGCTTTCACACTGGTTGCTATCATTCGTTTTATATGATGGTTAAACTGTTGTATTTATATTGTATTTTATGCTTCTGGCGTTCACTTCTTAGGCCCTAACTATTCGATCTGGTGGAACAACGCCCTAGGTTGAAGCCTAGGTTGCCCGGAACGTAGAAATGACCATAACTTTTACACTGGTAGCATTTATTCGTTTTATACAATGGAAAAACTATTCTATTTAATTTGCATTTTATGCTTCGGGCGTTGACTTCTAAGGCCCTAACTGATTGATCTGGAGGAGCAACGCCCCAGAGTGAAACCTAGGTTGCTCGAAATGTAGAAATGACCATAACTTTCACACTGGTTGCTAATATTCGTTTTATACGATGGAAAAACTGTTATATTTCTATTGTATTTTATACTTATGGCGTTGAATTCTATGTCCCTAGCTATTTGATCTGGTGGAGCAAGGCCCTAGAGTGAAACCTAGGTTACCCGGAACGTAGAAATGACCAGTACTTTCACACTGTTTGCAGTTATTCCTGTTATACGATGGAAAAACTGTTGCATTTTTATTGTATTTTATGCTTCTGGCGTTGACTTCTAAGGCCCTAACTATTCGATCTGGTGGAGCAACACCCTACAGTGAAGCCTAGTTTGTCCGGAACGTAGTTATGACAATAACCTTCACACAGGTTGCAATTATTCGTTTTATACGATTGAAAGACTGTTGTATTTATTTTGAAGTTTATGCTTCGGGTGTTGACTTCTAAGGCCCTAACTATTCGATCTGGTGGAGCAACGCCCTAGAGTGAAGCCTAGGTTGCCCGGCACGTAGAAATGACCAGAACTTTCACACTGGTTGTTATCATTCGTTT
Organism: Calliopsis andreniformis; assembly: GCF_051401765.1. Taxonomy (NCBI): domain Eukaryota; kingdom Metazoa; phylum Arthropoda; class Insecta; order Hymenoptera; family Andrenidae; genus Calliopsis; species Calliopsis andreniformis. The sequence continues at coordinate 1,069,747 of NW_027480460.1, read as the reverse complement.
TATATGATGGAAAAACTGTTGTATTTATATTGTATTTTTTGCTTCTGGCGTTCACTTCTTAGGCCCTAACTATTCGATCTGGTGGAACAGCGGCCTAGAGTGAAGCGTAGGTTGCCCGGAACGTAGAAATGACCATAACTTTCACACTTGTTGCTATCATTCGTTTTATATGATGGATAAACTGTTGTATTTATATTGTATTTTATGCTTCTGGCGTTCACTTCTTAGGCCCTAACTATTCGATCTGGTGGAACAACGCCTTAGGGTGAAGCCTAGGTTGCCCGGAACGTAGAAATGACCATAACTTTTACACTGGTAGCAATTATTCGTTTTATACAATGGAAAAACTGTTCTATTTATTTTGCATTTTATGCATCGGGCGTTGACTTCTTAGGCCCTAACTATTCGATCTGGTGGAACAACGGCCTAGAGTGAAGCCTAGGTTGCCCGGAACGTAGAAATGACCAGTACTTTCACACTGGTTGCAGTTATTCGTTTTATACAATGGAAAAACTGTTCTACGTATTTTGCATTTTATGCTTCGGGCGTTGACTTCTAAGGCCCTAACTATTCGATCTGGTGGAGCAACTCCCTAGAGTCAAGCCTAGGTTGCCCGGAACGTAGAGATGACCATAACTTTTACACTGCTAGCATTTATTCGTTTTATACAATGGAAAAACTATTCTATTTAATTTGCATTTTATGCTTCGGGCGTTGACTTCTAAGGCCCTAACTGATTGATCTGGAGGAGCAGCGCCCCAGAGTGAAACCTAGGTTGCTCGAAATGTAGAAATGACCATAACTTTCACACTGGTTGCTAATATTCGTTTTATACGATGGAAAAACTGTTATACTTCAATTGTATTTTATACTTATGGCGTTGAATTCTATGTCCCTAGCTATTTGATCTGGTGGAGCAAGGCCCTAGAGTGAAACCTAGGTTACCCGGAACGTAGAAATGACCAGTACTTTCACACTGTTTGCAGTTATTCCTGTTATACGATGGAAAAACTGTTGCATCTTTATTGTATTTTATGCTTCTGGCGTTGACTTCTAAGGCCCTAACTATTCGATCTGGTGGAGCAACACCCTACAGTGAAGCCTAGTTTGTCCGGAACGTAGATATGACCATAACCTTCACACAGGTTGCAATTATTCGTTTTATACGATTGAAAGACTGTTGTATTTATTTTGAAGTTTATGCTTCGGGCGTTGACTTCTAAGGCCCTAACTATTCGATCTGGTGGAGCAACGCCCTAGAGTGAAGCCTAGGTTGCCCGGCACGTAGAAATGACCAGAACTTTCACACTGGTTGTTATCATTCGTTTTATATGATGGAAAAACTGTTGTATTTATATTGTATTTTTTGCTTCTGGCGTTCACTTCTTAGGCCCTAACTATTCGATCTGGTGGAACAGCGGCCTAGAGTGAAGCCTAGGTTGCCCGGAACGTAGAAATGACCATAACTTTCACACTTGTTGCTATCATTCGTTTTATATGATGGATAAACTGTTGTATTTATATTGTATTTTATGCTTCTGGCGTTCACTTCTTAGGCCCTAACTATTCGATCTGGTGGAACAACGCCCTAGGGTGAAGCATAGGTTGCCCGGAACGTAGAAATGACCATAACTTTTACACTGGTAGCAATTATTCGTTTTATACAATGGAAAAACTGTTATATTTATATTGCATATTATATTTCTGGCATTGAATTCTAAGTCCCTAGCTAGTCCATCTGGTGGAGCAACACCCTAGCGTGAAGCCTAGGTTGCCCGGAACGTAGAAATGACCATGACATCCACACTGTTTGCAAATATACATTACATACGATGGAAAAGCTGTTGTACTTATATTTTAATTTATGCTTCTGGCGTTGACTTCTTAGGCCCTAACTATTTGATCTGGTGGAGCAACGCCCTAGAGTGAAGCCTAGGTTGCCCGGAACGTTGAAATGAACATAACTTTCACACTGGTTGCTATTATTCCTTTTATACGATGGAAAAGCTGTTAAATTTATATTGCATTTTATGCTTCTGGCATTGAATTCTAAGTCCCTAGCAATTCCACCTGGTGGAGCAACACCCTGGAGTGAAGCCTAGGTTGCCCGGAACGTAGAAGTGACCATTACTTCCACACTGTTTGCAAATATACATTATATACGATGGAAAAGCTGTTGTATTTATATTGTAATTTATGCTTCTGGCGTTGACTTCTTAGGCCCTAACTATTTGATCCGCTGGAGCACCGCCCTAGAGTGAAGCCTAGCTTGCTCGAAATGTAGAAATGACCATAACTTTCACACTGGTTGCAATTATTCGTTTTATGCGATGGAAAAACTGTTGTATTTATATTGTATTTTATGCTTCTGGCGTTGACTTCTTAGGCCCTAACTATTCCATCTGGTGGAACAACGCACTAGGGTAAAGCCAAGATTGCGCGGAACGTAGAAATGACCATAACTTTCATACTGGTTGCAATTATTAGTTTTATATGGTGGAAAAACTGTTGTATTTATATTGTATTTTATGCTTCTGGCGTTGATTTCTTAGGCCCTAACTATTCGATCTGGTGGAACAACGCCGTAGAGTGAAGCCTAGGTTGCCCGGAACGTAGAAATGACCATAACTTTCACACTGGTTGCTATTAGTCCTTTTATACGATGGAAAAGCTGTTATATTTATATTGCATATTATATTTCTGGCATTGAATTCTAAGTCCCTAGCTAGTCCATCTGGTGGAGCAACACCCTAGCGTGAAGCCTAGGTTGCCCGGAACGTAGAAATGACCATGACTTCCACACTGTTTGCAAATATACATTACATACGATGGAAAAGCTGTTGTACTTATATCCTAATTTATGCTTCTGGCGTTGACTTCTTAGGCCCTAACTATTTGATCTGGTGGAGCAACGCCCTAGAGTGAAGCCTAGGTTGCCCGGAACGTTGAAATGAACATAACTTTCACACTGGTTGCTATTATTCCTTTTATACGATGGAAAAGCTGTTAAATTTATATTGCATTTTATGCTTCTGGCATTGAATTCTAAGTCCCTAGCAATTCCACCTGGTGGAGCAACACCCTGGAGTGAAGCCTAGGTCGCCCGGAACGTAGAAGTGACCATTACTTCCACACTGTTTGCAAATATACATTATATACGATGGAAAAGCTGTTGTACTTATATTGTAATTTATGCTTCTGGCGTTGACTTCTTAGGCCCTAACTATTTGATCTGCTGGAGCACCGACCTAGAGTGAAGCCTAGCTTGCTCGAAATGTAGAAATGACCATAACTTTCACACTGGTTGCAATTATTCGTTTTATACGATGGAAAAACTGTTGTATTTATATTGTATTTTATGCTTCTGGCGTTCACTTCTTAGGCCCTAACTATTCGATCTGGTGGTACAACGCCATAGGATGAAGCCTAGGTTGCCCGGAACGTAGATATGACCATAACCTTCACACAGGTTGCAATTATTCGTTTTATACGGTGTAAAGGCTGTTGTACTTATTTTGTATTTTATTCTTCTGGTGTTGATTTCTTAGGCCCTAACTATTCGATCTGGTGGAACAACGCCGTAGAGTGAAGCCTAGGTTGCCCGGAACGTAGAAATGACCATTACTTTCACACTGTTTGCAATTATTCCTTGTATACGATGGAAAAGCTGTTGTATTTATATCGTGTTTTATGCTTCTGGCGTTGACTTCTAAGGCCCTAACTATTCGATCAGGAGGAGCAACGCCCTAGAGTGAACCCTAGGTTGCTCGAAGTGTAGAAATGACCATAACTTTCACATTGGTTGCAATTATTCGTTTTATACGATGGAAAAGCTGTTGTATTTATATCGTATTTTATGCTTCTGGCGTTGACTTCTTAGGCCCTAACTATTCCATCTGGTGGAACAACGCACTAGGGTAAAGCCAATATTGCGGGGAACGTAGAAATGACCATAACTTTCATACTGGTTGCAACTATTCGTTTTATATATTGGAAAAACTGTTGTATTTATATTGTATTTTATGCTTCTGGCGTTGATTTCTTAGGCCCTAACTATTCGATCTGGTGGAACAACGCCGTAGAGTGAAGCCTAGGTTGTCCGGAACGTAGAAATGACCATTACTTTCACACTGTTTGCAATTATTCCTTTTATACGATGGAAAAGCTGTTGAATTTATATCCTATTTTATGTTTCTGGCGTTGACTTCTTAGGCCCTAACTATTCCATCTGGTGGATCAACGCCCTAGGGGGAAGCGTAGGTTGCCCGGAAAGTAGAAATGACCATAACTTTCACACTCGTAGCAATTATTCGTTTTATACGATGGAAAAACTGTTCTATTTATTTTGTATTTTATGCTTCGGGCGTTGACTTCTAACGCCCTAACTATTCGATCTGGTGGAGCAACGCCCTAGAGTGAAGCCTAGGTTGCCCTGTACGTAGAAATGACCATCACTTTGAAACTGATTGCAATTATTCCTGTTATATGATGGAAAAACTGTTGTATTTTTATTGCATTTTATGCTTCGGGCATTGACTTCTAAGGCCCTAACAATTCACTCTGTTGGAGCAACGCCCTAGGGTGAAGCCTAGGTTGCCAGGAAAGTAGAAATGACCGTAACTTTCATACTGGTTGCAATTATTCGTTTTATATGGTGGAAAAACTGTTGTATTTATATTGTATTTTATTATTCTGGCGTTGACTTCTAAGGCCCTAGCTATTCGATCAGGTTGAGCAACGCCCTAGAGTGAAGCCTAGGTTGCTCGAAGTGTAGAAATGACCATAACTTTCACACTGGTTACCATTATTCGTTTTATATGAAGGAAAAGCTGTTGTACTTATATTTTAATTTATGCTTCTGGCGTTGACTGCTTAGGCCCTAACTATTTGATCTGGTGGAGCAACGCCCTAGAGTGAAGCCTAGGTTGCCCGGAACGTTGAAATGAACATAACTTTCACACTGGTTGCTATTATTCCTTTTATACGATGGAAAAGCTGTTAAATTTATATTGCATTTTATGCTTCTGGCATTGAATTCTAAGTCCCTAGCAATTCCACCTGGTGGAGCAACACCCTGGAGTGTCGCGTGGGTTGCCCGGAACGTAGAAATGACCATTACTTTCACAATGTGTGCAAATATTCATTTTATACGATGGAAAAAATGTTGTACTTATATTGTATTTTATTCTTCTCGCGTTGAATTCTAAGTCCCTAGCTATGCCATCTGGTGGAGCAATGCCCTAGAGTGAAACCTAGGTTGACCGGAACGTAGAAATGACCATAACTTTCACACTGGTTACCATCATTCGTTTTATATGATGGAAAAGCTGTTGTATTTATATAGTATTTTATGCTTCTGGCGTTGACTTTGAAGGCCGTAGCTATTAGATGTGGTGGAGCAACGCCGTAGAGTGTCGCATGGGTTGCCCGGAACGTAGAAATGACCATTACTTTCACAATGTTTGCAAATATTCATTTTATACGATGGAAAAACTGTTGTACTTATATTGTATTTTATTCTTCTGGCGTTGAATTCTAAGTCCCTAGCTATTCTATCTGGTGGAGCAACGCCCTAGAGTGAAACCTAGGTTACCCGGAACGTAGACATGACCATTACTTTCACACTGTTTGCAATTATTCATTTTATACGATGGAAAAGCTGTTGTATTTATATTGTATTTTATGCTCCTGGCGTTGACTTCTAAGGCCGTAGCTATCAGATGTGGAGCAGCAACGCCCTAGAGTGACGCGTAGGTTGCCAGGCACGTAGAAATGACCATTACTTTCACAATGTTCGCAATCATTCATTTTATACGATGGAAAAACTGTTGTACTTATATTGTATTTTATGCTTCGGGCGTTGACTTCTAAGGCCCTAACTATTCGATTTGGTGGAGCAACGCCCTACAGTGAAGCCTAGATTGCCCGGAACGTAGATATGTGCATAACCATCACACAGGTTGCATTTATTCGTTTTATACGATGGAAAGGCTGTTGTATTTATTTTGTAGTTTATGCTTCTGGCGTTGACTTCTAAGGCCCTATCTATTCCATCTGGTGGAACGACGCCCTAGGGTGAAGCCTAGGTTGCCCGGAACGTAGAAATGACCAGTACTTTCACACTGGTTGCAGTTATTCGTTTTATACAATGGAAGAACTGTTCTATTTATTTTGCATTTTAAGCTTTGGGCGTTGTCTTCTAAGGCCCTAGCCGTTCCATCTGGTGGAGCAACACCCTAGCGTGAAGCCAACGTTGCCCGGAACGTAGAAATGACCATTACTTCCACACTGTTTGCAAATATACATTATATACGATGGAAAAGCTGTTGCACTTATATTGTAATTTATGCTTCTGGCGTTCACTTCTTAGGCCCTAACTATTCGATCTGGTGGAACAACGCCCTAGGATGACGCCTGGGTTGCCCGGAACGTAGAAATGACCATAACTTTTACACTGGTAGCAATTACTCGTTTTATACAATGGAAAAACTGTTCTTTTTATTTTGTATTTTATGCTTCGGGCGTTGACTTCTAAGGCCCTAACCGTTTGATCTGGTGGAGCAACGCCCTAGAGTGAAGTCTAGGTTGCCCGGAACGTAGAAATAACCATCACTTTCAAACTGGTTGCAATTATTCCTGTTATATGATGGAAAAACTGTTGTATTTTTATTGCATTTTATGCTTCGGGCATTGACTTCTAAGGCCCTAACAATTCACTCTGTTGGAGCAACGCCCTAGGGTGAAGCCTAGGTTGCCCGGAAAGTAGAAATGACCGTAACTTTCATACTGGTTGCAATTATTCCTTTTATACGATGAAAAAGCTGTTTTATTTATATCGTATTTTATGCTTCTGGCGTTGACTTCTAAGGCCCTAGCTATTCGATCTAGTGGAGCAACGCCCTAGAGTGAAGCCTAGGTTGCCCGGAACGTAGAAATGACCATCACTTTCAAACTGGTTGCAATTAATCCTGATATACGATGGAAAAACTGTTGTATTTTTATTGCATTTTATGCTTCGGGCGTTGACTTCTAAGGCCCTAACTATTCAACCTGTTGGAGCAACGCCATAGAGTAAAGCCTAGGTTGATCGGAATGTAGAAATGACCATAACTTTCACACTGGTTGCAATTATTCGTTTTATACGATGGAAAAACTGTTGTATTTATATGGTATTTTATGCTTCTGGCGTTCACTTCTTAGGCCCTAACTATTCGATCTGGTGCAACAACGCCCTAGGGTGAAGCCTAGGTTGCCCGGAACGTAGAAATGACCATAACTTTCACACTGTTTGCAATTATTCGTTTTATACGATGGAAAAGCTGTTGTATTTATATCGTATTTTATGCTTCGGGCGTTGACTTCTTTGGCCCTAACATTTCGATCTGGTGGAGCAACGCACTACAGTGAAGCCTAGGTTGCCCGGAACGTAGATATGACCATAACCTTCACACAGGTTGCAATTATTCGTTTTATACGGTGTAAAGGCTGTTGTACTTATTTTGTATTTTATTCTTCTGGCGTTGATTTCTTAGGCCCTAACTATTCGATCTGGGTGAACAACGCCGTAGAGAGAAGCCTATGTTGCCCGGAACGTACGAATGACCACTACTTTCACACTGTTTGCAATTATTCCTTTTATACGATTGAAAAGCTGTTGTATTTATATCGTATTTTATGCTTCTGGAGTTGTCTTCTAAGGACCTAACTATTCGATCTGGTGTAGCAACGCCCTACAGTGATGCCCAGGTTGCCCGGAACGTAGATACGACCATAACCTTCACACTGGTTGCAAATTATTCCTGCTATACGATGGAAAAACTGTTGTATTTTTACTGCTTTTTATTCTTCGGGCATTGACTTCTAAGGCCCTAACTATGCAATCTGTTGGAGCAACGCCCTAGGGGGAAGCCTAGGTTGCCCGGAACGTAGAAATGACCATAACTTTCACACTGGTTACCATTATTCGTTTTATATGATGGAAAAGCTGATGTATTTATATCGTATTTTATGCTTCTGGCGTTGACTTCTTAGGCCCTAACTATTCGATGTGGTGGAACAACGCCCTAGGGTGAAGCCTGGGTTGCCCGGAACGTATAAATGACCATAACTTTCACACTGGTTGCAATTATTCGTTTTATACGATGGAAAAACTGTTGTATTTATATTGTATTTTATGCTTCTGGCGTTCACTTCTTAGGTCCTAACTATTCGATCTGGTGGAACAACGCCCTAGGGTGAAGCCTGGGTTGCCCGGAACGTATAAATGACCATAACTTTTACACTGGTAGCAATTATTCGTTTTATACAATCGAAAAACTGTTCTTTTTATTTTGTATTTTATGCTTCGGGCGTTGACTTCTAAGGCCCTAACTGTTTGATCTGTTGGAGCAACGCCCTAGAGTGAGGCCTAGGTTGCCCGGAACGTAGAAATAACAAATACTTTCACACTGTTTGCAATTATTCCTTTTATACGATGCAAAAGCTGTTGTATTTATATCGTATTTTATGCTTCTGGCGTTGACTTCTAAGGCCCTAACTATTCGATCTGGTGGAGCAACGCCCTAGAGTGAAGCCTAGGTTGCTCGAAATGTAGAAATAACCATAACATTCACACTGGTTGCATTTATTCGTTTTTTACGATGGAAAAGCTGTTGTATTTATATTGTATTTTATGCCTCTACCGTTGACTTCTAAGGCCCTAGCTATTCGATCTAGTGGAGCAACGCCCTAGAGTGAAGCCTAGGTTGCTCGGAACGTAGAAATGACCATCACTTTCAAACTGTTTGCAATTAATCCTGTTATACGATGGAAAAACTGTTGTATTTTTATTGCATTTTATGCTTCGGGCGTTGACTTCTAAGGCCCTAACTATTCAATCTGTAGGAGCAACGCCCTAGAGTGAAGCCTAGGTTGCTCGGAATGTAGACATGACCATAACTTTCACACTGGTTGCAATTATTCGTTTGATACGATGGAAAAGCTGTTGTATTTATATCGTATTTTATGCTTCTGGTGTTGACTTCTAAGGCCCTAGCTATTCGATCTAGTGGAGCAACGCCCTAGAGTGAAGCCTAGGTTGCCCGGAACGTAGAAATGACCATTACTTTCACACTGTTTGCAATTATTCCTTTTATACGATGGAAAAGCTGTTGTATTTATATCGTATTTTATGCTTCTGGCGTTGACTTCTAAGGCTCTAGCTATTCGATCTAGTGGAGCAACGCCCTAGAGTGAAGCCTAGGTTGCCCGGAACGTAGAAATGACCATCACTTTCAAACTGGTTGCAATTAATCCTGATATACGATAGAAAAACTGTTGTATTTTTATTGCATTTTATGCTTCGGGCGTTGACTTCTAAGGCCCTAACTATTCAACCTGTTGTTGCAACGCACTAGAGTAAAGCCTAGGTTGATCGGAATGTACAAATGACCATAGCTTTCACACTGGTTGCAATTATTCGTTTTATACGATGGAAAAACTGTTGTATTTATATGGTATTTTATGCTTCTGGCGTTCACTTCTTAGGCCCGAACTATTCGACCTGGTGGAGCAACGCCCTAGAGTGAAACCTAGGTTGCCCGGAACGTAGAAATGACCATTACATTCATACTGGTTGCAATTATTCCTGTTATACGATGGAAAAACTGATGTATTTTTATTGTATTCTATGCTTCTGGCGTTTAATTCTATGTCGCTAGCTATTTGATCAGGTGGAGCAACGACGTAGAGTGAAACCTAGGTTGCCCGGAACGTAGAAATGACAATTACTTTCACACTGTTTGCTATAATTCATTTTGTACGATGGAAAAGATGTTGTATTTATATTGTATTTTATGCCTCTGGCGTTGACTTCTAAGGCCGTAGCTCTTAGATGTGGTGGAGCAACGCCCTATAGTGACGCCTAGGTTGCCCGGAACGTAGAAGTGACCATTACTTTTAAAATGTTTGTTACTATTCGTTTTATACGATGGAATAACTGTTGTACTTATATTGTATTTTATCCTTCTGGCGTTGAATTCTAAGTCCCTATCTATTCGATCTGGTAGAGCAACGCCCTAGAGTGAAACCTAGGTTATCCGGAACGTAGAAATGGCCAGTACATTCACACTGGTTGCAGTTATTCCTGTTAAACGATGGAAAGCTGTTGCATCTTTATTGTATTTTATGCTTCCGGCGCTGACTTCTAAGGCCGTGTCTATTCGATCTGGTGGAGCAACGCCCTATGGTGAAGAGTAGGATGCGCGGAACGTAGCAATGACCATAACTTTCACACTGGTAGCAATTATTCGTTTTATACGATGGAAAAGCTGTTCTATTTATTTTGTATTTTATGCTTCGGGCGTTGACTTCTAAGGCCCTAGCTATTCGATCTGGTCGAGCAACGCCCTAGAGTTAAGCCTAGGTTGCCCGGAACGTAGAAATGACCATAACTTTCACACTGTTTGCAATTATTCATTTTATACGATGGAAAAGCTGTTCTTTTTATATGGTATTTTATGCTTCTGGCGTTCACTTCTTAGGCCCTAACATTTCGATCTGGTGGAGCAACGCCCTACAGTGAAGCCTAGGTTGCCCGGAACGTAGATATGACCATAACCTTCACACAGGTTGCAATTATTCGTTTTATACGGTGTAAAGGCTGTTGTACTTATTTTGTATTTTATTCTTCTGGTGTTGATTTCTTAGGCCCTAACTATTCGATCTGGGTGAACAACGCCGTTGAGAGAAGCCTATGTTGCCCGGAACGTAGGAATGACCATTACTTTCACACTGTTTGCAATTATTCCTTTTATACGATTGAAAAGCTGTTGTATTTATATCGTATTTTATGCTTCTGGCGTTGACTTCTATGGACCAAACTATTCGATCTGGTGGAGCAACGCCCTACAGTGATGCCTAGGTAGCCCGGAACGTAGATACGACCATAACCTTCACACTGGTTGCAAATTATTCCTGCTATACGATGGAAGGCTGTTGTATTTTTACTGCATGTTATGCTTCGGGCATTGACTTCTAAGGCCCTAACTATGCAATCTGTTGGAGCAACGCCCTAGGGGGAAGCCTAGGTTACCCGGAACGTAGAAATGACCATAACTTTCACACTGGTTGCTATTATTCATTTTGTACGATGGAAAAGCTGTTGTATTTATATTGTATTTTATGCTTCTGGCGCTGACTTCTAAGGCCGTGTCTATTCGATCTGGTGGAACAACGCCCTAGGGTGAAGCCTAGGTTGCCCGGATCGTAGAAATGACCATAACTTTCACACTGTTTGCAATTATTCATTTTATACGATGGAAAAGCTGTTGTATTTATATCGTATTTTATGCTTCGGGCGTTGACTTCTTAGGCCCTAACATTTCGATCTGGTCGAGCAACGCCCTAGCGTGAAGCCTAGGTTGCCCGGAAGGTAGAAATGACCATTACATTCACACTGGTTGCAATTATTCCTGTTATACGATGGAAAAACTGATGTATTTTTATTGTATTCTATGCTTCTGGCGTTTAATTCTATGTCGCTAGCTATTTGATCAGGTGGAGCAACGACGTAGAGTGAAACCTAGGTTGCCCGGAACGTAGAAATGACCATAACTTTCACACTGGTTGATATCTTTCGTTTTTTACGATGGAAAGACTGTTATATTTATATTGTATTTTATGCTTCTGGCGTTGACTTCTAAGGCCCTAACTGTTTGATCTGGTGGAGCAACGCCCTAGAGTGGAGCCTAGGTTGCCTGGAACGTAGAAATGACCATCACTTTCACACGGGTTGCAATTATTCGTTTTATATGGTGGAAAAACTGTTGTATTTATATTGTATTTTATTCTTATGGCGTTGAATTCTAAGTCGCTAGCTATTCGATCTGGTGGAGCAACGCCCTAGAGTGAAGCCTAGGTTGCCTGGAACGTAGAAATGACCATCACGTTCACACGGGTTGCAATTATTCCTGTTATAGGATGGAAAGACTGTTGTATTTTTATTGTACTTTATACTTCAGGCGTTGACTTCTGAGGCCGTAGCTATTCGATGTGGTGAAAGAACGCCATAGAGTGAAGCCTAGGTGGCCCGGAACGTAGAAATGTCCATACCTTTCACACTGTTTGCAATTATTCATTTTATACAATGGAAAAGCTGTTGTATTTATATCGTATTTTATGCTTCTGGCGTTGACTTCTTAGGCCCTAACTATTCCATCTGGTGGAACAACGCCCTAGAGTAAAGCCGAGGTTGCGCGGAACGTAGAAATGACCATAACTTTCACACTGGTCGCAATTATTCGTTTTATACAATGGAAAAACTGTTCTATTTATTCTTTATTTAATGCTTCTGGCGTTGTCTTCTAAGGCCTTAACTGTTTGATCTGGTGGAGCAACGCCCTAGAGTGAAGCCTAGGTTGCCTGGAACGTAGAAATGACCATCACGTTCACACGGGTTGCAATTATTCCTGTTATAGGATGGAAAGACTGTTGTATTTTTATTGTACTTTATACTTCAGGCGTTGACTTCTGAGACCGTAGCTATTCGATGTGGTGGAAGAACGCCATAGAGTGAAGCCTAGGTAGCCCGGAACGTAGAAATGTCCATATCTTTCACACGGTTCGCAATTATTCATTTTATACGACGGCAAAGCTGGTGTATTTATATTTTATTTTATGCTTCTGGCGTTGACTTCTTAGGCCCTAACTATTCGATCTGCTGGAGCAATGCCTCAGAGTTAAGTCTAGGATACCCGAAACGCCGAAATGATCATTACTTTCACGCTTGTTCCAATTATTCATGTCATACGATGAAAAGACTGTTGTATTTTTATTGTATTTTATGCTTCAGGTGTGGCCTTCTAAGGCCATAGCTATTCGATCTAGTGGAGCAACGCCCTAGAGTGAAGCCTAGGTTGCCCGGAACGTAGAAATGACCATTACTTTCACACTGTTTGCAATTATTCCTTTTATACGATGGAAAAGCTGTTGTATTTATATCGTATTTTATGCTTCTGGCGTTGACTTCTAAGGACCCAACTATTCGATCTGGTGGAGCAACTCCCTAGAGTGAGGCCTAGGTTGCTCGGAATGTAGAAATGACCGTAACTTACACACTGGTTGCAATTATTCGTTTTACACGATGGAAAAACTGTTGCATCTTTATCGTATTTTATGCTTCTGGCGTTGACTTCTTAGGCCGTAACTATTCGATCTGGTGGAGCAACGCCCTGGAGTGAAACCTGGGTTGCACGGAACGCAGAAATGACCACTACTATCACACTGTTTGCAAGTTATTCCTGCTATTCGATGGAAAAACTGCTGCATTTTCATTGCATTTTATGCTTCTCTCGTTCACTTCTTAGGCCCTAACTATTCGATATGGTGGAACAACGGCCTAGGGTGAAGCCTAGGTTGCCCGCAACGTAGAAATGACCATAACGTTCACACTGGTTGCAATTATTCGTTTTATACAATGGACAAAACTGTTCTATTTATTTTGTATTTAATGCTTCTGGCGTTGACTTCTAAGGCCCTAACTGTTGATCGGGTGGAGCAACGCCCTAGAGTGAAGCCTAGGTTGCCTGGAACGTAGAAAAGACCATCACTTTCACACGGGTTGCAATTATTCCTGTTATAGGATGGAAAGTCTGTTGTATTTTTATTGTATTTAATGCTTCGGGCGTTGACTTCTAAGGCCCTAACTATTCGATCAGGTGGAGCAACGCCCTAGAGTGAAGCCTAGGTTGCTCGAAATGCAGAAATGACCATAACTTTCACACTCGTTGCAATTATTCATTTTATACGATGGAAAAACTGTGGTACTTATATTGTATTTTATTCTTATGGCGTTGAATTCTAAGTCGCTAGCTATTCGATCTGGTGGAGCAACGCCCTAGAGTGAAGCCTAGGTTGCCTGGAACGTAGAAATGACCATCACTTTCACACGGGTTGCAATTATTCCTCTTATAGGATGGAAAGACTGTTGTATTTTTATTGTATTTTATTCTCCTGGTGTTGACTTCTTAGGCCCTAACTATTCGATCTGGTGGAACAACGCCCTAGAGTGAAGCCTAGGTTGCTCGGAACGTAGAAATGCCCACTTCTTTCACACTGTCTGCAATTATTCATTTAATATGATGGAAAAGCTGTTGTATTTATATCGTATTTTATGCTTCGGGCGTTGACTTCTTAGGCCCTAACATTTCGATCTGGTGGAGCAGCGCCCTACTGTGAAACCTAGGTTGCCCGGAACGTGGGTATGACGAACACCTTCACACAGGTTGCAATTACTCGTTTTATGCGGTGTAAAGGCTGTTGTGTTTATTTTGTATTTTATTCTTCTGGTGTTGACTTCTTAGGCCCTAACTATTCGATCTGGTGGAGCAACGCCCTAGAGTGAAGCCTAGGTTGCTCGGAAAGTAGAAATGACCATAAGTTTCATACTGGTTGCAATTATTCGATTTATACGATGGAACAACTGTTGGATTTATATTGTGCTTTATGTTTCTGGCGTAGATTCCTAAGGCCCTAGCTATTCGATCTAGTGGAGCAGCGCCCTAGAGTGAAGCCTAGGTTGCCCGGAACGTAGAAATGACCATCACTTTCAAACTGGTTGCAATTAATCCTGTTATACGGTGGAAAAACTGTTGTATTTATATTGCATTTTATGCTTCTGGCGTTCACTTCCTAGGCCCTAACTATTCGATCTGGTGGAACAACGGCCTAGGGTGAAGCCTAGGTTGCCCGGAACGTAGAAATGACCATAACTTTTACACTGGTAGCAATTACTCGTTTTATACGATGGAAGAGCTGTTGTATTTATATTGTATTTTATGCCTCTGGCGTTGACTTCTAAGGCCGTAGCTATTAGATGTGGTGGAGCATCGCCCTAGAGTGACGCCTAGGGTGCTCGGAACGTAGAAATGACCATTACTTTCACACTGTTTGCAATTATTCATTTTATACGATGGAAAAGCTGTTCTATTTATTTTGTATTTTATGCTTCGGGCGTTGACTTCTAAGCCCCTAACTATTCGATCTGGTGGTGCAACGCACTAGAGTGAAGCCTAGGTTGCCTGGAACGTAGAAGTGACCATTACTTCCACACTGTTTGCAAATATACATTATATACGATGGAAAAGCTGTTGTACTTATATTGTAATTGATGCTACTGGCGTTGACTTCTTAGGCCCTAACTATTTGATCTGGCGAAGCACCGCCCTAGAGTGAAGCCTAGGTTGCCCGGAACGTAGAAATGACCATCACTTTCACACTGGTTGCAATTATTCCTGTTACACGGTGGAAAAACTCTTGTATATTTATTGTATTTTATGCTTCGGGCGTTGACATCTAAGGCCCTAACTATTCGATCTGGTGGAGCAATGCCCTAGAGTGAAGCCTAGGTTACTCGGAACGTAGAAATGACCATAACTTTCACACTGGTAGCATTTATTCGTTTTATACAATGGAAAAACCGTTCTATTTATTTTGTATTTTATGCTTCGGGCATTGACTTCTAAGGCCCTAACTATTCCATCTGGTGGAGCAACGCCCTAGAGTGCAGCCTAGGTTGCCTGGAACGTAGAAATGACAATCACTTTCACACGGGTTGCAATTATTCCTGTTATAGTATGGAAAGACTGTTGTATTTATATTGTATTTTATGCTTCTAGCGTTGACTTCTGAGGCCGTTGCTATTCGATGTGGTGGAAGAACGCCATAGAGTGAAGCCTAGGTAGCCCGGAACGTAGAAATGTCCATATCTTTCACTGTTTGCAATTATTCATTTTATACGATGGAAAAACTGTTGCCTCTTTATCGTATTTTATGCTTCTGGAGTTGACTTCTTAGGACGTAACTATTCGATCTGGTGGAGCAACGCCCTGGAGTGAAACCTAGGTTGCCCGGAACGTAGAAATGACCACTACTATCACACTGGTTACAAATTATTCCTGCTGTACGATGGAAAAACTGTTGTATTTTTATTGCATTTTATGCTTCTGGCGTTCACTTCTTAGGCCCTAACTATTCGATCTGGTGGAACAACGCTGTAGAGTGAAAACTAGGATGCCAGGAACGTCGAAATGACCATTACTTTCACACTGTTTGCAATTATTCCTTTTATACGATGGAACAGCTGTTGTATTTATATCGTATTTTCTGCTTCTGGCGTTGACTTCTAAGGACCTAACTATTCGATCTGGAGGAGCAACGCCCTAGAGTGAAGCCTAGGTTGCCCGGAACGTAGAAATGACCATAACTTTCACACTGGTTGCTATTATTCGTTTTATACGATGCAAAAACTGTTATATTCATATTGTATTTTATGCTTCTGGCGTTGACTTCTAAGGCCCTAACTATTCGATCTTGTGGAAGAACGCCCTAGAGTGAAGCCTAGGTTGCCTGGAACGTAGAGAGGACCATCACTTTCACACGGGTTGCAATTATTCCTGTTATAGGATGGAAAGACTGTTGTATTTTTATTGTATTTTATTCTTCTGGTGTTGACTTCTTAGGCCCTAACTATTCGATCTGGTGGAACAGCGCTGTAGAGTGAAGACAAGGATGCCCGGAACGTAGAAATGACCATTACTTTCACACTGTTTGCAATTATTCCTTTTATACGATGGAACAGCTGTTGTATTTATATCGTATTTTATGCTTCAGGCGTTGACTTCTAAGGACCTAACTATTCGATCTGGTGGAGCAACGCCCTAGAGTGAAGCCTAGGTTGCCCGGAACGTAGAAATGACCATAACTTTCACACTGGTTGCTATTATTCGTTTTCAATGATGCAAAAACTGTTATATTCATATTGTATTTTATGCTTCTGGCGTTGACTTCTAAGGCCCTAACTATTCGATCTTGTGGAACAACGCCCTAGAGTGAAGCCTAGGTTGCCTGGAACGTAGAAATGACCATCACTTTCACACGGGTTGCAATTATTCCTGTTATAGGATGGAAAGACTGTTGTATTTTTATTGTATTTTATACTTCAGGCGTTGACTTCTGAGGTTGTAGCAATTCGATGTGGTGGAAGAACGCCATAGAGTGAAGCCTAGGTAGCTCGGAACGTAGAAATGTCCATATCTTTCACACTGTTTGCAGTTACTCCTGTTGTACGATGGAAAAACTGTTGCATCTTTATTGTATTTTATGCTTCTGGCGTTGACTTCTAAGGCCCAAACTATTCAATCTGGTGGAGCAACGCCCTAGAGTGACGCCTAGGTTGCCCGGAACGTAGAAATGACCATTACTTTTACAATGTTTGCAACTATTCATTTTATACGATGGAATAGCTGTTGTACTTATATTGTATTTTATCCTTCTCGCGCTGACTTCTAAGGCCGTAACTATTCGATCAGGTGGAGCAACGCCCTAGGGTGAAGGGTAGGTTGCGCGGAACGTAGCAATGACCATAACTTTCACACTGGTAGCAATTACTCGTTTTATACGATGTAAAAGCTGTTGTATTTATATCGTATTTTATGCTTCTGGCGTTGACTTCTTAGGCCCTAACTATTCGACCTGGTGGAGCAACGCCCTAGAGTGAAACCTAGGTTGCCCGGAACGTAGAAATGACCATTACATTCACACTGGTTGCAATTATTCCTGTTATACGATGGAAAAACTGTTGTACTTATATTGTATTTTATTCCTCTGGCGGTGACTTCTAAGGCCGTAGCTATTAGATGTGGTGGAGCAACGCCCTAGAGTGACGCCTAGGTTGACCGGAACGTAGAAACGACCATTACTTTCACAATGTCTGCAATTATTCATTTTATACGATGGAAAAACTGTTGGACTTATATTGTATTTTATCCTCTTGGCGTTGATTTCTAAGTCCCTAACTATTCAATCTGGTGGAGCAACGCCCTAGATTGACGCCTAGGTTGCCCGGAACGTAGAAATGACCATTACTTTTACAATGTTTGCAACTATTCATTTTATACGATGGAATAACTGTTGTACTTATATTGTATTTTATCCTTCTGGCGTTGAATTCTAAGTCCATAGCTATTCGATCTGGTAGAGCAACGCCGTAGAGTGAAACCTAGGTTATCCGGAACGTAGAAATGACCAGTACATTCACACTGGTTGCAGTTATTCCTTTTAAACGATGGAAAAACTGTTGCATCTTTATTGTATTTTATGCTTCTCGCGCTGACTTCTAAGGCCGTAACTATTCGATCTGGTGGAGCAACGCCCTAGGGTGAAGGGTAGGTTGCGCGGAACGTAGCAATGACCATAACTTTCACACTGGTAGCAATTATTCGTTTTATACGATGTAAAAGCTGTTGTATTTATATCGTATTTTATGCTTCTGGCGCTGACTTCTTAGGCCCTAACTATTCGACCCGGTGGAGCAACGCCCTAGAGTGAAGCTTAGGTTGCCCGGAACGTAAAAATGACCATAACTTCCACACTGGTTGCAATTATTCGTTTTATACGATGTAAAAGCTGTTGTATTTATATCGTATTTTATGCTTCTGGCGTTGACTTCTTAGGCCCTAACTATTCGACCTGGTGGAGCAACGCCCTAGAGTGAAACCTAGGTTGCCCGGAACGTAGAAATGACCATTACATTCACACTGGTTGCAATTATTCCTGTTATACGATGGAAAAACTGTTTTATTTTTATTGTGTTCTATGCTACTGGCGTTTAATTCTAAGTCGCTAGCTATTTGATCTGGTGGAGCAACGACCTAGAGTGAAGTCTAGGTTGCCCGGAACGTAGAAATGACAATAACTTTCACACTGTGTGCTATTATTCATTTTGTACGATGGAAAACCTGTTGTACTTATATTGTATTTTATTCCTCTGGCGTTGACTTCTAAGGCCGTAGCTATTAGATGTGGTGGAGCAACGCCCTAGAGTGACGCCTAGGTTGACCGGAACGTAGAAATGACCGTTACTTTCACAATGTCTGCAATTATTCATTTTATACGATGGAAAAACTGTTGTACTTATATTGTATTTTATCCTCTTGGCGTTGATTTCTAAGTCCCTAGGTATTCGATCTGGTGGAGCAACGCCCTAGAGTGAAGCCAAGGTTGCCCGGAACGTAGAAATGACCAGCACTTTCTCACTGGTTGCAGTTATTCGTTTCATACAATGGAAAAACTGTTGTATTTGTTTTGCCTTTTATGCTTCGGGCGCTGACTTCTAAGGCCCTAACTATTCGATCTGCTGGAGCAACGCCCTAGAGTGAAGCCTAGGTTGCCCGGGAAGTAGAAATGACCATAACTTTCACACTGGTTGCTACTATTCGTTAAATACGAAGGAAAAGCTGTTATATTTATATTGCATTTTATGCTTCTGGCATTGAATTCTAACTCCCTAGCTATTCCATCTGGTGGAGCAGCACCCTAGTGTGAAGCCTAGGTTGCCCGGAACGTAGAAATAACCATTACTTCCACACTGATTGCAAATATACGTTACATATGATGGAAAAGCTGTTGTACTTATATTGTAATTTAAGCTTCTGGCGTTGGCTTCTTAGGCACTAACCATTCGATCTGGTGGAACAACGCCCTAGAGTGAAGCCTAGGTTGCCCGGAACGTAGAAATGGCCATCACTTCCACACTGGTTGCAATTATTCATGTTACACGGTGGAAAAACTCTTGTATATTTATTGTGTTTTATGCTTCTGGCGTTGACTTCTTAGGCCCTAACTATTCCATCTGGTGGAACAACGCCCTGGAGTGAAGCCTAGGTTGCCCGGAACGTAGAAATGACCATAACTTTCACACTGGTTGCTATTATTCGTTTTATACGATGCAAAAACTGTTATATTCATATTGTATTTTATGCTTCTGGCGTTGACTTCTAAGGCCCTAACTATTCGATCTTGTGGAAGAACGCCCTAGAGTGAAGCCTAGGTTGCCTGGAACGTAGAGAGGACCATCACTTTCACACGGGTTGCAATTATTCCTGTTATAGGATGGAAAGACTGTTGTATCTTTATTGTATTTTATTCTTCTGGTGTTGACTTCTTAGGCCCTAACTATTCGATCTGGTGGAACAGCGCTGTAGAGTGAAGACAAGGATGCCCGGAACGTAGAAATGACCATTACTTTCACACTGTTTGCAATTATTCCTTTTATACGATGGAACAGCTGTTGTATTTATATCGTATTTTATGCTTCAGGCGTTGACTTCTAAGGACCTAACTATTCGATCTGGTGGAGCAACGCCCTAGAGTGAAGCCTAGGTTGCCCGGAACGTAGAAATGACCATAACTTTCACACTGGTTGCTATTATTCGTTTTCAATGATGCAAAAACTGTTATATTCATATTGTATTTTATGCTTCTGGCGTTGACTTCT
Source organism: Calliopsis andreniformis (assembly GCF_051401765.1). NCBI lineage: Eukaryota > Metazoa > Arthropoda > Insecta > Hymenoptera > Andrenidae > Calliopsis > Calliopsis andreniformis. The sequence goes on along the minus strand of NW_027480460.1, from coordinate 1,049,436 downwards.
AAGGCCCTAACTATTCGATCTTGTGGAACAACGCCCTAGAGTGAAGCCTAGGTTGCCTGGAACGTAGAAATGACCATCACTTTCACACGGGTTGCAATTATTCCTGTTATAGGATGGAAAGACTGTTGTATTTTTATTGTATTTTATACTTCAGGCGTTGACTTCTGAGGTTGTAGTAATTCGATGTGGTGGAAGAACGCCATAGAGTGAAGCCTAGGTAGCTCGGAACGTAGAAATGTCCATATCTTTCACACTGTTTGCAGTTACTCCTGTTGTACGATGGAAAAACTGTTGCATCTTTATTGTATTTTATGCTTCTGGCGTTGACTTCTAAGGCCCAAACTATTCAATCTGGTGGAGCAACGCCCTAGAGTGACGCCTAGGTTGCCCGGAACGTAGAAATGACCATTACTTTTACAATGTTTGCAACTATTCATTTTATACGATGGAATAGCTGTTGTACTTATATTGTATTTTATCCTTCTCGCGCTGTCTTCTAAGGCCGTAACTATTCGATCAGGTGGAGCAACGCCCTAGGGTGAAGGGTAGGTTGCGCGGAACGTAGCAATGCCCATAACTTTCACACTGGTAGCAATTATTCGTTTTATACGATGTAAAAGCTGTTGTATTTATATCGTATTTTATGCTTCTGGCGTTGACTTCTTAGGCCCTAACTATTCGACCTGGTGGAGCAACGCCCTAGAGTGAAACCTAGGTTGCCCGGAACGTAGAAATGACCATTACATTCACACTGGTTGCAATTATTCCTGTTATACGATGGAAAAACTGTTGTACTTATATTGTATTTTATTCCTCTGGCGTTGACTTCTAAGGCCGTAGCTATTAGATGTGGTGGAGCAACGCCCTGGAGTGAAGCCTAGGTTGCCCGGTACGTAGATATGACCATAACCTTCACACAGGTTGCAATTATCCGTTTTGTACGATGGAAAGACTGATGTATTTATTTTGTAGTTTATGCTTCTGGCGTTGACTACTAAGGCCATAGCTCCTCGATCTGGTGGAGCAACGCCTCAGAGTTAAGCCTAGGATGCCCGAAACGTCGAAATGATCATTACTTTCGCACTGGTTGCAATAAGTCATGCTTTACGATGGAAAAACTGTTGCATTCTTATTGTATTTTATGCTTCTGGGGTTGACTTCTAAGGCCGTAGCTATTAGCTGTGGGGGAGCAACGCCCTAGAGTGACGCCTAGGTTGCTCGGACCGTAGAAATGACCATTACTTTCACACTGGTTGCAATTATTCCTGTTACACGGTGGAAAAACTCTTGTATATTTATTGTGTTTTATGCTTCTGGCGTTGACTTCTTAGGCCCAAGCTATTCCATCTGGTGGAACAACGCCCTAGAGTGAGGCCTAGGTTGCCCGGAACGTAGAAATGGCCATCACTTCCACACTGGTTGCAATTATTCATGTTACACGGTGGAAAAACTCTTGTATATTTATTGTGTTTTATGCTTCTGGCGTTGACTTCTTAGGCCCTAACTATTCCATCTGGTGGAACAACGCCCTGGAGTGAAGCCTAGGTTGCCCGGAACGTAGAAATGACCATAACTTTCACACTGGTAGCAGTTATTCGTTTTATACAATGAAAAACTGTTGTATTTATTTTGCATTTTATGCTTCGGGCGCTGACTTGTAAGGCCCTAACTATTCGATCTGGTGGAGCAACGCCCTAGAGTGAAGCCTATGTTGCCCGGGAAGTAGAAATGACCATAACTTTTACACTGGTTACAATTATTCCTGTTACACGATGGAAAAACTGTTGCACCTTTATTGCGTTTTATGCTTCTGGCGTTGACTTCATAGGCCCTAACTATTCGATCTGGTGGAGCAACGTCCTAGAGTGAAGCCTAGGTTGCCCGGAACGTAGAAGTGACCATTACTTCCACACTGCTTGCAAATATATATTATATACGATGGAAAAGCTGTTGTAGTTATATTGTAATTGATGCTACTGGCGTTGTCTTCTTAGGCCCTAACTATTTGATCTGGTGGAGCACCGCCCTAGAGTGAAGCCTAGGTTGCCCGGAACGTAGAACATACCATTACCTTCACACTGGTTGCAATTATTCCTGTTATACGATGGAAAAACTGTTGCACCTTTATTGTATTTTATGCTTCTGGCGTTGACTTCATAGGCCCTAACTATTCGATCTGGTGGAGCAACGTCCTAGAGTGAAGCCTAGGTTGACTGGAACGTAGAAATGACCATAACTTTCACACTGGTTACCATTATTCGTTTTATACGATGGAAAAGCTGTTGTATTTATATCGTATTTTATGCCTCTGGCGTTGACTTTTAAGGCCGTAGCTATTAGATGTGGTGGAGCAACGCCCTTGAGTGTCGCATAGGTTGCCCGGAACGTAGAAATTACCATTACTTTCACAATTTTTGCAAATATACATTTTATACGATGGAAAAACTGTTGTACTTATATAGTATTTTAGCCTTCTGGCGTTGAATTATAAGTCCCTAGCTATTCTATCTGGTGGAGCAACGCCCTAGAGGGAAACCTAGGTTACCCGGAACGTAGAAATGACCATCACTTTCACACTGGTTGCAATTATTCCTGTTACACGGTGGAAAAGCTCTTGCATATTTATTGTGTTTTATGCTTCTGGCGCTGACTTCTTAGGCCCAAACTATTCCATCTGGTGGAACAACGCCCTAGGCTGAAGCCCAGGTTGCCCGGAACGTAGAAATGACCATAACTTTCACACTGGTAGCAATTATTCGTTTTATACGATGGAAAAGCTGTAGTATTTATATCGTATTTTATGCTTCTGGCGTTGACTTCTTAGGCCCTAACTATTCCATCTGGTGGAACAACGCCCAGGAGTGAAGCCTAGGTTGCCCGGAACGTAGAAATGACCATAACTTTCACACTGGTAGCAATTATTCGTTTTATACATGGAAAAACTGTTCTATTTATTTTGTATTTCATGCTTCTGGCGTTGACTTCTAAGGCCCTAACTATTCGATCTGGTGGAGTAACGCCCTAGAGTGACGCCTAGGTTACCCGGAACGTAGAAATGACCATTATTTTCACACTGTTTGCAATTATTCGTTTTATACGACGGGAAAACAGTTGCACCTTTATTGTATTTTATGCATCTGGCGTTGACGTCTAAGGCCCTAACTATTCGATCTGGTGTAGCAAGGCCCTAGAGTGAAGCCTAGGTTGCCCGGAACATAGAAATGACCAGTACTTTCACACTGGTTGCAGTTATTCGTTTTATACAATGAAAAACTGTTCTATTTATTTTGCATTTTATGCTTCGGGCGCTGACGTCTAAGGCCCTAACTATTCGATCTGGTGGAGCAACGCCCTAGAGTGAAGCCTACGTTGCCCGGGAAGTAGAAATGACCATAACTTTCACACTGGTTGCAATTATTCCTGTTACACGATGGAAAAACTGTTGCACCTTTATTGTGTTTTATGCTTCTGACGTTGACTTCATAGGCCCTAACTATTCGATCTGGTGGAGCAACGTCCTAGAGTGAAGCCTAGGTTGACCGGAACGTAGAAATGACCATAACTTTCACACTGGTTACCATTATTCGTTTTATACGATGGAAAAGCTGTTGTATTTATATCGTGTTTTATGCTTCTGGCGTTGACTTCTTAGGCCTTAACTGTTCCATCTGGTGGAACAACGCCCTAGAGTGAAGCCTAGGTTGCCCGGAACGTAGAAGTGACCATTACTTCCACACTGCTTGCAAATATACATTATAAACGATGGAAAAGCTGTTGTACTTATATTGTAATTGATGCTACTGGCGTTGACTTCTTAGGCCCTAACTATTTGATCTGGTGGAGGACCGCCCTAGAGTGAAGCCTAGGTTGCCCGGAACGTAGAACATACCATTACCTTCACACTGGTTGCAATTATTCCTGTTATACGATGGAAAAACTGTTGCACCTTTAGTGTATTTTATGCTTCTGGCGTTGACTTGATGGGCCCTAACTATTCGATCTGGTGGAGCAACGTCCTAGAGTGAAGCCTAGGTTGACTGGAACGTAGAAATGACCATAACTTTCACACTGGTTACCATTACTCGTTTTATACGATGGAAAAGCTGTTGTATTTATATCGTATTTTATGCTTCTGGCGTTGACTTTTAAAGCCGTAGCTATTAGATGTGGTGGAGCAACGCCCTTGAGTGTCGTATAGGTTGCCCGGAACGTAGAAATGACCATTATTTTCACAATTTTTTCAAATATACATTTTATACGATGGAAAAGCTGTAGTACTTATATAGTGTTTTAGCCTTCTGGCGTTGAATTATAAGTCCCTAGCTATTCTATCTGGTGGAGCAACGCCCTAGAGTGAAACCTAGGTTACCCGGAACGTAGAAATGACCAGTACTTTCACACTGGTTGCAGTTATTCCTGTTATACGATGGAAAAACTGTTGCTCCTTCATTGTATTTTATGCATCTGGCGTTGACATCTAAGGCCCTAACTATTCGATCTGGTGGAGCAAGGCCCTAGAGTGAAGCCTAGGTGGCCCGGAACATAGAAATGACCAGTACTTTCACACTGGTTGCAGTTATTTGTTTTATACAATGAAAAACTGTTCTATTTATTTTGCATTTTATGCTTCGGGCGCTGACTTCTAAGGCCCTATCTATTCGATCTGGTGGAGCAACGCCCTAGAGTGAAGCCTAGGTTGCCCGGGAAGTAGAAATGACCATAACTTTCACACTGGTTGCAATTATTCCTGTTACACGATGGAAATACTGTTGCACCTTTATTGCGTTTTATGCTTCTGGCGTTGACTTCATAGGCCCTAACTATTCGATCTGGTGGAGCAACGTCTTAGAGTGAAGCCTAGGTTGACCGGACCGTAGAAATGACCATAACTTTCACACTGTTTGCTATTACGCATTTTGTACGACGGAAAAGCTGTTGTACTTATATTGTATTTTATTCCTCTGGCGTTGACTTCTAAGGCCGTAGCTATTAGATGTGGTGGAGCAACGCCCTAGAGTGACGCCTAGGTTGACCGGAACGTAGAAATGACCATTACTTTCACAATGTCTGCAATTATTCATTTTAAACGATGGAAAAACTGTTGTACTTATATTGTATTTTATCCTCTTGGCGTTGATTTCTAAGTCCCTAGCTATTCGATCTGGTGGAGCAACGCCCTAGAGTGAAGCCATGGTTGCCCGGAACGTAGAAATGACCATTACATTCACACTGGTTGCAATTATTCCTGTTATACGGTGGAAAAACTGTTGTATTTTTATTGTATTCTATGCTTCTGGCGTTTAATTCTAAGTCGCTATCTATTTGATCTGGTGGAGCAACGACCTAGAGTGAAGTCTAGGTTGCCCGGAACGTAGAAATGACAATAACTTTCACACTGTTTGCTATTATTCATTTCGTACGATGGAAAAGCTGTTGTACTTATATTGTATTTTATTCCTCTGGCGTTGACTTCTAAGGCCGTAGCTATTAGATGTGGTGGAGCAACGCCCTAGAGTGACGCCTAGGTTGACCGGAACGTAGAAATGACCATTACTTTCACAATGTCTGCAATTATTCATTTTATACGATGGAAAAACTGTTGGACTTATATTGTATTTTATCCCCTTGGCGTTGATTTCTAAGTCCCTAACTATTCAATCTGGTGGAGCAACGCCCTAGAGTGACGCCTAGGTTGCCCGGAACGTAGAAATGACCATTACTTTTACAATGTTTGCAACTATTCATTTTATACGATGGAATAACTGTTGTACTTATATTGTATTTTATCCTTCTGGCGTTGAATTCTAAGTCCATAGCTATTCGATCTGGTAGAGCAACGCCCTAGAGTGAAACCTAGGTTATCCGGAACGTAGAAATGACCAGTACATTCACACTGGTTGCAATTATTCCTGTTACACGGTGGAAAAACTCTTGTATATTTATTGTGTTTTATGCTTCTGGCGTTGACTTCTTAGGCCCAAGCCATTCCATCTGGTGGAACAACGCCCTAGAGTGAAGCCTAGGTTGCCCGGAACGTAGAAATGACCATCACTTTCACACTGGTTGCAATTATTCATGTTACACGGTGGAAAAACCCTTGTATATTTATTGTGTTTTATGCTTCTGGCGTTGACTTCTTAGGCCCTAACTATTCCATCTGGTGGAACAACGCCCTGGAGTGAAGCCTAGGTTGCCCGGAACGTAGAAATGACCATAACTTTCACACTGGTAGCAATTATTCGTTTTATACATGGAAAAACTGTTCTATTTATTTTGTATTTCATGCTTCTGGCGTTGACTTCTAAGGCCCTAACTATTCCATCTGGTGGAGTAACGCCCTAGAGTGACGCCTAGGTTACCTGGAACGTAGAAATGACCATTACTTTCACACTGTTTGCAATTATTCGTTTTATACGACGGGAAAACTGTTGCACCTTTATTGTATTTTCTGCATCTGGCGTTGACATCTAAGGCCCTAACTATTCCATCTGGTGGACCAAGGCCCTAGAGTGAAGCCTAGGTTGCCCGGAACATAGAAATGACCAGTACTTTCACACTGGTTGCAGTTATTCGTTTTATACAATGAAAAACTGTTCTATTTATTTTGCATTTTATGCTTCGGGCGCTGACTTCTAAGGCCCTAACTATTCGATCTGGTGGAGCAACGCCCTAGGGTGAAGCCTATGTTGCCCGGGAAGTAGAAATGACCATAACTTTTACACTGGTTACAATTATTCCTGTTACACGATGGAAAAACTGTTGCACCTTTATTGCGTTTTATGCTTCTGGCGTTGACTTCATAGGCCCTAACTATTCGATCTGGTGGAGCAACGTCCTAGAGTGAAGCCTAGGTTGCCCGGAACGTAGAACATACCATTACCTTCACACTGGTTGCAATTATTCCTGTTATACGATGGAAAAACTGTTGCACCTTTATTGTATTTTATGCTTCTGGCGTTGACTTCATAGGCCCTAACTATTCGATCTGGTGGAGCAACGTCCTAGAGTGAAGCCCAGGTTGACCGGAACGAAGAAATGACCATAACTTTCACACTGGTTACCATTATTCGTTTTATACGATGGAAAAGCTGTTGTATTTATATCGTGTTTTATGCTTCTGGCGTTGACTTCTTAGGCCCTAACTGTTCCATCTGGTGGAACGACGCCCTAGAGTGAAGCCTAGGTTGCCCGGAACGTAGAAGTGACCATTACTTCCACACTGCTTGCAAATATACATTATAAACGATGGAAAAGCTGTTGTACTTATATTGTAATTGATGCTACTGGCGTTGACTTCATAGGCCCTAACTATTTGATCTGGTGGAGGACCGCCCTAGAGTGAAGCCTAGGTTGCCCGGAACGTAGAACATACCATTACCTTCACACTGGTTGCAATTATTCCTGTTATACGATGGAAAAACTGTTGCACCTTTATTGTATTTTATGCTTCTGGCGTTGACTTCATGGGCCCTAACTATTCGATCTGGTGGAGCAACGTCCTAGAGTGAAGCCTAGGTTGACTGGAACGTAGAAATGACCATAACTTTCACACTGGTTACCATTATTCGTTTTATACGATGGAAAAGCTGTTGTATTTATATCGTATTTTATGCTTCTGGCGTTGACTTTTAAGGCCGTAGCTATTAGATGTGGTGGAGCAACGCCCTTCAGTGTCGTATAGGTTGCCCGGAACGTAGAAATGACCATTACTTTCACAATTTTTGCAAATATACATTTTATACGATGGAAAAACTGTTGTACTTATATAGTGTTTTAGCCTTCTGGCGTTGAATTATAAGTCCCTAGCTATTCTATCTGGTGGAGCAACGCCCTAGAGTGAAACCTAGGTTACCCGGAACGTAGAAATGACCAGTACTTTCACACTGGTTGCAGTTATTCCTGTTATACGATGGAAAAACTGTTGCTCCTTTATTGTATTTTATGCATCTGGCGTTGACATCTAAGGCCCTAACTATTCGATCTGGTGGAGCAAGGCCCTAGAGTGAAGCCTAGGTTGCCCGGAACATAGAAATGACCAGTACTTTCACACTGGTTGCAGTTATTCGTTTTATACAATGAAAAACTGTTCTATTTATTTTGCATTTTATGCTTCGGGCGCTGACTTCTAAGGCCCTAACTATTCGATCTGGTGGAGCAACGTCCTAGAGTGAAGCCTAGGTTGCCCGGAACGTAGAACATACCATTACCTTCACACTGGTTGCAATTATTCCTGTTATACGATGGAAAAACTGTTGCACCTTTATTGTATTTTATGCTTCTGGCGTTGACTTCATAGGCCCTAACTATTCGATCTGGTGGAGCAACGTCCTAGAGTGAAGCCTAGGTTGACCGGAACGAAGAAATGACCATAACTTTCACACTGGTTACCATTATTCGTTTTATACGATGGAAAAGCTGTTGTATTTATATCGTGTTTTATGCTTCTGGCGTTGACTTCTTAGGCCCTAACTGTTCCATCTGGTGGAACGACGCCCTAGAGTGAAGCCTAGGTTGCCCGGAACGTAGAAGTGACCATTACTTCCACACTGCTTGCAAATATACATTATAAACGATGGAAAAGCTGTTGTACTTATATTGTAATTGATGCTACTGGCGTTGACTTCATAGGCCCTAACTATTTGATCTGGTGGAGGACCGCCCTAGAGTGAAGCCTAGGTTGCCCGGAACGTAGAACATACCATTACCTTCACACTGGTTGCAATTATTCCTGTTATACGATGGAAAAACTGTTGCACCTTTATTGTATTTTATGCTTCTGGCGTTGACTTCATGGGCCCTAACTATTCGATCTGGTTGAGCAACGTCCTAGAGTGAAGCCTAGGTTGACTGGAACGTAGAAATGACCATAACTTTCACACTGGTTACCATTATTCGTTTTATACGATGGAAAAGCTGTTGTATTTATATCGTATTTTATGCTTCTGGCGTTGACTTTTAAGGCCGTAGCTATTAGATGTGGTGGAGCAACGCCCTTCAGTGTCGTATAGGTTGCCCGGAACGTAGAAATGACCATTACTTTCACAATTTTTGCAAATATACATTTTATACGATGGAAAAACTGTTGTACTTATATAGTGTTTTAGCCTTCTGGCGTTGAATTATAAGTCCCTAGCTATTCTATCTGGTGGAGCAACGCCCTAGAGTGAAACCTAGGTTACCCGGAACGTAGAAATGACCAGTACTTTCACACTGGTTGCAGTTATTCCTGTTATACGATGGAAAAACTGTTGCTCCTTTATTGTATTTTATGCATCTGGCGTTGACATCTAAGGCCCTAACTATTCGATCTGGTGGAGCAAGGCCCTAGAGTGAAGCCTAGGTTGCCCGGAACATAGAAATGACCAGTACTTTCACACTGGTTGCAGTTATTCGTTTTATACAATGAAAAACTGTTCTATTTATTTTGCATTTTATGCTTCGGGCGCTGACTTCTAAGGCCCTAACTATTCGATCTGGTGGAGCAACATCCTAGAGTGAAGCCTAGGTTGACCGGAACGTAGAAATGACCATAACTTTCACACTGGTTACCATTATTCGTTTTATACGATGGAAAAGCTGTTGTATTTATATCGTATTTTATGCTTCTGGCGTTGACTTCTTAGGCCCTAACTGTTCCATCTGGTGGAACAACGCCCTAGAGTGAAGCCTAGGTTGCCCGGAACGTAGAACATACCATTACCTTCACACTGGTTGCAATCATTCCTGTTATACGATGGAAAAACTGTTGCACCTTTATTGTATTTTATGCTTCTGGCGTTGACTTCATAGGCCCTAACTATTCGATCTGGTGGAGCAACGTCCTAGAGTGAAGCCTAGGTTGACCGGAACGTAGAAATGACCATAACTTTCACACTGGTTACCATTATTCGTTTTATACGATGGAAAAGCTGTTGTATTTATATCGTGCTTTATGCTTCTGGCGTTGACTTCTTAGGCCCTAACTGTTCCATCTGGTGGAACGACGCCCTAGAGTGAAGCCTAGGTTGCCCGGAACGTAGAAGTGACCATTACTTCCACACTGCTTGCAAATATACATTATAAGCGATGGAAAAGCTGTTGTACTTATATTGTAATTGATGCTACTGTCGTTGACTTCTTAGGCCCTAACTATTTGATCTGGTGGAGGACCGCCCTAGAGTGAAGCCTAGGTTGCCCGGAACGTAGAACATACCATTACCTTCACACTGGTTGCAACTATTCCTGTTATACGATGGAAAAACTGTTGCACCTTTATTGTATTTTATGCTTCTGGCGTTGACTTCATGGGCCCTAACTATTCGATCTGGTGGAGCAACGTCCTAGAGTGAAGCCTAGGTTGACTGGAACGTAGAAATGACCATAACTTTCACACTGGTTACCATTATTCGTTTTATACGATGGAAAGGCTGTTGTATTTATATCGTATTTTATGCTTCTGGCGTTGACTTCTTAGGCCCTAACTGTTCCATCTGGTGGAACAACGCCCTAGAGTGAAGCCTAGGTTGCCCGGAACGTAGAAGTGACCATTACTTCCACACTGCTTGCAAATATACATTATATACGATGGAAAAGCTGTTGTACTTATATTGTAATTGATGCTACTGGCGTTGACTTCTTAGGCCCTAACTATTTGATCTGGTGGAGCACCGCCCTAGAGTGAAGCCTAGGTTGACTGGAACGTAGAAATGACCATAACTTTCACACTGGTTACCATTATTCGTTTTATGCGATGGAAAAGCTGTTGTATTTATATCGTATTTTATGCTTCTGGCGTTGGCTTTTAAGGCCGTAGCTATTAGATATGGTGGAGCAACGCCCTTGAGTGTCGCATAGGTTGCCCGGAACGTAGAAATGACCATTACTTTCACAATTTTTGCAAATATACATTTTATACGATGGAAAAACTGTTGCACTTATATAGTATTTTAGCCTTCTGGCGTTGAATTATAAGTCCCTAGCTATTCTATCTGGTGGAGCAACGCCCTAGAGTGAAACCCAGGTTACCCGGAACGTAGAAATGACCAGTACTTTCACACTGGTTGCAGTTATTCCTGTTATACGATGGAAAAACTGTTGCTCCTTTATTGTATTTTATGCATCTGGCGTTGACATCTAAGGCCCTAACTATTCGATCTGGTGGAGCAAGGCCCTAGAGTGAAGCCTAGGTTGCCCGGAACATAGAAATGACCAGTACTTTCAGACTGGTTGCAGTTATTCGTTTTATACAATGAAAAACTGTTCTATTTATTTTGCATTTTATGCTTCGGGCGCTGACTTCTAAGGCCCTAAGTATTCGATCTGGTGGAGCAACGCCCTAGAGTGAAGCCTAGGTTGCCCGGGAAGTAGAAATGACCATAACTTTCACACTGGTTGCAATAATACCTGTCACACGATGGAAAAACTGTTGCACCTTTATTGCGTTTTATGCTTCTGGCGTTGACTTCATAGGCCCTAACTATTCGATCTGGTGGAGCAACGTCCTAGAGTGAAGCCTAGGTTGACCGGAACGTAGAAATGACCATAACTTTCACACTGGTTACCATTATTCGTTTTATGCGATGGAAAAGCTGTTGTATTTATATCGTATTTTATGCTTCTGGCGTTGGCTTTTAAGGCCGTAGCTATTAGATATGGTGGAGCAACGCCCTTGAGTGTCGCATAGGTTGCCCGGAACGTAGAAATGACCATTACTTTCACAATTTTTGCAAATATACATTTTATACGATGGAAAAACTGTTGCACTTATATAGTATTTTAGCCTTCTGGCGTTGAATTATAAGTCCCTAGCTATTCTATCTGGTGGAGCAACGCCCTAGAGTGAAACCCAGGTTACCCGGAACGTAGAAATGACCAGTACTTTCACACTGGTTGCAGTTATTCCTGTTATACGATGGAAAAACTGTTGCTCCTTTATTGTATTTTATGCATCTGGCGTTGACATCTAAGGCCCTAACTATTCGATCTGGTGGAGCAAGGCCCTAGAGTGAAGCCTAGGTTGCCCGGAACATAGAAATGACCAGTACTTTCAGACTGGTTGCAGTTATTCGTTTTATACAATGAAAAACTGTTCTATTTATTTTGCATTTTATGCTTCGGGCGCTGACTTCTAAGGCCCTAAGTATTCGATCTGGTGGAGCAACGCCCTAGAGTGAAGCCTAGGTTGCCCGGGAAGTAGAAATGACCATAACTTTCACACTGGTTGCAATAATACCTGTCACACGATGGAAAAACTGTTGCACCTTTATTGCGTTTTATGCTTCTGGCGTTGACTTCATAGGCCCTAACTATTCGATCTGGTGGAGCAACGTCCTAGAGTGAAGCCTAGGTTGACCGGAACGTAGAAATGACCATAACTTTCACACTGATTCCCATTATTCGTTTTATACGATGGAAAAGCTGTTGTATTTATATCGTATTTTATGCTTCTGGCGTTGACTACTAAGGCCATAACTCCTCGATCTGGTGGAGCAACGCCTCAGAGTTAAGCCTAGGATGCCCGATACTTCGAAATGATCATTACTTTCGCACTGGTTGCAATTAGTCATGCTATACGATGGAAAAACTGTTGCATTCTTCTTGTATTTTATACTTCTGGCGCTGACTTCTAAGGGCGTAGCTATTAGCTGTGTGGAAGCAACGCCCTAGAGTGACGCCTAGGTTGTTCGGAACGTAGAAGTGACCATTACTTCCACACTGTTTGCAAATCTACATTATATACGATGGAAAACCTGTTGTACTTATATTGTAATTGATGCTACTGGCGTTGACTTCTTATGCCCTAACTATTTGATCTGGTGGAGCACCGCCCTAGAGTGAAGCCTAGGTTGCCCGGAACGTAGAACATACCATTACCTTCACACTGGTTGCAATTATTCCTGTTATACGATGGAAAAGCTGTTGCACCTTTATTGTATTTTATGCTTCTGGCGTTGACTTCATAGGCCCTAACTATTCGATCTGGTGGAGCAACGTCCTAGAGTGAAGCCTAGGTTGACTGGAACGTAGAAATGACCATAACTTTCATACTGGTTACCATTACTCGTTTTATACGATGGGAAAGCTGTTGTATTTATATCGTATTTTATGATTCTGATGTTGACTTTTAAGGCCGTAGCTATTAGATGTGGTGGAGCAACGACCTTGAGTGTCGCATAGGTTGCCCGGAACGTAGAAATGACCATTACTTTCACAATTTTTGCAAGTATACATTTTATACAATGGAAAAACTGTTGTAATTATATAGTATTTTAGCCTTCTGGCGTTGAATTATAAGTCCCTAGCTATTCTATCTGGTGGAGCAACGCCCTAGAGTGAAACCTAGGTTACCCGGATCGTAGAAATGACCAGTACTTTCACACTGGTTGCAGTTATTCCTGTTATACGATGGAAAAACTGTTGTATTTGTATCGTATTTTATGCTTCTGGCGTTGACTTCTTAGGCCCAAACTGTTCCATCTGGTGGAACAACGCCCTAGGGTCAAGACCAGGTTGCCCGGAACGTAGAAATGACCATAACGTTCACACTGGTAGCAATTATTCGTTTTACACATGGAAAAACTGTTCTATTTTTTTGTATTTTTTGCTTCGGGCGTTGACTTCCAAGGCCCTAGCTATTCGATCTGGTGGAGTAACGCCCTAGAGTGAAACCTAGGTTACCCGGAACGTAGAAATGACCAGTACTTTCACACTGGTTGCAGTTATTCGTTTTATACAATGGAACAACTGTTCTATTTATTTTGCATTTTATGCTTCGGGCGTTGACTTCTTAGGCCCTAACTTTTCGATCTGGTGGAACAACGCTCTAGGGTGAAGCCTAGGTTGCCCGGGACGTAGAAATGACCATAACTTTCACACTGGTAGCAATTATTCGTTTTATACGATGGAAAAGCTGTAGTATTTATATCGTATTTTATGCTTCTGGCGTTGACTTCTTAGGCCCTAACTATTCCGTCTGGTGGAACAACGCCCTGGAGTGAAGCCTCGGTTGCCCGGAACGTAGAAATGACCATAACTTTCACAACTGGTAGCAATTATTCGTTTTATACATGGAAAAACTGTTCTATTTATTTTGTATTTCATGCTTCTGGCGTTGACTTCTAAGGCCCTAACTATTCGATCTGGTGGAGTAACGCCCTAGAGTAACGCCTAGGTTACCCGGAACGTAGAAATGACCATTACTTTCACACTGTTCGCAATTATTCGTTTTATACGATGGAAAAACTGTTCTATTTACTTTGTATTGTATGCTTCGCGCGTTGACTTGTAAGGCCCTAACTATTCCATCTGGTGGAACAACGCCCTAGGGTGAAGCCTAGGTTGCCCGGAACGTAGAAATGACCATAACTTTCACACTGGTTGCAGTTATTCCTTTTATACAATGGAACAACTGTTCTTGTTATTTTGCATTTTATGCTTCGGGCGTTGACTTCTAATGCCCTAACTATTCGATCTGGTGGAGCAACGCCCTAGAGTGAAGCCTAGGTTGCCCGGGAAGTAGAAATGACCATAACTTTCACACTGGTAGCAATTATTCGTTTTATACATGGAAAAACTGTTCTATTTATTTTGTATTTCATGCTTCTGGCGTTGACTTCTAAGGCCCTAACTACTCGATCTGGTGGAGTAATGCCACTCAGTTAAGTCTAGGATGCCCGAAACGCCGAAATGATCATTACTTTCACACTGGTTGCAATTATTCATGCTATACGATGGAAAAACTGTTGCATTCTTGTTGTATTTTCTGTTTCTGGCTTCGATTTGTAAGGTCCTAGCTATTCGATCTGGTGGGGCAACGTCCAAGAGTGAAGCCTATGTTGCCCGTAACGCAGAAATGACCATAACTTTCACTATGGCTGCAATTACTCGTTTTATACAATGGAAAAACTCTTGTATATTTATTGTATTTTATGCTTCGGGCGTTGACATCTAAGGCCCTAACTATTCGATCTGGTGGAGCAAGGCCCTAGAGTGAAGCCTGGGTTGCCCGGAACATAGAACTGACCAGTACTTTCACACTGATTGCAGTTATTCGTTTTATACAATGAAAAACTGTTCTATTTATTTTGCATTGTATGCTTCGGGCGTTGACTTCTAAGGCCCTAACTATTCGATCTGGTCGAGTAACGCCCTAGAGTGAAGCCTAGGTTGCCCGGGAAATAGAAATGACCATAACTTTCACACTGGTTGCAATTATTCGTTTTATACGATGGAAAAACTGTTGCACCTTCATTGCGTTTTATGCTTCTGGCGTTGACTTCATAGGCCCTAACTATTCGATCTGGTGGAGCAACGTCCTAGAGTGAAGCCTAGGTTGACCGGAACGTAGAAATGACCATAACTTTCACACTGGTTACCATTATTCGTTTTATACGATGGAAAAGCTGTTGTATTTATATCGTATTTTATGCTTCTGGCGTTGACTTCTTAGGCCCTAACTGTTCCATCTGGTGGAACAACGCCCTAGAGTGAAGCCTAGGTTGCCCGGAACGTAGAAGTGACCATTCCTTCCACACTGCTTGCAAATATACATTATATACGATGGAAAAGCTGTTGTACTTATATTGTAATTGATGCTACTGGCGTTGACTTCTTAGGCCCTAACTATTTGATCTGGTGGAGCACCGCCCTAGAGTGAGGCCTAGGTTGCCCGGAACGTAGAACATACCATTACCTTCACACTGGTTGCAATTATTCCTGTTATACGATGGAAAAACTGTTGCACCTTTATTGTATTTTATGCTTCTGGCGTTGACTTCATAGGCCCTAACTATTCGATCTGGTGGAGCAACGTCCTAGAGTGAAGCCTAGGTTGACTGGAACGTAGAAATGACCATAACTTTCACACTGGTTACCATTATTCGTTTTATGCGATGGAAAAGCTGTTGTATTTATATCGTATTTTATGCTTCTGGCGTTGGCTTTTAAGGCCGTAGCTATTAGATATGGTGGAGCAACGCCCTTGAGTGTCGCATAGGTTGCCCGGAACGTAGAAATGACCATTACTTTCACAATTTTTGCAAATATACATTTTATACGATGGAAAAACTGTTGCACTTATATAGTATTTTAGCCTTCTGGCGTTGAATTATAAGTCCCTAGCTATTCTATCTGGTGGAGCAACGCCCTAGAGTGAAACCCAGGTTACCCGGAACGTAGAAATGACCAGTACTTTCACACTGGTTGCAGTTATTCCTGTTATACGATGGAAAAACTGTTGCTCCTTTATTGTATTTTATGCATCTGGCGTTGACATCTAAGGCCCTAACTATTCGATCTGGTGGAGCAAGGCCCTAGAGTGAAGCCTAGGTTGCCCGGAACATAGAAATGACCAGTACTTTCACACTGGTTGCAGTTATTCGTTTTATACAATGAAAAACTGTTCTATTTATTTTGCATTTTATGCTTCGGGCGCTGACTTCTAAGGCCCTAAGTATTCGATCTGGTGGAGCAACGCCCTAGAGTGAAGCCTAGGTTGCCCGGGAAGTAGAAATGACCATAACTTTCACACTGGTTGCAATAATACCTGTCACACGATGGAAAAACTGTTGCACCTTTATTGCGTTTTATGCTTCTGGCGTTGACTTCATAGGCCCTAACTATTCGATCTGGTGGAGCAACGTCCTAGAGTGAAGCCTAGGTTGACCGGAACGTAGAAATGACCATAACTTTCACACTGGTTCCCATTATTCGTTTTATGCGATGGAAAAGCTGTTGTATTTATATCGTATTTTATGCTTCTGGCGTTGACTACTAAGGCCATAACTCCTCGATCTGGTGGAGCAACGCCTCAGAGTTAAGCCTAGGATGCCCGATACTTCGAAATGATCATTACTTTCGCACTGGTTGCAATTAGTCATGCTATACGATGGAAAAACTGTTGCATTCTTCTTGTATTTTATACTTCTGGCGCTGACTTCTAAGGGCGTAGCTATTAGCTGTGTGGAAGCAACGCCCTAGAGTGACGCCTAGGTTGCTCGGAACGTAGAAGTGACCATTACTTCCACACTGTTTGCAAATCTACATTATATACGATGGAAAACCTGTTGTACTTATATTGTAATTGATGCTACTGGCGTTGACTTCTTATGCCCTAACTATTTGATCTGGTGGAGCACCGCCCTAGAGTGAAGCCTAGGTTGCCCGGAACGTAGAACATACCATTACCTTCACACTGGTTGCAATTATTCCTGTTATACGATGGAAAAGCTGTTGCACCTTTATTGTATTTTATGCTTCTGGCGTTGACTTCATAGGCCCTAACTATTCGATCTGGTGGAGCAACGTCCTAGAGTGAAGCCTAGGTTGACCGGAACGTAGAAATGACCATAACTTTCACACTGGTTACCATTATTCGTTTTATACGATGGAAAAGCTGTTGTATTTATATCGTATTTTATGCTTCTGGCGTTGACTTCTAAGGCCGTAGCTATTAGCTGTGGTGGAGCAACGCCCTACTGTGACGCCTACGTTGCCCGGAACGTAGAAATAACCATTAATTTCACAATGTTTGCAATTATTCATTTTATACAATGGAAAAACGGTTGTACTTATATTGTGTTTTATTCTTCTGGCGTTGAATTCCAAGTCCCTAGCTAGTCGATCTGGTGGAGCAACGCCATAGAGTGAAACCTAAGTTCCTCGGAATGTAGAAATGACTTTAACTTTCACACTGGTCCCAATTATTCGTTTTATACGATGGAAAAGCTGTTGTATTTTGTATCGTATTTTATGCTTCGGGCGTTTACTTCTAAGGCCCTCACTATTCGATCTGGTGGAACAACGCCCTAGAGTGAAGCCTAGGTTACCCGGAACGTAGAAATGACCAGTGCTTTCACACTGTTTGCAATTATTCATTTTATACGATGGAAAAGCAGTTGTATTGATATTGTATTTTATGCTTCTGGCGTTGACTTCTAAGGCCGTAGCTATTAGCTGTTGTGGAGCAACGCCCTACAGTGACGCCTAGGTTGCCCGGTACGTAGAAATGTCCATTAATTTCACAAGGTCTGCACTTATTCATTTTATACAATGGAAAAACGGTTGTACTTATATTGTGTTTTATTCTTCTGGCGTTGAATTCCAAGTCCCTAGCTAGTCGATCTGGTGGAGCAACGCCATAGAGTGAAACCTAAGTTCCTCGGAATGTAGAAATGACTTTAACTTTCACACTGGTCCCAATTATTCGTTTTATACGATGGAAAAGCTGTTGTATTTTGTATCGTGTTTTATGCTTCGGGCGTTTACTTCTAAGGCCATCACCATTCAATCTGGTGGAGCAACGCCCTAGAGTGAAACCTAGGTTGCCCGGAACGTAGAAATAACCTCAACTTTCATACTTGTTGCAATTATTCGTTTTATACGATGGAAAAACTGTTGTATTTATACTGTTTTTTATGCTTCTGGCGTTGACTTCTAAGGCCCTAACTATTCAATCTGTTGGAGCCACGCCCTAGGGTGTAGCCTAGGTTGCCCGGAAAGTAGAAATGTCCACAACCTTCATACTGGTTGCAATTACTCGTTTTATATGATGGAAAAACTGTTGTATTTATATTGTATTTTATGCTTCTGGCGTTCACTTCTTAGGCCCTAACTATTCGATCTGGTGGAGCAACGCCCTAGAGTGAAGCCGAGGTTGCCAGGAACGTAGAAATGACCATCACTTTCAAACTGGTTGCAATTATTCCGGTTATATGATGGAAAAACTGTTGTATTTTTATTGCATTTTATGCTTCGGGCATTGACTTCTAAGGCCCTAGCTATTCAATCTGTTGGAGCAGCGCCCTAGGGTGTAGCCTAGGTTGCCCGGAAAGTAGAAATGACCACAACTTTCATACTGGTTGCAATTACTCGTTTTATATGATGGAAAAACTGTTGTATTTATATTGTATTTTATGCTGCTAGCGTTCACTTCTTACGCCCTAACTATTCGATCTGGTGGAACAACGCCCTGGGGTGAACCCTAGGTTGCCCGGAACGTAGAAATGACCATCACTTTCACACTGGCTGCAATTATTCCTGTTATACGCTGGAAAAGCTCTTGTATATTTAATGTATTTTATACTTTGGGCGTTGACTTCTATGGCCCTACCTATTCGATCTGGTGGAGCAACGCCCTACAGTCAAGCCTAGGTTGCCCGGAACGTAGAAATGAACATAACTTTCACACTGGTAGCAATTATTCGTTTTATACAATGGAAAAGCTGTTCTATTTATTTTGTATTTTATGCTTCGGGCGTTGACTTCTATGGCCCTACCTATTCGATCTGGTGGAGCAACACCCTACAGTCAAGCCTGGGTTGCCCGGAACGTAGAAATGACCAGAACATTCACACTGGTTGCTATTATTCGTTTTATACGATGGAAAAACTGTTGTCTTTATATTGTATTTTATGCTTCTGGCGTTGACTTCTAAGGCCCTCAATATTCGATCTGGTGGAGCAATGCCTCAGAGTAAAGTCTAGGATGCCCGAAACGCCGAAATGATCAATACTTTCACGCTTGTTGCAATTATTCCTGTTATACGATGAAAAGACTGTTGTATATTTATTGTATTTTATACTTCAGGCGTGGACTTATGAGGCCGTAGCTATTCGATGTGGTGGAGCAACGCCCGACAGTGAAGCCTAGGTTGCCAGAAACGTAGATATGACCATAACCTTCACACAGGTTGCAATTATTCGTTTTATACGGTGTAAAGGCTGTAGTTTTTATTTTGTATTTTATTCTTCTGGTGTTGACTTCTTAGGCCCTAACTATTCGATCTGGTGGAACAACGCCGTAGAGTGAAGCCTAGGTTGACCGGAACGTAGAAATGACCATTACTTTCACACTGTTTCCAATTATTCCTTTTATACGATGGAAAAGCTGTTGTATTTATATCGTATTTTATGCTTCTGGCGTTGACTTCTAAGAACCTAACTATTCGATCTGGTGGAGCAACGCCCTGTAGTGAAACCTAGGTTGCCCGGAACGTAGGAATGACAATTACTTTCACACCGGTTGCAATTATTCCTGTTATACGATGGAAAAACTGTTGTATTTTTATTGCATTTTATGCTTCGGGCATTGACTTTTAAGGCCCTAGCTATTCAGTCTGTTGGAGCAGCGCCCTAGGGTGAAGCCTAGGTTGCCCGGAACGTAGAAATGAGCATAACTATCACACTGGTTGCAATTATTCGTTTATACGATGGAAAAGCTGCCGTATTTATATCGTATTTTATGCTTCTGGCGTTGACTTCTTAGGCCCTAACTATTCCATCTGGTGGAACAACGCCCTAGGGTGACGCCTAGCTTGCCTGGAAAGTAGAAATGACCATAACTTTCACACTGGTAGCAATTATTCGTTTTATACGATGGAAAAACTGTTCTATATATATTGTATTTTATGCTTCGGGCGTTGACTTCTAAGGCCCTAACTATTCGATCTGGTGGTGCAACTCCCTAGCGTGGAGCCTAGGTTGTTCGGAAAGTAGAAATGACCATAACTTTCATACTGCTTGCGATTACTCGTTTTATGCGATGGAAAAACTGTTGTATTTATATCGTGTTTTATGCTTCTGGCGTTGACTTCTTAGGCCCTAACTATTCCATCTGGTGGAACAACTCCCTAGGGTGAAGCCTAGGTTGCCCGGAACGTCGAAATGACCAGAACTTTCACACTGGTAGCAATTAATAGTTTTATACAATGGAAAACCTGTTCGATTTATTTTGTATTTTATGTTTCGGGCGTTGACTTCTAAGGCCCTAGCTGTTTGATCTGGTGGACCAACGCCCTAGAATGAAGCCTAGGTTGCCCGCAACGTAGAAATGACCATATCTTTCACACTGTTTGCAATTATTAATTTATTCGATGCCAAAGCTGTTGTATTTATATTGTACTTTATGCTTCTGGCATTGACTTCTTGGGCCCCAACTATTCGATCTGGAGGAGCAATGCATCAGAGTTAAGTCTAGGATGCCCGAAACGCCGAAATGATCATCACTTTCACGCTTATTGCAATTATTCCTGTAATACGATGAAAAGACTGTTGTATTTATATCGTATTTTATGCTTCTGGCGTTGACTTCTAAGGCCCTAACTATGCGATCTGGTGGAGCAACGCCCTAGAGTGCAGCCTAGGTAGGCCGGAACCTAGAAATGACCATAACTTTCACACTGATTGCTATTATTCGTTTTATACGATTGAAAAACTGTACTATTTATTTTGTATTTTATGCTTCGGGCGTTGACTTCTAAGGCCCTAACTGTTCGATCTGGTGGGTCAACGCCCTAGAGTGAGGTCTAGGTTGCCCGGAAAGTAGAAATGACCATAACTTTCATACTGGTTGCAATTATTCGTTTTATACGGTGAAAAAACTGTTGTATTTATATTGTATTTTATGCTTCTGGCGTTGACTTCTTAGGCCCTAACTATTCGATCTGGTGGAGCAACGCCCTGGAGTGAAACCTAGGTTGCACGGAACGTAGGAATGACCATTACTTTCACACTGGTTGCAATTATTCCTGTTATACGATGGAAAAACTGTTGTATTTTTATTGCAGTTTATGCTTCGGGCATTGACTTTTAAGGCCCTAGCTATTCAATCTGTTGGAGCAGAGCCCTAGGGTGAAGCCTAGGTTTCCTGGAACGTAGAAATGAGCATAACTATCACACTGGTTGCAATTATTCGTTTTATACGATGGAAAAGCTGCCGTATTTATATCGTATTTTATGCTTCTGGCATTGACTTTTTAGGCCCTAACTACTCGACCTGGTGGAGCAACGCCCTAGAGTGAAAGCTAGGTTGCCCGGAACGCAGAAATGACCATTACATTCACACTGGTTGCAATTATTCCTGTTATACGATGGAAAAACTGTTGCATTTTTATTGTATTCTGTGCTTCTGGCGTTTAATTCTAAGTCGCTAGCTATTTGATCTAGTGCAGCAACGACCTAGAGTGAAGCCTAGGTTGCCCGGAACGTAGAAATGACAATTACTTTCACACTGTTTGCTATTATTCGTTTTATACGATGGAAAAGCTGCCGTATTTATATCGTATTTTATGCTTCTGGCGTTGACTTCTTAGGCCCTAACTATTCCATCTGGTGGAACGACGCCCTAGGGTGACGCCTATGTTGCCTGGAAAGTAGAAATGACCATAACTTTCACACTGGTAGCAATTATTCGTTTTATACGATGGAAAAACTGTTCTATATATTTTGTATTTTATGCTTCGGGCGTTGACTTCTAAGGCCCTAACTATTCGATCTGGTGGAGCAACGCCCTGGAGTGAAACCTAGGTTGCCCGGAACGTAGGAATGACCATTAGTTTCACACTGGTTTCTATCATTCGATTTATACGATGGAAAAACTGTTATATTTACATTGTATTTTATACTTCTGGCGTTGACTTCTTAGGCCCTAACTGTTCGATCTGGTGGAACAGCGCCCTAGAGTGAAGCCTAGGTTATCCGGAACGTAGAAATGACCAGTACATTCACACTGCTTGCAGTTATTCCTGTAAAACGATGGAAAAACTGTTGCACCTTTATTGTATTTTATGCTTCTGGCGTTGACTTCTAAGGCCCTAACTATTCGATCTGGTGGAGCAACGCCCTAGAGTGACGCCTATTTTGCTCGGAACGTAGAAATGACCATTACTTTCACACTGGTTGCAATTATTCGTTTTATACGATGGAAAAGCTGTTGTATTTATATCGTATTTTATGCTTCTGGCGTTGACTTCTTATGACCTAACTATTCGATTTGGTGGAGCAACGCCCTGGAGTGAAACCTAGGTTGCCCGGAACGTAGGAATGACCATTACTTTCACACTGGTTGCAATTATTCCTGTTATACGATGGAAAAACTGTTGTATTTTTATTGCATTTTATGCTTCGGGCATTGACTTCTAAGGCACTAACTATTCAATCTGTGGGAGCTACGCCCTAGGGTGAAGCCTAGGTTGCGCGGAAAGTAGAAATGACCATTACATTCACACTGGTTGCTATCATTCGATTTATACGATGGAAAAACTGTTATATTTACATTGTATTTTATACTTCTGGCGTTGACTTCTTAGGCCCTAACTGTTCGATCTGGTAGAACAACGCCGTAGGGTGAAGCCTAGGTTGCCCGGAACGTAGAAATGACCACTATTATCACACTGGTTGCAAATTTTTCCTGCCGTACGATGGAAAAACTGTTGTATTTTTATTGCATTTTATGCTTCTGGCGTTCACTTCTTAGGACCTAACTATTCGATCTGGTGGAACAACGGCCTAGGGTGAAGCCTAGGTTGCCCGGAACGTAGAAATGACCATAACTTTCACACTGGTTGCAATTATTTGTTTTATACGATGGAAAAGCTGTTGTATTTACGTAGTATTTTATGCTTGTGGCGTTGACTTCTTAGGCCCTAACTATTCCATCTGGTGGAACAACGCCCTAGAGTAAAGCCCAGGTTGCGTGGAACGTAGAGATGACCATAACTTTCACACTGGTAGCAATTATTCGTTTTATACAATGGAAAAACTGTTCTATTTATATTGCATTTTATGCTTCTGGCGTTCACTTCTTAGGACCTATCTATTCGATCTGGTGGAGCAACGCCCCAGAGTGAAGCCTAGGTTGCTCGGAATGTAGAAATGACCATAAGTTGCATACCGGTTGCAATTATTCGTTTTATACGATGGAAAAACTGTTGTCTTTATATTGTATTTTATGCTTCTGGCGTTGACTTCTAAGGCCCTCAATATTCGATCTGGTGGAGCAATGCCTCAGAGTAAAGTCTAGGATGCCCGAAACGCCGAAATGATCAATACTTTCACGCTTGTTGCAATTATTCCTGTTATACGATGAAAAGACTGTTGTATTTTTATTGTATTTTATACTTCAGGCGTGGACTTATGAGGCCGTAGCTATTCGATGTGGTGGAGCAACGCCCGACAGTGAAGCCTAGGTTGCCAGAAACGTAGATATGACCATAACCTTCACACAGGTTGCAATTATTCGTTTTATACGGTGTAAAGGCTGTAGTTTTTATTTTGTATTTTATTCTTCTGGTGTTGACTTCTTAGGCCCTAACTATTCGATCTGGTGGAACAACGCCGTAGAGTGAAGCCTAGGTTGACCGGAACGTAGAAATGACCATTACTTTCACACTGTTTCCAATTATTCCTTTTATACGATGGAAAAGCTGTTGTATTTATATCGTATTTTATGCTTCTGGCGTTGACTTCTAAGAACCTAACTATTCGATCTGGTGGAGCAACGCCCTAGAGTGAAGCCTAGGCTGCTCGGAATGTAGAAATGACCATAACTTTCACACTGATTGCAATTATTCGTTTTATACGATGGAATAACTGTTGTACTTATATTGTATTTTATCCTTCTGGCGTTGAATTCTAAGTCCCTAGCCATTCGATCTGGTAGAGCAACGCCCTAGAGTGAAACCTAGGTTATCCGGAACGTAGAAATGACCAGTACATTCACACTGGTTGCAATTATTCCTGTTATACGATGGAAAAACTGTTGTATTTTTATTGCATTTTAT
Organism: Calliopsis andreniformis; assembly: GCF_051401765.1. Classification (NCBI taxonomy): domain Eukaryota; kingdom Metazoa; phylum Arthropoda; class Insecta; order Hymenoptera; family Andrenidae; genus Calliopsis; species Calliopsis andreniformis. Next base: position 1,024,901 of record NW_027480460.1, on the reverse strand, counting down.
GCTTCGGGCATTGACTTCTAAGGCCCTAACTATTCAATCTGTGGGAGCTACACCCTAGGGTGAAGCCTAGGTTGCCCGGAAAGTAGAAATGACCATAACTTTCATACTGGTTGCAATTATTCGTTTTATACGATGAAAAAACTGTTGTATTTATATTGTATTTTCTGATTCTGGCGTTCAATTCTTAGGCCCTAACTGTTCGATCTGGTGGAGCAACGCCCTAGAGTGAAAGCTAGGTTGCCCGGAACGCAGAAATGACCATTACATTCACACTGGTTGCAATTATTCCTGTTATACGATGGAAAAACTGTTGCATTTTTATTGTATTCTATGCTTCTGGCGTCGACTTCTAAGGCTCTAGCTATTCGGTCTGATGGAGCGTCGCCCTAGAGTGGAGCCTAGGTAGCCCGGAACGTAGAAACGACCAGAACTTTCACACTGGTTGCAATTATTCGTTTTATACGATGGAAAAGATGTTGTATCTATATCGTATTTTATGCTTCTGGCTTTGACTTCTTAGGCCCTAACAATTCGAGCTGGTGGAGCAACGCCCTAGAGTGAAATCTAGGTTGCACGGAACGTAGAAATGACCATTACATTCAGACTGGTTGCAGTTATTAATTTATTCGATGCCAAAGCTGTTGTATTTATATTGTATTTTATGCTTCTGGCATTGACTTCTTAGGACCCAACTATTCGATCTGGAGGAGCAATGCATCAGAGTTAAGTCTAGGATGCCCGAAACGCCGAAATGATCATTACTTTCACGCTTATTGCAATTATTCCTGTAATACGATGAAAAGACTGTTGTATTTTTATTGTATCTTATGCTCCTGGCGTTGACTTCTAAGGCCCTAACTATTCGATCTGGTGGAGCAACACCCTGGAGTGAAGCCTAGGTTGCCCGGAACGTCGAAATGACCAGAACTTTCACACTGGTAGCAATTAATAGATTTATACAATGGAAAACCTGTTCGATTTATTTTGTATTTTATGTTTCGGGCGTTGACTTCTAAGGCCCTAACTATTCGATCTGGTGGAGCAACGCCATGGAGTGAAACCTAGGTTGCCCGGAACGTAGGAATGACCATTAGTTTCACACTGGTTGCAATTATTCCTGTTATACGATGGAAAAACTGTTGTATTTTTATTGCATTTTATGCTTCGGGCATTGACTTTTAAGGCCCTAACTATTCAATCTGTTGGAGCAACGCCCTAGGGTGAAGCCAAGGTAGCCCGGAACGTAGAAATGACCATAACTTTCGCACTGGTTGCAATTATTCGTTTTATACGATGGAAAAGCTGTTGTATTTATATCGTATTTTATGCTTCTGGCGTTGACTTCTTATGACCTAACTATTCGATCTGGTGGAGCAACGCCCTGTAGTGAAACCTAGGTTGCCCGGAACGTAGGAATGACAATTACTTTCACACCGGTTGCAATTATTCCTGTTATACGATGGAAAAACTGTTGTATTTTTATTGCATTTTATGCTTCGGGCATTGACTTTTAAGGCCCTAGCTATTCAGTCTGTTGGAGCAGCGCCCTAGGGTGAAGCCTAGGTTGCCCGGAACGTAGAAATGAGCATAACTATCACACTGGTTGCAATTATTCGTTTATACGATGGAAAAGCTGCCGTATTTATATCGTATTTTATGCTTCTGGCGTTGACTTCTTAGGCCCTAACTATTCCATCTGGTGGAACAACGCCCTAGGGTGACGCCTAGCTTGCCTGGAAAGTAGAAATGACCATAACTTTCACACTGGTAGCAATTATTCGTTTTATACGATGGAAAAACTGTTCTATATATTTTGTATTTTATGCTTCGGGCGTTGACTTCTAAGGCCCTAACTATTCGATCTGGTGGTGCAACTCCCTAGCGTGGAGCCTAGGTTGTTCGGAAAGTAGAAATGACCATAACTTTCATACTGCTTGCGATTACTCGTTTTATGCGATGGAAAAACTGTTGTATTTATATCGTGTTTTATGCTTCTGGCGTTGACTTCTTAGGCCCTAACTATTCCATCTGGTGGAACAACTCCCTAGGGTGAAGCCTAGGTTGCCCGGAACGTCGAAATGACCAGAACTTTCACACTGGTAGCAATTAATAGTTTTATACAATGGAAAACCTGTTCGATTTATTTTGTATTTTATGTTTCGGGCGTTGACTTCTAAGGCCCTAGCTGTTTGATCTGGTGGACCAACGCCCTAGAATGAAGCCTAGGTTGCCCGCAACGTAGAAATGACCATATCTTTCACACTGTTTGCAATTATTAATTTATTCGATGCCAAAGCTGTTGTATTTATATTGTACTTTATGCTTCTGGCATTGACTTCTTGGGCCCCAACTATTCGATCTGGAGGAGCAATGCATCAGAGTTAAGTCTAGGATGCCCGAAACGCCGAAATGATCATCACTTTCACGCTTATTGCAATTATTCCTGTAATACGATGAAAAGACTGTTGTATTTATATCGTATTTTATGCTTCTGGCGTTGACTTCTAAGGCCCTAACTATGCGATCTGGTGGAGCAACGCCCTAGAGTGCAGCCTAGGTAGGCCGGAACCTAGAAATGACCATAACTTTCACACTGATTGCTATTATTCGTTTTATCCGATGGAAAAGCTGTTATATTTATATTGTATATTATGCTTCTTGCGTTGACTTCTTAGGCCCTAACATTTCGATCTGGTGGAACAACGCCCTAGAGTGAAGCCTAGGTTGCCCGGAACGTAGAAATGTCCATCACTTTCACACTGGTTGCAATTATTCCTGTTATACGATGGAAAAACTCGTGTATATTTATTGTATTTTATGCTTCGGGCGTTGACTTCTATGGCCTTACCTATTCTATCTGGTGGAACAACAACCTACAGTGAAGCCTAGGTTGACCGGAACGTAGATATGACCATAACCTTCACACAGGTTGCAATTATTCCTTTTATACGGTGTAAAGGCTGTTGTATTTATTTTGTATTTTATTCTTCTGGTGTTGACTTCTTAGGCCCTACCTATTCGATCTGGTGGAACAACGCCGTAGAGTGAAGCCTAGGTTGCCCGAACGTAGAAATGACCATTACTTTCACACTGTTTGCAATTATTCCTTTTATACGATGGAAAAACTGTTGTATTTTTATTGTATTCTATGCTTCTGGCGTTTAATTCTAAGTCACTAGCTATTTGATCTGGTGGAGCAACGACCTAGAGTGTAGCCTAGGATGCCCGGAACGTAGGAATGACCATTACTTTCACACTGGTTGCAATTATTCGTTTTATACGATGGAAAAACTGTTGTATTTATATCGTGTTTTATGCTTCTGGCGTTGACTTCTTAGGCCCTAACTGTTCCATCTGGTGGAACAACTCCCTAGGGTGAAGCCTAGGTTGCCCGGAAAGTAGAAATGCCCATATCTTCCACACTGGTAGAAATTATTCGTTTTATACGATTGAAAAACTGTACTATTTATTTTGTATTTTATGCTTCGGGCGTTGACTTCTAAGGCCCTAACTGTTCGATCTGGTGGGTCAACGCCCTAGAGTGAGGTCTAGGTTGCCCGGAAAGTAGAAATGACCATAACTTTCATACTGGTTGCAATTATTCGTTTTATACGGTGAAAAAACTGTTGTATTTATATTGTATTTTATGCTTCTGGCGTTGACTTCTTAGGCCCTAACTATTCGATCTGGTGGAGCAACGCCCTGGAGTGAAACCTAGGTTGCACGGAACGTAGGAATGACCATTACTTTCACACTGGTTGCAATTATTCCTGTTATACGATGGAAAAACTGTTGTATTTTTATTGCAGTTTATGCTTCGGGCATTGACTTTTAAGGCCCTAGCTATTCAATCTGTTGGAGCAGAGCCCTAGGGTGAAGCCTAGGTTTCCTGGAACGTAGAAATGAGCATAACTATCACACTGGTTGCAATTATTCGTTTTATACGATGGAAAAGCTGCCGTATTTATATCGTATTTTATGCTTCTGGCATTGACTTCTTAGGCCCTAACTACTCGACCTGGTGGAGCAACGCCCTAGAGTGAAAGCTAGGTTGCCCGGAACGCAGAAATGACCATTACATTCACACTGGTTGCAATTATTCCTGTTATACGATGGAAAAACTGTTGCATTTTTATTGTATTCTGTGCTTCTGGCGTTTAATTCTAAGTCGCTAGCTATTTGATCTAGTGCAGCAACGACCTAGAGTGAAGCCTAGGTTGCCCGGAACGTAGAAATGACAATTACTTTCACACTGTTTGCCATTATTCGTTTTATACGATGGAAAAGCTGCCGTATTTATATCGTATTTTATGCTTCTGGCGTTCACTTCTTAGGCCCTAACTATTCCATCTGGTGGAACGACGCCCTAGGGTGACGCCTATGTTGCCTGGAAAGTAGAAATGACCATAACTTTCACACTGGTAGCAATTATTCGTTTTATACGATGGAAAAACTGTTCTATATATTTTGTATTTTATGCTTCGGGCGTTGACTTCTAAGGCCCTAACTATTCGATCTGGTGGTGCAACTCCCTAGCGTGAAGCCTAGGTTGCTCGGAAAGTAGAAATGACCATAACTTTCATACTGCTTGCGATTACTCGTTTTATGCGATGGAAAAACTGTTGTATTTATATCGTGTTTTATGCTTCTAGCGTTGACTTCTTAGGCCCTAACTATTCCATCTGGTGGAACAACTCCCTAGGGTGAAGCCTAGGTTGCCCGGAACGTCGAAATGACCAGAAATTACACACTGGTAGCAATTAATAGTTTTATACAATGGAAAACCTGTTCGATTTATTTTGTATTTTATGTTTCGGGCGTTGACTTCTAAGGCCCTAACTGTTTGATCTGGTGGACCAACGCCCTAGAATGAAGCCTAGGTTGCCCGCAACGTAGAAGTGACCATATCTTTCACACTGTTTGCAATTATTAATTTATTCGATGCCAAAGCTGTTGTATTTATATTGTATTTTATGCTTCTGGCATTGACTTCTTAGGCCCCAACTATTCGATCTGGAGGAGCAATGCATCAGAGTTAAGTCTAGGATGCCCGAAACGCCGAAATGATTATTACTTTCACGCTTATTGCAATTATTCCTGTAATACGATGAAAAGACTGTTGTATTTATATCGTATTTTATGCTCCTGGCGTTGACTTCTAAGGCCCTAACTATGCGATCTGGTGGAGCAACGCCCTAGAGTGCAGCCTAGGTAGCCCGGAACCTAGAAATGACCATAACTTTCACACTGATTGCTATTATTCGTTTTATACGATGGAAAAGCTGTTATATTTATATTGTATAATATGCTTCTTGCGTTGACTTCTTAGGCCCTAACATTTCGATCTGGTGGAACAACGCCCTAGAGTGAAGCCTAGGTTGCCCGGAACGTAGAAATGTCCATCACTTTCACACTGGTTGCAATTATTCCTGTTATACGATGGAAAAACTCTTGTATATTTATTGTATTTTATGCTTCGGGCGTTGACTTCTATGGCCTTACCTATTCTATCTGGTGGAACAACAACCTACAGTGAAGCCTAGGTTGACCGGAACGTAGATATGACCATAACCTTCACACAGGTTGCAATTATTCGTTTTATACGGTGTAAAGGCTGTTGTATTTATTTTGTATTTTATTCTTCTGGTGTTGACTTCTTAGGCCCTACCTATTCGATCTGGTGGAACAACGCCGTAGAGTGAAGCCTAGGTTGCCCGAACGTAGAAATGACCATTACTTTCACACTGATTGCAATTATTCGTTTTATATGAAGGAAAAACTGTTGCATCTTCATCGTATTTTATGCTTCTGGCGTTGACTTCTTAGGCCGTAACTATTCGATCTGGTGGAGCAACGCCCTGGAGTGAAACCTGGGTTGCCCGGAACGTAGAAATGTCCATTACTATCACACTGGTTGCAAATTATTGCTGCTATACGATGGAAAAACTGTTGTATTTTTATTGCATTTTATGCTTCTGGCGTTCACTTCTTAGGACCTAACTATTCGATCTGGTGGAACAACGGCCTAGGGTGAAGCCTAGGTTGCCTGGAACGTAGAAATGACCATAACCTTCACACTGGTTGCAATTATTTGTTTTATACGATGGAAAAGCTGTTGTACTTATATAGTATCTTATGCTTCTGGCGTTGACTTCTTAGGCCCTAACTATTCCATCTGGTGGAACAACGCCCTAGGGTGGAGCCTAGGTTGCCGGAACGTAGAAATGACCAGTATTTTCACACTGGTTGCAGTTATTCGTTTTATACAATGGAACAACTGTTCTATTTATTTTGCATTTTATGCTTCGGGCGCTGACTTCTAAGGCCCTAACTATTAGATTTGGTGGAGCAACGCCCTACAGTGAAGCCTAGGTAGCCCGGAACGTAGATATGTCCATAACCATCACAAAGGTTGCAATTATTCGTTTTATACGATGGAAAGACAGTTGTATTTATTTTGTAGTTTATGCACCTGGCGTTGACTTCTATGGCCCTAACTCTTCGATCTGGTGGGGCAACGCCTCAGAGTTAAGTCTAGGATGCCCGAAATGTCGATATGAGCATTACTTTCGCACTGGTTGCAATTAGTCATGCTATACGATGGAAAGACTGCTGCATTTTTATTGTATTTTGTGCTTCTGGCGTTGACTTCTAAGGCCGTAGCTACTAGATATGGTGGAGCAACGCCCTAGAGTGACGCCTAGGTTTTCCGGAACGTAGAAATGACCATTACTTTCACAATGTTCGCCATCATTCATTTTATACGATGGAAAAACTGTTGTACTTATATTGTATTTTATGCTTCGGGCGTTGACTTCTAAGGCCCTAACTATTAGATTTGGTGGAGCAACGCCCTACAGTGAAGCCTAGGTTGCCCGGAACGTAGAAATGACCAGTACTTTGACACTGGTTGCAGTTATTCGTTTTATACAATGGAACAACTGTTCTATTTTTTTGTATTTTATACTTGGGGCGTTGACTTCTAAGGACCTAGCTATTCGATCTGGTGGAGCAACGCCCTAGAGTGAAACCTAGGTTACCAGGAACGTAGAAATAACCAGTACTTTCACACTGTTTGCAGTTACTCCTGTTGTACGATGGAAAAACTGTTGCATCCTTATTGTATTTTATGCTTCTGGCGTTGACTTCTAAGGCCCTAACTATTCTATCTGGTCGAGCAACGCCCTAGAGTGAAGCCTAGGTTGCCCGGAACGTAGAAATGACCAGTACTTTCACACTGGTTGCCATTATTCGTTTTATACGATGGAAAAGCTGTTGTATTTATATCGTATTTTATGCATCTGGCGTTGACTCCTAAGGCCGTAGTTATTAGATGTGGTGGAGCAATGCCCTTGAGTGTCGCATAGGTTGCCCGGACGTAGAAATGACCATTACTGTCACAATTTTTGCAAATACACATTTTATACGATGGAAAAACTGTTGTACTTGTATTGTATTTTATTCTTCTGGAATTGAATTATAAGTCCCTAGCTATTCTATCTGGTGGAGCAACGCCCTAGAGTGAAACCTAGGTTACCCGGAACGTAGAAATGACCAGTACTTTCACACTGTTTGCAGTTATTCCTGTTGAACGATGGAAAAACTGTTGCATCTTTATTGTATTTTATGCTTCTGGCGTTGACTTCTAAGGCCCTAACTATTCGATCTGGTGGAGAAACGCCCTAGAGTGAAGCCTAGGTTGCCCGGAACGTAGAAATGACCAGTACTTTCACACTGGTTGCAGTTATTCGTTTTATACAATGAAAAGCTGTTGTATTTATTTTACATTTTATGCATCGGGCGCTGACTTCTGAGGCCCTAACTATTCGATCTGGTGGAGCAACGCCCTAGAGTGAAGCCTAGGTTTCCCGGGATGTAGAAATGACCAGTACTTTCATACTGTTTGCAGTTATTCCTGTTGTATGACGGAAAAACTGTTGCATCTTTATTGTATTTTATGCTTCTGGCGTTGACTTCTAAGGCCCTAACTATTCGGTCTGGTGGAGCAACGCCCTCGACTGAAGCCTAGGTTGCTCGGAACGTAGAAACGACCATTACTTTCACAATGCCTGCAATTATTCGTTTTCTACGATGGAATAGCTGTTGTATTTGTATCGTATTTTATGCTTCTGGCGTTGACTTCTTAGGCCCTAACTATTCCATCTGGTGGAACAACGCCCTAGGGTCAAACCTAGGTTGCCCGGAACGTAGAAATGACCATTACCTTCACAATGTTCGCAATCATTCATTTTATACGATGGAAATACTGTTGTACTTATATTGTATTTTATGCTTCGGGCGTTGGCTTCTAAGGCCCTAACTATTCGATTTGGTGGAGCAACGCCCCACAGTGAAGCCTAGGTTGCCCGGAACGTAGATATGTCCATAACCATCGCACAGGTTGCAATTATTCGTTTTATACGATGGAAAGACTGTTGTATTTATTTTGTAGTTTATTCTCCTGGCGTTGACTTCTAAGGCCCTAACTCTTCGATCTGGTGGAGCAACGCCTCAGAGTTAAGTCTAGGTTGCCCGAAATATCGATATGAGCGTTACTTTCGCACTGGTTGCAATTAGCCATGCTATACGATGGAAAAAATGCTGCATTTTTATTCTATTTTGTGCTTCTGGCGTTGACTTCTAAGGCCGTAGCTACTAGACATGGTGGAGCAACGCCCTAGAGTGACGCCTAGGTTCCCCGGAACGTAGAAATGACCATTACTTTCACACTGTTTGCAATTATTCGTTTTCTACGATGGAAAAGCTGTTGTATTTGTATCGTATGTTATGCTTCTGGCGTTGACTTCTTAGGCCCTAACTATTCCATCTGGTGGAACAACGCCCTAGGGTCAAGCGTAGGTTGCCCGGAACGTAGAAATGACCATTACTTTCACAATGTTCGCAATCGTTCATTTTATGCGATGGAAAAGCTGTTGTATTTATATTGTATTTTATGCTCCTGGCGTTGACTTCTAAGGCCGTAGATATTAGATGTTGTGGTGCAACGCCCTAGAGTGACGCCTAGGTTGACCGGAACGTAGAAATGTCCATTACTTTCACACTGGTTGCAGTTATTCGTTTTATACAGTGGAAAAACTGTTGTATTTATATCGTATTTTATGCATCTGGCGTTGACTCCTAAGGCCGTAGTTATTAGATGTGGTGGAGCAATGCCCTTGAGTGTCGCATAGGTTGCCCGGACGTAGAAATGACCATTACTGTCACAATTTTTGCAAATATACATTTTATACGATGGAAAAACTGTTGTACTTGTATTGTATTTTATTCTTCTGGAATTGAATTATAAGTCCCTAGCTATTCTATCTGGTGGAGCAACGCCCTAGAGTGAAACCTAGGTTACCCGGAACGTAGAAATGACCAGTACTTTCACACTGTTTGCAGTTATTCCTGTTGAACGATGGAAAAACTGTTGCATCTTTATTGTATTTTATGCTTCTGGCGTTGACTTCTAAGGCCCTAACTATTCGATCTGGTGGAGAAACGCCCTAGAGTGAAGCCTAGGTTGCCCGGAACGTAGAAATGACCAGTACTTTCACACTGGTTGCAGTTATTCGTTTTATACAATGAAAAGCTGTTCTATTTATTTTGCATTTTATGCATCGGGCGCTGACTTCTGAGGCCCTAACTATTCGATCTGGTGGAGCAACGCCCTAGAGTGAAGCCTAGGTTTCCCGGGAAGTAGAAATGACCAGTACTTTCATACTGTTTGCAGTTATTCCTGTTGTATGACGGAAAAACTGTTGCATCTTTATTGTATTTTATGCTTCTGGCGTTGACTTCTAAGGCCCTAGCTATTCGATCTGGTGGAGCAACGCCCTAGAGTGAAGCCTAGGTTGCCCGGAACGTAGAAATGACCAGTACTTTCACACTGGTTGCAGTTATTCGTTTTATACAATGAAAAACTGTTCTATTTATTTTGCATTTTATGCTTCGGGCGCTGACTTCTAAGGCCCTAACTATTCGATCTGGTGGAGCAACGCCCTAGAGCGAAACCTAGGTTACCCGGAACGTAGAAATGACCTGTACTTTCACACTGTTTGCAGTTATTCTTGTTGTATGATGGAAAAACTGTTGCATCTTTATTGTAATTTATGCTTCTGGCGTTGACTTCAAAGGCCCTAACTATTCGATCTGGTGGAGCAACGGCCTAGAGTAAAGCCTAGGTTGCTCGGAACGTAGAAATGACCATAACTTTCACACTGGTTGCCATTATCCGTCTTCTACGATGGAAACGCTGTTGTATTTGTATCGTATTTTATGCTTCTGGCGTTGACTTCATAGGCCCTAACTATTCGATCTGGTGGACCAACGTCCTAGAGTGAAGCCTAGGTTGACCGGAACGTAGAAATGACCATAACATTCACACTGGTTACCATTATTCGTTTTGTACGATGGAAAAGCTGTTGTATTTATATCGTATTTTATGCTTCTGGCGTTGACTTCTTAGGCCCTAACTATTCGATCTGGTGGAACAACGCCCTAGGGTGGAGCCTAGGTTGCCGGGACGTAGAAATGACCAGTACTTTCACACTGGTTGCAGTTATTCGTTTTATACAATGGAACAACTGTTCTATTTATTTTGCATTTTATGCTTCGGGCGCTGACTTCTAAGGCCCTAACTATTCGATATGGTGGAGCAACGCCCTAGAGTGAAGCCTAGGTTGCCCGGGAAGTAGAAATGACCATTACTTTCACAATGTTCGCCATCATTCATTTTATACGATGGAAAAACTGTTGTACTTATATTGTATTTTATGCTTCGGGCGTTGACTTCTAAGGCCCTAACTATTAGATTTGGTGGAGCAACGCCCTACAGTGAAGCCTAGGTTGCCCGGAAAGTAGAAATGACCAGTACTTTGACACTGGTTGCAGTTATTCGTTTTATACAATGGAACAACTGTTCTATTTTTTTGTATTTTATACTTGGGGCGTTGACTTCTAAGGACCTAGCTATTCGATCTGGTGGAGCAACGCCCTAGAGTGAAACCTAGGTTACCAGGAACGTAGAAACAACCAGTACTTTCACACTGTTTGCAGTTACTCCTGTTGTACGATGGAAAAACTGTTGCATCCTTATTGTATTTTATGCTTCTGGCGTTGACTTCTAAGGCCCTAACTATTCTATCTGGTCGAGCAACGCCCTAGAGTGAAGCCTAGGTTGCCCGGAACATAGAAATGACCAGTACTTTCACACTGGTTGCCATTATTCGTTTTATACGATGGAAAAGCTGTTGTATTTATATCGTATTTTATGCATCTGGCGTTGACTCCTAAGGCCGTAGTTATTAGATGTGGTGGAGCAATGCCCTTGAGTGTCGCATAGGTTGCCCGGACGTAGAAATGACCATTACTGTCACAATTTTTGCAAATACACATTTTATACGATGGAAAAACTGTTGTACTTGTATTGTATTTTATTCTTCTGGAATTGAATTATAAGTCCCTAGCTATTCTATCTGGTGGAGCAACGCCCTAGAGTGAAACCTAGGTTACCCGGAACGTAGAAATGACCAGTACTTTCACACTGTTTGCAGTTATTCCTGTTGAACGATGGAAAAACTGTTGCATCTTTATTGTATTTTATGCTTCTGGCGTTGACTTCTAAGGCCCTAACTATTCGATCTGGTGGAGAAACGCCCTAGAGTGAAGCCTAGGTTGCCCGGAACGTAGAAATGACCAGTACTTTCACACTGGTTGCAGTTATTCGTTTTATACAATGAAAAGCTGTTGTATTTATTTTGCATTTTATGCATCGGGCGCTGACTTCTGAGGCCCTACCTATTCGATCTGGTGGAGCAACGCCCTAGGGTCAAACCTAGGTTGCCCGGAACGTAGAAATGACCATTACCTTCACAATGTTCGCAATCATTCATTTTATACGATGGAAATACTGTTGTACTTATATTGTATTTTATGCTTCGGGCGTTGGCTTCGAAGGCCCTAACTATTCGATTTGGTGGAGCAACGCCCCACAGTGAAGCCTAGGTTGCCCGGAACGTAGATATGTCCATAACCATCGCACAGGTTGCAATTATTCGTTTTATACGATGGAAAGACTGTTGTATTTATTTTGTAGTTTATTCTCCTGGCGTTGACTTCTAAGGCCCTAACTCTTCGATCTGGTGGAGCAACGCCTCAGAGTTAAGTCTAGGTTGCCCGAAATATCGATATGAGCGTTACTTTCGCACTGGTTGCAATTAGCCATGCTATACGATGGAAAAAATGCTGCATTTTTATTCTATTTTGTGCTTCTGGCGTTGACTTCTAAGGCCGTAGCTACTAGACATGGTGGAGCAACGCCCTAGAGTGACGCCTAGGTTCCCCGGAACGTAGAAATGACCATTACTTTCACACTGTTTGCAATTATTCGTTTTCTACGATGGAAAAGCTGTTGTATTTGTATCGTATTTTATGCTTCTGGCGTTGACTTCTTAGGCCCTAACTATTCCATCTGGTGGAACAACGCCCTAGGGTCAAGCGTAGGTTGCCCGGAACGTAGAAATGACCATTACTTTCACAATGTTCGCAATCGTTCATTTTATGCGATGGAAAAGCTGTTGTATTTATATTGTATTTTATGCTCCTGGCGTTGACTTCTAAGGCCGTAGATATTAGATGTTGTGGTGCAACGCCCTAGAGTGACGCCTAGGTTGACCGGAACGTAGAAATGACCATTACTTTCACACTGGTTGCAGTTATTCGTTTTATACAGTGGAAAAACTGTTGTATTTATATCGTATTTTATGCATCTGGCGTTGACTCCTAAGGCCGTAGTTATTAGATGTGGTGGAGCAATGCCCTTGAGTGTCGCATAGGTTGCCCGGACGTAGAAATGACCATTACTGTCACAATTTTTGCAAATATACATTTTATACGATGGAAAAACTGTTGTACTTGTATTGTATTTTATTCTTCTGGAATTGAATTATAAGTCCCTAGCTATTCTATCTGGTGGAGCAACGCCCTAGAGTGAAACCTAGGTTACCCGGAACGTAGAAATGACCAGCACTTTCACACTGTTTGCAGTTATTCCTGTTGAACGATGGAAAAACTGTTGCATCTTTATTGTATTTTATGCTTCTGGCGTTGACTTCTAAGGCCCTAACTATTCGATCTGGTGGAGCAACGCCCTTGAGTGAAGCCTAGGTTGCCCGGAACGTAGAAATGACCAGTACTTTCACACCGGTTGCAGTTATTCGTTTTATACAATGAAAAACTGTTCTATTCATTTTGCATTTTATGCTTCGGGCGCTGACTTCTAAGGCCCTAACTATTCGATCTGGTGGAGCAACGCCCTAGAGTGAAGCGTAGGTTTCCCGGGAAGTAGAAATGACCAGTACTATCACACTGTTTGCAGTTATTCCTGTTGTATGACGGAAAAACTGTTGCATCTTTTTTGTATTTTATGCTTCTGGCGTTGACTTCTAAGGCCCTAACTATTCGATCTGGCGGAGCAACGCCCTAGAGTGAAGCCTAGGTTGCCCGGAACGTAGAAATGACCAGTACTTTCACACCGGTTGCAGTTATTCGTTTTGTACAATGAAAAACTGTTCTATTCATTTTGCATTTTATGCTTCGGGCGCTGACTTCTAAGGCCCTAACTATTCGATCTGGTGGAGCAACGCCCTAGAGTGAAGCGTAGGTTTCCCGGGAAGTAGAAATGACCAGTACTATCACACTGTTTGCAGTTATTCCTGTTGTATGACGGAAAAACTGTTGCATCTTTTTTGTATTTTATGCTTCTGGCGTTGACTTCTAAGGCCCTAACTATTCGATCTGGTGGAGCAACGCCCTAGAGTGAAGCCTAGGTTGCCCGGAACGTAGAAATGTCCATAACGTTCACACTGGTAGCAATTATTCGTTTTACACATGGAAAAACTGTTCTATTTTTTTGTATTTTATGCTTCAGGCGTTAACTTCTAAGGCCCTAGCTATTCGATCTGTGGAGCAACGCCCAATAGTGAAACCTAGGTTACCCGGAACGTAGAAATGACCAGTACTTTCACAATGTTTGCAGTTATTCCTGTTGTACGATGGAAAAACTGTTGCATCTTTATTGTATTTTATGCTTCTGGCGTTGACTTCTAAGGCCCTAACTATTCGATCTGGTGGAGCAACGCCCTTGAGTGAAGCCTAGGTTCCCCGGAACGTAGAAATGACCAGTACTTTCATACCGGTTGCAGTTATTCGTTTTATACAATGAAAAACTGTTGTATTTATTTTGCATTTTATGCTTCGGGCGTTGACTTCTTAGGCCCTAACTATTCCATTCGGTGGAACAACGCCCTAGGGTCAAGCCTAGGTTGCCCGGAACGTAGAAATGACCAGTACTTTCACACCGGTTGCAATTATTCGTTTTATACGATGGAAAGACTGTTGTATTTATTTTGTAGTTTATGCTCCTCGCGTTGACTTCTAAGGGCCTAACTCTTCGTTCTGGTGGAGGAACGCCTCAGAGTTTAGTCTAGGATGCCCGAAATGTCGATATGAGCATTACTTTCGCACTGGTTGCAATTAGTCATGCTATACGATGGAAAAACTGCTGCATTTTTATTGTATTTTATGCTCCTGGCGTTGACTTCTAAGGCCGTAGCTATTAGATGTGGTGGAGCAACGCCCTAGAGTGACGCCTAGGTTGACCGGAACGTAGAAATGACCATTACTTTCACAATGTCTGCAATTATTCATTTTATACGATGGAAAAACTGTTGTATTTATATCGTATTTTATGCTTCTGGCGTTGACTTCTTAGGCCCTAACCATTCCATCTGGTGGAACAACGCCCTAGAGTGAAGCCTAGGTTGCGCGGAACGTAGAAATGACCAGTACTTTCACACTGGTTGCAGTTATTCGTTTTATACAATGGAACAACTGTTCTACTTATTTTGCATTTTATGCTTCGGGCGTTAACTTCGAAGGCCCTAGCTATTCGATCTGGTGGAGCAACGCCCTAGAGTGAAACCTAGGTTACCCGGAACGTAGAAATACCTGTACTTTCACACTGTTTGCAGTTATTCTTGTTGTATGATGGAAAAACTGTTGCATCTTTATTGTATTTTATGCTTCTGGCGTTGACTTCTAAGGCCCTAACTATTCGATCTGGTGGAGCAACGCCCTAGAGTGAAGCCTAGGTTGCCCGGAACGTAGAAATGACCATAACGTTCACACTGGCAGCAATTATTCGTTTTACACATGGAAAAACTGTTCTATTTTTTTGTATTTTATGCTTCAGGCGTTAACTTCTAAGGCCCTAGCTATCCGATCTGGTGGAGCAACGCCCAATAGTGAAACCTAGGTTACCCGGAACCTAGAAATGACCAGTACTTTCACACTGTTTGCAGTTATTCCTGTCGTACGATGGAAAAACTGTTGCATCTTTATTGTATTTTATGCTTCTGGCGTTGACTTCGAAGGCCCTAACTATTCGATCTGGTGGAGCAACGCCCTTGAGTGAAGCCTAGGTTGCCCGGAACGTAGAAATGACCATAACTTTCACACTGGTTGCTATTATTCGTTTTATACGATGGAAGAACTGTTCTTTTTTTTGTATTTTATGCTTCGGGCGTTCACTTCTAAGGCCCTAGCTATTCTATCTGGTGGACCAACGCCCTAGAGTGAAACCTAGGTTACCCTGAACGTAGAAATGACCAGTACTTTCACACTGGTTGCAGTTATTTCTGTTATACGATGGAAAAACTGTTGCACCTTCATTGTATTTTATGCATGTGGCGTTGACATCTAAGGCCCTAACTGTTCGATCTGGTGGAGCAAGGCCCTAGAGTAAAGCCTAGGTGGCTCGGAACGTAGAAATGACCATAACTTTCACACTGGTTGCCATTATTCGTTTTCTACGATGGAAAAGCTGTTGTATTTGTATCGTATTTCATGTTTCTGGCGTTGACTTCTTAGGCCCTAACTATTCCATCTGGTGGAACAACGCCCTAGGGTCAAGCCTAGGTTGCCCGGAACGTAGAAATGACCATAACGTTCACACTGGTAGCAATAATTCGTTTTACACATGGAAAAACTGTTCTATTTTTTTGTATTTTATGCTTCGGGCGTTGACTTCTATGGCGCTAGCTATTCGATCTGGTGGAGCAACGCCCTAGAGTGAAACCTAGGTTACCCGGAACGTAGACATGACCAGTACTTTCACACTGTTAACAGTTATTCCTGTTGTACGATGGAAAAACTGTTGCATCTTTATTGTATTTTATGCTTCTGGCGTTGACTTCTAAGGCCCTAACTGTTCGATCTGGTGGAGCAACGCCCTAGAGTGAAGCCTAGGTTGCCCGAAACGTAGAAATGACCATAACGTTCACACTGGTAGCAATTATTCGTTTGGCACATGGACAAACTGTTCTATTTTTTTGTATTTTATGCTTCGGGCGTTCACTTCTAAGGCCCTAGCTATTCGATCTGGTGGAGCAACGCCCTATAGTGAAACCTAAGTTACCCGGAACGTAGAAATGTCCAGTACTTTCACACTGTTTGCAGTTATTCCTGTTATACGATGGAAAAACTGTTGCACCTTTACTGTATTTTATGCATGTGGCGTTGACATCTAAGGCTCTAAGTGTTCGATCTGGTGGAGCAAGGCCCTAGAGTGAAGCCTAGGTTGCTCGGAACGTAGAAATGACCATAACTTTCACACTGGTTGCCATTATTCGTTTTCTACGATGGAAAAGCTGTTGTATTTGTATCGTATTTTATGCTTCTGGCGTTGACTTCTTAGGCCCTAACTATTCCATCCGGTGGAACAACGCCCTAGGGTCAAGCGTAGGTTGCCCGGAACGTAGAAATGACCATTACTTTCACAATGTTCGCAATCATTCATTTTATACGATGGAAAAACTGTTGTACTTATATTGTATTTTATGCTTCGGGCGTTGGCTTCTAAGGCCCTAACTATTCGATTTGATGGAGCAACGCCCTACAGTGAAGCCTAGGTTGCCCGGAACGTGGATATGTCCATAACCATCACACAGGTAGCAATTATTCGTTTTATACGATGGAAAGACTGTTGTATTTATTTTGTAGTTTATGCTCCTGGCGTTGACTTCTAAGGGCCTAACTCTTCGATCTGGTGGAGCAACGCCTGAGAGTTAAGTCTAGGATGCCCGAAATGTCGATATGAGCATTACTTTCGCACTGGTTGCAATTAGTCGTGCTATACGATGGAAAAACTGCTGCATTTTTATTGTATTTTGTGATTCTGGCGTTGACTTCTAAGGCCGTAGCTACTAGATATGGTAGAGCAACGCCCTAGAGTGACGCTTAGGTTCCCCGGAACGTAGAAATGACCATTACTTTCACACTGTTTGCAATTATTCGTTTTCTACGATGCAAAAGCTGTTGTATTTGTATCGTATTTCATGCTTCTGGCGTTGACTTCTTAGGCCCTCAACTATTCGATCTGGTGGAGCAACGCCCTAGAGTGAAGCCTAGGTTGCCCGGAACGTACAAATGACCATTACTTTCACACTGTTTGCAATTATTCATTTTATACGATGGAAAAGCTGTTGTACTTATATTGCATTTTATTCTTCTGGCGATGACTTTTAAGGCCGTAGCTATTAGATGTGGTGGAGCAACGCTCTAGAGTGTCGCATAGGTTGCCCGGAACGTAGAAATGACCATTACTTTCACAATGTATGCAAACATTCATTTTATACGATGGAAAAACTGTTGTACTTATATTGTATTTTATTCTTCTGGCGTTGAATTCTAAGTCCCTAGCTCTTCGATCTCGCGGAGCAACGCCCTAGAGTGAAACATAGGTTACCCGGAACGTAGAAATGACCAGTACTTTCACACTGGTTGCAGTTATTCCTGTTATACGATGGAAAAACTGTTGCACCTTTATTGTATTTTATGCTTCTGGCGTTGACATCTAAGGCCCTAACTGTTTGATCTGGTGGAGCAACGCCCTGGAGAGAACCCTAGGTTGCCCGGAACGCAGAAATGACCACTACCATCTCACTGGTTGCAAATTGTTCCTGCTATACGATGGAAAAACTGTTGTATATTTATTGCGTTTTATGCTTCGGGCATTGACTTCTAAGGCCCTAACTATTCAATCTGTTGGAGCAACGCCCTTGGGTGAAGCCTAGGTTGCCCGGATCGGAGAAATGACCATTACTTTCACACTGTTTGCAATTATTCATTTTCTACGATGGAAAAGCTGTTGTATTTGTATCGTATTTTATGCTTCTGGCGTTGACTTCTTAGGCCCTAACTATTCCATCTGGTGGAACAACGCCCTAGGGTCAAGCGTAGGTTTCCCGGAACGTAGAAATGACCATTACTTTCACAATGTTCCCAAACGTTCATTTTATGCGATGGAAAAGCTGTTGTATTTATATTGTATTTTATGCTCCTGGCGTTGACTTCTAAGGCCGTAGATATTAGATGTTGTGGAGCAACGCCCTAGAGTGACGCCTAGGTTGACCGGAACGTAGAAACGACCATTACTTTCACACTGGTTGCAGTTATTCGTTTTATACAGTGGAAAAACTGTTGTATTTATATCGTATTTTATGCATCTGGCGTTGACTCCTAAGGCCGTAGTTATTAGATGAGGTGGAGCAATGCCCTTGAGTGTCGCATAGGTTGCCCGGAACGTAGAAATGACCATTACTGTCACAATTTTTGCAAATATACATTTTATACGATGGAAAAACTGTTGTACTTGTATTGTATTTTATACTTCTGGAATTGAATTATAAGTCCCTAGCTATTCTATCTGGTGGACCAACGCCCTAGAGTGAAACCTAGGTTACCCGGAACGTAGAAATGACCAGTACTTTCACACTGGTTGCAGTTATTCCTGTTATACGATGGAAAAACTGTTGCTCCTTTATTGTATTTTATGCATGTGGCGTTGACATCTAAGGCCCTACCTGTTCAATCTGGTGGAGCTAGGCCCTAGAGTGAATCCTAGGTTGCTCGGAACGTAGAAATGACCATAACTTTCACACTGGTTGCCATTATTCGTTTTCAACGATGGAAAAGCTGTTGTATTTGTATCGTATTTTATGCTTCTGGCGTTGACTTCTTAGGCCCTAACTATTCCATCTGGTGGGACAACGCCCTAGGGTCAAGCCTAGGTTGCCCGGAACGTAGAAATGACCATTATGTTCACACTGGTAGCAATTATTCGTTTTACACATGGAAAAACTGTTCTATTTTTTTGTATTTTATGCTTCGGGCGTTGACTTCTAAGGCGCTTGCTATTCGATCTGGTGGAGCAACGCCCTAGAGTGAAACCTAGGTTACCCGGAACGTAGAAATGACCAGTACTTTCACACTGTTTGCAGTTATTCCTGTTGTACGATGGAAAAACTGTTGCATCTTTATTGTATTTTATGCTTCTGGCGTTGACTTCTAAGGCCCTAACTATTCGATCTGGTGGAGAAACGCCCTAGAGTGAAGCCTAGGTTGCCCGGAACGTAGAAATGACCAGTACTTTCACACTGGTTGCAGTTATTCGTTTTATACAATGAAAAGCTGTTGTATTTATTTTGCATTTTATGCATCGGGCGCTGACTTCTGAGGCCCTAACTATTCGATCTGGTGGAGCAACGCCCTAGAGTGAAGCCAAGGCTTCCCGGGATGTAGAAATGACCAGTACTTTCACACTGTTTGAAGTTATTCCTGTTGTATGACGGAAAAACTGTTGCATCTTTATTGTATTTTATGCTTCTGGCGTTGACTTCTAAGGCCCTAACTATTCGATATGGTGGAGCAACGCCCTAGAGTGAAGCCTAGGTTGCGCGGAACGTCGAAATGACCATAACTTTCACACTGGTAGCAATTATTCGTTTTATACGATGGAAAAACTGTTTTATTTATTTTGTATTTTATGCTTCTGGCGTTGACTTCTAAGGCCCTCAACTATTCGATCTGGAGGAGCAACGCCATAGAGCGAAGCATAGGTTTCCCGGAACGTAGAAATGACCATCACTTTCACACGGGTTGCAATTATTCCTGTTATAGGATGGAAAGACTGTTGTATTTTTATTGTATTTTATTATTCAGGCATTGACTTCTGTGGCCGTAGCTATTCGATGTGGTGGCAGAACGCCATAGAGTGAAGCCTAGGTAGCCCGGAACGTAGAAATGACCATAAGTTTCATACTGGTTGCAATTATTCGTTTTATACGATGGAAAAGCTGTTGTATTCATATTGTATTTTATGCTTCTGGCGTTCACTTCTTAGGCCCTAACTATTCGATCTGGTGGAACAACGCCCTAGAGTGAAGCCTAGGTTGCCAGGAACGTAGAAAAGACCATAACTTTTACACTGGTAGCATTTATTCGTTTTATACAATGGAAAAACCGTTCTATTTCTTTTGTATTTTATGCTTCGGGCTTTGACTTCTAAGGCCCTAACTGTTTGATCTGGTGGAGCAACGCCCTGGAGTGAAGCCTAGGTTGCCCGGAACGTAGAAATGACCATAACTTTCACACTGGTTGCTATTATTCGTTTTATACGATGGAAAAGCTGTTGTATTTATATCGTACTTTATGCTTCTGGCGTTGACTTCTAAGGCCCTCATCTATTCGATCTGGTGGAGCAACGCCCTGGAGTGAAGCCTAGGTTGCCCGGAAAGTACAAATGACCATTACTATCACACTGTTTGCAATTATTCATTTTATACGATGGAAAAGCTGTTGTATTTATATTGCATTTTATTCTTCTGGCGACGACTTTTAAGGCCGTAGCTATTAGATGTGGTGGAGCAACGCTCTATAGTGTCGCATAGGTTGCCCGGAACCTAGAAATGACCATTACTTTCACAATGTTTGCAAATATTCAATTTATACGATGGAAAAACTGTTGTACTTATATTGTATTTTATTCTTCTGGCGTTGAATTGTAAGTACTTAGCTTTTCGATCTCGTGGAGCAACGCCCTAGAGTGAAACCTAGGTTACCCGGAACGTAGAAATGACCAGTACTTTCACACTGGTTGCAGTTATTCCTGTTATACGATGGAAAAAGTGTTGCACCTTTATTGTATTTTATGCTTCTGGCGTTGACATCTAAGGCCCTAACTGTTTGATCTGGTGGAGCAACGCCCTAGAGTGAAGCCTAGGTTGCCCGGAACGTAGAAATAACCATAACTTTCACACTGGTTGCAATTATTCGTTTTATACGATGGAAAAACTGTTCTATTTATTTTATATTTTATGCTTCGGGCGTTGACTTCTAAGGCCCTAACTATTCGATATGGTGGAGCAACGCCCTAGAGTGAAGCCTAGGTTGCGCGGAACGTAGAAATGACCATAACTTTCACACTGGTAGCAATTATTCGTTTTATACGATGGAAAAACTGTTTTATTTATTTTGTATTTTATGCTTCGGGCGCTGACATCTAAGGCCCTAACTATACGATCTGGTGGGGCAACGCCCTAGAGTGAAGCCTACGTTGACCGGAACGTAGAAATGACCATAACTTTCACACTGGTTGCTATCATTCGTTTTATATGATGGAAAAACTGTTGTATTTATATTGTATTTTATGCTTCTGGCGTTCACTTCTTAGGCCCTAACTGTTCGATCTGGTGGGACAACGGCCTAGGGTGAAGCCTAGGTTGCCCGATACGTAGAAATGACCATAACTTTTAAACTGATAGCAATTATTCGTTTTATACAATGGAAAAACTGTTCTATTTATTTTGTATTTAATGCTTCGGGCGTTGACTTCTAAGGCCCTAACTATTCGATATGGTGGAGCAACGCCCTAGAGTGAAGCCTAGGTTGCGCGGAACGTAGAAATGACCATAACTTTCACACTGGTTGCCATTATTCGTTTTCTACGATGGAAAAGCTGTTGTATTTGTATCGTATTTTATGCTTCTGGCGTTGACTTCTTAGGCCCTAACTATTCCATCTGGTGGAACAACGCCCTAGGGTCAAGCCTAGGTTGCCCGGAACGTAGAAATGACCATAACGTTCACACTGGTAGCAATAATTCGTTTTACACATGGAAAAACTGTTCTATTTTTTTGTATTTTATGCTTCGGGCGTTGACTTCTAAGGCGCTAGCTATTCGATCTGGTGGAGCAACGCCCTAGAGTGAAACCTAGGTTACCCGGAACGTAGAAATGACCAGTACTTTCACACTGTTTACAGTTATTCCTGTTGTACGATGGAAAAACTGTTGCATCTTTATTGTATTTTATGCTTCTGGCGTTGACTTCTAAGGCCCTAACTATTCGATCTGGTGGAGCAACGCCCTAGAGTGAAGCCTAGGTTGCCCGGAACGTAGAAATGACCAGTACTTTCACACTGGTTGCAGTTATTCGTTTTATACAATGAAAAACTGTTCTATTTATTTTGCATTTTATGCTTCGGGCGCTGACTTCTAAGGCCCTAACTATTCGATCTGGTAGAGCAACGCCCTAGAGTGAAGCCTAGGTTTCCCGGGAAGTAGAAATGACCAGTACTTTCACACTGTTTGCAGTTATTCCTGTTGTATGACGGAAAAACTGTTGCATCTTTATTGTATTTTATGCTTCTGGCGTTGACTTCTAAGGCCCTAACTGTTCGATCTGGTGGAGCAACGCCCTAGAGTGAAGCCTAGGTTGCCCGGAACGTAGAAATGACTATAACGTTCACACTGGTAGCAATTATTCGTTTTGCACATGGAAAAACTGTTCTATTTTTTTGTATTTTATGCTTCGGGCGTTCACTTCTAAGGCCCTAGCTATTCGATCTGGTGGAGCAACGCCCTATAGTGAAACCTAAGTTACCCGGAACGTAGAAATGTCCAGTACTTTCACACTGTTTGCAGTTATTCCTGTTATACGATGGAAAAACTGTTGCACCTTTACTGTATTTTATGCATGTGGCGTTGACATCTAAGGCTCTAACTGTTCGATCTGGTGGAGCAAGGCCCTAGAGTGAAGCCTAGGTTGCTCGGAACGTAGAAATGACCATAACTTTCACACTGGTTGCCATTATTCGTTTTCTACGATGGAAAAGCTGTTGTATTTGTATCGTATTTTATGCTTCTGGCGTTGACTTCTTAGGCCCTAACTATTCCATCCGGTGGAACAACGCCCTAGGGTCAAGCGTAGGTTGCCCGGAACGTAGAAATGACCATTACTTTCACAATGTTCGCAATCATTCATTTTATACGATGGAAAAACTGTTGTACTTATATTGTATTTTATGCTTCGGGCGTTGGCTTCTAAGGCCCTAACTATTCGATTTGGTGTAGCAACGCCCTACAGTGAAGCCTAGGTTGCCCGGAACGTGGATATGTCCATAACTTTCACACTTGTAGCAATTATTCGTTTTATACGATGGAAAAACTGTTTTATTTATTTTGTATTTTATGCTTCTGGCGTTGACTTCTAAGGCCCTCAACTATTCGATCTGGAGGAGCAACGCCATAGAGCGAAGCATAGGTTTCCCGGAACGTAGAAATGACCATCACTTTCACACGGGTTGCAATTATTCCTGTTATAGGATGGAAAGACTGTTGTATTTTTATTGTATTTTATTATTCAGGCATTGACTTCTGTGGCCGTAGCTATTCGATGTGGTGGCAGAACGCCATAGAGTGAAGCCTAGGTAGCCCGGAACGTAGAAATGACCATAAGTTTCACACAGGTTGCAATTATTCGTTTTATACGATGGAAAAGCTGTTGTATTCATATTGTATTTTATGCTTCTGGCGTTCACTTCTTAGGCCCTAACTATTCGATCTGGTGGAACAACGCCCTAGAGTGAAGCCTAGGTTGCCAGGAACGTAGAAAAGACCATAACTTTTACACTGGTAGCATTTATTCGTTTTATACAATGGAAAAACCGTTCTATTTCTTTTGTATTTTATGCTTCGGGCTTTGACTTCTAAGGCCCTAACTGTTTGATCTGGTGGAGCAACGCCCTGGAGTGAAGCCTAGGTTGCCCGGAACGTAGAAATGACCATAACTTTCACACTGGTTGCTATTATTCGTTTTATACGATGGAAAAGCTGTTGTATTTATATCGTACTTTATGCTTCTGGCGTTGACTTCTAAGGCCCTCATCTATTCGATCTGGTGGAGCAACGCCCTGGAGTGAAGCCTAGGTTGCCCGGAAAGTACAAATGACCATTACTATCACACTGTTTGCAATTATTCATTTTATACGATGGAAAAGCTGTTGTATTTATATTGCATTTTATTCTTCTGGCGACGACTTTTAAGGCCGTAGCTATTAGATGTGGTGGAGCAACGCTCTATAGTGTCGCATAGGTTGCCCGGAACGTAGAAATGACCATTACTTTCACAATGTTTGCAAATATTCAATTTATACGATGGAAAAACTGTTGTACTTATATTGTATTTTATTCTTCTGGCGTTGAATTCTAAGTACTTAGCTTTTCGATCTCGTGGAGCAACGCCCTAGAGTGAAACCTAGGTTACCCGGAACGTAGAAATGACCAGTACTTTCACACTGGTTGCAGTTATTCCTGTTATACGATGGAAAAACTGTTGCACCTTTATTGTATTTTATGCTTCTGGCGTTGACATCTAAGGCCCTAACTGTTTGATCTGGTGGAGCAACGCCCTAGAGTGAAGCCTAGGTTGCCCGGAACGTAGAAATAACCATAACTTTCACACTGGTTGCAATTATTCGTTTTATACGATGGAAAAACTGTTCTATTTATTTTATATTTTATGCTTCGTGCGTTGACTTCTAAGGCCCTAACTATTCGATATGGTGGAGCAACGCCCTAGAGTGAAGCCTAGGTTGCGCGGAACGTAGAAATGACCATAACTTTCACACTGGTAGCAATTATTCGTTTTACACGATGGAAAAACAGTTTTATTTATTTTGTATTTTATGCTTCGGGCGCTGACATCTAAGGCCCTAACTATACGATCTGGTGGGGCAACGCCCTAGAGTGAAGCCTACGTTGACCGGAACGTAGAAATGACCATAACTTTCACACTGGTTGCTATCATTCGTTTTATATGATGGAAAAACTGTTGTATTTATATTGTATTTTATGCTTCTGGCGTTCACTTCTTAGGCCCTAACTGTTCGATCTGGTGGGACAACGGCCTAGGGTGAAGCCTAGGTTGCCCGATACGTAGAAATGACCATAACTTTTAAACTGGTAGCAATTATTCGTTTTATACAATGGAAAAACTGTTCTATTTATTTTGTATTTAATGCTTCGGGCGTTGACTTCTAAGGCCCTAACTATTCGATATGGTGGAGCAACGCCCTAGAGTGAAGCCTAGGTTGCGCGGAACGTAGAAATGACCATAACTTTCACACTGGTTGCCATTATTCGTTCTCTACGATGGAAAAGCTGTTGTATTTGTATCGTATTTTATGCTTCTGGCGTTGACTTCTTAGGCCCTAACTATTCCATCTGGTGGATCAACGCCCTAGGGTCATGCCTAGGTTGCCCGGAACGTAGAAATGACCATAACGTTCACACTGGTAGCAATAATTCGTTTTACACATGGAAAAACTGTTCTATTTTTTTGTATTTTATGCTTCGGGCGTTGACTTCTAAGGCGCTAGCTATTCGATCTGGTGGAGCAACGCCCTAGAGTGAAACCTAGGTTACCCGGAACGTAGAAATGACCAGTACTTTCACACTGTTTACAGTTATTCCTGTTGTACGATGGAAAAACTGTTGCATCTTTATTGTATTTTATGCTTCTGGCGTTGACTTCTAAGGCCCTAACTATTCGATCTGGTGGAGCAACGCCCTAGAGTGAAGCCTAGGTTGCCCGGAACGTAGAAATGACCAGTACTTTCACACTGGTTGCAGTTATTCGTTTTATACAATGAAAAACTGTTCTATTTATTTTGCATTTTATGCTTCGGGCGCTGACTTCTAAGGCCCTAACTATTCGATCTGGTGGAGCAACGCCCTAGAGTGAAGTCTAGGTTTCCCGGGAAGTAGAAATGACCAGTACTTTCACACTGTTTGCAGTTATTCCTGTTGTATGACGGAAAAACTGTTGCATCTTTATTGTATTTTATGCTTCTGGCGTTGACTTCTAAGGCCCTAACTGTTCGATCTGGTGGAGCAACGCCCTAGGGTGAAGCCTAGGTTGCCCGGAACGTAGAAATGACCATAACGTTCACACTGGTAGCAATTATTCGTTTTGCACATGGAAAAACTGTTCTATTTTTTTGTATTTTATGCTTCGGGCGTTCACTTCTAAGGCCCTAGCTATTCGATCTGGTGGAGCAACGCCCTATAGTGAAACCTAAGTTACCCGGAACGTAGAAATGTCCAGTACTTTCACACTGTTTGCAATTATTCCTGTTATACGATGGAAAAACTGTTGCACCTTTACTGTATTTTATGCATGTGGCGTTGACATCTAAGGCTCTAACTGTTCGATCTGGTGGAGCAAGGCCCTAGAGTGAAGTCTAGGTTGCTCGGAACGTAGAAATGACCATAACTTTCACACTGGTTGCCATTATTCGTTTTCTACGATGGAAAAGCTGTTGTATTTGTATCGTATTTTATGCTTCTGGCGTTGACTTCTTAGGCCCTAACTATTCCATCCGGTGGAACAACGCCCTAGGGTCAAGCGTAGGTTGCCCGGAACGTAGAAATGACCATTACTTTCACAATGTTCGCAATCATTCATTTTATACGATGGAAAAACTGTTGTACTTATATTGTATTTTATCCTTCTGGCGTTGAATTCTAAGTCCCTAGCTATTCGATCTGGTGGAGCAACGCACTAGAGTGAAGCCTAGATTACCCGGAACGTAGAAATGACCAGTACTTTCACACTGGTTGCAGTTATTCGTTTTATACAGTGGAAGAACTGTTCTATTTATTTTGCATTTTATGCTTCGGGCGTTCACTTCTAAGGCCCTAACTATTCGATCTGGTAGAGCAACGCCCTAGAGTGAAGCCTAGGTTGCCCGGAACGTACAAATGACCATTACTTTCACACTGTTTGCAATTATTCATTTTATACGATGGAAAAGCTGTTGTATTTATATTGCATTTTATTCTTCTGGCGATGACTTTTAAGGCCGTAGCTATTAGATGTGGTGGAGCAACGCTCTAGAGTGTCGCATAGGTTGCCCGGAACGTAGAAATGACCATTACTTTCACAATGTATGCAAACATTCATTTTATACGATGGAAAAACTGTTGTACTTATATTGTATTTTATTCTTCTGGCGTTGAATTCTAAGTCCCTAGCTCTTCGATCTCGTGGAGCAACGCCCTAGAGTGAAACATAGGTTACCCGGAACGTAGAAATGACCAGTACTTTCACACTGGTTGCAGTTATTCCTGTTATACGATGGAAAAACTGTTGCACCTTTATTGTATTTTATGCTTCTGGCGTTGACATCTAAGGCCCTAACTGTTTGATCTGGTGGAGCAACGCACTAGAGTGAAACATAGGTTACCCGGAACGTAGAAATGACCATAACTTTCACACTTGTTGCAATTATTCGTTTTATACGATGGAAAAACTGTTGCATCTTTATCGTATTTTATGCTTCTGGCGTTGACTTCTTAGGCCGTAACTATTCGATCTGGGGGAGCAACGCCCTGGAGAGAACCCTAGGTTGCCCGGAACGCAGAAATGACCACTACCATCTCACTGGTTGCAAATTATTCCTGCTATACGATGGAAAAACTGTTGTATATTTATTGCGTTTTATGCTTCGGGCATTGACTTCTAAGGCCCTGACTATTCAATCTGTTGGAGCAACGCCCTTGGGTGAAGCCTAGGTTGCCCGGAACGGAGAAATGACCATAACTTTCACACTGGTTGCAATTATTCGTTTTATACGATGGAAAAGCTGTTGTATTTATATCGTATTTTATGCTTCTGGCGTTGACTTCTTAGGCGCTAACTATTCCATCTGGTGGAACAACGCCCTAGGGTGAAGCGTAGGTTGCCCTGAAAGTAGAAATGACCATAACTTTCACACTGGTAGCAATTATTCGTTTTATACGATGGAAAAACTGTTCTATTTATTTTATATTTTATGCTTCGGGCGTTGACTTCTAAGGCCCTAACTATTCGATCTGGTGGAGCAACGCCCTAGAGTGAAGCCTAGGTTGCCTCGAACGTAGAAATGACCATCACTTTTACACGGGATGCAATTATTCCTGTTACAGGATGGAAAGACTGTTGTATTTTTATAGTATTTTATGCTTCACGCGTTGACTTCAGAGGCCGAAGCTATTCGATGTGGTGGATGAACGCCATAGAGTGAAGCCTAGGTTGCCCGGAACGTAGAAATGTCCATATCATTCACACTGTTTGCAATTATTCATTTTATACGATGGCAATGCTGTTGTATTTATATCGTATTTTATGCTTCGGGCGTTGACTTCTTAGGCCCTAACATTTCGATCTGGCGGAGGAACGCTCTACAGTGAAGCCTATGTTGCCCGGAACGTAGATATGACCATAACCTTCACACAGTTTGCAATTACTCGTTTTATACGGTGTAAAGGCTGTTGTGTTTATTTTGTATTTTATTATTCTGGTGTTGACTTCTTAGGCCCTAACTATTCGATCTGGTGGAACAACGCCTTAGCGTGAAGCCTAGGTTGCGCGGAACGTAGAAATGACCATTACTTTCACACTGTTTGCAATTATTCCTTTTATACGATGGAAAAGCTGTTCTATTTATATCGTATTTTATGATTCTGGCTTTGACATCTAAGGCCCTAACTATTCAATCTGTTGGAGCAACGCCCTTGGGTGAAGCCTAGGTTGCCCGGAACGGAGAAATGACCATAACTTTCACACTGGTTGCAATTATTCGTTTTATACGATGGAAAAGCTGTTGTATTTATATCGTATTTTATGCTTCTGGCGTTGACTTCTTAGGCGCTAACTATTCCATCTGGTGGAACAACGCCCTAGGGTGAAGCGAAGGTTGCCCTGAAAGTAGAAATGACCATAACTTTCACACTGGTAGCAATTATTCGTTTTATACGATGGAAAAACTGTTCTATTTATTTTATATTTTATGCTTCGGGCGTTGACTTCTAAGGCCCTAACTATTCGATCTGGTGGAGCAACGCCCTAGAGTGAAGCCTAGGTTGCCTCGAACGTAGAAATGACCATCACTTTTACACGGGATGCAATTATTCCTGTTACAGGATGGAAAGACTGTTGTATTTTTATAGTATTTTATGCTTCACGCGTTGACTACAGAGGCCGTAGCTATTCGATGTGGTGGATGAACGCCATAGAGTGAAGCCTAGGTTGCCCGGAACGTAGAAATGTCCATATCATTCACACTGTTTGCAATTATTCATTTTATACGATGGCAATGCTGTTGTATTTATATCGTATTTTATGCTTCGGGCGTTGACTTCTTAGGCCCTAACATTTCGATCTGGCGGAGGAACGCTCTACAGTGAAGCCTATGTTGCCCGGAACGTAGATATGACCATAACCTTCACACAGTTTGCAATTACTCGTTTTATACGGTGTAAAGGCTGTTGTGTTTATTTTGTATTTTATTATTCTGGTGTTGACTTCTTAGGCCCTAACTATTCGATCTGGTGGAACAACGCCTTAGCGTGAAGCCTAGGTTGCGCGGAACGTAGAAATGACCATTACTTTCACACCGTTTGCAATTATTCCTTTTATACGATGGAAAAGCTGTTCTATTTATATCGTATTTTATGATTCTGGCTTTGACATCTAAGGCCCTAGCTATTCGATTTGGTGGAGCAACGCCCTAGAGTGGAGCCTAGGTTGCCCGGTACGTAGAAATGACCATAACTTTCACACTGGTTGCTATTATTCGTTTTATACGATGGAAAAGCTGTTGTATTTATATCGTTCTTTATGCTTCTGGCGTTGACTTCTAAGGCCCTCAACTATTCGATCTGGTGGAGCAACGCCCTAGAGTGAAGCCTAGGTTGCCCGGAACGTACAAATGACCATTACTTTCACACTGTTTGCAATTATTCATTTTATACGATGGAAAAGCTGTTGTATTTATATTGCATTTTATTCTTCTGGCGATGACTTTTAAGGCCGTAGCTATTAGATATGGTGGAGCAACGCTCTAGAGTGTCGCATAGGTAGCCCGGAACGTAGAAATGTCCATAACTTTCACACTGGTTGCTATTATTCGTTTTATACGATGGAAAAACAGTTGTATATTTATTGCATTTTATGCTTCGGGCATTGACTTCTAAGGCCCTAACTACTCAATCTGTTGGAGCAACGCCCTAGGGTGAAGCCTAGGTTGCCCGGAAAGTAGAAATGACCATAACTTTCACACTGGTAGCAATTATTCGTTTTATACGATGGAAAAACTGTTCTATTTATTTTATATTTTATGCTTCGGGCGTTGACTTCTAAGGCCCTAACTATTCGATCTGGTGGAGCAACGCCCTAGAGTGAAGCCTAGGTTGCGCGGAACGTAGAAATGACCATAACTTTCACACTGGTAGCAATCATTCGTTTTATACGATGGAAAAACTGTTTTATTTGTTTTGTATTTTATGCTTCGGGCGCTGACTTCTAAGGCCCTAACTATTCGATCTGGTGGAGCAACGCCCTAGAGTGAAGCCTAGGTTGCCCGGCACGTAGATATGACCATAACTTTCACACTGGTTGCTATCATTCCTTTTATATGATGGAAAAACTGTTGTATTTATATTGTGTTTTATGCTTCTGGCGTTCACTTCTTAGGCCCTAACTATTCGATCTGGTGGAACAACGGCCTAGAGTGAAGCCTAGGTTGCCCGGAACGTAGAAATGACCATAGCTTTCACACTGGTTGCTATCATTCGTTTTATATGATGGTTAAACTGTTGTATTTATATTGTATTTTATGCTTCTGGCGTTCACTTCTTAGGCCCTAACTATTCGATCTGGTGGAACAACGCCCTAGGGTGAAGCCTAGGTTGCCCGGAAAGTAGAAATGACCATAACTTTCACACTGGTAGCAATTATTCGTTTTATACGATGGAAAAACTGTTCTATTTATTTTATATTTTATGCTTCGGGCGTTGACTTCTAAGGCCCTAACTATTCGATCTGGTGGAGCAACGCCCTAGAGTGAAGCCTAGGTTGCCTCGAACGTAGAAATGACCATCACTTTTACACGGGATGCAATTATTCCTGTTACAGGATGGAAAGACTGTTGTATTTTTATAGTATTTTATGCTTCACGCGTTGACTTCAGAGGCCGTAGCTATTCGATGTGGTGGATGAACGCCATAGAGTGAAGCCTAGGTTGCCCGGAACGTATAAATGTCCATATCATTCACACTGTTTGCAATTATTCATTTTATACGATGGCAATGCCGTTGTATTTATATCGTATTTTATGCTTCGGGCGTTGACTTCTTAGGCCCTAACATTTCGATCTGGTGGAGGAACGCTCTACAGTGAAGCCTATGTTGCCCGGAACGTAGATATGACCATAACCTTCACACAGGTTGCAATTACTCGTTTTATACGGTGTAAAGGCTGTTGTGTTTATTTTGTATTTTATTATTCTGGTGTTGACTTCTTAGGCCCTAGCTATTCGATCTGGTGGAGCAACGCCCTGGAGTGAAGCCTAGTTTGCGCGGAACGTAGAAATGACCATTACTTTCACACTGTTTGCAATTATTCCTTTTATACGATGGAAAAGCTGTTCTATTTATAACGTATTTTATGCTTCTGGCTTTGACATCTAAGGCCCTAGCTATTCGATTTGGTGGAGCAACGCCCTAGAGTGGAGCCTAGGTTGCCCGGTACGTAGAAATGACCATAACTTTCACACTGGTTGCTATTATTCGTTTTATACGATGGAAAAGCTGTTGTATTTATATCGTACTTTATGCTTCTGGCGTTGACTTCTAAGGCCCTCAACTATTCGATCTGGTGGAGCAACGCCCTAGAGTGAAGCCTAGGTTGCCCGGAACGTACAAATGACCATTACTTTCACACTGTTTGCAATTATTCATTTTATACGATGGAAAAGCTGTTGTATTTATATTGCATTTTATTCTTCTGGCGATGACTTTTAAGGCCGTAGCTATTAGATATGGTGGAGCAATGCTCTAGAGTGTCGCATAGGTTGCCCGGAACGTAGAAATGACCATTACTTTCACAATGTATGCAAATATTCATTTTATACGATGGAAAAACTGTTGTACTTATATTGTATTTTATTCTTCTGGCGTTGAATGCTAAGTCCCTAGCTTTTCGATCTCGTGAAACAACGCCCTAGAGTGAAACATAGGCTGCCCGGAACGTAGAAATGACCATCACTTTCAAACTGGTTGCAATTAATCCTGTTATACGATGGAAAAACTGTTGTATTTTTATTGCCTTTTATGCTTCGGGCGTTCACTTCTAAGGCCCTAACTATTCCATCTGTTGGAGCAACGCCCTAGGGTGAAGCCTAGGTTGCCCGGAACGTAGAAAAGACCATAACTTTTACACTGGTAGCATTTATTCGTTTTATGCAATGGAAAAACCGTTCTATTTCTTTTGTATTTTATGCTTCGGGCGTTGTCTTCTAAGGCCCTAGCTCTTCGATCTCGTGGAGCAACGCCCTAGAGTGAAACTTAGGTTACCCGGAACGTAGAAATGACCAGTACTTTCACACTGGTTGCAGTTATTCCTGTTATACGATGGAAAAACTGTTGCACCTTTATTGTATTGTATGCTTCTGGCGTTGACATCTAAGGCCCTAACTGTTTGATCTGGTGGAGCAACGCCCTAGAGTGAAGCCTAGGTAGCCCGGAACGTAGAAATGTCCATAACTTTCACACTGGTTGCTATTATTCGTTTTATACGATGGAAAAACTGTTTTATTTATATCGTATTTTATGCTTCGGGCGTTGACTTCTAAGGACCTAACTATTCGGTCTGGAGGAGCAACGCCCTAGAGTGAAGCCTAGGTTGCCCGGAATGTAGAAATGACCATAACTTTCACACTTGTTGCAATTATTCGTTTTATACGATGGAAAAACTGTTGCATCTTTATCGTATTTTATGCTTCTGGCGTTGACTTCTTAGGCCGTAACTATTCGATCTGGGGGACCAACGCCCTGGAGAGAACCCTATGTTGCCCGGAACGCAGAAATGACCACTACTATCACACTGGTTGCAAATTATTCCTGCTATACAATGGAAAAACTGTTGTATATTTATTGCATTTTATGCTTCGGGCATTGACTTCTAAGGCCCTAACTACTCAATCTGTTGGAGCAACGCCCTTGGGTGAAGTCTAGGTTGCCCGGAACGTAGAAATGACCATAACTTTCACACTGGTTGCAATTATTCGTTTTATACGATGGAAAAGCTGTTGTATTTATATCGTATTTTACGCTTCTGGCGTTGACTTCTTAGGCCCTAACTATTCCATCTGGTGGAGCAACGCCCTAGAGTGAAGCCTAGGTTGCGCGGAACGTAGAAATGACCATAACTTTCACACTGGTAGCAATCATTCGTTTTATACGATGGAAAAACTGTTTTATTTGTTTTGTATTTTATGCTTCGGGCGCTGACTTCTAAGGCCCTAACTATTCGATCTGGTGGAGCAACGCCCTAGAGTGAAGCCTAGGTTGCCCGGCACGTAGATATGACCATAACTTTCACACTGGTTGCTATCATTCCTTTTATATGATGGAAAAACTGTTGTATTTATATTGTGTTTTATGCTTCTGGCGTTCACTTCTTAGGCCCTAACTATTCGATCTGGTGGAACAACGGCCTAGAGTGAAGCCTAGGTTGCCCGGAACGTAGAAATGACCATAGCTTTCACACTGGTTGCTATCATTCGTTTTATATGGTTGGTTAAACTGTTGTATTTATATTGTATTTTATGCTTCTGGCGTTCACTTCTTAGGCCCTAACTATTCGATCTGGTGGAACAACGCCCTAGGGTGAAGCCTAGGTTGCCCGGAAAGTAGAAATGACCATAACTTTCACACTGGTAGCAATTATTCGTTTTATACGATGGAAAAACTGTTCTATTTATTTTATATTTTATGCTTCGGGCGTTGACTTCTAAGGCCCTAACTATTCGATCTGGTGGAGCAACGCCCTAGAGTGAAGCCTAGGTTGCCTCGAACGTAGAAATGACCATCACTTTTACACGGGATGCAATTATTCCTGTTACAGGATGGAAAGACTGTTGTATTTTTATAGTATTTTATGCTTCACGCGTTGACTTCAGAGGCCGTAGCTATTCGATGTGGTGGATGAACGCCATAGAGTGAAGCCTAGGTTGCCCGGAACGTATAAATGTCCATATCATTCACACTGTTTGCAATTATTCATTTTATACGATGGCAATGCCGTTGTATTTATATCGTATTTTATGCTTCGGGCGTTGACTTCTTAGGCCCTAACATTTCGATCTGGTGGAGGAACGCTCTACAGTGAAGCCTATGTTGCCCGGAACGTAGATATGACCATAACCTTCACACAGGTTGCAATTACTCGTTTTATACGGTGTAAAGGCTGTTGTGTTTATTTTGTATTTTATTATTCTGGTGTTGACTTCTTAGGCCCTAGCTATTCGATCTGGTGGAGCAACGCCCTGGAGTGAAGCCTAGTTTGCGCGGAACGTAGAAATGACCATTACTTTCACACTGTTTGCAATTACTCCTTTTATACGATGGAAAAGCTGTTCTATTTATAACGTATTTTATGCTTCTGGCTTTGACATCTAAGGCCCTAGCTATTCGATTTGGTGGAGCAACGCCCTAGAGTGGAGCCTAGGTTGCCCGGTACGTAGAAATGACCATAACTTTCACACTGGTTGCTATTATTCGTTTTATACGATGGAAAAGCTGTTGTATTTATATCGTACTTTATGCTTCTGGCGTTGACTTCTAAGGCCCTCAACTATTCGATCTGGTGGAGCAACGCCCTAGAGTGAAGCCTAGGTTGCCCGGAACGTACAAATGACCATTACTTTCACACTGTTTGCAATTATTCATTTTATACGATGGAAAAGCTGTTGTATTTATATTGCATTTTATTCTTCTGGCGATGACTTTTAAGGCCGTAGCTATTAGATATGGTGGAGCAATGCTCTAGAGTGTCGCATAGGTTGCCCGGAACGTAGAAATGACCATTACTTTCACAATGTATGCAAATATTCATTTTATACGATGGAAAAACTGTTGTACTTATATTGTATTTTATTCTTCTAGCGTTGAATGCTAAGTCCCTAGCTTTTCGATCTCGTGAAACAACGCCCTAGAGTGAAACATAGGCTGCCCGGAACGTAGAAATGACCATCACTTTCAAACTGGTTGCAATTAATCCTGTTATACGATGGAAAAACTGTTGTATTTTTATTGCCTTTTATGCTTCGGGCGTTCACTTCTAAGGCCCTAACTATTCCATCTGTTGCAGCAACGCCCTAGGGTGAAGCCTAGGTTGCCCGGAACGTAGAAAAGACCATAACTTTTACACTGGTAGCATTTATTCGTTTTATACAATGGAAAAACCGTTCTATTTCTTTTGTATTTTATGCTTCGGGCGTTGTCTTCTAAGGCCCTAGCTCTTCGATCTCGTGGAGCAACGCCCTAGAGTGAAACTTAGGTTACCCGGAACGTAGAAATGACCAGTACTTTCACACTGGTTGCAGTTATTCCTGTTATACGGTGGAAAAACTGTTGCACCTTTATTGTATTGTATGCTTCTGGCGTTGACATCTAAGGCCCTAACTGTTTGATCTGGTGGAGCAACGCCCTAGAGTGAAGCCTAGGTAGCCCGGAACGTAGAAATGTCCATAACTTTCACACTGGTTGCTGTTATTCGTTTTATACGATGGAAAAACTGTTTTATTTATATCGTATTTTATGCTTCGGGCGTTGACTTCTAAGGACCTAACTATTCGGTCTGGAGGAGCAACGCCCTAGAGTGAAGCCTAGGTTGCCCGGAATGTAGAAATGACCGTAACTTTCACACTTGTTGCAATTATTCGTTTTATACGATGGAAAAACTGTTGCATCTTTATCGTATTTTATGCTTCTGGC
The DNA here is from genome assembly GCF_051401765.1 of Calliopsis andreniformis. Lineage (NCBI taxonomy): Eukaryota > Metazoa > Arthropoda > Insecta > Hymenoptera > Andrenidae > Calliopsis > Calliopsis andreniformis. The sequence goes on along the minus strand of NW_027480460.1, from coordinate 988,903 downwards.
GTTGACTTCTTAGGCCGTAACTATTCGATCTGGGGGACCAACGCCCTGGAGAGAACCCTATGTTGCCCGGAACGCAGAAATGACCACTACTATCACACTGGTTGCAAATTATTCCTGCTATACAATGGAAAAACTGTTGTATATTTATTGCATTTTATGCTTCGGGCATTGACTTCTAAGGCCCTAACTACTCAATCTGTTGGAGCAACGCCCTTGGGTGAAGTCTAGGTTGCCCGGAACATAGAAAAGACCATAACTTTTACACTGGTAGCAATTATTCGTCTTATACAATGGAAAAACCGTTCTATTTATTTTGTATTTTATGCTTCGGGCGTTGACGTCTAAGGCCCTAACTGTTTGATTTGGTGGAGCAACGCCCTAGATTGAAGCCTAGGTTGCCCGGAACGCAGAAATGACCATAACTTTCACACTGGTTGCAATTATTCCTGTTATAGGATGGAAAGACTGTTGTATTTTTATTGTATTTTATACTTCAGGCATTGACTTCTGTGGCCGTAGCTATTCGATGTGGTGGCAGAACGCCATAGAGTGAAGCCTAGGTTGCCCGGAACGTAGAAATGACCATACCTTTTACACTGGTAGCATTTATTCGTTTTATACAATGGAAAAACCGTTCTATTTCTTTTGTATTTTATGCTTCGGGCGTTGACTTCTAAGGCCCTAACTGTTTGATCTGGTGGAGCAACGCCCTGGAGTGAAGCCTAGGTTGCCCCGAACGTAGAAATGACCATAACTTTCACACTGGTTGCTATTATTCGTTTTATACGATGGAAAAGCTGTTGTATTTATATCGTACTTTATGCTTCTGGTGTTGACTTCTAAGGCCCTCAACTATTCGATCTGGTGGAGCAACGCCCTGGAGTGAAGCCTAGGTTGCCCGGAACGTAGAAATGACCAGTACTTTCACACTGGTTGCAGTTATTCCTATTATACGATGGAAAAACTGTTGCACCTTTATTGTATTTTATGCTTCTGGCGTTGACATCTAAGGCCCTAACTGTTTGATCTGGTGGAGCAACGCCCTAGAGTGAAGCCTAGGTTGCCCGGAACGTAGAAATGACCATAACTTTCACACTGGTTGCTATTACGCATTTTATACGATGGAAAAACTGTTATATTTATATTGTATTTTATGCATCTGGCGTTGACTTCTTAGGCCCTAACTATTCGATCTGGTGGAACAACGCCCTATGGTGAAGCCTAGGTTGCCCGGAACGTAGAAATGACCATAACTTTTACACTGGTAGCAATTATTCGTTTTATACAATGGAAAAACTGTTCTATTTATTTTGCATTTTATGCTTCGGGCGTTGACTTCTAAGGCCCTAACTGATTGATCTGGAGGAGCAACGCCCTAGTGTGAAACCTAGGTTGCCCGGAACGTAGAAATGACCATCACTTTCACACGGGTTTCAATTATTCCTGTTACAGGATGGAAAGACTGTTGTATTTTTATAGTATTTTATGCTTCACGCGTTGACTTCAGAGGCCGTAGCTATTCGATGTGGTGGAGCAACGCCCTAAAGTGAAGCCTAGGTTGCCCGGTACGTAGAAATGACCATTACTTTCACAATGTTTGCAAATATACATTATATACGATGGAAAGTCTGTTGTATTTATGTTGTATTTTATGCCCCTGGCGTTGACTTCTTAGGCCATAACTATTTGATCTGGTGGTACAACGCCCTAGAGTGAAACCGAGGTTGCCTGGAACGTAGAAATGACCATCACTTTCACACTGGTTGCAATTATTCCTGTTATACGATGCAAAAACTCTCGTATATTTATCGTATTTTATGCTTCGGGCGTTGACTTCTATGGCCCTACCTATTCGATCTGGTGGAGCAACACCCTACAGTGAAACCTAGTTTGTCCGGAACGTAGATATGACCATAACCTTCACACAGGTTGCAATTATTCGTTTTATACGATTGAAAGACTGTTGTATTTATTTTGTAGTTTATGCTTCGGGCGTTGACTTCTAAGGCCCTAACTATTCGATCTGGTGGAGCAACGCCCTAGAGTGAAGCCTAGGTTGCCCGGCACGTAGAAATGACCATAACTTTCACACTGGTTGTTATCATTCGTTTTATATGATGGAAAAACTGTTGTATTTATATTGTATTTTATGCTTCTGGCGTTCACTTCTTAGGCCCTAACTATTCGATCTGGTGGAACAACGGCCTAGAGTGAAGCCTAGGTTGCGCGGAACGTAGAAATGACCATTACTTTCACACTGTTTGCAATTATTCCTTTTATACGATGGAAAAGCTGTTCTATTTATATCGTATTTTATGCTTCTGGCTTTGACATCTAAGGTCCTAGCTATTCGATTTGGTGGAGCAACGCCCTAGAGTGGAGCCTAGGTTGCCCGGTACGTAGAAATGACCATAACTTTCACACTGGTTGCTATTATTCGTTTTATACGACGGAAAAGCTGTTGTATTTATATCGTACTTTATGCTTCTGGCGTTGACTTCTAAGGCCCTCAACTATTCGATCTGGTGGAGCAACGCCCTAGAGTGAAGCCTAGGTCCCCGGAACGTACAAATGACCATTACTTTCACAATGTATGCAAATATTCATTTTATACGATGGAAAAACTGTTGTACTTATATTGTATTTCATTCTTCTGGCGTTGAATGCTAAGTCCCTAGCTTTTCGATCTCATGGAACAACGCCCTAGAGTGAAACATAGGTTGCCCGGAACGTAGAAATGACCATCACTTTCAAACTGGTTGCAATTAATCCTGTTATACGATGGAAAAACTGTTGTATTTTTATTGCCTTTTATGCTTCGGGCGTTGACTTCTAAGGCCCTAACTATTCCATCTGTTGGAGCAACGCCCTAGGGTGAAGCCTAGGTTGCCCGGAACGTAGAAAAGACCATAACTTTTACACTGGTAGCATTTATTCGTTTTATACAATGGAAAAACCGTTCTATTTCTTTTGTATTTTATGCTTCGGGCGTTGTCTTCTAAGGCCCTAGCTCTTCGATCTCGTGGAGCAACGCCCTAGAGTGAAACATAGGTTACCCGGAACGTAGAAATGACCAGTACTTTCACACTGGTTGCTATTATTCGTTTTATACGATGGAAAAACTGTTTTATTTATATCGTATTTTATGCTTCGGGCGTTGACTTCTAAGGACCTAACTATTCGGTCTGGAGGAGCAACGCCCTAGAGTGAAGCCTAGGTTGCCCGGAATGTAGAAATGACCATAACTTTCACACTTGTTGCAATTATTCGTTTTATACGATGGAAAAACTGTTGCATCTTTATCGTATTTTATGCTTCTGGCGTTGACTTCTTAGGCCGTAACTATTCGATCTGGGGGAGCAACGCCCTGGAGAGAACCCTATGTTGCCCGGAACGCAGAAATGACCACTACTATCACACTGGTTGCAAATTATTCCTGCTATACAATGGAAAAACTGTTGTATATTTATTGCATTTTATGCTTCGGGCATTGACTTCTAAGGCCCTAACTACTCAATCTGTTGGAGCAACGCCCTTGGGTGAAGTCTAGGTTGCCCGGAATGTAGAAATGACCATAACTTTCACACTGGTTGCAATTATTCGTTTTATACGATGGAAAAGCTGTTGTATTTATATCGTATTTTACGCTTCTGGCGTTGACTTCTTAGGCCCTAACTATTCCATCTGGTGGAACAATGCCCTAGGGTGAAGCGTAGGTTGCCCGGAGAGTAGAAATGACCATAACTTTCACACTGGTAGCAATTATTCGTTTTATACGATGGAAAAACTATTCTATTTATTTTGTATTTTATGCTTCGGGCGTTGACTTCTAAGGCCCTAACTATTCGATCTGGTGGAACAACGGCCTAGAGTGAAGCCTAGGTTGCCCGGAACGTAGAAATGACCATAGCTTTCACACTGGTTGCTATCATTCGTTTTATACGATGGAAAAGCTGTTGTATTTATATCGTACTTTATGCTTCTGGTGTTGACTTCTAAGGCCCTCAACTATTCGATCTGGTGGAGCAACGCCCTGGAGTGAAGCCTAGGTTGCCCGGAACGTACAAATGACCATTACTTTCACACTGTTTGCAATTATTCATTTTATACGATGGAAAAGCTGTTGTATTTATATTGCATTTTATTCTTCTGGCGATGACTTTTAAGGCCGTAGCTATTAGATGTGGTGGAGCAACGCTCTAGAGTGTCGCATAGGTTGCCCGGAACGTAGAAATGACCATTCCTTTCACAATGTTTGCAAATATTCAATTTATACGATGGAAAAACTGTTGTACTTATATTGTATTTTATTCTTCTGGCGTTTAATTCTAAGTACCTAGCTTTTCGATCTCGTGGAGCAACGCCCTAGAGTGAAACCTAGGTTACCCGGAACGTAGAAATGACCAGTACTTTCACACTGGTTGCAGTTATTCCTATTATACGATGGAAAAACTGTTGCACCTTTATTGTATTTTATGCTTCTGGCGTTGACATCTAAGGCCCTAACTGTTTGATCTGGTGGAGCAACGCCCTAGAGTGAAGCCTAGGTTGCCCGGAACGTAGAAATGACCATAACTTTCACACTGGTTGCTATTACGCATTTTATACGATGGAAAAACTGTTATATTTATATTGTATTTTATGCATCTGGCGTTGACTTCTTAGGCCCTAACTATTCGATCTGGTGGAACAACGCCCTATGGTGAAGCCTAGGTTGCCCGGAACGTAGAAGTGACCATAACTTTTACACTGGTAGCAATTATTCGTTTTATACAATGGAAAAACTGTTCTATTTATTTTGCATTTTATGCTTCGGGCGTTGACTTCTAAGGCCCTAACTGATTGATCTGGAGGAGCAACGCCCTAGTGTGAAACCTAGGTTGCCCGGAACGTAGAAATGACCATCACTTTCACACGGGTTTCAATTATTCCTGTTACAGGATGGAAAGACTGTTGTATTTTTATAGTATTTTATGCTTCACGCGTTGACTTCAGAGGCCGTAGCTATTCGATGTGGTGGAGCAACGCCCTAAAGTGAAGCCTAGGTTGCCCGGTACGTAGAAATGACCATTACTTTCACAATGTTTGCAAATATACATTATATACGATGGAAAGTCTGTTGTATTTATGTTGTATTTTATGCCCCTGGCGTTGACTTCTTAGGCCATAACTATTTGATCTGGTGGTACAACGCCCTAGAGTGAAACCGAGGTTGCCTGGAACGTAGAAATGACCATCACTTTCACACTGGTTGCAATTATTCCTGTTATACGATGCAAAAACTCTCGTATATTTATCGTATTTTATGCTTCGGGCGTTGACTTCTATGGCCCTACCTATTCGATCTGGTGGAGCAACACCCTACAGTGAAGCCTAGTTTGTCCGGAACGTAGATATGACCATAACCTTCACACAGGTTGCAATTATTCGTTTTATACGATTGAAAGACTGTTGTATTTATTTTGTAGTTTATGCTTCGGGCGTTGACTTCTAAGGCCCTAACTATTCGATCTGGTGGAGCAACGCCCTAGAGTGAAGCCTAGGTTGCCCGGCACGTAGAAATGACCATAACTTTCACACTGGTTGTTATCATTCGTTTTATATGATGGAAAAACTGTTGTATTTATATTGTATTTTATGCTTCTGGCGTTCACTTCTTAGGCCCTAACTATTCGATCTGGTGGAACAACTGCCTAGAGTGAAGCCTAGGTTGCCCGGAACGTAGAAATGACCATAACTTTCACACTGGTTGCTATCATTCGTTTTATATGATGGATAAACTGTTGTATTTATATTGTATTTTATGCTTCTGGCGTTCACTTCTTAGGCCCTAACTATTCGATCTGGTGGAACAACGCCCTAGGGTGAAGCCTAGGTTGCCCGGAACGTAGAAATGACCATAACATTTACACTGGTAGCAATTATTCGTTTTATACAATGGAAAAACTGTTCTATTTATTTTGCATTTTATGCTTCGGGCGTTGACTTCTAAGGCCCTAACTGATTGATCTGGAGGAGCAATGCCCTAGTGTGAAGCCTAGGTTGCCCGGAACGTAGAAAAGACCATAACTTTTACACTGGTAGCAATTATTCGTTTTATATGATGGAAAAACTGTTGTATTTATAATGTATTTTATGCTTCCGGCGTTGACTTCTAAGGCCCTAACTATTCGATCTGGTGGAGCAACGCCCTAGAGTAAAGCCTAGGTTGCCCGGTACGTAGAAATGACCATAACTTTCACACTGGCTGCAATTATTCGTTTTATACGATGGAAAAGCTGTTGTATTTATATCGTATTTTATGCTTCTGGCGTTGACTTCTTAGGCCCTAACTATTCGATCTGGTGGAACAACGGCCTAGAGTGAAGCCTAGGTTGCCCGGAACGTAGAAATGACCATAGCTTTCACACTGGTTGCTATCATTCGTTTTATATGATGGTTAAACTGTTGTATTTATATTGTATTTTATGCTTCTGGCGTTCACTTCTTAGGCCCTAACTATTCGATCTGGTGGAACAACGCCCTAGGGTGAAGCCTAGGTTGCCCGGAAAGTAGAAATGACCATAACTTTCACACTGGTAACAATTATTCGTTTTATACGATGGAAAAACTGTTCTATTTATTTTATATTTTATGCTTCGGGCGTTGACTTCTAAGGCCCTAACTATTCGATCTGGTGGAGCAACGCCCTAGAGTGAAGCCTAGGTTGCCTCGAACGTAGAAATGACCATCACTTTTACACGGGATGCAATTATTCCTGTTACAGGATGGAAAGACTGTTGTATTTTTATAGTATTTTATGCTTCACGCGTTGACTTCAGAGGCCGTAGCTATTCGATGTGGTGGATGAACGCCATAGAGTGAAGCCTAGGTTGCCCGGAACGTAGAAATGTCCATATCATTCACACTGTTTGCAATTATTCATTTTATACGATGGCAATGCTGTTGTATTTATATCGTATTTTATGCTTCGGGCGTTGACTTCTTAGGCCCTAACATTTCGATCTGGTGGAGGAACGCTCTACAGTGAAGCCTATGTTGCCCGGAACGTAGATATGACCATAACCTTCACACAGGTTGCAATTACTCGTTTTATACGGTGTAAAGGCTGTTGTGTTTATTTTGTATTTTATTATTCTGGTGTTGACTTCTTAGGCCCTAGCTATTCGATCTGGTGGAGCAACGCCCTGGAGTGAAGCCTAGTTTGCGCGGAACGTAGAAATGACCATTACTTTCACACTGTTTGCAATTATTCCTTTTATACGATGGAAAAGCTGTTCTATTTATATCGTATTTTATGCTTCTGGCTTTGACATATAAGGCCCTAGCTATTCGATTTGGTGGAGCAACGCCCTAGAGTGGAGCCTAGGTTGCCCGGTACGTAGAAATGACCATAACTTTCACACTGGTTGCTATTATTCGTTTTATACGATGGAAAAGCTGTTGTATTTATATCGTACTTTATGCTTCTGGCGTTGACTTCTAAGGCCCTCAACTATTCGATCTGGTGGAGCAACGCCCTAGAGTGAAGCCTAGGTTGCCCGGAACGTACAAATGACCATTACTTTCACACTGTTTGCAATTATTCATTTTATACGATGGAAAAGCTGTTGTATTTATATTGCATTTTATTCTTCTGGCGATGACTTTTAAGGCCGTAGCTATTAGATATGGTGGAGCAATGCTCTAGAGTGTCGCATAGGTTGCCCGGAACGTAGAAATGACCATTACTTTCACAATGTATGCAAATATTCATTTTATACGATGGAAAAACTGTTGTACTTATATTGTATTTTATTCTTCTGGCGTTGAATGCTAAGTCCCTAGCTATTCGATCTGTTGGAGCAACGCCCTAGGGTGAAGCCTAGGTTGCCCGGAACGTAGAAAAGACCATAACTTTTACACTGGTAGCATTTATTCGTTTTATACAATGGAAAAACCGTTCTATTTCTTTTGTATTTTATGCTTCGGGCGTTGTCTTCTAAGGCCCTAGCTCTTCGATCTCGTGGAGCAACGCCCTAGAGTGAAACATAGGTTACCCGGAACGTAGAAATGACCAGTACTTTCACACTGGTTGCAGTTATTCCTGTTATACGATGGAAAAACTGTTGCACCTTTATTGTATTGTATGCTTCTGGCGTTGACATCTAAGGCCCTAACTGTTTGATCTGGTGGAGCAACGCCCTAGAGTGAAGCCTAGGTAGCCCGGAACGTAGAAATGTCCATAACTTTCACACTGGTTGCTATTATTCGTTTTATACGATGGAAAAACTGTTATATTTATATCGTATTTTATGCTTCGGGCGTTGACTTCTAAGGACCTAACTATTCGGTCTGGAGGAGCAACGCCCTAGAGTGAAGCCTAGGTTGCCCGGAATGTAGAAATGACCATAACTCTCACACTTGTTGCAATTATTCGTTTTATACGATGGAAAAACTGTTGCATCTTTATCGTATTTTATGCTTCTGGCGTTGACTTCTTAGGCCGTAACTATTCGATCTGGGGGAGCAACGCCCTGGAGAGAACCCTAGGTTGCCCGGAACGCAGAAATGACCACTACTATCACACTGGTTGCAAATTATTCCTGCTATACAATGGAAAAACTGTTGTATATTTATTGCATTTTATGCTTCGGGCATTGACTTCTAAGGCCCTAACTACTCAATCTGTTGGAGCAACGCCCTTGGGTGAAGCCTAGGTTGCCCGGAACGTAGAAATGACCATAACTTTCACACTGGTTGCAATTATTCGTTTTATACGATGGAAAAGCTGTTGTATTTATATCGTATTTTACGCTTCTGGCGTTGACTTCTTAGGCCCTAACTATTCCATCTGGTGGAACAATGCCCTAGGGTGAAGCGTAGGTTGCCCGGAAAGTAGAAATGACCATAACTTTCACACTGGTAGCAATTATTCGTTTTATACGATGGAAAAACTGTTCTATTTATTTTGTATTTTATGCTTCGGGCGTTGACTTCTAAGGCCCTAACCATTCGATCTGGTGGAACAACGGCCTAGAGTGAAGCCTAGGTTGCCCGGAACGTAGAAATGACCATAGCTTTCACACTGGTTGCTATCATTCGTTTTATATGATGGTTAAACTGTTGTATTTATATTGTATTTTATGCTTCTGGCGTTCACTTCTTAGGCCCTAACTATTCGATCTGGTGGAACAACGCCCTAGGGTGAAGCCTAGGTTGCCCGGAACATAGAAAAGACCACAACTTTTACACTGGTAGCAATTATTCGTTTTATACAATGGAAAAACTGTTCTATTTATTTTGCATTTTATGCTTCGGGCGTTGACTTCTAAGGCCCTAACAGATTGATCTGGAGGAGCAACGCCCTAGTGTGAAGCCTAGGTTGCCCGGAACATAGAAAAGACCATAACTTTTACACTGGTAGCAATTATTCGTCTTATACAATGGAAAAACCGTTCTATTTATTTTGCATTTTATGCTTCGGGCGTTGACGTCTAAGGCCCTAACTGTTTGATTTGGTGGAGCAACGCCCTAGATTGAAGCCTAGGTTGCCCGGAACGCAGAAATGACCATAACTTTCACACTGGTTCCTATTATTCGTTTTATACGATTCAAAAGCTGTTGTATTTATATCGTATTTTATGCTTCTGGCGTTGACTTCTAAGGCCCTCAACTATTTGATCTGGAGGAGCAACGCCCTAGAGCGAAGCATAGGTTGCCCGGAACGTAGAAATGACCATCACTTTCACACGGGTTGCAATTATTCCTGTTATAGGATGGAAAGACTGTTGTATTTTTATTGTATTTTATACTTCAGGCATTGACTTCTGTGGCCGTAGCTATTCGATGTGGTGGCAGAACGCCATAGAGTGAAGCCTAGGTTGCCCGGAACGTAGAAATGACCATAACTTTTACACTGGTAGCATTTATTCGTTTTATACAATGGAAAAACCGTTCTATTTCTTTTGTATTTTATGCTTCGGGCGTTGACTTCTAAGGCCCTAACTGTTTGATCTGGTGGAGCAACGCCCTGGAGTGAAGCCTAGGTTGCCCCGAACGTAGAAATGACCATAACTATCACACTGGTTGCTATTATTCGTTTTATACGATGGAAAAGCTGTTGTATTTATATCGTACTTTATGCTTCTGGTGTTGACTTCTAAGGCCCTCAACTATTCGATCTGGTGGAGCAACGCCCTGGAGTGAAGCCTAGGTTGCCCGGAACGTAGAAATGACCATCACTTTCACACGGGTTTCAATTATTCCTGTTACAGGATGGAAAGACTGTTGTATTTTTATAGTATTTTATGCTTCACGCGTTGACTTCAGAGGCCGTAGCTATTCGATGTGGTGGATGAACGCCATAGAGTGAAGCCTAGGTTGCCCGGAACGTAGAAATGTCCATATCATTCACACTGTTTGCAATTATTCATTTTATACGATGGCAATGCTGTTGTATTTATATCGTATTTTATGATTCTGGCTTTGACATCTAAGGCCCTAACTATGTGATGTGGTGGAGCAACGCCCTAAAGTGAAGCCTAGGTTGCCCGGTACGTAGAAATGACCATTACTTTCACAATGTTTGCAAATATACATTATATACGATGGAAAGTCTGTTGTATTTATGTTGTATTTTATGCCCCTGGCGTTGACTTCTTAGGCCATAACTATTTGATCTGGTGGTACAACGCCCTATAGTGAAACCGAGGTTGCCTGGAACGTAGAAATGACCATCACTTTCACACTGGTTGCAATTATTCCTGTTATACGATGCAAAAACTCTCGTATATTTATCGTATTTTATGCTTCGGGCGTTGACTTGTATGGCCCTACCTATTCGATCTGGTGGAGCAACACCCTACAGTGAAGCCTGGTTTGTCCGGAACGTAGATATGACCATGACCTTCACACAGGTTGCAATTATTCGTTTTATACGATTGAAAGACTGTTGTATTTATTTTGTAGTTTATGCTTCGGGCGTTGACTTCTAAGGCCCTAACTATTCGATCTGGTGGAGCAACGCCCTAGAGTGAAGCCTAGGTTGCCCGGCACGTAGAAATGACCATAACTTTCACACTGGTTGTTATCATTCGTTTTATATGATGGAAAAACTGTTGTATTTATATTGTATTTTATGCTTCTGGCGTTCACTTCTTAGGCCCTAACTATTCGATCTGGTGGAACAACGGCCTAGAGTGAAGCCTAGGTTGCCCGGAACGTAGAAATGACCATAACTTTCACACTGGTTGCTATCATTCGTTTTATATAATGGATAAACTGTTGTATTTATATTGTATTTTATGCTTCTGGCGTTCACTTCTTAGGCCCTAACTATTCGATCTGGTGGAACAACGCCCTAGGGTGAAGCCTAGGTTGCCCGGTACGTAGAAATGACCAGTACTTTCACACTGGTTGCAGTTATTCGTTTTATACAATGGAAAAACTGTTCTATGTATTTTGCATTTTATGCTTCGGGCGTTGACATCTAAGGCCCTAACTATTCGATCTGGTGGAGCAACTCCCTAGAGTCAAGCCTAGGTTGCCCGGAACGTAGAAATGACCATAACTTTTACACTGCTAGCATTTATTCGTTTTATACAATGGAAAAACTGTTCTATTTATGTTGCATTTTATGCTTCGGGCGTTGACTTCTAAGGCCCTAACTGATTGATCTGGAGGAGCAACGCCCCAGAGTGAAACCTAGGTTGCTCGAAATGTAGAAATGACCATAACTTTCACACTGGTTGCTAATATTCGTTTTATACGATGGAAAAACTGTTATATTTCAATTGTATTTTATACTTATGGCGTTGAATTCTATGTCCCTAGCTATTTGATCTGGTGGAGCAAGGCCCTAGAGTGAAACCTAGGTTACCCGGAACGTAGAAATGACCAGTACTTTCACACTGTTTGCAGTTATTCCTGTTATACGATGGAAAAACTTTTGCATCTATATTGTATTTTATGCTTCTGGCGTTGACTTCTAAGGCCCTAGCTATTCGATTTGGTGGAGCAACGCCCTAGAGTGGGGCCTAGGTTGCCCGGTACGTAGAAATGTCCATTACTTTCACACTGTTTGCAATTATTCATTTTATACGATGGCAATGCTGTTGTATCTATATCGTATTTTATGCTTCGGGCGTTGACTTCGTAGGCCCTAACATTTCGATCTGGGGGAGGAACGCTCTACAGTGAAGCCTATGTTGCCCGGAACGTAGATATGACCATAACCTTCACACAGGTTGCAATTACTCGTTTTATACGGTGTAAAGGCTGTTGTGTTTATTTTGTATTTTATTATTCTGGTGTTGACTTCTTAGGCCCTAACTATTCGATCTGGTGGAACCACGCCTTAGCGTGAAGCCTAGGTTGCGCGGAACGTAGAAATGACCATTACTTTCACACTGTTTGCAATTATTCCTTTTATACGATGGAAAAGCTGTTCTATTTATATCGTATTTTATGCTTCTGGCTTTGACATCTAAGGCCCTAGCTATTCGATTTGGTGGAGCAACGCCCTAGAGTGGAGCCCAGGTTGCCCGGTACGTAGAAATGACCATTACTTTCACAATGTTTGCAAATATACATTATATACGATGGAAAGTCTGTTGTATTTATGTTGTATTTTATGCCCCTGGCGTTGACTTCTTAGGCCATAACTATTTGATCTGGTGGTACAACGCCCTAGAGTGAAACCAAGGTTGCCTGGAACGTAGAAATGACCATCACTTTGACACTGGTTGCAATTATTCCTGTTATACGATGGAAAAACTCTCGTATATTCATCGTATTTTATGCTTCGGGCGTTGACTTCTATGGCCCTACCTATTCGATCTGGTGGAGCAACACCCTACAGTGAAGCCTAGTTTGTCCGGAACGTAGATATGACCATAACCTTCACACAGGTTGCAATTATTCGTTTTATACGATTGAAAGACTGTTGTATTTATTTTGTAGTTTATGCTTCGGGCGTTGACTTCTAAGGCCCTAACTATTCGATCTGGTGGAGCAACGCACTAGAGTGAAGCCTAGGTTGCCCGGCACGTAGAAATGACCATAACTTTCACACTGGTTGTTATCATTCGTTTTATATGATGGAAAAACTGTTGTATTTATATTGTATTTTATGCTTCTGGCGTTCACTTCTTAGGCCCTAACTATTCGATCTGGTGGAACAACGGCCTAGAGTGAAGCCTAGGTTGCCCGGAACGTAGAAATGACCTGTACTTTCACACTGGTTGCAGTTATTCGTTTTATACAATGGAAAAACTGTTCTATGCATTTTGCATTTTATGCTTCGGGCGTTGACTTCTAAGGCCCTAACTATTCGATCTGGTGGAGCAACTCCCTAGAGTCACGCCTAGGTTGCCCGGAACGTAGAAATGACCATAACTTTTACACTGCTAGCATTTATTCGTTTTATACAATGGAAAAACTGTTCTATTTATTTTGCATTTTATGCTTCGGGCGTTGACTTCTAAGGCCCTAACTGATTGATCTGGAGGAGCAACGCCCCAGAGTGAAACCTAGGTTGCTCGAAATGTAGAAATGACCATAACTTTCACACTGGTTGCTAATATTCGTTTTATACGATGGAAAAACTGTTATATTTCAATTGTATTTTATACTTATGGCGTTGAATTCTATGTCCCTAGCTATTTGATCTGGTGGAGCAAGGCCCTGGAGTGAAACCTAGGTTACCCGGAACGTAGAAATGACCAGTACTTTCACACTGTTTGCAGTTATTCCTGTTATACGATGGAAAAACTGTTGCATCTTTATTGTATTTTATGCTTCTGGCGTTGACTTCTAAGGCCCTAACGATTCGATCTGGTGGAGCAACACCCTACAGTGAAGCCTAGTTTGTCCGGAACGTAGATATGACCATAACCTTCACACAGGTTGCAATTATTCGTTTTATACGATTGAAAGACTGTTGTATTTATTTTGAAGTTTATGCTTCGGGCGTTGACTTCTAAGGCCCTAACTATTCGATCTGGTGGAGCAACGCCCTAGAGTGAAGCCTAGGTTGCCCGGCACGTAGGAATGACCAGAACTTTCACACTGGTTGTTATCATTCGTTTTATATGATGGAAAAACTGTTGTATTTATATTGTATTTTTTGCTTCTGGCGTTCACTTCTTAGGCCCTAACTATTCGATCTGGTGGTACAGCGGCCTAGAGTGAAGCCTAGGTTGCCCGGAACGTAGAAATGACCATAACTTTCACACTGGTTGTTATCATTCGTTTTATATGATGGATAAACTGTTGTATTTATATTGTATTTTATGCTTCTGGCGTTCACTTCTTAGGCCCTAACTATTCGATCTGGTGGAACAACGCCCTAGGGTGAAGCCTAGGTTTCCCGGAACGTAGAAATGACCATAACTTTTACACTGGTAGCAATTATTCGTTTTATACAATGGAAAAACTGTTCTATTTATTTTGCATTTTATGCTTCGGGCGTTGACTTCTAATGCCCTATCTGATTGATCTGGTGGGGCAACGCCCTAGAGTGAAGCCTAGGTTGCCCGGAACGTAGAAGTGACCATAACTATCACACTGGTTGCTATTATTCCTTTTATACGATGGAAAAGCTGTTCTATTTATATCGTATTTTATGCTTCTGGCGTTGACTTCTAAGGACCTAGCTATTCGATCTGGTGGAGCAACGCCCTAGAGTGAAGCCTAGGTTGCTCGGAATGTAGAAATGACCATAACTTTCACACTGGTTGCAATTATTCCTGTTATATGATGGAAAAACCGTTGTATTTTTATTGCATTTTATGCTTCGGGCATTGACTTCTAAGGCCCTAACTATTCACTCTGTTGGAGCAACGCCCTAGGGTGAAGCCTAGGTTGTCCGGAAAGTAGAAATGACCGTAACTTTCATACTGGTTGCTATTATTCGTTTTATATGGTGGAAAAACTGTTGTATTTATATTGTATTTTATTATTCTGGCGTTCACTTCTAAGGCCCCAACTATTCGATCAGGTGGAGCAACGCCCTAGAGTGAAGCCTAGGTTGCTCGACGTGTAGAAATGACCATGACATTCACATTGGTTGCAATTATTCGTTTTATACGATGGAAAAGCTGTTGTATTTATATCGTATTTTATGCTTCTGGCGTTGACTTCTTAGGCCCTAACTATTCCATCTGGTGGAACAACGCCCTAGGGTAAAGCCAAGATTGCGCGGAACGTAGAAATGACCATAACTTTCATACTGGTTGCAATTATTCGTTTTATATGGTGGAAAAACTGTTGTATTTATATTGTATTTTATGCTTCTGGCGTTGACTTCTAAGGCCCTAACTATTCGATCAGGTGGAGCAGCGCCCTAGAGTGAAGCCTAGGTTGCTCGAAATGTAGAAATGACCATAACTTTCACACTGGTTGCAATTATTCGTTTTATACGATGGAAAAACTGTTGTATTTATATTGTATTTTATGCTTCTGGCGTTCACTTCTTAGGCCCTAACTATTCGATCTGGTGGTACAACGCCATAGGGTGAAGCCTAGGTTGCCCGGAACGTAGATATGACCATAACCTTCAAACAGGTTGCAATTATTCGTTTTATACGGTGTAAAGGCTGTTGTACTTATTTTGTATTTTAGTCTTCTGGTGTTGATTTCTTAGGCCCTAACTATTCGATCTGGTGGAACAACGCCGTAGAGTGAAGCCTAGCTTGCCCGGAACGTAGAAATGACCATTACTTTCACACTGTTTGCAATTATTCCTTTTATACGATGGAAAAGCTGTTGTATTTATATCGTATTTTATGCTTCTGGCGTTGACTTCTAAGGACCTAACTATTCTATCTGGTGGAGCAACGCCCTGCAGTGATGCCTAGGTTGCCCGGAACGTAGATACGACCATAACCTTCACACTGGTTGCAAATTATTCCTGCTATACGATGGAAAAACTGTTGTATTTTTACGGCATTTTATGCTTCGGGCATTGACTTCTAAGGCCCTAACTATGCAATCTGTTGGAGCAACGCCCTAGGGGGAAGCCTAGGTTGCCCGGAACGTAGAAATGACCATAACTTTCACACGGGTTGCAATTATTCGTTTTGTACGATGGAAAAGCTGTTGAATTTATATCGTATTTTATGCTTCTGGCGTTGACTTCTTAGGCCCTAACTATTCCATCTGGTGGATCAACGCCCTAGGGGGAAGCGTAGGTAGCCCGGAAAGTAGAAATGACCATAACTTTCACACTCGTAGCAATTATTCGTTTTATACGATGGAAAAGCTGTTGTATTTATATCGTATTTTATGCTTCTGGCGTTGACTTCTTATGCCCTAACTATTTGATCTGGTGGAGCAACGCCCTAGAGTGAAGCCTAGGTTGCCCGGAACGTTGAAATGACCATAACTTTCACACTGGTTGCTATTAGTCCTTTTATACGATGGAAAAGCTGTTATATTTATATTGCATATTATATTTCTGGCATTGAATTCTAAGTCCCTAGCTAGTCCATCTGGTGGAGGAACACCCTAGCGTGAAGCCTAGGTTGTCCGGAACGTAGAAATGACCATGACTTCCACACTGTTTGCAAATATACATTACATACGATGGAAAAGCTGTTGTACTTATATTTTAATTTATGCTTCTGGCGTTGACTTCTTAGGACCTAACTATTTGATCTGGTGGAGCAACGCCCTAGAGTGAAGCCTAGGTTGCCCGGAACGTTGAAATGAACATAACTTTCACACTGGTTGCTATTATTCCTTTTATACGATGGAAAAGCTGTTAAATTTATACTGCATTTTATGCTTCTGGCATTGAATTCTAAGTCCCTAGCAATTCCACCTGGTGGAGCAACACCCTGGAGAGAAGCCTAGGTTGCCCGGAACGTAGAAGTGACCATTACTTCCACACTGTTTGCAAATATACATTATATACGATGAAAAAGCTGTTGTACTTATATTGTAATTTATGCTTCTGGCGTTGACTTCTTAGGCCCTAACTATTTGATCTGCTGGAGCACCGCCCTAGAGTGAAGCCTAGCTTGCTCGAAATGTTTAAATGACCATAACTTTCACACTGGTTGCAATTATTCGTTTTATACGATGGAAAAACTGTTGTATTTATATTGTATTTTATGCTTCTGGCGTTCACTTCTTAGGCCCTAACTATTCGATCTGGTGGTACAACGCCATAGGATGAAGCCTAGGTTGCCCGGAACGTAGATATGACCATAACCTTCACACAGGTTGCAATTATTCGTTTTATACGGTGTAAAGGCTGTTGTACTTATTTTGTATTTTATTCTTCTGGTGTTGATTTCTTAGGCCCTAACTATTCGATCTGGTGGAACAACGCCGTAGAGTGAAGCCTAGGTTGCCCGGAACGTAGAAATGACCATTACTTTCACACTGTTTGCAATTATTCCTTGTATACGATGGAAAAGCTGTTGTATTTATATCGTGTTTTATGCTTCTGGCGTTGACTTCTAAGGCCCTAACTATTCGATCAGGTGGAGCAACGCCCTAGAGTGAAGCCTAGGTTGCTCGAAGTGTAGAAATGACCATAACTTTCACATTGGTTGCAATTATTCGTTTTATACGATGGAAAAGCTGTTGTATTTATATCGTATTTTGTGCTTCTGGCGTTGACTTCTTAGGCCCTAACTATTCCATCTGGTGGAACAACGCACTAGGGTAAAGCCAAGATTGCGCGGAACGTAGAAATGACCATAACTTTCATACTGGTTGCAATTATTCGTTTTATATGGTGGAAAAACTGTTGTATTTATATTGTATTTTATGCTTCTGGCGTTGATTTCTTAGGCCCTAACTATTCGACCTGGTGGAACAACGCCGTAGAGTGAAGCCTAGGTTGCCCGGAACGTAGAAATGACCATTACTTTCACACTGTTTGCAATTATTCCTTTTATACGATGGAAAAGCTGTTGTATTTATATCGTATTTTATGCTTCTGGCGTTGACTTCTAAGGACCTAACTATTCGATCTGGTGGAGCAACGCCCTACAGTGATGCCTAGGTTGCCCGGAACGTAGATACGACCATAACCTTCACACTGGTTGCAAATTATTCCTGCTATACGATGGAAAAACTGTTGTATTTTTACTGCATTTTATGCTTCGGGCATTGACTACTAAGGCCCTAACTATGCAATCTGTTGGAGCAACGCCCTAGGGGGAAGCCTAGGTTGCCCGGAACGTAGAAATGACCATAACTTTCACACTGGTTGCAATGATTCGTTTTATACGATGGAAAAGCAGTTGAATTTATATCGCATTTTATGCTTCTGGCGTTGACATCTTAGGCCCTAACTATTCCATCTGGTGGAACAACGCCCTAGGGTGAATCCTAGGTTGCCTGGAACGTAGAAATGACCATCACCTTCACACGAGTTGCAGTTATTCCTGTTATAGGATGGAAAGACTGTTGCATTTTTATTCTATTTTATACTTCAGGCGTTGACTTCTAAGGCCCTGGCTATTCGATCTGGTCGAGCAGCGCCCTAGAGTGAAGCCTAGGTTGCCCGGAACGTAGAAATGACCATAACGTTCACACTGGTTGCAATTATTCGTTTTATACGATGGAAAAGCTGTTGTATTTATATCGTATTTTATGCTTCTGGCGTTGACTTCTAAGGACCTAACTATTCGATCAGGTGGAGCAACGCCCTACAGTGATGCCGAGGTTGCCCGGAACATAGATACGACCATAACCTTCACACTGGTTGCAAATTATTCCTGCTATACGATGGAAAAACTGTTGTATTTTTACGGCATTTTATGCTTCGGGCATTGACTTCTAAGGCCCTAACTATGCAATCTGTTGGAGCAACGCCCTAGGGGGAAGCCTAGGTTGCCCGGAACGTAGAAATGACCATAACTTTCACACGGGTTGCAAATATTCGTTTTATACGATGGAAAAGCTGTTGAATTTATACCGTATTTTATGCTTCTGGCGTTGACTTCTTAGGCCCTAACTATTCCATCTGGTGGATCAACGCCCTAGGGGGAAGCGTAGGTAGCCCGGAAAGTAGAAATGACCATAGCTTTCACACTCGTAGCAATTATTCGTTTTATACGATGGAAAAGCTGTTGTATTTATATCGTATTTTATGCTTCTGGCGTTGACTTCTTAGGCCCTAACTATTCCATCTGGTGGAACAACGCCCCAGGGTAAAGCCAAGATTGCGCGGAACGTGGAAATGACGATAACTTTCATACTGGTTGCAATTATTCGTTTTATATGGTGGAAAAGCTGTTGTATTTATAATGTATTTTATGATTCTAGCGTTGACTTCTAAGGCCCTAACTATTCGATCAGGTGGAGCAACGCCCTAGAGTGATGCCTAGGTTGCTCGAAATGTAGAAATGACCATAACTTTCACACTGGTTGCAATTATTCGTTTTATACGATGGAAAAACTGTTGTATTTATATTGTATTTTATGCTTCTGGCGTTCACTTCTTCGGCCCTAACTATTCGATCTGGTGGTACAACGCCATAAGGTGAAGCCTAGGTTGCCCGGAACGTAGATATGACCATAACCTTCACACAGGTTGCAATTATTCGTTTTATACGGTGTAAAGGCTGTTGTACGTATTTTGTATTTTATTCTTCTGGTGTTGATTTCTTAGGCCCCAACTATTCGATCTGGTGGAACAACGCCGTAGAGTGAAGCCTAGCTTGCCCGGAACGTAGAAATGACCATTACTTTCACACTGTTTGCAATTATTCCTTTTATACGATGGAAAAGCTGTTGTATTTATATCGTATTTTATGCTTCTGGCGTTGACTTCTAAGGACCTAACTATTCGATCTGGTGGAGCAACGCCCTACAGTGATGCCTAGGTTGCCCGGAACGTAGATACGACCATAACCTTCACACTGGTTGCAAATTATTCCTGCTATACGGTGGAAAAACTGTTGTATTTTTACTGCATTTTATGCTTCGGGCATTGACTTCTAAGGCCCTAGCTATGCAATCTGTTGGAGCAACGCCCTAGGGGGAAGCCTAGGTTGCCCGGAACGTATAAATGACCATAACTTTCACGCTGGTTGCAATTATTCGTTTTATACGATGGAAAAGCTGTTGAATTTATATCGTATTTTATGCTTCTGGCGTTGACTTCTAAGGCCCTAACTATTCGATCAGGTGGAGCAGCGCCCTAGAGTGAAGCCTAGGTTGCTCGAAATGTAGAAATGACCATAACTTTCACACTGGTTGCAATTATTCGTTTTATATGATGGAAACACTGTTGTATTTATATTGTATTTTATGCTTCTGGCGTTCACTTCTTAGGCCCTAACTATTCGGTCTGGTGGTACAACGCCATAGGGTGAAGCCTAGGTTGCCCGGAAGGTAGAAATGACCGTAACTTTCATACTGGTTGCAATTATTCGTTTTATATTGTGGAAAAACTGTTGTATTTATATTGTATTTTATTATTCTGGCGTTGACTTCTAAGGCCCTAACGATTCGATCAGGTGGAGCAACGCCCTAGAGTGAAGCCTAGGTTGCTCGAAGTGTAGAAATGACCATAACTTTCACATTGGTTGCAATTATTCGTTTTATACGATGGAAAAGCTGTTGTATTTATATCGTATTTTATGCTTCTGGCGTTGACTTCTTAGGCCCTAACCATTCCATCTGGTGGAACAACGCCCTAGGGTAAAGCCAAGATTGCGCGGAACGTAGAAATGACGATAACTTTCATACTGGTTGCAATTATTCGTTTTATATGGTGGAAAAGCTGTTGTATTTATAATGTATTTTATGATTCTAGCGTTGACTTCTAAGGCCCTAACTATTCGATCAGGTGGAGCAACGCCCTAGAGTGATGCTTAGGTTGCTCGAAATGTAGAAATGACCATAACTTTCACACTGGTTGCAATTATTCGTTTTATACGATGGAAAAACTGTTGTATTTATATTGTATTTTATGCTTCTGGCGTTCACTTCTTAGGCCCTAACTATTCGATCTGGTGGTACAACGCCATAGGGTGAAGCCTAGGTTGCCCGGAAGGTAGAAATGACCGTAACTTTCATACTGGTTGCAATTATTCGTTTTATATTGTGGAAAAACTGTTGTATTTATATTGTATTTTATTATTCTGGCGTTGACTTCTAAGGCCCTAACGATTCGATCAGGTGGAGCAACGCCCTAGAGTGAAGCCTAGGTTGCTCGAAGTGTAGAAATGACCATAACTTTCACATTGGTTGCAATTATTCGTTTTATACGATGGAAAAGCTGTTGTATTTATATCGTATTTTATGCTTCTGGCGTTGACTTCTTAGGCCCTAACTATTCCATCTGGTGGAACAACGCCCTAGGGCAAAGCCAAGATTGCGCGGAACGTGGAAATGACGATAACTTTCATACTGGTTGCAATTATTCGTTTTATATGGTGGAAAAACTGTTGTATTTATAATGTATTTTATGATTCTAGCGCTGACTTCTAAGGCCCTAACTATTCGATCAGGTGGAGCAACGCCCTAGAGTGATGCCTAGGTTGCTCGAAATGTAGAAATGACCATAACTTTCACACTGGTTGCAATTATTCGTTTTATACGATGGAAAAACTGTTGTATTTATATTGTATTTTATGCTTCTGGCGCTCACTTCTTAGGCCCTAACTATTCGATCTGGTGGTACAACGCCATAGGGTGAAGCCTAGGTTGCCCGGAACGTAGATATGACCATAACCTTCACACAGGTTGCAATTATTCGTTTTATACGGTGTAAAGGCTGTTGTACTTATTTTGTATTTTATTCTTCTGGTGTTGATTTCTTAGGCCCTAACTATTCGATCTGGGTGCACAACGCCGTAGAGAGAAACCTATGTTGCCCGGAAAGTAGGAATGACCACTACTTTCACACTGTTTGCAATTATTCCTTTTATACGATTGAAAAGCTGTTGTATTTATATCGTATTTTATGCTTCCGGAGTTGACTTCTAAGGACCTAACTATTCGATCTGGTGGAGCAACGCCCTACAGTGATGCCCAGGTTGCCCGGAACGTAGATACGACCATAACCTTCACACTGGTTGCAAATTATTCCTGCTATACGATGGAAAAACTGTTGTATTTTTACTGCTTTTTATGCTTCGGGCATTGACTTCTAAGGCCCTAACTATGCAATCTGTTGGAGCAACGCCCTAGGGGGAAGCCTAGGTTGCCCGGAACGTAGAAATGACCATAACTTTCACACTGGTTGCAATTATTCGGTTTATACGATGGAAAAGCTGTTGTATTTATATCGTATTTTATGCTTCTGGCGTTGACTTCTTAGGCCCTAGCTATTCAATCTGGTGGATCAACGCCCTAGGGGGAAGCGTAGGTTGCCCGGAACGTAGAAATGACCATAACTTTCACACTGGTTGCAATTATTCGGTTTATACGATGGAAAAGCTGTTGCATTTATATCGTATTTTATGATTCTGGCGTTGTCTTCTTAGGCCCTAGCTATTCAATCTGGTGGATCAACGCCCTAGGGGGAAGCCTAGGTTGCCCGGAACGTAGAAATGACCATAACTTTCACACGGGTTGCAATTATTCGTTTCATACGATGGAAAAGCTGTTGAATTTATATCGTATTTTATGCTTCTGGCGTTGACTTCTTAGGCCCTAACTATTCCATCTGGTGGAACAACGCCCTAGGGCAAAGCCAAGATTGCGCGGAACGTGGAAATGACGATAACTTTCATACTGGTTGCAATTATTCGTTTTATATGGTGGAAAAACTGTTGTATTTATAATGTATTTTATGATTCTAGCGCTGACTTCTAAGGCCCTAACTATTCGATCAGGTGGAGCAACGCCCTAGAGTGATGCCTATGTTGCTCGAAATGTAGAAATGACCATAACTTTCACACTGGTTGCAATTATTCGTTTTATACGATGGAAAAACTGTTGTATTTATATTGTATTTTATGCTTCTGGCGCTCACTTCTTAGGCCCTAACTATTCGATCTGGTGGTACAACGCCATAGGGTGAAGCCTAGGTTGCCCGGAACGTAGATATGACCATAACCTTCACACAGGTTGCAATTATTCGTTTTATACGGTGTAAAGGCTGTTGTACTTATTTTGTATTTTATTCTTCTGGTGTTGATTTCTTAGGCCCTAACTATTCGATCTGGGTGCACAACGCCGTAGAGAGAAACCTATGTTGCCCGGAACGTAGGAATGACCACTACTTTCACACTGTTTGCAATTATTCCTTTTATACGATTGAAAAGCTGTTGTATTTATATCGTATTTTATGCTTCCGGAGTTGACTTCTAAGGACCTAACTATTCGATCTGGTGGAGCAACGCCCTACAGTGATGCCCAGGTTGCCCGGAACGTAGATACGACCATAACCTTCACACTGGTTGCAAATTATTCCTGCTATACGATGGAAAAACTGTTGTATTTTTACTGCTTTTTATGCTTCGGGCATTGACTTCTAAGGCCCTAACTATGCAATCTGTTGGAGCAACGCCCTAGGGGGAAGCCTAGGTTGCCCGGAACGTAGAAATGACCATAACTTTCACACTGGTTGCAATTATTCGGTTTATACGATGGAAAAGCTGTTGTATTTATATCGTATTTTATGCTTCTGGCGTTGACTTCTTAGGCCCTAGCTATTCAATCTGGTGGATCAACGCCCTAGGGGGAAGCGTAGGTTGCCCGGAACGTAGAAATGACCATAACTTTCACACTGGTTGCAATTATTCGGTTTATACGATGGAAAAGCTGTTGCATTTATATCGTATTTTATGATTCTGGCGTTGTCTTCTTAGGCCCTAGCTATTCAATCTGGTGGATCAACGCCCTAGGGGGAAGCCTAGGTTGCCCGGAACGTAGAAATGACCATAACTTTCACACTGGTTACCATTATTCGTTTTATATGATGGAAAAGCTGATGTTTTAATATCGTATTTTATGCTTCTGGCGTTGACTTCTTAGGCCCTAACTATTCCATCTGGTGGATCAACGCCCTAGGGGGAAGCGTAGGTTGCCCGGAAAGTAGAAATGACCATAACTTTCACACTCGTAGCAATTAATCGTTTTATACGATGGAAAGCTGTTCTATTTATTTTGTATTTTATGCTTCTGGCGTTGACTTCTAACGCCCTAACTATTCGATCTGGTGAAGCAACGCCATAGAGTGAAGCCTAGGTTGCCCTGTAGGTAGAAATGACCATCACTTTCAAACTGGTTGCAATTATTCCTGTTATATGATGGAAAGACTGTTGTATTTTTATTGCATTTTATGCTCCGGGCATTGACTTTTAAGGCCCTAACTATTCACTCTGTCGGAGCAACGCCCTAGGGTGAACCCTAGGTAGCCCGGAAAGTAGAAATGACCGTAACTTTCATACTGGTTTCAATTATTCGTTTTATATGGTGGAAAAACTGTTGTATTTATATCGTATTTTATGCTTCTGGCGTTCACTTCTTAGGCCCTAACTATTCCATCTGGTGGAACAACGCCCTAGGGTAAAGCCAAGATTGCGCGGAACGTAGAAATGACGATAACTTTCATACTGGTTGCAATTATTCGTTTTATATGGTGGAAAATCTGTTGTATTTATATTGTATTTTATGCTTCTGGCGTTGACTTCTAAGGCCCTAACTATTCGATCAGGTGGAGCAACGCCCTAGAGTGAAGCCTAGGTTGCTCGAAATGTAGAAATGACCATATCTTTCACACTGGTTGCAATTATTCGTTTTATACGATGGAAAAACTGTTGTATTTATATTGTATTTTATGCTTCTGGCGTTCACTTCTTAGGCCCTAACTATTCGATCTGGTGGTACAACGCCCTAGGGCGAAGCCTAGGTTGCCCGGAACGTAGATATGACCATAACCTTCACACAGGTTGCAATTATTCGTTTTATACGGTGTAAAGGCTGTTGTACTTATTTTGTATTTTATTCTTCTGGTGTTGATTTCTTAGGCCCTAACTATTCGATCTGGTGGAACAACGCCGTAGACTGAAGCCTAGGTTGCCCGGAACGTAGAAATGACCATTACTTTCACACTGTTTGCAATTACTCCTTTTATACGATGGAAAAGCTGCTGTATTTATGTCGTATTTTATGCTTCTGGCGTTGACTTCTAAGGACCTAACTATTCGGTCTGGTGGAGCAACGCCCTAGAGTGAAGCCTAGGTTGCTCGGAATGTAGAAATGACCATAACTTTCACAGTGGTTGCAATTATTCGTTTTACACGATGGAAAATCTCTTGTATTTATATTGTATTTTATGCTTCTGGCGTTCACTTCTTAGGCCCTAACTATTCGATCTGGTGGAACAACGCCCTAGGGTGAAGCGTGGGTTGCCCGGAACGTAGAAATGACCATAACTTTTACACTGGTAGCAATTATTCGTTTTATACAATGGAAAAACTGTTCTTTTTATTTTGTATTTTATGCTTCGGGCGTTGACTTCTATGGCCCTAACTGTTTGATCTGGTGGAGCAACGCCCTAGAGTGAAGCCTAGGTTGCCCGGAACGTAGAAATGACAATTACTTTCACACTGTATTCAATTATTCCTTTTATACGATGCAAAAGCTGTTGTATTTATATCGTATTTTATGCTTCTGGCGTTGACTTCTAAGGCCCTAACTATTCGATCTGGTGGAGCAACGACCTAGAGTGAAGCCTAGGTTGCTCGGAATGTAGAAATAACCATAACTTTCACACTGGTTGCAATTGTTCGTTTTTTACGATGGAAAAGCTGTTGTATTTATATTGTATTTTATGCCTCTGGCGTTGACTTCTAAGGCCCTAGCTATTCAATCTAGTGGAGCAACGCCCTAGAGTGAAGCCTAGGTTGCCCGGAACGTAGAAATGACCATCACTTTCAAACTGTTTGCAATTAATCCTGTTATACGATGGAAAAACTGTTGTATTTTTATTGCATTTTATGCTTCGGGCGTTGACTTCTAAGGCCCTAGCTGTTCCATCTGGTCGAGCAACACCCTAGCGTGAAGCCTACGTTGCCCGGAACGTAGAAATGACCATTACTTCCACACTGTTTGCAAATATACATTATATACGATGGAAAAGCTGTTGTACTTATATTGTAATTTATGCTTCTGGCGTCGACTTCTTAGGCCGTAACTATTTGATCTGGTGGACCACCGCGCTAGAGTAAAGCCTAGGTTGCCCGGAACGTAGAACATACCATTACCTTCACACTGGTTGCAATTATTCCTGTTATACAATGGAAAGACGGTTGCACCTTTATTGTATTTTATGCTTCTGGCGTTGACTTCATAGGGCCTAACTATTCCATCTGGTGGAGCAACGTCCTAGACTGAAGCCTAGGTTGACCGGAACGTAGAAATGACCACAACTTTCACACTGGTTACCATTATTCGTTTTATACGATGGAAAAGCTGTTGAATTTATATCGTATTTTATACTTCTGGCGGTGACTTCTTAGGCCCTAACTATTCCATCTGGTGGAAAAACGCCCTAGGGTGAAGCCTAGGTTGCCCGGAACGTAGAAATGACCAGTACTTTCACACTGGTTGCAGGTATTCGTTTTATACGATGGAAAAACTGTTCTACTTATTTTGCATTTTATGCTTCGGGCGTTGACTTCTAAGGCCCTAACTATTTGACCTGGTGGAATAACGCCCTAGAGTGAAGCCTAGGTTGCCCGGGAAGTAGAAATGACCATTACTTTCACACTGGTTGCTATTATTCGTTTTATACGATGGAAAAGCTGTTATATTTATATTTCATTTGATGCTTCTGGCATTGAATTCTAAGTCCCTAGCTATTCCATCTGGTGGAGCAACACCCTCGCGTGAAGCCTAGGTTGCCCGGAACGTAGAAATGACCATTAGTTCCACACTGTTTGCAAATATACATAACATACGATGGGAAAGCTGTTGTACTTATATTGTAATTTATGCTTCTGGCGTTGACTTCTTAGGCCCTAAATATTTGATCTGGTGGAGCAACGCCCTAGAGTGAAGCCTAGGTTGCCCCGAACGTAGAACATACCATTACCTTGACACTGGTTGCAATTATTTCTGATATACGATGGAAAAACTGTTGTATTTTTATTGCATTTTATGCTTCGGGCGTTGACTTCTAAGGCCCTAACTATTCAATCTGTTGGAGCAACGCCCTAGAGTGAAGTCTAGGTTGCTCGGAATGTAGAAATGACCATAACTTTCACACTGGTTGCAATTATTCGTTTGATACGATGGAAAAGCTGTTGTATTTATATCGTATTTTATGCTTCTGGCGTTGACTTCTAAGGCCCTAGCTATTCGATCTAGTGGAGGAACGCCCTAGAGTGAAGCCTAGGTTGCCCGGAACGTAGAAATGACCATTACTTTCATACTGTTTGCAATTATTCCTTTTATACGATGAAAAAGCTGTTTTATTTATATCGTATTTTATGGTTCTGGCGTTGACTTCTAAGGCCCTAGCTATTCGATCTAGTGGAGCAACGCCCTAGAGTGAAGCCTAGGTTGCCCGGAACGTAGAAATGACCATCACTTTCAAACTGGTTGCAATTAATCCTGATATACGATGGAAAAACTGTTGTATTTTTATTGCATTTTATGCTTCGGGCGTTGACTTCTAAGGCCCTAACTATTCAACCTGTTGGAGCAACGCCATAGAGTAAAGGCTAGGTTGATCGGAATGTAGAAATGACCATAACTTTCACACTGGTTGCAATTATTCGTTTTATACGATGGAAAAACTGTTGTATTTATATGGTATTTTATGCTTCTGGCGTTCACTTCTTAGGCCCTAACTATTCGATCTGGTGGAACAACGCCCTAGGGTGAAGCCTAGGTTGCCCGGAACGTAGAAATGACCATAACTTTCACACTGTTTGCAATTATTCGTTTTATACGATGGAAAAGCTGTTGTATTTATATCGTATTTTATGCTTCGGGCGTTGACTTCTTAGGCCCTAACATTTCGATCTGGTGGAGCAACGCCCTACAGTGAAGCCTAGGTTGCCCGGAACGTAGATATGACCATAACCTTCACACAGGTTGCAATTATTCGTTTTATACGGTCTAAAGGCTGTTGTACTTATTTTGTATTTTATTCTTCTGTTGTTGATTTCTTAGGCCCTAACTATTCGATCTGGGTGCACAACGCCGTAGAGAGAAACCTATGTTGCCCGGAACGTAGGAATGACCACTACTTTCACACTGTTTGCAATTATTCCTTTTATACGATTGAAAAGCTGTTGTATTTATATCGTATTTTATGCTTCCGGAGTTGACTTCTAAGGACCTAACTATTCGATCTGGTGGAGCAACGCCCTACAGTGATGCCCAGGTTGCCCGGAACGTAGATACGACCATAACCTTCACACTGGTTGCAAATTATTCCTGCTATACGATGGAAAAACTGTTGTATTTTTACTGCTTTTTATGCTTCGGGCATTGACTTCTAAGGCCCTAACTATGCAATCTGTTGGAGCAACGCCCTAGGGGGAAGCCTAGGTTGCCCGGAACGTAGAAATGACCATAACTTTCACACTGGTTGCAATTATTCGGTTTATACGATGGAAAAGCTGTTGTATTTATATCGTATTTTATGCTTCTGGCGTTGACTTCTTAGGCCCTAGCTATTCAATCTGGTGGATCAACGCCCTAGGGGGAAGCGTAGGTTGCCCGGAACGTAGAAATGACCATAACTTTCACACTGGTTGCAATTATTCGGTTTATACGATGGAAAAGCTGTTGCATTTATATCGTATTTTATGATTCTGGCGTTGTCTTCTTAGGCCCTAGCTATTCAATCTGGTGGATCAACGCCCTAGGGGGAAGCCTAGGTTGCCCGGAACGTAGAAATGACCATAACTTTCACACTGGTTACCATTATTCGTTTTATATGATGGAAAAGCTGATGTATTAATATCGTATTTTATGCTTCTGGCGTTGACTTCTTAGGCCCTAACTATTCCATCTGGTGGATCAACGCCCTAGGGGGAAGCGTAGGTTGCCCGGAAAGTAGAAATGACCATAACTTTCACACTCGTAGCAATTAATCGTTTTATACGATGGAAAGCTGTTCTATTTATTTTGTATTTTATGCTTCTGGCGTTGACTTCTAACGCCCTAACTATTCGATCTGGTGAAGCAACGCCCTAGAGTGAAGCCTAGGTTGCCCTGTACGTAGAAATGACCATCACTTTCAAACTGGTTGCAATTATTCCTGTTATATGATGGAAAGACTGTTGTATTTTTATTGCATTTTATGCTTCGGGCATTGACTTTTAAGGCCCTAACTATTCACTCTGTCGGAGCAACGCCCTAGGGTGAACCCTAGGTAGCCCGGAAAGTAGAAATGACCGTAACTTTCATACTGGTTGCAATTATTCGTTTTATATGGTGGAAAAACTGTTGTATTTATATCGTATTTTATGCTTCTGGCGTTGACTTCTTAGGCCCTAACTATTCCATCTGGTGGAACAACGCCCTAGGGTAAAGCCAAGATTGCGCGGAACGTAGAAATGACGATAACTTTCGTACTGGTTGCAATTATTCGTTTTATATGGTGGAAAAACTGTTGTATTTATATTGTATTTTATGCTTCTGGCGTTGACTTCTAAGGCCCTAACTATTCGATCAGGTGGAGCAACGCCCTAGAGTGAAGCCTAGGTTGCTCGAAATGTAGAAATGACCATATCTTTCACACTGGTTGCAATTATTCGTTTTATACGATGGAAAAACTGTTGTATTTATATTGTATTTTATGCTTCTGGCGTTCACTTCTTAGGCCCTAACTATGCGATCTGGTGGAACAACGCCCTAGGGTGAAGCCTAGGTTGCCCGGAACGTAGATATGACCATAACCTTCACACAGGTTGCAATTATTCGTTTTATACGGTGTAAAGGCTGTTGTACTTATTTTGTATTTTATTCTTCTGGTGTTGATTTCTTAGGCCCTAACTATTCGATCTGGTGGAACAACGGCGTAGACTGAAGCCTAGGTTGCCCGGAACGTAGAAATGACCATTACTTTCACACTGTTTGCAATTACTCCTTTTATACGATGGAAAAGCTGCTGTATTTATATCGTATTTTATGCTTCTGGCGATGACTTCTAAGGACCTAACTATTCGGTCTGGTGGAGCAACGCCCTAGAGTGAAGCCTAGGTTGCTCGGAATGTAGAAATGACCATAACTTTCACACTGGTTGCAATTATTCGTTTTACACGATGGAAAAACTGTTGTATTTATATTGTATTTTATGCTTCTGGCGTTCACTTCTTAGGCCCTAACTATTCGATCTGGTGGAACAGCGCCCTAGGGTGAAGCCTGGGTTGCCCGGAACGTAGAAATGACCATAACTTTTACACTGGTAGCAATTATTCGTTTTATACAATCGAAAAACTGTTCTTTTTATTTTGTACTTTATGCTTCGGGCGTTGACTTCTAAGGCCCTAACTGTTTGATCTGTTGGAGCAACGCCCTAGAGTGAGGCCTAGGTTGCCCGGAACGTAGAAATAACAAATACTTTCACACTGTTTGCAATTATTCCTTTTATACGATGCAAAAGCTGTTGTATTTATATCGTATTTTATGCTTCTGGCGTTGACTTCTAAGGCCGTAACTATTCGATCTGGTGGAGCAACGCCCTAGAGTGAAGCCTAGGTTGCTCGAAATGTAGAAATAACCATAACATTCACACTGGTTGCATTTATTCGTTTTTTAGGATGGAAAAGCTGTTGTATTTATATTGTATTTTATGCCTCTGCCGTTGACTTCTAAGGCCCTAGCTATTCGATCTAGTGGAACAACGCCCTAGAGTGAAGCCTAGGTTGCTCGGAACGTAGAAATGACCATCACTTTCAAACTGATTGCAATTAATCCTGTTATACGATGGAAAAACTGTTGTATTTTTATTGCATTTTATGCTTCGGGCGTTGACTTCTAAGGCCCTAACTATTCAATCTGTTGGAGCAACGCCCTAGAGTGAAGCCTAGGTTGCTCGGAATGTAGAAATGACCATAACTTTCACAGTGGTTGCAATTATTCGTTTTACACGATGGAAAAACTGTTGTATTTATATTGTATTTTATGCTTCTGGCGTTCACTTCTTAGGCCCTAACTATTCGATCTGGTGGAACAACGCCCTAGGGTGAAGCGTGGGTTGCCCGGAACGTAGAAATGACCATAACTTTTACACTGGTAGCAATTATTCGTTTTATACAATGGAAAAACTGTTCTTTTTATTTTGTATTTTATGCTTCGGGCGTTGACTTCTATGGCCCTAACTGTTTGATCTGGTGGAGCAACTCCCTAGAGTGAAGCCTAGGTTGCCCGGAACGTAGAAATGACAATTACTTTCACACTGTATTCAATTATTCCTTTTATACGATGCAAAAGCTGTTGTATTTATATCGTATTTTATGCTTCTGGCGTTGACTTCTAAGGCCCTAACTATTCGATCTGGTGGAGCAACGACCTAGAGTGAAGCCTAGGTTGCTCGGAATGTAGAAATAACCATAACTTTCACACTGGTTGCAATTGTTCGTTTTTTACGATGGAAAAGCTGTTGTATTTATATTGTATTTTATGCCTCTGGCGTTGACTTCTAAGGCCCTAGCTGTTCCATCTGGTCGAGCAACACCCTAGCGTGAAGCCTACGTTGCCCGGAACGTAGAAATGACCATTACTTCCACACTGTTTGCAAATATACATTATATACGATGGAAAAGCTGTTGTACTTATATTGTAATTTATGCTTCTGGCGTCGACTTCTTAGGCCGTAACTATTTGATCTGGTGGACCACCGCGCTAGAGTAAAGCCTAGGTTGCCCGGAACGTAGAACATACCATTACCTTCACACTGGTTGCAATTATTCCTGTTATACAATGGAAAGACGGTTGCACCTTTATTGTATTTTATGCTTCTGGCGTTGACTTCATAGGGCC
The DNA here is from genome assembly GCF_051401765.1 of Calliopsis andreniformis. NCBI lineage: Eukaryota > Metazoa > Arthropoda > Insecta > Hymenoptera > Andrenidae > Calliopsis > Calliopsis andreniformis. The sequence goes on along the minus strand of NW_027480460.1, from coordinate 957,001 downwards.
TAACTATTCCATCTGGTGGAGCAACGTCCTAGACTGAAGCCTAGGTTGACCGGAACGTAGAAATGACCACAACTTTCACACTGGTTACCATTATTCGTTTTATACGATGGAAAAGCTGTTGAATTTATATCGTATTTTATACTTCTGGCGGTGACTTCTTAGGCCCTAACTATTCCATCTGGTGGAAAAACGCCCTAGGGTGAAGCCTAGGTTGCCCGGAACGTAGAAATGACCAGTACTTTCACACTGGTTGCAGGTATTCGTTTTATACGATGGAAAAACTGTTCTACTTATTTTGCATTTTATGCTTCGGGCGTTGACTTCTAAGGCCCTAACTATTTGACCTGGTGGAATAACGCCCTAGAGTGAAGCCTAGGTTGCCCGGGAAGTAGAAATGACCATTACTTTCACACTGGTTGCTATTATTCGTTTTATACGATGGAAAAGCTGTTATATTTATATTTCATTTGATGCTTCTGGCATTGAATTCTAAGTCCCTAGCTATTCCATCTGGTGGAGCAACACCCTCGCGTGAAGCCTAGGTTGCCCGGAACGTAGAAATGACCATTAGTTCCACACTGTTTGCAAATATACATAACATACGATGGGAAAGCTGTTGTACTTATATTGTAATTTATGCTTCTGGCGTTGACTTCTTAGGCCCTAAATATTTGATCTGGTGGAGCAACGCCCTAGAGTGAAGCCTAGGTTGCCCCGAACGTAGAACATACCATTACCTTGACACTGGTTGCAATTATTTCTGATATACGATGGAAAAACTGTTGTATTTTTATTGCATTTTATGCTTCGGGCGTTGACTTCTAAGGCCCTAACTATTCAATCTGTTGGAGCAACGCCCTAGAGTGAAGTCTAGGTTGCTCGGAATGTAGAAATGACCATAACTTTCACAGTGGTTGCAATTATTCGTTTGATACGATGGAAAAGCTGTTGTATTTATATCGTATTTTATGCTTCTGGCGTTGACTTCTAAGGCCCTAGCTATTCGATCTAGTGGAGGAACGCCCTAGAGTGAAGCCTAGGTTGCCCGGAACGTAGAAATGACCATTACTTTCATACTGTTTGCAATTATTCCTTTTATACGATGAAAAAGCTGTTTTATTTATATCGTATTTTATGGTTCTGGCGTTGACTTCTAAGGCCCTAGCTATTCGATCTAGTGGAGCAACGCCCTAGAGTGAAGCCTAGGTTGCCCGGAACGTAGAAATGACCATCACTTTCAAACTGGTTGCAATTAATCCTGATATACGATGGAAAAACTGTTGTATTTTTATTGCATTTTATGCTTCGGGCGTTGACTTCTAAGGCCCTAACTATTCAACCTGTTGGAGCAACGCCATAGAGTAAAGGCTAGGTTGATCGGAATGTAGAAATGACCATAACTTTCACACTGGTTGCAATTATTCGTTTTATACGATGGAAAAACTGTTGTATTTATATGGTATTTTATGCTTCTGGCGTTCACTTCTTAGGCCCTAACTATTCGATCTGGTGGAACAACGCCCTAGGGTGAAGCCTAGGTTGCCCGGAACGTAGAAATGACCATAACTTTCACACTGTTTGCAATTATTCGTTTTATACGATGGAAAAGCTGTTGTATTTATATCGTATTTTATGCTTCGGGCGTTGACTTCTTAGGCCCTAACATTTCGATCTGGTGGAGCAACGCCCTACAGTGAAGCCTAGGTTGCCCGGAACGTAGATATGACCATAACCTTCACACAGGTTGCAATTATTCGTTTTATACGGTCTAAAGGCTGTTGTACTTATTTTGTATTTTATTCTTCTGGTGTTGATTTCTTAGGCCCTAACTATTCGATCTGGGTGCACAACGCCGTAGAGAGAAACCTATGTTGCCCGGAACGTAGGAATGACCACTACTTTCACACTGTTTGCAATTATTCCTTTTATACGATTGAAAAGCTGTTGTATTTATATCGTATTTTATGCTTCCGGAGTTGACTTCTAAGGACCTAACTATTCGATCTGGTGGAGCAACGCCCTACAGTGATGCCCAGGTTGCCCGGAACGTAGATACGACCATAACCTTCACAGTGGTTGCAAATTATTCCTGCTATACGATGGAAAAACTGTTGTATTTTTACTGCATTTTATGCTTCGGGCATTGACTTCTAAGGCCCTGACTATGCAATCTGTTGGAGCAACGCCCTAGGGGGAAGCCTAGGTTGCCCGCAACGTTGAAATGACCATAACTTTCGCACTGGTTGCAATTATTCGTTTTATACGATGGAAAAGCTGTTGAATTTATAACGTATTTTATGCTTCTGGCGTTGACTTCTTAGGCCCTAACTATTCCATCTGGTGGATCAACGCCCTAGGGGGAAGCGTAGGTTGCCCGGAAAGTAGAAATGACCATAACTTTCACACTGGCAGCAATTATTCGTTTTATACTATGGAAAATCCGTACTATTTATTTTGTATTTTATGCTTCGGGCGTTTACTTCTAAGGCCCTAACTGTTTGATCTGGTGGAGCATCGCCGTAGAGTGAAGCCTAGGTTGCCCGGTACGTAGAAATGACCATAACTTTCACACTGGTTGCTATTATTCGTTTTATACGATGGAAAAACTGTTATATTTATATTGTATTTAAGTATCTGGCATTGACTTCTGAGCCCGTTGCTATTCGATGTGGTGGAAGAACGCCATAGAGTGAAGTCTAGGTAGCCCGGATCGTAGAAATGTCCATATCTTTCACACTGTTTGCAATTTTTCGTTTTATACGATGGAAAAACTGTGTTATTTATTTTGTATTTTATGCTTCGGGCGTTGACTTCTAAGGCTCTAACTACTCGATCTGGTGGAGCAACGCCCTAGAGTGCAGCCTAGGTTGCCCGGAACGTAGAAATGGCCATAACTTTCACACTGGTTGCAATTATTAGTTTTATACGATGGAAAAGCTGTTCTATTTATTTTGTATTTAATGCTTCGGGCGTGGACTTCTAAGGCCCTAGCTATACGATCAGGTGGCGCAACGCCCTAGAGTGAAGCCTAGGTTGCTCGAAATGTAGAAATGACCATAACTTTCACACTGGTTGCAATTATTCGTTTTATACGATGGAAAAACTGTTGTATTTATATCGTATTTTATGCTTCTGGCGTTGACTTCTTAGGCCCTGACTATTCAATCTGGTGGATCGACGCCGTAGGGGGAAGCGTAGGTTGCCCGGAAAGTAGAAATGACCATAACTTTCACACTGGTAGCAATTATTCGTTTTATACGATGGAAAAGCTGTTCTATTTATTTTGTATTTTATGCTTCGGGCGTTGACTTCTATGGCCCTAACTATTCGATCTGGTGGAGCAGCGCCCTAGAGTGAAGCCTAGGTTGCCCGGTACGTAGAAATGACCATCACTTTCAAACTGGTTGCAATTATTACTGTTATATGATGGAAAAACTGTTGTATTTTTATTGCATTTTATGCTTCGGGCATTGACTTCTAAGGCCCTAACTATTCACTCCGTTGGAGCAACGCCCTAGGGTGAAGCCTAGGTTGCCCGGAAAGTACAAATGACCGTAACTTTCGTACTGGTTGCAATTATTCGTTTTATATGGTGGAAAATCTGTTGTATTTATATTGTATTTTATGCTTCTGTCGTTCACTTCCTAGGCCCTAACTATTCGATCTGGTGGAGCAACGGCCTAGTGTGAAGCCTAGGTTGCCCGGAACGTAGAAATGACCATAACTTTCGTACTGGTTGCAATTATTCGTTTTATATGGTGGAAAAACTGTTGTATTTATATTGTATTTTATGCTTCTGGCGTTGACTTCTAAGGCCCTAACTGTTTGATCTGGAGGAGCATCGCCGTAGAGTGAAGCCTAGGTTGCCCGGAACGTAGAAATGACCATAACTTTCACACTGGTTGCTATTTTTCGTTTCATACGATGGAAAAACTGTTAAATTTATATTGTGTTTAAGCTTCTGGCGTTGACTTCAGAGGCCGTTGCTATTCGATGTTGTGGAAGAACGCCATAGAGTGAAGCCTAGGTAGCCCGGATCGTAGAAATGTCCATATCTTTCACACTGATTGCAATTTTTCGTTTTATACGATGGAAAAACTGTTTTATTTATTTTGCATTATATGCTTCGGGCGTTGACTTCCAAGGCCCTAACTATTCGATCTGGTGGAGCAACGCCCTAGAGTGCAGCCTGGGTTGCCCGGAACGTAGAAATGACCATAACTTTCACACTGGTTGCTATCATTCGTTTTATATGATGGAAAAACTGTTGTATTTATATTGTATTTTATGCTTCTGGCGTTCACTTCTTAGGCCCTAACTATTCGATCTGGTGGAACAACGGCCTAGGGTGAAGCCTAGGTTGCCCGGACCGTAGAAATGACCATAACTTTTACGCTGGTAGCAATTATTCGTTTTATACAATGGAAAAACTGTTGTATTTATATTGTATTTTATGCTTCTGGTGTTGACTTCTTAGGCCCTAACTATTCCATCTGGTGGAGCAACGCCCTAGACTGAAGCCTAGGTTGCTCGAAATGTAGAAATGACCATAACTTCCACACTGGTTGCAATTATTCGTTTTATACGATGGAAAAGCTGTTGTATTTATATAGTTTTTTATGCTTCTGGCGTTGACTTCTTAGGCCCTAACTATTCCATCTGGTGGAACAACGCCCTAGGGTAAAGCCCAGATTGCGCGGACCGTAGAAATGACCATAACTTTCACACTGGTAGCAATTTTTCGTTTTATACGATGGAAAAACTGTTTTATTTATTTTGTATTTTAAGCTTCGGGCGTTGACTTCTAAGGCCCTAACTATTCGATCTGGTGGAACAACGGCCTAGGGTGAAGCCTAGGCTGCCCGGAACGTAGAAATGACCATAACTTTTACACTGGTAGCAATTATTCGTTTTATACGATGGAAAAACTGTTATATTTATATTGTATTCTAAGATTTCTGGCGTTGACTTCTGAGGCCGTAGCTATTCGATGTGGCGGAAGAGCGCCATACAGTGAAGCCTAGGTTGCACGGAACGTAGAAATGACCATAAGTTTCATACTGGTGTCAATTATTCCTTTTATACGATGGAAAAGCTGTTGTATTTATATCGTATTTTATGCTTCTGGCGTTCACTTCTAAGGACCAAACTATTCGATCTGGTGGAGCAACGCCCTACAGTGATGCCTAGGTTGCCCGGAACGTAGATACGACCATAACGTTCACACTGGTTGCAAATTATTCCTGCTATACGATGGAAAAGCTGTTGTATTTTTACTGCATGTTATGCTTCGGGCATTGACTTCTAAGGCCCTAACTATGCAATTTGTTGGAGCAACGCCCTAGGGGGAAGCCTAGGTTGCCCGGAACGTAGAAATGACCATAACTTTCACACTGGTTGCAATTATTCGGTTTATACGATGGAAAAGCTGTTGTATTTATATCGTATTTTATGCTTCTGGCGTTGACTTCTAAGGCCCTAGCTATTCGATCTGGTCGAGCAACGCCCTAGAGTGAAGCCTAGGTTGCCCGGACCGTAGAAATGACCATTACATTCACACTGGTTGCAATTATTCCTGTTATACGATGGAAAAACTGATGTATTTTTATTGTATTCTATGCTTCTGGCGTTTAATTCTATGTCGCTAGCTATTTGATCAGGTGGAGCAACGACGTAGAGTGAAACCTAGGTTGCCCGGAACGTAGAAATGACAATTACTTTCACACTGTTTGCTATTATTCATTTTGTACGATGGAAAAGCTGTTGTATTTATATTGTATTTTATGCCTCTGGCGTTGACTTCTAAGGCCGTAGCTCTTAGATGTGGTGGAGCAACGCCCTATAGTGACGCCTAGGTTGCCCGGAACGTAGAAGTGACCATTACTTTTAAAATGTTTGCAACTATTCGTTTTATACGATGGAATAACTGTTGTACTTATATTGTATTTTATCCTTCTGGCGTTGAATTCTAAGTCCCTATCTATTCGATCTGGTAGAGCAACGCCCTAGAGTGAAACCTAGGTTATCCGGAACGTAGAAATGGCCAGTACATTCACACTGGTTGCAGTTATTCCTGTTAAACGATGGAAAGCTATTGCATCTTTATTGTATTTTCTGCTTCTGGCGCTGACTTCTAAGGCCGTGTCTATTCGATCTGGTGGAGCAACGCCCTATGGTGAAGGGTAGGATGCGCGGAACGTAGCAATGACCATAACTTTCACACTGGTAGCAATTATTCGTTTTATACGATGGAAAAGCTGTTCTATTTATTTTGTATTTAATGCTTCGGGCGTGGACTTCTAAGGCCCTAGCTATACGATCAGGTGGCGCAACGCCCTAGAGTGAAGCCTAGGTTGCTCGAAATGTAGAAATGACCATAACTTTCACACTGGTTGCAATTATTCGTTTTATACGATGGAAAAACTGTTGTATTTATATCGTATTTTATGCTTCTGGCGTTGACTTCTTAGGCCCTGACTATTCAATCTGGTGGATCGACGCCGTAGGGGGAAGCGTAGGTTGCCCGGAAAGTAGAAATGACCATAACTTTCACACTGGTAGCAAGTATTCGTTTTATACGATGGAAAAGCTGTTCTATTTATTTTGTATTTTATGCTTCGGGCGTTGACTTCTAAGGCCCTAACTATGCGATCTGGTGGAGCAACGCCCTAGAGTGAAGCCTAGGTTGCCCGGTACGTAGAAATGACCATCACTTTCAAACTGGTTGCAATTATTACTGTTATATGATGGAAAAACTGTTGTATTTTTATTGCATTTTATGCTTCGGGCATTGACTTCTAAGGCCCTAACTATTCCCTCCGTTGGAGCAACGCCCTAGGGTGAAGCCTAGGTTGCCCGGAAAGTACAAATGACCGTAACTTTCATACTGGTTGCAATTATTCGTTTTTTATGGTGGAAAAACTGTTGTATTTATATTGTATTTTATGCTTCTGTCGTTCACTTCCTAGGCCCTAACTATTCGATCTGGTGGAGCAACGGCCTAGTGTGAAGCCTAGGTTGCCCGGAACGTAGAAATGACCATAACTTTCGTACTGGTTGCAATTATTCGTTTTATATGGTGGAAAAACTGTTGTATTTATATTGTATTTTATGCTTCTGGCGTTGACTTCTAAGGCCCTAACTGTTTGATCTGGAGGAGCATCGCCGTAGAGTGAAGCCTAGGTTGCCCGGAACGTAGAAATGACCATAACTTTCACACTGGTTGCTATTTTTCGTTTTATACGATGGAAAAACTGTTATATTTATATTGTGTTTAAGCTTCTGGCGTTGACTTCTGAGGCCGTTGGTATTCGATGTTGTGGAAGAACGCCATAGAGTGAAGCCTAGGTAGCCCGGATCGTAGAAATGTCCATATCTTTCACACTGATTGCAATTTTTCGTTTTATACGATGGAAAAACTGTTTTATTTATTTTGCATTATATGCTTCGGGCGTTGACTTCTAAGGCCCTAACTATTCGATCTGGTGGAGCAACGCCCTAGAGTGCAGCCTGGGTTGCCCGGAACGTAGAAATGACCATAACTTTCACACTGGTTGCTATCATTCGTTTTATATGATGGAAAAACTGTTGTATTTATATTGTATTTTATGCTTCTGGCGTTGACTTCTAAGGCCCTAACTGTTTGATCTGGAGGAGCATCGCCGTAGAGTGAAGCCTAGGTTGCCCGGAACGTAGAAATGACCATAACTTTCACACTGGTTGCTATCATTCGTTTTATACGATGGAAAAACTGTTTTATTTATTTTGTATTTTATGCTTCGGGCGTGGACTTCTAAGGCCCTAGCTATTCGATCTGGTGCCGCAACGCCCTAGAGTGAAGCCTAGGTTGCTCGAAATGTAGAAATGACCATAACTTCCACACTGGTTGCAGTTATTCGTTTTATACGATGGAAAAGCTGCTGTATTTGTATCGTAATTTATGCTTCTGGCGTTGGCTTCTGTGGCCCTAACTATTCGATCTGGTGGAACAACGCCCTAGGGTGAAGCCTAGGTTGCCCGGAACGTGGAAATGACCATAACTTTCACACTGGTAGCAATTATTCGTTTTATACGATGGAAAAACTGTTCTATTTATTTTGTATTTTATGCTTCGGGCGTTGACTTCTAAGGCCCTAACTATTGGATCTGGTGGAGCAACGCCCTAGAGTGAAGCCTAGGTTGCTCGGAATGTAGAAATAACCATAACTTTCACACTGGTTGCAATTGTTCGTTTTTTACGATGGAAAAGCTGTTGTATTTATATCGTATTTTATGCTTCTGGCGTTGACTTCTTATGACCTAACTATTCGATCTGGTGGAGCAACGCCCTAGAGTGAAGCCTAGGTAGCCCGGAACGTAGAAATGACCATTACTTTCACACTGGTTGCAATTATTCCTGTTATACGATGGAAAAACTGTTGTATTTTAATGCATTTTATGCTTCTGGCATTGACATTTAAGGCCCTAACTATTCAATCTGTTGGAGCAACGCCCTAGGGTGAAGCCTAGGTTGCCCGGAACGTAGAAATGAGCATAACTATCACACTGGTTGCAATTATTCGTTTTATACGATGGAAAAGCTGCTGTATATGTATCGTAATTTATGCTTCTGGCGTTGGCTTCTGTGGCCCTAACTATTCGATCTGGTGGAACAACGCCCTAGGGTGAAGCCTAGGTTGCCCGGAACGTGGAAATGACCATAACTTTCACACTGGTAGCAATTATTCGTTTTATACGATGGAAAAACTGTTCTATTTATTATGCATTTTATGCTTCGGGCGTTGACTTCTAAGGCCCTAACTGATTGATCTGGTGTAGCAACGCCCTAGAGTGAAGCCTAGATTGCCCGGAACGTTGAAATGACCATAACTTTCACACTGGTTGCTATTATTCGTTTTATACGATGGAAAAACTGTTATATTTATATTGTATTTTATTCTTATGGCGTTGAATTCTAAGTCCCTAGCTATTCGATCTGGTGGAGCAACGCCCTAGAGTGAAACCTAGGTTAAACGGAACGTAGGTATGACCAGTACTTTCCCACTGTTTGCAGTTATTCCTGTTATACGATGGAAAAACTGTTGCATCATTATTGTATTTTTTGCTTCTGGCGTTGACTTCTAAGGCCCTGACTATTCGATCAGGTGGAGCAACGCCCTAGAGTGAAGTCCAGGTTCCGCGGAATGTAGAAATGACCATAACTTTCACACTGGTTGCAATTATTCATTTTATACGATGGAAAAACTGTTGTATTTATATCGTATTTTATGCTTCTGGCGTTGACTTCTTAGGCCCTAACTATTCCATCTGGTGGAACAACGCCCTAGAGTAAAGCCGAGGTTGCGCGGAACGTAGAAATGACCATAACTTTCACACTGGTCGCAATTATTCGTTTTATACAATGGAAAAACTGTTCTATTTATTTTTTATTTAATGCTTCTGGCGTTGCCTTCTAAGGCCCTAACTGTTTGATCTGGTGGAGCAACGCCCTAGAGTGAAGCCTAGGTTGCCTGGTACGTAGAAATGACCATCACCTTCACACGGGTTGCAATTATTCCTGTTATAGGATGGAAAGACTGTTGTATTTTTATTGCATTTAATGCTTCGGGCGTTGACTTCTAAGGCCCTAACCATTCGATCAGGTGGAGCAACGCCCTAGAGTGAAGCCTAGGTTGCTCGAAATGCAGAAATGACCATAACTTTCGCACTCCTTGCAATTATTCATTTTATACGATGGAAAAACTGTGGTACTTGTATTGTATTTTATTCTAATGGCGTTGAATTCTAAGTCGCTAGCTATTCGATCTGGTGGAGATACGCCCTAGAGTGAAGCCTAGGTTGCCTGGAACGTAGAAATGACCATCACTTTCACACGGGTTGCAATTATCCCTCTTATAGGATGGAAAGACTGTTGTATTTTTATTGTACTTTATACTTCAGGCGTTGACTTCTTAGGCCGTAGCTATTCGATGTGGTGGAAGAACGCCATAGAGTGAAGCCTAGGTAGCCCGGAACGTAGAAATGTCCATATCTTTCACACTGTTCGCAATTATTCATTTTATACGATGGCAAAGCTGTTGTATTTATATTTTATTTTATGCTTCTGGCGTTGACTTCTTAGGCCGTAACTATTCGATCTGGTGGAGCAACGCCCTAGAGTGAAGCCTAGGTTGCCTGGAACGTAGAAATGACCATCGCGTTCACACGGGTTGCAATTATTCCTGTTATAGGATGGAAAGACTGTTGTATTTTTATTGTACTTTATACTTCAGGCGTTGACTTCTGAGGCCGTAGCTATTCGATGTGGTGGAAGAACGCCATAGAGTGAAGCCTAGGTAGCCCGGAACGTAGAAATGTCCATATCTTTCACACTGTTCGCAATTATTCATTTTATACGACGGCAAAGCTGTTGTATTTATATTTTATTTTATGCTCCTGGCGTTGACTTCTTAGGCCCTAACTATTCGATCTGGTGGAGCAATGCCTCAGAGTTAAGTCTAGGATACCCGAAACGCCGAAATGATCATTACTTTCACGCTTGTTCCAATTATTCCTGTCATACGATGAAAAGACTGTTGTATTTTTATTGTATTTTATGCTTCAGGTGTGGCCTTCTAAGGCCATAGCTATTCGATCTAGTGGAGCAACGCCCTAGAGTGAAGCCTAGGTTGCCCGGAACGTAGAAATGACCATTACTTTCACACTGTTTGCAATTATTCCTTTTATACGATGGAAAAGCTGTTGTATTTATATCGTATTTTATGCTTTTGGCGTTGACTTCTAAGGACCCAACTATTCGATCTGGTGGAGCAACTCCCTAGAGTGAGGCCTAGGTTGCTCGGAATGTAGAAATGACCGTAACTTACACACTGGTTGCAATTATTCGTTTTACACGATGGAAAAACTGTTGCATCTTTATCGTATTTTATGCTTCTGGCGTTGACTTCTTAGGCCGTAACTATTCGATCTGGTGGAGCAGCGCCCTGGAGTGAAACCTGGGTTGCACGGAACGTAGAAATGACCACTACTATCACACTGTTTGCAAGTTATTCCTGCTATTCGATGGAAAAACTGCTGCATTTTCATTGCATTTTATGCTTCTCTCGTTCACTTCTTAGGCCCTAACTATTCGATATGGTGGAACAACGGCCTAGGGTGAAGCCTAGGTTGCCCGCAACGTAGAAATGACCATAACGTTCACACTGGTTGCAATTATTTGTTTTATACAATGGAAAAGCTGTTGTATTTATATCGTATTTTATGCTTCTGTCGTTGACTTCTTAGGCCCTAACTATTCCATCTGGTGGAACAACGCCCTAGAGTAAAGCCCAGGTTGCGCGGAACGTAGAAATGACCATAACTTTCACACTGGTCGCAATTATTCGTTTTATACAATGGAAAAACTGTTCTATTTATTTTGTATTTAATGCTTCTGGCGTTGACTTCTAAGGCCCTGACTGTTGATCTGGTGGAGCAACGCCCTAGAGTGAAGCCTAGGTAGCCTGGAACGTAGAAATGACCATCACTTTCACACGGGTTGCAATTATTCCTGTTATAGGATGGAAAGTCTGTTGTATTTATATTGTATTTAATGCTTCGGGCGTTGACTTCTAAGGCCCTAACTATTCGATCAGGTGGAGCAACGCCCTAGAGTGAAGCCTAGGTTGCTCGAAATGCAGAAATGACCATAACTTTCACACTCGTTGCAATTATTCATTTTATACGATGGAAAAACTGTGGTACTTATATTGTATTTTATTCTTATGGCGTTGAATTCTAAGTCGCTAGCTATTCGATCTGTTGGAGCAACGCCCTAGAGTGAAGCCTAGGTTGCCTGGAACGTGGAAATGACCATCACTTTCACACGGGTTGCAATTATTCCTCTTATAGGATGGAAAGACTGTTGTATTTTTATTGTATTTTATTCTTCTGGTGTTGACTTCTTAGGCCCTAACTATTCGATCTGGTGGAACAACGCCGTAGAGTGAAGCCTAGGTTGCCCGGAACGTAGAAATGACCATTACTTTCACACTGTTTGCAATTATTCCTTTTATACGATGGAACAGCTATTGTATTTATATCGTATTTTATGCTTCTGGCGTTGATTTCTAAGGACCTAACTATTCGATCTGGTGGAGCAACGCCCTAGAGTGAAGCCTAGGTTGCTCGGAATATAGAAATGACCATAACATTCACACTGATTGCAATTATTCGTTTTATACGATGGAAGAACTGTTGCATCTTTATCGTATTTTATGCTTCTGGCGTTGACTTCTTAGGCCGTAACTATTCGATCTGGTGGAGCAACGCCCTAGAGTGAAGCCTAGGTTGCCTGGAACGTAGAAATGACCATCACGTTCACAGGGGTTGCAATTATTCCTGTTACAGGATGGAAAGACTGTTGTATTTTTATTTTACTTTATACTTCAGGCGTTGACTTCTGAGGCCGTAGCTATTCGATGTGGTGGAAGAACGCCATAGAGTGAAGCCTAGGTAGCACGGAACGTAGAAATGTCCATATCTTTCACACTGTTTGCAATTATTCATTTTATACAATGGAAAAGCTGTTGTATTTATATCGTATTTTATGCTTCTGGCGTTGACTTCTTAGGCCCTACCTATTCCATCTGGTGGAACAACGCCCTAGAGTAAAGCCCAGGTTGCGCGGAACGTAGAAATGACCATAACTTCCACACTGGTCGCAATTATTCGTTTTATACAATGGAAAAACTGTTCTATTTATTTTGTATTTAATGCTTCTGGCGTTGACTTCTAAGGCCCTAACTGTTGATCTGGTGGAGCAACGCCCTAGAGTGAAGCCTAGGTTGCCTGGAACGTAGAAATGACCATCACTTTCACACGTGTTGCAATTATTCCTCTTATAGGATGGAAAGACTGTTGTATTTTTATTGTATTTTATTCTTCTGGTGTTGACTTCTTAGGCCCTAACTATTCGATCTGGTGGAACAACGCCGTAGAGTGAAGCCTAGGTTGCCCGGAACGTAGAAATGACCATTACTTTCACACTGTTTGCAATTATTCCTTTTATACAATGGAACAGCTGTTGTATTTATATCGTATTTTATGCTTCTGGCGTTGATTTCTAAGGACCTAACTATTCGATCTGGTGGAGCAACGCCCTAGAGTGAAGCCTAGGTTGCTCGGAATGTAGAAATGACCATAACTTTCACACTGATTGCAATTATTCGTTTTATACGATGGAAGAACTGTTGCATCTTTATCGTATTTTATGCTTCTGGCGTTGACTTCTTAGGCCGTAACTATTGGATCTGGTGGAGCAACGCCCTAGAGTGAAGCCTAGGTTGCCTGGAACGTAGAAATGACCATCACGTTCACACGGGTTGCAATTATTCCTGTTATAGGATAGAAAGACTGTTGTATTTTTATTGTACTTTATACTTCAGGCGTTGACATCTGAGGCCGTAGCTATTCGATGTGGTGGAAGAACGCCATAGAGTGAAGCCTAGGTAGCACGGAACGTAGAAATGTCCATATCTTTCTCACTGTTTGCAATTATTCATTTTATCCAATGGAAAAGCTGTTGTATTTATATCGTATTTTATGCTTCTGGCGTTGACTTCTTAGGCCCTAACTATTCCATCTGGTGGAACAACGCCCTAGAGTAAAGCCCAGGTTGCGCGGAACGTAGAAATGACCATAACTTTCACACTGGTCGCAATTACTCGTTTTATACAATGGAAAAACTGTTCTATTTATTTTGTATTTAATGCTTCTGGCGTTGACTTCTATGGCCCTACCTATTCGATATGGTGGAGCAACACCCTACAGTCAAGCCTAGGTTGCCGGGAACGTAGAAATGACCATAACTTTCACACTGGTTGCTATTATTCGTTCTATACGATGGAAAAACTGTTATATTTATATTGTATCTTATGCTTCTGGCGTTGACTTCTTAGGCCCTAACAATTCGATCTGGTGGAACAACGCCATAGAGTGAAGCCTAAGTTGCCTGGAACGTACAAATGACCATCACATTCACACGGGTTGCAATTATTCCTGTTATAGGATGGAAAGACTGTTGTATTTTTATTGTATTTTATGCTTCGGGCGTTGACTTCTAAGGCCCTAACTATTCGATCTGGTGGATCAACGCCCTAGAGTGAAGTCTAGGTTACCCGGAACGTAGAAATGACCAGAACTTTCACACTGGTTGCTATTATTCGTTTTATACGATGGAAAAACTGTTATATTTATATTGTATTTTATGCTTCCGGTGTTGACTTCTTAGGCCCTAAGTGTTCGATCTGGTGGAGCAACGCCCTAGAGTGAAGCCTAGGTTGCCCGGAACGTAGAAATGATCATCACTTTCAAACTGGTTGCAATTAATCCTTTTATACGATGGAAAAACTCTTGTATATTTATTGCATTTTGTGCTTCTGGCGTTGACATCTAAGGCCCTAACTATACGATCTGGTGGAGCAACGCCCTAGAGTGAAGCCTAGGTTGCCCGGAACGTAGAAATGACCTTTACTTTCACACTGGTTGCAATTATTCCTGTTATACGATTGAAAAGCTGTTGTATTTATATCGTATTTTATGCTCCTGTCGTTGACTTCTAAGGCCGTAGCAATTAGTTTTGGCGGAGCAACGCCCTAGAGTGAAGCCTAGGTTGCCCGGAACGTAGAAATGATCATCACTTTCAAACTGGTTGCAATTAATCCTTTTATACGATGGAAAAACTGTTGTATTTATATTGCATATTATGCTTCGGGCGTAGACTTCTGTGGCCCTACCTATTCGATCTGGTGGAGCAACACCCTACAGTGAAGCCTAGGTTGCCCGGAACGTAGATATGACCATAACCTTCACACAGGTTGCAATTATACGTTTTCTACGATGGAAAAGCTGTTGTATTTAAATTGTATTTTTTGCTTCCGGTGTTGACTTCTTAGACCCTAACTCTTCGATCTGGTGGAGCAATGCCTCAGAGTTAAGTCTAGGATGCCCGAAACGTCGAAACGATCGTTACTTTCGCACTGGTTGCAATTAGTCATGCTATACAATGGAAAAATTGTTGTATTTATACTGTATTTTATGCTTCTGGCGTTGACTTCTAAGGCCGTAGCTATTCGATGTGGTGAAGCAACGCCCTAGAGTGAAGCCTAGGTTGCCCGGAACGTAGAAACGCCCATTACTTTCACACTGGTTGCAATTATTAGTTTTATACGATGGAAAAACTGTTCTATTTATTTTGTGTTTTATGCTTCGGGCGTTGACTTCTAAGGCCCTAACTATTCAATCTGTTGGAGCAACGCCCTAGGGTGAAGCCTAGGCTGCCCGGAAAGTAGAAATGACCATACCTTTCATACTGGTTGCAATTATTTGTTTTATACGATGGAAAAGCTGTAGTATTTATACCGTATTTTATGCTTCTGGCGTTGACTCCTTATGCCCTAACTATTCCATCTGGTGGAACAACGCCCTAGGGTGAAGCCTGGGTTGCCCGGAACGTAGAAATGACCATAACTTTCACACCGGTAGCAATTATTAGTTTTATACGATGGAAAAACTGTTCTATTTATTTTGTATTTTATGCATCGGGCGTTGACTTCTTAGGCCCTAACAATTCGATCTGGTGGAACAACGCCCTAGAGAGAAGCCTGGGTTGCCTGGAACGTACAAATGACCATCACTTTCACACGGGTTGCAATTATTGCTGTTATAGGATGGAAAGACTGTTGTATTTTTATTGTATTTTATGCTTCGGGCGTTGACTTCTATGGCCCTACCTATTCGATCTGGTGGAGCAACGCCCTACGTTCAAGCCTAGGTTGTCCGGAACGTAGAAATGAACATAACTTTCACACTGGAAGCAATTATTCGTTTTATACAATGGAAAAACTGTTCTATTTATTTTGTATCTTATGCTTCAGGCGTTGACTTCTATGGCCCGACCTATTCGATCTGGTGGAGCAACACCCTACAGTCAAGCCTAGGTAGCCCTGAACGTAGAAATGACCATAACATTCACACCGGTTGCAATTACTCATGCTATACGTTGGAAAAACTGTTGCATTTTTATTGTGATTTATGATTCTAGCGTTGACTTCTAAGGCCGCAGCTATTCGATGTGGTGGAGCGACGCCCTAGAGTGAAGCGTAGGTTGTCCGGAACGTAGAAATGACCATTACTTTCACACTGTTTGCTATTATTCATTTTATACGATGGAAAAGGTGTTGTATCTATATTGTATTTTATGCTTCTAGCGTTGACTGCTAAGGCCGTAGCTATTACATGTGGTGGAGTAACGCCCTACAGTGACGTCTACGTTGCCTGGAACGTAGAAATGACCATTACTTTCACAATGTTTCCAATTATTCATTTTATACGATGGAAAAACTGTTGAACTTATATTGTATTTTATTCTTATGGCGTTGAATTCTAAGTCCCTAGCTATGCGATCTGGTGGAGCAACGCCCTAGAGTGAAACCTAGGTTGCCCGGAACGTAGAAATTACCATAACCTTCACACTGGTAGGAATTATTCGTTTTATACGATGGAACAACTGTTCTATTTATTTTGTATTTCATGCTTCGGGCGTTGACTTCTACGGCCCTAACTATTCCATCTGTTGGAACAACGCCCTAGGGTGAAGCCTAGGTTGCCCGGAAAGTAGAAATGACCATAACTTTCATACTGGTTGCAATTCTTCGTTTTTCACGATGGAAAAGCTGTTATATTTATATTGTATTTTATGCTTCTGGCGTTGACTTCTATGGCCCTACCTATTCGATTTGGTGGACCAACACCCTGCAGTGAAGCCTAGGTTGTCAGAAACGTAGAAATGAACATAACTTTCACACTGGTAGCAATTATTCGTTTTATACAGTGGAAAAACTGTTCTATTTATTTTGTATTTCATGCTTCCGGTGTTGACTTCTTAGACCCTATCTCTTCGATCTGGTGGAGCAACGCCTCAGAGTTAAGTCTAGGATGCCCGAAACGTCGAAATGATCGTTACTTTCGCACTGGTTGCAATTAGTCATGCTATACAATGGAAAAATTGTTGTATTTATACTGTATTTTATGCTTCTGGCGTTGACTTCTTAGGCCCTAACAATTCGATCTGGTGGAACAACGCCCTAGAGTGAAGCCTAGGTTGCCTGGAACGTACAAATGACCATCACTTTCACACGGGTTGCAATTATTCCTGTTATAGGATGGAAAGACTGTTGTATTTTTATTGTATTTTATGCTTCGGGCGTTGACTTCTAAGGCCCTAACTATTCGATCCGGTGGAGCAACGCCCTAGAGTGAAACCTAGGTTGCCCGGAACGTAGAAATGACCATAACTTTCATACTGGTTGCAATTATTCGTTTTTCACGATGGAAAAGCTGTTATATTTATATTGTGTTTTATGCTTCTGGCGTTGACTTCTATGGCCCTACCTATTCGATTTGGTGGACCAACACCCTGCAGTGAAGCCTAGGTTGTCAGAAACGTAGAAATGAACATATCTCTCACACTGGTAGCAATTATTCGTTTTATACAATGGAAAAACTGTTCTCTTTATTTTGTATTTTATGCTTCCGGTGTTGACTTCTTAGACCCTATCTCTTCGATGTGGTGGAGCAACGCCCTACAGTCAAGCCTAGGTTGCCCGGAACGTAGAAATGAACATAACTTTCACACTGGTTGCAATTATTCATGCTATACGTTGGAAAATCTGTTGCATTTTTATTGTAATTTATGCTTCTAGCGTTGACTTTTAAGGCCGTAGCTATTCGATGTGGTGGAGCAACGCCCTAGGGTGAAGCCTAGGTTGCCCGGAAAGTAGAAATGACCATAACTTTCATCCTGGTTGCAATTATTCGTTTTATACGATGGAAAAACTGTTGTATTTATATTGTATTTTATGCTTCTGGCGCTGACTTCTAGGGCACTAACTATACGATCTGGTGGAGCAGCGCCCTGGGGTGAAGCCTAGGTTGCCCGGAACGTAGAAATGACCATTACTTTTACACTGGTTTCAATTATTCGTTTTATACGACGGAAAAACTGTTGCATCTTTATTGTATTTTATGCTTCGGGCGTTGACTTCTAAGGCCCTAACTATTCCATCTGGTGGAGCAACGCCCTAGAGAGAAGCCTAGGTTGCCCGGAACAATGATGTGCCATTACTTTCACACTGGTTGCAATAATTCCTGATATACGATGGAAAAACTGTTGCACCTTTATTGTATTTTATGCTTCTGGCGTTGACTTCTTATGCCCTAACTATTCCATCTGGTGGAACAACACCCTAGGGTGATGCCTAGGTTGCCCGGAACGTAGAAATGACCATAACTTTCACACCGGTAGCAATTATTCGTTTTATACGATGGAAAAACTGTTGTATTTATATTGCATTTTATGCTTCGGGCGGTGGCTTCTTAGGCCCTAAGTGTTCGATCTGGTGGAGCAACGCCCTAGAGTGAAGCCAAGGTTGCCCGGAACGTAGAAATGACCATCACTTTCACGCTGGTTGCAATTATTCCTGTTATACGATGGAAAATCTCTTGTATATTTAATGTATTTTATGCTTCGGGCGTTGACTTCTATGGCCCTACCTATTCGATCTGGCGGAGCAACGCCCTACAGTCAAGGCTAGGTTGCCCGGAACGTAGAAATGAACATAACTTTCACACTGGTAGCAATTATTCGTTTCATACAATGTAAAAACTGTTCTATTTATTTTGTATTTTATGCTTCGGGCGTTGACTTCTATGGCCCTAGCTATTCGATCTGGTGGAGCAACACCCTACAGTCAAGCCTAGGTTGCCCGGAACGTAGAAATGACCATAACTTTCACACTGGTTGCTATTATTCGTTCTATACGATGGAAAAACTTATATTTATACCGTATCTTATGCTTCTGGCCTTGACTTCTTAGGCCCTAACAATTTGATCTGGTGGAACAACGCCCTAGAGTGAAGCCTAGGTTGCCTGGAACGTACAAATGACCATCACTTTCACACGGGTTGCAATTATTCCAGTTATAGGATGGAAAGACTGTTGTATTTTTTTGTATTCTATGCTTCAGGCGTTGACTTCTGAGGCCGTAGCTATTCGATGTGGTGGAAGAACGCCATGGAGTGAAGCCTAGGTTGCCCGGAACGTAGAAATGACCATAACATTCACACCGGTTGCAATTATTCATGCTATACGTTGGAAAATCTGTTGCATTTTTATTGTAATTTATGCTTCTAGCGTTGCCTTTTAAGGCCGTAGCTATTCGATGTGGTGGAGCAACGCCCTAGGGTGAAGCCTGGGTTGCCCGGAAAGTAGAAATGACCATAACCTTCATACTGGTTGCAATTATTCGTTTTATACGATGGAAAAACTGTTGTATTTATATTGTATTTTATGCTTCTGGCGCTGACTTCCAGGGCACTAACTATACGATCTGGTGGAGCAGCGCCCTGGGGTGAAGCCTAGGTTGCCCGGAACGTAGAAATGACCATTACTTTTACACTGGTTTCAATTATTCGTTTTATACGATGGAAAAACTGTTGCATCTTTATTGTATTTTATGCTTCGGGCGTTGACTTCATAGGCCCTAACTATTCCATCTGGTGGAGCAACGCCCTAGAGTGAAGCCTAGGTTGCCCGGAAAGTAGAAATGACTATAACTTTCACACTGGTAGCAATTATTCGTTTTATACGATGGAAAAGCTGTTGTATTTTTATTGCATTTTATGCTTTGGGCGTTGACTTCTAAGGCCCTAACTATTCAACCTGTTGGGCCAACGCCCTAGCGAGAAGCCTAGGTTGCCCGGAAAGTTGAAATGACCATAACTTTCGTACTGGTCGCAATTATTCGTTTCATAGGATGGAAAAACTATTGTATTTATATTGTATTTTATGCTTCTGGCGTTAACTTGTTAGGCCCTAACTATTCGATCTGGTGGAACAACGCCCTAGGGTGAAGCCTAGGTTGCCGGAACGTAGCAATAACCATAACTTTCACACTGGTAGCAATTATTCGTTATATACAATGGAAAAACTGTTCTACTTATATTGTATTTTATGCTTCGGGCGTTGACTTCCATGGCCCTACCTATTTGATCTGGTGGAGCAGCGCCCTACAGTGAAGCCTAGTTTGCCCGGAACGTAGATATGACCTTAACCTTCACACAGGTTGCAGTTATTCGTTTTATACGATGTAAAGGCTGTTGTATTTATTTTGTAGTTTATGCTTCTGGCGTTGACTTCTAAGGCCCTAACTCTTCGATCTGGTGGAGCAACGCCTCAGAGTTAAGTCTGGGATGCCCGAAACGTCGAAATGATCATTACTATCGCACTGGTTGCAATTAGTCACGCTATACGATGGAAAAACCGTTGCATTTTTATTGTATTTACTGCTTCTGGCTTCGACTTCTAAGGTCGTAGCTACTCGATCTGGTGGAGCAACTCCCTAGAGTGAAACCTAGGTTGCCCGGAACGTAGAAATGACCATAACATTCACACCGGTTGCAATTATTCGTTTAGTACGATGGAAATGCTGTTGTATTAATATTACATTTCATGCTTCGGCCGTTGACTTCTAAGGCCCTAACTATACGATCTGGTGGAGCAGCGCCCTAGAGTGAAGCCTAGGTTGCCCGGAACGTAGAAATGACCATAACTTTCATACTGCTTGCAATTATTCGTTTTATACGATGGAAAAACTGTTGTATTTATATTGTATTTTATACTTCGGGCGTTGACTTCTAAGGCCCTAACTATTCAATGTGTTGGATCAACGCCCTAGAGTGAAGCCAAGGTTGCTCGGAATGTAGAAATGACCATAACATTCACACTTGTTGAAATTATTCGTTTTATACGATGGAAAAGCTGTTGCATCTTTATTGTATTTTATGCTTCTGGCGTTGCCTTCTTAGGCCCTAACTGTTCGATCCGGTGGAACAACGCCCTAGAGTGAAGCCTAGGTTGCCCGGAACGTAGAAATGACCATCACTTTCACACTGGTTGCAATTATTCCTGTTATACGATGGAAAAGCTCTTGTATATTTAATGTATTTTATGCTTCGGGCGTTGACTTCTATGGCCCTACCTATTCGATCTGGTGGAGCAACGCCCTACAGTCAAGCCTAGGTTGCCCGGAAAGTAGAAATGACCACAGCTTTCATACTGGTTGCAATTACTCGTTTTATATGATGGAAAAACTGTTGTATTTATATTGTATTTTATGCTTCTGGCGTTCACTTCTTAGCCCCTAACTATTCCATCTGGTGGAACAACGCCCTGGGGTGAAGCCTAGGTTGCCCGGAACGTAGAAATGACCATAACTTTCACGCTGGTTGCTATTATTCGTTTTATACGATGGAAAAACTGTTATATTTATATTGTATTTTATGCTTCTGGCGTTGCCATCTTAGGCCCTAACTGTTCGATCTGGTGGAACAACGCCCTAGAGTGAAGCCTAGGTTACCCGGAACGTAGAAATGACCAGTACTATCACACTGTTTGCAATTATTCATTTTATACGGTGGAAAAACTGTTGCATTGATATTGTATTTTATGCTTCTGGCGTTGACTTCTAAGGCCGTAGCTATTAGCTGTGGTGGAGCAACGCCCTAGAGTGACGCATAGGTTGCCCGGAACGTAGAAATGACCATTAATTTCACAATGTTTGCAATTATTCATTTTATACAATGGAAAAACGGTTGTAGTTATACTGTGTTTTATTCTTCTGGCGTTGAATTCCAAGTCCCTAGCTATTCGATCTGGTGGAGCAACGCCCTAGAGTGAAACCTAGGTTGCTCGGAACGTTGAAATAACTTTAACTTTCACACTGGTCCCAATTATTCGTTTTATACGATGGAAAAGCTGTTGTATTTTGTATCGTATGTTATGCTTCGGGCGTTTACTTCTAAGGCCCTCCCTATTCGATCTGGTGGAGCAACGCCCTAGAGTGAAACGTAGGTTGCCCGTAACGTAGAAATGACCATAACATTCACACCGGTTGCAATTATTCGTTTAGTACGATGGAAAAGCTGTTGTATTAATATTGCATTTCATGCTTCGGCCGTTGACTTCTAAGGCCCTAACTATACGATCTGGTGGAGCAGCGCCCTAGAGTGAAGCCTAGGTTGCCCGGAACGTAGAAATGACCATAACTTTCATACTGCTTGCAATTATTCGTTTTATACGATGGAAAAACTGTTGTATTTATATTGTATTTTATGCTTCGGGCGTTGACTTCTATGGCCCTACCTATTCGATCTGGTGGAGCAACGCCCTACAGTCAAGCCTAGGATGCCCGGACCGTAGAAATGAACATAACTTTCACACTGGTTGCAATTATTCGTTTTATACAATGGAAAAACTGTTCTATTTATCTTGTATTTTATGCTTCGGGCGTTTACTTCTATGTGCCTACCTATTCGATCTGGTGGAGCAACACCCTACAGTCAAGCCTAGGTTGCCCGGAAAGTAGAAATGACCACAGCTTTCATACTGGTTGCAATTACTCGTTTTATATGATGGAAAAACTGTTGTATTTATATTGTATTTTATGCTTCTGGCGTTCACTTTTTAGACCCTAACTATTCCATCTGGTGGAACAACGCCCTGTGGTGAAGCCTAGGTTGCCCGGAACGTAGAAATGACCAGTACTATCACACTGGTTGCAATTATTCATTTTATACGGTGGAAAAGCTGTTGTATTGATATTGTATTTTATGCTTCTGGCGTTGACTTCTAAGGCCGTAGCTATTAGCTGTGGTGGAGCAACGCCCTACTGTGACGCATAGGTTGCCCGGAACGTAGAAATGACCATTAATTTCACAATGTTTGCAATTATTCATTTTATACAATGGAAAAACGGTTGTACTTATATTGTGTTTTATTCTTCTGGCGTTGAATTCCAAGTCCCTAGCTATTCGATCTGGTGGAGCAACGCCCTAGAGTGAAACCTAGGTTGCTCGGAACGTTGAAATGACTTTAACTTTCACACTGGTCCCAATTATTCGTTTTATACGATGGAAAAGCTGTTGTATTTTGTATCGTATGTTATGCTTCGGGCGTTTACTTCTAAGGCCCTCACTATTCGATCTGGTGGAGCAACGCCCTAGAGTGAAACGTAGGTTGCCCGGAACGTAGAAATAACCACAACTTTCATACTTGTTGCAATTATTAGTTTTATACGATGGAAAAACTGTTGTATTTATACTGTTTTTTATGCTGCTGGCGTTCACTTCTTAGGCCCTACCTATTCGATCTGGTGGAGCAACACCCTACAGTCAAGCCTAGGTTGCCCGGAACGTAGAAATGAACATAACATTCACACCCGTTGCAATTATTCATGCTATACGATGGAAAAACTGTTGCATTTTTATTGTATTTTATGCTTCTAGCGTTGACTTCTAAGGCCGTAGCTATTAGATGTGGTGGAGTAATGCCCTAGAGTGACGCCTAGGTTGCCTGGAACGTAGAAATGACCATTACTTTCACAATGTTTCCACGTATTCATTTTATACGATTGAAAAACTGTCGTACTTATATTGTATTTTATTCTTATGGCGTTGAGTTCTAAGTCCCTAGCTATGCGATCTGGTGGAGCAACGCCATAGAGTGAAACCAAGGTTGCCCGGAACGTAGAAATTACCATAACTTTCAAACTGGTAGCAATTATTCGTTTTATACAATGGAAAAACTGTTCTATTTATTTTGTATTTTATGCATCGGACGTTGACTTCTAAGGCCCTAACTATTCGATCTGGTTTAGCAACACCCTAGGGTGAAGCCAAGCTTGCTCGGAACGTAGGACATACCATTACCTTCACACTGGTTGCAATTATTCCTGTTATACGATGGATAAACTGTTGCATCTTTATTGTATTTTATGCTTGTGGCGTTGACTTCTAAGGCTCTATCTATTCGATCTGGTGGAGCAACGCCCCGGAGTGAAGCCTAGGTTGCCCGGAACGTAGAAATGACCATGACTTTCACAGTGGTTGCAATTATTCCTGTTATACGATGGAAAAGCTGTTGTATTTTTATTGCATTTTATGCTTCGGGCGTTGACTTCTAAGGCCCTAACTATTCCACCTGTTGGTCCAACGCCGTAGCAAGAAGCCTAGGTTGCCCGGAACGTAGAAATGCCCATTACTTTCACACTGGTTGCAATTATTAGTTTTATACGGTGGAAAAACTGTTCTATTTATTTTGTATTTTATGCCTCTGGCGTTGACTTCTTATGCCCTAACTACTCCATCTGGTGGAACAACGCCCTAGGGTGAAGCCTAGGTTGCCCGGAACGTAGAAATGACCATAACCTTCACACCGGTAGCAATTATTTGTTTTATACGATGGAAAAACTGTTATATTTATATTGTATTTTATGCTTCTGGCGGTGCCTTCTTAGGCCCTAAGTGTTCGATCTGGTGGAACAACGCCCTAGAGTGAAGCCTACGTTGCCCGGAACGTAGAAGTGACCATCACTTTCAAACAGGTTGCAATGATCCTTTTATACGATGGAAAAACTGTTGTATTTTTATTGCATTTTATGCTTCCGGCGTTGACTTCTAAGGCCCTAACTATTCAATCTGTTGGAGCAACGCCGTAGGGTGAAGCCTTGGTTGCACGGAACGTAGAAATGACGTTAACTTTCATACTGTTTGCAATTACTCGTTTTATACGATTGAAAAACTGTTGTATTTATATTGTATTTTATGCTTCTGGCGTTGACTTCTTATGCCCTAACTATTCCATCTGGTGGAACAGCGCCCTATGGTGAAGCCTAGGTTGCCCGGAACGTAGAAATGACCATAACTTTCACACCGGTAGCAATTATTCGTTTTATACGATGGAAAAACTGTTCTATTTATTTTGTATTTAATGCTTCGGGCGTTGACTTCTAAGGCCCTAACTATTCAATCTGTTGAAGCAACGCTCTAGAGTGAAGCACAGGTTACTCGGAATGTAGAAATGTCCATAACTTTCACACTGATTGCAATTATACGTTTTATACGATGGAAAAGCTGTTGTATTTTTATTGCATTTTATGCTTTGGGCGTTGACTTCTAAGGCCCTAACTATTCAACCTATTGGGCCAACGCCCTAGCGAGAAGCCTAGGTTGCCCGGAAAGTTGAAATGACCATAGCTTTCGTACTGGTCGCAATTATTCGTTTCATAGGATGGAAAAAATGTTGTATTTATATTGTATTTTATGCTTCTGGCGTTACCTTCTTAGGCCCTAACTATTCGATCTGGTGGAACGACGCCCTAGAGTGAAGCCTAGGTTGCCCAGAACGTAGAAATGACCATAACTTTCACACTGGTTGCTATTAATCCTTTTATGCGATGGAAAAACTGTTGTATTTTTATTGCATTTTATGCTTCCGGCGTTGACTTCTAAGGCCCTAACTATTCAATCAGTTGGAGCAACGCCCTAGGGTGAAGCCTAGGTTGCCCGGAATGTAGAAGTGACGTTAACTTTCATACTGGTTGCAATTATTCGTTTTATACGATGGAAAAACTGTTGTATTTATATTGTGATTTATGCTTCTGGCGTTGACTTCTAAGACCCTAACTATTCAATCTGTATGAGCAACGCCCTATTGTGTAGTCTAGGTTGCCCGTAAAGTAGAAATGACCACAGCTTTCATAATGGTTGCAATTATTCGTTTTGTATGATGGAAAAACTGTTGTATTTATATTGTATTTTATGCTTCTGGCGTTCACTGCTCAGGCCCTAACTACTCGATCTGGTGGAACAACGCCCTATGGTGAAGCCTAGGTTGACCGGAACGTAGAAATGACCATAACTTTCACACCGGTAGCAATTATTCGTTTTACACGATGGAAAAACTGTTCTATTTATTTTGTATTTTATCCATCGGGCGTTGACTTCTTAGGCCCTAACT
Source organism: Calliopsis andreniformis (assembly GCF_051401765.1). Taxonomy (NCBI): domain Eukaryota; kingdom Metazoa; phylum Arthropoda; class Insecta; order Hymenoptera; family Andrenidae; genus Calliopsis; species Calliopsis andreniformis. Next base: position 931,107 of record NW_027480460.1, on the reverse strand, counting down.
ATTCGATCTGGTGGAACAACGCCCTAGGGTGAAGCCTAGGTTGCCGGAACGTTGAAATGACCATAACTTTCACACTGGTAGCAATTATTCGTTATATACAATGGAAAAACTGTTCTACTTATTTTGTATTTTATGCTTCGGGCATTGACTTCTTTGGCCCTACCTATTCGATCTGGTGGAGCAACACCCTACAGTCAAGCCTAGGTTGCCCGGAACGTAGAAATGACCATAACATTCACACCCGTTGCACTTATTCATGCTATACGATGGAAAAACTGTTGCATTTTTATTGTATTTTATGCTTCTAGCGTTGACTTCTAAGGCCATAGCTATTAGATGTGGTGGAGTAACGCCCTAGAGTGACGCCTAGGTTGCCTGGAACGTAGAAATGACCATTACTTTCACAATGTTTCCAATTATTCATTTTATACGATTGAAAAGCTGTTGTACTTATATTGTATTTTATTCTTATGGCGTTGAGTTCTAAGTCCCTAGCTATGCGATCTGGTGGAGCAACGCCATAGAGTGAAACCAAGGTTGCCCGGAACGTAGAAATTACCATAACTTTCAAACTGGTAGCAATTATTCGTTTTATACAATGGAAAAACTGTTCTATTTATTTTGTATTTTATGCATCGGACGTTGACTTCTAAGGCCCTAACTATTCGATCTGGTTTAGCAACACCCTAGGGTGAAGCCTAGGTTGCCCGGAACGTAGAAATGACCATGACTTTCACACTGGTTGCAATTATTCCTGTTATACGATGGAAAAGCTGTTGTATTTTTATTGCATTTTATGCTTCGGGCGTTGCCTTCTAAGGCCCTAACTATTCCACCTGTTGGTCCAACGCCGTAGCGAGAAGCCTAGGTTGCCCGGAACGTCGAAATGACCATTACTTTCACACTGGTTGCAATTATTAGTTTTATACGGTGGAAAAACTGTTCTATTTATTTTGTATTTTATGCTTCTGGCGTTGACTTCTTATGCCCTAACTACTCCATCTGGTGGAACAACGCCCTAGGGTGAAGCCTAGGTTGCCCGGAACGTAGAAATGACCATAACCTTCACACCGGTAGCAATTATTTGTTTTATACGATGGAAAAACTGTTATATTTATATTGTATTTTATGCTTCTGGCGGTGCCTTCTTAGGCCCTAAATGTTCGATCTGGTGGAACAACGCCCTAGAGTGAAGCCTACGTTGCCCGGAACGTAGAAGTGACCATCACTTTCAAACAGGTTGCAATTAATCCTTTTATACGATGGAAAAACCGTTGTATTTTTATTGCATTTAATACTTCCAGCGTTGACTTCTAAGGCCCTAACTATTCAAACTGTTGGAGCAACGCCGTAGGGTGAAGCCTTGGTTGCACGGAACGTAGAAATGACGTTAACTTTCATACTGGTTGCAATTACTCGTTTTATACGATTGAAAAACTGTTGTATTTATATTGTATTTTATGCTTCTGGCGTTGACTTCTTATGCCCTACCTATTCCATCTGGTGGAGCAACGCTCTAGAGTGAAGCCTAGGTTGCCCGGAACGTAGAAATGACCATCACTTTCAAACTGGTTGCTATTATTCCTGTTTACGATGGAAAGACTGTTGTATTTATATTGTATCTTATGCTTCGGGCGTTGACTGCTAAGGCCCTAACTATTCTATCTGTTGGATCAACGCCCTAGAGTGAAGCCTATGTTGCTCGTAATGTAGAAATGACCATAACATTCACACTGGTTGATATTATTCGTTTAATACGATGGAAAAGCTGTTGCATGTTTATTGTATTTTATGATTCTGGCGTTGACTTCTAAGGCCCTAACTATTCGATCTGGTGGAGCAACGCCCTAGAGTGAAGCCTAGGTTGCCCGGAACGTAGAAATGACGTTAACTTTCATACTGGTTGCAATTATACGTTTTATACGACGGAAAAACAGTTCAATTTATTTTGTATTTTATGCTTCGGCCGTGGACTTCTAAGGCACAAACTATTCGATCTGTTGGAGCAACGCTCTAGGGTGTAGCCTGGGTTTCCCGAAAAGTAGAAATGACCACAACTTTCATACTGGTTGCAATTACTCGTTTTATACAATGGAAAAACTGTTCTATTTTTTTGTATTTTATGCTTCGGGCGTTGACTTCTAAGGCCCTAACTGTTTGATCTGGTGGAGCAACGCCCTAGGCGTGAAGCCTAGGTTGCCCGGAAAGTAGAAATGACCATAACTTTCACACTGGTTGCTATTATTCGTTCTATACGATGGAAAAACTGTTATATTTATATTGTATCGTATGCTTCTGGCGTTGACTTCTTAGGCCCTAACAATTCGATCTGGTGGAACAACGCCCTAGAGTGATGCCTAGGTTGCCAGGATCGTACAAATGACCATCACTTTCAAACTGGTTGCAATTAATCCTTTTATGCGATTGAAAAACTGTTGTATTTTTATTGCATTTTATGCTTCCGGCGTTGACTTCTAAGGCCCTAACAATTCAATCTGTTGGAGCAACGCCCTAGGGTGAAGCCTAGGTTGCCCGGAAAGTAGAAGTGACGTTAACTTTCATACTGGTTGCAATTATTCGTTTTATACGATGGAAAAACTGTTGTATTTATATTGTGATTTATGCTTCTGGCGTTGACTTCTAAGGCCCTAACTATTCAATCTGTAAGAGCAACGCCCTATTGTTTAGCCTAGGTTGCCCGGAACGTAGAAATGACCATAACTTTCACACTGGTTGCTATTATTCGTTTTATACGATGGAAAAACTGTTATATTTATATTGTATTTTATGCTTCTGGCGTTGACTTCTTAGGCCCTACCTTTTCGATCTGGTGGAACAACGCCCTAGAGTGAAGCCTAGGTTGCCCGGAACGTAGAAATGACCATCACTTTCAAACTGGTTGCAATTATTCCTGTTATACGATGGAAAAGCTCTTGTAGATTTAATGTATTTTAAGCTTCGGGCGTTGACTTCTATGGCCCTACCAATTCGATCTGGTGGAGCAACACCCTACAGTCAAGCCTAGGTTGCCCGGAACGTAGAAGTGACCATAACTTTCACACTGGTTGCTATTATTCGTTCTATACGATGGAAAAACTGTTAGATTTATATTGTATCTTATGCTTCTGGCCTTGACTTCTTAGGCCCTAACAATTCGATCTGGTGGAACAACGCCCTAGAGTGAAGCCTAGGTTGCCAGGAACGTACAAACGACCATCACTTTCACACGGGTTGCAATTATTCCAGATATAGGATGGATAGACTGTTGTATTTTTATTGTATTCTATGCTTCAGGCGTTGACTTCTGAGGCCGTAGCTATTCGATGTGGTGGAAGAACGCCATAGAGTGAAGCCTAGGTTGCCCGGAACGTAGAAATGACCATAACATTCACACAGGTTGCAATTATTCATGCTATACGTTGGAAAATCTGTTGCATTTTTATTGTAATTTATGCTTCTAGCGCTGACTTTTAAGTCGGTAGCTATTCGATGTGGTGGAGCAACGCCCTAGGGTGAAGCCTAGGTTGCCCGGAAAGTAGAAATGACCATAACTTTCATACTGGTTGCAATTATTCGTTTTATACGATGGAAAAACTGTTGTATTTATATTGTATTTTATGCTTCTGGCGCTGACTTCTAGGGCACTAACTATACGATCAGGTGGAGCAGCGCCCTGGGGTGAAGCCTAGGTTGCCCGGAACGTAGAAATGACCATTACTTTTACAGTGGTTTCAATTATTCGTTTTATACGATGGAAAAACTGTTCTATTTATTTTGTATTTTATGCTTCGGGCGTTGACTTCTAAGGCACTAACTATTCAATCTGTTGGAGCAACGCCCTCTGGTGAAGCCTAGGTTGCCCGGAAAGTAGAAATGACCATACCTTTCATACTTTTTGCAATTATTTGTTTTATACGATAGACAAGGTGTTGTATTTATACCGTATTTTATGCTTCTGGCGTTGACTTCTTATGCCCTAACTATTCCATCTGGTGGAACAACGACCTAGGGTGAAGCCTGGGTTGCCCGGAACGTAGAAATGACCATAACTTTCACACCGGCAGCAATTATTCGTTTTATACGATGGAAAAACTGTTCTATTTGTTTTGTATTTTATGCTTCGGGCGTCGACTTCTAAGGCTCTAACTATTCAATCTGTTGGAGCAACGCCCTAGGGTGAAGCCTAGGTTGCCCGGAAAGTAGAAATAACCACAACTTTCATACTTGTTGCAATTATTCGTTTTATACGATGGAAAACGTGTTATATTTATATTGTATTTTATGCTTCTGGCGTTGACTCCTTAGGCCCTAGCTATTCGATCTGGTGGAACGACGCCCTAGAGTGAAGCCTAGGTTGCCCAGAACGTTGAAATGACCATAACTTTCACACTGGTAGCAATTATTCGTTATATACAATGGAAAAACTGTTCTACTTATTTGGTATTTTATGCTTCGGGCATTGACTTCAATGGCCCTACCTATTCGATCTGGTGGAGCAACACCCTACAGTCAAGCCTAGGTTGCCCGGGACGTAGAAATGACCATAACATTCACACCCGTTGCAATTATTCATGCCTTACGATGGAAAAACTGTTTCATTTTTATTGTATTTTATGCTTCTAGCGTTGACTTCTAAGGCCGTAGCTATTAGATGTGGTGGAGTAACGCCCTAGAGTGACGCCTAGGTTGCCTGGAACGTAGAAATGACCATTACTTTCACAATGTTTCCAATTATTCATTTTATACGATTGAAAAACTGTTGTACTTATATTGTATTTTATTCTTATGGCGTTGAGTTCTAAGTCCCTAGCTATGCGATCTGGTGGAGCAACGCCATAGAGTGAAAGCAAGGTTGCCCGGAACATAGAAATTACCATAACTTTCAAACTGGTAGCAATTATTCGTTTTATACAATGGAAAAACTGTTCTATTTATTTTGTATTTTATGCTTCGGCCGTGGACTTCTAAGGCACAAACTATTCGATCTGTTGGAGCAACGCTCTAGGGTGTAGCCTGGGTTTCCCGAAAAGTAGAAATGACCACAACTTTCATACTGGTTGCAATTACTCGTTTTATACAATGGAAAAACTGTTCTATTTTTTTGTATTTTATGCTTCGGGCGTTGACTTCTAAGGCCCTAACTGTTTGATCTGGTGGAGCAACGCCCTAGGCGTGAAGCCTAGGTTGCCCGGAAAGTAGAAATGACCATAACTTTCACACTGGTTGCTATTATTCGTTCTATACGATGGAAAAACTGTTATATTTATATTGTATCGTATGCTTCTGGCGTTGACTTCTTAGGCCCTAACAATTCGATCTGGTGGAACAACGCCCTAGAGTGATGCCTAGGTTGCCAGGATCGTACAAATGACCATCACTTTCAAACTGGTTGCAATTAATCCTTTTATGCGATTGAAAAACTGTTGTATTTTTATTGCATTTTATGCTTCCGGCGTTGACTTCTAAGGCCCTAACAATTCAATCTGTTGGAGCAACGCCCTAGGGTGAAGCCTAGGTTGCCCGGAAAGTAGAAGTGACGTTAACTTTCATACTGGTTGCAATTATTCGTTTTATACGATGGAAAAACTGTTGTATTTATATTGTGATTTATGCTTCTGGCGTTGACTTCTAAGGCCCTAACTATTCAATCTGTAAGAGCAACGCCCTATTGTTTAGCCTAGGTTGCCCGGAACGTAGAAATGACCATAACTTTCACACTGGTTGCTATTATTCGTTTTATACGATGGAAAAACTGTTATATTTATATTGTATTTTATGCTTCTGGCGTTGACTTCTTAGGCCCTACCTTTTCGATCTGGTGGAACAACGCCCTAGAGTGAAGCCTAGGTTGCCCGGAACGTAGAAATGACCATCACTTTCAAACTGGTTGCAATTATTCCTGTTATACGATGGAAAAGCTCTTGTAGATTTAATGTATTTTAAGCTTCGGGCGTTGACTTCTATGGCCCTACCAATTCGATCTGGTGGAGCAACACCCTACAGTCAAGCCTAGGTTGCCCGGAACGTAGAAGTGACCATAACTTTCACACTGGTTGCTATTATTCGTTCTATACGATGGAAAAACTGTTAGATTTATATTGTATCTTATGCTTCTGGCCTTGACTTCTTAGGCCCTAACAATTCGATCTGGTGGAACAACGCCCTAGAGTGAAGCCTAGGTTGCCAGGAACGTACAAACGACCATCACTTTCACACGGGTTGCAATTATTCCAGATATAGGATGGATAGACTGTTGTATTTTTATTGTATTCTATGCTTCAGGCGTTGACTTCTGAGGCCGTAGCTATTCGATGTGGTGGAAGAACGCCATAGAGTGAAGCCTAGGTTGCCCGGAACGTAGAAATGACCATAACATTCACACAGGTTGCAATTATTCATGCTATACGTTGGAAAATCTGTTGCATTTTTATTGTAATTTATGCTTCTAGCGCTGACTTTTAAGTCGGTAGCTATTCGATGTGGTGGAGCAACGCCCTAGGGTGAAGCCTAGGTTGCCCGGAAAGTAGAAATGACCATAACTTTCATACTGGTTGCAATTATTCGTTTTATACGATGGAAAAACTGTTGTATTTATATTGTATTTTATGCTTCTGGCGCTGACTTCTAGGGCACTAACTATACGATCAGGTGGAGCAGCGCCCTGGGGTGAAGCCTAGGTTGCCCGGAACGTAGAAATGACCATTACTTTTACACTGGTTTCAATTATTCGTTTTATACGATGGAAAAACTGTTCTATTTATTTTGTATTTTATGCTTCGGGCGTTGACTTCTAAGGCACTAACTATTCAATCTGTTGGAGCAACGCCCTCTGGTGAAGCCTAGGTTGCCCGGAAAGTAGAAATGACCATACCTTTCATACTTTTTGCAATTATTTGTTTTATACGATAGACAAGGTGTTGTATTTATACCGTATTTTATGCTTCTGGCGTTGACTTCTTATGCCCTAACTATTCCATCTGGTGGAACAACGACCTAGGGTGAAGCCTGGGTTGCCCGGAACGTAGAAATGACCATAACTTTCACACCGGCAGCAATTATTCGTTTTATACGATGGAAAAACTGTTCTATTTGTTTTGTATTTTATGCTTCGGGCGTCGACTTCTAAGGCCCTAACTATTCAATCTGTTGGAGCAACGCCCTAGGGTGAAGCCTAGGTTGCCCGGAAAGTAGAAATAACCACAACTTTCATACTTGTTGCAATTATTCGTTTTATACGATGGAAAACGTGTTATATTTATATTGTATTTTATGCTTCTGGCGTTGACTCCTTAGGCCCTAGCTATTCGATCTGGTGGAACGACGCCCTAGAGTGAAGCCTAGGTTGCCCAGAACGTTGAAATGACCATAACTTTCACACTGGTAGCAATTATTCGTTATATACAATGGAAAAACTGTTCTACTTATTTGGTATTTTATGCTTCGGGCATTGACTTCAATGGCCCTACCTATTCGATCTGGTGGAGCAACACCCTACAGTCAAGCCTAGGTTGCCCGGGACGTAGAAATGACCATAACATTCACACCCGTTGCAATTATTCATGCCTTACGATGGAAAAACTGTTTCATTTTTATTGTATTTTATGCTTCTAGCGTTGACTTCTAAGGCCGTAGCTATTAGATGTGGTGGAGTAACGCCCTAGAGTGACGCCTAGGTTGCCTGGAACGTAGAAATGACCATTACTTTCACAATGTTTCCAATTATTCATTTTATACGATTGAAAAACTGTTGTACTTATATTGTATTTTATTCTTATGGCGTTGAGTTCTAAGTCCCTAGCTATGCGATCTGGTGGAGCAACGCCATAGAGTGAAAGCAAGGTTGCCCGGAACATAGAAATTACCATAACTTTCAAACTGGTAGCAATTATTCGTTTTATACAATGGAAAAACTGTTCTATTTATTTTGTATTTTATGCATCGGACGTTGACTTCTAAGGCCCTAACTATTCGATCTGGTTTAGCAACACCCTAGGGTGAAGCCAAGCTTGCTCGGAACGTAGGACATACCATTACCTTCACACTGGTTGCAATTATTCCTGTTATACGATGGATAAACTGTTGCATCTTTATTGTATTTTATGCTTGTGGCGTTGACTTCTAAGGCTCTATCTATTCGATCTCGTGGAGCAACGCCCCAGAGTGAAGCCTAGGTTGCCCGTAACGTAGAAATGACCATGACTTTCACACTGGTTGCAATTATTCCTGTTATACGATGGAAAAGCTGTTTTATTTTTATTGCATTTTATGCTTCGGGCGTTGACTTCTAAGGCCCTAACTATTCCACCTGTTGGTCCAACGCCGTAGCGAGAAGCCTAGGTTGCCGGAACGTAGAAATGCCCATTACTTTCACACTGGTTGCAATTATTAGTTTTATACGGTGGAAAAACTGTTCTATTTATTTTGTATTTTATGCTTCTGGCGTTGACTTCTTATGCCCTAACTACTCCATCTGGTGGAACAACGCCATAGAGTGAAGCCTAGGTTGCCCGTAACGTAGAAATGACCATAACCTTCACACCGGTAGCAATTATTTGTTTTATACGATGGAAAAACTGTTATATTTATATTGTATTTTATGCTTCTGGCGGTGCCTTCTTAGGCCCTAAGTGTTCGATCTGGTGGAACAACGCCCTAGAGTGAAGCCTACGTTGCCCGGAACGTAGAAGTGACCATCACTTTCAAACAGGTTGCAATTAATCCTTTTATACGATGGAAAAACCGTTGTATTTTTATTGCATTTAATGCTTCCAGCGTTGACTTCTAAGGCCCTAACTATTCAATCTGTTGGAGCAACGCCGTAGGGTGAAGCCTTGGTTGCACGGAACGTAGAAATGACGTTAACTTTCATACTGGTTGCAATTACTCGTTTTATACGATTGAAAAACTGTTGTATTTATATTGTATTGTATGCTTCTGGCGTTGACTTCTTATGCCCTAACTATTCCATCTGGTGGAGCAACGCTCTAGAGTGAAGCCTAGGTTGCCCGGAACGTAGAAATGACCATCACTTTCAAACTGGTTGCTATTATTCCTGTTTACGATGGAAAGACTGTTGTATTTATATTGTATCTTATGCTTCGGGCGTTGACTGCTAAGGCCCTAACTATTCAGTCTGTTGGATCAACGCCCTAGAGTGAAGCCTATGTTGCTCGTAATGTAGAAATGACCATAACATTCACACTGGTTGAAATTATTCGTTTAATACGATGGAAAAGCTGTTGCATGTTTATTGTATTTTATGATTCTGGCGTTGACTTCTAAGGCCCTAACTATTCGATCTGGTGGAGCAACGCCCTAGAGTGAAGCCTAGGTTGCCCGGAACGTAGAAATGACGTTAACTTTCATACTGGTTGCAATTATTCGTTTTATACGACGGAAAAACAGTTCAATTTATTTTGTATTTTATGCTTCGGCCGTGGACTTCTAAGGCACAAACTATTCGATCTGTTGGAGCAACGCCCTAGGGTGTAGCCTGGGTTGCCCGGAAAGTAGAAATGACCACAACTTTCATACTGGTTGAAATTACTCGTTTTATACAATGGAAAAACTGTTCTATTTTTTTTGTATTTTATGCTCCGGGCGTTGACTTCTAAGGCCCTAACTGTTTGATCTGGTGGAGCAACGCCCTAGGCGTGAAGCCTAGGTTGCCCGGAAAGTAGAAATGACCATAACTTTCACACTGGTTGCTATTATTCGTTCTATACGATGGAAAAACAGTTATATTTATATTGTATTTTATGCTTCTGGCGTTGACTTCTTAGGCCCTAACTTTTCGATCTGGTGGAACAACGCCCTAGAGTGAAGCCTAGGTTGCCCGGAACGTAGTAATGACCATCACTTTCAAACTGGTTGCAATTATTCCTGTTATACGATGGAAAAGCTCTTGTAGATTTAATGTATTTTAAGCTTCGGGCGTTGACTTCTATGGCCCTACCAATTCGATCTGGTGGAGCAACACCCTACAGTCAAGTCTAGGTTGCCCGGAACGTAGAAGTGACCATAACTTTCACACTGGTTGCTATTATTCGTTCTATACGATGGAAAAACAGTTATATTTATATTGTATCGTATGCTTCTGGCGTTGACTTCTTAGGCCCTAACAATTCGATCTGGTGGAACAACACCCTAGAGTGATGCCTAGGTTGCCAGGATCGTACAAATGACCATCACTTTCAAACTGGTTGCAATTATTCCTGTTATACGATGGAAAAGCTCTTGTAGATTTAATGTATTTTAAGCTTCGGGCGTTGACTTCTATGGCCCTACCAATTCGATCTGGTGGAGCAACACCCTACAGTCAAGCCTAGGTTGCCCGGAACGTAGAAGTGGCCATAACTTTCACACTGGTTGCTATTATTCGTTCTATACGATGGAAAAACTGTTAGATTTATATTGTATCTTATGCTTCTGGCCTTGACTTCTTAGGCCCTAACAATTCGATCTGGCGGAACAACGCCCTAGAGTGAAGCCTAGGTTGCCAGGAACGTACAAACGACCATCACTTTCACACGGGTTGCAATTATTCCAGATATAGGATGGATAGACTGTTGTATTTTTATTGTATTCTATGCTTCAGGCGTTGACTTCTGAGGCCGTAGCTATTCGATGTGGTGGAAGAACGCCATAGAGTGAAGCCTAGGTTGCCCGGAACGTAGAAATGACCATAACATTCACACAGGTTGCAATTATTCGTTTTATACGATGGAAAAACTGTTGTATTTATATTGTATTTTATGCTTCTGGCGCTGACTTCTAGGGCACTAACTATACGATCTGGTGGAGCAGCGCCCTGGGGTGAAGCCTAGGTTGCCCGGAACGTAGAAATGACCATTACTTTTACAGTGGTTTCAATTATTCGTTTTATACGATGGAAAAACTGTTCTATTTATTTTGTATTTTATGCTTCGGGCGTTGACTTCTAAGGCACTAACTATTCAATCTGTTGGAGCAACGCTATCTGGTGAAGCCTAGGTTGCCCGGAAAGTAGAAATGACCATACCTTTCATACTTTTTGCAATTATTTGTTTTATACGATAGACAAGGTGTTGTATTTATACCGTATTTTATGCTTCTGGCGTTGACTTCTTATGCCCTAACTGTTCCATCTGGTGGAACAACGACCTAGGGTGAAGCCTGGGTTGCCCGGAACGTGGAAATGACCATAACTTTCACACCGGCAGCAATTATTCGTTTTATACGATGGAAAAACTGTTCTATTTGTTTTGTATTTTATGCTTCGGGCGTCGACTTCTAAGGCCCTAACTATTCAATCTGTTGGAGCAACGCCCTAGGGTGAAGCCTAGGTTGCCCGGAAAGTAGAAATAACCACAACTTTCATACTTGTTGCAATTATTCGTTTTATACGATGGAAAACGTGTTATATTTATATTGTATTTTATGCTTCTGGCGTTGACTCCTTAGGCCCTAGCTATTCGATCTGGTGGAACGACGCCCTAGAGTGAAGCCTAGGTTGCCCAGAACGTTGAAATGACCATAACTTTCACACTGGTAGCAATTATTCGTTATATACAATGGAAAAACTGTTCGACTTATTTTGTATTTTATGCTTCGGGCATTGACTTCATTGGCCCTACCTATTCGATCTGGTGGAGCAACACCCTACAGTCAAGCCTAGGTTGCCCGGGACGTAGAAATGACCATAACATTCACACCCGTTGCAATTATTCATGCTATACGATGGAAAAACTGTTTCATTTTTATTGTATTTTATGCTTCTAGCGTTGACTTCTAAGGCCGTAGCTATTAGATGTGGTGGAGTAACGCCCTAGAGTGACGCCTAGGTTGCCTGGAACGTAGAAATGACCATTACATTCACAATGTTTCCAATTATTCATTTTATACGATTGAAAAACTGTTGTACTTATATTGTATTTTATTCTTATGGCGTTGAGTTCTAAGTCCCTAGCTATGCGATCTGGTGGAGCAACGCCATAGAGTGAAAGCAAGGTTGCCCGGAACATAGAAATTACCATAACTTTCAAACTGGTAGCAATTATTCGTTTTATACAATGGAAAAACTGTTCTATTTATTTTGTATTTTATGCATCGGACGTTGACTTCTAAGGCCCTAACTATTCGATCTGGTTTAGCAACACCCTAGGGTGAAGCCAAGCTTGCTCGGAACGTAGGACATACCATTACCTTCACACTGGTTGCAATTATTCCTGTTATACGATGGATAAACTGTTGCATCTTTATTGTATTTTATGCTTGTGGCGTTGACTTCTAAGGCTCTATCTATTCGATCTGGTGGAGCAACGCCCCAGAGTGAAGCCTAGGTTGCCCGGAACGTAGAAATGACCATGACTTTCACACTGGTTGCAATTGTTCCTGTTATACGATGGAAAAGCTGTTTTATCTTTATTGCATTTTATGCTTCGGGCGTTGACTTCTAAGGCCCTAACTATTCCACCTGTTGGTCCAACGCCGTAGCGAGAAGCCTAGGTTGCCCGGAACGTAGAAATGCCCATTACTTTCACACTGGTTGCAATTATTAGTTTTATACGGTGGAAAAACTGTTCTATTTATTTTGTATTTTATGCTTCTGGCGTTGACTTCTTATGCCCTAACTACTCCATCTGGTAGAACAACGCCCTAGAGTGAAGCCTAGGTTGCCCGTAACGTAGAAATGACCATAACCTTCACACCGGTAGCAATTATTTGTTTTATACGATGGAAAAACTGTTATATTTATATTGTATTTTATGCTTCTGGCGGTGCCTTCTTAGGCCCTAAGTGTTCGATCTGGTGGAACAACGCCCTAGAGTGAAGCCTACGTTGCCCGGAACGTAGAAGTGACCATAACTTTCAAACAGGTTGCAATTAATCCTTTTATACGATGGAAAAACCGTTGTATTTTTATTGCATTTAATGCTTCCAGCGTTGACTTCTAAGGCCCTAACTATTCAATCTGTTGGAGCAACGCCGTAGGGTGAAGCCTTGGTTGCACGGAACGTAGAAATGACGTTAACTTTCATACTGGTTGCAATTACTCGTTTTATACGATTGAAAAACTGTTGTATTTATATTGTATTTTATGCTTCTGGCGTTGACTTCTTATGCCCTAACTATTCCATCTGGTGGAGCAACGCTCTAGAGTGAAGCCTAGGTTGCCCGGAACGTAGAAATGACCATCACTTTCAAACTGGTTGCTATTATTCCTGTTTACGATGGAAAGACTGTTGTATTTATATTGTATCTTATGCTTCGGGCGTTGACTGCTAAGGCCCTAACTATTCAGTCTGTTGGATCAACGCCCTAGAGTGAAGCCTATGTTGCTCGTAATGTAGAAATGACCATAACATTCACACTGGTTGAAATTATTCGTTTAATACGATGGAAAAGCTGTTGCATGTTTATTGTATTTTATGATTCTGGCGTTGACTTCTAAGGCCCTAACTATTCGATCTGGTGGAGCAACGCCCTAGAGTGAAGCCTAGGTTGCCCGGAACGTAGAAATGACGTTAACTTTCATACTGGTTGCAATTATTCGTTTTATACGACGGAAAAACAGTTCAATTTATTTTGTATTTTATGCTTCGGCCGTGGACTTCTAAGGCACAAACTATTCGATCTGTTGGAGCAACGCCCTAGGGTGTAGCCTGGGTTGCCCGGAAAGTAGAAATGACCACAACTTTCATACTGGTTGCAATTACTCGTTTTATACAATGGAAAAACTGTTCTATTTTTTTTGTATTTTATGCTTCGGGCGTTGACTTCTAAGGCCCTAACTGTTTGATCTGGTGGAGCAACGCCCTAGGCGTGAAGCCTAGGTTGCCCGGAAAGTAGAAATGACCATAACTTTCACACTGGTTGCTATTATTCGTTCTATACGATGGAAAAACTGTTATATTTATATTGTATCTTATGCTTCTGGCGTTGACTTCTTAGGCCCTAACAATCCGATCTGGTGGAACAACGCCCTAGAGTGATGCCTAGGTTGCCAGGAACGTACAAACGACCATCACTTTCACACGGGTTGCAATTATTCCAGATATAGGATGGATAGACTGTTGTATTTTTATTGTATTCTATGCTTCAGGCGTTGACTTCTGAGGCCGTAGCTATTCGATGTGGTGGAAGAACGCCATAGAGTGAAGCCTAGGTTGCCCGGAACGTAGAAATGACCATAACATTCACACCGGTTGCAATTATTCATGCTATACGTTGGAAAATCTGTTGCATTTTTATTGTAATTTATGCTTCTAGCGCTGACTTTTAAGTCGGTAGCTATTCGATGTGGTGGAGCAACGCCCTAGGGTGAAGCCTAGGTTGCCCGGAAAGTTGAAATGACCATAACTTTCGTACTGGTCGCAATTATTCGTTTCATAGGATGGAAAAAATGTTGTATTTATATTGTATTTTATGCTTCTGGCGTTACCTTCTTAGGCCCTAACTATTCGATCTGGTGGAACGACGCCCTAGAGTGAAGCCTAGGTTGCCCAGAACGTAGAAATGACCATAACTTTCACACTGGTTGCTATTAATCCTTTTATGCGATGGAAAAACTGTTGTATTTTTATTGCATTTTATGCTCCCGGCGTTGACTTCTAAGGCCCTAACTATTCAATCTGTTGGAGCAACGCCCTAGGGTGAAGCCTAGGTTGCCCGGAATGTAGAAGTGACGTTAACTTTCATACTGGTTGCAATTATTCGTTTTATACGATGGAAAAACTGTTGTATTTATATTGTGATTTATGCTTCCTGCGTTGACTTCTAAGACCCTAACTATTCAATCTGTATGAGCAACGCCCTATTGTGTAGTCTAGGTTGCCCGTAAAGTAGAAATGACCACAGCTTTCATAATGGTTGCAATTATTCGTTTTGTATGATGGAAAAACTGTTGTATTAATATTGTATTTTATGCTTCTGGCGTTCACTGCTTAGGCCCTAACTTCTCGATCTGGTCGAACAACGCCCTATGGTGAAGCCTAGGTTGACCGGAACGTAGAAATGACCATAACTTTCACACCGGTAGCAATTATTCGTTTTACACGATGGAAAAACTGTTCTATTTATTTTGTATTTTATCCATCGGGCGTTGACTTCTAAGGCCCAAACTATTCAGTCTGTTGGAGCAACGCCCTAGGGTGTAGCCTAGGTTGCCCGGAAAGTAGAAATGTCGTTAACTTTCACACTGGTTGCTATTATTCGTTCTATACGACGGAAAAACTGTTATATTTATATTGTATCTTATGCTTCTGGCGTTGACTTCTTAGGCCCTAACAATTCGATCTGGTGGAACAACGCCCTAGAGTGAAGCCTAGGTTGCCTGGAACGTACAAATGACCATCACTTTCACACGGGTTGCAACTATTCCTGTTATAGGACGGAAAGACTGTTGTACTTTTATTGTATTTTATGCTTCAGGCGTTGACTTCTGAGGCCGGTGCTATTCGATGTAGTGGAAGAACGCCATAGAGTGAAGCCTAGGTAGCCCGGAATGTAGAAATGACCATAACTTTCATACTGGTTGCAATTATTCGTTTTATACGATGGAAAAACTGTTGTATTTATATTGTATTTCATGCTTCTGGCGTTGACTTCTAAGGCCCTAGCTATTCGATCTGCTGGAGCAACGCCCTAGGGTGAAGCCTAGGTTGCCCGGAGCGTAGAAATGACCTTCACTTCCATACTGGTAGCAATTATTCGTTTTATACGATGGAAAAACAGTTGTATTTACATTGTATTTTATGCTTCTGGCGTTGACTTCTAAGGCACTAACTATTCCATCTGGTGGAGCAACGCCCTAGAGTGAAGCCTAGGTTGCCCGGAACGTAGAAATGACCATCACTTTCAAACTGGTTGCTATTATTCCTGTTATATGATGGAAAGACTGTTGTATTTATATTGTATTTTATGCTTCGGGCGTTGACTGCTTAGGCCCTAACTATTCAATCTGTTGGATCAACGCCCTAGAGTGAAGCCTAGGTTGCTCGGAATGTAGAAATGACCATAACATTCACACTGGTTGAAATTATTCGTTTAATACGATGGAAAAGCTGTTGCATCTTTATTGTATTTTATGATTCTGGCGTTGACTTCTAAGGCGCTAACTATTCAACCTGTTGGGCCAACGCCCTAGCGAGAGGCCTAGGTTGCCCGGAAAGTTGAAATGACCATAACTTTCAAACTGGTTGCAATTAATCCTTTTATACGATGGAAAAACTGTTGCATCTTTATTGTATTTTATGCTTCTGGCGTTGACTTCTAAGTCCCTAAATATTCGATCTGGTGGAGCAACGCTCTAGAGTGAAGCACAGGTTGCTCGGAATGTAGAAATGTCCATAACTTTCACACTGGTTGCAATTATACGTTTTATACGATGGAAAAGCTGTTGTATTTTTATTGCATTTTATGCTTTGGGCGTTGACTTCTAAGGCCCTAACTATTCAACCTGTTGGGCCAACGCCCTAGCGAGAGGCCTAGGTTGCCCGGAAAGTTGAAATGACCATAACTTTCGTACTGGTCGCAATTATTCGTTTCATAGGATGGAAAAACTGTTGTATTTATATTGTATTTTATGCTTCTGGCGTTAACTTCTTAGGCCCTAACTATTCGATCTGGTGGAACAACGCCCTAGGGTGAAGCCTAGGTTGCCGGAACGTTGAAATGACCATAACTTTCACACTGGTAGCAATTATTCGTTATATACAATGGAAAAGCTGTTCTACTTATTTTGTATTTTATGCTTCGGGCATTGACTTCTTTGGCCCTACCTATTCGATCTGGTGGAGCAACACCCTACAGTCAAGCCTAGGTTGCCCGGAACGTAGAAATGACCATAACATTCACACCCGTTGCAATTATTCATGCTATACGATGGAAAAACTGTTGCACTTTTATTGTATTTTATGCTTCTAGCGTTGACTTCTAAGGCCGTAGCTATTAGATGTGGTGGAGTAACGCCCTAGAGTGACGCCTAGGTTGCCTGGAACGTAGAAATGACCATTACTTTCACAATGTTTCCAATTATTCATTTTATACGATTGAAAAGCTGTTGTACTTATATTGTATTTTATTCTTATGGCGTTGAGTTCTAAGTCCCTAGCTATGCGATCTGGTGGAGCAACACCATAGAGTGAAACCAAGGTTGCCCGGAACGTAGAAATTACCATAACTTTCAAACTGGTAGCAATTATTCGTTTTATACAATTTGAAAAACTGTTCTATTTATTTTGTATTTTATGCATCGGACGTTGACTTCTAAGGCCCTAACTATTCGATCTGGTTTAGCAACACCCTAGGGTGAAGCCTAGGTTGCCCGGAACGTAGAAATGACCATGACTTTCACACTGGTTGCAATTATTCCTGTTATACGATGGAAAAGCTGTTGTATTTTTATTGCATTTTATGCTTCGGGCGTTGACTTCTAAGGCCCTAACTATTCCACCTGTTGGTCCAACGCCGTAGCGAGAAGCCTAGATTGCCCGGAACGTAGAAATTCCCATTACTTTCACACTGGTTGCAATTATTAGTTTTATACGGTGGAAAAACTGTTCTATTTATTTTGTATTTTATGCTTCTGGCGTTGACTTCTTATGCCCTAACTACTCCATCTGGTGGAACAACGCCCTAGGGTGAAGCCTAGGTTGCCCGGAACGTAGAAATGACCATAACCTTTACACCGGTAGCAATTATTTGTTTTATACGATGGAAAAACTGTTATATTTATATTGTATTTTATGCTTCTGGCGGTGCCTTCTTAGGCCCTAAGTGTTCGATCTGGTGGAACAACGCCCTTGAGTGAAGCCTACGTTGCCCGGAACGTAGAAGTGACCATCACTTTCAAACAGGTTGCAATTAATCCTTTTATACGATGGAAAAACCGTTGTATTTTTATTGCATTTAATGCTTCCAGCGTTGACTTCTAAGGCCCTAACTATTCAATCTGTTGGAGCAACGCCGTAGGGTGAAGCCTTGGTTGCACGGAACGTAGAAATGACGTTAACTTTCATACTGGTTGCAATTACTCGTTTTATACGATTGAAAAACTGTTGTATTTATATTGTATTTTATGCTTCTGGCGTTGACTTCTTATGCCCTAACTATTCCATCTGGCGGAGCAACGCTCTAGAGTGAAGCCTATGTTGCCCGGAACGTAGAAATGACCATCACTTTCAAACTGGTTGCTATTATTCCTGTTTACGATGGAAAGACTGTTGTATTTATATTGTATCTTATGCTTCGGGCGTTGACTGCTAAGGCCCTAACTATTCAGTCTGTTGGATCAACGCCCTAGAGTGAAGCCTATGTTGCTCGTAATGTAGAAATGACCATAACATTCACACTGGTTGAAATTATTCGTTTAATACGATGGACAAGCTGTTGCATGTTTATTGTATTATATGATTCTGGCGTTGACTTCTAAGGCCCTAACTATTCGATCTGGTGGAGCAACGCCCTAGAGTGAAGCCTAGGTTGCCCGGAACGTAGAAATGACGTTAACTTTCATACTGGTTGCAATTATTCGTTTTATACGACGGAAAAACAGTTCAATTTATTTTGTATTTTATGCTTCGGCCGTGGACTTCTAAGGCACAAACTATTCGATCTGTTGGAGCAACGCCCTAGGGTGTAGCCTGGGTTGCCCGGAAAGTAGAAATGACCACAACTTTCATACTGGTTGCAATTACTCGTTTTATACAATGGAAAAACTGTTCTATTTTTTTGTATTTTATGCTTCGGGCGTTGACTTCTAAGGCCCTAACTGTTTGATCTGGTGGAGCAACGCCCTAGGCGTGAAGCCTAGGTTGCCCGGAAAGTAGAAATGACCATAACTTTCACACTGGTTGCTATTATTCGTTCTATACGATGGAAAAACTGTTATATTTATATTGTATCTTATGCTTCTGGCGTTGACTTCTTAGGCCCTAACAATTCGATCTGGTGGAACAACGCCCTAGAGTGATGCCTAGGTTGCCAGGAACGTACAAATGACCATCACTTTCAAACTGGTTGCAATTAATCCTTTTATGCGATTGAAAAACTGTTGTATTTTTATTGCATTTTATGCTTCCGGCGTTGACTTCTAAGGCCCTAACTATTCAATCTGTTGGAGCAACGCCCTAGGGTGAAGCCTAGGTTGCCCGGAAAGTAGAAGTGACGTTAACTTTCATACTGGTTGCAATTATTCGTTTTATACGATGGAAAAACTGTTGTATTTATATTGTGATTTATGCTTCTGGCGTTGACTTCTAAGGCCCTAACTTTTCGATCTGGTGGAGCAACGCCCTAGAGTGAAGCCTAGGTTGCCCGGAACGTAGTAATGAGCATCACTTTCAAACTGGTTGCAATTATTCCTGTTATACGATGGAAAAGCTCTTGTAGATTTAATGTATTTTAAGCTTCGGGCGTTGACTTCTATGGCCCTACCAATTCGATCTGGTGGAGCAACACCCTACAGTCAAGCCTAGGTTGCCCGGAACGTAGAAGTGACCATAACTTTCACACTGGTTGCTATTATTCGTTCTATACGATGGAAAAGCTGATAGATTTATATTGTATCTTATGCTTCTGGCCTTGACTTCTTAGGCCCTAACAATTCGATCTGGTGGAACAACGCCCTAGAGTGTAGCCTAGGTTGCCAGGAACGTACAAACGACCATCACTTTCACACGGGTTGCAATTATTCCATATATACGATGGATAGACTGTTGTATTTTTATTGTATCCTATGCTTCAGGCGTTGACTTCTGAGGCCGTAGCTATTCGATGTGGTGGAAGAACGCCATAGAGTGAAGCCTAGGTTGCCCGGAACGTAGAAATGACCATAACATTCACACCGGTTGCAATTATTCATGCTATACGTTGGAAAATCTGTTGCATTTTTATTGTAATTTATGCTTCTAGCCCTGACTTTTAAGTCGGTAGCTATTCGATGTGGTGGAGCAACGCCCTAGGGTGAAGCCTAGGTTGCCCGGAAAGTTGAAATGACCATAACTTTCGTACTGGTCGCAATTATTCGTTTCATAGGATGGAAAAAATGTTGTATTTATATTGTATTTTATGCTTCTGGCGTTACCTTCTTAGGCCCTAACTATTCGATCTGGTGGAGCAGCGCCCTGGGGTGAAGCCTAGGTTGCCCGGAACGTAGAAATGACCATCACTTTCAAACTGGTTGCTATTATTCCTGTTATATGATGGAAAGACTGTTGTATTTATATTGTATTTTATGCTTCGGGCGTTGACTGCTTAGGCCCTAACTATTCAATCTGTTGGATCAACGCCCTAGAGTGAAGCCTAGGTTGCTCGGAATGTAGAAATGACCATAACATTCACACTGGTTGAAATTATTCGTTTAATACGATGGAAAAGCTGTTGCATCTTTATTGTATTTTATGATTCTGGCGTTGACTTCTAAGGCGCTAACTATTCGATCTGGTGGAGCAACGCCCTAGAGTGAAGCCTACGTTGCCCGGAACGTAGAAATGACGTTAACCTTCATACTGGTTGCAATTAATCCTGGTATACGATGGAAAAACAGTTGTATTTTTATTGCATTTTATGCTTCTGGCGTTCACTTCTTAGGCCCTAACTATTCGATCTGGTGGTATAACGGCCTAGGGTGAAGCCTAGGTTGCCCGGAACGTAGAAATGACCATCACTTTCAAACTGGTTGCAATTATTCCTGCTATATGATGGAAAAACTGTTATATTTATATTGTATTTTATGCTTCGGGCGCTGACTTCTAAGGCCCTAACTATTCAATCTGTTGGATCAACGCCCTAGAGTGAAGCCTAGGTTGCCCGGAACGTTGAAATGACCATAACTTTCACACCGGTAGCAATTATTCGTTTTATACGATGGAAAAGCTGTTGTATTTATATTGTATTTCTAGCTTCTGGCGTTGACCTCTAAGGCTCTAGCTATTCGATCTGGTGGAGCAACGCCCTAGGGTGAAGCCTAGGTTGCCCGGAAAGTAGAAATGACAATAACTTTCACACTGGTTGCAATTATTCGTTTTATACGTAGGAAAAGCAGTTGCATCTTTATTGTATTTTATGCTTCTGTCGTTGACGTCTAAGACCGTAGCTATTAGATGTGGTGGAGCAACGCACTAGAGTGACGCCTAGGTTGCCCGGAACGTAGAAATGACCATAACTTTCACACCGGTAGCAATTATTCGTTTTACACGATGGAAAAACTGTTCTATTTATTTTGTATTTTATCCATCGGGCGTTGACTGCTAAGGCCCAAACTATTCAGTCTGTTGGAGCAACGCCCTAGGGTGTAGCCTAGGTTGCCCGGAAAGTAGAAATGTCGTTAACTTTCACACTGGTTGCAATTAATCCTTTTATACGATGGAAAAACTGTTGCATTTTTATTGCATTTTATGCTTCGGGCGTTGACTTCTAAGGCCCTAACTATTCAATCTGTTGGAGCAACGCCCTAGGGTGAAGCCTAGGTTGCCCGGAAAGTAGAAGTGACGTTAACTTTCATACTGGTTGCAATTATTCGTTTTATACGATGCAAAAACTGTTGTATTTATATTGTGATTTATGCTTCTGGCGTTGACTTCTAAGACCCTAACTATTCAATCTGTAAGAGCAACACCCTATTGTGTAGCCTAGGTTGCCCGTAAAGTAGAAATGACCATAGCTTTCATATTGGTTGCAATTATTCGTTTTGTATGATGGAAAAACTGTTGTATTTATATTGTATTTTATGCTTCTGGCGTTCACTGCTTAGGCCCTAACTACTCGATCTGGTGGAACAACGCCCTATGGTGAAGCCTAGGTTGACCGGAACGTAGAAATGACCATAACTTTCACACCGGTAGCAATTATTCGTTTTACACGATGGAAAAACTGTTCTATTTATTTTGTATTTTATCCATCGGGCGTTGACTTCTAAGGCCCTAACTATTCAATCTGTTGGAGCAACGCCCTAGGGTGTAGCCTAGGTTGCCCGGAAAGTAGAAATGACGTTAACTTTCACACTGGTTGCTATTATTCGTTCTATACAATGGAAAAGCTGATATATTTATATTGTATTTTATGCTTCGGGCGTTGACTTCTAAGGCTCTAGCTGTTTGATCTGGTGGAGCAACGCCCTAGAGTGAAGCCTAGGTTGCCTGGAACGTACAAATGAGCATCACCTTCACACGGGTTGCAATTATTCCAGTTATAGGATGGAAAGACTGTTGTATTTTTTTGTATTCTATGCTCCAGGCGTTGACTTCTGAGGCCGTTGCTTTTCGATGTAGTGGACGAACGCCATAGAATGAAGCCTAGGTTGCCCGGAACGTAGAAATGACCATAACTTTCACACTGGTTGCTATTATTCGTTTTATACGATGGAAAAACTGTTGTACTTATATTGTGTTTTATGCTTCCGGTGTTGTCTTCTTAGACCCTAACTCTTCGATCTGGTGGAGCAACGCCTCAGAGTTAAGTCTAGGATGCCCGAAGCGTCGAAATGATCGTTACTTTCGCACTGGTTGCAATTGGTCATGCTATACAATGGAAAAACTGTTGTATTTATACTGTATTTTATGCTTCTGGCGTTGACTTCTAAGGCCGTAGCTATTCGATGTGGTGGAGCAACGCCCTAGAGTGAAGCCTAGGTTGCCCGGAAGGTAGGAATGCCCATTACTTTCACACTGGTTGCAATTATTCGTTTTATACGATGGAAAAGCTGTTCTATTTATTTTGTATTTTATGCTTCGGGCGTTGACTTCTAAGGCCCTAACTGTTTGATCTGGTGGAGCAACGCCCTAGGCGTGAAGCCTAGGTTGCCCGGAAAGTAGAAATGACCATAACTTTCACACTGGTTGCTATTATTCGTTCTATACGATGGAAAAACTGTTGTATTTATATTGTGTTTTATGCTTCTGGCGTTGACTTCTGAGGCCCTAACTATTCAATCTGTAAGAGCAACGCCCTATTGTGTAGCCTAGGTTGGCCGTAAAGTAGAAATGACCATAGCTTTCATACTGGTTGCAATTAGCCGTTTTATATGATGGAAGAACTGTTGTATTTATATTGTATTTTATGCTGCTGGCGTTCACTTCTTAGGCCCTAACTATTCGATCTGGTGGAACAACTACCTGGGGTGAAGCCTAGGTTGCCCGGAACGTAGAAATGACCATAACTTTCACACTGGTTGCTATTATTCGTTTTATACGATGGAAAAACTGTTATATTTATTTTGTATTTTATCCTTCGGCCGTGGACTTCTAAGGCATTAACTATTCGATCTGTTGGAGCAACGCCCTAGGGTGTAGCCTGGGTTGCCCGGAACGTAGAAATGACCATAACTTTCATACTGGTTCAATTATTCGTTTTATATGATGGAAAAACTGTTGTATTTATATTGTATTTTATGCTTCTGGCGTTGACTTCTAAGGCACTAACTATTCGATCTGGTGGAGCAGCGCTCTAGAGTGAATGCTAGCTTGCACGGAAAGTAGAAATGATAATCACTTTCAAACTGGTTGCTATTATTCCTGTTATATGATGGAAAGACTGTTGTATTTATATTGTATTTTATGCTTCGGGCGTTGACTGCTAAGGCCCTAACTATTGAATCTGTTGGATCAACTCCCTAGAGTGAAGCCTATGTTGCTCGGAATGTAGAAATGACTATAACATTCACACTGGTTGAAATTATTCGTTTAATACGATGGAAAAGCTGTTGCATCTTAATTGTATTTTATGATTCTGGCGTTGACTTCTAAGGCCCTAGCTATTCAATCTGGTGGAACAACGCCCTAGAGTGAGGCCTAGGTTGCCCGGAACGTAGAAATGACCATCACTACCATACTGGTAGCAATTATTCGTTTTATACGATGGAAAAACTGATGTGTTTATATTGTATTTTATGCTTCAGGCGTTGACTTCTGAGGCCGTTGCTTTTCGATGTAGTGGACGAACGGCATAGAGTGAAGCCTAGGTTGCCCGGAACGTAGAAATGACCATAACTTTCACACTGGTTGCTATTATTCGTTTTATACGATGGAAAAACTGTTGTACTTATATTGTGTTTTATGCTTCCGGTGTTGTCTTCTTAGACCCTAACTCTTCGATCTGGTGGAGCAACGCCTCAGAGTTAAGTCTAGGATGCCCGAAGCGTCGAAATGATCGTTACTTTCGCACTGGTTGCAATTGGTCATGCTATACAATGGAAAAACTGTTGTATTTATACTGTATTTTATGCTTCTGGCGTTGACTTCTAAGGCCGTAGCTATTCGATGTGGTGGAGCAACGCCCTAGAGTGAAGCCTAGGTTGCCCGGAAGGTAGAAATGCCCATTACTTTCACACTGGTTGCAATTATTCGTTTTATACGATGGAAAAGCTGTTCTATTTATTTTGTATTTTATGCTTCGGGCGTTGACTTCTAAGGCCCTAACTGTTTGATCTGGTGGAGCAACGCCCTAGGCGTGAAGCCTAGGTTGCCCGGAAAGTAGAAATGACCATAACTTTCACACTGGTTGCTATTATTCGTTCTATACGATGGAAAAACTGTTGTATTTATATTGTGTTTTATGCTTCTGGCGTTGACTTCTGAGGCCCTAACTATTCAATCTGTAAGAGCAACGCCCTATTGTGTAGCCTAGGTTGGCCGTAAAGTAGAAATGACCATAGCTTTCATACTGGTTGCAATTATTCGTTTTGTATGATGGAAAAACTGTTGTATTTATATTGTATTTTATGCTGCTGGCGTTCACTTCTTAGGCCCTAACTATTCGATCTGGTGGAACAACGCCCTGGGGTGAAGCCTAGGTTGCCGGAACGTAGAAATGACCATCACTTTCAAACTGGTTGCAATTATTCCTGTTATAGGATGGAAAGACTGTTGTATTTTTATTGTATTTTATGCTTCAGGCGTTGACTTCTGAGGCCGTAGCTATTCGATGTGGCGGAAGAACGCCATAGAGTGAAGCCTGGGTTGCCCGGAACGTAGAAATGACCATAACTTTCATACTGGTTGCAATTACTCGTTTTATATGATGGAAAAACTGTTGTATTTATATTGTATTTTATGCTGCTGGCGTTCACTTCTTAGGCCCTAACTATTCGATCTGGTGGAACAACGTCCTGGGGTGAAGCCTAGGTTGCCGGAACGTAGAAATGATCATAACTTTCACACTGGTTGCTATTATTCGTTTTATACTATGGAAAAACTGTTCTATTTATTTTGTATTTTATGCTTCGGGCGTTGACTTCTAAGGAACTAACTGTTTGATCTGGTGGAGCAACGCCCAACAGTGAAGCCTAGGTTGCCCCTGAACGTAGAAATGACCATAACTTTCACACTGGATGCTATTATTCGTTCTATACGATGGAAAAACTGTTATATTTATATTGTATCTTATCCTTCTGGCGTTGACTTCTTAGGCCCTAGCAATTCGATCTGGTGGTACAACGCCCTAGAGTGAAGCCTAGGTTGCCTGGAACGTACAAATGACCATCACTTTCACATGGGTTGCAATTAATCCAGTTATAGGATGGAAAGACTGTTGTATTTTTATTGTATTCTATGCTTCAGGCGTTGACTTCCGAGGCCGTAGCTATTCGATGTGGTGGCAGAACGCCATAGAGTGAAGCCTAGGTTGCCCGGAACGTAGAAATGACCATAACCTTCATACTGGTTGCAATTATCCGTTTTATATGATGGAAGAACTGTTGTATTTATATTGTATTTT
The DNA here is from genome assembly GCF_051401765.1 of Calliopsis andreniformis. NCBI lineage: Eukaryota > Metazoa > Arthropoda > Insecta > Hymenoptera > Andrenidae > Calliopsis > Calliopsis andreniformis. The sequence continues at coordinate 905,415 of NW_027480460.1, read as the reverse complement.
ATGCTGCTTGCGTACACTTCTTAGGCCCTAACTATTCGATCTGGTGGAACAACTACCTGGGGTGAAGCCTAGGTTGCCCGGAACGTACAAATGACCATCACTTTCACAAGGGTTGCAATTATTCCTGTTATAGGATGGAAAGACTGTTGTATTTTTATTGTATTCTATGCTTCAGGCGTTGACTTCTGAGGCCGTAGCTATTCGATGTGGTGGAAGAACGCCATAGAGTGAAGCCTAGGTTGCCCGGAACGTAGAAATGACCATAACCTTCATACTGGTTGCAATTATCCGTTTTATATGATGGAAGAACTGTTGTATTTATATTGTATTTCATGCTGCTGGCGTTCACTTCTTAGGCCCTAACTATTCGATCTGGTGGAACAACTACCTGGGGTGAAGCCTAGGTTGCCCGGAACGTAGAAATGACCATAACTTTCACCCTGGTTGCTATTATTCGTTTTATACGATGGAAAAACTGTTATATTTATATTGTATTTTATGCTTCTGGCGTTGCCTTCTAAGGCCCTGACTATTCTATCTGGTGGATCAACGCCCTAGTGCGAAGCCTAGGTTGCCCGGAACGTAGAAATGACGTTAACTTTCATACTGGTTGCAATTATTCGTTTTATTTGACGGAAAAACAGTTCTATTTATTTTGTATTTTATGCTTCGGCCGTGGACTTCTAAGACACTAACTATTCGATCTGTTGGAGCAACGCCCTAGGGTGTAGCCTGGGTTGCCCGGAAAGTAGAAATGACCACAACTTTCATACTGGTTTCAATTACTCGTTTTATATGATGGCAAAACTGTTGTATTTATTTTGCATTTTATGCATCGGGCGTTGACTTCTAAGGCCCTCACTATTCGATCTGTTGGAGCAACGCCCTAGGGTGAAGCCTAGGTTGCCCGGAAAGTAGAAATGACGTTAATTTTCTCACTGGTTGCTATTATTCGTTCTATAAGATGGAAAAACTGTTATATTTATATTGTATTTTATGCTTCGGGCGTTGACTTCTAAGGCCCTAGCTGTTTGATCTGGTGGAGCAACGCCCTAGAGTGAAGCCTAGGTTGCCCGGAACGTAGAAATGACCATAACTTTCACACTGGTTGCTATTATTCGTTTTATACAATGGAAAAACTGTTCTATTTATTTTGTATTTTATGCTTCGGGCGTTGACATCTAAGGCCCTAACTGTTTGATCTGGTGGAGGAACGCCCTAGTGTGAAGCCTAGGTTGCCCGGACGTAGAAGTGACCATAACTTTCACACTGGTTGCTATTATTCGTTCTATACGATGGAAAAACTGTTATATTTATATACTATCTTATGCTTCTGGCGTTGACTTCTTATGCCCTAACAATTCGATCTGGTGGAACAACGCCCTAGAGTAAAGCCTAGGTTGCCTGGAACGTACAAATGACCATCACCTTCACACGGGTTGCAATTATTCCAGTTATAGGATGGAAAGACTGTTGCATTTTTATTGTATTCTATGCTTCAGGCGTTGACTTCTGAGGCCGTAGCTATTCGATGTGGTGGAAGAACGCCATAGAGTGAAGCATAGGTTGCCCGGAACGTAGAAATGACCATAACCTTCATACTGGTTGCAATTATACGTTTTATGTGATGGAAGAGCTGTTGTATTTATATTGTATTTTATGCTTCTGGCGTTGACTTCTAAGGCCCTAACTATTCTATCTGGTGGATCAACGCCCTAGTGTGAAGCCTAGGTTGCCCTGAAAGTAGAAATGACCACAACTTTCATACTGGTTGCAATTACTCGTTTTATATGATGTAAAAACTGTTGTATTTATTTTGTATTTTAAGCATCGGGCGTTGACTTCTAAGGCCCTCACTATTCGATCTGTTGGAGCAACGCCCTAGGGTGAAGCCTAGGTTGCCCGGAAAGTAGAAATGACGTTAACTTTCACACTGGTTGCTATTATTCGTTCTATACGATGGAAAAACTGTTATATTTATATTGTGTTTTATGCTTCGGGCGTTGACTTCTAAGGCCCTAGCTGTTTGATCTGGTGGAGCAACGCCCTAGAGTGAAGCCTAGGTTGCCCGGAACGAAGAAATGACCATAACTTTCACACTGGTTGCTATTATTCGTTTTATACAATGGAAAAACTGTTCTATTTATTTTGTATTTTATGCTTCGGGCGTTGACATCTAAGGCCCTAACAATTCGATCTGTTGGAGCAACGCCATAGAGTGAAGCCTAGGTTGCCCGGAACGTAGAAATGTCCATAACCTTCATACTGGTTGCAATTATACGTTTTATATGATGGAAGAGCTGTTGTATTTATATTGTATTTTATGCTTCTGGCGTTGACTTCTAAGGCCCTAACTATTCTATCTGGTGCATCAACGCCCTAGTGTGAAGCCTAGGTTGCCCGGAAAGTAGAAATGACGTTAACTTTCACACTGGTTGCTATTATTAGTTCTATACGATGGAAAAACTGTTATATTTATATTGTATTTTATGCTTCGGGCGTTGACTTCTAAGGCCCTAGCTGTTTGATCTGGTGGAGCAACGCCCTAGAGTGAAGCCTAGGTTGCCCGGAACGTAGAAATGACCATAACTTTCACACTGGTTGCTATTATTCATTTATACAATGGAAAAACTGTTCTATTTATTTTGTATTTTATGCCTCGGGCGTTGACTTCTAAGGGCCTAACTGTTTGATCTGGTGGAGCAACGCCCTAGTGTGAAGCCTAGGTTGCCCGGAACGTAGAAGTGACCATAACTTTCACACTGGTTGCTATTATTCGTTCTATACGATGGAAAAACTGTTATATTTATATACTATCTTATGCTTCTGGCGTTGACTTCTTAGGCCCTAACAATTCGTTCTGGTGGAACAACGCCCTAGAGTGAAGCCTAGGTTGCCTGGAACGTACAAATGACCATCACTTTCACACGGGTTGCAATTATTCCTGTTATAGGACGGAAAGACTGTTGTATTTTTATTGTATTTTATGCTTCAGGCGTTGACTTCTGAGGCCGCCGCTATTCGATGTGGTGGAAGAACGCCATAGAGTGAAGCCTAGGTTTCCCGGAACGTAGAAATGACCATAACTTTCATACTGGTTGCAATTATTCGTTTTATATGATGGAAGAACTGTTGTATTTATATTGTATTTTATGCTGCTGGCGTTCACTTCTTAGGCCCTAACTATTCGATCTGGTGGAACAACGACCTGGGGTGAAGCCTAGGTTGCCCGGAACGTAGAAATGACCATAACTTTCATACTGGTTGCTATTATTCGTTTTATACGATGGAAAAACTGATATATTTATATTGTATTTTATGCTTCTGGCGTTGCCTTCTTAGGCCCTAACTGTTCGATCTGGTGGAACAACGCCCTAGACTGAAGCCTAGGTTACCCGGAACGTAGAAATGACCAGTACTTTCACACTGTTTGCAGTTATTCCAGCTATACGATGGAAAAACTGTTGCATCTTTATTGAATTTTATGCTTCTGGCGTTGACTTCTAAGGCCCTAACTATTCTATCTGGTGGATCAACGCCCTAGAGTGAAGCCTAGGTTGCTCGGAATATAGAAATGTCCATAACATTCACACTGGTTGAAATTATTCGTTTTATACGATGGAAAAACTGTTATATTTATATTGTATTTTATGCTTCTGGCGTTGATTTCTTAGGCCCTAACTATTCAATCTGGTGGAACAACGCCCTAGAGTGAGGCCTAGGTTGCCCGGAACGTAGAAATGACCATCACTTCCATACTGGTAGCAATTATTCGTTTTATACCATGGAAAAACTGTTGTGTTTATATTGTATTTTATGCTTCTGGCGCTGACTTCTAAGGTCCTACCTATTCAATCTGTTGGAGCAACGCGCTAGGGTGAAGCCTAGGTTGCGCGGAAAGTAGAAATGACAATAACTTTCACACTGGGTGCAATTATTCGTTTTATACGATGGAAAAGCTGTTGCATCTTTATTGTATTTTATGCTTCTGTCGTTGACGTCTAAGGCCGTAGCTATTAGATGTGGTGGAGCAACGCACTAGAGTAACGCCTCGGTTGCCCGGAACGTGGAATGACCATTACTTTCGCAATGTTTGCAATTATTCATTTTATACGATGGAAAAACTGTTGTACTTATATTGTATTTTATGCTTCTGGCGTTAACTTCTAAGGCCCTAACTATTCGACCTGGTGGAGCAACGCCCTAGAGTGAAGCGTAGGTTGCCCGGAACGAAGAAGTGACCATCACTTTCAAACTGGTTGCAATTAATCCTTTTATACGATGGAAAAACTGTTGTATTTTTATTGCATTTTATGCTTCGGGCATTAACTTCTAAGGCCCTAACTATTCAATCTGTAAGAGCAACGCCCTAGGGTGTAGCCTAGGTTGCCCGTAAAGTAGAAATGACCCTAGCTTTCATACTGGTTGCAATTATTCGTTTTGTATGATGGAAAAACTGTTGTATTTATATTGTATTTTATGCTTCTGGCGGTGCCTTCTTAGGCCCTAAGTGTTCGATCTGGAGGAACAACGCCCTAGAGTGAAGCCTAGGTTACCCGGAACGTAGAAATGGCCAGTACTTTCACACTGTTTGCAGTTAATCCTGCTATACGATGGAAAAACTGTTGCATCTTTATTGAATTTTATGCTTCTGGCGTTGACTGCTAAGGCCCTAACTATTCAATCTGTTGGATCAACGCCCTAGAGTGAAGCCTAGGTTGCTCGGAATGTAGAAATGACCATAACATTCACACTGGATGAAATTATTCGTTTAATACGATGGAAAAGCTGTTGCATCTTTATTGTGTTTTATGATTCTGGCGTTGACTTCTAAGGCCCTAACTATTCGATCTGGTGGAGCAACGCCCTAGAGTGAAACCTAGGTTGCCCGGAACGTAGAAATGACGTTAACTTTCATACTGGTTGCAATTATTCGTTTTATACGATGGAAAAACAGTTCTATTTATTTTGTATTTTATGCATCAGGCGTTGACTTCTGAGGCCGCAGCTATTCGATGTGGTGGAAGAACGCCATAGAGTGAAGCCTAGGTTGCCCGGAACGTAGAAATGACCATAACTTTCATACTGGTTGCAATTGTTCGTTTTATATGATGGAAGAACTGTTGTACTTATATTGTATTTTATTCTGCTGGCGTTCACATCTTAGGTCCTAACAATTCGATCTGGTGGAACAACGCCCCGGGGCGAAGCCTAGGTTGCCGGAACGTAGAAATGTTCATAACTTTCACACTGGTTGCTATTATTCGTTTTATACGATGGAAAGACTGTTCTTTTTATTTTGTATTTTATGCTTCTGGCGTTGCCTTCTTAGGTCCTAACTGTTCGATCTGGAGGAACAACGCCCTAGAGTGAAGCCTAGGTTACCCGGAACGTAGAAATGACCAGTACTTTCACACTGTTTGCAGTTATTCCTGCTATACGATGGAAAAACTGTTGCATCTTTATTGAATTTTATGCTTCTGGCGTTGACTTCTAAGGCCCTAACTATTCTATCTGGTGGATCGACGGCCTAGAGTGAAGCCTAGGTTGCTCCGAATGTAGAAATGACCATAACGTTCACACTGGTTGAAATTATTCGTTTTATACGATAGAAAAACTGTTATATTTATATTGTATTTTATGCTTCTGGCGTTGATTTCTTAGGCCCTAACTATTCAATCTGGTGGAACAACGCTCTAGAGTGAGGCCTAGGTTGCCCGGAACGTAGAAATGACCATCACTTCCATACTGGTAGCAATTATTCGTTTTATACGATGGAAAAACTGTTGTGTTTATATTGTATTTTATGCTTCTGGCGTTGACTTCTAAGGCACTAACTATTCGAACTGGTGGAGTAACGCCCTAGAGTGAAGCCTAGGTTCCCCGGAACGTAGAAATGACCATCACTTTCAGACTGGTTGCAATTGTTCCTGTTATAGGATGGAAAGACTGTTGTATTTTTATTGTATTTTATGCTTCAGGCGTTGACATCTGAGGCCGTAGCTATTCCATGTGGTGGAAGAACGCCATAGAGTGATGCCTGGGTTGCCCGGATCGTAGACATAACCATAACTTTCATACTGGTTGCAATTATTCGTTTTATATGATGGAAAAACTGTTGTATTTATATTGTATTTCATGCTTCTGGCGTTGACTTCTAAGGCACTAACTATTCGACCTGGTGGAGCAACGCTCTAGAGTGAAGCCTAGGTTCCCCGGAACGTAGAAATGACCATCACTTTCACACGGGTTGCAATTATTCCTGTTATAGGACGGAAAGACTGTTGTATTTTTATTGTATTTTATGCTTCAGGCGTTGACTTCCCGAGGCCCTTGCTATTCCATGTAGTGGAAGAACGCCATAGAGTGAAGCCTAGGTTGCCCGGAACGTAGAAATGACCATAACTTTCATACTGGTTGCAATTATTCGCTTTATATGATGGAAGAACTGTTGTATTTATATTGTATTTTATGCTGCTGGCGTTCACTTCTTAGGCCCTAACTATTCGATCTGGTGGAACAACGACCTGGGGTGAAGCCTAGGTTGCCCGGAACGTAGAAATGACCATAACTTTCATACTGGTTGCTATTATTCGTTTTATACGATGGAAAAACTGATATATTTATATTGTATTTTATGCTTCTGGCGTTGCCTTCTTAGGCCCTAGCTGTTCGATCTGGTGGAACAACGCCCTAGACTGAAGCCTAGGTTACCCGGAACGTAGAAATGACCAGTACTTTCACACTGTTTGCAGTTATTCCTGCTATACGATGGAAAAACTGTTGCATCTTTATTGAATTTTATGCTTCTGGCGTTGACTTCTAAGGCCCTAACTATTCTATCTGGTGGATCAACGCCCTAGAGTGAAGCCTAGGTTGCTCGGAATATAGAAATGTCCATAACATTCACACTGGTTGAAATTATTCGATTTATATGATGGCAAAACTGTTGTATTTATATTGTATTTTATGCTTCTGGCGTTGACTTCTAAGGCACTAACTATTCGATCTGGTGGAGCAACGCTCTAGAGTGAAGCCTAGGTTGCCCGGAACGTAGAAATGACCATCACTTTCACACTGGTTGCTATTATTCGTTTTATACTATGGAAAAACTGTTCTATTTATTTTGTATTTTATGCTTCGGGCGTTGACTTCTAAGGAACTAACTGTTTGATCTGGTGGAGCAACGCCCAACAGTGAAGCCTAGGTTGCCCCTGAACGTAGAAATGACCATAACTTTCACACTGGATGCTATTATTCGTTCTATACGATGGAAAAACTGTTATATTTATATTGTATCTTATCCTTCTGGCGTTGACTTCTTAGGCCCTAGCAATTCGATCTGGTTGTACAACGCCCTAGAGTGAAGCCTAGGTTGCCTGGAACGTACAAATGACCATCACTTTCACACGGGTTGCAATTAATCCAGTTATAGGATGGAAAGACTGTTGTATTTTTATTGTATTCTATGCTTCAGGCGTTGACTTCCGAGGCCGTAGCTATTCGATGTGGTGGCAGAACGCCATAGAGTGAAGCCTAGGTTGCCCGGAACGTAGAAATGACCATAACCTTCATACTGGTTGCAATTATCCGTTTTATATGATGGAAGAACTGTTGTATTTATATTGTATTTTATGCTGCTTGCGTACACTTCTTAGGCCCTAACTATTCGATCTGGTGGAACAACTACCTGGGGTGAAGCCTAGGTTGCCCGGAACGTACAAATGACCATCACTTTCACAAGGGTTGCAATTATTCCTGTTATAGGATGGAAAGACTGTTGTATTTTTATTGTATTCTATGCTTCAGGCGTTGACTTCTGAGGCCGTAGCTATTCGATGTGGTGGAAGAACGCCATAGAGTGAAGCCTAGGTTGCCCGGAACGTAGAAATGACCATAACCTTCATACTGGTTGCAATTATCCGTTTTATATGATGGAAGAACTGTTGTATTTATATTGTATTTCATGCTGCTGGCGTTCACTTCTTAGGCCCTAACTATTCGATCTGGTGGAACAACTACCTGGGGTGAAGCCTAGGTTGCCCGGAACGTAGAAATGACCATAACTTTCACACTGGTTGCTATTATTCGTTTTATACGATGGAAAAACTGTTATATTTATATTGTATTTTATGCTTCTGGCGTTGCCTTCTAAGGCCCTGACTATTCTATCTGGTGGATCAACGCCCTAGTGCGAAGCCTAGGTTGCCCGGAACGTAGAAATGACGTTAACTTTCATACTGGTTGCAATTATTCGTTTTATTTGACGGAAAAACAGTTCTATTTATTTTGTATTTTATGCTTCGGCCGTGGACTTCTAAGACACTAACTATTCGATCTGTTGGAGCAACGCCCTAGGGTGTAGCCTGGGTTGCCCGGAAAGTAGAAATGACCACAACTTTCATACTGGTTTCAATTACTCGTTTTATATGATGGCAAAACTGTTGTATTTATTTTGTATTTTATGCATCGGGCGTTGACTTCTAAGGCCCTCACTATTCGATCTGTTGGAGCAACGCCCTAGGGTGAATCCTAGGTTGCCGGAAAGTAGAAATGACGTTAATTTTCTCACTGGTTGCTATTATTCGTTCTATACGATGGAAAAACTGTTATATTTATATTGTATTTTATGCTTCGGGCGTTGACTTCTAAGGCCCTAGCTGTTTGATCTGGTGGAGCAACGCCCTAGAGTGAAGCCTAGGTTGCCCGGAACGTAGAAATGACCATAACTTTCACACTGGTTGCTATTATTCGTTTTATACAATGGAAAAACTGTTCTATTTATTTTGTATATTATGCTTCGGGCGTTGACATCTAAGGCCCTAACTGTTTGATCTGGTGGAGCAACGCCCTAGTGTGAAGCCTAGGTTGCCCGGAACGTAGAAGTGACCATAACTTTCACACTGGTTGCTATTATTCGTTCTATACGATGGAAAAACTGTTATATTTATATACTATCTTATGCTTCTGGCGTTGACTTCTTATGCCCTAACAATTCGATCTGGTGGAACAACGCCCTAGAGTGAAGCCTAGGTTGCCCGGAACGTAGAAATGACCATAACTTTCACACTGGATGCTATTATTCGTTCTATACGATGGCAAAACTGTTATATTTATATTGTATCTTATGCTTCTGGCGTTGACTTCTTAGGCCCTAACAATTCGATCTGGTGGAACAACGCCCTAGAGTGAAGCCTAGGTTGCCTGGAACGTACAAATGACCATCACTTTCACACGGGTTGCAATTAATCCAGTTATAGGATGGAAAGACTGTTGTATTTTTATTGTATTCTATGCTTCAGGCGTTGACTTCCGAGGCCGTAGCTATTCGATGTGGTGGCAGAACGCCATAGAGTGAAGCCTAGGTTGCCCGGAACGTAGAAATGACCATAACCTTCATACTGGTTGCAATTATCCGTTTTATATGATGGAAGAACTGTTGTATTTATATTGTATTTTATGCTGCTTGCGTACACTTCTTAGGCCCTAACTATTCGATCTGGTGGAACAACTACCTGGGGTGAAGCCTAGGTTGCCCGGAACGTACAAATGACCATCACTTTCACAAGGGTTGCAATTATTCCTGTTATAGGATGGAAAGACTGTTGTATTTTTATTGTATTCTATGCTTCAGGCGTTGACTTCTGAGGCCGTAGCTATTCGATGTGGTGGAAGAACGCCATAGAGTGAAGCCTAGGTTGCCCGGAACGTAGAAATGACCATAACCTTCATACTGGTTGCAATTATCCGTTTTATATGATGGAAGAACTGTTGTATTTATATTGTATTTCATGCTGCTGGCGTTCACTTCTTAGGCCCTAACTATTCGATCTGGTGGAACAACTACCTGGGGTGAAGCCTAGGTTGCCCGGAACGTAGAAATGACCATAACTTTCACACTGGTTGCTATTATTCGTTTTATACGATGGAAAAACTGTTATATTTATATTGTATTTTATGCTTCTGGCGTTGCCTTCTAAGGCCCTGACTATTCTATCTGGTGGATCAACGCCCTAGTGCGAAGCCTAGGTTGCCCGGAACGTAGAAATGACGTTAACTTTCATACTGGTTGCAATTATTCGTTTTATTTGACGGAAAAACAGTTCTATTTATTTTGTATTTTATGCTTCGGCCGTGGACTTCTAAGACACTAACTATTCGATCTGTTGGAGCAACGCCCTAGGGTGTAGCCTGGGTTGCCCGGAAAGTAGAAATGACCACAACTTTCATACTGGTTTCAATTACTCGTTTTATATGATGGCAAAACTGTTGTATTTATTTTGTATTTTATGCATCGGGCGTTGACTTCTAAGGCCCTCACTATTCGATCTGTTGGAGCAACGCCCTAGGGTGAAGCCTAGGTTGCCCGGAAAGTAGAAATGACGTTAATTTTCTCACTGGTTGCTATTATTCGTTCTATACGATGGAAAAACTGTTATATTTATATTGTATTTTATGCTTCGGGCGTTGACTTCTAAGGCCCTAGCTGTTTGATCTGGTGGAGCAACGCCCTAGAGTGAAGCCTAGGTTGCCCGGAACGTAGAAATGACCATAACTTTCACACTGGTTGCTATTATTCGTTTTATACAATGGAAAAACTGTTCTATTTATTTTGTATTTTATGCTTCGGGCGTTGACATCTAAGGCCCTAACTGTTTGATCTGGTGGAGCAACGCCCTAGTGTGAAGCCTAGGTTGCCCGGAACGTAGAAGTGACCATAACTTTCACACTGGTTGCTATTATTCGTTCTATACGATGGAAAAACTGTTATATTTATATACTATCTTATGCTTCTGGCGTTGACTTCTTATGCCCTAACAATTCGATCTGGTGGAAGAACGCCCTAGAGTGAAGCCTAGGTTGCCCGGAACGTAGAAATGACCATAACTTTCACACTGGATGCTATTATTCGTTCCATACGATGGCAAAACTGTTATATTTATATTGTATCTTATGCTTCTGGCGTTGACTTCTTAGGCCCTAACAATTCGATCTGGTGGAACAACGCCCTAGAGTGAAGCCTAGGTTGCCTGGAACGTACAAATGACCATCACCTTCACACGGGTTGCAATTATTCCAGTTATAGGATGGAAAGACTGTTGCATTTTTATTGTATTCTATGCTTCAGGCGTTGACTTCTGAGGCCGTAGCTATTCGATGTGGTGGAAGAACGCCATAGAGTGAAGCATAGGTTGCCCGGAACGTAGAAATGACCATAACCTTCATACTGGTTGCAATTATACGTTTTATGTGATGGAAGAGCTGTTGTATTTATATTGTATTTTATGCTTCTGGCGTTGACTTCTAAGGCCCTAGCTATTCTATCTGGTGGATCAACGCCCTAGTGTGAAGCCTAGGTTGCCCTGAAAGTAGAAATGACCACAACTTTCATACTGGTTGCAATTACTCGTTTTATATGATGGAAAAACTGTTGTATTTATTTTGTATTTTAGGCATCGGGCGTTGACTTCTAAGGCCCTCACTATTCGATCTGTTGGAGCAACGCCCTAGGGTGAAGCCTAGGTTGCCCGGAAAGTAGAAATGACGTTAACTTTCACACTGGTTGCTATTATTCGTTCTATACGATGGAAAAACTGTTATATTTATATTGTGTTTTATGCTTCGGGCGTTGACTTCTAAGGCCCTAGCTGTTTGATCTGGTGGAGCAACGCCCTAGAGTGAAGCCTAGGTTTCCCGGAACGAAGAAATGACCATAACTTTCACACTGGTTGCTATTATTCGTTTTATATGATGGAAGAACTGTTGTATTTATATTGTATTTTATGCTGCTTGCGTACACTTCTTAGGCCCTAACTATTCGATCTGGTGGAACAACTACCTGGGGTGAAGCCTAGGTTGCCCGGAACGTACAAATGACCATCACTTTCACAAGGGTTGCAATTATTCCTGTTATAGGATGGAAAGACTGTTGTATTTTTATTGTATTCTATGCTTCAGGCGTTGACTTCTGAGGCCGTAGCTATTCGATGTGGTGGAAGAACGCCATAGAGTGAAGCCTAGGTTGCCCGGAACGTAGAAATGACCATAACCTTCATACTGGTTGCAATTATCCGTTTTATATGATGGAAGAACTGTTGTATTTATATTGTATTTCATGCTGCTGGCGTTCACTTCTTAGGCCCTAACTATTCGATCTGGTGGAACAACTACCTGGGGTGAAGCCTAGGTTGCCCGGAACGTAGAAATGACCATAACTTTCACACTGGTTGCTATTATTCGTTTTATACGATGGAAAAACTGTTATATTTATATTGTATTTTATGCTTCTGGCGTTGCCTTCTAAGGCCCTGACTATTCTATCTGGTGGATCAACGCCCTAGTGCGAAGCCTAGGTTGCCCGGAACGTAGAAATGACGTTAACTTTCATACTGGTTGCAATTATTCGTTTTATTTGACGGAAAAACAGTTCTATTTATTTTGTATTTTATGCTTCGGCCGTGGACTTCTAAGACACTAACTATTCGATCTGTTGGAGCAACGCCCTAGGGTGTAGCCTGGGTTGCCCGGAAAGTAGAAATGACCACAACTTTCATACTGGTTTCAATTACTCGTTTTATATGATGGCAAAACTGTTGTATTTATTTTGTATTTTATGCATCGGGCGTTGACTTCTAAGGCCCTCACTATTCGATCTGTTGGAGCAACGCCCTAGGGTGAAGCCTAGGTTGCCGGAAAGTAGAAATGACGTTAATTTTCTCACTGGTTGCTATTATTCGTTCTATACGATGGAAAAACTGTTATATTTATATTGTATTTTATGCTTCGGGCGTTGACTTCTAAGGCGCTAGCTGTTTGATCTGGTGGAGCAACGCCCTAGAGTGAAGCCTAGGTTGCCCGGAACGTAGAAATGACCATAACTTTCACACTGGTTGCTATTATTCGTTTTATACAATGGAAAAACTGTTCTATTTATTTTGTATATTATGCTTCGGGCGTTGACATCTAAGGCCCTAACTGTTTGATCTGGTGGAGCAACGCCCTAGTGTGAAGCCTAGGTTGCCCGGAACGTAGAAGTGACCATAACTTTCACACTGGTTGCTATTATTCGTTCTATACGATGGAAAAACTGTTATATTTATATACTATCTTATGCTTCTGGCGTTGACTTCTTATGCCCTAACAATTCGATCTGGTGGAACAACGCCCTAGAGTGAAGCCTAGGTTGCCCGGAACGTAGAAATGACCATAACTTTCACACTGGATGCTATTATTCGTTCTATACGATGGCAAAACTGTTATATTTATATTGTATCTTATGCTTCTGGCGTTGACTTCTTAGGCCCTAACAATTCGATCTGGTGGAACAACGCCCTAGAGTGAAGCCTAGGTTGCCTGGAACGTACAAATGACCATCACTTTCACACGGGTTGCAATTAATCCAGTTATAGGATGGAAAGACTGTTGTATTTTTATTGTATTCTATGCTTCAGGCGTTGACTTCCGAGGCCGTAGCTATTCGATGTGGTGGCAGAACGCCATAGAGTGAAGCCTAGGTTGCCCGGAACGTAGAAATGACCATAACCTTCATACTGGTTGCAATTATCCGTTTTATATGATGGAAGAACTGTTGTATTTATATTGTATTTTATGCTGCTTGCGTACACTTCTTAGGCCCTAACTATTCGATCTGGTGGAACAACTACCTGGGGTGAAGAATAGGTTGCCCGGAACGTACAAATGACCATCACTTTCACAAGGGTTGCAATTATTCCTGTTATAGGATGGAAAGACTGTTGTATTTTTATTGTATTCTATGCTTCAGGCGTTGACTTCTGAGGCCGTAGCTATTCGATGTGGTGGAAGAACGCCATAGAGTGAAGCCTAGGTTGCCCGGAACGTAGAAATGACCATAACCTTCATACTGGTTGCAATTATCCGTTTTATATGATGGAAGAACTGTTGTATTTATATTGTATTTCATGCTGCTGGCGTTCACTTCTTAGGCCCTAACTATTCGATCTGGTGGAACAACTACCTGGGGTGAAGCCTAGGTTGCCCGGAACGTAGAAATGACCATAACTTTCACACTGGTTGCTATTATTCGTTTTATACGATGGAAAAACTGTTATATTTATATTGTATTTTATGCTTCTGGCGTTGCCTTCTAAGGCCCTGACTATTCTATCTGGTGGATCAACGCCCTAGTGCGAAGCCTAGGTTGCCCGGAACGTAGAAATGACGTTAACTTTCATACTGGTTGCAATTATTCGTTTTATTTGACGGAAAAACAGTTCTATTTATTTTGTATTTTATGCTTCGGCCGTGGACTTCTAAGACACTAACTATTCGATCTGTTGGAGCAACGCCCTAGGGTGTAGCCTGGGTTGCCCGGAAAGTAGAAATGACCACAACTTTCATACTGGTTTCAATTACTCGTTTTATATGATGGCAAAACTGTTGTATTTATTTTGTATTTTATGCATCGGGCGTTGACTTCTAAGGCCCTCACTATTCGATCTGTTGGAGCAACGCCCTAGGGTGAAGCCTAGGTTGCCCGGAAAGTAGAAATGACGTTAATTTTCTCACTGGTTGCTATTATTCGTTCTATACGATGGAAAAACTGTTATATTTATATTGTATTTTATGCTTCGGGCGTTGACTTCTAAGGCCCTAGCTGTTTGATCTGGTGGAGCAACGCCCTAGAGTGAAGCCTAGGTTGCCCGGAACGTAGAAATGACCATAACTTTCACACTGGTTGCTATTATTCGTTTTATACAATGGAAAAACTGTTCTATTTATTTTGTATTTTATGCTTCGGGCGTTGACATCTAAGGCCCTAACTGTTTGATCTGGTGGAGCAACGCCCTAGTGTGAAGCCTAGGTTGCCCGGAACGTAGAAGTGACCATAACTTTCACACTGGTTGCTATTATTCGTTCTATACGATGGAAAAACTGTTATATTTATATACTATCTTATGCTTCTGGCGTTGACTTCTTATGCCCTAACAATTCGATCTGGTGGAAGAACGCCCTAGAGTGAAGCCTAGGTTGCCCGGAACGTAGAAATGACCATAACTTTCACACTGGATGCTATTATTCGTTCCATACGATGGCAAAACTGTTATATTTATATTGTATCTTATGCTTCTGGCGTTGACTTCTTAGGCCCTAACAATTCGATCTGGTGGAACAACGCCCTAGAGTGAAGCCTAGGTTGCCTGGAACGTACAAATGACCATCACCTTCACACGGGTTGCAATTATTCCAGTTATAGAATGGAAAGACTGTTGCATTTTTATTGTATTCTATGCTTCAGGCGTTGACTTCTGAGGCCGTAGCTATTCGATGTGGTGGAAGAACGCCATAGAGTGAAGCATAGGTTGCCCGGAACGTAGAAATGACCATAACCTTCATACTGGTTGCAATTATACGTTTTATGTGATGGAAGAGCTGTTGTATTTATATTGTATTTTATGCTTCTGGCGTTGACTTCTAAGGCCCTAGCTATTCTATCTGGTGGATCAACGCCCTAGTGTGAAGCCTAGGTTGCCCTGAAAGTAGAAATGACCACAACTTTCATACTGGTTGCAATTACTCGTTTTATATGATGGAAAAACTGTTGTATTTATTTTGTATTTTAGGCATCGGGCGTTGACTTCTAAGGCCCTCACTATTCGATCTGTTGGAGCAACGCCCTAGGGTGAAGCCTAGGTTGCCCGGAAAGTAGAAATGACGTTAACTTTCACACTGGTTGCTATTATTCGTTCTATACGATGGAAAAACTGTTATATTTATATTGTGTTTTATGCTTCGGGCGTTGACTTCTAAGGCCCTAGCTGTTTGATCTGGTGGAGCAACGCCCTAGAGTGAAGCCTAGGTTGCCCGGAACGAAGAAATGACCATAACTTTCACACTGGTTGCTATTATTCGTTTTATACAATGGAAAAACTGTTCTATTTATTTTGTATTTTATGCTTCGGGCGTTGACATCTAAGGCCCTAACAATTCTATCTGGTGGAACAACGCCCTAGAGTGAAGCCTAGGTTGCCTGGAACGTACAAATGACCATCACTTTCACACGGGTTGCAATTTTCCCTGTTATAGGACGGAAAGACTGTTGTATTTTTATTGTATTTTATGCTTCAGGCATTGACTTCTGAGGCCGTTGCTATTCGATGTGGTGGAAGAACGCCATAGAGTGAAGCCTGGGTTTCCCGGAACGTAGAAATGACCATCACTTTCACAAGGGTTGCAATTATTCCTGTTAAAGGACGGAAAGACTGTTGTATTTTTATTGTATTTTATGCTTCAGGCGTTGACTTCTGAGGCCGTAGCTATTCCATGTGGTGGAAGAACGCCATAGAGTGAAGCCTGGGTTGCCTGGAACGTAGAAATGACCATAACTTTCATACTGGTTGCAATTATTCGTTTTATATGATGGAAAAACTGTTGTAATTATATTGTATTTTATGCTTCTGGCGTTGACTTCTAAGGCACTAACCATTTGATCTGGTGGAGCAACGCTCTAGAGTGAAGCCTAGGTTGCCCGGAACGTAGAAATGACCATCACTTTCACAAGGGTTGCAATTATTCCTGTTAAAGGACGGAAAGACTGTTGTATTTTTATTGTATTTTATGCTTCAGGCGTTGACTTCTGAGGCCGTAGCTATTCCATGTGGTGGAAGAACGCCATAGAGTGAAGCCTGGGTTGCCCGGAACGTAGAAATGACCATAACTTTTATACTGGTTGCAATTATTCGTTTTATATGATGGAAAAACAGTTGTATTTATATTGTATTTTATGCTTCTGGCGTTGACTTTTAAGGCACTAACTATTCGATCTGGTGGAGTAACGCCCTAGAGTGAAGCCTAGGTTGCCCGGAACGTAGAAATGACCATCACTTTCAAACTGGTTGCAATTATTCCTGTTATAGGATGGAAAGACTGTTGTATTTTTATTGTATTTTATGCTTCAGGCGTTGACTTCTGAGGCCGCAGCTATTCGATGTGGTGGAAGAACGCCATAGAGTGAAGCCTAGGTTGCCCGGAACGTAGAAATGACTATAACTTTCATACTGGTTGCAATTATTCGTTTTATATGATGGAAGAACTGTTGTATTTATATTGTATTTTATTCTGCTGGCGTTCACTTCTTAGGCCCTAACTATTCGATCTGGTGGAACAACGCCCAGGGGTGAAGCCTAGGTTGCCGGAACGTAGAAATGATCATAACTTTCACACTGGTTGCTATTATTCGTTTTATACGATGGAAAGACTGTTCTATTTATTTTGTATTTTATGCTTCTGGCGTTGCCTTCTTAGGCCCTAACTGTTCGATCTGGTGGAACAACGCCCTAGAGTGAAGCCCAGGTTATCCGGAACGTAGAAATGACCAGTACTTTCACACTGTTTGCAGTTATTCCTGCTATACGATGGAAAAACTGTTGCATCTTTATTGAATTTTATGCTTCTGGCGTTGATTTCTTAGGCCCTAACTATTCAATCTGGTGGAACAACGCCCTAGAGTGAAGCCTAGGTTGCTCCGAATGTAGAAATGACCATAACATTCACACTGGTTGAAATTATTCGTTTTATATGATGGAAAAACTGTTGTATTTATATTGTATATTATGCTTCTGGCGTTGACTTCTAAGGCACTAACTATTCGATCTGGTGGAGTAACGCCCTAGAGTGAAGCCTAGGTTCCCCGGAACGTAGAAATGACCATCACTTTCAAACTGGTTGCAATTGTTCCTGTTATAGGATGGAAAGACTGTTGTATTTTTATTGTCTTTTATGCTTCAGGCGTTGACTTCTGAGGTCGTAGCTATTCGATGTGGTGGAAGAACGCCATAGAGTGAAGCCTGGGTTGCCCGGAACGTAGACATGACCATAACATTCATACTGGTTGCAATTATTCGTTTTATATGATGGCAAAACTGTTGTATTTATATTGTATTTTATGCTTCTGGCGTTGACTTCTAAGGCAGTAACTATTCGATCTGGTGGAGCAACGCTCTAGAGTGACGCCTAGGTTGCCCGGAACGTAGAAATGACCATCACTTTCATACGGGTTGCAATTATTCCAGTTATAGGTTGGAAAGACTGTTGTATTTTTATTGTATTTTACGCTTCAGGCGTTGAATTCTGAGGCCGTAGCTATTCGATGTGGTGGAAGAACGCCATAGAGTGAAGCCTAGGTTGCCCGGAACGTAAAAATGACCATAACTTTCATACTGGTTGCAATTATCCGTTTTATATGATGGAAGAACTGTTGTATTTATATTGTATTTTATGCTGCTGGCGTTCACTTCTTAGGCCCTAACTATTCCGTCTGGTGGAACAACTACCTGGGGTGAAGCCTAGGTTGCCCGGAACGTAGAAATGACCGTAGCTTTCACACTGGTTGCTATTATTCGTTTTATACGACGGAAAAACTGTTATATTTATATTGTATTTTATGCTTGTGGCGTTGCCTTCTTAGGCCCTAACTGTTCGATCTGGTGGAGCAACGCCCTCGTGTGAAGCCTAGGTTGCCCGGAACGTAGAAGTGACCATAACTTTCACACTGGTTGCTATTATTCGTTCTATACGATGGAAAAACTGTTATATTTATATTGTGTTTTATGCTTCGGGCGTTGACTTCTAAGGCCCTAGCTGTTTGATCTGGTGGAGCAACGCCCTAGAGTGAAGCCTAGGTTGCCCAGAACGAAGAAATGACCATAACTTTCACACTGGTTGCTATTATTCGTTTTATACAATGGAAAAACTGTTCTATTTATTTTGTATTTTATGCTTCTGGCGTTGATTTCTAAGACCCTAACTATTCTATCTGGTGGATCGACGCCCTAGAGTGAAGCCTAGGTTGCTCCGAATGTAGAAATGACCATAACATTCACACTGGTTGAAATTATTCGTTTAATACGCTGGAAAAGCTGTTGCATCTTTATTGTATTTCATGATTCTGGCGTTGACTTCTAAGGCCCTAACTATTCCATCTGGTGGAACAACGCCCTAGAGTGAGGCCTAGGTTGCCCGGAACGTAGAAATGACCATCACTTCCATACTGGTCGCAATTATTCGTTTTATACGATGGAAAAACTGTTGTGTTTATATTGTATTTTATGCTTCTGGCGTTGACTTCCAAGGCACTAACTATTCGATCTGGTGGAGCAACGCCCTAGAGTGAAGCCTAGGTTCCCCGGAACGTAGAAATGACCATAACTTTCATACTGGTTGCAATTATTCGTTTTATATGATGGAAGAACTGTTGTACTTATATTGTATTTTATTCTGCTGGCGTTCACATCTTAGGTCCTAACAATTCGATCTGGTGGAACAACGCCCCGGGGCGAAGCCTAGGTTGCCGGAACGTAGAAATGTTCATAACTTTCACACTGGCTGCTATTATTCGTTTTATACGATGGAAAGACTGTTCTTTTTATTTTGTATTTTATGCTTCTGGCGTTGCCTTCTTAGGTCCTAACTGTTCGATCTGGAGGAACAGCGCCCTAGAGTGAAGCCTAGGTTACCCGGAACGTAGAAATGAACAGTACTTTCACACTGTTTGCAGTTATTCCTGCTATACGATGGAAAAACTGTTGCATCTTTATTGAATTTTATGCTTCTGACGTTGACTTCTAAGGCCCTAACTACTCTATCTGGTGGATCGACGCCCTAGAGTGAAGCCTAGGTTGCTCCGAATGTAGAAATGACCATAACGTTCACACTGGTTGAAATTATTCGTTTTATACGATGGAAAAACTGTTATATTTATATTGTATTTTATGCTTCTGGCGTTGATTTCTTAGGCCCTAACTATTCAATCTGGTGGAACAACGCTCTAGAGTGAGGCCTAGGTTGCCCGGAACGTAGAAATGACCATCACTTCCATACTGGTAGCAATTATTCGTTTTATACGATGGAAAAACTGTTGTGTTTATATTGTATTTTATGCTTCTGGCGTTGACTTCTAAGGCACTAACCATTCGATCTGGTGGAGTAACGCCCTAGAGTGAAGCCTAGGTTCCCCGGAACGTAGAAATGACCATCACTTTCAAACTGGTTGCAATTGTTCCTGTTATAGGATGGAAAGACTGTTGTATTTTTATTGTATTTTATGCTTCAGGCGTTGACATCTGAGGCCGTAGCTATTCCACGTGGTGGAAGAACGCCATAGAGTGAAGCCTAGGTTGCCCGGAACGTAGAAATGACCAGTACTTTCACACTGTTTGCAGTTATTCCTGCTATACGATGGAAAAACTGTTGCATCTTTATTGTATTTTATGCTTCGGGCGTTGACTGCTAAGGCCCTAACTATTCAATCTGTTGGAGCAACGACCTAGGGTGAAGCCTAGGTTGCCCGGAACTTAGAAATGACCATAACTTTCACACTGATTGCTATTATTCGTTTTATACGATGGAAAAACTGTTATATTTATATTGTATTTTATGCTTCTGGCGGTGCCTTCTTAGGCCCTAAGTGTTCGATCTGGAGGAACAACGCCCTAGAGTGAAGCCTAGGTTACCCGGAACGTAGAAATGACCAGTACTTTAACACTGTTTGCAGTTATTCCTGCTATACGATGGAAAAACTGTTGCATCTTTATTGAATTTTATGCTTCTGGCGTTGACTGCTAAGGCCCTAACTATTCAATCTGTTGGATCAACGCCCTAGAGTGAAGCCTAGGTTGCTCGGAATGTAGAAATGACCATAACATTCACACTGGATGAAATTATTCGTTTAATACGATGGAAAAGCTGTTGCATCTTTATTGTGTTTTATGATTCTGGCGTTGACTTCTAAGGCCCTAACTATTCGATCTGGTGGAGCAACGCCCTAGAGTGAAACCTAGGTTGCCCGGAACGTAGAAATGACGTTAACTTTCATACTGGTTGCAATTATTCGTTTTATACGATGGAAAAACAGTTCTATTTATTTTGTATTTTATGCTTCAGGCGTTGACTTCTGAGGCCGCAGCTATTCGATGTGGTGGAAGAACGCCATAGAGTGAAGCCTAGCTTGCCCGGAACGTAGAAATGACCATAACTTTCATACTGGTTGCAATTATTCGTATTATATGATGGAAGAACTGTTGTACTTATATTGTATATTATTCTGCTGGCGTTCACATCTTAGGTCCTAACAATTCGATCTGGTGGAACAACGCCCCGGGGCGAAGCCTAGGTTGCCGGAACGTAGAAATGTTCATAACTTTCACACTGGCTGCTATTATTCGTTTTATACGATGGAAAGACTGTTCTTTTTATTTTGTATTTTATGCTTCTGGCGTTGCCTTCTTAGGTCCTAACTGTTCGATCTGGAGGAACAGCGCCCTAGAGTGAAGCCTAGGTTACCCGGAACGTAGAAATGAACAGTACTTTCACACTGTTTGCAGTTATTCCTGCTATACGATGGAAAAACTGTTGCATCTTTATTGAATTTTATGCTTCTGGCGTTGACTTCTAAGGCCCTAACTACTCTATCTGGTGGATCGACGCCCTAGAGTGAAGCCTAGGTTGCTCCGAATGTAGAAATGACCATAACGTTCACACTGGTTGAAATTATTCGTTTTATACGATGGAAAAACTGTTATATTTATATTGTATTTTATGCTTCTGGCGTTGATTTCTTAGGCCCTAACTATTCAATCTGGTGGAACAACGCTCTAGAGTGAGGCCTAGGTTGCCCGGAACGTAGAAATGACCATCACTTCCATACTGGTAGCAATTATTCGTTTTATACGATGGAAAAACTGTTGTGTTTATATTGTATTTTATGCTTCTGGCGTTGACTTCTAAGGCACTAACCATTCGATCTGGTGGAGTAACGCCCTAGAGTGAAGCCTAGGTTCCCCGGAACGTAGAAATGACCATCACTTTCAAACTGGTTGCAATTGTTCCTGTTATAGGATGGAAAGACTGTTGTATTTTTATTGTATTTTATGCTTCAGGCGTTGACATCTGAGGCCGTAGCTATTCGATGTGGTGGAAGAACGCCATAGAGTGAAGCCTAGGTTGCCCGGAACGTAGAAATGACCATAACTTTCATACTGGTTGCAATTATTCGCTTTATACGATGGAAAAACTGTTGTATTTATATTGTATTTTATGCTTCTGGCGTTCACTTCTAAGGCACTAACTATTCGATCTGGTGGAGCAACGCTCTAGAGTGAAGCCTAGGTTGCCCGGAACGTAGAAATGACCATCACTTTCAAACTGGTTGCAATTATTCCTGTTATATGATGGAAAAACTGTTGTATTTATATTGTATTTTATGCTTCGGGCGTTGACTGCTAAGGCCCTAACTATTCAATCTGTTGGAGCAACGACCTAGGGTGAAGCCTAGGTTGCCCGGAACTTAGAAATGACCATAACTTTCACACTGATTGCTATTATTCGTTTTATACGATGGAAAAACTGTTATATTTATATTGTATTTTATGCTTCTGGCGGTGCGTACTTAGGCCCTAAGTGTTCGATCTGGAAGAACAACGCCCTAGAGTGAAGCCTACGTTGCCCGGAACGTAGAAATGACCATCACTTTCACACTGGTTGCAATTATTCGTTCTATACGATGGAAAAACTGTTATATTTATATTGTATCTTATGCTTCTGGCATTGACTTCTTAGGCGCTAACAATTCGATCTGGTGGAACAACGCCCTAGAGTGGAGCCTAGGTTGCCTGGAACGTACAAATGACCATCACTTACACACGGGTTGCAATTATTCCTGTTATAGGACGGAAAGACTGTTGTATTTTTATTGTATTTTATGCTTCAGGCGTTGACTTCTGAGGCCGTTGCTATTCGATGTAGTGGAAGAACGCCATAGAGTGAAGCCTAGGTTGCCCGGAACGTAGAAATGACCATAACTTTCATACTGGTTGCAATTATTCGTTTTATACGATGGAAAAACTGTTGTATTTATATTGTATTTTATGCTTCTGGCGTTGGCTTGTAAGGCACTAGCTATTCGATCTGGTGGAGCAACGCTCAAGAGTGAAGCCCAGGTTGCCCGGAACGTAGAAATGACCATCACTTTCAAACTGGTTGCAATTATTCCTGTTATATGATGGAAAAACTGTTGTATTTATATTGTATTTTATGCTTCGGGCGTTGACTGCGATGGCCCTAACTATTCAATCTGTTGGATCAACGCCCTAGAGTGAAGCCTAGGTTGCTCGGAATGTAGAAATGACCATAACATTCACACTGGTTGAAATTATTCGTTTAATACGATGGAAATGCTGTTGCATCTTTATAGTATTTTATGATACTGACGTTGACTTCTAAGGCCCTAACTATTCGATCTGGTGGAGCAACGCCCTAGAGTGAAGCCTAGGCTGCCCGGAACGTAGAAATGACGTTAACTTTCATACTGGTTGCAATTATTCGTTTTATACGATGGAAAAACAGTTCTATTTATTTTGTATTTTATGCTTCAGGCGTTGACTTCTGAGGCCGCAGCTATTCGATGTGGTGGAAGAACGCCATAGAGTGAAGCCTAGGTTGCCGGAACGTAGAAATGATCATAACTTTCACACTGGTTGCTATTATTCGTTTTATACGATGGAAAGACTGTTCTTTTTATTTTGTATTTTATGCTTCTGGCGTTGCCTTCTTAGGTCCTAACTGTTCGATCTGGTGGAACAACGCCCTAGAGTGAAGCCTAGGTTACACGGAACGTAGAAATGACCAGTACTTTCACACTGTTTACAGTTATTAGTGCTATACGATGGAAAAACTGTTGCATCTTTATTGAATTTTATGCTTCTGGCGTTGACTTCTAAGGCCCTAACTATTCTATCTGGTGGATCAACGACCTAGAGTGAAGCCTAGGTTGCTCCGAATGTAGAAATGACCATAACATTCACACTGGTTGAAATTACTCGTTTTATACGATGGAAAAACTGTTATATTTATATTGCATTTTATGCTTCTGGCGTTGATTTCTTAGGCCCTATCAATTCAATCTGGTGGAACAACGCCCTAGAGTGAGGCCTAGGTTGCCCGGAACGTAGAAATGACCATCACTTCCATACTGGTAGCAATTATTCGTTTTATACGAAGGAAAAACTGTTGTGTTTATATTGTATTTTACGTTTCTGGCGTTGACTTCTAAGGCACTAACTATTCGATCTGGTGGAGTACCGCCCTAGAGTGAAGCCTAGGTTCCCCGGAACGTAGAAATGACCATCGCTTTCAAACTGGTTGCAATTGTTCCTGTTATAGGATGGAAAGACTGTTGTATTTTTATTGTATTTTATGCTTCAGGCGTTGACTTCTGAGGCCGTAGCTATTCGATGTGGAGGAAGAACGCCATAGAGTGAAGCCTGGGTTGCGCGGAACGTAGACATAACCATAACTTTCATACTGGTTGCAATTATTCGTTTTATATGATGGAAAAACTGTTGTATTTATATTGTATTTTATGCTTCTGGCGTTGACTTCTAAGGCACTAACTATTCGATCTGGTGGAGCAACGCTCTAGAGTGAAGCCTAGGTTGCTCGGAATGTAGAAATGACCAAAACATTCACACTGGTTGTAATTATTCGTTTAATACGATGGAAAAGCTGTTGCATCTTTATTGTATTTTATGATTCTGGTGTTGACTTCTAAGGCCCTAACGATTCAATCTGGTGGAACAACGCCCTAGAGTGAGGCCTAGGTTGCCCGGAACATAGAAATGACCATCACTTCCTTACTGGTAGCAATTATTCGTTTTATACGATGGAAAAACTGTTGTGTTTATATTGTATTTTATGTTTCTGGCGTTGACTTCTAAGGCACTAACTATTCGATCTGGTGGAGCAACGCCCTAGAGTGAAGCCTAGGTTCCCCGGAACGTAGAAATGACCATCACTTTCAAACTGGTTGCAATTATTCCTGTTATAGGATGAAAAGACTGTTGTATTTTCACTGTATTTTATGCTTCAGGCGTTGACTTCTGAGGCCGCTGCTATTCGATGTGGTGGAAGAACGCCATAGAGTGAAGCCTAGGTTGCCCGGAACGTAGAAATGACCATAACTTTCATACTGGTTGCAATTATTCGTTTTATATGATGGAAGATCTGTTGTATTTATATTGTATTTTATGCCGCTGGCGTTCACTTCTTAGGCCCTAACTATTCGATCTGGTGGAACAACGCCCTGGGGTGAAGCCTAGGTTGCCGGAACGTAGAAATGATCATAACTTTCACACTGGTTGCCATTATTCGTTTTATACTATGGAAAAACTGTTCTATTTATTTTGTATTTTATGCTTCGGGCGTTGACTTCTAAGGAACTAACTGTTTAATCTTGTGGAGCAACGCCCTAGAGTGAAGCCTAGGTTACCCGGAACGTAGAAATGACCAGTACTTTCACACTGTTTGCAGTTATTCCTGCTATACGATGGAAAAACTGTTGCATCCTTATTGAATTTTATGCTTCTGGCGTTCACTTCTAAGGCCCTAACTATTCTATCTGGTGGATCAACGCCCTAGTGTGAAGCCTAGGTTGCCCGGAGCGTAGAAATGACGTTAACTTTCATACTGGTTGCAATTATTCGTTTTATACGACGGAAAAACAGTTCTATTTATTTTGTATTTTATGCTTCGGCCGTGGACTTCTAAGGCACTAACTACTCGATCTGTTGTAGCAACGCCCTAGGGTGTAGCCTGGGTTGCCCGGAAAGTAGAAATGACCACAACTTTCGTACTGGTTGCAATTACTCGTTTTATATGATGGAAAAACTGTTGTATTTATATTGTATTTTATGCTTCAGGCGTTGACTTCTGAGGCCGTTGCTATTCGATGTAGTGGAAGAACGCCATAGAGTGATGCCTAGGTTGCCTGGAACGTACAAATGACCATCATCTTCACACGGGTTGCAATTATTCCAGTTATAGGATGGAAAGACTGTTGTATTTTTATTGTATTCTATGCTTCAGGCGTTGACTTCTGAGGCCGTAGCTATTCGATCTGGTGGAGCAACGCCCTAGAGTGAAGCGTAGGTTGCCCGGAACGAAGAGGTGACCATCACTTTCAAACTGGTTGCAATTAATCCTTTTATACGATGGAAAAACTGTTGTATTTTTATTGCATTTTATGCTTCGGGCATTAACTTCTAAGGCCCTAACTATTCAATCTGTAAGAGCAACGCCCTAGGGTGTAGCCTAGGTTGCCCGTAAAGTAGAAATGACCCTAGCTTTCATACTGGTTGCAATTATTCGTTTTGTATGATGGAAAAACTGTTGTATTTATATTGTATTTTATGCTTCTGGCGTTCACTTCTTAGGCCCTAACTATTCGATCTGGTGGAATAACGACCTATGCTGAAGCCTAGGTTGATCGGAACGTAGAAATGACCATAACTTTCACACCGGTAGCAATTATTTGTTTTACACGATGGAAAAACTGTTCTATTTATAATGTATTTTATGCATCGGGCGTTGACTTCTAAGGCCCTAACTATTCTATCTGTTGGAGCAACGCCCTAGAGTGAAGCCTAGGTGGCCCGGAACGTAGAAATGACCATAACTTTCACACTGGTTGCTATTATTCGTTTTATACAATGGAAAAACGGCTCTATTTATTTTGTATTTTATGCTTCGGGCGTTGACATCTAAGGCCCTAACTGTTTGATCTGGTGGAGCAACGCCCTAGAGTGAAGCCTAGGATGACCGCAACGTAGAAATGACCATAACTTTCACACCGGCAGCAATTATTCATTTTACACGATGGAAAAACTGTTCTATTTATTTTGTATTTTATGCATCGGGCGTTGTCTTCTTAGGCCCTAACAATTCGATCTGGTGGAACAACGCCCTAGAGTGAAGCCTAGGTTGCCTGGAACGTAGAAATGACCATCACTTTCACAAGGGTTGCAATTATTCCTGTTAAAGGACGGAAAGACTGTTGTATTTTTATTGTATTTTATGCTTCAGGCGTTGACTTCTGAGGCCCTAGCTGTTCCATGTGGTGGAAGAACGCCATAGAGTGAAGCCTGGGTTGCCCGGAACGTAGAAATGACTATAACTTTCATACTGGTTGCAATTATTCGTTTTATATGATGGAAAAACTGTTGTATTTATATTGTATTTTATGCTTCTGGCGTTGACTTCTAAGGCACTAACTATTCGATCTGGTGGAGCAACGCTCTAGAGTGAAGCCTAGGTTGCCCGGAACGTTGAAATGACCATCACTTTCAAACTGGTTGCAATTATTCCTGTTATAGGATGGAAACACTGTTGTAATTATATTGTATTTTATGCTTCTGGCGTTGACTTCTAAGGCACTAACCATTTGATCTGGTGGAGCAACGCTCTAGAGTGAAGCCCAGGTTGCCCGGAACGTAGAAATGACCATCACTTTCACAAGGGTTGCAATTATTCCTGTTAAAGGACGGAAAGACTGTTGTATTTTTATTGTATTTTATGCTTCAGGCGTTGACTTCTGAGGCCGTAGCTATTCCATGTGGTGGAAGAACGCCATAGAGTGAAGCCTGGGTTGCCCGGAACGTAGAAATGACCATAACTTTCATACTGGTTGCAATTATTCGTTTTATATGATGGAAAAACAGTTGTATTTATATTGTATTTTATGCTTCTGGCGTTGACTTTTAAGGCACTAACTATTCGATCTGGTGGAGCAACGCTCTAGAGTGAAGCCTAGGTTGCCCGGAACGTAGAAATGACCATCACTTTCAAACTGGTTGCAATTATTCCTGTTATAGGATGGAAAGACTGTTGTATTTTTATTGTATTTTATGCTTCAGGCGTTGACTTCTGAGGCCCCAGCTATTCGATGTGGTGGAAGAACGCCATAGAGTGAAGCCTAGGTTGCCCGGAACGTAGAAATGACTATAACTTTCATACTGGTTGCAATTATTCGTTTTATATGATGGAAGAACTGTTGTATTTGTATTGTATTTTATTCTGCTGGCGTTCACTTCTTAGGCCCTAACTATTCGATCTGGTGGAACAACGCCCAGGGGTGAAGCCTAGGTTGCCGGAACGTAGAAATGATCATAACTTTCACACTGGTTGCTATTATTCGTTTTATACGATGGAAAGACTGTTCTATTTATTTTGTATTTTATGCTTCTGGCGTTGCCTTCTTAGGCCCTAACTGTTCGATCTGGTGGAACAACGCCCTAGAGTGAAGCCCAGGTTACCCGGAACGTAGAAATGACCAGTACTTTCACACTGTTTGCAGTTATTCCTGCTATACGATGGAAAAACTGATGCATCTTTATTGAATTTCATGCTTCTGGCGTTGATTTCTTAGGCCCTAACTATTCAATCTGGTGGAACAACGCCCTAGAGTGAAGCGTAGGTTGCTCCGAATGTAGAAATGACCATAACATTCACACTGGTTGCTATTATTCGTTTTATACGATGGAAAGACTGTTCTATTTATTTTGTATTTTATGCTTCTGGCGTTGCCTTCTTAGGCCCTAACTATTCAATCTGTTGGAGCAACGACCTAGGGTGAAGCCTAGGTTGCCCGGAACTTAGAAATGACCATAACTTTCACACTGATTGCTATTATTCGTTTTATACGATGGAAAAACTGTTATATTTATATTGTATTTTATGCTTCTGGCGGTGCGTACTTAGGCCCTAAGTGTTCGATCTGGAAGAACAACGCCCTAGAGTGAAGCCTACGTTGCCCGGAACGTAGAAATGACCATCACTTTCACACTGGTTGCAATTATTCGTTCTATACGATGGAAAAACTGTTATATTTATATTGTATCTTATGCTTCTGGCATTGACTTCTTAGGCGCTAACAATTCGATCTGGTGGAACAACGCCCTAGAGTGGAGCCTAGGTTGCCTGGAACGTACAAATGACCATCACTTACACACGGGTTGCAATTATTCCTGTTATAGGACGGAAAGACTGTTGTATTTTTATTGTATTTTATGCTTCAGGCGTTGACTTCTGAGGCCGTTGCTATTCGATGTAGTGGAAGAACGCCATAGAGTGAAGCCTAGGTTGCCCGGAACGTAGAAATGACCATAACTTTCATACTGGTTGCAATTATTCGTTTTATACGATGGAAAAACTGTTGTATTTATATTGTATTTTATGCTTCTGGCGTTGGCTTGTAAGGCACTAGCTATTCGATCTGGTGGAGCAACGCTCAAGAGTGAAGCCCAGGTTGCCCGGAACGTAGAAATGACCATCACTTTCAAACTGGTTGCAATTATTCCTGTTATATGATGGAAAAACTGTTGTATTTATATTGTATTTTATGCTTCGGGCGTTGACTGCGATGGCCCTAACTATTCAATCTGTTGGATCAACGCCCTAGAGTGAAGCCTAGGTTGCTCGGAATGTAGAAATGACCATAACATTCACACTGGTTGAAATTATTCGTTTAATACGATGGAAATGCTGTTGCATCTTTATAGTATTTTATGATACTGACGTTGACTTCTAAGGCCCTAACTATTCGATCTGGTGGAGCAACGCCCTAGAGTGAAGCCTAGGCTGCCCGGAACGTAGAAATGACGTTAACTTTCATACTGGTTGCAATTATTCGTTTTATACGATGGAAAAACAGTTCTATTTATTTTGTATTTTATGCTTCAGGCGTTGACTTCTGAGGCCGCAGCTATTCGATGTGGTGGAAGAACGCCATAGAGTGAAGCCTAGGTTGCCGGAACGTAGAAATGATCATAACTTTCACACTGGTTGCTATTATTCGTTTTATACGATGGAAAGACTGTTCTTTTTATTTTGTATTTTATGCTTCTGGCGTTGCCTTCTTAGGTCCTAACTGTTCGATCTGGTGGAACAACGCCCTAGAGTGAAGCCTAGGTTACACGGAACGTAGAAATGACCAGTACTTTCACACTGTTTACAGTTATTAGTGCTATACGATGGAAAAACTGTTGCATCTTTATTGAATTTTATGCTTCTGGCGTTGACTTCTAAGGCCCTAACTATTCTATCTGGTGGATCAACGACCTAGAGTGAAGCCTAGGTTGCTCCGAATGTAGAAATGACCATAACATTCACACTGGTTGAAATTACTCGTTTTATACGATGGAAAAACTGTTATATTTATATTGCATTTTATGCTTCTGGCGTTGATTTCTTAGGCCCTATCAATTCAATCTGGTGGAACAACGCCCTAGAGTGAGGCCTAGGTTGCCCGGAACGTAGAAATGACCATCACTTCCATACTGGTAGCAATTATTCGTTTTATACGAAGGAAAAACTGTTGTGTTTATATTGTATTTTACGTTTCTGGCGTTGACTTCTAAG
Organism: Calliopsis andreniformis; assembly: GCF_051401765.1. Classification (NCBI taxonomy): domain Eukaryota; kingdom Metazoa; phylum Arthropoda; class Insecta; order Hymenoptera; family Andrenidae; genus Calliopsis; species Calliopsis andreniformis. The sequence goes on along the minus strand of NW_027480460.1, from coordinate 875,190 downwards.
GCACTAACTATTCGATCTGGTGGAGTACCGCCCTAGAGTGAAGCCTAGGTTCCCCGGAACGTAGAAATGACCATCGCTTTCAAACTGGTTGCAATTGTTCCTGTTATAGGATGGAAAGACTGTTGTATTTTTATTGTATTTTATGCTTCAGGCGTTGACTTCTGAGGCCGTAGCTATTCGATGTGGAGGAAGAACGCCATAGAGTGAAGCCTGGGTTGCGCGGAACGTAGACATAACCATAACTTTCATACTGGTTGCAATTATTCGTTTTATATGATGGAAAAACTGTTGTATTTATATTGTATTTTATGCTTCTGGCGTTGACTTCTAAGGCACTAACTATTCGATCTGGTGGAGCAACGCTCTAGAGTGAAGCCTAGGTTGCTCGGAATGTAGAAATGACCAAAACATTCACACTGGTTGTAATTATTCGTTTAATACGATGGAAAAGCTGTTGCATCTTTATTGTATTTTATGATTCTGGTGTTGACTTCTAAGGCCCTAACGATTCAATCTGGTGGAACAACGCCCTAGAGTGAGGCCTAGGTTGCCCGGAACATAGAAATGACCATCACTTCCTTACTGGTAGCAATTATTCGTTTTATACGATGGAAAAACTGTTGTGTTTATATTGTATTTTATGTTTCTGGCGTTGACTTCTAAGGCACTAACTATTCGATCTGGTGGAGCAACGCCCTAGAGTGAAGCCTAGGTTCCCCGGAACGTAGAAATGACCATCACTTTCAAACTGGTTGCAATTATTCCTGTTATAGGATGAAAAGACTGTTGTATTTTCACTGTATTTTATGCTTCAGGCGTTGACTTCTGAGGCCGCTGCTATTCGATGTGGTGGAAGAACGCCATAGAGTGAAGCCTAGGTTGCCCGGAACGTAGAAATGACCATAACTTTCATACTGGTTGCAATTATTCGTTTTATATGATGGAAGATCTGTTGTATTTATATTGTATTTTATGCCGCTGGCGTTCACTTCTTAGGCCCTAACTATTCGATCTGGTGGAACAACGCCCTGGGGTGAAGCCTAGGTTGCCGGAACGTAGAAATGATCATAACTTTCACACTGGTTGCCATTATTCGTTTTATACTATGGAAAAACTGTTCTATTTATTTTGTATTTTATGCTTCGGGCGTTGACTTCTAAGGAACTAACTGTTTAATCTTGTGGAGCAACGCCCTAGAGTGAAGCCTAGGTTACCCGGAACGTAGAAATGACCAGTACTTTCACACTGTTTGCAGTTATTCCTGCTATACGATGGAAAAACTGTTGCATCCTTATTGAATTTTATGCTTCTGGCGTTCACTTCTAAGGCCCTAACTATTCTATCTGGTGGATCAACGCCCTAGTGTGAAGCCTAGGTTGCCCGGAGCGTAGAAATGACGTTAACTTTCATACTGGTTGCAATTATTCGTTTTATACGACGGAAAAACAGTTCTATTTATTTTGTATTTTATGCTTCGGCCGTGGACTTCTAAGGCACTAACTACTCGATCTGTTGTAGCAACGCCCTAGGGTGTAGCCTGGGTTGCCCGGAAAGTAGAAATGACCACAACTTTCGTACTGGTTGCAATTACTCGTTTTATATGATGGAAAAACTGTTGTATTTATATTGTATTTTATGCTTCAGGCGTTGACTTCTGAGGCCGTTGCTATTCGATGTAGTGGAAGAACGCCATAGAGTGATGCCTAGGTTGCCTGGAACGTACAAATGACCATCATCTTCACACGGGTTGCAATTATTCCAGTTATAGGATGGAAAGACTGTTGTATTTTTATTGTATTCTATGCTTCAGGCGTTGACTTCTGAGGCCGTAGCTATTCGATCTGGTGGAGCAACGCCCTAGAGTGAAGCGTAGGTTGCCCGGAACGAAGAGGTGACCATCACTTTCAAACTGGTTGCAATTAATCCTTTTATACGATGGAAAAACTGTTGTATTTTTATTGCATTTTATGCTTCGGGCATTAACTTCTAAGGCCCTAACTATTCAATCTGTAAGAGCAACGCCCTAGGGTGTAGCCTAGGTTGCCCGTAAAGTAGAAATGACCCTAGCTTTCATACTGGTTGCAATTATTCGTTTTGTATGATGGAAAAACTGTTGTATTTATATTGTATTTTATGCTTCTGGCGTTCACTTCTTAGGCCCTAACTATTCGATCTGGTGGAATAACGACCTATGCTGAAGCCTAGGTTGATCGGAACGTAGAAATGACCATAACTTTCACACCGGTAGCAATTATTTGTTTTACACGATGGAAAAACTGTTCTATTTATAATGTATTTTATGCATCGGGCGTTGACTTCTAAGGCCCTAACTATTCTATCTGTTGGAGCAACGCCCTAGAGTGAAGCCTAGGTGGCCCGGAACGTAGAAATGACCATAACTTTCACACTGGTTGCTATTATTCGTTTTATACAATGGAAAAACGGCTCTATTTATTTTGTATTTTATGCTTCGGGCGTTGACATCTAAGGCCCTAACTGTTTGATCTGGTGGAGCAACGCCCTAGAGTGAAGCCTAGGATGACCGCAACGTAGAAATGACCATAACTTTCACACCGGCAGCAATTATTCATTTTACACGATGGAAAAACTGTTCTATTTATTTTGTATTTTATGCATCGGGCGTTGTCTTCTTAGGCCCTAACAATTCGATCTGGTGGAACAACGCCCTAGAGTGAAGCCTAGGTTGCCTGGAACGTAGAAATGACCATCACTTTCACAAGGGTTGCAATTATTCCTGTTAAAGGACGGAAAGACTGTTGTATTTTTATTGTATTTTATGCTTCAGGCGTTGACTTCTGAGGCCCTAGCTGTTCCATGTGGTGGAAGAACGCCATAGAGTGAAGCCTGGGTTGCCCGGAACGTAGAAATGACTATAACTTTCATACTGGTTGCAATTATTCGTTTTATATGATGGAAAAACTGTTGTATTTATATTGTATTTTATGCTTCTGGCGTTGACTTCTAAGGCACTAACTATTCGATCTGGTGGAGCAACGCTCTAGAGTGAAGCCTAGGTTGCCCGGAACGTTGAAATGACCATCACTTTCAAACTGGTTGCAATTATTCCTGTTATAGGATGGAAACACTGTTGTAATTATATTGTATTTTATGCTTCTGGCGTTGACTTCTAAGGCACTAACCATTTGATCTGGTGGAGCAACGCTCTAGAGTGAAGCCCAGGTTGCCCGGAACGTAGAAATGACCATCACTTTCACAAGGGTTGCAATTATTCCTGTTAAAGGACGGAAAGACTGTTGTATTTTTATTGTATTTTATGCTTCAGGCGTTGACTTCTGAGGCCGTAGCTATTCCATGTGGTGGAAGAACGCCATAGAGTGAAGCCTGGGTTGCCCGGAACGTAGAAATGACCATAACTTTCATACTGGTTGCAATTATTCGTTTTATATGATGGAAAAACAGTTGTATTTATATTGTATTTTATGCTTCTGGCGTTGACTTTTAAGGCACTAACTATTCGATCTGGTGGAGCAACGCTCTAGAGTGAAGCCTAGGTTGCCCGGAACGTAGAAATGACCATCACTTTCAAACTGGTTGCAATTATTCCTGTTATAGGATGGAAAGACTGTTGTATTTTTATTGTATTTTATGCTTCAGGCGTTGACTTCTGAGGCCCCAGCTATTCGATGTGGTGGAAGAACGCCATAGAGTGAAGCCTAGGTTGCCCGGAACGTAGAAATGACTATAACTTTCATACTGGTTGCAATTATTCGTTTTATATGATGGAAGAACTGTTGTATTTGTATTGTATTTTATTCTGCTGGCGTTCACTTCTTAGGCCCTAACTATTCGATCTGGTGGAACAACGCCCAGGGGTGAAGCCTAGGTTGCCGGAACGTAGAAATGATCATAACTTTCACACTGGTTGCTATTATTCGTTTTATACGATGGAAAGACTGTTCTATTTATTTTGTATTTTATGCTTCTGGCGTTGCCTTCTTAGGCCCTAACTGTTCGATCTGGTGGAACAACGCCCTAGAGTGAAGCCCAGGTTACCCGGAACGTAGAAATGACCAGTACTTTCACACTGTTTGCAGTTATTCCTGCTATACGATGGAAAAACTGATGCATCTTTATTGAATTTCATGCTTCTGGCGTTGATTTCTTAGGCCCTAACTATTCAATCTGGTGGAACAACGCCCTAGAGTGAAGCGTAGGTTGCTCCGAATGTAGAAATGACCATAACATTCACACTGGTTGAAATTATTCGTTTTATATGATGGAAAAACTGTTGTATTTATATTGTATTTTATGCTTCTGGCGCTGACTTCTAAGGCACTAACTATTCGATCTGGTGGAGTAACGCCCTAGAGTGAAGCCTAGGTTGCTCGGAATGTAGAAATGACCATAACATTCACACTGGTTGAAATTATTCGTTTAATACGATGGAAAAGCTGTTGCATCTTTATTGTATTTCATGATTCTGGCGTTGACTTCTAAGGCCCTAACTATTCAATCTGGTGGAACAACGCCCTAGAGTGAGGCCTAGGTTGCCCGGAACGTAGAAATGACCATCACTTCCATACTGGTAGCAATTATTCGTTTTATACGATGGAAAAACTGTTGTGTTTATATTGTATTTTATGCTTCTGGCGTTGACTTCTGAGGCACTAACTATTCGATCTGGTGGAGCAACGCCCTAGAGTGAAGCCTAGGTTCCCCGGAACGTAGAAATGACCATCACTTTCAAACTGGTTGCAATTATTCCTGTTATAGGATGGAAAGACTGTTGTATTTTTACTGTATTTTATGCTTCAGGCGTTGACTTCTGAGGCCGCAGCTATTCGATGTGGTGGAAGAACGCCATAGAGTGAAGCCTAGGTTGCCCGGAACGTAGAAATGACCATAACTTTCATACTGGTTGCAATTATTCGTTTTATATGATGGAAGAACTGTTGTATTTATATTATATTTTATTCTGCTGGCGTTCACTTCTTAGGCCCTAACTATTCGATCTGGTGGAACAACGCGCTGGGGTGAAGCCTAGGTTGCCGGAACGTAGAAATGATCATAACTTTCACACTGGTTGCTATTATTCGTTTTATACGATCGAAAAGCTGTTCTATTTATTTTGTATTTTATGCTTCTGGCGTAGCCTTCTTAGGCCCTAACTGTTCGATCTGATGGAACAACGCCCTAGAGTGAGGCCTAGGTTGCCCGGAACGTAGAAGTGACCATCACTTTCAAACTGGTTGCAATTAATCCTATTATACGATGGAGAAACTGTTGTATTTTTATTGCATTTTATGCTTCCGGCGTTGACTTCTAAGGCGCTAACTATTCAATCTGTTGGAGCAACACCCTAGGGTGAAGCCTAGGTTGCCCGGAACGTATAAATGACTTTAACTTTCATACTGGTTGCAATTACTCGTTTTATACGATTGAAAAACTGTTGTATTTATATTCTATTTTATGCTTCTGGCGTTGACTTCTTATGCCCTAACTATTCGATCTGGTGGAACAACGCCCTGGGGTGAAGCCTAGGTTGCCGGAACGTAGAAATGATCAAAACTTTCACACCGGTTGCCATTATTCGTTTTATACTATGGAAAAACTGTTCTATTTATTTTGTATTTTATGCTTCGGGCGTTGACTTCTAAGGAACTAACTGTTTGATCTGGTGAAGCAACGCCCTACAGTGAAGCCTAGGTTGCCCGGAACGTAGAAATGACCATAAGTTTCACACTGGATGCTATTATTCGTTCTATACGATGGAAAAACTGTTATATTTATATTGTATCTTATGCTTCTGGCGTTGACTTCTTAGGCCCTAACAATTCGATCTGGTGGAACAACGCCCTAGAGTGAAGCCTAGGTTGCCTGGAACGTACAAATGACCATCACTTTCATACGGGTTGCAATTATTCCAGTTATAGGATGGAAAAACTGTTGCATCTTTATTGAATTTTATGCTTCTGGCGTTGACTTCTAAGGCCCTAACTATTCTATCTGGTGGATCGACGCCCTAGAGTGAAGCCTAGGTTACTCCGAATGTAGAAATGACCATAACGTTCACACTGGTTGAAATTATTCGTTTTATACGATGGAAAAACTGTTATATTTATATTGTATTTTATGCTTCTGGCGTTGATTTCTTAGGCCCTAACTATTCAATCTGGTGGAACAACGCTCTAGAGTGAGGCCTAGGTTGCCCGGAACGTAGAAATGACCATCACTTCCATACTGGTAGCAATTATTCGTTTTATACGATGGAAAAACTGTTGTGTTTATATTGTATTTTATGCTTCTGGCGTTGACTTCTAAGGCACTAACTATTCGATCTGGTGGAGTAACGCCCTAGAGTGAAGCCTAGGTTCCCCGGAACGTAGAAATGACCATCACTTTCAAACTGGTTGCAATTGTTCCTGTTATAGGATGGAAAGACTGTTGTATTTTTATTGTATTTTATGCTCCAGGCGTTGACATCTGAGGCCGTAGCTATTCCATGTGGTGGAAGAACGCCATAGAGTGATGCCTGGGTTGCCCGGATCGTAGACATAACCATAACTTTCATACTGGTTGCAATTATTCGTTTTATATGATGGAAAAACTGTTGTATTTATATTTTATTTCATGCTTCTGGCGTTGACTTCTAAGGCACTAACTATTCGACCTGGTGGAGCAACGCTCTAGAGTGAAGCCTAGGTTCCCCGGAACGTAGAGATGACCATCACTTTCACACGGGTTGCAATTATTCCTGTTATAGGACGGAAAGACTGTTGTATTTTTATTGTATTTTATGCTTCAGGCGTTGACTTCCCGAGGCCCTTGCTATTCGATGTAGTGGAAGAACGCCATAGAGTGAAGCCTAGGTTGCCCGGAACGTAGAAATGACCATAACTTTCATACTGGTTGCAATTATTCGCTTTATACGATGGAAAAACTGTTGTATTTATATTGTATTTTATGCTTCGGGCGTTGACTGCTAAGGCCCTAACTATTCAATCTGTTGGAGCAACGACCTAGGGTGAAGCCTAGGTTGCCCGGAACTTAGAAATGACCATAACTTTCACACTGATTGCTATTACTCGTTTTATACGATGGAAAAACTGTTATATTTATATTGTATTTTATGCTTCTGGCGGTGCCTTCTTAGGCCCTAAGTGTTCGATCTGGAGGAACAACGCCCTAGAGTGAAGCCTAGGTTACCCGGAACGTAGAAATGACCAGTACTTTCACACTGTTTGCAGTTATTCCTGCTATACGATGGAAAAACTGTTGCATCTTTATTGAATTTTATGCTTCTGGCGTTGACTGCTAAGGCCCTAACTATTCAATCTGTTGGATCAACGCCCTAGAGTGAAGCCTAGGTTGCTCGGAATGTAGAAATGACCATAACATTCACACTGGATGAAATTATTCGTTTAATACGATGGAAAAGCTGTTGCATCTTTATTGTGTTTTATGATTCTGGCGTTGACTTCTAAGGCCCTAACTATTCGATCTGGTGGAGCAACGCCCTAGAGTGAAACCTAGGTTGCCCGGAACGTAGAAATGACGTTAACTTTCATACTGGTTGCAATTATTCGTTTTATACGATGGAAAAACAGTTCTATTTATTTTGTATTTTATGCTTCAGGCGTTGACTTCTGAGGCCGCAGCTATTCGATGTGGTGGAAGAACGCCATAGAGTGAAGCCTAGGTTGCCCGGAACGTAGAAATGACCATAACTTTCATACTGGTTGCAATTATTCGTTTTATATGATGGAAGAACTGTTGTACTTATATTGTATTTTATTCTGCTGGCGTTCACATCTTAGGTCCTAACAATTCGATCTGGTGGAACAACGCCCCGCGGCGAAGCCTAGGTTGCCGGAACGTAGAAATGTTCATAACTTTCACACTGGTTGCTATTATTCGTTTTATACGATGGAAAGACTGTTCTTTTTATTTTGTATTTTATGCTTCTGGCGTTGCCTTCTTAGGTCCTAACTGTTCGATCTGGAGGAACAACGCCCTAGAGTGAAGCCTAGGTTACCCGGAACGTAGAAATGACCAGTACTTTCACACTGTTTGCAGTTATTCCTGCTATACGATGGAAAAACTGTTGCATCTTTATTGAATTTTATGCTTCTGGCGTTGACTTCTAAGACCCTAACTATTCTATCTGGTGGATCGACGCCCTAGAGTGAAGCCTAGGTTGCTCCGAATGTAGAAATGACCATAACATTCACACTGGTTGAAATTATCCGTTTAATACGATGGAAAAGCTGTTGCATCTTTATTGTATTTCATGATTCTGGCGTTGACTTCTAAGGCCCTAACTATTCAATCTGGTGGAACAACGCCCTAGAGTGAAGCCTAGGTTGCTCAGAATGTAGAAATGACCATAACATTCACACTGGTTGAAATTATTCGTTTAATACGATGGAAAAGCTGTTGCATCTTTATAGTATTTTATGATACTGGCGTTGTCTTCTAAGGCCCTAACTATTCGATCTGGTGGAGCAACGCCCTAGAGTGAAGACTAGGTTGCTCCGAATGTAGAAATGACCATAACATTCACACTGGTTGAAATTACTCGTTTTATACGATGGAAAAACTGTTATATTTATATTGTATTTTATGCTTCTGGCGTTGATTTCTTAGGCCCTAACTATTCAATCTGGTGGAACAACGCCCTAGAGTGAGGCCTAGGTTGCCCGGAACGTAGAAATGACCATCACTTCCATACTGGTAGCAATTATTCGTTTTATACGATGGAAAAACTGTTGTGCTTATATTGTATTTTACGCTTCTGGCGTTGACTTCTAAGGCACTAACTATTCGATCTGGTGGAGTACCGCCCTAGAGTGAAGCCTAGGTGCCCCGGAACGTAGAAATGACCATCACTTTCAAACTGGTTGCAATTGTTCCTGTTATAGGATGGAAAGACTGTTGTATTTTTATTGTATTTTATGCTTCAGGCGTTGACTTCTGAGGCCGTAGCTATTCGATGTGGTGGAAGAACGCCATAGAGTGAAGCCTGGGTTGCGCGGAACGTAGACATAACCATAACTTTCATACTGGTTGCAATTATTCGTTTTATATGATGGAAAAACTGTTGTATTTATATTGTATTTTATGCTTCTGGCGTTGACTTCTAAGGCACTAACTATTCGATCTGGTGGAGCAACGCTCTAGAGTGAAGCCTAGGTTGCTCGGAATGTAGAAATGACCATAACATTCACACTGGTTGTAATTATTCGTTTAATACGATGGAAAAGCTGTTGCATCTTTATTGTATTTTATGATTCTGGCGTTGACTTCTAAGGCCCTAGCTATTCAATCTGGTGGAACAACGCCCTAGAGTGAGGCCTAGCTTGCCCGGAACATAGAAATGACCATCACTTCCATACTGGTAGCAATTATTCGTTTTATACGATGGAAAAACTGTTGTGTTTATATTGTATTTTATGTTTCTGGCGTTGACTTCTAAGGCACTAACTATTCGATCTGGTGGAGCAACGCCCTAGAGTGAAGCCTAGGTTCCCCGGAACGTAGAAATGACCATCACTTTCAAACTGGTTGCAATTATTCCTGTTATAGGATGAAAAGACTGTTGTATTTTTACTGTATTTTATGCTTCAGGCGTTGACTTCTGAGGCCGCAGCTATTCGATGTGGTGGAAGAACGCCATAGAGTGAAGCCTAGGTTGCCCGAAACGTAGAAATGACCATAACTTTCATACTGGTTGCAATTATTCGTTTTATATGATGGAAGATCTGTTGTACTTATATTGTATTTTATGCTGCTGGCGTTCACTTCTTAGGCCCTAACTATTCGATCTGGTGGAACAACGCCCTGTGGTGAAGCCTAGGTTGCCGGAACATACAAATGATCATAACTTTCACACTGGTTGCCATTATTCGTTTTATACTATGGAAAAACTGTTCTATTTATTTTGTATTTTATGCTTCTGGCGTTGCCTTCTTAGGTCCTAACTGTTCGATCTGGTGGAACAACGCCCTAGAGTGAAGCCTAGGTTACACGGAACGTAGAAATGACCAGTACTTTCACACTGTTTACAGTTATTCCTGCTTTACGATGGAAAAACTGTTGCATCTTTATTGAATTTTATGCTTCTGGCGTTGACTTCTAAGGCCCTAACTATTCTATCTGGTGGATCAACGCCCTAGAGTGAAGCCTAGGTTGCTCCGAATGTAGAAATGACCATAACATTCACACTGGTTGAAATTACTCGTTTTATACGATGGAAAAACTGTTATATTTATATTGTATTTTATGCTTCTGGCGTTGATTTCTTAGGCCCTAACAATTCAATCTGGTGGAACAACGCCCTAGAGTGAGGCCTAGGTTGCCCGGAACGTAGAAATGACCATCACTTCCATACTGGTAGCAATTATTCGTTTTATACGATGGAAAAACTGTTGTGTTTATATTGTATTTTACGCTTCTGGCGTTGACTTCTAAGGCACTAACTATTCGATCTGGTGGAGTACCGCCCTAGGGTGAAGCCTAGGTTCCCCGGAACGTAGAAATGACCATCACTTTCAAACTGGTTGCAATTGTTCCTGTTATAGGATGGAAAGACTGTTGTATTTTTATTCTATTTTATGCTTCAGGCGTTGACTTCTGAGGCCGTAGCTATTCGATGTGGAGGAAGAACGCCATAGAGTGAAGCCTGGGTTGCGCGGAACGTAGACATAACCATAACTTTCATACTGGTTGCAATTATTCGTTTTATATGACGGAAAAACTGTTGTATTTATATTGTATTTTATGCTTCTGGCGTTGACTTCTAAGGCACTAACTATTCGATCTGGTGGAGCAACGCTCTAGAGTGAAGCCTAGGTTGCTCGGAATGTAGAAATGACCATAACATTCACACTGGTTGTAATTATTCGTTTAATACGATGGAAAAGCTGTTGCATCTTTATTGTATTTTATGATTCTGGTGTTGACTTCTAAGGCCCTAACTATTCAATCTGGTGGAACAACGCCCTAGAGTGAGGCCTAGGTTGCCCGGAACATAGAAATGACCATCACTTCCTTACTGGTAGCAATTATTCGTTTTATACGATGGAAAAACTGTTGCGTTTATATTGTATTTTATGTTTCTGGCGTTGACTTCTAAGGCACTAACTATTCGATCTGGTGGAGCAACGCCCTAGAGTGAAGCCTAGGTTCCCCGGAACGTAGAAATGACCATCACTTTCAAACTGGTTGCAATTATTCCTGTTATAGGATGAAAAGACTGTTGTATTTTTACTGTATTTTATGCTTCAGGCGTTGACTTCTGAGGCCGCAGCTATTCGATCTGGTGGAGCAACGCCCTAGAGTGAAGACTAGGTTGCTCCGAATGTAGAAATGACCATAACATTCACACTGGTTGAAATTACTCGTTTTATACGATGGAAAAACTGTTATATTTATATTGTATTTTATGCTTCTGGCGTTGATTTCTTAGGCCCTAACTATTCAATCTGGTGGAACAACGCCCTAGAGTGAGGCCTAGGTTGCCCGGAACGTAGAAATGACCATCACTTCCATACTGGTAGCAATTATTCGTTTTATACGATGGAAAAACTGTTGTGCTTATATTGTATTTTACGCTTCTGGCGTTGACTTCTAAGGCACTAACTATTCGATCTGGTGGAGTACCGCCCTAGAGTGAAGCCTAGGTGCCCCGGAACGTAGAAATGACCATCACTTTCAAACTGGTTGCAATTGTTCCTGTTATAGGATGGAAAGACTGTTGTATTTTTATTGTATTTTATGCTTCAGGCGTTGACTTCTGAGGCCGTAGCTATTCGATGTGGTGGAAGAACGCCATAGAGTGAAGCCTGGGTTGCGCGGAACGTAGACATAACCATAACTTTCATACTGGTTGCAATTATTCGTTTTATATGATGGAAAAACTGTTGTATTTATATTGTATTTTATGCTTCTGGCGTTGACTTCTAAGGCACTAACTATTCGATCTGGTGGAGCAACGCTCTAGAGTGAAGCCTAGGTTGCTCGGAATGTAGAAATGACCATAACATTCACACTGGTTGTAATTATTCGTTTAATACGATGGAAAAGCTGTTGCATCTTTATTGTATTTTATGATTCTGGCGTTGACTTCTAAGGCCCTAGCTATTCAATCTGGTGGAACAACGCCCTAGAGTGAGGCCTAGCTTGCCCGGAACATAGAAATGACCATCACTTCCATACTGGTAGCAATTATTCGTTTTATACGATGGAAAAACTGTTGTGTTTATATTGTATTTTATGTTTCTGGCGTTGACTTCTAAGGCACTAACTATTCGATCTGGTGGAGCAACGCCCTAGAGTGAAGCCTAGGTTCCCCGGAACGTAGAAATGACCATCACTTTCAAACTGGTTGCAATTATTCCTGTTATAGGATGAAAAGACTGTTGTATTTTTACTGTATTTTATGCTTCAGGCGTTGACTTCTGAGGCCGCAGCTATTCGATGTGGTGGAAGAACGCCATAGAGTGAAGCCTAGGTTGCCCGAAACGTAGAAATGACCATAACTTTCATACTGGTTGCAATTATTCGTTTTATATGATGGAAGATCTGTTGTACTTATATTGTATTTTATGCTGCTGGCGTTCACTTCTTAGGCCCTAACTATTCGATCTGGTGGAACAACGCCCTGTGGTGAAGCCTAGGTTGCCGGAACATACAAATGATCATAACTTTCACACTGGTTGCCATTATTCGTTTTATACTATGGAAAAACTGTTCTATTTATTTTGTATTTTATGCTTCTGGCGTTGCCTTCTTAGGTCCTAACTGTTCGATCTGGTGGAACAACGCCCTAGAGTGAAGCCTAGGTTACACGGAACGTAGAAATGACCAGTACTTTCACACTGTTTACAGTTATTCCTGCTTTACGATGGAAAAACTGTTGCATCTTTATTGAATTTTATGCTTCTGGCGTTGACTTCTAAGGCCCTAACTATTCTATCTGGTGGATCAACGCCCTAGAGTGAAGCCTAGGTTGCTCCGAATGTAGAAATGACCATAACATTCACACTGGTTGAAATTACTCGTTTTATACGATGGAAAAACTGTTATATTTATATTGTATTTTATGCTTCTGGCGTTGATTTCTTAGGCCCTAACAATTCAATCTGGTGGAACAACGCCCTAGAGTGAGGCCTAGGTTGCCCGGAACGTAGAAATGACCATCACTTCCATACTGGTAGCAATTATTCGTTTTATACGATGGAAAAACTGTTGTGTTTATATTGTATTTTACGCTTCTGGCGTTGACTTCTAAGGCACTAACTATTCGATCTGGTGGAGTACCGCCCTAGGGTGAAGCCTAGGTTCCCCGGAACGTAGAAATGACCATCACTTTCAAACTGGTTGCAATTGTTCCTTTTATAGGATGGAAAGACTGTTGTATTTTTATTCTATTTTATGCTTCAGGCGTTGACTTCTGAGGCCGTAGCTATTCGATGTGGAGGAAGAACGCCATAGAGTGAAGCCTGGGTTGCGCGGAACGTAGACATAACCATAACTTTCATACTGGTTGCAATTATTCGTTTTATATGACGGAAAAACTGTTGTATTTATATTGTATTTTATGCTTCTGGCGTTGACTTCTAAGGCACTAACTATTCGATCTGGTGGAGCAACGCTCTAGAGTGAAGCCTAGGTTGCTCGGAATGTAGAAATGACCATAACATTCACACTGGTTGTAATTATTCGTTTAATACGATGGAAAAGCTGTTGCATCTTTATTGTATTTTATGATTCTGGTGTTGGCTTCTAAGGCCCTAACTATTCAATCTGGTGGAACAACGCCCTAGAGTGAGGCCTAGGTTGCCCGGAACATAGAAATGACCATCACTTCCTTACTGGTAGCAATTATTCGTTTTATACGATGGAAAAACTGTTGTGTTTATATTGTATTTTATGTTTCTGGCGTTGACTTCTAAGGCACTAACTATTCGATCTGGTGGAGCAACGCCCTAGAGTGAAGCCTAGGTTCCCCGGAACGTAGAAATGACCATCACTTTCAAACTGGTTGCAATTATTCCTGTTATAGGATGAAAAGACTGTTGTATTTTTACTGTATTTTATGCTTCAGGCGTTGACTTCTGAGGCCGCAGCTATTCGATGTGGTGGAAGAACGCCATAGAGTGAAGCCTAGGTTGCCCGAAACGTAGAAATGACCATAACTTTCATACTGGTTGCAATTATTCGTTTTATATGATGGAAGAACTGTTGTATTTATATTGTATTTTATGCTACTGGCGTTCACTTCTTAGGCCCTAACCATTCGATCTGGTGCAACAACGACCTGGGGTGAAGCCTAGGTTGCCCAGAACGTAGAAATGACCATAACTGTCACACTGGATGCTATTATTCGTTCTATACGATGGAAAAACTGTTATATTTATATTGTATCTTATGCTTCTGGAGTTGACTTCTTAGGCCCTAACAATTCGATCTGGTGGAACAACGCCCTAGAGTGAAGCCTAGGTTGCCTGGAACGTACAAATGACCATCACTTTCACACGGGTTGCAATTATTCCTGTTATAGGATGGAAAGACTGTTGTATTTTTATTGTATTTTATGCTTCAGGCATAGACTTCTGAGGTCGCCGCTATTCGATGTGGTGGAAGAACGCCATAGAGTGAAGCCTAGGTTTCCCGGAACGTAGAAATGACCATAACTTTCATACTGGTTGCAATTATTCGTTTTATATGATGGAAGAACTGTTGTATTTATATTGTATTTTATGCTGCTGGCGTTCACTTCTTAGGCCCTAACTATTCGATCTGGTGGAACAACGACCTGGGGTGAAGCCTAGGTTGCCCGGAACGTAGAAATGACCATAACTTTCAGACTGGTTGCTATTATTCGTTTTATACGATGGAAAAACTGATATATTTATATTGTATTTTATGCTTCTGGCGTTGCCTTCTTAGGCCCTAACTGTTCGATCTGGTGGAACAACGCCCTAGACTGAAGCCTAGGTTACCCGGAACGTAGAAATGACCAGTACTTTCACACTGTTTGCAGTTATTCCTGCTATACGATGGAAAAACTGTTGCATCTTTATTGAATTTTATGCTTCTGGCGTTGACTTCTAAGGCCCTAACTATTCTATCTGGTGGATCAACGCCCTAGAGTGAAGCCTAGGTTGCTCGGAATGTAGAAATGACCATAACATTCACACTGGTTGTAATTATTCGTTTAATACGATGCAAAAGCTGTTGCATCTTTATTGTATTTTATGATTCTGGCGTTGATTTCTAAGGCCCTAACTATTCAATCTGGTGGAACAACGCCCTAGAGTGAGGCCTAGGTTGCCCGGAACATAGAAATGACCATCACTTCCATACTGGTAGCAATTATTCGTTTTATACGATGGAAAAACTGTTGTGTTTATATTGTATTTTATGTTTCTGGCGTTGACTTCTAAGGCACTAACTATTCGATCTGGTGGAGCAACGCCCTAGAGTGAAGCCTAGGTTCCCCGGAACGTAGAAATGACCATCACTTTCAAACTGGTTGCAATTATTCCTGTTATAGGATGAAAAGACTGTTGTATTTTTACTGTATTTTATACTTCAGGCGTTGACTTCTGAGGCCGCAGCTATTCGATGTGGTGGAAGAACGCCATAGAGTGAAGCCTATGTTGCCCGAAACGTAGAAATGACCATAACTTTCATACTGGTTGCAATTACTCGTTTTACATGATGGAAGATCTGTTGTATTTATATTGTATTTTATGCTGCTGGCGTTCACTTCTTAGGCCCTAACTATTCGATCTGGTGGAACAACGCCCTGGGGTGAAGCCTAGGTTGCCGGAACGTAGAAATGATCATAACTTTCACACTGGTTGCCATTATTCGATTTATACTATGGAAAAACTGTTCTATTTATTTTGTATTTTATGCTTCGGGCGTTGACTTCTAAGGAACTAACTGTTTGATCTGGTGGAGCAACGCCATAGAGTGAAGCCTAGGTTGCCCGGAACGTAGAAATGACCATAACTTTCATACTGGTTGTAATTATTCGTTTTATACGATGGAAAAACTGTTGTATTTATATTGTATTTTATGCTTCTGGCGTTGACTTCTAAGGCTCTAGCTATTCGATCTGGTGGAGCAACGCTCAAGAGTGAAGCCCAGGTTGCCCGGAACGTAGAAATGACCATCACTTTCAAACTGGTTGCAATTATTCCTGTTATATGATGGAAAAACTGTTGTATTTATATTGTATTTTATGCTTCGGGCGTTGACTGCGAAGGCCCTAACTATTCAATCTGTTGGATCAACGCCCTAGAGTGAAGCCTAGGTTGCTCGGAATGTAGAAATGACCATAACATTCACACTGGTTGAAATTATTCGTTTAATACGATGGAAAAGCTGTTGCATCTTTATAGTATTTTATGATACTGGCGTTGTCTTCTAAGGCCCTAACTATTCGATCTGGTGGAGCAACGCCCTAGAGTGAAGCCTAGGTTGCCCGGAACGTAGAAATGACGTTAACTTTCATACTGGTTGCAATTATTCGTTTTATATGATGGAAGAACTGTTGTACTTATATTGTATTTTATTCTGCTGGCGTTCACATCTTAGGTCCTAACTATTCGATCTGGTGGAACAACGCCCCGGGGTGAAGCCTAGGTTGCCGGAACGTAGAAATGATCATAACTTTCACACTGGTTGCTATTATTCGTTTTATGCGATGGAAAGACTGTTCTTTTTATTTTGTATTTTATGCTTCTGGCGTTCCCTTCTTAGGTCCTAACTGTTCGATCTGGTGGAACAATGCCCTAGAGTGAAGCCTAGGTTACACGGAACGTAGAAATGACCAGTACTTTCACACTGTTTACAGTTATTCCTGCTTTACGATGGAAAAACTGTTGCATCTTTATTGAATTTTATGCTTCTGGCGTTGACTTCTAAGGCCCTAACTATTCTATCTGGTGGATCAACGCCCTAGTGTGAAGCCTAGGTTGCCCGGAACGTAGAAGTGACCATAACTTTCACACTGGTTGCTATTATTCGTTCTATAGGTGGAAAAACTGTTATATTTATATTGTATCTTATGCTTCTGGCGTTGACTTCTTAGGCCCTAACAATTCGATCTGGTGGAACAACGCCCTAGAGTGAAGCCTAGGTTGCCTGGAACGTACAAATGACCATCACTTACACACGGGTTGCAATTATTCCTGTTATAGGACGGAAAGACTGTTGTATTTTTATTGTATTTTATGCTTCAGGCGTTGACTTCTGAGGCCGTAGCTATTCGATGTGGTGGAAGAACGCCATAGAGTGAAGCCTGGGTTGCGCGGAACGTAGACATAACCATAACTTTCATAGTGGTTGCAATTATTCGTTTTATATGATGGAAAAACTGTTGTATTTATATTGTATTTTATGCTTCTGGCGTTGACTTCTAAGGCACTAACTATTCGATCTGGTGGAGCAACGCCCTAGAGTGAAGCCTAGGTTACACGGAACGTAGAAATGACCAGTACTTTCACACTGTTTACAGTTATTCCTGCTTTACGATGGAAAAACTGTTGCATCTTTATTGAATTTTATGCTTCTGGCGTTGACTTCTAAGGCCCTAACAATTCTATCTGGTGGATCAACGCCCTAGAGTGAAGCCTAGGTTGCTCGGAATGTAGAAATGACCATAACATTTACACTGGTTGTAATTATTCGTTTAATACAATGCAAAAGCTGTTGCATCTTTATTGTATTTTATGATTCTGGCGTTGACTTCTAAGGCCCTAACTATTCAATCTGGTGGAACAACGCCCTAGAGTGAGGCCTAGGTTGCCCGGAACATAGAAATGACCATCACTTCCATACTGGTAGCAATTATTCGTTTTATACGATGGAAAAACTGTTGTGTTTATATTGTATTTTATGTTTCTGGCGTTGACTTCTAAGGCACTAACTATTCGATCTGGTGGAGCAACGCCCTAGAGTGAAGCCTAGGTTCCCCGGAACGTAGAAATGACCATCACTTTCAAACTGGTTGCAATTATTCCTGTTATAGGATGAAAATACTGTTGTATTTTTACTGTATTTTATGCTTCAGGCGTTGACTTCTGAGGCCGCAGCTATTCGATGTGGTGGAAGAACGCCATAGAGTCAAGCCTAGGTTGCCCGAAACGTAGAAATGACCATAACTTTCATACTGGTTGCAATTACTCGTTTTATATGATGGAAGATCTGTTGTATTTATATTGTATTTTATGCTGCTGGCGTTCACTTCTTAGGCCCTAACTATTCGATCTGGTGGAACAACGCCCTGGGGTGAAGCCTAGGTTGCCGGAACGTAGAAATGATCATAACTTTCACACTGGTTGCCATTATTCGTTTTATACTATGGAAAAACTGTTCTATTTATTTTGTATTTGATGCTTCGGGCGTTGACTTCTAAGGAACTAACTGTTTGATCTGGTGGAGCAACGCCATAGAGTGAAGCCTAGGTTGCCCGGAACGTAGAAATGACCATAACTTTCATACTGGTTGCAATTATTCGTTTTATACGATGGAAAAACTGTTGTATTTATATTGTATTTTATGCTTCTGGCGTTGACTTCTAAGGCTCTAGCTATTCGATCTGGTGGAGCAACGCTCAAGAGTGAAGCCCAGGTTGCCCGGAACGTAGAAATGACCATCACTTTCAAACTGGTTGCAATTATTCCTGTTATATGATGGAAAAACTGTTGTATTTATATTGTATTTTATGCTTCGGGCGTTGACTGCGAAGGCCCTAACTATTCAATCTGTTGGATCAACGCCCTAGAGCGAAGCCTAGGTTGCTCGGAATGTAGAAATGACCATAACATTCACACTGGTTGAAATTATTCGTTTAATACGATGGAAAAGCTGTTGCATCTTTATAGTATTTTATGATACTGGCGTTGTCTTCTAAGGCCCTAACTATTCGATCTGGTGGAGCAACGCCCTAGAGTGAAGCCTAGGTTGCCCGGAACGTAGAAATGACGTTAACTTTCATACTGGTTGCAATTATTCGTTTTATATGATGGAAGAACTGTTGTACTTATATTGTATTTTATTCTGCTGGCGTTCACATCTTAGGTCCTAACTATTCGATCTGGTGGAACAACGCCCCGGGGTGAAGCCTAGGTTGCCGGAACGTAGAAATGATCATAACTTTCACACTGGTTGCTATTATTCGTTTTATGCGATGGAAAGACTGTTCTTTTTATTTTGTATTTTATGCTTCTGTCGTTGCCTTCTTAGGTCCTAACTGTTCGATCTGGTGGAACAACGCCCTAGAGTGAAGCCTAGGTTACACGGAACGTAGAAATGACCAGTACTTTCACACTGTTTACAGTTATTCCTGCTTTACGATGGAAAAACTGTTGCATCTTTATTGAATTTTATGCTTCTGGCGTTGACTTCTAAGGCCCTAACTATTCTATCTGGTGGATCAACGCCCTAGTGTGAAGCCTAGGTTGCCCGGAACGTAGAAGTGACCATAACTTTCACACTGGTTGCTATTATTCGTTCTATAGGTGGAAAAACTGTTATATTTATATTGTATCTTATGCTTCTGGCGTTGACTTCTTAGGCCCTAACAATTCGATCTGGTGGAACAACGCCCTAGAGTGAAGCCTAGGTTGCCTGGAACGTACAAATGACCATCACTTACACACGGGTTGCAATTATTCCTGTTATAGGACGGAAAGACTGTTGTATTTTTATTGTATTTTATGCTTCAGGCGTTGACTTCTGAGGCCGTAGCTATTCGATGTGGTGGAAGAACGCCATAGAGTGAAGCCTGGGTTGCGCGGAACGTAGACATAACCATAACTTTCATAGTGGTTGCAATTATTCGTTTTATATGATGGAAAAACTGTTGTATTTATATTGTATTTTATGCTTCTGGCGTTGACTTCTAAGGCACTAACTATTCGATCTGGTGGAGCAACGCCCTAGAGTGAAGCCTAGGTTACACGGAACGTAGAAATGACCAGTACTTTCACACTGTTTACAGTTATTCCTGCTATACGATGGAAAAACTGTTGCATCTTTATTGAATTTTATGCTTCTGGCGTTGACTTCTAAGGCCCTAACAATTCTATCTGGTGGATCAACGCCCTAGAGTGAAGCCTAGGTTGCTCGGAATGTAGAAATGACCATAACATTCACACTGGTTGTAATTATTCGTTTAATACGATGCAAAAGCTGTTGCATCTTTATTGTATTTTATGATTCTGGCGTTGACTTCTAAGGCCCTAACTATTCAATCTGGTGGAACAACGCCCTAGAGTGAGGCCTAGGTTGCCCGGAACATAGAAATGACCATCACTTCCATACTGGTAGCAATTATTCGTTTTATACGATGGAAAAACTGTTGTGTTTATATTGTATTTTATGTTTCTGGCGTTGACTTCTAAGGCACTAACTATTCGATCTGGTGGAGCAACGCCCTAGAGTGAAGCCTAGGTTCCCCGGAACGTAGAAATGACCATCACTTTCAAACTGGTTGCAATTATTCCTGTTATAGGATGAAAAGACTGTTGTATTTTTACTGTATTTTATGCTTCAGGCGTTGACTTCTGAGGCCGCAGCTATTCGATGTGGTGGAAGAACGCCATAGAGTGAAGCCTAGGTTGCCCGAAACGTAGAAATGACCATAACTTTCATACTGGTTGCAATTACTCGTTTTATATGATGGAAGATCTGTTGTATTTATATTGTATTTTATGCTGCTGGCGTTCACTTCTTAGGCCCGAACTATTCGATCTGGTGGAACAACGCCCTGGGGTGAAGCCTAGGTTGCCGGAACGTAGAAATGATCATAACTTTCACACTGGTTGCCATTATTCGTTTTATACTATGGAAAAACTGTTCTATTTACTTTGTATTTTATGCTTCGGGCGTTGACTTCTAAGGAACTAACTGTTTGAACTGGTGGAGCAACGCCATAGAGTGAAGCCTAGGTTGCCCGGAACGTAGAAATGACCATAACTTTCATACTGGTTGCAATTATTCGTTTTATACGATGGAAAAACTGTTGTATTTATATTGTATTTTATGCTTCTGGCGTTGACTTCTAAGGCTCTAGCTGTTCGATCTGGTGGAGCAACGCTCAAGAGTGAAGCCCAGGTTGCCCGGAACGTAGAAATGACCATCACTTTCAAACTGGTTGCAATTAATCCTTTTATACGATGGAAAAACTGTTGCATTTTTATTGTATTTTATGCTTCGGGCGTTGACTTCTAATGCCCTAACTATTCAATCTGTTGGAGCAACGCCCTAGGGTGAAGCCTAGGTTGCCCGGAACTTAGAAATGACCATAAGTTTCATACTGGCTGCAATTATTCGTTTTATACAATGGAAAAACTGTTGTATTTATATTGTATTTTACGCTTCTGGCGTTGACTTCTAAGGCCCTAGCTATTCGACCTAGTGGAGCAACGCCCTAGAGTGAAGCCTAGGTTGCCCGGAAAGGAGAAATGACCATTACTTTCAAACTGGTTGCAATTAATCCTGTTATACGATGGAAAAACTGTTGTATTTTTATTGCATTTTACGCTTCTGGCGTTCACTTCTTAGGCCCTAACTATTCGATCTGGTGGACCAACGCCCTAGAGTGAAGCCTAGGCTGCCCGGAACGTAGAAATGACCATAACTTTCACACTGGTTGCTATTATTCGTTCTATACGATGGGAAAGCTGTTATATTTATATTGAATCTTATGCTTCTGGAGTTGACTTCTTAGGCCCTAACAATTCGATCTGGTGGAACAACGCCCTAGAGTGAAGCCTAGGTTGCCTGGAACTTACAAATGACCATCACTTTCACACGGGTTGCAATTATTCCTGTTATAGGATGGAAAGACTGTTGTATTGTTATTGTATTTTATGCTTCAGGCGTTGACTTCTGAGGCCGTAGCAATTCGATGTGGTGGAAGAACGCCATAGAGTGAAGCCTAGGTTGCCCGGAACGTAGAAATGACCATAACTTTCATACTGGTTGCAATTATTCGTTTTATATGATGGAAAAACTGTTGTATTCATATTGTATTTTATGCTGCTGCCGTGCACTCCTTAGGCCCTAATTATTCAGTCTGGTGGAACAACGCGCTAGAGTGAGGCCTAGGTTGCCCGGAACTTAGAAATGACCATAAGTTTCATACTGGTTGCAATTATTCGTTTTATACAATGGAAAAACTGTTGTATTTATATTGTATTTAATGCTTCTGGCGTTGACTTCTAAGGCCCTAGCTATTTGACCTAGTGGAGCAACGACCTAGAGTGAAGCCTAGGTTGCCCGGAAAGAAGAAATGACCATCACTTTCAAACTGGTTGCAATTAATCCTGTTATACGATGGAAAAACTGTTGTATTTTTATTGCATTTTACGCTTCTGGCGTTCACTTCTTAGGCCCTAACTATTCGATCTGGTGGAGCAACGCCCTAGAGTGAAGCCTACGTTGCCCGGAACGTAGAAATGACCATCACTTTCACACTGGCTGCTATTATTCCTGATATACGATGGAAAAACTCTTGTATATTTATTGTATTTTATGCTTCGGGCGTAGACTTCTATGGCCCTACCTATTCAATCTGGTGGAGCAACACCCTACAGTGAAGCCAAGCTTGCCCGGAACGTAGATATGACCATAACCTTCACACAGGTTGCAATTATTCGTTTTCTACGATGGAAAAGCTGTTGTATTTATATTGTATTTTATGCTTCTGGCGTTGACTTCTAAGGCCCTAACTATTCGATCTGGTGGAGCAACGCCCTAGAGTGAAGCCTAGGTTGCCCGGAACGTTGAAATGACCATCTCTTCCAAAGTGGTTGCAATTAATCCTTTTATACGATGGAAAAACTGTTGTATTTTTATTGCATTTTATGCTTCGGGCATTAACTTGTAAGGCCCTAACTATTCAGTCTGTAAGAGCAACGCCCTAGGGTGAAGCCTAGGTTGACCGGAACGTAGAAATGACCATAATTTTCATACCGGTAGCAATTATTCGTTTTACACGATGGAAAAACTGTTCTATTTATTCTGTATTTTATGCATCGGGCGTTGACTTCTAAGGCCCTAACTATTCAATCTGTTGGAGCAGCGCCCTAGGGTGAAGCCTAGGTTGCCCGGAAAGTAGAAATGACGTTAACTTTCACACTGGTTGCTATTATTCGTTCTATACGATGGAAAAACTGTTATATTTATATTGTATTTTATGCTTCGGGCGTTGACTTCTAAGGCCCTAGCTGTTTGATCTGTTGGAGCAACGCCCTAGAGTGAAGCCCAGGTTGCCCGAACGTAGAAATGACCATAACTTTCACACTGGTTGCTATTATTCGTTTTATACGATGGAAAAACTGTTGTATTTATATTGTATTTTATGCTTCTGGCGTTGACTTCTAAGGCCCTAACTATTCAATCTGGTGGAACAACGCCCTAGAGTGAGGCCTAGGTTGCCCGGAACATAGAAATGACCATCACTTCCATACTGGTAGCAATTATTCGTTTTATACGATGGAAAAACTGTTGTGTTTATATTGTATTTTATGTTTCTGGCGTTGACTTCTAAGGCACTAACTATTCGATCTGGTGGAGCAACGCCCTAGAGTGAAGCCTAGGTTCCCCGGAACGTAGAAATGACCATCACTTTCAAACTGGTTGCAATTATTCCTGTTATAGGATGAAAAGACTGTTGTATTTTTACTGTATTTTATGCTTCAGGCGTTGACTTCTGAGGCCGCAGCTATTCGATGTGGTGGAAGAACGCCATAGAGTGAAGCCTAGGTTGCCCGAAACGTAGAAATGACCATAACTTTCATACAGGTTGCAATTACTCGTTTTATATGATGGAAGATCTGTTGTATTTATATTGTATTTTATGCTGCTGGCGTTCACTTCTTAGGCCCTAACTATTCGATCTGGTGGAACAACGCCCTGGGGTGAAGCCTAGGTTGCCGGAACGTAGAAATGATCATAACTTTCACACTGGTTGCCATTATTCGTTTTATACTATGGAAAAACTGTTCTATTTATTTTGTATTTTATGCTTCGGGCGTTGACTTCTAAGGAACTAACTGTTTGATCTGGTGGAGCAACGCCATAGAGTGAAGCCTAGGTTGCCCGGAACGTAGAAATGACCATAACTTTCATACTGGTTGCAATTATTCGTTTTATACGATGGAAAAACTGTTGTATTTATATTGTATTTTATGCTTCTGGCGTTGACTTCTAAGGCTCTAGCTATTCGATCTGGTGGAGCAACGCTCAAGAGTGAAGCCCAGGTTGCCCGGAACGTGGAATGACCATTACTTTCGCAATGTTTGCAATTATTCATTTTATACGATGGAAAAACTGTTCTACTTATATTGTATTTTATGCTTCTGGCGTTGACTTCTAAGGCTTTAACTATTCGATCTGGTGGAGCAACGCCCTAGAGTGAAGCCTAGGTTGCCCGGAACGTTGAAATGACCATCACTTCCAAACTGGTTGCAATTAATCCTTTTATACGATGGAAAAGCTGTTGTATTTTTATTGCATTTTATGCTTCGGGCATTAACTTCTAAGGCCCTAACTATTCAGTCTGTAAGAGCAACGCCCTAGGGTGAAGCCTAGGTTGACCGGAACGTAGAAATGACCATAATTTTCACACCGGTAGCAATTATTCGTTTTACACGATGGAAAAACTGTTCTACTTATTCTGTATTTTATGCATCGGGCGTTGACTTCTAAGGCCCTAACTATTCAATTTGTTGGAGCAGCGCCCTAGGGTGAAGCCTAGGTTGCCCAGAAAGTAGAAATGACGTTAACTTTCACACTGGTTGCTATTATTCGTTCTATACGATGGAAAAACTGTTATATTTATATTGTATTTTATGCTTCGGGCGTTGACTTCTAAGGCCCTAGCTGTTTGATCTGTTGGAGGAACGCCCTAGAGTGAAGCCCAGGTTGCCCGAACGTAGAAATGACCATAACTTTCACACTGGTTGCTATTATTCGTTTTATACAATGGAAAAACTGTTCTATTTATTTTGTATTTTATGCTTCGGTCGTTGACTTCTGAGGCCCTAACTATTCAATCTGTTGGAGCAGCGCCCTAGAATGAAGCCTAGGTTGCCCGGAACGTAGAAGTGACCATAACTTTCACACTGGTTGCTATTATTCGTTCTATACGATGGAAAAACTGTTACCTTTATATTGTATCATATGCTTCTGGCGTTGACTTCTTAGGCCCTAACAATTCGATCTGGTGGAACAACGCCCTAGAGTGAAGATTAGGTTGCCTGGAACGTCCAAATGACCATCACTTTCACACGGGTTGCAATCATTCCTGTTATAGGACGGAAAGTCTGTTGTATCTTTATTGTATTTTATGCTTCAGGCGTTGACTTCTGTGGCCGTTGCTATTCGATGTAGTGGAAGAACGCCATAGAGTGAAGTCTAGGTTGCCCCGAACGTAGAAATGACCATAAATTTCATACTGGTTGCAATTATTCGTTTTATACGTTGGAAAAACTGTTGTATTTATATTGTATTTTATGCTTCGGGCGTTGACTTCTAAGGCCCTAGCTGTTTGATCTGGTGGAGCAACGCCCTAGAGTGAAGCCCAGGTTGCCCGAACGTAGAAATGACCATAACTTTCACACTGGTTGCTATTATTCGTTTTATACGATGGAAAAGCTGATGTATTTTTATTGCATTTTATGCTTCCGGCGTTGACTTCTAAGGCCCTAACTATTCCATCTGGTGGAACAACGCCCTATGGTAAAGCCTAGGTTGCCCGCAACGTACAAATGACCATAACTTTCACACCGGTAGCAATTATTCGTTTTATACGATGGAAAAACTGTTCTATTTATTTTGTATTTTATGCTTCGGGCGTTGACTTCTAAGGCCCTAAATATTCAATCTGTTGAAGCCACGCCCTAGGGTGAAGCCTAGGTTGCCCGGAAAGTAGAAATGACGTTATCTTTCATACTGGTTGCAATTATTCGTTTTATACGAAGGAAAAACTGTTGTATTTATATTGTATTTTATGCTCCTGGCATTGACTTCTAAGGCACTAACTATTCGATCTGGTGGAGCAACGCCCTAGAGTTAAGCCTAAGTTGCCCGGAACGTAGCAAATACCATCACTTTCAAACTGGTTGCAAATACGCCTGTTATATGATGGAAAAACTGTTGTATTTTTATTGCATTTTATGCTTCGGGCATTGACTTCTGAGGCCCTAACTATTCAATCTGTAGGAGCAACGCCCTAGGGTGTAGTCTAGGTTGCCCGTAAAGTAGGAATGACCATAGCTTTCATACTGGTTGCAATTATTCGTTTTATATGATGGAAAAAATGTTGTATTTATATTGTATTTTATGCTTCTGTCGTTGACGTCTAAGGCCGTAGCTATTAGATGTGGTGGAGCAACGCACTAGAGTGACGCCTAGGTTGCCCGGAACGTAGAAATGACCATTACTTTCGCGATGTTTGCAATTATACATTTTAGACGATGGAAAAGCTGTTGTATTTATACCGTATTTAATGCTTCTGGCGTTGACTTCTTATGGCCCAGCTATTCCATCTGGTGGAACAACGCCCTAGGGTGAAGCCTAGGTTGCCCGGAACGTAGAAATGACCATCACTTTCACACTGGTTGCAATTATTCCTGATATACGATGGAAAAACTCTTGTATATTTATTGTATTTTATGCTTCTGGCGTTGACTTCTAAGGCCGTAGCTATTCGATGTGGTGGAGCAGCGCCCTAGAGTGAAGCCTAGGTTGTCCGGAACGTAGAAATGCCCATTACTTTCACACTGGTTGAAATTATTAGTTTTATACGATGGAAAAACAATTCTATTTATTTTGTATTTTATACTTGGGGCGTCGACTTCTAAGGCCCTAACTATTCCATCTGGTGGAACAACGACCTAGGGTGAAGCCTAGGTTGCCCGGAACGTAGAAATGACCATAACTTTCATAACGGTAGCAATTATACGTTTTATACATTGGAAAAACTGTACTATTTATTTTGTATTTTATGCTTCGGGCGTTGACTTCTAAGGCCCTAGCTATTCGGCCTGGTGGAGCAACGCCCTAGAGTGAAGCCTAGGTTGCCCGGTACGTAGAAGTGACCATCACTTTCAAACTGGTTGCAATTATTCCTGTTATACGATGGAAAAGCTGTTGTATTTATATTGTATTTTATGCTTCGGGCGTTGACTGCTAAGGCCCTAACTATTCAATCTGTTGGATCAACGCCCTAGAGTGAAGCCTAGGTTGCTCGGAATGTAGAAATGACCATAACATTCACACTGGTTGAAATTATTCGTTTAATACGATGGAAAAGCTGTTGCATCTTCATTGTATTTTATGATTCTGGCGTTTACTTCTAAGGCCCTAACTATTCGATCTGGTGGAGCAACGCCCTAGAGTGAGCCTAGGTTGCCCGGAACGTAGAAATGATCATCACTTTCAAACTGGTTGCAATTAATCCTTTTATACGATGGAAAAACTGTTGTATTTTTATTGCATTTTATGCTTCGGGCATTGACTTCTGAGGCCCTAACTATTCAATCGTTGGAGCAACGCCCTAGGGTGAAGCCTAGGTTGCCCGGAAAGTAGAAATGACGTTAACTTTCACACTGGTTGCTATTATTCGTTCTAGACGATGGAAAAGCTGTTCTATTTATTTTGTATTCTATGCATCGGGCGTTGACTTCTAAGGCCCTAACTATTCAATCTGTTGGAGCAACGCCCTAGGGTGAAGCCTAGGTTGCCCGGAAAGTAGAAATGACGTTAACTTTCACACTGGTTGCTATTATTCGTTCTATACGATGGAAAAACTGTTATATTTATAATGTATTTTATGCTTCGGGCGTTGACTTCTAAGGCCCTAGCTGTTTGATCTGGTGGAGCAACGCCCTAGAGTGAAGCCCAGGTTGCCCGAACGTAGAAATGACCATAACCTTCACACTGGTTGCTATTATTCGTTTTATACAATGGAAAAAATGTTCTATTTATTTTGTATTTTATGCTTCGGTCGTTGACTTCTGAGGCACTAACTATTCGATCTGGTGGAACACCGCCGTAGAGTGTAGCCTAGGTTGCCCGGAACGTAGAAATGCCCATAACTTTCACACTGGTTGCTATTATACGTTTTATACGATGGAAAAGCTGTTGTATTTATTCCGTATTTCATGCTTCTGGCGTTGACTTCTTATGCCCTAACTATTCCATCTGGTGGAACAACGCCCCAGGGTGAAGCCTAGGTTGCCCGGAACGTAGAAATGACCATCACTTTCAAACTGGTTGCAATTAATCCTTTTATACGATGGAAAAACTGTTGCATTTTTATTGCATTTTATGCGTCGGGCGTTGACTTCTAAGGCCCTAACTATTCAATCTGTTGGAGCGACGCCCTAGGGTGAAGCCTAGGTTGCCCGGAACTTAGAAATGACCATAACTTTCACACTGATTGCTATTATTCGTTTTATACGATGGAAAAACTGTTATATTTATATTGTATTTTATGCTTCTGGCGGTGCCTTCTTAGGCCCTAAGTGTTCGATCTGTTGGAACAACGCCCTAGAGTGAAGCCCAGGTTGCCCGAACGTAGAAATGACCATAACTTTCACACTGGTTGCTATTATTCGTTTTATACAATGGAAAAGCTGTTCAATTTATTTTGTATTTTATGCTTCTGGCGTTGACTTCTAAGGCCGTAGCTATTCGATGTGGTGGAGCAACGCCCTAGAGTGAAGCCTAGGTTGTCCGTAACGTAGAACTGCCCATTACTTTCACACTGGTTGATATTATTAGTTTTATACGATGGAGAAACTGTTCTATTTATTTTGTATTTTATACTTCGGGCGTTGACTTCTAAGGCCCTAACTATTCCATCAGGTGGAACAACGACCTAGGGTGAAGCCTATGTTGCCCGGAACGTAGAAATGACCATAACTTTCACACCGGTAGCAATTATACGTTTTATACAATGGAAAAACTGTACTCTTTATTTTGTATTTTATGCTTCGGGCGTTGACTTCTAAGGCCCTAGCTATTCGATCTGGTGGAGCATCGCCCTAGAGTGAAGGCTAGGTTGCCCGGAACGTAGAAATGACCATCACTTTCAAACTGGTTGCAATTAATCCTTTTATACGATGGAAAAACTGTTGTATTTATATTGTATTTTATGCTTCTGGGGTTCACATCTTAGGCCCTAACTATTCGATCTGGTGGAGTAACGCCCTATGGTGAAGCCTAGGTTGACCGGAACGTAGAAATGACCATAATTTTCACACCGGTAGCAATTATTCGTTTTACACGATGGAGAAACTGTTCTATTTATATTGTATTTTATGCATCGGGCGTTGACTTCTAAGGCCCTAACTATTCAATCTGTTGGAGCAACGCCCTAGGGTGAAGCCTAGGTTGCCCGGAAAGTAGAAATGACGTTAACTTTCACACTGGTTGCTATGATTCGTTCTATACGATGGAAAAACTGTTATATTTATATTGTATTTTATGCTTCGGGCGTTGACTTCTAAGGCGCTAGCTGTTTGATCTGATGGAGCAACGCCCTAGAGTGAAGCCCAGGTTGCCCGAACGTAGAAATGACCATAACTTTCACACTGGTTGCTATTATTCGTTTTATACAATGGAAAAGCTGTTCAATTTATTTTGTATTTTATGCTTCGGTCGTTGACTTCTAAGGCCCTAACTGTTTGATCTGGTGAAGCAACGCCCTAGAGTGAAGCCTAGGTTGCCCGGAACGTAGAAGTGACCATTACTTTCACACTGGTTGCTATTATTCGTTCTATACGATGGAAAAACTGTTATCTTTATATTGTATCTTATGCTTCTGGCGTTGACTTCTTAGGCCCTAACTATTCAATCTGTTGGATCAACGCCCTAGAGTGAAGCCTAGGTTGCTCGGAATGTAGAAATGACCATAACATTCACACTGGTTGAAATTATTCGTTTAATACGATGGAAAAGCTGTTGCATCTTCATTGTATTTTATGATTCTGGCGTTTACTTCTAAGGCCCTAACTATTCGATCTGGTGGAGCAACGCCCTAGAGTGAGCCTAGGTTGCCCGGAACGTAGAAATGATCATCACTTTCAAACTGGTTGCAATTAATCCTTTTATACGATGGAAAAACTGTTGTATTTTTATTGCATTTTATGCTTCGGGCATTGACTTCTGAGGCCCTAACTATTCAATCGTTGGAGCAACGCCCTAGGGTGAAGCCTAGGTTGCCCGGAAAGTAGAAATGACGTTAACTTTCACACTGGTTGCTATTATTCGTTCTAGACGATGGAAAAACTGTTCTATTTATTTTGTATTTTATGCTTCGGGCGTTGACTTCTAAGGCGCTAGCTGTTTGATCTGATGGAGCAACGCCCTAGAGTGAAGCCCAGGTTGCCCGAACGTAGAAATGACCATAACTTTCACACTGGTTGCTATTATTCGTTTTATACAATGGAAAAGCTGTTCAATTTATTTTGTATTTTATGCTTCGGTCGTTGACTTCTAAGGCCCTAACTGTTTGATCTGGTGAAGCAACGCCCTAGAGTGAAGCCTAGGTTGCCCGGAACGTAGAAGTGACCATAACTTTCACACTGGTTGCTATTATTCGTTCTATACGATGGAAAAACTGTTATCTTTATATTGTATCTTATGCTTCTGGCGTTGACTTCTTAGGCCCTAACTATTCAATCTGTTGGATCAACGCCCTAGAGTGAAGCCTAGGTTGCTCGGAATGTAGAAATGACCATAACATTCACACTGGTTGAAATTATTCGTTTAATACGATGGAAAAGCTGTTGCATCTTCATTGTATTTTATGATTCTGGCGTTTACTTCTAAGGCCCTAACTATTCGATCTGGTGGAGCAACGCCCTAGAGTGAGCCTAGGTTGCCCGGAACGTAGAAATGATCATCACTTTCAAACTGGTTGCAATTAATCCTTTTATACGATGGAAAAACTGTTGTATTTTTATTGCATTTTATGCTTCGGGCATTGACTTCTGAGGCCCTAACTATCCAATCGTTGGAGCAACGCCCTAGGGTGAAGCCTAGGTTGCCCGGAAAGTAGAAATGACGTTAACTTTCACACTGGTTGCTATTATTCGTTCTAGACGATGGAAAAACTGTTCTATTTATTTTGTATTTTATGCTTCGGGCGTTGACTTCTAAGGCGCTAGCTGTTTGATCTGATGGAGCAACGCCCTAGAGTGAAGCCCAGGTTGCCCGAACGTAGAAATGACCATAACTTTCACACTGGTTGCTATTATTCGTTTTATACAATGGAAAAGCTGTTCAATTTATTTTGTATTTTATGCTTCGGTCGTTGACTTCTAAGGCCCTAACTGTTTGATCTGGTGAAGCAACGCCCTAGAGTGAAGCCTAGGTTGCCCGGAACGTAGAAGTGACCATAACTTTCACACTGGTTGCTATTATTCGTTCTATACGATGGAAAAACTGTTATCTTTATATTGTATCTTATGCTTCTGGCGTTGACTTCTTAGGCCCTAACTATTCAATCTGTTGGATCAACGCCCTAGAGTGAAGCCTAGGTTGCTCGGAATGTAGAAATGACCATAACATTCACACTGGTTGAAATTATTCGTTTAATACGATGGAAAAGCTGTTGCATCTTCATTGTATTTTATGATTCTGGCGTTTACTTCTAAGGCCCTAACTATTCGATCTGGTGGAGCAACGCCCTAGAGTGAGCCTAGGTTGCCCGGAACGTAGAAATGATCATCACTTTCAAACTGGTTGCAATTAATCCTTTTATACGATGGAAAAACTGTTGTATTTTTATTGCATTTTATGCTTCGGGCATTGACTTCTGAGGCCCTAACTATTCAATCGTTGGAGCAACGCCCTAGGGTGAAGCCTAGGTTGCCCGGAAAGTAGAAATGACGTTAACTTCCACACTGGTTGCTATTATTCGTTCTAGACGATGGAAAAACTGTTCTATTTATTTTGTATTTTATGCTTCGGGCGTTGACTTCTAAGGAACTAACTGTTTGACCTGGTGGAGTAACGCCCTATGCTGAAGCCTAGGTTGACCGGAACGTAGAAATGACCATAATTTTCACACCGGTAGCTATTATTCGTTTTACACGATGGAAAAGCTGTTCTATTTATTTTGTATTCTATGCATCGGGCGTTGACTTCTAAGGCCCTAACTATTCAATCTGTTGGAGCAACGCCCTAGGGTGAAGCCTAGGTTGCCCGGAAAGTAGAAATGACGTTAACTTTCACACTGGTTGCTATTATTCGTTCTATACGATGGAAAAACTGTTATATTTATAATGTATTTTATGCTTCGGGCGTTGACTTCTAAGGCCCTAGCTGTTTGATCTGGTGGAGCAACGCCCTAGAGTGAAGCCCAGGTTGCCCGAACGTAGAA
Source organism: Calliopsis andreniformis (assembly GCF_051401765.1). Taxonomy (NCBI): domain Eukaryota; kingdom Metazoa; phylum Arthropoda; class Insecta; order Hymenoptera; family Andrenidae; genus Calliopsis; species Calliopsis andreniformis. The sequence goes on along the minus strand of NW_027480460.1, from coordinate 842,786 downwards.
ATGACCATAACCTTCACACTGGTTGCTATTATTCGTTTTATACAATGGAAAAAATGTTCTATTTATTTTGTATTTTATGCTTCGGTCGTTGACTTCTGAGGCACTAACTATCCGATCTGGTGGAACACCGCCGTAGAGTGTAGCCCAGGTTGCCCGGAACGTAGAAATGCCCATAACTTTCACACTGGTTGCTATTATACGTTTTATACGATGGAAAAGCTGTTGCATTTATACCGTATTTTATGCTTCTGGCGTTGACTTCTTATGCCCTAACTATTCCATCTGGTGGAACAACGCCCCAGGGTGAATCCTAGGTTGCCCGGAACGTAGAAATGACCATAACTTTCACACCGGTAGCAATTATACGTTTTATACAATGGAAAAACTGTACTATTTATTTTGTATTTTGTGTTTCGGGCGTTGACTTCTAAGGCCCTAGCTATTCGATCTGGTGGAGCAACGCCCTAGAGTGAAGGCTAGGTTGCCCGGAACGTAGAAATGACCATCACTTTCAAACTGTTTGCAATTAATCCTTTTATACGATGGAAAAGCTGTTGTATTTTTATTGCATTTTATGCTTCGGGCATTAACTTCTAAGGCCCTAACTATTCAATCTGTAAGAGCAACGCCCTAGGGTGTAGCCTAGGTTGCCCGTAAAGTAGAAATGACCCTAGCTTTCGTACTGGTTGCAATTATTCGTTTTGTATGATGAAAAAACTGTTGTATTTATATTGTATTTTACGCTTCTGGGGTTCACATCTTAGGCCCTAACTATTCGATCTGGCGGAGTAACGCCCTATGGTGAAGCCTAGGTTGACCGGAACGTAGAAATGACCATAATTTTCACACCGGTAGCAATTATTCGTTTTACACGATGGAAAAGCTGTTCTATTTATTTTGTATTTTATGCATCGGGCGTTGACTTCTAAGGCCCTAACTATTCAATCTGTTGGAGCAACGCCCTAGGGTGAAGCCTAGGTTGACCGGAAAGTAGAAATGACGTTAACTTTCACACTGGTTGCTATTATTCGTTCTATACGATGGAAAAACTGTTCTATTTATAGTGTATTTTATGCATCGGGCGTTGACTTCTAAGGCCCTAACTATTCAATCTGCTGGAGCAACGCACTAGGGTGAAGCCTAGGTTGCCCAGAAAGTAGAAATGACGTTAACTTTCACACTGGTTGCTATTATTCGTTCTATACGATGGAAAAACTGTTATATTTATATTGCATTTTATGCTTCGGGCGTTGACCTCTAAGGCCCTAGCTGTTTGATCTGGTGGAGCAACGCCCTAGGGTGAAGCCTAGGTTGCCCGGAACGTAGAAATGACCATAACTTTCACACTGGTTGCTATTATTCGTTTTATACAATGGAAAAACTGTTGTATTTATATTTTATTTTATGCTTCTGGCGTTCACTTCTTAGGCCCTAACTATTCGATCTGGTGGAACACCGCCCTGGGGTGAAGCCTAGTTTGCCGGAACGTAGAAATGACCATAACTTTCACACTGGTTGCTATTATTCGTTTTATACGATGGAAAAACTGTTCTATTTATTTTGTATTTTATGCTTCGGGCGTTGACTTCTAAGGAACTAGCTGTTTGATCTGGTGGAGTAACGCCCTATGGTGAAGCCTAGGTTGACCGGAACGTAAAAATGACCATAATTTTCACACCGGTAGCAATTATTCGTTTTACACGATGGAAAAACTGTTCTATTTATTTTGTATTTTATGCATCGGGCGTTGACTTCTAAGGCCCTAACTATTCAATCTGTTGGAGCAACGCCCTAGGGTGAAGCCTAGGTTGCCCGGAAAGTAGAAATGACGTTAACTTTCACACTGGTTGCTATTATTCGTTCTATACGAATGAAAAGCTGTTATATTTATATTGTATTTTATGCTTCGGGCGTTGACTTCTAAGGCCCTAGCTGTTTGATCTGGTGGAGCAACGCCCTAGAGTGAAGCGCAGGTTGCCCGAACGTAGAAATGACCATAACTTTCACACTGGTTTCTATTATTCGTTTTATACAATGGAAAAACTGTTCTATTTATTTTGTATTTTATGCTTCGGTCGTTGACTTCTAAGGCACTAACTATTCGATCTGGTGGAGCAACGCCCTAGAGTGAAGCCTAGGTATCCCGGAACGTAGAAATGACCATCACTTTCAAACTGGTTGCAATTAATCCTTTTATACGATGGAAAAGCTGTTGTATTTTTATTGCATTTTATGCTTCGGGCATTGACTTCTAAGGCCCTAACTATTCAATCTGTTGGAGCAACGCCCTAGGGTGAAGCCTAGGTTGCCCGGAAAGTAGAAATGACGTTAACTTTCACACTGGTTGCTATTATTCGTTCTATACGATGGAAAAACTGTTCTATTTATTTTGTATTTTATGCTTCGGGCGTTGACTTCTAAGGAACTAACTGTTTGACCTGGTGGAGTAACGCCCTATGCTGAAGCCTAGGTTGACCGGAACGTAGAAATGACCATAATTTTCACACCGGTAGCAATTATTCGTTTTACACGTTGGAAAAGCTGTTCTATTTATTTTGTATTCTATGCATCGGGCGTTGACTTCTAAGGCCCTAACTATTCAATCTGTTGGAGCAACGCCCTAGGGTGAAGCCTAGGTTGCCCGGAAAGTAGAAATGACGTTAACTTTCACACTGGTTGCTATTATTCGTTCTATACGATGGAAAAACTGTTATATTTATAATGTATTTTATGCTTCGGGCGTTGACTTCTAAGGCCCTAACTACTCCATCTGGCGGAACAACGCCCTAGGGTGAAGCCTAGGTTGCCCGGAACGTAGAAATGACCATCACTTTCAAACTGGTTGCAATTAATCCTTTTATACGATGGAAAAACTGTTGTATTTTTATTGCATTTTATGCTTCGGGCATTGACTTCTGAGGCCCTAACTATTCAATCGTTGGAGCAACGCCCTAGGGTGAAGCCTAGGTTGCCCGGAAAGTAGAAATGACGTTAACTTTCACACTGGTTGCTATTATTCGTTCTAGACGATGGAAAAACTGTTCTATTTATTTTGTATTTTATGCTTCGGGCGTTGACTTCTAAGGAACTAACTGTTTGACCTGGTGGAGTAACGCCCTATGCTGAAGCCTAGGTTGACCGGAACGTAGAAATGACCATAATTTTCACACCGGTAGCAATTATTCGTTTTACACGATGGAAAAGCTGTTGTATTTATACCGTATTTTATGCTTCTGGCGTTGACTTCTTATGCCCTAACTATTCCATCTGGTGGAACAACGCCCCAGGGTGAATCCTAGGTTGCCCGGAACGTAGAAATGACCATAACTTTCACACCGGTAGCAATTATACGTTTTATACAATGGAAAAACTGTACTATTTATTTTGTATTTTATGTTTCGGGCGTTGACTTCTAAGGCCCTAGCTATTCGATCTGGTGGAGCAACGCCCTAGAGTGAAGGCTAGGTTGCCCGGAACGTAGAAATGACCATCACTTTCAAACTGTTTGCAATTAATCCTTTTATACGATGGAAAAGCTGTTGTATTTTTATTGCATTTTATGCTTCGGGCATTAACTTCTAAGGCCCTAACTATTCAATCTGTAAGAGCAACGCCCTAGGGTGTAGCCTAGGTTGCCCGTAAAGTAGAAACCACCCTAGCTTTCGTACTGGTTGCAATTATTCGTTTTGTATGATGAAAAAACTGTTGTATTTATATTGTATTTTACGCTTCTGGGGTTCACATCTTAGGCCCTAACTATTCGCTCTGGTGGAGTAACGCCCTATGGTGAAGCATAGGTTGACCGGAACGTAGAAATGACCATAATTTTCACACCGGTAGCAATTATTCGTTTTACACGATGGAAAAGCTGTTCTATTTATTTTGTATTTTATGCATCGGGCGTTGACTTCTAAGGCCCTAACTATTCAATCTGTTGGAGCAACGCCCTAGGGTGAAGCCTAGGTTGACCGGAAAGTAGAAATGACGTTAACTTTCACACTGGTTGCTATTATTCGTTCTATACGATGGAAAAACTGTTCTATTTATACTGTATTTTATGCATCGGGCGTTGACTTCTAAGGCCCTAACTATTCAATCTGCTGGAGCAACGCACTAGGGTGAAGCCTAGGTTGCCCAGAAAGTAGAAATGACGTTAACTTTCACACTGGTTGCTATTATTCGTTCTATACGATGGAAAAACTGTTATATTTATATTGTATTTTATGCTTCGGGCGTTGACCTCTAAGGCCCTAGCTGTTTGATCTGGTGGAGCAACGCCCTAGGGTGAAGCCTAGGTTGCCCGGAACGTAGAAATGACCATAACTTTCACACTGGTTGCTATTATTCGTTTTATACAATGGAAAAACTGTTGTATTTATATTTTATTTTATGCTTCTGGCGTTCACTTCTTAGGCCCTAACTATTCGATCTGGTGGAACAACGCCCTGGGGTGAAGCCTAGTTTGCCGGAACGTAGAAATGACCATAACTTTCACACTGGTTGCTATTATTCGTTTTATACGATGGAAAAACTGTTCTATTTATTTTGTATTTTATGCTTCGGGCGTTGACTTCTAAGGAACTAGCTGTTTGATCTGGTGGAGTAACGCCCTATGGTGAAGCCTAGGTTGACCGGAACGTAGAAATGACCATAATTTTCACACCGGTAGCAATTATTCGTTTTACACGATGGAAAAACTGTTCTATTTATTTTGTATTTTATGCATCGGGCGTTGACTTCTAAGGCCCTAACTATTCAATCTGTTGGAGCAACGCCCTACGGTGAAGCCTAGGTTGCCCAGAAAGTAGAAATGACGTTAACTTTCACACTGGTTGCTATTATTCGTTCTATACGATGGAAAAACTGTTATATTTATTTTGTATTTTATGCTTCGGTTGTTGACTTCTGAGGCACTAACTATTCGATCTGTTGGAGCAACGCCCTAGGGTGAAGCCTAGGTTGCCCGGAACGTAGAAATGACCACAACTTTCACGCTGGCTGCTATTATTCGTTTTATACGATGGAAAAACTGTTATATTTATATTGTATTTTATGCTTCTGGCGCTGACTTCTTATGCCCTAACTATTCCATCTGGTGGAACAACGCCCTAGGGTGAAGCCTAGGTTGCCCGGAACGTAGAAATGGAAATAACTTTCACACCGGTAGCAATTATTCGTTTTATACGATGGAAAAACAGTTCTATTTATTTTGTATTTTATGCTTCGGCCGTTGACTTCTAAGGCACTAACTATTCGATCTGGTGGAACAACGCCGTAGAGTGTAGCCTAGGTTGCCCGGAACGTAGAAATGACCATCACTTTCACACTGGTGGCTATTATACGTTTTATACGATGGAAAGCTGTTGTATTTATACCGTATTTTATGCTTCTGGCGTTGACTTCTTATGCCCTAACTATTCCATCTGGTTGAACAACGCCCTAGGGTGTAGCCTAGGTTGCCCGGAACGTAGAAATGACCATCACTTTCAAACTGGTTGCAATTAATCCTTTTTTACGATGGAAAAACTGTTGCATTTTTATTGCATTTTATGCGTCGGGGGTTGACTTCTTATGCCCTAACTACTCCATCTGGCGGAACAACGCCCTAGGGTGAAGCCTAGGTTGCCCGGAACGTAGAAATGACCATCACTTTCAAACTGGTTGCAATTAATCCTTTTATACGATGGAAAAACTGTTGCATTTTTATTGCATTTTATGCGTCGGGCGTTGACTTCTAAGGCCATAACTATTCAATCTGTTGGAGCGACGCCCTAGGGTGAAGCCTAGGTTGCCCGGAACTTAGAAATGACCATAACTTTCACACTGATTGGTATTATTCGTTTTATACGATGGAAAAACTGTTATATTTATATTGTATTTAATGCTTCTGGCGGTGCCTTCTTAGGCCCTAAGTGTTCGATCTGTTGGAACAACGCCCTAGAGTGAAGCCTACGTTGCCCGGAACGTAGAAATGACCATCACTTTCACACTGGTTGCAATTATTCCTGATATACGATGGAAAAACTCTTGTATATTTATTGTATTTTATGCTTCTGGCGTTGACTTCTAAGGCCGTAGCTATTCGATGTGGTGGAGCAACGCCCTAGAGTGAAGCCTAGGTTGTCCGGAACGTAGAAATGCCCATTACTTTCACACTGGTTGATATTATTAGTTTTATACGATGAAAAAACTGTTGTATTTATATTGTATTTTACGCTTCTGGGGTTCACATCTTAGGCCCTAACTATTCGATCTGGTGGAGTAACGCCCTATGGTGAAGCCTAGGTTGACCGGAACGTAGAAATGACCATAATTTTCACACCGGTAGCAATTATTCGTTTTACACGATGGAAAAGCTGTTCTATTTATTTTGTATTTTATGCATCGGGCGTTGACTTCTAAGGCCCTAACTATTCAATCTGTTGGAGCAACGCCCTAGGGTGAAGCCTAGGTTGACCGGAAAGTAGAAATGACGTTAACTTTCACACTGGTTGCTATTATTCGTTCTATACGATGGAAAAACTGTTCTATTTATAGTGTATTTTATGCATCGGGCGTTGACTTCTAAGGCCCTAACTATTCAATCTGCTGGAGCAACGCACTAGGGTGAAGCCTAGGTTGCCCAGAAAGTAGAAATGACGTTAACTTTCACACTGGTTGCTATTATTCGTTCTATACGATGGAAAAACTGTTATATTTATATTGCATTTTATGCTTCGGGCGTTGACCTCTAAGGCCCTAGCTGTTTGATCTGGTGGAGCAACGCCCTAGGGTGAAGCCTCGGTTGCCCGGAACGTAGAAATGACCATAACTTTCACACTGGTTGCTATTATTCGTTTTATACAATGGAAAAACTGTTGTATTTATATTTTATTTTATGCTTCTGGCGTTCACTTCTTAGGCCCTAACTATTCGATCTGGTGGAACACCGCCCTGGGGTGAAGCCTAGTTTGCCGGAACGTAGAAATGACCATAACTTTCACACTGGTTGCTATTATTCGTTTTATACGATGGAAAAACTGTTCTATTTATTTTGTATTTTATGCTTCGGGCGTTGACTTCTAAGGAACTAGCTGTTTGATCTGGTGGAGTAACGCCCTATGGTGAAGCCTAGGTTGACCGGAACGTAAAAATGACCATAATTTTCACACCGGTAGCAATTATTCGTTTTACACGATGGAAAAACTGTTCTATTTATTTTGTATTTTATGCATCGGGCGTTGACTTCTAAGGCCCTAACTATTCAATCTGTTGGAGCAACGCCCTAGGGTGAAGCCTAGGTTGCCCGGAAAGTAGAAATGACGTTAACTTTCACACTGGTTGCTATTATTCGTTCTATACGAATGAAAAGCTGTTATATTTATATTGTATTTTATGCTTCGGGCGTTGACTTCTAAGGCCCTAGCTGTTTGATCTGGTGGAGCAACGCCCTAGAGTGAAGCGCAGGTTGCCCGAACGTAGAAATGACCATAACTTTCACACTGGTTTCTATTATTCGTTTTATACAATGGAAAAACTGTTCTATTTATTTTGTATTTTATGCTTCGGTCGTTGACTTCTAAGGCACTAACTATTCGATCTGGTGGAGCAACGCCCTAGAGTGAAGCCTAGGTATCCCGGAACGTAGAAATGACCATCACTTTCAAACTGGTTGCAATTATTCCTGTTATACGATGGAAAAGCTGTTGTATTTATATTGTATTTTATGCTTCGGGCGTTGACTGCTAAGGCCCTAACTATTCAATCTGTTGGATCAACGCCCTAGAGTGAAGCCTAGGTTGCTCGGAATGTAGAAATGACCCTAGCTTTCGTACTGGTTGCAATTATTCGTTTTGTATGATGAAAAAACTGTTGTATTTATATTGTATTTTACGCTTCTGGGGTTCACATCTTAGGCCCTAACTATTCGATCTGGTGGAGTAACGCCCTATGGTGAAGCCTAGGTTGACCGGAACGTAGAAATGACCATAATTTTCACACCGGTAGCAATTATTCGTTTTACACGATGGAAAAGCTGTTCTATTTATTTTGTATTTTATGCATCGGGCGTTGACTTCTAAGGCCCTAACTATTCAATCTGTTGGAGCAACGCCCTAGGGTGAAGCCTAGGTTGACCGGAAAGTAGAAATGACGTTAACTTTCACACTGGTTGCTATTATTCGTTCTATACGATGGAATAACTGTTCTATTTATAGTGTATTTTATGCATCGGGCGTTGACTTCTAAGGCCCTAACTATTCAATCTGTTGGAGCAACGCCCTAGGGTGAAGCCTAGGTTGCCCGGAAAGTAGAAATGACGTTAACTTTCACACTGGTTGCTATTATTCGTTCTATACGATGGAAAAACTGTTATATTTATAATGTATTTTATGCTTCGGGCGTTGACTTCTAAGGCCCTAGCTGTTTGATCTGGTGGAGCAACGCCCTAGAGTGAAGCCCAGGTTGCCCGAACGTAGAAATGACCATAACTTTCACACTGGTTGCTATTATTCGTTTTATACAATGGAAAAACTGTTCTATTTATTTTGTATTTTATGCTTCGGTCGTTGACTTCTGAGGCACTAACTATTCGATCTGGTGGAACAACGCCGTAGAGTGTAGCCTAGGTTGCCCGGAACGTAGAAATGCCCATCACTTTCAAACTGGTTGCAATTAATCCTTTTATACGATGGAAAAACTGTTGCATTTTTATTGCATTTTATGCGTCGGGGGTTGACTTCTTATGCCCTAACTACTCCATCTGGCGGAACAACGCCCTAGGGTGAAGCCTAGGTTGCCCGGAACGTAGAAATGACCATCACTTTCAAACTGGTTGCAATTAATCCTTTTATACGATGGAAAAACTGTTGTATTTTTATTGCATTTTATGCTTCGGGCATTGACTTCTGAGGCCCTAACTATTCAATCGTTGGAGCAACGCCCTAGGGTGAAGCCTAGGTTGCCCGGAAAGTAGAAATGACGTTAACTTTCACACTGGTTGCTATTATTCGTTCTAGACGATGGAAAAACTGTTCTATTTATTTTGTATTTTATGCTTCGGGCGTTGACTTCTAAGGAACTAACTGTTTGACCTGGTGGAGTAACGCCCTATGCTGAAGCCTAGGTTGACCGGAACGTAGAAATGACCATAATTTTCACACCGGTAGCAATTATTCGTTTTACACGATGGAAAAGCTGTTGTATTTATACCGTATTTTATGCTTCTGGCGTTGACTTCTTATGCCCTAACTATTCCATCTGGTGGAACAACGCCCCAGGGTGAATCCTAGGTTGCCCGGAACGTAGAAATGACCATAACTTTCACACCGGTAGCAATTATACGTTTTATACAATGGAAAAACTGTACTATTTATTTTGTATTTTATGTTTCGGGCGTTGACTTCTAAGGCCCTAGCTATTCGATCTGGTGGAGCAACGCCCTAGAGTGAAGGCTAGGTTGCCCGGAACGTAGAAATGACCATCACTTTCAAACTGTTTGCAATTAATCCTTTTATACGATGGAAAAGCTGTTGTATTTTTATTGCATTTTATGCTTCGGGCATTAACTTCTAAGGCCCTAACTATTCAATCTGTAAGAGCAACGCCCTAGGGTGTAGCCTAGGTTGCCCGTAAAGTAGAAACCACCCTAGCTTTCGTACTGGTTGCAATTATTCGTTTTGTATGATGAAAAAACTGTTGTATTTATATTGTATTTTACGCTTCTGGGGTTCACATCTTAGGCCCTAACTATTCGCTCTGGTGGAGTAACGCCCTATGGTGAAGCCTAGGTTGACCGGAACGTAGAAATGACCATAATTTTCACACCGGTAGCAATTATTCGTTTTACACGATGGAAAAGCTGTTCTATTTATTTTGTATTTTATGCATCGGGCGTTGACTTCTAAGGCCCTAACTATTCAATCTGTTGGAGCAACGCCCTAGGGTGAAGCCTAGGTTGACCGGAAAGTAGAAATGACGTTAACTTTCACACTGGTTGCTATTATTCGTTCTATACGATGGAAAAACTGTTCTATTTATACTGTATTTTATGCATCGGGCGTTGACTTCTTATGCCCTAACTATTCCATCTGGTTGAACAACGCCCTAGGGTGTAGCCTAGGTTGCCCGGAACGTAGAAATGACCATCACTTTCAAACTGGTTGCAATTAATCCTTTTTTACGATGGAAAAACTGTTGCATTTTTATTGCATTTTATGCGTCGGGGGTTGACTTCTTATGCCCTAACTACTCCATCTGGCGGAACAACGCCCTAGGGTGAAGCCTAGGTTGCCCGGAACGTAGAAATGACCATCACTTTCAAACTGGTTGCAATTAATCCTTTTATACGATGGAAAAACTGTTGCATTTTTATTGCATTTTATGCGTCGGGCGTTGACTTCTAAGGCCATAACTATTCAATCTGTTGGAGCGACGCCCTAGGGTGAAGCCTAGGTTGCCCGGAACTTAGAAATGACCATAACTTTCACACTGATTGGTATTATTCGTTTTATACGATGGAAAAACTGTTATATTTATATTGTATTTTATGCTTCTGGCGGTGCCTTCTTAGGCCCTAAGTGTTCGATCTGTTGGAACAACGCCCTAGAGTGAAGCCTACGTTGCCCGGAACGTAGAAATGACCATCACTTTCACACTGGTTGCAATTATTCCTGATATACGATGGAAAAACTCTTGTATATTTATTGTATTTTATGCTTCTGGCGTTGACTTCTAAGGCCGTAGCTATTCGATGTGGTGGAGCAACGCCCTAGAGTGAAGCCTAGGTTGTCCGGAACGTAGAAATGCCCATTACTTTCACACTGGTTGATATTATTAGTTTTATACGATGGAGAAACTGTTCTATTTATTTTGTATTTTATACTTCGGGCGTTGACTTCTAAGGCCCTAACTATTCCATCAGGTGGAACAACGACCTAGGGTGAAGCCTATGTTGCCCGGAACGTAGAAATGACCATAACTTTCACACCGGTAGCAATTATACGTTTTATACAATGGAAAAACTGTACTCTTTATTTTGTATTTTATGCTTCGGGCGTTGACTTCTAAGGCCCTAGCTGTTTGATCTGGTGGAGCAACGCCCTAGAGTGAAGCGCAGGTTGCCCGAACGTAGAAATGACCATAACTTTCACACTGGTTTCTATTATTCGTTTTATACAATGGAAAAACTGTTCTATTTATTTTGTATTTTATGCTTCGGTCGTTGACTTCTAAGGCACTAACTATTCGATCTGGTGGAGCAACGCCCTAGAGTGAAGCCTAGGTATCCCGGAACGTAGAAATGACCATCACTTTCAAACTGGTTGCAATTAATCCTTTTATACGATGGAAAAGCTGTTGTATTTTTATTGCATTTTATGCTTCGGGCATTGACTTCTAAGGCCCTAACTATTCAATCTGTTGGAGCAACGCCCTAGGGTGAAGCCTAGGTTGCCCGGAAAGTAGAAATGACGTTAACTTTCACACTGGTTGCTATTATTCGTTCTATACGATGGAAAAACTGTTCTATTTATTTTGTATTTTATGCTTCGGGCGTTGACTTCTAAGGAACTAACTGTTTGACCTGGTGGAGTAACGCCCTATGCTGAAGCCTAGGTTGACCGGAACGTAGAAATGACCATAACTTTCACACCGGTAGCAATTATTCGTTTTACACGATGGAAAAGCTGTTCTATTTATTTTGTATTCTATGCATCGGGCGTTGACTTCTAAGGCCCTAACTATTCAATCTGTTGGAGCAACGCCCTAGGGTGAAGCCTAGGTTGCCCGGAAAGTAGAAATGACGTTAACTTTCACACTGGTTGCTATTATTCGTTCTATACGATGGAAAAACTGTTATATTTATAATGTATTTTATGCTTCGGGCGTTGACTTCTAAGGCCCTAGCTGTTTGATCTGGTGGAGCAACGCCCTAGAGTGAAGCCCAGGTTGCCCGAACGTAGAAATGACCCTAGCTTTCGTACTGGTTGCAATTATTCGTTTTGTATGATGAAAAAACTGTTGTATTTATATTGTATTTTACGCTTCTGGGGTTCACATCTTAGGCCCTAACTATTCGCTCTGGTGGAGTAACGCCCTATGGTGAAGCCTAGGTTGACCGGAACGTAGAAATGACCATAATTTTCACACCGGTAGCAATTATTCGTTTTACACGATGGAAAAGCTGTTCTATTTATTTTGTATTTTATGCATCGGGCGTTTACTTCTAAGGCCCTAACTATTCAATCTGTTGGAGCAACGCCCTAGGGTGAAGCCTAGGTTGTCCGGAACGTAGAAATGCCCATTACTTTCACACTGGTTGATATTATTAGTTTTATACGATGGAGAAACTGTTCTATTTATTTAGTATTTTATACTTCGGGCGTTGACTTCTAAGGCCCTAACTATTCCATCAGGTGGAACAACGACCTAGGGTGAAGCCTATGTTGCCCGGAACGTAGAAATGACCATAACTTTCACACCGGTAGCAATTATACGTTTTATACAATGGAAAAACTGTACTCTTTATTTTGTATTTTATGCTTCGGGCGTTGACTTCTAAGGCCCTAGCTATTCGATCTGGTGGAGCATCGCCCTAGAGTGAAGGCTAGGTTGCCCGGAACGTAGAAATGACCATCACTTTCAAACTGGTTGCAATTAATCCTTTTATACGATGGAAAAACTGTTGTATTTATATTGTATTTTATGCTTCTGGGGTTCACATCTTAGGCCCTAACTATTCGATCTGGTGGAGTAACGCCCTATGGTGAAGCCTAGGTTGACCGGAACGTAGAAATGACCATAATTTTCACACCGGTAGCAATTATTCGTTTTACACGATGGAAAAACTGTTCTATTTATTTTGTATTTTATGCATCGGGCGTTGACTTCTAAGGCCCTAACTATTCAATCTGTTGGAGCAACGCCCTAGGGTGAAGCCTAGGTTGCCCGGAAAGTAGAAATGACGTTAACTTTCACACTGGTTGCTATTATTCGTTCTATACGAATGAAAATCTGTTATATTTATATTGTATTTTATGCTTCGGGCGTTGACTTCTGAGGCCCTAGCTGTTTGATCTGGTGGAGCAACGCCCTAGAGTGAAGCGCAGGTTGCCCGAACGTAGAAATGACCATAACTTTCACACTGGTTTCTATTATTCGTTTTATACAATGGAAAAACTGTTCTATTTATTTTGTATTTTATGCTTCGGTCGTTGACTTCTAAGGCACTAACTATTCGATCTGGTGGAGCAACGCCCTAGAGTGAAGCCTAGGTATCCCGGAACGTAGAAATGACCATCACTTTCAAACTGGTTGCAATTATTCCTGTTATACGATGGAAAAGCTGTTGTATTTATATTGTATTTTATGCTTCGGGCGTTGACTGCTAAGGCCCTAACTATTCAATCTGTTGGAGCAACGCCCTAGGGTGAAGCCTAGGTTGCCCGGAAAGTAGAAATGACGTTAACTTTCATACTGGTTGCTATTATTCGTTCTATACGATGGAAAAACTGTTCTATTTATTTTGTATTTTATGCTTCGGGCGTTGACTTCTAAGGAACTAACTGTTTGACCTGGTGGAGTAACGCCCTATGCTGAAGCCTAGGTTGACCGGAACGTAGAAATGACCATAATTTTCACACCGGTAGCAATTATTCGTTTTACACGATGGAAAAGCTGTTCTATTTATTTTGTATTCTATGCATCGGGCGTTGACTTCTAAGGCCCTAACTATTCAATCTGTTGGAGCAACGCCCTAGGGTGAAGCCTAGGTTGCCCGGAAAGTAGAAATGACGGTAGCTTTCACACTGGTTGCTATTATTCGTTCTATACGATGGAAAAACTGTTATATTTATAATGTATTTTATGCTTCGGGCGTTGACTTCTAAGGCCCTAGCTGTTTGATCTGGTGGAGCAACGCCCTAGAGTGAAGCCCAGGTTGCCCGAACGTAGAAATGACCATAACTTTCACACTGGTTGCTATTATTCGTTTCATACAATGGAAAAACTGTTCTATTTATTTTGTATTTTATGCTTCGGTCGTTGACTTCTTAGGCACTAACTATTCGATCTGGTGGAACAACGCCGTAGAGTGTAGCCTAGGTTGCCCGGAACGTAGAAATGCCCATAACTTTCACACTGGTTGCTATTATACGTTTTATACGATGGAAAAGCTGTTGTATTTATACTGTATTTTATGCTTCTGGCGTTGACTTCTTATGCCCTAACTATTCCGTCTGGTGGAACAACGCCATAGGGTGAAGCCTAGGTTGCCCGGAACGTAGAAATGACCATCACTTTCAAACTGGTTGCAATTAATCCTTTTATACGATGGAAAAACTGTTGCATTTTTATTGCATTTTATGCGTCGGGGGTTGACTTCTTATGCCCTAACTACTCCATCTGGCGGCACAACGCCCTAGGGTGAAGCCTAGGTTGCCCGGAACGTAGAACTGACCATCACTTTCAAACTGGTTGCAATTAATCCTTTTATACGATGGATAATCGGTTGCATTTTTATTGCATTTTATGCATCGGGCGTTGACTTCTAAGGCCCTAACTATTCAATCTGTTGGCGCAACGCCCTAGGGTGTAGCCTAGGTTGCCCAGAAAGTAGAAATGACGTTAACTTTCACACTGGTTGCTATTATTCGTTCTATACGATGGAAAAACTGTTATATTTATATTGTATTTTATGCTTCGGGCGTTGACCTCTAAGGCCCTAGCTGTTTGATCTGGTGGAGCAACGCCCTAGAGTGAAGCCCAGGTTGCCCGGAACGTAGAAATGACCATAACTATCACACTGGATGCTATTATTCGTTCTATACGATGGAAAAACTGTTATATTTATATTGTATCTTATGCTTCTGGCGTTGACTTCTAAGGCCGTAGCTATTCGATGTGGTGGAGCAACGCACTAGAGTGACGCCTAGGTTGCCCGGAACGTAGAAATGACCATTACTTTCGCAATGTTTGCAATTATACATTTTATACGATGGAAAGCTGTTGTATTTATACCGTATTTTATGCCTCTGGCGTTGACTTCTTATGGCCTGGCTATTCCATCTGGTGGAACAACGCCCTAGGGTGAAGCCTAGGTCGCCCGGAACGTAGAAATGACCATCACTTTCAAACTGGTTGCAATTAATCCTTTTATACGATGGAAAAACTGTTGCATTTTTATTGCATTTTATGCGTCGGGGTTTACTTCTTATGCCCTAACTACTCCATCTGGCGGAACAACGCCCTAGAGTGAAGCCTACGTTGCCCGGAACGTAGAAATGACCATCACTTTCACACTGGTTGCAATTATTCCTGATATACGATGGAAAAACTCTTATATATTTATTGTATTTTATGCTTCTGGCGTTGACTTCTAAGGCCGTAGCTATTCGATGTGGCGGAGCAACGCCCTAGAGTGAAGCCTAGGTTGACCGGAACGTAGAAATGCCCATTACTTTCACACTGGTTGAAATTATTAGTTTTATACGATGGAAAAACTGTTCTATTTATTTTGTATTTTATACTTCGGGCGTTGACTTCTAAGGCCCTAACTATTCCATCTGGTGGAACAACGACCTAGGGTGAAGCCTAGGTTGCCCGGAACGTAGAAATGACCATAACTTTCACACCGGTAGCAATTATACGTTTTATACAATGGAAAAACTGTACTATTTATTTTGTATTTTATGCTTCGGGCTTTGACTTCTAAGGCCCTAGCTATTCGATCTGGTGGAGCAACGCCCTAGCGTGAAGCCTAGGTTGCCCGGAACGTAGAAGTGACCATCACTTTCAAACTGGTTGCAAATATTCCTGTTATATGATGGAAAAACTGTTGTTTTTTTATTGCATTTGATGCTTCGGGCATTGACTTCTAAGGCCCTAACTATTCTATCTGTAGGAGCAACGCCCTAGGGTGTAGCCTAGGTTGCCCGTAAAGTAGAAATGACCATAGCTTTCATACTGGTTGCAATTATTCGTCTTATATGATGGAAAAACTGTTGCATCTTTATTGAATTTTATGCTTCTGGCGTTGACTTCTAAGGCCCTCACTATTCAATCTGTAGGAGCAACGCCCTAGGGTGTAGCCTAGGTTGCCAGTAAAGTAGAAATGACCATAGCTTTCATACTGGTTGCAATTATTCGTTTTATATGATGGAAAAAATGTTGTATTTATATTCTATTTTATGCTTCTGTCGTTGACGTCTAAGGCCGTAGCTATTAGATGTGGTGGAGCAACGCACTAGAGTGACGCCTAGGTTGCCCGGAACGTAGAAATGACCATTACTTTCGCAATGTTTGCAATTATACATTTTATACGATGGAAAGCTGTTGTATTTATACCGTATTTTATGCCTCTGGCGTTGACTTCTTATGGCCTAGCTATTCCATCTGGTGGAACAACGCCCTAGGGTGAAGCCTAGGTCGCCCGGAACGTAGAAATGACCATCACTTTCAAACTGGTTGCAATTAATCCTTTTATACGATGGAAAAACTGTTGCATTTTTATTGCATTTTATGCGTCGGGGTTTACTTCTTATGCCCTAACTACTCCATCTGGCGGAACAACACCCTAGGGTGAAGCCTAGGTTGCCCGGAACGTAGAAATGACCATCACTTTCAAACTGGTTGCAATTAATCCTTTTATACGATGGAAAAACTGTTGCATTTTTATTGCATTTTATGCGTCGGGCGTTGACTTCTAAGGCCCTAACTATTCAATCTGTTGGAGCGACGCCCTAGGGTGAAGCCTAGGTTGCCCGGAACTTAGAAATGACCATAACTTTCACACTGATTGCTATTATTCGTTTTATACGATGGAAAAACTGTTATATTTATATTGTATTTTATGCTTCTGGCGGTGCCTTCTTAGGCCCTAAGTGTTCGATCTGTTGGAACAACGCCCTAGAGTGAAGCCTACGTTGCCCGGAACGTAGAAATGACCATCACTTTCACACTGGTTGCAATTATTCCTGATATACGATGGAAAAACTCTTGTATATTTATTGTATTTTATGCTTCTGGCGTTGACTTCTAAGGACGTAGCTATTCGATGTGGTGGAGCAACGCCCTAGAGTGAAGCCTAGGTTGACCGGAACGTAGAAATGCCCATTACTTTCACACTGGTTGAAATTATTAGTTTTATACGATGGAAAAACTGTTCTATTTATTTTGTATTTTATACTTCGGGCGTTGACTTCTAAGGCCCTAACTATTCCATCTGGTGGAACAACGACCTAGGGTGAAGCCTAGGATGCCCGGAACGTAGAAATAACCATAACTTTCACACCGGTAGCAATTATACGTTTTATACAATGGAAAAACTGTACTATTTATTTTGTATTTTATGCTTCGGGCGTTGACTTCTAAGGCCCTAGCAATTCGATCTGGTGGAGCAACGCCCTAGCGTGAAGCCTAGGTTGCCCGGAACGTAGAAGTGACCATCACTTTCAAACTGGTTGCAAATATTCCTGTTATATGATGGAAAAACTGTTGTTTTTTTATTGCATTTGATGCTTCGGGCATTGACTTCTAAGGCCCTAACTATTCTATCTGTAGGAGCAGCGCCCTAGGGTGTAGCCTAGGTTGCCCGTAAAGTAGAAATGACCATAGCTTTCATACTGGTTGCAATTATTCGTCTTATATGATGGAAAAACTGTTGCATCTTTATTGAATTTTATGCTTCTGGCGTTGACTTCTAAGGCCCTCACTATTCTATCTGGTGGTTCAACGCCCTAGAGTGAAGCCTAGGTTGCTCGGAATGTAGAAATGACAATAACATTCACACTGGTTGAAATTATTCGTTTAATACGATGGAAAAGCTGTTGCATCTTTATTGTATTTTATGCTTCTGGCGTTGACTTCTTATGCCCTAACTATTCCATCTGGTGGAAGAACGCCCTACGGTGAAGCCTAGGTTGCCCGGAACGTAGAAATGGAAATAACTTTCACACCGGTAGCAATTATTCGTTTTATACGATGGAAAAACAGTTCTATTTATTTTGTATTTTATGCTTCGGCCGTTGACTTCTAAGGCACTAACTATTCGATCTGTTGGAGCAACGCCCTAGGGTAAAGCCTAGGTTGCCCGGAACGTAGAAATGACCATAGCTTTCATACTGGTTGCAATTATTCGATTTATATGATGGAAAAGATGTTGTATTTATATTGTATTTTATGCTTCTGTCGTTGAGGTCTAAGGCCGTAGCTTTTAGATGTGGTGGAGCAACGCACTAGAGTGACGCCTAGGTTGCCCGGAACGTAGAAATGACCATTACTTTCGCAATCTTTGCAATTATACATTTTATACGATGGAAAAGCTGTTGTATTTATACCGTATTTTATGCTTCTGGCGTTGACTTCTTATGGCCTAGCTATTCCATCTGGTGGAACAACGCCCTAGGGTGAAGTCTAGGTTGCCCGGAACGTAGAAATGACCATCACTTTCAAACTGGTTGCAATTAATCCTTTTATACGATGGAAAAAATGTTGTATTTATATTGTATTTTATGCTTCTGTCGTTGAGGTCTAAGGCTGTAGCTTTTAGATGTGGTGGAGCAACGCACTAGAGTGACGCCTAGGTTGCCCGGAACGTAGAAATGACCGATACTTTCGCAATGTTTGCAATTATACATTTTATACGATGGAAAAGCTGTTGTATTTATACCGTATTTTATGCTTCTGGCGTTGACTTCTTATGGCCTAGCTATTCCATCTGGTGGAACAACGCCCTAGGGTGAAGTCTAGGTTGCCCGGAACGTAGAAATGACCATCACTTTCAAACTGGTTGCAATTAATCCTTTTATACGATGGAAAAACTGTTGCATTTTTATTGCATTTTATGCGTCGGGGTTGACTTCTTATGCCCTAACTACTCCATCTGGCGGAACAACGCCCTAGGGTGAAGCCTAGGTTGCCCGGAACGTAGAAGTGACCATCACTTTCAAACTGGTTGTAAATATTCCTATTATATGATGGAAAAACTGTTGTATTTTTATTGCATTTGATGCTTCGGGCATTGACTTCTAAGGCCCTAACTATTCTATCTGTAGGAGCAACGCCCTAGGGTGTAGCCTGGGTTGCCCGTAAAGTAGAAATGACCATAGCTTTCATACTGGTTGCAATTATTCGTTTTATATGATGGAAAAACTGTTGCATCTTTATTGAATTTTATGCTTCTGGCGTTGACTTCTAAGGCCCTCACTATTCTATCTGGTGGATCAACGAACTAGAGTGAAGCCTAGGTTGCTCGGAATGTAGAAATGACCATAACATTCACACTGGTTGCAATTATTCGTTTTATACGATGGAAAAACTGTTATATTTATATTGTATTTTATGCTTCTGGCGGTGCCTTCTTAGGCCCTAAGTGTTCGATCTGTTGGAACAACGCCCTAGAGTGAAGCCTACGTTGCCCGGAACGTAGAAATGACCATCACTTTCACACTGGTTGCAATTATTCCTGATATACGATGGAAAAACTCTTGTATATTTATTGTATTTTATGCTTCTGGCGTTGACTTCTAAGGCCGTAGCTATTCGATGTGGTGGAGCAACGCCCTAGAGTGAAGCCTAGGTTGTCCGGAACGTAGAAATGACCATTACTTTCATACTGGTTGCAATTATTCGTTTTATACGTTGGAAAAACTGTTGTATTTATATTGTATTTTATGCTTCTGGCGTTGGCTTCTAAGGCCCTAACTATTCGATCTGGTGGAGCAACGCCCTAGAGTGAAGCCTAGGTTGCCCGGAACGTAGAAATGACCATCACTTTCAAACTGGTTGCAATTAATCCGTTTATACGATGGAAAAACTGTTGTATTTTTATTGCATTTTATGCTTCGGGCATTGACTTCTAAAGCACTAACTATTCAATCTGTTGGAGCAACGCCCTAGGGTGTAGCCTAGGTTGCCCGGAAAGTAGAAATGACCACAACTTTCATTCTGGATGCAATTACTCGTTTTATATGATAGAAAGACTGTTGTATTTATATTTTATTTTATGCTTCTGGCGTTCACTTCTTACGCCCTAACTATTCGATCTGGTGGAACAACGCCCTAGAGTGAAGCCTAGGTTGCTGGAACGTAGAAATGACCATAACTTTCACACTGATTGCAATTATTCCTGCTATACGATGGAAAAACTGTTGCATCTTTATTGAATTTTATGCTTCTGGCGTTGACTTCTAAGGCCCTAACAACTCTCTCTGGTGGACCAACGCCCTAGAGTGTAGCCTAGGTTGCTCGGAATGTAGAAATGACCATAACATTCACACTGGTAGAAATTATTCGTTTTATACGATGGAAAAACTGTTCTATTTATTTTGTATTTTATGCTTCGGTCGTTGACTTCTAAGGCACTAACTATTCGATCTGGTGGAGCAACGCCCTAGAGTGAAGCCTAGGTATCCCGGAACGTAGAAATGACCATCACTTTCAAACTGGTTGCAATTATTCCTGTTATACGATGGAAAAGCTGTTGTATTTATATTGTATTTTATGCTTCGGGCGTTGACTGCTAAGGCCCTAACTATTCAATCTGTTGGATCAACGCCCTAGAGTGAAGCCTAGGTTGCTCGGAATGTAGAAATGACCATAACATTCACACTGGTTGAAATTATTCGTTTAATACGATGGAAAAGGTGTTGCATCTTCATTGTATTTTATGATTCTGGCGTTTACTTCTAAGGCCCTAACTATTCGATCTGGTGGAGCAACGCCCTAGAGTGAGCCTAGGTTGCCCGGAACGTAGAAATGACCATCACTTTCAAACTGGTTGCAATTAATCCTTTTATACGATGGAAAAGCTGTTGTATTTTTATTGCATTTTATGCTTCGGGCATTGACTTCTAAGGCCCTAACTATTCAATCTGTTGGAGCAACGCCCTAGGGTGAAGCCTAGGTTGCCCGGAAAGTAGAAATGACGTTAACTTTCACACTGGTTGCTATTATTCGTTCTATACGATGGAAAAACTGTTCTATTTATTTTGTATTTTATGCTTCGGGCGTTGACTTCTAAGGAACTAACTGTTTGACCTGGTGGAGTAACGCCCTATGCTGAAGCCTAGGTTGACCGGAACGTAGAAATGACCATAATTTTCACACCGGTAGCAATTATTCGTTTTACACGATGGAAAAGCTGTTCTATTTATT
Source organism: Calliopsis andreniformis (assembly GCF_051401765.1). Classification (NCBI taxonomy): domain Eukaryota; kingdom Metazoa; phylum Arthropoda; class Insecta; order Hymenoptera; family Andrenidae; genus Calliopsis; species Calliopsis andreniformis. The sequence goes on along the minus strand of NW_027480460.1, from coordinate 821,657 downwards.
TTGTATTCTATGCATCGGGCGTTGACTTCTAAGGCCCTAACTATTCAATCTGTTGGAGCAACGCCCTAGGGTGAAGCCTAGGTTGCCCGGAAAGTAGAAATGACGGTAACTTTCACACTGGTTGCTATTATTCGTTCTATACGATGGAAAAACTGTTCTATTTATACTGTATTTTATGCATCGGGCGTTGACTTCTTATGCCCTAACTATTCCATCTGGTTGAACAACGCCCTAGGGTGTAGCCTAGGTTGCCCGGAACGTAGAAATGACCATCACTTTCAAACTGGTTGCAATTAATCCTTTTATACGATGGAAAAACTGTTGCATTTTTATTGCATTTTATGCGTCGGGGTTTACTTCTTATGCCCTAACTACTCCATCTGGCGGAACAACGCCCTAGGGTGAAGCCTAGGTTGCCCGGAACGTAGAAATGACCATCACTTTCAAACTGGTTGCAATTAATCCTTTTATACGATGGAAAAACTGTTGCATTTTTATTGCATTTTATGCGTCGGGCGTTGACTTCTAAGGCCATAACTATTCAATCTGTTGGAGCGACGCCCTAGGGTGAAGCCTAGGTTGCCCGGAACTTAGAAATGACCATAACTTTCACACTGATTGGTATTATTCGTTTTATACGATGGAAAAACTGTTATATTTATATTGTATTTTATGCTTCTGGCGGTGCCTTCTTAGGCCCTAAGTGTTCGATCTGTTGGAACAACGCCCTAGAGTGAAGCCTACGTTGCCCGGAACGTAGAAATGACCATCACTTTCACACTGGTTGCAATTATTCCTGATATACGATGGAAAAACTCTTGTATATTTATTGTATTTTATGCTTCTGGCGTTGACTTCTAAGGCCGTAGCTATTCGATGTGGTGGAGCAACGCCCTAGAGTGAAGCCTAGGTTGACCGGAACGTAGAAATGCCCATTACTTTCACACTGGTTGAAATTATTAGTTTTATACGATGGAAAAACTGTTCTATTTATTTTGTATTTTATACTTCGGGCGTTGACTTCTAAGGCCCTAACTATTCCATCTGGTGGAACAACGACCTAGGGTGAAGCCTAGGATGCCCGGAACGTAGAAATAACCATAACTTTCACACCGGTAGTAATTATTCGTTTTATACGATGGAAAAACAGTTCTATTTATTTTGTATTTTATGCTTCGGCCGTTGACTTCTAAGGCACTAACTATTCGATCTGTTGGAGCAACGCCCTAGGGTAAAGCCTAGGTTGCCCGGAACGTAGAAATGACCATAGCTTTCATACTGGTTGCAATTATTCGTTTTATATGATGGAAAAGATGTTGTATTTATATTGTATTTTATGCTTCTGTCGTTGAGGTCTAAGGCCGTAGCTTTTAGATGTGGTGGAGCAACGCACTAGAGTGACGCCTAGGTTGCCCGGAACGTAGAAATGACCATTACTTTCGCAATCTTTGCAATTATACATTTTATACGATGGAAAAGCTGTTGTATTTATACCGTATTTTATGCTTCTGGCGTTGACTTCTTATGGCCTAGCTATTCCATCTGGTGGAACAACGCCCTAGGGTGAAGTCTAGGTTGCCCGGAACGTAGAAATGACCATCACTTTCAAACTGGTTGCAATTAATCCTTTTATACGATGGATAATCGGTTGCATTTTTATTGCATTTTATGCATCGGGCGTTGACTTCTAAGGCCCTAACTATTCAATCTGTTGGCGCAACGCCCTAGGGTGTAGCCTAGGTTGCCCAGAAAGTAGAAATGACGTTAACTTTCACACTGGTTGCTATTATTCGTTCTATACGATGGAAAAACTGTTATATTTATATTGTATTTTATGCTTCGGGCGTTGACCTCTAAGGCCCTAGCTGTTTGATCTGGTGGAGCAACGCCCTAGAGTGAAGCCCAGGTTGCCCGGAACGTAGAAATGACCATAACTATCACACTGGATGCTATTATTCGTTCTATACGATGGAAAAACTGTTATATTTATATTGTATCTTATGCTTCTGGCGCTGACTTCTTAGGCCCTAACAATTCGATCTGGTGGAACAACGCCCTAGAGTGAAGCCTAGGTTGCCTGGAACGTACAAATGACCATCACTTCCACGCGGGTTGCAATTATTCCTGTTATAGGATGGAAAAAATGTTGTATTTATATTGTATTTTATGCTTCTGTCGTTGACGTCTAAGGCCGTAGCTATTAGATGTGGTGGAGCAACGCACTAGAGTGACGCCTAGGTTGCCCGGAACGTAGAAATGACCATTACTTTCGCAATGTTTGCAATTATACATTTTATACGATGGAAAGCTGTTGTATTTATACCGTATTTTATGCCTCTGGCGTTGACTTCTTATGGCCTAGCTACTCCATCTGGTGGAACAACGCCCTAGGGTGAAGCCTAGGTCGCCCGGAACGTAGAAATGACCATCACTTTCATACTGGTTGCAATTAATCCTTTTATACGATGGAAAAACTGTTGCATTTTTATTGCATTTTATGCGTCGGGGTTGACTTCTTATGCCCTAACTACTCCATCTGGCGGAACAACGCCCTAGGGTGAAGCCTAGGTTGCCCGGAACGTAGAAGTGACCATCACTTTCAAACTGGTTGTAAATATTCCTATTATATGATGGAAAAACTGTTGTATTTTTATTGCATTTGATGCTTCGGGCATTGACTTCTAAGGCCCTAACTATTCTATCTGTAGGAGCAACGCCCTAGGGTGTAGCCTGGGTTGCCCGTAAAGTAGAAATGACCATAGCTTTCATACTGGTTGCAATTATTCGTTTTATATGATGGAAAAACTGTTGCATCTTTATTGAATTTTATGCTTCTGGCGTTGACTTCTAAGGCCCTCACTATTCTATCTGGTGGATCAACGAACTAGAGTGAAGCCTAGGTTGCTCGGAATGTAGAAATGACCATAACATTCACACTGGTTGCAATTATTCGTTTTATACGATGGAAAAACTGTTATATTTATATTGTATTTTATGCTTCTGGCGGTGCCTTCTTAGGCCCTAAGTGTTCGATCTGTTGGAACAACGCCCTAGAGTGAAGCCTACGTTGCCCGGAACGTAGAAATGACCATCACTTTCACACTGGTTGCAATTATTCCTGATATACGATGGAAAAACTCTTGTATATTTATTGTATTTTATGCTTCTGGCGTTGACTTCTAAGGCCGTAGCTATTCGATGTGGTGGAGCAACGCCCTAGAGTGAAGCCTAGGTTGTCCGGAACGTAGAAATGACCATTACTTTCATACTGGTTGCAATTATTCGTTTTATACGTTGGAAAAACTGTTGTATTTATATTGTATTTTATGCTTCTGGCGTTGGCTTCTAAGGCCCTAACTATTCGATCTGGTGGAGCAACGCCCTAGAGTGAAGCCTAGGTTGCCCGGAACGTAGAAATGACCATCACTTTCAAACTGGTTGCAATTAATCCGTTTATACGATGGAAAAACTGTTGTATTTTTATTGCATTTTATGCTTCGGGCATTGACTTCTAAAGCACTAACTATTCAATCTGTTGGAGCAACGCCCTAGGGTGTAGCCTAGGTTGCCCGGAAAGTAGAAATGACCACAACTTTCATTCTGGATGCAATTACTCGTTTTATATGATAGAAAGACTGTTGTATTTATATTTTATTTTATGCTTCTGGCGTTCACTTCTTACGCCCTAACTATTCGATCTGGTGGAACAACGCCCTAGAGTGAAGCCTAGGTTGCTGGAACGTAGAAATGACCATAACTTTCACACTGATTGCAATTATTCCTGCTATACGATGGAAAAACTGTTGCATCTTTATTGAATTTTATGCTTCTGGCGTTGACTTCTAAGGCCCTAACAACTCTCTCTGGTGGACCAACGCCCTAGAGTGTAGCCTAGGTTGCTCGGAATGTAGAAATGACCATAACATTCACACTGGTAGAAATTATTCGTTTTATACGATGGAAAAACTGTTCTATTTATTTTGTATTTTATGCTTCGGTCGTTGACTTCTAAGGCACTAACTATTCGATCTGGTGGAGCAACGCCCTAGAGTGAAGCCTAGGTATCCCGGAACGTAGAAATGACCATCACTTTCAAACTGGTTGCAATTATTCCTGTTATACGATGGAAAAGCTGTTGTATTTATATTGTATTTTATGCTTCGGGCGTTGACTGCTAAGGCCCTAACTATTCAATCTGTTGGATCAACGCCCTAGAGTGAAGCCTAGGTTGCTCGGAATGTAGAAATGACCATAACATTCACACTGGTTGAAATTATTCGTTTAATACGATGGAAAAGGTGTTGCATCTTCATTGTATTTTATGATTCTGGCGTTTACTTCTAAGGCCCTAACTATTCGATCTGGTGGAGCAACGCCCTAGAGTGAGCCTAGGTTGCCCGGAACGTAGAAATGACCATCACTTTCAAACTGGTTGCAATTAATCCTTTTATACGATGGAAAAGCTGTTGTATTTTTATTGCATTTTATGCTTCGGGCATTGACTTCTAAGGCCCTAACTATTCAATCTGTTGGAGCAACGCCCTAGGGTGAAGCCTAGGTTGCCCGGAACGTAGAAATGACCATCACTTTCAAACTGGTTGCAATTAATCCTTTTATACGATGGAAAAACTGTTGCATTTTTATTGCATTTTATGCGTCGGGCGTTGACTTCTAAGGCCCTAACTATTCAATCTGTTGGAGCGACGCCCTAGGGTGAAGCCTAGGTTGCCCGGAACTTAGAAATGACCATAACTTTCACACTGATTGCTATTATTCGTTTTATACGATGGAAAAACTGTTATATTTATATTGTATTTTATGCTTCTGGCGGTGCCTTCTTAGGCCCTAAGTGTTCGATCTGTTGGAACAACGCCCTAGAGTGAAGCCTACGTTGCCCGGAACGTAGAAATGACCATCACTTTCACACTGGTTGCAATTATTCCTGATATACGATGGAAAAACTCTTGTATATTTATTGTATTTTATGCTTCTGGCGTTGACTTCTAAGGCCGTAGCTATTCGATGTGGCGGAGCAACGCCCTACAGTGAAGCCTAGGTTGACCGGAACGTAGAAATGACCATAACTTTCACACCGGTAGCAATTATACGTTTTATACAATGGAAAAACTGTACTATTTATTTTGTATTTTATGCTTCGGGCGTTGAATTCTAAGGCCCTAGCTATTCGATCTGGTGGAGCAACGCCCTAGCGTGAAGCCTACGTTGCCCGGAACGTAGAAGTGACCATCACTTTCAAACTGGTTGCAAATATTCCTGTTATATGATGGAAAAACTGTTGTTTTTTTATTGCATTTGATGCTTCGGGCATTGACTTCTAAGGCCCTAACTATTCTATCTGTAGGAGCAACGCCCTAGGGTGTAGCCTAGGTTGCCCGTAAAGTAGAAATGACCATAGCTTTCATACTGGTTGCAATTATTCGTCTTATATGATGGAAAAACTGTTGCATCTTTATTGAATTTTATGCTTCTGGCGTTGACTTCTAAGGCCCTCACTATTCAATCTGTAGGAGCAACGCCCTAGGGTGTAGCCTAGGTTGCCCGTAAAGTAGAAATGACCATAGCTTTCATACTGGTTGCAATTATTCGTTTTATATGATGGAAAAAATGTTGTATTTATATTGTATTTTATGCTTCTGTCGTTGACGTCTAAGGCCCTAGCTATTAGATGTGGTGGAGCAACGCACTAGAGTGACGCCTAGGTTGCCCGGAACGTAGAAATGACCATTACTTTCGCAATGTTTGCAATTATACATTTTATACGATGGAAAGCTGTTGTATTTATACCGTATTTTATGCCTCTGGCGTTGACTTCTTATGGCCTGGCTATTCCATCTGGTGGAACAACGCCCTAGGGTGAAGCCTAGGTCGCCCGGAACGTAGAAATGACCATCACTTTCAAACTGGTTGCAATTAATCCTTTTATACGATGGAAAAACTGTTGCATTTTTATTGCATTTTATGCGTCGGGGTTTACTTCTTATGCCCTAACTACTCCATCTGGCGGAACAACGCCCTAGGGTGAAGTCTAGGTTGCCCGGAACGTAGAAATGACCATCACTTTCAAACTGGTTGCAATTAATCCTTTTATACGATGGAAAAACTGTAGCATTTTTATTGCATTTTATGCGTCGGGCGTTGACTTCTAAGGCCCTAGCTATTCAATCTGTTGGAGCGACGCCCTAGGGTGAAGCCTAGGTTGCCCGGAACTTAGAAATGACCATAACTTTCACACTGATTGCTATTATTCGTTTTATACGATGGAAAAACTGTTATATTTATATTGTATTTTATGCTTCTGGCGGTGCCTTCTTAGGCCCTAAGTGTTCGATCTGTCGGAACAACGCCCTAGAGTGAAGCCTACGTTGCCCGGAACGTAGAAATGACCATCACTTTCACACTGGTTGCAATTATTCCTGATATACGATGGAAAAACTCTTATATATTTATTGTATTTTATGCTTCTGGCGTTGACTTCTAAGGCCGTAGCTATTCGATGTGGCGGAGCAACGCCCTAGAGTGAAGCCTAGGTTGACCGGAACGTAGAAATGATCATTACTTTCACACTGGTTGAAATTATTAGTTTTATACGATGGAAAAACTGTTCTATTTATTTTGTATTTTATACTTCGGGCGTTGACTTCTAAGGCCCTAACTATTCCATCTGGTGGAACAACGACCTAGGGTGAAGCCTAGGTTGCCCGGAACGTAGAAATGACCATAACTTTCACACCGGTAGCAATTATACGTTTTATACAATGGAAAAACTGTACTATTTATTTTGTATTTTATGCTTCGGGCTTTGACTTCTAAGGCCCTAGCTATTCGATCTGGTGGAGCAACGCCCTAGCGTGAAGCCTAGGTTGCCCGGAACGTAGAAGTGACCATCACTTTCAAACTGGTTGCAAATATTCCTGTTATATGATGGAAAAACTGTTGTTTTTTTATTGCATTTGATGCTTCGGGCATTGACTTCTAAGGCCCTAACTATTCTATCTGTAGGAGCAACGCCCTAGGGTGTAGCCTAGGTTGCCCGTAAAGTAGAAATGACCATAGCTTTCATACTGGTTGCAATTATTCGTCTTATATGATGGAAAAACTGTTGCATCTTTATTGAATTTTATGCTTCTGGCGTTGACTTCTAAGGCCCTCACTATTCAATCTGTAGGAGCAACGCCCTAGGGTGTAGCCTAGGTTGCCAGTAAAGTAGAAATGACCATAGCTTTCATACTGGTTGCAATTATTCGTTTTATATGATGGAAAAAATGTTGTATTTATATTCTATTTTATGCTTCTGTCGTTGACGTCTAAGGCCGTAGCTATTAGATGTGGTGGAGCAACGCACTAGAGTGACGCCTAGGTTGCCCGGAACGTAGAAATGACCATTACTTTCGCAATGTTTGCAATTATACATTTTATATGATGGAAAGCTGTTGTATTTATACCGTATTTTATGCCTCTGGCGTTGACTTCTTATGGCCTAGCTATTCCATCTGGTGGAACAACGCCCTAGGGTGAAGCCTAGGTCGCCCGGAACGTAGAAATGACCATCACTTTCAAACTGGTTGCAATTAATCCTTTTATACGATGGAAAAACTGTTGCATTTTTATTGCATTTTATGCGTCGGGGTTTACTTCTTATGCCCTAACTACTCCATCTGGCGGAACAACGCCCTAGGGTGAAGCCTAGGTTGCCCGGAACGTAGAAATGACCATCACTTTCAAACTGGTTGCAATTAATCCTTTTATACGATGGAAAAACTGTTGCATTTTTATTGCATTTTATGAGTCGGGCGTTGACTTCTAAGGCCCTAACTATTCAATCTGTTGGAGCGACGCCCTAGGGTGAAGCCTAGGTTGCCCGGAACTTAGAAATGACCATAACTTTCACACTGATTGCTATTATTCGTTTTATACGATGGAAAAACTGTTATATTTATATTGTATTTTATGCTTCTGGCGGTGCCTTCTTAGGCCCTAAGTGTTCGATCTGTTGGAACAACGCCCTAGAGTGAAGCCTACGTTGCCCGGAACGTAGAAATGACCATCACTTTCACACTGGTTGCAATTATTCCTGATATACGATGGAAAAACTCTTGTATATTTATTGTATTTTATGCTTCTGGCGTTGACTTCTAAGGACGTAGCTATTCGATGTGGTGGAGCAACGCCCTAGAGTGAAGCCTAGGTTGCCCGGAACGTAGAAATGACCATTACTTTCGCAATCTTTGCAATTATACATTTTATACGATGGAAAAGCTGTTGTATTTATACCGTATTTTATGCTTCTGGCGTTGACTTCTTATGGCCTAGTTATTCCATCTGGTGGAACAACGCCCTAGGGTGAAGTCTAGGTTGCCCGGAACGTAGAAATGACCATCACTTTCAAACTGGTTGCAATTAATCCTTTTATACGATGGAAAAGATGTTGTATTTATATTGTATTTTATGCTTCTGTCGTTGAGGTCTAAGGCTGTAGCTTTTAGATGTGGTGGAGCAACGCACTAGAGTGACGCCTAGGTTGCCCGGAACGTAGAAATGACCGTTACTTTCGCAATGTTTGCAATTATACATTTTATACGATGGAAAAGCTGTTGTATTTATACCGTATTTTATGCTTCTGGCGTTGACTTCTTATGGCCTAGCTATTCCATCTGGTGGAACAACGCCCTAGGGTGAAGTCTAGGTTGCCCGGAACGTAGAAATGACCATCACTTTCAAACTGGTTGCAATTAATCCTTTTATACGATGGAAAAACTGTTGCATTTTTATTGCATTTTATGCGTCGGGGTTGACTTCTTATGCCCTAACTACTCCATCTGGCGGAACAACGCCCTAGGGTGAAGCCTAGGTTGCCCGGAACGTAGAAGTGACCATCACTTTCAAACTGGTTGTAAATATTCCTATTATATGATGGAAAAACTGTTGTATTTTTATTGCATTTGATGCTTCGGGCATTGACTTCTAAGGCCCTAACTATTCTATCTGTAGGAGCAACGCCCTAGGGTGTAGCCTGGGTTGCCCGTAAAGTAGAAATGACCATAGCTTTCATACTGGTTGCAATTATTCGTTTTATATGATGGAAAAACTGTTGCATCTTTATTGAATTTTATGCTTCTGGCGTTGACTTCTAAGGCCCTCACTATTCTATCTGGTGGATCAACGAACTAGAGTGAAGCCTAGGTTGCTCGGAATGTAGAAATGACCATAACATTCACACTGGTTGCAATTATTCGTTTTATACGATGGAAAAACTGTTATATTTATATTGTATTTTATGCTTCTGGCGGTGCCTTCTTAGGCCCTAAGTGTTCGATCTGTTGGAACAACGCCCTAGAGTGAAGCCTACGTTGCCCGGAACGTAGAAATGACCATCACTTTCACACTGGTTGCAATTATTCCTGATATACGATGGAAAAACTCTTGTATATTTATTGTATTTTATGCTTCTGGCGTTGACTTCTAAGGCCGTAGCTATTCGATGTGGTGGAGCAACGCCCTAGAGTGAAGCCTAGGTTGTCCGGAACGTAGAAATGACCATTACTTTCATACTGGTTGCAATTATTCGTTTTATACGTTGGAAAAACTGTTGTATTTATATTGTATTTTATGCTTCTGGCGTTGACTTCTAAGGCCCTAACTATTCGATCTGGTGGAGCAACGCCCTAGAGTGAAGCCTAGGTTGCCCGGAACGTAGAAATGACCATCACTTTCAAACTGGTTGCAATTAATCCGTTTATATGATGGAAAAACTGTTGTATTTTTATTGCATTTGATGCTTCGGGCATTGACTTCTAAGGCCCTAACTATTCTATCTGTAGGAGCAACGCCCTAGGGTGTAGCCTGGGTTGCCCGTAAAGTAGAAATGACCATAGCTTTCATACTGGTTGCAATTATTCGTTTTATATGATGGAAAAACTGTTGCATCTTTATTGAATTTTATGCTTCTGGCGTTGACTTCTAAGGCCCTCACTATTCTATCTGGTGGATCAACGAACTAGAGTGAAGCCTAGGTTGCTCGGAATGTAGAAATGACCATAACATTCACACTGGTTGCAATTATTCGTTTTATACGATGGAAAAACTGTTATATTTATATTGTATTTTATGCTTCTGGCGGTGCCTTCTTAGGCCCTAAGTGTTCGATCTGTTGGAACAACGCCCTAGAGTGAAGCCTACGTTGCCCGGAACGTAGAAATGACCATCACTTTCACACTGGTTGCAATTATTCCTGATATACGATGGAAAAACTCTTGTATATTTATTGTATTTTATGCTTCTGGCGTTGACTTCTAAGGCCGTAGCTATTCGATGTGGTGGAGCAACGCCCTAGAGTGAAGCCTAGGTTGTCCGGAACGTAGAAATGACCATTACTTTCATACTGGTTGCAATTATTCGTTTTATACGTTGGAAAAACTGTTGTATTTATATTGTATTTTATGCTTCTGGCGTTGACTTCTAAGGCCCTAACTATTCGATCTGGTGGAGCAACGCCCTAGAGTGAAGCCTAGGTTGCCCGGAACGTAGAAATGACCATCACTTTCAAACTGGTTGCAATTAATCCGTTTATACGATGGAAAAACTGTTGTATTTTTATTGCATTTTATGCTTCGGGCATTGACTTCTAAAGCACTAACTATTCAATCTGTTGGAGCAACGCCCTAGGGTGTAGCCTAGGTTGCCCGGAAAGTAGAAATGACCACAACTTTCATTCTGGATGCAATTACTCGTTTTATATGATAGAAAGACTGTTGTATTTATATTTTATTTTATGCTTCTGGCGTTCACTTCTTACGCCCTAACTATTCGATCTGGTGGAACAACGCCCTAGAGTGAAGCCTAGGTTGCCTGGAACGTACAAATGACCATCACTTCCACGCGGGTTGCAATTATTCCTGTTATAGGATGGAAAGACTGTTGTATTTTTATTGTACTTTATGCTTCAGGCGTTGACTTCTAAGGCACTAACTATTCGATCTGGTGGAGCAACGCCCTAGAGTGAAGCCTAAGTTGCCCGGAACGTAGCAAGTTCCATCACTTTCAAACTGGTGGCAAATACTCCTGTTATATGATGGAAAAACTGTTGTATTTTCATTGCATTTTATCCTTCGGGCATTGACTTCTAAGGCCCTAACTATTCAATCTGTAGAAGCAACGCCCTAGGGTGTAGCCTAGGTTGCCCGTAAAGTAGAAATGACCATAGCTTTCATACTGGTTGCAATTGTTCGTTTTATATGATGGAAAAACAGGTATATTTATATTATATTTTATGCTTCTGCCGTTGATTTCTTAGGCCCTAACTATTCAATCTGGAGGAACAACGCCCTAGAGTGAGGCCTACGTTGCCCGGAACGTAGAAATGAGCATCACTTCCATACTGGTAGCAATTATTCGTTTTATACGATGGAAAAACTGTTGTATTTATATTGTATTTTATGCTTCTGGCGTTGACTTCTAAGGCACTAACTATTCGATCTCGTGGAGCAACGCCCTAGAGTGAAGCCTAGGTTGCCCGGAACGTAGAAATGACCATCACTTTCAAACTGGTTGCAATTATTCCTGTTATATGATGGAGAACTCTTGCATTTATATTGTATTTTATGCTTCGGGCGTTGACTCCTAAGGCCCTAACTGTTCAATCTGTTGGATCAACGCCCTAGAGTGAAGCCTAGGTTGCTCGGAATGTAGAAATGACAATAACATTCACACTGGTTGAAATTATTCGTTTAATACGATGGAAAAGCTGTTGCATCTTTATTGTATTTTATGCTTCTGGCGTTGACTTCTAAGGCCCCAACTATTCGATCTGGTGGAGCAACGCCCTAGAGTGAAGCCGAGGTTTCCCGGAACGTAGAAATGACCTTCACTTTCAAACTGGTTGCAATTATTCCTGTTATATGATGGAAAAACTGTTGTATTTTTATTGCATTTTATGCTTCTGGCGTTCACTTCTTAGGCCCTAACTATTCAAACTGCTGGAGCAACGCCCTATTGTGTAGCGTAGGTTGCCCGGAAAGAAGAAATGACCATAACTTTCATACTGGTTGCAATTATTCGTTTTATACGATGGAAAAACTGTTATATTTATATTGTATTTTATGCTTCTGGCGGTGCCTTCTTAGGCCCTAAGTGTTCGATCTGTTGGAACAACGCCCTACAGTGAAGCCTAGGTTGCTCGGAACCTAGAAATGACCATTACTTTCACACTGTTTGCAATTATTCACTTTATACGATGGAAAATCTGTTGTATTTATATCGTATTTTATGCTCCTGGCGTTGACTTCTATGGCCGTAGTTATTAGATGTGGTGGAGTGACGCCCTAGAGTGAAGCCTAGGTTGACCGGAACGTAGAAATGACCATAACTTTCACAATGTTTGCAATTATTCGTTTTATACGATGGAAAAACTGTTGTACTTATATTGTATTTTATGCTTCTGGTGTTGACTTCATAGGCCTTAACTATTCGATCTGGTGGAACTACGCCCTAGAGTGAAGCCTATGTTGCCCGGAACGTAGAAATGACCATTACTTTCACACTCTTTGCAATTATTCATTTTATACGATGGAAAAGCTGTTGCATTTATATTGTATTTTATGCTTCTGGCGTTTACTTCTTGGGCCCTAACTGTTCGATCTGGTGGAGCAACGCCTTAGAGTGACGCCTAGGTTGCCCGGAACGTAGAAATGACCATATCTTTCACACTGGTTGCTATTGTTCCTGTTATACGATGTAAAAGCTGTTGTTTTTATATTGTACCTTATGCTTCTGGCGTTGACTTCTAAGGCCCTAACTATTCGATCTGGTGGAGCAACGCCCTAGGGTGACGCCTAGGTTGCCCGGATAGTAGAGATGACCATAACTTTCATAGTGGTTGCAATTATTCGTTTTATACGATGGAAAAGCTGTTGTATTTATATTGTATTTTATGCTTCTGGCGTTGACTTCTGAGGCCCTAACTATTCGATCTGTTGGAGCAACGCCCTAGAGTGAAGCCTTGGTTTCCCGGAACGTAGAAATGACCATGACTTTCATACTGGTTGCAATTATTCGTTTTATACGATGGAAGAACTGTTGTATTTATACTGTATTTTATGCTTCTGTCGTTGACTTCTAAGGCACTAACTATTCGATCTGGTGGAGCTGCGCACTAGGGTGAAGCCTAGGTTGCCCGGAAAGTAGAAATGACCATAACTTTCAAACTGGTTGCAATTATTCCTGTTATACGACGGAAGAACTGTTGTATTTATTTTGTATTTTATGCTTCTGGCGTTGACTTCGAAGCTAATAAGTATTCGATATGGTGGAGCAACGCCCTAGAGTGAAGCCTAGGGTGCCCGGAACGTAGAAATGACCATCACTTTCAAACTGGTTGCAATTACTCCTGTAACATGATGGAAAAACTGTTGTATTTTTATTGCATTTTATGCTTCGGGCGTTGACTTCTAAGGCACTAACTATTCAATCTGTTGGAGCAACGCCCTAGGGTGAATCCTAGGTTGCCCGGAAAGTAGAAATGACCATAACTTTCATACTGGTTGCAATTATACGTTTTATACGATGGAAAAGCTGTTGTATTTATATTGTATGTTATGCTTCTTGCGTTCACTTCTTAGGCCCTAACTATTCGATCTGGTGGAACATCGCCCTAGGGTTAAGCCTAGGTTTCCCGGAACGTAGAGATGACCATAATTTTCACAGTTGTAGCAATTATTCGATGTATACAATGGAATAACTGTTCTATTAATTTTGTTTTTTATGTTTCGGGCGTTGACTTCTAAGGCACTAACTATTCGATCTGGTGGAGCAACGCCCTAGAGTAAAGCCTAAGATGCCCGGAACGTAGAAATGACCATAACTTTCACACTGGTTGCAATTATTCGTTTTATACGATGGAAAAGCTGTTGTATTTATATTGTATTTTATGCTTCTGGTGTTGACTTCATAGACCCTAGCTATTCGATCTGGCGGAGCAACGCCCTAGAGTGAAGCCTAGGTTGCCCGGAACGTAGAAATGGCCATCGCTTTCAAACTGGTTACAATTTTTCCTGTCATACGATGGAAAAACTGTTGTATTTTTATTGCATTTTATGCTTCGGGCGTTGACTTCTAAGGCCCTAACTATTCAATCTGTTGGAGCAACGCCCTAAGGTGAAGCCTAGGTTGCCCGGAAAGTAGAAATGTCCATATCTTTCATACTGGTTGCAATTATTCGTTTTATACGATGGAAAAACTGTTGTATTTATATTGTATTTTATGCTTCTGGCGTTCAATTCTAAGTCCCTAGCTATTCGATCTGGTGGAGCAACGCCCTACAGTGAAGCCTAGGTTGCTCGGAACGTAGAAATGACCATTACTTTCACACTGTTTGCAATTATTCACTTTATACGATGGAAAATCTGTTGTATTTATATCGTATTTTATGCTCCTGGCGTTGACTTCTATGGCCGTAGTTATTAGATGTGGTGGAGTGACGCCCTAGAGTGAAGCCTAGGTTGACCGGAACGTAGAAATGACCATAACTTTCACAATGTTTGCAATTATTCGTTTTATACGATGGAAAAACTGTTGTACTTATATTGTATTTTATGCTTCTGGTGTTGACTTCATAGGCCTTAACTATTCGATCTGGTGGAACTACGCCCTAGAGTGAAGCCTATGTTGCCCGGAACGTAGAAATGACCATTACTTTCACACTCTTTGCAATTATTCATTTTATACGATGGAAAAGCTGTTGCATTTATATTGTATTTTATGCTTCTGGCGTTTACTTCTTGGGCCCTAACTGTTCGATCTGGTGGAGTAACGCCTTAGAGTGACGCCTAGGTTGCCCGGAACGTAGAAATGACCATATCTTTCACACTGGTTGCTATTGTTCCTGTTATACGATGTAAAAGCTGTTGTTTTTATATTGTACCTTATGCTTCTGGCGTTGACTTCTAAGGCCCTAACTATTCGATCTGGTGGAGCAACGCCCTAGGGTGAAGCCTAGGTTGCCCGGATAGTAGAGATGACCATAACTTTCATAGTGGTTGCAATTATTCGTTTTATACGATGGAAAAGCTGTTGTATTTATATTGTATTTTATGCTTCTGGCGTTGACTTCTGAGGCCCTAACTATTCGATCTGTTGGAGCAACGCCCTAGAGTGAAGCCTTGGTTTCCCGGAACGTAGAAATGACCATGAGTTTCATACTGGTTGCCATTATTCGTTTTATACGATGGAAGAACTGTTGTATTTATACTGTATTTTATGCTTCTGTCGTTGACTTCTAAGGCACTAACTATTCGATCTGGTGGAGCTGCGCACTAGGGTGAAGCCTAGGTTGCCCGGAAAGTAGAAATGACCATAACTTTCAAACTGGTTGCAATTATTCCTGTTATACGACGGAAGAACTGTTGTATTTATTTTGTATTTTATGCTTCTGGCGTTGACTTCGAAGCCAATAAGTATTCGATATGGTGGAGCAACGCCCTAGAGTGAAGCCTAGGGTGCCCGGAACGTAGAAATGACCATCACTTTCAAACTGGTTGCAATTACTCCTGTAACATGATGGAAAAACTGTTGTATTTTTATTGCATTTTATGCTTCGGGCGTTGACTTCTAAGGCACTAACTATTCAATCTGTTGGAGCAACGCCCTAGGGTGAATCCTAGGTTGCCCGGAAAGTAGAAATGACCATAACTTTCATACTGGTTGCAATTATCCGGTTTATACGATGGAAAAACTGTTGTATTAATATTGTATTTTATGCTTGTGGCGTTGAATTCTAAGGCACTAACTATTCGATCTGGTCGAGCAACGCCCTAGAGTGAAGCCTAGGTTGCCCGGAAAGTAGAAATGACCATAACTTTCATACTCGTTGCAATTATACGTTTTATACGATGGAAAAGCTGTTGTATTTATATTGTATGTTATGCTTCTTGCGTTCACTTCTTAGGCCCTAACTATTCGATCTGGTGGAACATCGCCCTAGGGTTAAGCCTAGGTTTCCCGGAACGTAGAGATGACCATAATTTTCACAGTTGTAGCAATTATTCGATGTATACAATGGAATAACTGTTCTATTAATTTTGTTTTTTATGTTTCGGGCGTTGACTTCTAAGGCACTAACTATTCGATCTGGTGGAGCAACGCCCTAGAGTAAAGCCTAAGATGCCCGGAACGTAGAAATGACCATAACTTTCACACTGGTTGCAATTATTCGTTTTATACGATGGAAAAGCTGTTGTATTTATATTGTATTTTATGCTTCTGGTGTTGACTTCTTAGACCCTAACTATTCGATCTGGCGGAGCAACGCCCTAGAGTGAAGCCTAGGTTGCCCGGAACGTAGAAATGACCATCGCTTTCAAACTGGTTACAATTTTTCCTGTCATACGATGGAAAAACTGTTGTATTTTTATTGCATTTTATGCTTCGGGCGTTGACTTCTAAGGCCCTAACTATTCAATCTGTTGGAGCAACGCCCTAAGGTGAAGCCTAGGTTGCCCGGAAAGTAGAAATGTCCATATCTTTCATACTGGTTGCAATTATTCGTTTTATACGATGGAAAAACTGTTGTATTTATATTGTATTTTATGCTTCTGGCGTTCACTTCTTAGGCCTTAACTATTTGATCTGGTGGAACAACGCACTAGTGTGAAGCCTAGGTTGCCCGGAACGTAGAAATGACCATAACTTTCACACTGGTAGCAATTATTCGATTTATACAATGGAAAAACTGTTCTATTTATTTTGTGTTTTATGTTCCGCGCGTTGACTTCTAAGGCCCTAGCTATTCGATCTGGTGCAGCATCGCCCTAGGGTGAAGCCTAGGTTGCCCGGAAAGTAGAAATGTCCATAACTTTCATACTGGATGCAATTATTCGTTTTATACGATGGAAAAACTGTTGTGTTTATACTGTATTTTATGCATCTGGCGTTGACTTCTAAGGCCCTAACTATTCAATCTGTTGGAGCAACGCCCTAGGGTGAAGCCTAGGTTGCCCGGAACGTAGAAATGACCATAACTTTCACACTGGTTGCAATTATTCGTTTTATACGATGGAAAAACTGTTGTATTTATATTGTATTTTATGCTTCTGGCGTTTACTTCTTGGGCCCTAACTGTTCGATCTGGTGAAGCAACGCCTTAGAGTGACGCCTAGGTTGCCCGGAACGTAGAAATGACCATATCTTTCACACTGGTTGCTATTGTTCCTGTTATACGATGTAAAAGCTGTTGTTTTTATATTGTACCTTATGCTTCTGGCGTTGACTTCTAAGGCCCTAACTATTCGATCTGGTGGAGCAACGCCCTAGGGTGAAGCCTAGGTTGCCCGGATAGTAGAGATGACCATAACTTTCATAGTGGTTGCAATTATTCGTTTTATACGATGGAAAAGCTGTTGTATTTATGTTGTATTTTATGCTTCTGTCGTTGACTTCTAAGGTACTAACTATTCGATCTGGTGGAGCTGCGCACTAGGGTGAAGCCTAGGTTGCCCGGAAAGTAGAAATGACCATAACTTTCAAACTGGTTGCAATTATTCCTGTTATACGACGGAAGAACTGTTGTATTTATTTTGTATTTTATGCTTCTGGCGTTGACTTCGAAGCCAATAAGTATTCGATATGGTGGAGGAACGCCCTAGAGTGAAGCCTAGGGTGCCCGGAACGTGGAAATGACCATCACTTTCAAACTGGTTGCAATTACTCCTGTAACATGATGGAAAAACTGTTGTATTTTTATTGCATTTTATGCTTCGGGCGTTGACTTCTAAGGCACTAACTATTCAATCTGTTGGAGCAACGCCCTAGGGTGAACCCTAGGTTGCCCGGAAATTAGAAATGACCATAACTTTGATACTGGTTGCAATTATCCGGTTTATACGATGGAAAAACTGTTGTATTTATATTGTATTTTATGCTTCTGGCGTTCACTTCTTAGGCCTTAACTATTCGATCTGGTGGAACAACGCACTAGGGTGAAGACTAGGTTTCCCGGGACGTAGAAATGGCCATAACTTTCACACTGGTAGCAATTATTCGATTTATACAATGAAAAACTGTTCTATTTATTTTGTGTTTTATGTTTCGCGCGTTGACTTCTAAGGCCCTAACTATTCGATCTAGTGGAGCAACGCCCTAGGGTGAAGCCTAGGTTGCCTGGAAAGTAGAAATGTCCATAACTTTCATACTGGTTGCAATTATTCGTTTTATACGATGGAAGAACTGTTGTATTTATACTGCATTTTATGCTTCTGACGTTGACTTCTAAGGCACTAACTATTCGGTCTGGTGGAATAACGCACTAGGGTGAAGCCTAGGTTGCCCGGAACGTAGAAATGACCATAACTTTCATACTCGTCGCAATTATACGTTTTATACGATGGAAAAGCTGTTGTATTTATATTGTATTTTATGCTTCTTGCGTTCACTTCTTAGGCCCTAACTATTCGATCTGTTGGAGCAACGCCCTAGAGTGAAGACTAAGATGCCCGGAACGTAGAAATAACCATAACCTTCACACTGGTTGCAATTATTCGTTTTATACGATGGAAGAACTGTTGTATTTATACTATATTTTATGCTTCTGACGATGACTTCTAAGGCACTAACTATTCGATCTGGTGGAGCAACGCCCTACAGAGAAACCTAGGTTGCCCGGAACGTAGAAATGACCATTACTTTCACACTCTTTGCAATTATTCATTTTCTACGATGGAAAAGCTGTTGCATTTATATTGTATTTTATGCTTCTGGCGTTGACTTCTTAGGCCCTAACTATTCGATCTGGTGGAGCAATGCCTTAGAGTGAAGCCTTGGTTTCCCGGAACGTAGAAATGACCATAACTTTCACACTGGTTGCAATTATTCGTTTTATACGATGGAAAAACTGTTGTATTTATATTGTATTTTATGCTTGTGGCGTTGAATTCTAAGGCACTAACTATTCGATCTGGTGGAGCAACGCTATAGAGTGAAGCCTAGGTTGCCCGGAAAGTAGAAATGACCATAACTTTCATACTCGTTGCAATTATACGTTTTATACGATGGAAAAGCTGTTGTATTTATATTGTATGTTATGCTTCTTGCGTTCACTTCTTAGGCCCTAACTATTCGATCTGGTGGAACATCGCCCTAGGGTTAAGCCTAGGTTTCCCGGAACGTAGAGATGACCATAATTTTCACAGTTGTAGCAATTATTCGATGTATACAATGGAATAACTGTTATATTAATTTTGTTTTTTATGCTTCGGGCGTTGACTTCTAAGGCCCTAACTATTCAATCTGTTGGAGCAACGCCCTAAGGTGAAGCCTAGGTTGCCCGGAACGTAGAAATGACCACAACTTTCACACTGGTTGCAATTATTCGTTTTATACGATGGAAAAGCTGTTGTATTTATATTGTATTTTATGCTTCTGGCGTTGACTTCTAAGGTACTAACTGTTCGATCTGGTGGAGCAACGCCCTAGAGTGAAGCTTAGGTTGCCCGGAACATAGAAATGACCATAACCTTCACACTGGTGGCTATTATTCGTCTTATTCGATGGAAAAACTGTTATATTTATAAATACCTTATGCTTCTGGCGTTGACTTCTAAGGCGCTAACTATTCGATCTGGTGGAGCAACGCCCTAGTGTGAAGCCTAGGTTGGCCGGATAGTAGAAATGACCATAACTTTCATAGTGGTTGCAATTATTCGCTTTATACGATGGAAAAACTGTTGTATTTATATTGTAATTTATGCTTCCGGCGTTGACTTCTGAGGCCCTAACTATTCGATCTGTTGGAGCAACGCCCTAGAGTGCAGCCTTGGTTTCCCGGAACGTAGAAATGACCATGACTTTCATACTGGTTGCAATTATTCGTTTTATACGATGGAAAAACTGTTGTATTTATATTGTATTTTATGCTTCTGACGTTGACTTCTAAGGCTCGAACTATTCGATCTGGTGGAGCAACGACCTAGAGTGGAACCTAGGTTGCCCGGAACGTAGAAATGACCATAACTTTCACACTGGTTGCAAGTATTCGTTTTATACGATGGAGAAACTGTTGTATTTATATTGTATTTTATGCTTCTCGCGTGCACTTCTTAGGCCCTAACCATTCGATCGGGTGGAACAACGGCCTAGGGTGAAGCCTAGGTGGCCCGGAAAGCAGAAATGACCATAACTTTCAAACTGGTTGCAATTATTCCTGTTATACAATGGAAAAGCTGTTGTATTTATATTGTATTTTATGCTTCTGGCGTTGACTTCTGAGGCCCTAACTATTCAATCTGTGGGAGCAACGCCCTAGGGTGAATCCTAGGTTGCCCGGTAAGTAGAAATGACCATAACTTTCATACTGGTTGCAATTATTCGTTTTATACGATGGAAAAACTGTTGTATTTATACTGTATTTTATGCTTCTGACGTTGACTTCTAACGCACTAACTATTCGATCTGGTGGAGCAACGCCTTAGAGTGACGCCTAGGCTGCCCGGAACGTAGAAATGACCATCACTTTCAAACTGGTTACAATTATTCCTGTTATACGATGGAAAAACTGTTGCATTTTTATTGCATTTTATTCTTCGGGCGTTGACTTCTAAGGACCTAACTATTCGATCTGGTGCAGCAACGCCCTAGGGTGAAGCCTAGGTTGCCCGGAAAGTAGAAATGTCCATAACTTTCATACTGGTTGCAATTATTCGTTTTATACGATGGAAAAACTGTTGTATTTATACTGTATTTTATACTTCTGACGTTGACTTCTAAGTCACTAACTATTCGATCTGGTGGACCAACGCCCTAGAGTGAATCCTAGGTTGCCCGGAACGTAGAAATGACCATTACTTTCACACTCTTTGCAATTATTCATTTTATGCGATGGAAAAGCTGTTGCATTTTTATTGTATTTTATGCATCTGGCGCTGACTTCTAAGGCCCTAACAATTCGATCTGTTTGAGCAACGCCCTAGAGTGAAGCCTTGGTTTCCCGGGACATAGAAATGACCATAGCCTTCACACTGGTGGCTACTATTCGTCTTATTCGATGGAAAAACTGTTATATTTATAAGTACCTTATGCTTCTGGCGTCGACTTCTAAGGCCCTAACTATTCGATCTGGTGGAGCAACGCCCTAGGGTGAAGCCTAGGTTGCCCGGATAGTAGAAATGACCATAACTTTCATAGTGGTTGCAATTATTCGCTTTATACGATGGAAAAACTGTTGTATTTATATTGTATTTTATGCTTCCGGCGTTGACTTCTGAGGCCCTAACTATTCGATCTGTTGGAGCAGCACCCTAGAGCGGAACCTAGGTTGCCCGGAACGTAGAAATGACCATAACTTTCACACTGATTGCATTTATTCGTTTTATACGATGGAAAAACTGTTGTATTTATATTGTATTTTATGCTTCTGGCGTTTACTTCTTGGGCCCTAACTGTTCGATCTGGTGGAGCAACGCCTTAGAGTGACGCCTAGGTTGCCCGGAACGTAGAAATGACCATATCTTTCACACTGGTTGCTATTGTTCCTGTTATACGATGTAAAAGCTGTTGTTTTTATATTGTACCTTATGCTTCTGGCGTTGACTTCTAAGGCCCTAACTATTCGATCTGGTGGAGCAACGCCCTAGGGTGAAGCCTAGGTTGCCCGGATAGTAGAGATGACCATAACTTTCATAGTGGTTGCAATTATTCGTTTTATACGATGGAAAAGCTGTTGTATTTATATTGTATTTTATGCTTCTGGCGTTGACTTCTGAGGCCCTAACTATTCGATCTGTTGGAGCAACGCCCTAGAGTGAAGCCTTGGTTTCCCGGAACGTAGAAATGACCATGACTTTCATACTGGTTGCAATTATTCGTTTTATACGATGGAAGAACTGTTGTATTTATACTGTATTTTATGCTTCTGTCGTTGACTTCTAAGGCACTAACTATTCGATCTGGTGGAGCTGCGCACTAGGGTGAAGCCTAGGTTGCCCGGAAAGTAGAAATGACCATAACTTTCAAACTGGTTGCAATTATTCCTGTTATACGACGGAAGAACTGTTGTATTTATTTTGTATTTTATGCTTCTGGCGTTGACTTCGAAGCCAATAAGTATTCGATATGGTGGAGCAACGCCCTAGAGTGAAGCCTAGGGTGCCCGGAACGTAGAAATGACCATCACTTTCAAACTGGTTGCAATTACTCCTGTAACATGATGGAAAAACTGTTGTATTTTTATTGCATTTTATGCTTCGGGCGTTGACTTCTAAGGCATTAGCTATTCAATCTGTTGGAGCAACGCCCTAGGGTGAATCCTAGGTTGCCCGGAAATTAGAAATGACCATAACTTTGATACTGGTTGCAATTATCCGGTTTATACGAAGGAAAAACTGTTGTATTTATATTGTATTTTATGCTTCTGGCGTTCACTTCTTAGGCCTTAACTATTCGATCTGGTGGAACAACGCACTAGGGTGAAGCCTAGGTTTCCCGGGACGTAGAAATGGCCATAACTTTCACACTGGTAGCAATTATTCGATTTATACAATGGAAAAACTGTTCTATTTATTTTGTGTTTTATGTTTCGCGCGTTGACTTCTAAGGCCCTAACTATTCGATCTAGTGGAGCAACGCCCCAGGGTGAAGCCTAGGTTGCCTGGAAAGTAGAAATGTCCATAACTTTCATACTGGTTGCAATTATTCGTTTTATACGATGGAAGAACTGTTGTATTTATACTGTATTTTATGCTTCTGACGTTGACTTCTAAGGCACTAACTATTCGGTCTGGTGGAATAACGCACTAGGGTGAAGCCTAGGTTGCCCGGAACGTAGAAATGACCATAACTTTCATACTCGTCGCAATTATACGTTTTATACGATGGAAAAGCTGTTGTATTTATATTGTATTTCATGCTTCTTGCGTTCACTTCTTAGGCCCTAACTATTCGATCTGTTGGAGCAACGCCTTAGAGTGAAGCCTTGGTTTCCCGGAACGTAGAAATGACCATCACTTTCATACTGGTTGCAACTATTCGTTTTATACGATGGAAAAACTGTTGTATTTATATTGTATTTTATGCTTCTGGCGTTGACTTCTGAGGCCCTAACTATTCGATCCCGTTGGAGCAACGCCCTAGAGTGAAGCCTTGGTTTCCCGGAACGTAGAAATGACCATGACTTTCATACTGGTTGCAATTATTCGTTTTATACGATGGAAGAACTGTTGTATTTATACTGTATTTTATGCTTCTGACGTTGACTTCTAAGGCACTAGCTATTCGATCTGGTGGAGCTACGCCCTAGAGTGAAACCTAGGTTGCCCGGAACGTAGAAATGACCATTACTTTCACACTCTTTGCAATTATTCATTTTATACGATGGAAAAGCTGTTGCATTTATATTGTATTTTATGCTTGTGGCGTTGAGTTCTAAGGCACTAACTATTCGATCTGGTGGAGCAACGCCCTAGAGTGAAGCCTAGGTTGCCCGGAAAGTAGAAATGGCAATAACTTTCATACTCGTTGCAATTATACGTTTTATACGATGGAAAAGCTGTTGTATTTATATTGTATTTTATCCTTCTTGCGTTCACTTCTTAGGCCCTAACTATTCGATCTGGTGGAGCATCGCCCTAGGGTTAAGCCTAGGTTTCCCGGAACGTAGAGATGACCATAATTTTCACAGTTGTAGCAATTATTCGATGTATACAATGGAATAACTGTTCTATTAATTTTGTTTTTTATGTTTCGGGCGTTGACTTCTAAGGTACTAACTATTCGATCTGGTGGAGCAACGCCCTAGAGTGAAGCCTAAGATGCCCGGAACGTAGAAATGACCATAACTTTCACACTGGTTGCAATTATTCGTTTTATACGATGGAAAAGCTGTTGTATTTATATTGTATTTTATGCTTCTGGTGTTGACTTCTTAGGGCCTAACTATTCGATCTGGTGGAGCAACGCCCTAGAGTGAAGCCTAGGTTGCCCGGAACGTAGAAATGACCATCACTTTCAAACTGGTTACAATTATTCCTGTCATACGATGGAAAAACTGTTGTATTTTTATTGCATTTTATGCTTCGGGCGTTGACTTCTAAGGCCCTAACTATTCAATCTGTTGGAGCAACACCCTAGAGTGAAGCTTAGGTTGCCCGGAACATAGAAATGACCATAACCTTCACACTGGTGGCTATTATTCGTTTTATTCGATGGAAAAACTCTTATATTTATATTGTATTTTATGTATTCTGGCGCTGACTTCTTAGGCCCTAACTATTCGATCTGGTGGAACAACGCCCTAGAGTGAAGTCTAGGTTGCCCGAAACGTAGAAATCACCATCACTTTAACACTGGTTGCAATTATTCATACTATAGGATGGAAAACCTGTTGTATTTATATTGTATTTTATGCTCCAGGTGTTGACTTCTTAGGCCCTAACTATTCGATCTGGTGGAGCAACGCCCTAGAGTGAAGCCTAGGTTGCCCGGAACGTAGAAATGACCATCACTTTCATACTGGTTACAATTTTTCCTGTCATACGATGGAAAAACTGTTGTATTTTTATTGCATTTTATGCTTCGGGCGTTGACTTCTAAGGCCCTAACTATTCAATCTGTTGGAGCAACGCCCTAAGGTGAAGCCTAGGTTGCCCGGAAAGTAGAAATGTCC
Organism: Calliopsis andreniformis; assembly: GCF_051401765.1. NCBI lineage: Eukaryota > Metazoa > Arthropoda > Insecta > Hymenoptera > Andrenidae > Calliopsis > Calliopsis andreniformis. The sequence goes on along the minus strand of NW_027480460.1, from coordinate 796,996 downwards.
ATATCTTTCATACTGGTTGCAATTATTCGTTTTATACGATGGAAAAACTATTGTATTTATATTGTATTTTATGCTTCTGGCGTTCACTTCTTAGGCCTTAACTATTTGATCTGGTGGAACAACGCACTAGTGTGAAGCCTAGGTTGCCCGGAACGTAGAAATGACCATAACTTTCATACTGGATGCAATTATTCGTTTTATACGATGGAAAAGCTGTTGTATTTATATTGTATTTTATGCTTCTGGCGCTGACTTCTTAGGCCCTAACTATTCGATCTGGTGGAACAACGCCCTAGGGTGAAGTCTAGGTTGCCCGAAACTTAGAAATGACCATCACTTTCACACTGGATGCAATTATTCATACTATAGGATGGAAAACCTGTTGTATTTATATTGTATTTTATGCTCCAGGTGTTGACTTCTTAGGCCCTAACTATTCGATCTGGTGGAGCAACGCTCTAGGGTGAAGCCTAGGTTGCCCGGAAAGTAGAAATGTCCATAACTTTCATACTGGTTGCAATTATTCGTTTTATACGATGGAAAAACTGTTGAATTTATATTGTATTTTACGCTTCTGGCGTTCACTTCTTAGGCCTTAACTATTCCATCTGGTGGAACAACGCACTAGGGTGAAGCCTAGCTTTCCCGGAACGTAGAAATGGCCATAACTTCCACACTGGTAGCAATTATTCGATTTATACAATGGAAAAACTGTTCTACTTATTTTGTGTTTTATGTTTCGCGCGTTGACTTCTAAGGCCCTAACTATTCGATCGAGTGGAGCAACGCCCTAGGGTGAAGCCTAGTTTGCCTGGAAAGTAGAAATGTCCATAACTTTCATACTGGTTGCAATTATTCGTTTTATACGATGGAAGAACTGTTGTATTTATACTGTATTTTATGCTTCTGACGTTGACTTCTAAGGCACTAACTATTCGATCTGGTGGAGCTACGCCCTAGAGTGAGGCCTAGGCTGCCCGGAACGTAGAAATGACCATAACTTTCACACTGGTTGCAATTATTCGTTTTATACGATGGAAAAACTGTTGTATTTATATTGTATTTTATGCTTCTGGTGTTCACTTCTTAGGCCCTAACTATTCGATCGGGTGGAACAACGCCCTAGGGTGAAGCCTAGGTTGCCCGGAACGTAGAAATGACCATAACTTTCACACTGGTTGCAATTACTCGTTTTATACGATGGAAAAACTGTTGCATTTATATTGTATTTTATGCTTCTGGCGTTGACTTCTTAGGCCCTAACTATTCGATCTGTTGGAGCAACGCCTTAGAGTGAAGCCTTGGTTTCCCGGAACGTAGAAATGACCATCACTTTCATACTGGTTGCAATTATTCGTTTTATACGATGGAAAAACTGTTGTACTTATATTGTATTTTATGCTTGTGGCGATGAATTCTAAGGCACTAACTATTCGATCTGGTGGAGCAACGCCCTAGAGTGAAGCCTAGGGTGCCCGGAACGTAGAAATGACAATCACTTTCAAACTGGTTCCAACTATCCCTGTTATATGATGGAAAAACTGTTGCATTTTTATTGCATTTTATGCTTCGGGCGCTGACTTCCAAGGCCCTAGCTATTCAATCTGTTGGAGCAACGCCCTAAGGTGAAGCCTAGGTTGCCCGGAAAGTAGAAATGTCCATATCTTTCATACTGGTTGCAATTATTCGTTTTATACGATGGAAAAACTGTTGTATTTATATTGTATTTTATGCTTCTGGCGTTCACTTCTTAGGCCTTAACTATTTGATCTGGTGGAACAACGCACTAGGGTGAAGCCTAGGTTGCTCGGAACGTAGAAATGACCATAACTTTCACACTGGTAGCAATTATTCGATTCATACAATGGAAAAACTGTTCTATTTATTTTGTGTTTTATGTTTCGCGCGTTGACTTCTAAGGCCCTAGCTATTCGATCTGGTGCAGCATCACCCTAGGGTGAAGCCTAGGTTGCCCGGAAAGTAGAAATGACCATAACTTTCATAGTGGTTGCAATTATTCGCTTTATACGATGGAAAAACTGTTGTATTTATATTGTATTTTATGCTTCCGGCGTTGACTTCTGAGGCCCTAACTATTCGATCTGTTGGAGCAATGCCCTAGAGTGCAGCCTTGGTTTCCCGGAACGTGGAAATGACCATGACTTTCATCCTGGTTGCAATTATTCGTTTTATACGATGGAAAAACTGTTGTATTTATATTGTATTTTATGCTTCTGACGTTGACTTCTAAGGCTCGAACTATTCGATCTGGTGGAGCAGCACCCTAGAGCGGAACCTAGGTTGCCCGGAACGTAGAAATGACCATAACTTTCACACTGATTGCAATTATTCGTTTTATACGATGGAAAAACTGTTGTATTTATATTGTATTTTATGCTTCTGGCGTTTACTTCTTGGGCTCTAACTGTTCGATCTGGTGGAGCAACGCCTTAGAGTGACGCCTAGGTTGCCCGGAACGTAGAAATGACCATATCTTTCACACTGGTTGCTATTGTTCCTGTTATACGATGTAAAAGCTGTTGTTTTTATATTGTACCTTATGCTTCTGGCGTTGACTTCTAAGGCCCTAACTATTCGATCTGGTGGAGCAACGCCCTAGGGTGAAGCCTAGGTTGCCCGGATAGTAGAGATGACCATAACTTTCATAGTGGTTGCAATTATTCGTTTTATACGATGGAAAAGCTGTTGTATTTATATTGTATTTTATGCTTCTGGCGCTGACTTCTGAGGCCCTAACTATTCGATCTGTTGGAGCAACGCCCTAGAGTGAAGCCTTGGTTTCCCGGAACGTAGAAATGACCATGACTTTCATACTGGTTGCAATTATTCGTTTTATACGATGGAAGAACTGTTGTATTTATACTGTATTTTATGCTTCTGTCGTTGACTTCTAAGGCACTAACTATTCGATCTGGTGGAGCTGCGCACTAGGGTGAAGCCTAGGTTGCCCGGAAAGTAGAAATGACCATAACTTTCAAACTGGTTGCAATTATTCCTGTTATACGACGGAAGAACTGTTGTATTTATTTTGTATTTTATGCTTCTGGCGTTGACTTCGAAGCCAATAAGTATTCGATATGGTGGAGCAACGCCCTAGAGTGAAGCCTAGGGTGCCCGGAACGTAGAAATGACCATCACTTTCAAACTGGTTGCAATTACTCCTGTAACATGATGGAAAAACTGTTGTATTTTTATTGCATTTTATGCTTCGGGCGTTGACTTCTAAGGCATTAACTATTCAATCTGTTGGAGCAACGCCCTAGGGTGAATCCTAGGTTGCCCGGAAATTAGAAATGACCATAACTTTGATACTGGTTGCAATTATCCGGTTTATACGATGGAAAAACTGTTGTATTTATATTGTATTTTATGCTTCTGGCGTTCACTTCTTAGGCCTTAACTATTCGATCTGGTGGAACAACGCACTAGGGTGAAGCCTAGGTTTCCCGGGACGTAGAAATGGCCATAACTTTCACACTGGTAGCAATTATTCGATTTATACAATGGAAAAACTTTTCTATTTATTTTGTGTTTTATGTTTCGCGCGTTGACTTCTAAGGCCCTAACTATTCGATCTAGTGGAGCAACGCCCTAGGGTGAAGCCTAGGTTGCCTGGAAAGTAGAAATGTCCATAACTTTCATACTGGTTGCAATTATTCGTTTTATACGATGGAAGAACTGTTGTATTTATACTGTATTTTATGCTTCTGACGTTGACTTCTAAGGCACTAACTATTCGGTCTGGTGGAATAACGCACTAGGGTGAAGCCTAGGTTGCCCGGAACGTAGAAATGACCATAACTTTCATACTCGTCGCAATTATACGTTTTATACGATGGAAAAGCTGTTGTATTTATATTGTATTTCATGCTTCTTGCGTTCACTTCTTAGGCCCTAACTATTCGATCTGTTGGAGCAACGCCTTAGAGTGAAGCCTTGGTTTCCCGGAACGTAGAAATGACCATCACTTTCATACTGGTTGCAACTATTCGTTTTATACGATGGAAAAACTGTTGTATTTATATTGTATTTTATGCTTCTGGCGTTGACTTCTGAGGCCCTAACTATTCGATCCCGTTGGAGCAACGCCCTAGAGTGAAGCCTTGGTTTCCCGGAACGTAGAAATGACCATGACTTTCATACTGGTTGCAATTATTCGTTTTATACGATGGAAGAACTGTTGTATTTATACTGTATTTTATGCTTCTGACGTTGACTTCTAAGGCACTAACTATTCGATCTGGTGGAGCTACGCCCTAGAGTGAAACCTAGGTTGCCCGGAACGTAGAAATTACCATTACTTTCACACTCTTTGCAATTATTCATTTTATACGATGGAAAAGCTGTTGCATTTATATTGTATTTTATGCTTGTGGCGTTGAATTCTAAGGCACTAACTATTCGATCTGGTGGAGCAACGCCCTAGAGTGAAGCCTAGGTTTCCCGGAAAGTAGAAATGGCAATAACCTTCATACTCGTTGCAATTATACGTTTTATACGATGGAAAAGCTGTTGTATTCATATTGTATTTTATCCTTCTTGTGTTCACTTCTTAGGCCCTAACTATTCGATCTGGTGGAACATCGCCCTAGGGTTAAGCCTAGGTTTCCCGGAACGTAGAGATGACCATAATTTTCACAGTTGTAGCAATTATTCGATGTATACAATGGAATAACTGTTCTATTAATTTTGTTTTTTATGTTTCGGGCGTTGACTTCTAAGGTACTAACTATTCGATCTGGTGGAGCAACGCCCTAGAGTGAAGCCTAAGATGCCCGGAACGTAGAAATGACCATAACTCTCACACTGGTTGCAATTATTCGTTTTATACGATGGAAAAGCTGTTGTATTTATATTGTATTTTATGCTTCTGGTGTTGACTTCTTAGGCCCTAACTATTCGATCTGGTGGAGCAACGCCCTAGAGTGAAGCCTAGGTTGCCCGGAACGTAGAAATGACCATCACTTTCAAACTGGTTACAATTATTCCTGTCATACGATGGAAAAACTGTTGTATTTTTATTGCATTTTATGCTTCGGGCGTTGACTTCTAAGGCCCTAACTATTCAATCTGTTGGAGCAACACCCTAGAGTGAAGCTCAGGTTGCCCGGAACATAGAAATGACCATAACCTTCACACTGGTGGCTATTATTCGTTTTATTCGATGGAAAAACTCTTATATTTATATTGTATTTTATGTATTCTGGCGCTGACTTCTTAGGCCCTAACTATTCAATCTGGTGGAACAACGCCCTAGAGTGAAGTCTAGGTTGCCGGGAACGTAGAAATGACCATAACTTTCACACTGGTTGCAATTATTCGTTTTATACGATGGAAAAGTTGTTGTATTTATATTGTATTTTATGCTTCTGGTGTTGACTTCTTAGACCCTAACTATTCGATCTGGTGGAGCAACGCCCTAGAGTGAAGCCTAGGTTGCCCGGAACGTAGAAATGACCATCACTTTCAAACTGGTTACAATTTTTCCTGTCATACGATGGAAAAACTGTTCTATTTATTTTGTGTTTTATGTTCCGCGCGTTGACTTCTAAGGCCCTAGCTATTCGATCTGGTGCAGCATCGCCCTAGGGTGAAGCCTAGGTTGCCCGGAAAGTAAAAATGTCCATAACTTTCATACTGGATGCAATTATTCGTTTTATACGATGGAAAAACTGTTGTGTTTATACTGTATTTTATGCATCTGGCGTAGACTTCTAAGGCACTAACTGTTCGATCTGGTGGAGCAACACCCTAGAGTGAAGCTTAGGATGCCCGGAACATAGAAATGACCATAACCTTCACACTGGTGGCTATTATTCGTTTTATTCGATGGAAAAACTGTTATATTTATATTGTATTTTATGCTTCTTGCGCTGACTTCTTAGGCCCTAACTATTCGATCTGGTGGAGCAACGCCCTAGAGTGAAGTCTAGGTTGCCCGAAACGTAGAAATGACCATCACTTTCACACTGGTTGCAATTATTCATACTATAGGATGGAAAACCTGTTGTATTTATATTGTATTTTATGCTCCAGGTGTTGACTTCTTAGGCCCTAACTATTCGATCTGGTGGAGCAACGCCCTAGAGTGAAGCCTAGGTTGCCCGGAACGTAGGAATGACCATCACTTTCAAACTGGTTACAATTATTCCTGTTATGCGATGGAAAAACTGTTGTATTTTTATTGCATTTTATGCTTCAGGCGTTGACTTCTAAGGCCCTAACTATTCAATCTGTTGGAGCAACGCCCTAGGGTGAAGCCTAGGTTGCCCGGAAAGTAGAAATGTCCATAACTTTCATACTGGTTGCAATTATTCGTTTTATACCATGGAAAAACTGTTGAATTTATATTGTATTTTATGCTTCTGGCGTTCACTTCTTAGGCCTTAACTATTCGATCTGGTGGAACAACGCACTAGGGTGAAGCCTAGGTTTCCCGGAACGTAGAAATGGCCATAACTTTCACACTGGTAGCAATTATTCGATTTATACGATGGAAAAACTGTTCTATTTATTTTGTGTTTTATGCTTCTGGCGTTCACTTCTTTGGCCCTAACTATTCGATCTGGTGGAGCAACGCCTTAGAGTGAAGCCTTGGTTTCCCGGAACGTAGAAATGACCATCACTTTCATACTGGTTGCAACTATTCGTTTTATACGATGGACAAACTGTTGTATTTATATTGTATTTTATGCTTGTGGCGTTAAATTCTAAGGCACTAACTAGTCGATCTGGTGGAGCAACACCCTAGAGTGAAGCCTAGGTTGCCCGGAAAGTAGAAATGGCAATAACTTTCATACTCGTTGCAATTATACGTTTTATGCGATGGAAAAGCTGTTGTATTTATATTGTATTTTATGCTTCTTGCGTTCACTTCTTAGGCCCTAACTATTCGATCTGGTGGAGCAATGCCTTAGAGTGAAGCCTTGGTTTCCCGGAACGTAGAAATGACCATCACTTTCATACTGGTTGCAACTATTCGTTTTATACGATGGAAAAACTGTTGTATTTATATTGTATTTTATGCTTGTGGCGTTGAATTCTAAGGCACTAACTATTCGATCTGGTGGAGCAACGCCCTAGAGTGAAGCCTAGGTTGCCCGGAAAGTAGAAATGACCATAACTTCCATACTCGTTGCAATTATACGTTTTATACGATGGAAAAGCTGTTGTATTTACATTGTATGTTATGCTTCTTGCGTTCACTTCTTAGGCCCTATCTATTCGATCTGGTGGAACATCGCCCTAGGGTTAAGCCTAGGTTTCCCGGAACGTAGAGATGACCATAATTTTCACAGTTGTAGCAATTATTCGATGTATACAATGGAATAACTGATCTATTAATTTTGTTTTTTATGTTTCGGGCGTTGACTTCTAAGGCACTAACTATTCGATCTGGTGGAGCAACGCCCTAGAGTGAAGCCTAAGATGCCCGCAACGTAGAAATGACCATAACTTTCACACTGGTTGCAATTATTCATACTATAGGATGGAAGAACTGTTGTATTTATATTGTATTTTATGCTTCGGGCGTTGATTTCTAAGGCACTAACTATTCAATCTTTTGGAGCAACGCCCCAGGGTGAATCCTAGGTTGCCCGGAAAGTAGAAATGACCATAAATTTCATACTGGTTGCAATTATCTGGTTTATACGATGGAAAAACTGTTGTATTTATATTGTATTTTATGCTTCTGGCGTTCACTTCTTTGGCCTTAACTATTCGATCTGGTGGAGCTGCGCCCTAGAGTGAAACCTAGGTTGCCCGGAACGTAGAAATGACCATTACATTCACACTCTTTGCAATTATTCATTTTGTACGATGGTAAAGCTGTTGCATTTATATTGTATTTTATGCTTCTGGCGTTGACTTCTTAGGCCCTAACTATTCGATCGGGTGGAACAACGCCCTAGGGTGAAGCCTAGGTTGCCCGGAAAGTAGAAATGACCATAACTTTCAAACTGGTTGCAATTATTCCTGTTATACGATGGAAGAACTGTTGTATTTATATTGTATTTTATGCTTCTGGCGTTGACTTCTAAGGCACTAAGTATTCGATATGGTGGAGCAACGCCCTAGAGTGAAGCCTCGGGTGCCCGGAACGTAGAAATGACTATCACTTTCAAACTGGTTGCAAGTACTCCTGTTATATGATGGAAAAACGGTTGTATTTTTATTGCATTTTATGCTTCGGGCGTTGACTTCTAAGGCACTAACTATTCATTCTTTTGGAGCAACGCCCCAGGGTGAATCCTAGGTTGCCCGGAAAGTAGAAATGACCACAACTTTCATACTGGTTGCAATTATCTGGTTTATAGGATGGAAAAACTGTTGTATTTATATTGTATTTTATGCTTCTGGCGTTCACTTCTTAGGCCTTAACTATTCGATCTGGTGGAGCTACGCCCTAGAGTGAAACCTAGGTTGCCCGGAACGTAGAAATGACCATTACATTCACACTCTTTGCAATTATTCGTTTTATACGATGGTAAAGCTGTTGCATTTATATTGTATTTTATGCTTCTGGCGTTGACTTCTTAGGCCCTAACTATTCGATCTGTTGGAGCAACGCCTTAGAGTGAAGCCTTGGTTTCCCGGAACGTAGAAATGACCATCACTTTCATACTGGTTGCAATTATTCGTTTTATACGATGGAAAAACTGTTGTACTTATATTGTATTTTATGCTTGTGGCGTTGAATTCTAAGGCACTAACTATTCGATCTGGTGGAGCAACGCCCTAGAGTGAAGCCTAGGGTGCCCGGAACGTAGAAATGACAATCACTTTCAAACTGGTTGCAACTATCCCTGTTATATGATGGAAAAACTGTTGCATTTTTATTGCATTTTATGCTTCGGGCGCTGACTTCCAAGGCCCTAGCTATTCAATCTGTTGGAGGAACGCCCTAAGGTGAAGCCTAGGTTGCCCGGAAAGTAGAAATGTCCATATCTTTCATACTGGTTGCAATTATTCGTTTTATACGATGGAAAAACTGTTGTATTTATATTGTATTTTATGCTTCTGGCGTTCACTTCTTAGGCCTTAACTATTTGATCTGGTGGAACAACGCACTAGGGTGAAGCCTAGGTTGCTCGGAACGTAGAAATGACCATAACTTTCACACTGGTAGCAATTATTCGATTTATACAATGGAAAAACTGTTCTATTTATTTTGTGTTTTATGTTTCACGCGTTGACTTCTAAGGCCCTAGCTATTCGATCTGGTGCAGCATCACCCTAGGGTGAAGCCTAGGTTGCCCGGAAAGTAGAAATGTCCATAACTTTCATACTGGATGCAATTATTCGTTTTATACGATGGAAAAACTGTTGTGTTTATACTGTATTTTATGCATCTGGCGTTGACTTCTAAGGCACTAACTGTTCGATCTGGTGGAGCAACACCCTAGAGTGAAGCTTAGGTTGCCCGGAACATAGAAATGACCAAAACCTTCGCACTGGTGGCTATTATTCGTTTTATTCGATGGAAAAACTGTTGTATTTATATTGTATTTTATGCTTCTGGCGTTGACTTCTGAGGCCCTAACTATTCGATCTGTTGGAGCAACGCCCTAGAGTGAAGCCTTGGTTTCCCGGAACGTAGAAATGACCATGACTTTCATACTGGTTGCAATTATTCGTTTTATACGATGGAAGAACTGTTGTATTTATACAGTATTTTATGCTTCTGACGTTGACTTCTAAGGCACTAACTATTCGATCTGGTGGAGCTACGCCCTACAGAGAAACCTAGGTTGCCCGGAACGTAGAAATGACCATTACTTTCACACTCTTTGCAATTATTCATTTTCTACGATGGAAAAGCTGTTGCATTTATATTGTATTTAATGCTTCTGGCGTTGACTTCTTAGGCCCTAACTATTCGATCTGGTGGAGCAATGCCTTAGAGTGAAGCCTTGGTTTCCCGGAACGTAGAAATGACCATCACTTTCATACGGGTTGCAACTATTCGTTTTATACGATGGAAAAACTGTTGTATTTATATTGTATTTTATGCTTGTGGCGTTGAATTCTAAGGCACTAACTATTCGATCTGGTGGAGCAACGCCCTAGAGTCAAGCCTAGGTTGCCCGGAAAGTAGAAATGACCATAACTTTCATACTCGTTGCAATTATACGTTTTATACGATGGAAAAGCTGTTGTATTTATATTGTATGTTATGCTTCTAGCGTTCACTTCTTAGGCCCTAACTATTCGATCTGGTGGAACATCGCCCTAGGGTTAAGCCTAGGTTTCCCGGAACGTAGAGATGACCATAATTTTCACAGTTGTAGCAATTATTCGATGTATACAATGGAATAACTGTTCTATTAATTTTGTTTTTTATGCTTCGGGCGTTGACTTCTAAGGCCCTAACTATTCAATCTGTTGGAGCAACGCACTAAGGTGAAGCCTAGGTTGCCGGGAACGTAGAAATGACCATAACTTTCACACTGGTTGCAATTATTCGTTTTATACGATGGAAAAGTTGTTGTATTTATATTGTATTTTATGCTTCTGGTGTTGACTTCTTAGACCCTAACTATTCGATCTGGTGGAGCAACGCCCTAGAGTGAAGCCTAGGTTGCCCGGAACGTAGAAATGACCATCACTTTCAAACTGGTTACAATTTTTCCTGTCATACGATGGAAAAACTGTTCTATTTATTTTGTGTTTTATGTTCCGCGCGTTGACTTCTAAGGCCCTAGCTATTCGATCTGGTGCAGCATCGCCCTAGGGTGAAGCCTAGGTTGCCCGGAAAGTAGAAATGTCCATAACTTTCATACTGGATGCAATTATTCGTTTTATACGATGGAAAAACTGTTGTGTTTATACTGTATTTTATGCATCTGGCGTAGACTTCTAAGGCACTAACTGTTCGATCTGGTGGAGCAACACCCTAGAGTGAAGCTTAGGATGCCCGGAACATAGAAATGACCATAACCTTCACACTGGTGGCTATTATTCGTTTTATTCGATGGAAAAACTGTTATATTTATATTGTATTTTATGCTTCTTGCGCTGACTTCTTAGGCCCTAACTATTCGATCTGGTGGAGCAACGCCCTAGAGTGAAGTCTAGGTTGCCCGAAACGTAGAAATGACCATCACTTTCACACTGGTTGCAATTATTCATACTATAGGATGGAAAACCTGTTGTATTTATATTGTATTTTATGCTCCAGGTGTTGACTTCTTAGGCCCTAACTATTCGATCTGGTGGAGCAACGCCCTAGAGTGAAGCCTAGGTTGCCCGGAACGTAGGAATGACCATCACTTTCAAACTGGTTACAATTATTCCTGTTATGCGATGGAAAAACTGTTGTATTTTTATTGCATTTTATGCTTCAGGCGTTGACTTCTAAGGCCCTAACTATTCAATCTGTTGGAGCAACGCCCTAGGGTGAAGCCTAGGTTGCCCGGAAAGTAGAAATGTCCATAACTTTCATACTGGTTGCAATTATTCGTTTTATACCATGAAAAAACTGTTGAATTTATATTGTATTTTATGCTTCTGGCGTTCACTTCTTAGGCCTTAACTATTCGATCTGGTGGAACAACGCACTAGGGTGAAGCCTAGGTTTCCCGGAACGTAGAAATGGCCATAACTTTCACACTGGTAGCAATTATTCGATTTATACGATGGAAAAACTGTTCTATTTATTTTGTGTTTTATGCTTCTGGCGTTCACTTCTTAGGCCCTAACTATTCGATCTGGTGGAGCAACGCCTTAGAGTGAAGCCTTGGTTTCCCGGAACGTAGAAATGACCATCACTTTCATACTGGTTGCAACTATTCGTTTTATACGATGGACAAACTGTTGTATTTATATTGTATTTTATGCTTGTGGCGTTAAATTCTAAGGCACTAACTAGTCGATATGGTGGAGCAACACCCTAGAGTGAAGCCTAGGTTGCCCGGAAAGTAGAAATGGCAATAACTTTCATACTCGTTGCAATTATACGTTTTATGCGATGGAAAAGCTGTTGTATTTATATTGTATTTTATGCTTCTTGCGTTCACTTCTTAGGCCCTAACTATTCGATCTGGTGGAGCAATGCCTTAGAGTGAAGCCTTGGTTTCCCGGAACGTAGAAATGACCATCACTTTCACACTCTTTGCAATTATTCATTTTGTACGATGGTAAAGCTGTTGCATTTATATTGTATTTTATGCTTCTGGCGTTGACTTCTTAGGCCCTAACTATTCGATCTGTTGGAGCAACGCCTTAGAGTGAAGCCTTGGTTTCCCGGAACGTAGAAATGACCATCACTTTCATACTGGTTGCAATTATTCGTTTTATACGATGGAAAAACTGTTGTACTTATATTGTATTTTATGCTTGTGGCGTTGAATTCTAAGGCACTAACTATTCGATCTGGTGGAGCTACGCCCTAGAGTGAAGCCTAGGTTGCCCGGAACGTAGAAATGACCATAACTTTCACACTGGTTGCAATTATTCGTTTTATACGATGGAAAAGCTGTTGTATTTATATTGTATTTTATGCTTCTGGTGTTGACTTCTTAGGCCCTAACTATTCGGTCTGGTGGAGCAACGCCCTAGAGTGAAGCCTAGGTTGCCCGGAACGTAGAAATGACCATCACTTTCAAACTGGTTACATTATTCCTGTCATACGATGGAAAAACTGTTGTATTTTTATTGCATTTTATGCTTCGGGCGTTGACTTCTAAGGCCCTAACTATTCAATCTGTTGGAGCAACGCCCTAACGTGACGCCTAGGTTGCCCGGAAAGTAGAAATGTCCATATCTTTCATACTGGTTGCAATTATTCGTTTTATACGATGGAAAAACTGTTGTATTTATATTGTATTTTATGCTTCTGGCGTTCACTTCTTAGGCCTTAACTATTTGATCTGGTGGAACAACGCACTAGGGTGAAGCCTAGGTTGCTCGGAACGTAGAAATGACCATAACTTTCACACTGGTAGCAATTATTCGATTTATACAATGGAAAAACTGTTCTATTTATTTTGTGTTTTATGTTTCGCGCGTTGACTTCTAAGGCCCTAGCTATTCGATCTGGTGCAGCATCACCCTAGGGTGAAGCCTAGGTTGCCCGGAAAGTAGAAATGTCCATAACTTTCATTCTGAATGCAATTATTCGTTTTATACGATGGAAAAACTGTTGTGTTTATACTGTATTTTATGCATCTGGCGTTGACTTCTAAGGCACTAACTGTTCGATCTGGTGGAGCAACACCCTAGAGTGAAGCTTAGGTTGCCCGGAACATAGAAATGACCATAACCTTCGCACTGGTGGCTATTATTCGTTTTATTCGATGGAAAAACTGTTGTACTTATATTGTATTTTATGCTTCTGGCGTTGACTTCTGAGGCCCTAACTATTCGATCTGTTGGAGCAACGCCCTAGAGTGAAGCCTTGGTTTCCCGGAACGTAGAAATGACCATGACTTTCATACTGGTTGCAATTATTCGTTTTATACGATGGAAGAACTGTTGTATTTATACAGTATTTTATGCTTCTGACGTTGACTTCTAAGGCACTAACTATTCGATCTGGTGGAGCTACGCCCTACAGTGAAACCTAGGTTGCCCGGAACGTAGAAATGACCATTACTTTCACACTCTTTGCAATTATTCATTTTCTACGATGGAAAAGCTGTTGCATTTATATTGTATTTTATGCTTCTGGCGTTGACTTCTTAGGCCCTAACTATTCGATCTGGTGGAGCAATGCCTTAGAGTGAAGCCTTGCTTTCCCGGAACGTAGAAATGACCATCACTTTCATACGGGTTGCAACTATTCGTTTTATACGATGGAAAAACTGTTGTATTTATATTGTATTTTATGCTTGTGGCGTTGAATTCTAAGGCACTAACTATTCGATCTGGTGGAGCAACGCCCTAGAGTGAAGCCTAGGTTGCCCGGAAAGTAGAAATGACCATAACTTTCATACTCGTTGCAATTATACGTTTTATACGATGGAAAAGCTGTTGTATTTATATTGTATGTTATGCTTCTTGCGTTCACTTCTTAGGCCCTAACTATTCGATCTAGTGGAGCGACGCCCTAGGGTGAAGCCTAGGTTGCCCGGCACGTAGAAATGACCATAACTTTCACTCTGGTAGCAATTATTCGATTTATACAATGGAAAAACTGTTCTATTTATTTTGTGTTTTATGTTTCGCGCGTTGACTTCTAAGGCCCTAGCTATTCGATCTGTTGGAGCATCGCCCTAGGGTGAAGCCTAGGTTGCCCGGAAAGTAGAAATGTCCATAACTTTCAAACTGGTTGCAATAATCCGTTTTATACGATGGAAAAACTGTTGAATTTATATTGTATTTTATGCTTCTGGCGTTCACTTCTTAGGCCCTAACTATTCGATCGGGTGGAACAATGCCCTAGGGTGAAGCCTAGGTTGCCCGGAAATTAGAAATGACCATAACTTTCAAACTGGATGCAATTATTCCTGTTATACGATGGAAAAGCTGTTGCATTTATATTGTATTTTATGCTTCTGGCGTTGACTTCTTAGGCCCTAACTATTCGATCTGGTGGAGCAACGCCAGAGAGTGAAGCCTTGGTTTCCCGGAACGGAGAAGTGACCATCACTTTCATACTGGTTGCAATTATACGTTTTATACGATGGAGAAACTGTTGTACTTATACTGTATTTTATGCTTGTGGCGTTGAATTCTAAGGCACTAACTATTCGATCTGGTGGAGCAACGCCCTAGAGTGAAGCCTAGGGTGCCCGGAACGTAGAAATGACCATCACTTTCAAACTGGTTGCAACTATCCCTGTTATATGATGGAAAAACTGTTGCATTTTTGTTGCATTTTATGCTTCGGGCGTTGACTTCCAAGGCCCTAACTGTCCAATCTGTTGGAGCAACGCCCTAGGGTGAAGCCTAGGTTGCCCGGAAAGTAGAAATGTCCATAACTTTCATACTCGTTGCAATTATTCGTTTTATACGATGGAAAAACTGTTGTATTTATATTGTATTTTATGCTTCTGGCGTTCACTTCTAAGGCCCTAACTATTCGATCTGGTGGAACAACGCCCTAGAGTGAAGTCTAGGTTGCCCGAAACGTAGAAATGACCATCACTTTCACACTGGATGCAATTATTCATATTATAGGATGGAAAACCTGTTGTATTTATATTGTATTTCATGCTCCTGGTGTTGACTTCCTAGGCCCTAACTATTCGATCTGGTGGAGCAACGCCCTACAGTGAAGCCTAGGTTGCCCGGAACGTAGAAATGACCATCACTTTCAAACTGGTTACAATTATTCCTGTTATACGATGGAAAAACTGTTGTATTTTTATTGCATCTTGTGCTTCGGGCGTCGACTTCTAAGGCCCTAACTATTCAATCTGTTGGAGCAACGCCCTAGGGTGAAGCCTAGGTTGCACGGAAAGTAGAAATGTCCATAACTTTCATGCTGGTTGCAATTATTCGTTTTATACGATGGAAAAACTGTTGTACTTATATTGTATTTTGTGCTTGTGGCGTTGAATTCTAAGGCACTAACTATTCGGTCTGGTGGAGCAACGCCCTAGAGTGAGGCCTAGGGTGCTCGGAACGTAGAAATGACCATCACTTTCAAACTGGTGCAACTATCCCTGTTATATGATGGGAAAACTGTTGCATTTTTATTGCATTTTATGCTTCGGGCGCTGACTTCCAAGGCCCTAACTGTCCAATCTGTTGGAGTAACGCCCTAGGGTGAAGCATAGGTTGCCCGGAAAGTAGAAATGACCATAACTTTCATACTTGTTGCAATTATACGTTTTATACGATGGAAAAGCTGTTGTATTTATATTGTATTTTATGCTTCTTGCGCTCACTTCTTAGGCCCTAACAGTTCGATATGGTGGAACATCGCCCTAGGGTGAAGCCTAGGTTTCCCGGAACGTAGAGATAACCATAACTTTCACAGTTGTAGCAATTATTCGATTTATACAATGGAGAAACAGTTCTATTAGTCTTGTTTTTTATGTTTCGGGCGTTGACTTCTAAGGCACTAACTATTCGATCTGGTGGAGCAACGCCCTAGAGTGAAGACTAAGATGCCCGGAACGTAGAAATGACCATAACCTTCACACTGGTTGCAATTATTCGTTTTATACGATGGAAAAGCTGTTGTATTTATATTGTATTTCATGCTTCTGGCGTTCACTTCTTAGGCCTTAATTATTTGATCTGGTGGAACAACGCACTAGGGTGAAGCCTAGGTTTCCCGGAACGTAGAAATGGCCATAACTTTCACACTGGTAGCAATTATTCGATTTATACAATGGAAAAACTGTTCTACTTATTTTGTGTTTTATGTTTCGCGCGTTGACTTCTTGGGCCCTAACTATTCGATCTGGTGGAGCAACGCCCTAAGGTGATTCCTAGATTGCCCGGGAAGTAGAAATGACCATAACTTTCATACTGGTTGCAATTATCCGTTTTATACGATGGAAAAACTGTTGTTTTTATATTGTATTTTATGCTTCTGCGTTCACTTCTTAGGCCTTAACTATTCGATCTGGTGGAACAACGCACTAGGGTGAAGCCTAGGTTGCCCGGCACGTAGAAATGACCATAACTTTCACACTGGTAGCAATTATTCGATTTATACAATGGAAAAACTGTTCTATTTATTTTGTGTTTTATGTTTCGCGCGTTGACTTATAAGGCCCTAGCTATTCGATCTGGTGGAGCATCGCCCTAGGGTGAAGCCTAGGTTGCCCGGAAAGTAGAAATGTCCATAACTTTCACACTGGTTGCAAGAATTCGTTTTATACGTTGGAAAAACTGTTGAATTTATATTGTATTTTATGCTTCTGGCGTTCACTTCCTAGGCCTTAACTATTCGTTCGGGTGGAACAATGCCCTAGGGTGAAGCCTAGGTTGCCCGGAAAGTAGAAATGACCATAACTTTCAAACTGGATGCAATTATTCCTGTTATACGATGGAAAAGCTGTTGCATTTATATTGTATTTTATGCTTCTGCGTTCACTTCTTAGGCCTTAACTATTCGATCTGGTGGAGCAACGCCAGAGAGTGAAGCCTTGGTTTCCCGGAACGTAGGAATGACCATCACTTTCAAACTGGTTACAATTATTCCTGTTATACGATGGAAAAACTGTTGTATTTTTATTGCATTTTATGCTTCGGGCGTTGACTTCTAAGGCCCTAACTATTCAATCTGTTGGAGCAACGCCCTAGGGTGAAGCCTAGGATGCCCGGAAAGTAGAAATGTCCATAACTTTCATACTGGTTGCAATTATTCGTTTTATACGATGGAAAAACTGTTGAATTTATATTGTATTTTACGCTTCTGGCGTTCACTTCTTAGGCCTTAACAATTCGATCTGGTGGAACAACGCACTAGGGTGAAGCCTAGCTTTCCCGGAACGTAGAAATGGCCATAACTCCCACACTGGTAGCAATTATTCGATTTATACAATGGAAAAACTGTTCTACTTATTTTGTGTTTTATGTTTCGCGCGTTGACTTCTAAGGCCCTAACTATTCGATCGAGTGGAGCAACGCCCTAGGGTGAAGCCTAGTTTGCCTGGAAAGTAGAAATGTCCATAACTTTCATACTGGTTGCAATTATTCGTTTTATACGATGGAAGAACTGTTGTATTTATACTGTATTTTATGCTTCTGACGTTGACTTCTAAGGCACTAACTATTCGATCTGGTGGAGCTACGCCCTAGAGTGAAGCCTAGGTTGCCCGGAACGTAGAAATGACCATAACTTTCACACTGGTTGCAATTATTCGTTTTATACGATGGAAAAACTGTTGTATTTATATTGTATTTTATGCTTCTGGTGTTCACTTCTTAGGCCCTAACTATTCGATCGGGTGGAACAACGCCCTAGGGTGAAGCCTAGGTTGCCCGGAAAGTAGAAATGACCATAACTTTCAAACTGGTTGCAATTATTCCTGTTATACGATGGAAGAACTGTTGTATTTATATTGTATTTTATGCTTCTGGCGTTGACTTCTAAGGCACTAAGTATTCGATATGGTGGAGCAACGCCCTAGAGTGAAGCCTAGGGTGCCCGGAACGTAGAAATGACAATCACTTTCAAACTGGTTGCAACTATCCCTGTTATGTGATGGAAAAACTGTTGCATTTTTATTGCATTTTATGCTTCGGGCGCTGACTTCCAAGGCCCTAACTGTCCAATCTGTTGGAGCAACGCCCTAGGGTGAAGCCTAGGTTGCCCGGAAAGTAGAAATGACCATAACTTTCATACTCGTTGCAATTATACGTTTTATACGATTGAAAAGCTGTTGTATTTATATTGTATTTTATGCTTCTTGCGCTCACTTCTTAGGCCCTAACTGTTCGATATGGTGGAACATCGCCCTAGGGTGAAGCCTAGGTTTCCCGGAACGTAGAGATGACCATAACTTTCACAGTTGTAGCAATTATTCGATTTATACAATGGAAAAACAGTTCTATTAGTTTTGTTTTTTATGTTTCGGGCGTTGACTTCTAAGGCACTAACTATTCGATCTGGTGGAGCAAAGCCCTAGAGTGAAGACTAAGATGCCCGGAACGTAGAAATAACCATAACCTTCACACTGGTTGCAATTATTCGTTTTATACGATGAAAGAACTGTTGAATTTATACTATATTTTATGCTTCTGACGATGACTTCTAAGGCACTAACTATTCGATCTGGTGGAGGTACGCCCTAGAGTGAAACCTAGGTTGCCCGGAACGTAGAAATGACCATTACTTTCACACTCTTTGCAATTATTCATTTTATGCGATGGAAAAGCTGTTGCATTTATATTGTACTTTATGCTACTGGCGTTGACTTCTTGGGCCCTAACTATTCGATCTGGTGGAGCAACGCCCTAAGGTGAATCCTAGATTGCCCGGGAAGTAGAAATGACCATAACTTTCATACTGGTTGCAATTATCCGTTTTATACGATGGAAAAACTGTTGTACTTATATTGTATTTTATGCTTGTGGCGTTGAATTCTAAGGCACTAACTATTCGATCTGGTGAAGCAACGCCCTAGAGTGAAGCCTAGGGTGCCCCGAACGTAGAAATGACCATCACTTTCGAACTGGTTGCAATTATTCGTTTTGTACGATGGAAAAACTGTTGTATCTATACTGTATTTTATGCTTCTGACGTTGACTTCTAACGCACTAACTATTCGATCTATTGGAGCAACGCCCTAGAGTGAAGCCTTGGTTTCCCGGAACGTAGAAATGACCATGACTTTCATACTGGTTGTAATTATCCGTTTTATACGATGGAAAAACTGTTGTATTTATATTGTATTTTATGCTTGTGGCGATGAATTCTAAGGCACTAACTATTCGATCTGGTGGAGCAACGCCCTAAGGTGAATCCTAGATTGCCCGGGAAGTAGAAATGACCATAACTTTCATACTGGTTGCAATTATCCGTTTTATCCGATGGAAAAACTGTTGTACTTTTATTGTATTTTATGCTTGTGGCGTTGAATTCTAAGGCACTAACTATTCGATCTGGTGGAGCAACGCCCTAGAGTGAAGCCTAGGGTGCCCGGAACGTAGAAATGACTATCACTTTCGAACTGGTTGCAATTATTCGTTTTGTACGATGGAAAAACTGTTGTATCTATACTGTGTTTTATGCTTCTGACATTGACTTCTAACGCACTAACTATTCGATCTATTGGAGCAACGCACTAGGGTGAAGCCTAGGTTTCCCGGAAAGTAGAAATGACCATAACTTTCATACTCGTTGCAATTATACGTTTTATACGATGCAAAAGCTGTTGTATTTATATTGTATTTTATGCTTCTTGCGCTCACTTCTTAGGCCCTAACTGTTCGATATGGTGGAACATCGCCCTAGGGTGAAGCCTAGGTTTCCCGGAACGTAGAGATGACCATAACTTTCACAGTTGTAGCAATTATTCGATTTATACAATGGAAAAACAGTTCTATTAGTTTTGTTTTTTATGTTTCGGGCGTTGACTCCTAAGGCACTAACTATTCGATCTGGTGGAGCAACGCCCTAGAGTGAAGACTAAGATGCCCGGAACGTAGAAATAACCATAACCTTCACACTGGTTGCAATTATTCGTTTTATACGATGGAAGAACTGTTGTATTTATACTATATTTTATGCTTCTGACGATGACTTCTAAGGCACTAACTATTCGATCTGGTGGAGGTACGCCCTAGAGTGAAACCTAGGTTGCCCGGAACGTAGAAATGACCATTACTTTCACACTCTTTGCAATTATTCATTTTATGCGATGGAAAAGCTGTTGCATTTATATTGCATTTTATGCTACTGGCGTTGACTTCTTGGGCCCTAACAATTCGATCTGGTGGAGCAACGCCCTAAGGTGAATCCTAGATTGCCCGGGAAGTAGAAATGACCATAACTTTCATACTGGTTGCAATTATCCGTTTTATGCGATGGAAAAACTGTTGTACTTATATTGTATTTTATGCTTGTGGCGTTGAATTCTAAGGCACTAACTATTCGATCTGGTGGAGCAACGCCCTAGAGTGAAGCCTAGGGTGCCCGGAACGTAGAAACGACCATCACTTTCGAACTGGTTGCAATTATTCGTTTTGTACGATGGAAAAACTGTTGTATCTATACTGTATTTTATGCTTCTGACATTGACTTCTAACGCACTAACTATTCGATCTATTGGAGCAACGCACTAGGGTGAAGCCTAGGTTTCCCGGAAAGTAGAAATGACCATAACTTTCATACTGGTTGCAATTACTCGTTTTATACGATGGGAGAACTGTTGTATTTATACTATATTTTATGCTTCTGACGTTGACTTCTAAGGCACTAACTATTCGATCTGGTGGCACAACGCACTAGGGTGAAGCCTAGGTTGCCCGGCACGTAGAAATGACCATAACTTTCATACTGGTTGCAATTATCCGTTTTATACGATGGAAAAACTGTTGTATTTATATTGTATTTTATGCTTCTGGCGTTCACTTCTTAGGCCTTAACTATTCGATCTGGTGGAACAACGCACTAGGGTGAAGCCTAGGTTGCCCGGAACGTAGAAATGACCATAACTTTCACACTGGTAGCAATTATTCGATTTATACAATGGAAAAACTGTTCTATTTATTTTGTGTTTTATGTTCCGCGCGCTGACTTCTAAGGCCCTAACTATTCGATCTGGCGCAGCATCGCCCTAGGGTGAAGCCTAGGTTGCCCGGAAAGTAGAAATGTCCATAACTTTCATACTGGTTGCAATTATTCGTTTTATACGATGGAAAAACTATTGTATTTATACTGTATTTTATGCTTCTGACGTTGACTTCTAACGCACTAACTATTCGATCTGGTGGAGCAACGCCCTAGAGTGAAACCTAGGTTGCCAGGAACGTAGAAATGACCATTACTTTCACACTCTTTGCAATTTGTCATTTTATACGCTGGAAGAGCTGTTGCATTTATATTGTATTTTATGCTTCTGGCGTTGACTTCTTAGGCCCTAACTATTCGATCTGGTGGAGCAACGCCTCAGAGTGACGCCTAGGTTGCCCGGAACGTAGAAATGACCATATCTTTCACACTGGTTGCTATTGTTCCTGTTATACGATGGAACAGATGTTTTATTTATATTGTACCTTATGCTTCTGGCGTTGACTTCTAAGGCCCTAACTATTCGATCTGGAGGAGCAACGCCCTAGAGTGAAGCCTAGGTTGCCCGGAACGTAGAAGTGACCATAACTTTCATACTGGTTGCAATTATTCGTTTTATACGATGGAAAAACTATTGTATTTATACTGTATTTTATGCTTCTGACGTTGACTTCTAACGCACTAACTATTCGATCTGGTGGAGCAACGCCCTAGAGTGAAACCTAGGTTGCCAGGAACGTAGAAATGACCATTACTTTCACACTCTTTGCAATTTGTCATTTTATACGCTGGAAGAGCTGTTGCATTTATATTGTATTTTATGCTTCTGGCGTTGACTTCTTAGGCCCTAACTATTCGATCTGGTGGAGCAACGCCTCAGAGTGACGCCTAGGTTGCCCGGAACGTAGAAATGACCATATCTTTCACACTGGTTGCTATTGTTCCTGTTATACGATGGAAAAGATGTTTTATTTAAATTGTACCTTATGCTTCTGGCGTTGACTTCTAAGGCCCTAACTATTCGATCTGGTGGAGCAACGCCCTAGAGTGAAGCCTAGGTTGCCCGGAACGTAGAAGTGACCATAACTTTCACACTGGTTGCAATTATTCGTTTTATGCGATGGAAAAACTGTTGCATTTATATTGTATTTTATGCTTCTGGCGTTCACTTCTTAGGCCTTAACTATTCGATCTGGTGGAACAACGCCCTAGGGTGAAGCCTAGGTTGCCCGGAAAGTAGAAATGACCATAACTTTCAAACTGGTTGCAAATATTCGTTTTATTCGATGGAAAAACTGTTATATTTATATTGTATTTTATGCTTCCGGCGCTGACTTCTAAGGCCCTAACTATTCGATCTGGTGGAACAACGCCCTAGAGTGAAGTCTAGGTTGCCCGAAACGTAGAAATGACCATCACTTTCACACTGGATGCAATTATTCATATTATAGGATGGAAAACCTGTTGTATTTATATTGTATTTCATGCTCCTGGTGTTGACTTCCTAGGCCCTAACTATTCGATCTGGTGGAGCAACGCCCTAGAGTGAAGCCTAGGTTGCCCGGAACGTAGAAATGACCATCACTTTTAAACTGGTTACAATTATTCCTGTTATACGATGGAAAAACTGTTGTATTTTTATTGCATCTTGTGCTTCGGGCGTCGACTTCTAAGGCCCTAACTATTCAATCTGTTTGAGCAACGCCCTAGGGTGAAGCCTAGGTTGCACGGAAAGTAGAAATGTCCATAACTTTCATGCTGGTTGCAATTATTCGTTTTATACGATGGAAAAACTGTTGTACTTATATTGTATTTTGTGCTTGTGGCGTTGAATTCTAAGGCACTAACTATTCGGTCTGGTGGAGCAACGCCCTAGAGTGAGGCCTAGGGTGCCCGGAACGTAGAAATGACCATCACTTTCAAGCTGGTGCAACTATCCCTGTTATATGATGGGAAAACTGTTGCATTTTTATTGCATTTTATGCTTCGGGCGCTGACTTCCAAGGCCCTAACTGTCCAATCTGTTGGAGTAACGCCCTAGGGTGAAGCCTAGGTTGCCCGGAAAGTAGAAATGACCATAACTTTCATACTTGTTGCAATTATACGTTTTATACGATGGAAAAGCTGTTGTATTTATATTGTATTTTATGCTTCTTGCGCTCACTTCTTAGGCCCTAACAGTTCGATATGGTGGAACATCGCCCTAGGGTGAAGCCTAGGTTTCCCGGAACGTAGAGATAACCATAACTTTCACAGTTGTAGCAATTATTCGATTTATACAATGGAGAAACAGTTCTATTAGTCTTGTTTTTTATGTTTCGGGCGATGACTTCTAAGGCACTAACTATTCGATCTGGTGGAGCAACGCCCTAGAGTGAAGACTAAGGTGCCCGGAACGTAGAAATGACCATAACCTTCACACTGGTTGCAATTATTCGTTTTATACGATGGAAAAGCTGTTGTATTTATATTGTATTTCATGCTTCTGGCGTTCACTTCTTTGGCCTTAACTATTCGATCTGGTGGAACAACGCACTAGGGTGAAGCCTAGGTTTCCCGGAACGTAGAAATGGCCATAACTTTCACACTGGTAGCAATTATTCGATTTATACAATGGAAAAACTGTTCTACTTATTTTGTGTTTTATGTTTCGCGCGTTGACTTCTAAGGCCCTAACTATTCGATCTAGTGGAGCAACGCCCTGGGGTGAAGCCTAGGTTGCCTGGAAAGTAGAAATGTCCATAACTTTCATACTGGTTGCAATTACTCGTTTTATACGATGGAAGAACTGTTGTATTTATACTACATTTTATCCTTCTGACGTTGACTTCTAAGGCACTAACTATTCGATCTGGTGGAGCTACGCCCAAGAGTGAAACCTAGGTTGCCCGGAACGTAGAAATGACCATTACTTTCACACTCTTTGCAATTATTCATTTTATGCGATGGAAAAGCTGTTGCATTTATATTGTATTTTATGCTACTGGCGTTGACTTCTTGGGCCCTAACTATTCGATCTGGCGGAGCAACGCCCTAAGGTGTTTCCTAGATTGCCCGGGAAGTAGAAATGACCATAACTTTCATACTGGTTGCAATTATCCGTTTTATACGATGGAAAAACTGTTGTATTTATATTGTATTTTATGCTTCTGGCGTTCACTTCTTAGGCCTTAACTATTCGATGTTGGTGGAACAACGCACTAATGTGAAGCCTAGGTTGCCCGGCACGTAGAAATGACCATAACTTTCACTCTGGTAGCAATTATTCGATTTATACAATGGAAAAACTGTTCTATTTATTTTGTGTTTTATGTTTCGCGCGTTGACTTCTAAGGCCCTAGCTATTCGATCTGGTGGAACATCGCCCTAGGGTGAAGCCTAGGTTAACCGGAAAGTAGAAATGTCCATAACTTTCACACTGGTTGCAATAATTCGTTTTATACGATGGAAAAACTGTTGAATTTATATTGAATTTTATGCTTCTGGCGTTCACTTCTTAGGCCCTAACTATTCGATCGGGAGGAACAATGCCCTAGGGTGAAGCCTAGGTTGCCCGGAAATTAGAAATGACCATAACTTTCAAACTGGATGCAATTATTCCTGTTATACGATGGAAAAGCTGTTGCAGTTATATTGTATTTTATGCTTCTGGCGTTGACTTCTTAGGCCCTAACTATTCGATCTGCTGGAGCAACGCCAGAGAGTGAAGCCTTGGTTTCCCGGAACGTAGAAATGACCATCACTTTCAAACTGGTTGCAACTATCCCTGTTATATGATGGAAAAACTGTTGCATTTTTGTTGCATTTTATGCTTCGGGCGTTGACTTCCAAGGCCCTAACTGTCCAATCTGTTGGAGCAACGCCCTAGGGTGAAGCCTAGGTTGCCCGGAAAGTAGAAATGTCCATAACTTTCATACTGGTTGCAATTATTCGTTTTATACGATGGAAAAACTGTTGTTTTTATACTGTATTTTATGCTTCTGACGTTGACTTCTAAGTCACTAACTATTCGACCTGGTGGAGCAACGCCCTAGGGTGAAGCCTAGGTTGCCCGGATAGTAGAAATGACCATAACTTTCATAGTGGTTGCAATTATTCGCTTTATACGATGGAAAAACTGTTGTATTTATATTGTATTTTATGCTTCCGGCGTTGACTTCTGAGGCCCTAACTATTCGATCTGTTGGTGCAACGCCCTAGAGTGCAGCCTTGGTTTCCCGGAACGTAGAAATGACCATGACTTTCATCCTGGTTGCAATTATTCGTTTTATACGATGGAAAAACTGTTGTATTTATATTGTATTTTATGCTTCTGACGTTGACTTCTAAGGCTCGAACTATTCGATCTGGTGGAGCAGCACCCTAGAGCGGAACCTAGGTTGCCCGGAACGTAGAAATGACCATAAGTTTCACACTGGTTGCAATTATTCGTTTTATACGATGGAAAAACTGTTGTATTTATATTGTATTTTATGCTTCTGGCGTTGACTTCTGAGGCCCTAACTATTCGATCCCGTTGGAGCAACGCCCTAGAGTGAAGCCTTGGTTTCCCGGAACGTAGAAATGACCATGACTTTCATACTGGTTGCAATTATTCGTTTTATACGATGGAAGAACTGTTGTATTTATACTGTATTTTATGCTTCTGACGTTGACTTCTAAGGCACTAA
The DNA here is from genome assembly GCF_051401765.1 of Calliopsis andreniformis. NCBI lineage: Eukaryota > Metazoa > Arthropoda > Insecta > Hymenoptera > Andrenidae > Calliopsis > Calliopsis andreniformis. The sequence continues at coordinate 771,166 of NW_027480460.1, read as the reverse complement.
CTATTCGATCTGGTCGAGCTACGCCCTAGAGTGAAACCTAGGTTGCCCGGAAAGTAGAAATGACCATAACTTTCATACTCGTTGCAATTATACGTTTTATACGATGGAAAAGCTGTTGTATTTATATTGTATGTTATGCTTCTTGCGTTCACTTCTTAGGCCCTAACTATTCGATCTGGTGGAACATCGCCCTTGGGTTAAGCCTAGGTTTCCCGGAACGTAGAGATGACCATAATTTTCACAGTTGTAGCAATTATTCGATGTATAGAATGGAATAACTGTTCTATTAATTTTGGTTTTTATGTTTCGGGCGTTGACTTCTAAGGCACTAACTATTCGATCTGGTGGAGCAACGCCCTAGAGTGAAGCCTAAGATGCCCGGAACGTAGAAATGACCATAACTTTCACACTGGTTGCAATTATTCGTTTTATACGATGGAAAAGCTGTTGTATTTATATTGTATTTTATGCTTCTGGTGTTGACTTCTTAGACCCTAACTATTCGATCTGGCGGAGCAACGGCCTAGAGTGAAGCCTAGGTTGCCCGGAACGTAGAAATGACCATCACTTTCAAACTGGTTACAATTTTTCCTGTCATACGATGGAAAAACTGTTGTATTTTTATTGCATTTTATGCTTCGGGCGTTGACTTCTAAGGCCCTAACTATTCAATCTGTTGGAGCAACGCACTAAGGTGAAGCCTAGGTTGCCCGGAAAGTAGAAATGTCCATATCTTTCATACTGGTTGCAATTATTCGTTTTATACGATGGAAAAACTGTTGTATTTATATTGTATTTTATGCTTCTGGCGTTCACTTCTTAGGCCTTAACTATTTGATCTGGTGGAACAACGCACTAGTGTGAAGCCTAGGTTGCCCGGAACGTAGAAATGACCATAACTTTCACACTGGTAGCAATTATTCGATTTATACGATGGAAAAACTGTTCTATTTATTTTGTGTTTTATGTTCCGCGCGTTGACTTCTAAGGCCCTAGCTATTCGATCTGGTGCAGCACCGCCCTAGGGTGAAGCCTAGGTTGCCCGGAAAGTAGAAATGTCCATAACTTTCATACTGGATGCAATTATTCGTTTTATACGATGGAAAAACTGTTGTGTTTATACTGTATTTTATGCATCTGGCGTTGACTTCTAAGGCACTAACTGTTCGATCTGGTGGAGCAACACCCTAGAGTGAAGCTTAGGATGCCCGGAACATAGAAATGACCATAACCTTCACACTGGTGGCTATTATTCGTTTTATTCGATGGAAAAACTGTTATATTTATATTGTATTTTACGCTTCTGGCGTTCACTTCTTAGGCCTTAACTATTCGATCTGGTGGAACAACGCACTAGGGTGAAGCATAGCTTTCCCGGAACGTAGAAATGGCCATAACTTCCACACTGGTAGCAATTATTCGATTTATACGATGGAAAAACTGTTCTACTTATTTTGTGTTTTATGTTTCGCGCGTTGACTTCTAAGGCCCTAACTATTCGATCGAGTGGAGCAACGCCCTAGGGTGAAGCCTAGTTTGCCTGGAAAGTAGAAATGTCCATAACTTTCATACTGGTTGCAATTATTCGTTTTATACGATGGAAGAACTGTTGTATTTATACTGTATTTTATGCTTCTGACGTTGACTTCTAAGGCACTAACTATTCGATCTGGTGGAGCTACGCCCTAGAGTGAAGCCTAGGTTGCCCGGAACGTAGAAATGACCATAACTTTCACACTGGTTGCAATTATTCGTTTTATACGATGGAAAAACTGTTGTATTTATATTGTATTTTATGCTTCTGGTGTTCACTTCTTAGGCCCTAACTATTCGATCGGGTGGAACAACGCCCTAGGGTGAAGCCTAGGTTGCCCGGAAAGTAGAAATGACCATAACTTTCAAACTGGTTGCAATTATTCCTGTTATACGATGGAAGAACTGTTGTATTTATATTGTATTTTATGCTTCTGGCGTTGACTTCTAAGGCACTAAGTATTCGATATGGTGGAGCAACGCCCTAGAGTGAAGCCTAGGGTGCCCGGAACGTAGAAATGACCATCACTTTCAAACTGGTTGCAAGTACTCCTGTTATATGATGGAAAAACAGTTGTATTTTTATTGCATTTTATGCTTCGGGCGTTGACTTCTAAGGCACTAACTATTCAATCTTTTGGAGCAACGCCCCAGGGTGAATCCTAGGTTGCCCGGAAAGTAGAAATAACCATAACTTTCATACTGGTTGCAATTATCTGGTTTATACGATGGAAAAACTGTTGTATTTATATTGTATTTTATGCTTCTGGCGTTCACTTCTTAGGCCTTAACTATTCGATCTGGTGGAGCTACGCCCTAGAGTGAAACCTAGGTTGCCCGGAACGTAGAAATGACCATTACATTCACACTCTTTGCAATTATTCATTTTATACGATGGTAAAGCTGTTGCATTTATATTGTATTTTATGCTTCTGGCGTTGACTTCTTAGGCCCTAACTATTCGATCTGTTGGCGCAACGCCTTAGAGTGAAGCCTTGGTCTCCCGGAACGTAGAAATGACCATCACTTTCATACTGGTTGCAATTATTCGTTTTATACGATGGAAAAACTGTTGTACTTATATTGTATTTTATGCTTGTGGCGTTGAATTCTAAGGCACTAACTATTCGATCTGGTGGAGCAACGCCCTAGAGTGAAGCCTAGGGTGCCCGGAACGTAGAAATGACAATCACTTTCAAACTGGTTGCAACTATCCCTCTTATATGATGGAAAAACTGTTGCATTTTTATTGCATTTTATGCTTCGGGCGCTGACTTCCAAGGCCCTAACTGTCCAATCTGTTGGAGCAACGCCCTAGGGTGAAGCCTAGGTTGCCCGGGAAGTAGAAATGACCATAACTTTCATACTCGTTGCAATTATACGTTTTATACGATGGAAAAGCTGTTGTATTTATATTGTATTTTATGCTTCTTGCGCTCACTTCTTAGGCCCTAACTGTTCGATATGGTGGAACATCGCCCTAGGGTGAAGCCTAGGTTTCCCGGAACGTAGAGATGACCATAACTTTCACAGTTGTAGCAATTATTCGATTTATACAATGGAAAAACAGTTCTATTAGTTTTGTTTTTTATGTTTCGGGCGTTGACTTCTAAGGCACTAACTATTCGATCTGGTGGAGCAACGCCCTAGAGTGAAGACTAAGATGCCCGGAACGTAGAAATAACCATAACCTTCACACTGGTTGCAATTATTCGTTTTATACGATGGAAGAACTGTTGTATTTATACTATATTTTATGCTTCTGGTGTTGACTTCTTAGACCCTAACTATTCGATCTGGCGGAGCAACGCCCTAGAGTGAAGCCTAGGTTGCCCGGAACGTAGAAATGACCATCACTTTCAAACTGGTTACAATTTTTCCTGTCATACGATGGAAAAACTGTTGTATTTTTATTGCATTTTATGCTTCGGGCGTTGACTTCTAAGGCCCTAACTATTCAATCTGTTGGAGCAACGCCCTAAGGTGAAGCCTAGGTTGCCCGGAAAGTAGAAATGTCCATATCTTTCATACTGGTTGCAATTATTCGTTTTATACGATGGAAAAACTGTTGTATTTATATTGTATTTTTTGCTTCTGGCGTTCACTTCTTAGGCCTTAACTATTTGATCTGGTGGAACAACGCACTAGTGTGAAGCCTAGGTTGCCCGGAACGTAGAAATGACCATAACTTTCACACTGGTAGCAATTATTCGATTTATACAATAGAAAAACTGTTCTATTTATTTTGTGTTTTATGTTCCGCGCGTTGACTTCTAAGGCCCTAGCTATTCGATCTGGTGCAGCATCGCCCTAGGGTGAAGCCTAGGTTGCCCGGAAAGTAGAAATGTCCATAACTTTCATACTGGATGCAATTATTCGTTTTATACGATGGAAAAACTGTTGTGTTTATACTGTATTTTATGCATCTGGCGTTGACTTCTAAGGCACTAACTGTTCGATCTGGTGGAGCAACAGCCTAGAGTGAAGCTTAGGATGCCCGGAACATAGAAATGACCATAACCTTCACACTGGTGGCTATTATTCGTTTTATTCGATGGAAAAACTGTTATATTTATATTGTATTTTATGATTCTGGCGCCGACTTCTTAGGCCCTAACTATTCGATCTGGTGGAACAACGCCCTTGAGTGAAGTCTAGGTTGCCCGAAACTTAGAAATGACCATCACTTTCACACTGGTTGCAATTATTCATACTATAGGATGGAAAACCTGTTGTATTTATATTGTATTTTATGATCCAGGTGTTGACTTCTTAGGCCCTAACTATTCGATCTGGTGGAGCAACGCCCTAGAGTGAAGCCTAGGTTGCCCGGAACGTAGGAATGTCCATAACTTTCATACTGGTTGCAATTATTCGTTTTATACGATGGAAAAACTGTTGAATTTATATTGTATTTTACGCTTCTGGCGTTCACTTCTTACGCCTTAACTATTCGATCTGGTGGAACAACGCACTAGTGTGAAGCCTAGGTTGCCCGGAACGTAGAAATGACCATAACTTTCACACTGGTAGCAATTATTCGATTTATACAATGGAAAAACTGTTCTACTTATTTTGTGTTTTATGTTTCGCGCGTTGACTTCTAAGGCCCTAACTATTCGATCGAGTGGAGCAACGCCCTAGGGTGAAGCCTAGTTTGCCTGGAAAGTAGAAATGTCCATAACTTTCATACTGGTTGCAAATATTTGTTTTATACGATGGAAGAACTGTTGTATTTATACTGTATTTTATGCTTCTGACGTTGACTTCTAAGGCACTAACTATTCGATCTGGTGGAACAACGCCCTAGAGTGAAGTCTAGGTTGCCCGAAACGTAGAAATGACCATCACTTTCACACTGGTTGCAATTATTCATACTATAGGATGGAAAACCTGTTGTATTTATATTGTATTTTATGCTCCAGGTGTTGACTTCTTAGGCCCTAACTATTCGATCTGGTGGAGCAACGCCCTAGAGTGAAGCCTAGGTTGCCCGAAACGTAGAAATGACCATCACTTTCACACTGGTTGCAATTATTCATACTATAGGATGGAAAACCTGTTGTATTTATATTGTATTTTATGCTCCAGGTGTTGACTTCTTAGGCCCTAACTATTCGATCTGGTGGAGCAACGCCCTAGAGTGAAGCCTAGGTTGCCCGGAACGTAGGAATGACCATCACTTTCAAACTGGTTACAATTATTCCTGTTATACGATGGAAAAACTGTTGTATTTTTATTGCATTTTATGCTTCGGGCGTTGACTTCTAAGGCCCTGACTATTCAATCTGTTGGAGCAACGCCCTAGGGTGAAGCCTAGGTTGCCCGGAAAGTAGAAATGTCCATAACTTTCATACTGGTTGCAATTATTCGTTTTATACGATGGAAAAACTGTTGAATTTATATTGTATTTTACGCTTCTGGCGTTCACTTCTTAGGCCTTATCTATTCGATCTGGTGGAACAACGAACTAGGGTGAAGCCTAGCTTTCCCGGAACGTAGAAATGGCCATAACTTCCACACTGGTAGCAATTATTCGATTTATACAATGGAAAAACTGTTCTACTTATTTTGTGTTTTATGTTTCGCGCGTTGACTTCTAAGGCCCTAACTATTCGATCGAGTGGAGCAACGCCCTAGGGTGAAGCCTAGTTTGCCTGGAAAGTAGAAATGTCCATAACTTTCATACAGGTTGCAATTATTCGTTTTATACGATGGAAGAACTGTTGTATTTATACTGTATTTTATGCTTCTGACGTTGACTTCTAAGGCACTAACTATTCGATCTGGTGGAGCTACGCCCTAGAGTGAAGACTAGGTTGCCCGGAACGTAGAAATGACCATAACTTTCACACTGGTTGCAATTATTCGTTTTATACGATGGAAAAACTGTTGTATTTATATTGTATTTTATGCTTCTGGTGTTCACTTCTTAGGCCCTAACTATTCGATCGGCTGGAACAACGCCCTAGGGTGAAGCCTAGGTTGCCCGGAAAGTAGAAATGACCATAACTTTCAAACTGGTTGCAATTATTCCTGTTATACGAAAGAAGAACTGTTGTATTTATATTGTATTTTATGCTTCTGGCGTTGACTTCTAAGGCACTAAGTATTCGATATGGTGGAGCAACGCCCTAGAGTGAAGCCTAGGGTGCCCGGAACGTAGAAATGACCATCACTTTCAAACTGGTTGCAATTATTCGTTTTATACGATGGAAGAACTGTTGTATTTATACTATATTTTATGCTTCTGACGATGACTTCTAAGGCACTAACTATTCGATCTGGTGGAGGTACGCCCTAGAGTGAAACCTAGGTTGCCCGGAACGTAGAAATGACCATTACTTTCACACTCTTTGCAATTATTCATTTTATGCGATGGAAAAGCTGTTGCATTTATATTGTATTTTGTGCTACTGGCGTTGACTTCTTGGGCCCTAACTATTCGATCTGGTGGAGCAACGCCCTAAGGTGAATCCTAGATTGCCCGGGAAGTAGAAATGACCATAACTTTCATACTGGTTGCAATTATCCGTTTTATACGATGGAAAAACTGTTGTACTTATATTGTATTTTATGCTTGTGGCGTTGAATTCTAAGGCACTATCTATTCGATCTGGTGGAGCTACGCACTAGAGTGAAGCCTAGGTTGCCCGGAACGTAGAAATGACCATAACTTTCACACTGGTTGCAATTATTCGTTTTATACGATGGAAAAGCTGTTGTATTTATATTGTATTTTATGCTTCTGGTGTTGACTTCTTAGGCCCTAACTATTCGATCTGGTGGAGCAACGCCCTAGAGTGAAGCCTAGGTTGCCCGGAACGTAGAAATGACCATCACTTTCAAACTGGTTACATTATTCCTGTCATACGATGGAAAAACTGTTGTATTTTTATTGCATTTTATGCTTCGGGCGTTGACTTCTAAGGCCCTAACTATTCAATCTGTTGGAGCAACGCCCTAAGGTGAAGCCTAGGTTGCCCGGAAAGTAGAAATGACCATAACTTTCAAACTGGTTGCAATTATTCCTGTTATACGAAAGAAGAACTGTTGTATTTATATTGTATTTTATGCTTCTGGCGTTGACTTCTAAGGCACTAAGTATTCGATATGGTGGAGCAACGCCCTAGAGTGAAGCCTAGGGTGCCCGGAACGTAGAAATGACCATCACTTTCAAACTGGTTGCAATTATTCGTTTTATACGATGGAAGAACTGTTGTATTTATACTATATTTTATGCTTCTGACGATGACTTCTAAGGCACTAACTATTCGATCTGGTGGAGGTACGCCCTAGAGTGAAACCTAGGTTGCCCGGAACGTAGAAATGACCATTACTTTCACACTGTTTGCAATTATTCATTTTATGCGATGGAAAAGCTGTTGCATTTATATTGTATTTTGTGCTACTGGCGTTGACTTCTTGGGCCCTAACTATTCGATCTGGTGGAGCAACGCCCTAAGGTGAATCCTAGATTGCCCGGGAAGTAGAAATGACCATAACTTTCATACTGGTTGCAATTATCCGTTTTATACGATGGAAAAACTGTTGTACTTATATTGTATTTTATGCTTGTGGCGTTGAATTCTAAGGCACTAACTATTCGATCTGGTGGAGCTACGCCCTAGAGTGAAGCCTAGGTTGCCCGGAACGTAGAAATGACCATAACTTTCACACTGGTTGCAATTATTCGTTTTATACGATGGAAAAGCTGTTGTATTTATATTGTATTTTATGCTTCTGGTGTTGACTTCTTAGGCCCTAACTATTCGATCTGGTGGAGCAACGCCCTAGAGTGAAGCCTAGGTTGCCCGGAACGTAGAAATGACCATCACTTTCAAACTGGTTACATTATTCCTGTCATACGATGGAAAAACTGTTGTATTTTTATTGCATTTTATGCTTCGGGCGTTGACTTCTAAGGCCCTAACTATTCAATCTGTTGGAGCAACGCCCTAAGGTGAAGCCTAGGTTGCCCGGAAAGTAGAAATGACCATATCTTTCACACTGGTTGCAATTATTCGTTTTATACGATGGAAAAGCTGTTGTATTTATATTGTATTTTATGCTTCTGGTGTTGACTTCTTAGGCCTTAACTATTTGATCTGGTGGAACAACGCACTAGTGTGAAGCCTAGGTTGCCCGGAACGTAGAAATGACCATAACTTTCACACTGGTAGCAATTATTCGATTTATACAATGGAAAAACTGTTCTATTTATTTTGTGTTTTATGTTCCGCGCGTTGACTTCTAAGGCCCTAGCTATTCGATCTGGTGCAGCATCGCCCTAGGGTGAAGCCTAGGTTGCCCGGAAAGTAGAAATGTCCATAACTTTCATACTGGATGGAATTATTCGTTTTATACGATGGAAAAACTGTTGTATTTATATTGTATTTTATGCTCCAGGTGTTGACTTCTTAGGCCCTAACTATTCGATCTGGTGGAGCAACGCCCTAGAGTGAAGCCTAGGTTGCCCGGAACGTAGGAATGACCATCACTTTCAAACTGGTTACAATTATTCCTGTTATACGATGGAAAAACTGTTGTATTTTTATTGCATTTTATGCTTCGGGCGTTGACTTCTAAGGCCCTAACTATTCAATCTGTTGGAGCAACGCCCTAGGGTCAAGCCTAGGTTGCCCGGAAAGTAGAAATGTCCATAACCTTCATACTGGTTGCAATTATTCGTTTTATACGATGGAAAAACTGTTGAATTTATATTGTATTTTACGCTTCTGGCGTTCACTTCTTAGGCCTTAACTATTCGATCTGGTGGAACAACGCACTAGGGTGAAGCCTAGCTTTCCCGGAACGTAGAAATGGCCATAACTTCCACACTGGTAGCAATTATTCGATTTATACAATGGAAAAACTGTTCTACTTATTTTGTGTTTTATGTTTCGCGCGTTGACTTCTAAGGCCCTAACTATTCGATCGAGTGGAGCAACGCCCTAGGGTGAAGCCTAGGTTGCCCGGAAAGTAGAAATGACCATAACTTTCAAACTGGTTGCAATTATTCCTGTTATACGATGGAAGAACTGTTGTATTTATATTGTATTTTATGCTTCTGGCGTTGACTTCTAAGGCACTAAGTATTCGATATGGTGGAGCAACGCCCTAGAGTGAAGCCTAGGGTGCCCGGAACGTAGAAATGACCATCACTTTCAAACTGGTTGCAAGTACTCCTGTTATATGATGGAAAAACAGTTGTATTTTTATTGCATTTTATGCTTCGGGCGCTGACTTCCAAGGCCCTAACTGTCCAATCTGTTGGAGCAACGCCCTAGGGTGAAGCCTAGGTTGCCCGGAAAGTAGAAATGACCATAACTTTCATACTCGTTGCAATTATACGTTTTATACGATGGAAAAGCTGTTGTATTTATATTGTATTTTATGCTTCTTGCGCTCACTTCTTAGGCCCTAACTGTTCGATATGGTGGAACATCGCCCTAGGGTGAAGCCTAGGTTTCCCGGAACGTAGAGATGACCATAACTTTCACAGTTGTAGCAATTATTCGATTTATACAATGGAAAAACAGTTCTATTAGTTCTGTTTTTTATGTTTCGGGCGTTGACTTCTAAGGCACTAACTATTCGATCTGGTGGAGCAACGCCCTAGAGTGAAGACTAAGATGCCCGGAACGTAGAAATAACCATAACCTTCACACTGGTTGCAATTATTCGTTTTATACGATGGAAGAACTGTTGTATTTATACTATATTTTATGCTTCTGGTGTTGACTTCTTAGGCCTTAACTATTTGATCTGGTGGAACAACGCACTAGTGTGAAGCCTAGGTTGCCCGGAACGTAGAAATGACCATAACTTTCACACTGGTAGCAATTATTCGATTTATACAATGGAAAAACTGTTCTATTTATTTTGTGTTTTATGTTCCGCGCGTTGACTTCTAAGGCCCTAGCTATTCGATCTGGTGCAGCATCGCCCTAGGGTGAAGCCTAGGTTGCCCGGAAAGTAGAAATGTCCATAACTTTCATACTGGATGGAATTATTCGTTTTATACGATGGAAAAACTGTTGTATTTATATTGTATTTTATGCTGCAGGTGTTGACTTCTTAGGCCCTAACTATTCGATCTGGTGGAGCAACGCCCTAGAGTGAAGCCTAGGTTGCCCGGAACGTAGGAATGACCATCACTTTCAAACTGGTTACAATTATTCCTGTTATACGATGGAAAAACTGTTGTATTTTTATTGCATTTTATGCTTCGGGCGTTGACTTCTAAGGCCCTAACTATTCAATCTGTTGGAGCAACGCCCTAGGGTGAAGCCTAGGTTGCCCGGAAAGTAGAAATGTCCATAACCTTCATACTGGTTGCAATTATTCGTTTTATACGATGGAAAAACTGTTGAATTTATATTGTATTTTACGCTTCTGGCGTTCACTTCTTAGGCCTTAACTATTCGATCTGGTGGAACAACGCACTAGGGTGAAGCCTAGCTTTCCCGGAACGTAGAAATGGCCATAACTTCCACACTGGTAGCAATTATTCGATTTATACAATGGAAAAACTGTTCTACTTATTTTGTGTTTTATGTTTCGCGCGTTGACTTCTAAGGCCCTAACTATTCGATCGAGTGGAGCAACGCCCTAGGGTGAAGCCTAGGTTGCCCGGAAAGTAGAAATGACCATAACTTTCAAACTGGTTGCAATTATTCCTGTTATACGATGGAAGAACTGTTGTATTTATATTGTATTTTATGCTTCTGGCGTTGACTTCTAAGGCACTAAGTATTCGATATGGTGGAGCAACGCCCTAGAGTGAAGCCTAGGGTGCCCGGAACGTAGAAATGACCATCACTTTCAAACTGGTTGCAAGTACTCCTGTTATATGATGGAAAAACAGTTGTATTTTTATTGCATTTTATGCTTCGGGCGCAGACTTCCAAGGCCCTAAATGTCCAATCTGTTGGAGCAACGCCCTAGGGTGAAGCCTAGGTTGCCCGGAAAGTAGAAATGACCATAACTTTCATACTCGTTGCAATTATACGTTTTATACGATGGAAAAGCTGTTGTATTTATATTGTATTTTATGCTTCTTGCGCTCACTTCTTAGGCCCTAACTGTTCGATATGGTGGAACATCGCCCTAGGGTGAAGCCTAGGTTTCCCGGAACGTAGAGATGACCATAACTTTCACAGTTGTAGCAATTATTCGATTTATACAATGGAAAAACAGTTCTATTAGTTCTGTTTTTTATGTTTCGGGCGTTGACTTCTAAGGCACTAACTATTCGATCTGGTGGAGCAACGCCCTAGAGTGAAGACTAAGATGCCCGGAACGTAGAAATAACCATAACCTTCACACTGGTTGCAATTATTCGTTTTATACGATGGAAGAACTGTTGTATTTATACTATATTTTATGCTTCTGACGATGACTTATAAGGCACTAACTATTCGATCTGGTGGAGGTACGCCCTAGAGTGAAACCTAGGTTGCCCGGAGCGTAGAAATGACCATTACTTTCACACTGTTTGCAATTATTCATTTTATGCGATGGAAAAGCTGTTGCATTTATATTGTATTTTGTGCTACTGGCGTTGACTTCTTGGGCCCTAACTATTCGATCTGGTGGAGCAACGCCCTAAGGTGAATCCTAGATTGCCCGGGAAGTAGGAATGACCATAACTTTCATACTGGTTGCAATTATCCGTTTTATACGATGGAAAAACTGTTGTACTTATATTGTATTTTATGCTTGTGGCGTTGAATTCTAAGGCACTAACTATTCGATCTGGTGGAGCTACGCCCTAGAGTGAAGCCTAGGTTGCCCGGAACGTAGAAATGACCATAACTTTCACACTGGTTGCAATTATTCGTTTTATACGATGGAAAAGCTGTTGTATTTATATTGTATTTTATGCTTCTGGTGTTGACTTCTTAGGCCCTAACTATTCGATCTGGTGGAGCAACGCCCTAGAGTGAAGCCTAGGTTGCCCGGAACGTAGAAATGACCATCACTTTCAAACTGGTTACATTATTCCTGTCATACGATGGAAAAACTGTTGTATTTTTATTGCATTTTAGGCTTCGGGCGTTGACTTCTAAGGCCCTAACTATTCAATCTGTTGGAGCAACGCCCTAAGGTGAAGCCTAGGTTGCCCGGAAAGTAGAAATGACCATATCTTTCACACTGGTTGCAATTATTCGTTTTATACGATGGAAAAGCTGTTGTATTTATATTGTATTTTATGCTTCTGGTGTTGACTTCTTAGGCCTTAACTATTTGATCTGGTGGAACAACGCACTAGTGTGAAGCCTAGGTTGCCCGGAACGTAGAAATGACCATAATTTTCACACTGGTAGCAATTATTCGATTTATACAATGGAAAAACTGTTCTATTTATTTTGTGTTTTATGTTCCGCGCGTTGACTTCTAAGGCCCTAGCTATTCGATCTGGTGCAGCATCGCCCTAGGGTGAAGCCTAGGTGGCCCGGAAAGTAGAAATGACGATAACTTTCACACTGGTTGCTATTATTCGTTCTATACGATGGAAAAACTGTTATATTTATATTGTATTTTATGCTTCGGGCGTTGACTTCTAAGGCCCTAGCTGTTTGATCTGGTGGAGCAACGCCGTAGAGTGAAGCCTAGGTTGCCCGGAACGTAGAAATGACCATAACTTTCACACTGGTTGCTATTATTCGTTTTATACAATGGAAAAACTGTTCTATTTATTTTGTATTTTATGCTTCGGGCGTTGACTTCTAAGGCCCTAACTGTTTCATCTGGTGGAGCAACGCCCTAGAGTGAAGCCTAGGTTGCCCGGAACGTAGAAGTGACCATAACTTTCACACTGGTTGCTATTATTCGTTCTATACGATGGAAAAACTGTTATATTTACATTGTATTTTATGCTTCTGGCGTTGACTTCTAAGGCACTAACTATTCGATCTGGTGGAGCAACGCTCTAGAGTGAAGCCTAGGTTGCCCGGAACGTAGAAATGACCATCACCTTCAAACTGGTTGCAATTATTCCAGTTATATGATGGAAAAACTGTTGTGTTTATATTGTATTTTATGCTTCGGGCGTTGACTGCTAAGGCCCTACCTATTCAATCTGTTGGATCAACGCCCTAGAGTGAAGCCTAGGTTGCTCGGCATGTAGAAATGACCATAACATTCACACTTGTTGAAATTATTCGTTTAATACGATGGAAAAGCTGTTGCATCTTTATTGTATTTTATGCTTCTGGCGTTGACTTCTAAGCCACTAACTATTCGATCTGGTGGAGCAACGCTCTAGAGTGAAGCCTAGGTTGCCCGGAACGTAGAAATGACCATCACCTTCAAACTGGTTGCAATTATTCCTGTTATATGATGGAAAAACTGTTGTATTTATATTGTATTTTATGCTTCTGGCGTTCCCTTCTTAGGCCCTGACTATTCGATCTGGTGGAACAACGGCCTAGGGTGAAGCCTAGGTTGCCCGGAACGTAGAAATAACCATAACTTTTACACTGGTAGCAATTATTCGTTTTATACTATGGAAAAGCTGTTCTATTTATTTTGTATTTAATGCTTCGGGCGTTGGCTTCTAAGGCGCTAACTGTTTGATCTGGTGGAGCAACGCCCTAGAGTGAAACCTAGGTTGCCCGGAACGTAGAAATGACCATAACTTTCACACTGGTTGCAATTATTCCTGTTATATGATGGATACACTGTTATATTTTTATTGCAATTTTTTGCTTCGGGCGTTGACTTCTAAGCCCCTAACTATTCAATCTGTTGGAGCAGCGCCGTAGGGCGAAGCCTAGGTTGCTCGGAAAGTAGAAATGTCCATAAGTTTCATACTGGTTGCAATTATTCGTTTTATGTGATGGAAAAGCTGTTGTATTTATATTGTATTTTATGCTGCTGGCGTTCACTTCTATGGCCCTACCTATTCGATCTGGTGGAGCAACACCCTACAGTGAAGCCCAGTATGCCCGGAACGTAGATATGACCATAACCTTCACACAGGTTGCAATTATTCGTTTTCTACGATGGAAAAGCTGTTGCATTTATATTGTATTTTATGCTTCCGGTGTTGACATCTTAGACCCGAACTCTTCGATCTGGTGGAGCAACGCCTCAGAGTTAAGTCTAGGATGCCCGAAACGTCGAAATGATCGTTTCTTACGCTCTGGTTGCAATTAGTCATGCTATACAATGGAAAAACTGTTGTATTTATACTGTATTTTATGCTTCTGGCGTTGACTTCTTAGGCCCTAACAATTCGATCTGGTGGAACAACGCCCTAGAGTGAAGCCTAGGTTGCCTGGAACGTACAAATGACCATCACCTTCACACGGGTTGCAATTATTCGTTTTATGTGATGAAAAGCTGTTGTATTTATATTGTATTTTATGCTGCTGGCGTTCACTTCTTAGGCCCTAACTAATCAATCTGGTGGAACAACGCGTTAGAGTGAGGCCTAGGTTGCCCGGAACGTAGAAATGACCATCACTTCCATACTGGTAGCAATTATTCGTTTTATACGATGGAAAGACTGTTGTATTTATATTGTATTTTATGCTTCTGGCGTTGACTTCTAAGGCACTAACTATTCGATCTGGTGGAGCAACGCCCTAGAGTGAAGCATAGGTTGCCCGGAACGTAGAAATGACCATCACTTTCAAACTGGTTGCAATTATTCGTTTTATACGTAGGAAAAGCTGTTGCATCTTTATTGTATTTTATGCTTCTGTCGTTGACGTCTAAGACCGTAGCTATTAGATGTGGTGGAGCACCGCACTAGAGTGACGCCTAGGTTGCCCGGAACGTAGAAATGACCATAACTTTCACAACGGTTTAAATTAATCGTTTTATACGATGGAAAAACTGTTATACTAATATTGTATTTTACGCTTCTGCCGTTGATTTCATAGGCCCTAACTATTCAATCCGGTGGAACAACGCCCTAGAGTGAGGACTAGGTTGCCCGAAACGTAGAAATGACCATCACTTCCATACTGGTAGCAATTATTCGTTTTATACAATGGAAAAACTGTTCTATTTATTTTGTATTCTATGCTTCGGCGTTGACTTCTAATGTCCTACCTGTTTGATCTGGTGGAGCAACGCCCTAGTGTGAAGCCTAGGTTGCCCGGAACGTAGAAATGACCATAACGTTCACACTGGATGCTATTATTCGTTCTATACGATGGAAAAACTGTTCTATTTATTTTGTATTTTATGCATCGGGCGTTGACTTCTAAGGTCCTAACTATTCAATCTGTTGGAGCAACGCCCTAGGGTGAATCCTAGGTTGCCCGGAAAGTAGAAATGACGATAACTTTCACACTGGTTGCTATTATTCGTTCTATACGATGGAAAAACTGTTATATTTATATTGTATTTTATGCTTCGGGCGTTGACTTCTAAGGCCCTAGCTGTTTGATCTGGTGGAGCAACGCCGTAGAGTGAAGCCTAGGTTGCCCGGAACGTAGAAATGACCATAACTTTCACACTGGTTGCTATTATTCGTTTTATACAATGGAAAAACTGTTCTATTTATTTTGTATTTTATGCTTCGGGCGTTGACTTCTAAGGCCCTAACTGTTTCATCTGGTGGAGCAACGCCCTAGAGTGAAGCCTAGGTTGCCCGGAACGTAGAAGTGACCATAACTTTCACACTGGTTGCTATTATTCGTTCTATACGATGGAAAAACTGTTATATTTACATTGTATTTTATGCTTCTGGCGTTGACTTCTAAGGCACTAACTATTCGATCTGGTGGAGCAACGCTCTAGGGTGAAGCCTAGGTTGCCCGGAACGTAGAAATGACCATCACCTTCAAACTGGTTGCAATTATTCCTGTTATATGATGGAAAAACTGTTGTATTTATATTGTATTTTATGCTTCGGGCGTTGACTGCTAAGGCCCTACCTATTCAATCTGTTGGATCAACGCCCTAGAGTGAAGCCTAGATTGCTCGGCATGTAGAAATGACCATAACATTCACACGTGTTGAAATTATTCGTTTAATACGATGGAAAAGCTGTTGCATCTTTATTGTATTTTATGATTCTGGCGTTGACTTCTAAGGCCCTAACCATTCGATCTGGTGGAGCAACGCCCTAGAGTGAAGCCTAGGTTGCCCGGAACGTAGAAATGACGTTAACTTTCATACTGGTTGCAATTATTCGTTTTATACGATGGAAAAACAGTTCTATTTATTTTGTATTTTATGCTTCGGCCGTTGACTTCTAAGGCACTAACTATTCGATCTGTTGGAGCAACGCCCTAGGGTGTAGCCTAGGTTGCCCGGAAAGTAGAAATGACCATAACTTTTACACAGGTAGCAATTATTCGTTCTATACGATGGAAAAACTGTTCTATTTATTTTGTATTTCATGCTTCGGGCGTTGACTTCTTAGGCCCTAACAATTCGATCTGGTGGAACAACGCCCTAGAGTGAAGCCTAGGTTGCCTGGAACGTACAAATGACCATCACTTTCACACGGGTTGCAATTATTCCTGTTATAGGATGGAAAGACTGTTGTATTTTTATTGTATTTTATGCTTCAGGCGTTGACTTCTGAGGCCGTAGCTATTCGATGTGGTGGAAGAACGCGATAGAGTGAAGCCTAGGTTGCCCGGAACGTAGAAATGCCCATTACTTTCACACTGGTTGCAATTATTAGTTTTATACGGTGGAAAAACTGTTGTACTTATATTGTATTTTATGCTTCTGGCGTTGACTTCTAAGGCCCTAACTATTCGATCTGGTGGAGCAACGCCCTAGGATGAAGCCTAGGTTGCCCGGAAAGTCGAAATGACGTTAACTTTCACACTGGTTGCTATTATTCGTTCTATACGATCGAAAAACTGTTATATTTATATTGTATTTTATGCTTCTGGCGTTGCCTTCTTAGGCCCTAGCTGTTCGATCTGGTGGAACAACGCCCTAGAGTGGAGCCTAGGTTACCCGGAACGTAGAAATGACCAGTACTTTCACACTGTTTGCAGTTATTCCTGTTATACGGTGGAAAAACTCTTGCATCTTTATCGAATTTTATGCTTCTGGCGTTGACTTCTAAGGCCCTAACCATTCTATCTGGTGGATCAACGCCCTAGAGTGAAGCCTATGTTGCTCGGAATGTAAAAATTTCCAAAACATTCACACTGGTTGAAATTATTCGTTTTATACGATGGAAATGCTGTTGCATCTTTATTGTATTTTATGCTTCTGGCGTTGACTTCTAAGGCCCTAACTATTCGATCTGGTGGAGCAACGCCCTAGAGTGAAGCCTAGGTTGCCCGGAACGTTGAAATGACCATCACTTTCAAACTGGTTGCAATTAATCCTTTTATACGATGGAAAAACTGTTGTATTTATATTGTATTTTATGCTTCTGGCGTTCCCTTCTTAGGCCCTAACTATTCGATCTGGTGGAGCAACGCCCTAGGGTGAAGCCTAGGTTGCCCGGAAAGTAGAAATGACGCTAACTTTCATACTGGTTGCAATTATTCGTTTTATACGATGGAAAAACTGTTGTATTTATAGTGTATTTTATGCTTCTGGCGTTGACTTCTAAGGCACTAACTATTCGATCTGGTGGAGCAACGCCCTAGGGTGAAGCCGATGTTGCCCGGAACGTAGAAATAACCATCACTTTCAAACTGGTTGCAATTATTCGTTTTATATGATGGAAAAACTGTTGTATTTATATTGTATTTTATGCTTCTGGCGTTCCCTTCTTAGGCCCTAACTATTCGATCTGGTGGAACAACGGCCTAGGGTGAAGCCTAGGTTGCCCGGAACGTAGAAATAACCATAACTTTTACACTGGTAGCAATTATTCGTTTTATACTATGGAAAAACTGTTCTATTTATTTTGTATTTAATGCTTCGGGCGTTGGCTTCAAAGGCCCTAACTGTTTGATCTGGTGGAGCAACGCCCTAGAGTGAAACCTAGGTTGCCCGGAACGTAGAAATGACCATAACTTTCACACTGGTTGCAATTATTCCTGTTATATGATGGATACACAGTTATATTTTTATTGCAATTTTTTGCTTCGGGCGTTGACTTCTAAGCCCCTAACTATTCAATCTGTTGGAGCAGCGCCGTAGGGCGAAGCCTAGGTTGCTCGGAAAGTAGAAATGTCCATAAGTTTCATACTGGTTGCAATTATTCGTTTTATGTGATGGAAAAGCTGTTGTATTTATATTGTATTTTATGCTGCTGGCGTTCACTTCTTAGGCCCTAACTATTCAATCTGGTGGAACAACGCGTTAGAGTGAAGCCTAGGTTGCCCGGAACGTAGAAATGACCATCACTTTCAAACTGGTTGCAATTATTCGTTTTATACGTAGGAAAAGCTGTTGCATCTTTATTGTATTTTATGCTTCTGTCGTTGACGTCTAAGACCGTAGCTATTAGATGTGGTGGAGCACCGCACTAGAGTGACGCCTGGGTTGCCCGGAACGTAGAAATGACCATAACTTTCACAACGGTTTAAATTAATCGATTTATACGATGGAAAAACTGTTATACTAATATTGTATTTTACGCTTCTGCCGTTGATTTCATAGGCCCTAACTATTCAATCTGGTGGAACAACGCCCTAGAGTGAGGCCTAGGTTGCCCGAAACGTAGAAATGACCATCACTTCCATACTGGTAGCAATTATTCGTTTTATACGATGGAAAAGCTGTTGTATTTACATTGTATTTTATGATTCTGGCGTTGACTTCTAAGGCACTAACTATTCGATCTGGTGGAGCAACGCCCTAGAGTGAAGCCTAGGTTGCCCGGAACGTAGAAATGACCATCACTTTCAAACTGGTTGCAATTATTCCTGTTATATGATGGAAAAACTGTTATATTTATATTGTATTTTATGCTTCGGGCGCTGACTTCTAAGGCCCTAACTATTCAATCTGCTGGATCAACGCCCTAGAGTGAAGCCTAGGTTGCCCGGAACGTAGAAATGACCATAACTTTTACACTGGTAGCAATTATTCGTTTTATACAATGGAAAAACTGTTCTATTTATTTTGTATTTTATGCTTCGGCGTTGACTTCTAATGTCCTACCTGTTTGATCTGGTGGAGCAACGCCCTAGTGTGAAGCCTAGGTTGCCCGGAACGTAGAAATGACCATAACGTTCACACTGGATGCTATTATTCGTTCTATACGATGGAAAAACTGTTCTATTTATTTTGTATTTTATGCATCGGGCGTTGACTTCTAAGGTCCTAACTATTCAATCTGTTGGAGCAACGCCCTAGGGTGAATCCTAGGTTGCCCGGAAAGTAGAAATGACGATAACTTTCACACTGGTTGCTATTATTCGTTCTATACGATGGTAAAACTGTTATATTTATATTGTATTTTATGCTTCGGGCGTTGACTTCTAAGGCCCTAGCTGTTTGATCTGGTGGAGCAACGCCCTAGAGTGAAGCCTAGGTTGCCCGGAACGTAGAGGTGACCATAACTTTCACACTGGTTGCTATTATTCGTTCTATACGATGGAAAAACTGTTATATTTACATTGTATTTTATGCTTCTGGCGTTGACTTCTAAGGCACTAACTATTCGATCTGGTGGAGCAACGCTCTAGAGTGAAGCCTAGGTTGCCCGGAACGTAGAAATGACCATCACCTTCAAACTGGTTGCAATTATTCCTGTTATATGATGGAAAAACTGTTGTATTTATATTGTATTTTATGCTTCGGGCGTTGACTGCTAAGGCCCTAACTATTCAATCTGTTGGATCAACGCCCTAGAGTGAAGCCTAGGTTGCTCGGAATGTAGAAATGACCATAACATTCACACTTGTTGAAATTATTCGTTTAATACGATGGAAAAGCTGTTGCATCTTTATTGTATTTTATGATTCTGGCGTTGACTTCTAAGGCCCTAACCATTCGATCTGGTGGAGCAACGCCCTAGAGTGAAGCCTAGGTTGCCCGGAACGTACAAATGACCATCACTTTCACACGGGTTGCAATTATTCCTGTTATAGGATGGAAAGACTGTTGTATTTTTATTGTATTTTATGCTTCAGGCGTTGACTTCTGAGGCCGTAGCTATTCGATGTGGTGGAAGAACGCCATAGAGTGAAGCCTAGGTTGCCCGGAACGTAGAAATGCCCATTACTTTCACACTGGTTGCAATTATTAGTTTTATACGGTGGAAAAACAGTTGTACTTATATTGTATTTTATGCTTCTGGCGTTGACTTCTAAGGCCCTAACTATTCGATCTGGTGGAACAACGGCCTAGGGTGAAGCCTAGGTTGCCCGGAACGTAGAAATAACCATAACTTTTACACTGGTAGCAATTATTCGTTTTATACTATGGAAAAACTGTTCTATTTATTTTGTATTTAATGCTTCGGGCGTTGGCTTCTAAGGCCCTAACTGTTTGATCTGGTGGAGCAACGCCCTAGAGTGAAACCTAGGTTGCCCGGAACGTAGAAATGACCATAACTTTCACACTGGTTGCAATTATTCCTGTTATATGATGGATACACTGTTGTATTTTTATTGCAATTTTTTGCTTCGGGCGTTGACTTCTAAGGCCCTAACTATTCAATCTGTTGGAGCAGCGCCCTAGGGCGAAGCCTAGGTTGCTCGGAAAGTAGAAATGTCCATAAGTTTCATACTGGTTGCAATTATTCGTTTTATGTGATGGAAAAGCTGTTGTATTTATATTGTATTTTATGCTGCTGGCGTTCACTTCTTAGGCCCTAACTATTCAATCTGGTGGAACAACGCGTTAGAGTGAAGCCTAGGTTGCCCGGAACGTAGAAATGACCATCACTTTCAAACTGGTTGCAATTATTCGTTTTATACGTAGGAAAAGCTGTTGCATCTTTATTGTATTTTATGCTTCTGTCGTTGACGTCTAAGACCGTAGCTATTAGATGTGGTGGAGCACCGCACTAGAGTGACGCCTGGGTTGCCCGGAACGTAGAAATGACCATAACTTTCACAACGGCTTAAATTAATCGTTTTATACGATGGAAAAACTGTTATACTAATATTGTATTTTACGCTTCTGCCGTTGATTTCATAGGCCCTAACTATTCAATCTGGTGGAACAACGCCCTAGAGTGAGGCCTAGGTTGCCCGAAACGTAGAAATGACCATCACTTCCATACTGGTAGCAATTATTCGTTTTATACGATGGAAAAGCTGTTGTATTTACATTGTATTTTATGATTCTGGCGTTGACTTCTAAGGCACTAACTATTCGATCTGGTGGAGCAACGCCCTAGAGTGAGGCCTAGGTTGCCCGAAACGTAGAAATGACCATCACTTCCATACTGGTAGCAATTATTCGTTTTATACGATGGAAAAGCTGTTGTATTTACATTGTATTTTATGATTCTGGCGTTGACTTCTAAGGCACTAACTATTCGATCTGGTGGAGCAACGCCCTAGAGTGAAGCCTATGTTGCCCGGAACGTAGAAATGACCATCGCATTCAAACTGGTTGCAATTATTCGTTTTATACGATGGAAAAGCTGTTGTATTTATATTGTACTTTATGCTTCTGGCGTTGACTTCTAAGGCACTAACTATTCGATCTGGTGCAGCAACGCAATAGTGTGATGCCTAGGTAGCTCGGAAAGTAGAAATGACCATAAGTTTCATACTGGTTGCAATTATTCGTTTTATACGATGGAAAAACTGTTGTATTTATATTGTATTTTATGCTTCTGGCGTTGACTTCTAAGGCCCTAACTATTCAATCCGTTGGAGCAACGCCCAAGGGTGAAGCCGAGGTTGCCCGGAAAGGAGAAATGACCATCACTATCAAACTGGTTGCAATTAATCCTTTTATACGATGGAAAAGCTGTTGTATTTATATCGTATTTTATGCTTCTGGCGTTTACTTCTAAGGACCTAACTATTCGATCTGGTGGAGCAACGCCCTAGAGTGAAGCCTAGGTTGCTCGGAATGTAGAAATGTCCATAACTTTCACACTGCTTGCAATTATTCGTTTTATACGATGGAAACGCTGTTGTATTTATATTGAATTTTATGCCTCTGGCGTTGACTTTTAGGGCCGTAGCTATTCGATCCGGTGGAGCAACACCCTACAGTGGAGCCAAGGTTGCCCGGAACGTAGATATGACCATAACCTTCACACAGGTGGCAATTATTCGTTTCCTACGATGGAAAAGCTGTTGTTTTTATATTGTATTTTATGCTTCCGGTGTTGACTTCTTAGACCCTAACTCTTCGATCTGGTGGAGCAACGCCCTAGAGTGAAGCCTAGGTTGCCCGGAACGTAGAAATGCCCATTACTTTCACACTGGTTGAAATTATTAGTTTTATACGATGGAAAAACTGTTCTATTTATTTTGTATTTTATGCTTCGGGTGTTGACTTCTAAGGCCCTAACTATTCAATCTGCTGAAGCAACGCCCTAGGGTGAAGCCTAGGTTGCCCGGAAAGTAGAAATGACCTTAACTTTCATACTGGTTGCAATTATTCGTTTTATACGATGGAAAAGCAGTTGCATTTATATAGTATTTTATGCTTCGGGCGTAGACTTCTAAGGCCCTAACTATTCAATCTGTTGGAGCAACATCCTAGGGTGAAGCCTAGGTTGCCCGGAAAGTCGAAATGACGTTAACTTTCACACTGGTTGCTATTATTCGTTCTATACGATCGAAAAACTGTTATATTTATATTGTATTTTATGCTTCTGGCGTTGCCTTCTTAGGCCCTAGCTGTTCGATCTGGTGGAACAACGCCCTAGAGTGGAGCCCAGGTTACCCGGAACGTAGGAATGACCAATACTTTCACACTGTTTGCAGTTATTCCTGTTATACGGTGGAAAAACTGTTGCATCTTTATCGAATTTTATGCTTCTGGCGTTGACTTCTAAGGCCCTAAACATTCTATCTGGTGGATCAACGCCCTAGAGTGAAGCCTATGTTGCTCGGAATGTAAAAATTTCCAAAACATTCACACTGGTTGAAATTATTCGTTTTATACGATGGAAAAGCTGTTGCATCTTTATTGTATTTTATGCTTCTGGCGTTGACTTCTAAGGCCCTAACTATTCGATCTGGTGGAGCAACGCCCTAGAGTGAAGCCTAGGTTGCCCGGAACGTTGAAATGACCATCACTTTCAAACTGGTTCCAATTAATCCTTTTATACGATGGAAAAACTGTTGTATTTTTATTGCATTTTATGCTTCCGGCGTTGACTTCTAAGGCCCTAACTATTCAATCTGTTGGAGCAACGCCCTAGGGTGAAGCCTAGGTTGCTCGGAAAGTAGAAATGACCATAAGTTTCATACTGGTTGTAATTATTCGTTTTATACGATGGAAAAACAGTTGTATTTATATTGTATTTTATACATCTGGCGTTGACTTCTAAGGTACTAACTATTGGATCTAGTGGAGCAACG
This sequence comes from Calliopsis andreniformis, assembly GCF_051401765.1. NCBI lineage: Eukaryota > Metazoa > Arthropoda > Insecta > Hymenoptera > Andrenidae > Calliopsis > Calliopsis andreniformis. Next base: position 747,740 of record NW_027480460.1, on the reverse strand, counting down.
CCCTAGAGTGAAGCCTATGTTGCCCGGAACGTAGAAATGACCATCACTTTCAAACTGGTTGCAATTATTCCTATTATATGATGGAAACACTGTTGTATTTTTTTTGCATTTTATGGTTCGGGCGTTGACTTCTAAGGCCCTAACTATTCGATCTGTTGGAGCAACGCCCTAGGGTGAAGCCTAGGTTGCCCGGAAAGTAGAAATGACCATAGCTTTCATACTCGTTGCAATTATTCGTTTTATATGATGGAAAAACTGTTGTATTTATATTGTATTTTATGCTTCTGGCGTTCCCTTCTTAGGCCCAAACTATTCGATCTGGTGGAACAACGGCCTAGGGTGAAGCCTAGGTTGCCCGGAACGTAGAAATAACCATAACTTTTACACTGGTTGCAATTATTCGTTTTATACGATGGAAAAACTGTTATATCTATATTGTATTTTATGCTTCTGCCGTTGATTTCATAGGCCCTAACTATTCAATCTGGTGGAACAACGCCATAGAGTGAGGCCTAGGTTGCCCGGAACGTAGAAATGACCATCACTTCCATACTGGTAGCAATTATTCGTTTTATACGATGGAAAAACTGTTGTATTTGCATTGTATTTTATGCTTCTGGCGTTGACTTCTAAGGCACTAACTATTCGATCTAGTGGAGCAACGCCCTAGAGTGAAGCCTATGTTGCCCGGAACGTAGAAATGACCATCGCATTCAAACTGGTTGCAATTATTCGTTTTATACGATGGAAAAGCTGTTGTATTTATATTGTACTTTATGCTTCTGGCGTTGACTTCTAAGGCACTAACTATTCAATCTGTTGGAGCAACGCCCTAGGGTGAAGCCTAGGTAGCTCGGAAAGTAGCAATGACCATAAGTTTCATACTGGTTGCAATTATTCGTTTTATACGATGGAAAAACTGTTGTATTTATATTGTATTTTATGCTTCTGGCGTTGACTTCTAAGGCCCTAGCTGTTCGATCTAGTGGAGCAACGCCCTAGAGTGAAGCCGAGGTTGCCCGGAAAGGAGAAATGACCATCACTATCAAACTGGTTGCAATTAATCCTTTTATACGATGGAAAAGCTGTTGTATTTATATCGTATTTTATGCTTCTGGCGTTTACTTCTAAGGACCTAACTATTCGATCTGGTGGAGCAACGCCCTAGAGTGAAGCCTAGGTTGCTCGGAATGTAGAAATGTCCATAACTTTCACACTGCTTGCAATTATTCGTTTTATACGATGGAAACGCTGTTGTATTTATATTGAATTTTATGCCTCTGGCGTTGACTTTTAAGGCCGTAGCTATTCGATCCGGTGGAGCAACACCCTACAGTGGAGCCAAGGTTGCCCGGAACGTAGATATGACCATAACCTTCACACAGGTGGCAATTATTCGTTTCCTACGATGGAAAAGCTGTTGTTTTTATATTGTATTTTATGCTTCCGGTGTTGACTTCTTAGACCCTAACTCTTCGATCTGCTGGAGCAACGCCCTAGAGTGAAGCCTAGGTTGCCCGGAACGTAGAAATGCCCATTACTTTCACACTGGTTGAAATTATTAGTTTTATACGATGGAAAAACTGTTCTATTTATTTTGTATTTTATGCTTCGGGTGTTGACTTCTAAGGCCCTAACTATTCAATCTGCTGAAGCAACGCCCTAGGGTGAAGCCTAGGTTGCCCGGAAAGTAGAAATGACCTTAACTTTCATACTGGTTGCAATTATTCGTTTTATACGATGGAAAAGCAGTTGCATTTATATAGTATTTTATGCTTCGGGCGTAGACTTCTAAGGCCCTAACTATTCAATCTGTTGGAGCAACGCCCTAGGGTGAAGCCTAGGTTGCCCGGAAAGTCGAAATGACGTTAACTTTCACACCGGTTGCAATTATTCGTTTTATACGATGGAAAAGCTGTTGTATTTATATCGTATTTTATGCTTCGGGCGTTGACTTCTTAGGCCCTAACACTTCGATCTGGTGGAGCAACGCCCTACAGTGAAGCCTAGGTTGCCCGGAACGTAGATATGACCATAACCTTCACGCAGGTTGCAATTATTCGTTTTATACGGTGTAACGGCTGTTGTATGTATATTGTATTTTATGCCTCTGGCGTTGGCTTCTATGGCCGTAGCTATTAGATGTGGTGGAGCAACGCCCTAGAGTAACGCCTAGGGTGCTCGGAACGTAGAAATGACCATTACTTTCACACTGGTTGCAATTATTCGTTTTATACGATGGAAAAGCTGTTGTATTTATATCGTATTTTATGCTTCTGGCGTTGACTTCTTAGGCCGTAGCTATTCGATCTGGTGGAGCAACGCCCTGGAGTGAAGCCTAGGTTGCGCGGAACGTAGAATTGGCCATCACTTTCAAACTGGTTGCAATTATTCCTGTTATATGATGGAAACACTGTTGTATTTTTATTGCATTTTATGCTTCGGGAATTGACTTCTAAGGCCCTAACTATTCCATCTGTTGGAGCAACGGCCTAGGGTGAAGCCTAGGTTGCTCGGAAAGTATAAATGACCATAAGTTTCATACTGGTTCAATTATTCGTTTTATACAATGGGAAAACTGTTGTATTTACATTGTATTTTATGCTCCTGGCGTTGACTTCTATGGCCCTAGCTATTCGATCTAGTGGAGCAACGCCCTAGAGTGAAGCCTAGGTTGCCCGGAAAGGAGAAATGACCATCACTTTCAAACTGGTTGCAATTAATCCTGTTATACGATGGAAAAACTGTTGTATTTATATTGTATTTTATGCTTCTGGCGTTCCCTTCTTAGGCCCTAACTATTCGATCTGGTGGAACAACGGCCTAGGGTGAAGCCTAGGTTGCCCGGAACGTAGAAATGACCATAACATTCACACTGGTTGAAATTATTCGTTTTATACGATGGAAAAACTGTTATATCTATATTGTATTTTATGCTTCTGCCGTTGATTTCATAGGTCCTAGCTATTCAATCTGGTGGAACAACGCCCTAGAGTGAGGCCTAGGTTGCCCGGAACGTAGAAATAACCATCACTTCCATACTGGTAGCAATTATTCGTTTTATACGATGGAAAAACTGTTGTATTTACATTGTATTTTATGCTTCTGGCGTTGACTTCTAAGGCACTAACTATTCGATCTGGTGGAGCAACGCCCTAGAGTGTCGCCTAGGGTGCTCGGAACGTAGAAATGGCCATCACTTTCACACTGGTTGCAATTATTCGTTTTATACGATGGAAAAGCTGTTGTATTTATATCGTATTTTATGCTTCTGGCGTTGACTTCTTAGGCCGTAACTATTCGATCTGGTGGAGCAACGCCCTGGAGTGAAGCCTAGGTTGCGCGGAACGTAGAATTGGCCATCACTTTCAAACTGGTTGCAATTATTCCTGTTATATGATGGAAAAACTGTTGTATTTTTAATGCATTTTATGCTTCGGGCATTCACTTCTAAGGCCCTAACTATTCAATCTGTTGGAGCAACGCCCTAGGGTGTAGCCTAGGTTGCCCGGAAAGTAGAAATGACCATAACTTTCATACTGGTTGCAATTATTCGTTTTATGTGATGGAAAAGCTGTTGTATTTATATTGTATTTTATGCTGCTGGCGTTCACTTCTTAGGCCCTAACTATTCAATCTGGTGGAACAACGCGTTAGAGTGAAGCCTAGGTTGCCCGGAACGTAGAAATGACCATCACTTTCAAACTGGTTGCAATTATTCGTTTTATACGTAGGAAAAGCTGTTGCATCTTTATTGTATTTTATGCTTCTGTCGTTGACGTCTAAGACCGTAGCTATTAGATGTGGTGGAGCACCGCACTAGAGTGACGCCTGGGTTGCCCGGAACGTAGAAATGACCATAACTTTCACAACGGCTTAAATTAATCGTTTTATACGATGGAAAAACTGTTATACTAATATTGTATTTTACGCTTCTGCCGTTGATTTCATAGGCCCTAACTATTCAATCTGGTGGAACAACGCCCTAGAGTGAGGCCTAGGTTGCCCGAAACGTAGAAATGACCATCACTTCCATACTGGTAGCAATTATTCGTTTTATACGATGGAAAAGCTGTTGTATTTACATTGTATTTTATGATTCTGGCGTTGACTTCTAAGGCACTAACTATTCGATCTGGTGGAGCAACGCCCTAGAGTGAGGCCTAGGTTGCCCGAAACGTAGAAATGACCATCACTTCCATACTGGTAGCAATTATTCGTTTTATACGATGGAAAAGCTGTTGTATTTACATTGTATTTTATGATTCTGGCGTTGACTTCTAAGGCACTAACTATTCGATCTGGTGGAGCAACGCCCTAGAGTGAAGCCTATGTTGCCCGGAACGTAGAAATGACCATCGCATTCAAACTGGTTGCAATTATTCGTTTTATACGATGGAAAAGCTGTTGTATTTATATTGTACTTTATGCTTCTGGCGTTGACTTCTAAGGCACTAACTATTCGATCTGGTGCAGCAACGCAATAGTGTGATGCCTAGGTAGCTCGGAAAGTAGAAATGACCATAAGTTTCATACTGGTTGCAATTATTCGTTTTATACGATGGAAAAACTGTTGTATTTATATTGTATTTTATGCTTCTGGCGTTGACTTCTAAGGCCCTAACTATTCAATCCGTTGGAGCAACGCCCAAGGGTGAAGCCGAGGTTGCCCGGAAAGGAGAAATGACCATCACTATCAAACTGGTTGCAATTAATCCTTTTATACGATGGAAAAGCTGTTGTATTTATATCGTATTTTATGCTTCTGGCGTTTACTTCTAAGGACCTAACTATTCGATCTGGTGGAGCAACGCCCTAGAGTGAAGCCTAGGTTGCTCGGAATGTAGAAATGTCCATAACTTTCACACTGCTTGCAATTATTCGTTTTATACGATGGAAACGCTGTTGTATTTATATTGAATTTTATGCCTCTGGCGTTGACTTTTAGGGCCGTAGCTATTCGATCCGGTGGAGCAACACCCTACAGTGGAGCCAAGGTTGCCCGGAACGTAGATATGACCATAACCTTCACACAGGTGGCAATTATTCGTTTCCTACGATGGAAAAGCTGTTGTTTTTATATTGTATTTTATGCTTCCGGTGTTGACTTCTTAGACCCTAACTCTTCGATCTGGTGGAGCAACGCCCTAGAGTGAAGCCTAGGTTGCCCGGAACGTAGAAATGCCCATTACTTTCACACTGGTTGAAATTATTAGTTTTATACGATGGAAAAACTGTTCTATTTATTTTGTATTTTATGCTTCGGGTGTTGACTTCTAAGGCCCTAACTATTCAATCTGCTGAAGCAACGCCCTAGGGTGAAGCCTAGGTTGCCCGGAAAGTAGAAATGACCTTAACTTTCATACTGGTTGCAATTATTCGTTTTATACGATGGAAAAGCAGTTGCATTTATATAGTATTTTATGCTTCGGGCGTAGACTTCTAAGGCCCTAACTATTCAATCTGTTGGAGCAACATCCTAGGGTGAAGCCTAGGTTGCCCGGAAAGTCGAAATGACGTTAACTTTCACACTGGTTGCTATTATTCGTTCTATACGATCGAAAAACTGTTATATTTATATTGTATTTTATGCTTCTGGCGTTGCCTTCTTAGGCCCTAGCTGTTCGATCTGGTGGAACAACGCCCTAGAGTGGAGCCCAGGTTACCCGGAACGTAGGAATGACCAATACTTTCACACTGTTTGCAGTTATTCCTGTTATACGGTGGAAAAACTGTTGCATCTTTATCGAATTTTATGCTTCTGGCGTTGACTTCTAAGGCCCTAAACATTCTATCTGGTGGATCAACGCCCTAGAGTGAAGCCTATGTTGCTCGGAATGTAAAAATTTCCAAAACATTCACACTGGTTGAAATTATTCGTTTTATACGATGGAAAAGCTGTTGCATCTTTATTGTATTTTATGCTTCTGGCGTTGACTTCTAAGGCCCTAACTATTCGATCTGGTGGAGCAACGCCCTAGAGTGAAGCCTAGGTTGCCCGGAACGTTGAAATGACCATCACTTTCAAACTGGTTCCAATTAATCCTTTTATACGATGGAAAAACTGTTGTATTTTTATTGCATTTTATGCTTCCGGCGTTGACTTCTAAGGCCCTAACTATTCAATCTGTTGGAGCAACGCCCTAGGGTGAAGCCTAGGTTGCTCGGAAAGTAGAAATGACCATAAGTTTCATACTGGTTGTAATTATTCGTTTTATACGATGGAAAAACAGTTGTATTTATATTGTATTTTATACATCTGGCGTTGACTTCTAAGGTACTAACTATTGGATCTAGTGGAGCAACGCCCTAGAGTGAAGCCTATGTTGCCCGGAACGTAGAAATGACCATCACTTTCAAACTGGTTGCAATTATTCCTATTATATGATGGAAACACTGTTGTATTTTTTTTGCATTTTATGGTTCGGGCGTTGACTTCTAAGGCCCTAACTATTCGATCTGTTGGAGCAACGCTCTAGGGTGAAGCCTAGGTTGCCCGGAAAGTAGAAATGACCATAGCTTTCATACTCGTTGCAATTATTCGTTTTATATGATGGAAAAACTGTTGTATTTATATTGTATTTTATGCTTCTGGCGTTCCCTTCTTAGGCCCAAACTATTCGATCTGGTGGAACAACGGCCTAGGGTGAAGCCTAGGTTGCCCGGAACGTAGAAATAACCATAACTTTTACACTGGTAGCAATTATTCGTTTTATACGATGGAAAAACTGTTATATCTATATTGTATTTTATGCTTCTGCCGTTGATTTCATAGGCCCTAACTATTCAATCTGGTGGAACAACGCCATAGAGTGAGGCCTAGGTTGCCCGGAACGTAGAAATGACCATCACTTCCATACTGGTAGCAATTATTCGTTTTATACGATGGAAAAACTGTTGTATTTGCATTGTATTTTATGCTTCTGGCGTTGACTTCTAAGGCACTAACTATTCGATCTAGTGGAGCAACGCCCTAGAGTGAAGCCTATGTTGCCCGGAACGTAGAAATGACCATCGCATTCAAACTGGTTGCAATTATTCGTTTTATACGATGGAAAAGCTGTTGTATTTATATTGTACTTTATGCTTCTGGCGTTGACTTCTAAGGCACTAACTATTCAATCTGTTGGAGCAACGCCCTAGGGTGAAGCCTAGGTAGCTCGGAAAGTAGCAATGACCATAAGTTTCATACTGGTTGCAATTATTCGTTTTATACGATGGAAAAACTGTTGTATTTATATTGTATTTTATGCTTCTGGCGTTGACTTCTAAGGCCCTAGCTGTTCGATCTAGTGGAGCAACGCCCTAGAGTGAAGCCGAGGTTGCCCGGAAAGGAGAAATGACCATCACTATCAAACTGGTTGCAATTAATCCTTTTATACGATGGAAAAGCTGTTGTATTTATATCGTATTTTATGCTTCTGGCGTTTACTTCTAAGGACCTAACTATTCGATCTGGTGGAGCAACGCCCTAGAGTGAAGCCTAGGTTGCTCGGAATGTAGAAATGTCCATAACTTTCACACTGCTTGCAATTATTCGTTTTATACGATGGAAACGCTGTTGTATTTATATTGAATTTTATGCCTCTGGCGTTGACTTTTAAGGCCGTAGCTATTCGATCCGGTGGAGCAACACCCTACAGTGGAGCCAAGGTTGCCCGGAACGTAGATATGACCATAACCTTCACACAGGTGGCAATTATTCGTTTCCTACGATGGAAAAGCTGTTGTTTTTATATTGTATTTTATGCTTCCGGTGTTGACTTCTTAGACCCTAACTCTTCGATCTGCTGGAGCAACGCCCTAGAGTGAAGCCTAGGTTGCCCGGAACGTAGAAATGCCCATTACTTTCACACTGGTTGAAATTATTAGTTTTATACGATGGAAAAACTGTTCTATTTATTTTGTATTTTATGCTTCGGGTGTTGACTTCTAAGGCCCTAACTATTCAATCTGCTGAAGCAACGCCCTAGGGTGAAGCCTAGGTTGCCCGGAAAGTAGAAATGACCTTAACTTTCATACTGGTTGCAATTATTCGTTTTATACGATGGAAAAGCAGTTGCATTTATATAGTATTTTATGCTTCGGGCGTAGACTTCTAAGGCCCTAACTATTCAATCTGTTGGAGCAACGCCCTAGGGTGAAGCCTAGGTTGCCCGGAAAGTCGAAATGACGTTAACTTTCACACCGGTTGCAATTATTCGTTTTATACGATGGAAAAGCTGTTGTATTTATATCGTATTTTATGCTTCGGGCGTTGACTTCTTAGGCCCTAACACTTCGATCTGGTGGAGCAACGCCCTACAGTGAAGCCTAGGTTGCCCGGAACGTAGATATGACCATAACCTTCACGCAGGTTGCAATTATTCGTTTTATACGGTGTAACGGCTGTTGTATGTATATTGTATTTTATGCCTCTGGCGTTGGCTTCTATGGCCGTAGCTATTAGATGTGGTGGAGCAACGCCCTAGAGTAACGCCTAGGGTGCTCGGAACGTAGAAATGACCATTACTTTCACACTGGTTGCAATTATTCGTTTTATACGATGGAAAAGCTGTTGTATTTATATCGTATTTTATGCTTCTGGCGTTGACTTCTTAGGCCGTAGCTATTCGATCTGGTGGAGCAACGCCCTGGAGTGAAGCCTAGGTTGCGCGGAACGTAGAATTGGCCATCACTTTCAAACTGGTTGCAATTATTCCTGTTATATGATGGAAACACTGTTGTATTTTTATTGCATTTTATGCTTCGGGAATTGACTTCTAAGGCCCTAACTATTCCATCTGTTGGAGCAACGGCCTAGGGTGAAGCCTAGGTTGCTCGGAAAGTATAAATGACCATAAGTTTCATACTGGTTCAATTATTCGTTTTATACAATGGGAAAACTGTTGTATTTACATTGTATTTTATGCTCCTGGCGTTGACTTCTATGGCCCTAGCTATTCGATCTAGTGGAGCAACGCCCTAGAGTGAAGCCTAGGTTGCCCGGAAAGGAGAAATGACCATCACTTTCAAACTGGTTGCAATTAATCCTGTTATACGATGGAAAAACTGTTGTATTTATATTGTATTTTATGCTTCTGGCGTTCCCTTCTTAGGCCCTAACTATTCGATCTGGTGGAACAACGGCCTAGGGTGAAGCCTAGGTTGCCCGGAACGTAGAAATGACCATAACATTCACACTGGTTGAAATTATTCGTTTTATACGATGGAAAAACTGTTATATCTATATTGTATTTTATGCTTCTGCCGTTGATTTCATAGGTCCTAGCTATTCAATCTGGTGGAACAACGCCCTAGAGTGAGGCCTAGGTTGCCCGGAACGTAGAAATAACCATCACTTCCATACTGGTAGCAATTATTCGTTTTATACGATGGAAAAACTGTTGTATTTACATTGTATTTTATGCTTCTGGCGTTGACTTCTAAGGCACTAACTATTCGATCTGGTGGAGCAACGCCCTAGAGTGAAGCCTAGGTTGCCCGGAACGTAGAAATGGCCATCACTTTCAAACTGGTTGCAATTATTCCTGATATATGATGGAAAAACTGTTATATTTATATTTTTTTTATGCTTCGGGCGTTGACTTCTAAGGCCCTAACTATTCAATCTGTTGGATCAACGCCCTAGAGTGAAGCCTAGGTTGTCCGGAACGTAGAAAAGACCATAACTTTCACACCGGTAGCAATTATTCGTTTTATACGAAGGAAAAACTGTTGTATTTATATCGTATTTTATGCTTCGGGCGTTGACTTCTTAGTCCCTAACACTTCGATCTGGTGGAGCAACGCCCTACAGTGAAGCCTAGGTTGCCCGGAACGTAGATATGACCATAACCTTCACACAGGTTGCAATTATTCGTTTTATAGTGTGTAACGGCTGTTGTATTTATATTGTATTTTATGCCTCTGGCGTTGGCTTCTATGGCCGTAGCTATTAGATGTGGTGTAGCAACGCCCTAGAGTGTCGCCTAGGGTGCTCGGAACGTAGAAATGACCATTACTTTCACACTGGTTGCAATTATTCGTTTTATACGATGGAAAAGCTGTTGTATTTATATCGTATTTTATGCTTCTGGCGTTGACTTCTTAGGCCGTAACTATTCGATCTGGTGGAGCAACGCCCTGGAGTGAAGCCTAGGTTGCGCGGAACGTAGAATTGGCCATCACTTTCAAACTGGTTGCAATTATTCCTGTTATATGATGGAAAAACTGTTGTATTTTTAATGCATTTTATGCTTCGGGCATTCACTTCTAAGGCCCTAACTATTCAATCTGTTGGAGCAACGCCCTAGGGTGTAGCCTAGGTTGCCCGGAAAGTAGAAATGACCATAACTTTCATACTGGTTGCAATTATTCGTTCTATACGATGGAAAAACTGTTGTATTTATATTGTATTTTAAGTTTCTGGCGATGACTTCTAAGGCACTAACTATTCGATCTGGTGGAGCAACGCAATAGAGTGAAGCCTAGGTTGCCCGGTACGTAGAATTGGCCATCACTTTCAAACTGGTTGCAATTATTTCTGTTATATGATGGAAACACTGTTGTATTTTTATTGCATTTTATGCTTCGGGCGTTGACTTCTAAGGCCCTAACTATTCAGTCTGTAGGAGCAACGCCCTAGGGTTGAAGCCTAGGTTTCTCGGAAAGTAGAAATGACCATAAGTTTCATACTGGTTGCAATTATTCGTTTTATCGATGAAAAACTGTTGTATTTTTATTGTATTTTATGCTTCTGGCGTTGACTTCTAAGGCACTAACTATTCGATCTGGTGGAGCAACGCCCTAGGGTGTAGCCTAAGTTGCCCGTAAAGTAGAAATGACCATAGCTTTCATACAGGTTGTTATTATTCGTTTTATATGATGGAAAAACTGTTGTATTTATATTGTATTTTAAGCTCCTGGCGTTGACTTCTAAGGCACTAACTATTCGATCTGGTGGAGCAACGCAATAGAGTGAAGCCTAGGTTTCTCGGAAAGTAGAAATGACCTTAACTTTCACACTGGATGCTATTATTCGTTCTATACGATGGAAAAACTGTTATATTTATTATGTATCTTATGCTTCTGGCGTAGACTTCTTAGGACCTAACCTTTCGATCTGGTGGAGCAATGCCTCGGAGTTAAGTCTAGGACGCCCGAAACGCCGAAATGATCATTACTTTCACGCTTGTTGAAATTATTCCTGTTATACGATGAAAAGGCTGTTGTATTTGTATTGTATTTTATGCTTCAGGCGTAGGCTTCTAAGGCCGTAGCTATTCGATATGGTGGAGCACCGACCTAGAGTGAAGCCTAGGATGCTCGGAACGTAGAAATGACCACTACTTTCACACTGTTTGCAATTATTCATTTAATACGATGGAAAAGCTGTTGTATTTATATCGTACTTTATGCTTCGGGCGTTGACTTCTTAGTCCCTAACACTTCGAACTGGTGGAGCAACGCCCTACAGTGAAGCCTAGGTAGCCCGGAACGTAGATATGACCATAACCTTCACACAGGTTGCAATTATTCGTTTTATACTGTGTAACGGCTGTTGTATTTATATTGTATTTTATGCCTCTGGCGTTGGCTTCAATGGCCGTAGCTATTAGATGTGGTGGAGCAACGCCCTAGAGTGTCGCCTAGGGTGCTCGGAACGTAGAAATGACCATTACTTTCACACTGGTTGCAATTATTCCTGTTATATGATGGGAACACTGTTGTATTTTTATTGCATTTTATGCTTCGGGCGTTGACTTCTAAGGCCCTAACTATTCCGTCAGTTGGAGCAACGGCCTAGGGTGAAGCCTAGGTTGCCCGGAAGGTAGAAATGACGTTAACCTTCATACTGGTTGCAATTATTCGTTTTATACGATGGAAAAACTGTTGTATTTATATTGTATTTTATACATCTGGCGTTGACTTCTAAGGTACTAACTATTCGATCTAGTGGAGCAACGCCCTAGAGTGAAGCCTATGTTGCCCGGAACGTAGAAATGACCATCACTTTCAAACTGGTTGCAATTATTCCTGTTATATGATGGAAAAACTGTTGTATTTTTGTTGCATTTTATGCTTCGGGCATTGACTTCTAAGGCCCTAACTATTCAATCTGTTGGAGCAACAACCTAGAGTGAAGCCTAGGTTGCCCGGAAAGTAGAAATGACCATAACTTTCATACTGGTTGCAATTATTCGTTCTATACGATGGAAAAACTGTTGTATTTATATTGTATTTTAAGTTTCTGGCGTAGACTTCTAAGGCACTAACTATTCGATCTGGTGGAGCAACGCAATAGAGTGAAGCCTAGGTTGCCCGGAACGTAGAATTGGCCATCACTTTCAGACTGGTTGCAATTATTTCTGTTATATCATGGAAACACTATTGTATTTTTATTGCATTTTATGCTTCGGGCGTTGACTTCTAAGGCCCTAACTATTCAACCTGTTGGAGCAACGCCCTAGGGTGTAGCCTAGGTTGCCGGAACGTAGAAATGACCATAACTTTCACACTGGTTGCTATTATTCGTTTTATACGATCGAAAAACTGTTGTATTTATATTGTATTTTAAGTTTCTGGCGTTGACTTCTAAGGCACTAACTATTCGATCTGGTGGAGCAACGCAATAGAGTGAAGCCTAGGTTGCCCGGTACGTAGAATTGGCCATCACTTTCAAACTTGTTGCAATTATTTCTGTTATATGATGGAAACACTGTTGTATTTTTATTGCATTTTATGCTTCGGGCGTTGACTTCTAAGGCCCTAACTATTCAATCTGTAGGAGCAACGCCCTAGGGTTGAAGCCTAGGTTTCTCGGAAAGTAGAAATGACAATAAGTTTCATACTGGTTGCAATTATTCGTTTTATTCGATGAAAAACTGTTCTATTTTTATTGTATTTTATGCTTCTGGCGTTCACTTCTTAGGCCCTAACTATTCGATCTGGTGGAACAACGCCCTATGGTGAAGCCTAGGTTGACCGGAACGTAGAAATGACCATAACTTTCACACCGGTAGCAATTTTTCGTTTTACACGATGGAAAAACTGTTCTATTTATTTTGCATTTTATGCATCGGCGTTGACTTCTAAGGCACTGGCTGTTTGATCTGGTGGAGCAACGCCCTAGAGTGGAGCCTAGGTTGCCCGCAACGTAGAAATGACCATAACTTTCACACTGGTTGCTATTATTCGTTCTATACGACGGAAAAACTGTTGTATTTATATTGTATTTTAAGCTCCTGGCGTTGACTTCTAAGGCACTAACTGTTCGATCTGGTGGAGCAACGCCCTAGAGTGAAGCCTAGGTTGCCCGGAACGTAGAAATGACCATAACTTTCACACTGGTTGCTATTATTCGTTCTATACGATGGAAAAACTGTTGTATTTATATTGTATTTTAAGCTTCTGGCGTTGACTTCTAAGGCACTAACTATTCGATCTGGTGGAGCAACGCAATAGAGTGAAGCCTAGGTTTCTCGGAAAGTAGAAATGACCATATCTTTCACACTGGATGCTATTATTCGTTCTATACGATGGAAAAACTGTTATATTTATTATGTATCCTATGCTTCTGGCGTAGACTTCTTAGGACCTAACCTTTCGATCTGGTGGAGCAATGCCTCGGAGTTAAGTCTAGGATGCCCGAAACGCCGAAATGATCATTACTTTCACGCTTGTTGAAATTATTCCTGTTATACGATGAAAAGGCTGTTGTATTTGTATTGTATTTTATGCTTCAGGCGTAGGCTTCTAAGGCCGTAGCTATTCGATATGGTGGAGCACCGACCTAGAGTGAAGCCTAGGATGCTCGGAACGTAGAAATGACCACTACTTTCACACTGTTTGCAATTATTCATTTAATACGATGGAAAAGCTGTTGTATTTATATCGTATTTCATGCTTCGGGCGTTGACTTCTTAGTCCCTAACACTTCGATCTGGTGGAGCAACGCCCTACAGTGAAACCTAGGTAGCCCGGAACGTAGATATGACCATAACCTTCACACAGGTTGCAATTATTCGTTTTATACTGTGTAACGGCTGTTGTATTTATATTGTATTTTATGCCTCTGGCGTTGGCTTCTATGGCCGTAGCTATTAGATGTGGTGGAGCAACGCCCTAGAGTGTCGACTAGGGTGCTCGGAACGTAGAAATGACCATTACTTTCACACTGGTTGCAATTATTCGTTTTATACGATGGAAAAGCTGTTGTATTTATATCGTATTTTATGCTTCTGGCGTTGACTTCTTAGGCCGTAACTATTCGATCTGGTGGAGCAGCGCCCTGGAGTGAAGCCTAGGTTGCGCGGAACGTAGAATTGGCCATCACTTTCAAACTGGTTGCAATTATTCCTGTTATATGATGGGAACACTGTTGTATTTTTATTGCATTTTATGCTTCGGGCGTTGACTTCTAAGGCCCTAACTATTCCGTCAGTTGGAGCAACGGCCTAGGGTAAAGCCTAGGTTGCCCGGAAAGTAGAAATGACGTTAACCTTCATACTGGTTGCAATTATTCGTTTTATACGATGGAAAAACTGTTGTATTTATATTGTATTTTATACATCTGGCGTTGACTTCTAAGGTACTAACTATTCGATCTAGTGGAGCAACGCCCTAGAGTGAAGCCTATGTTGCCCGGAACGCAGAAATGACCATCACTTTCATACTGGTTGCAATTATTCCTGTTATATGATGGAAAAACTGTTGTATTTTTGTTGCATTTCATGCTTCGGGCATTGACTTCTAAGGCCCTAACTATTCAATCTGTTGGAGCAACGCCCTAGAGTGAAGCCTAGGTTGCCCGGAAAGTAGAAATGACCATAACTTTCATACTGGTTGCAATTATTCGTTTTATATGATGGAAAAACTGTTGTATTTATATTGTATTTTATGCTTCTGGCGTTCCCTTCTTAGGCCCTAACTATTCGATCTGGTGGAACAACGGCCTAGGGTGAAGCCTAGGTTGCCCGGAACGTAGAAATAACCATTACTTTTACATTGGTAGCAATTATTCGTTTTATACTATGGAAAAACTGTTCTATTTATTTTGTATTTAATGCTTCGGGCGTTGGCTTCTAAGGCCCTAACTGTTTGATCTGGTGGAGCAATGCCCTGGAGTGAAACCTAGGTTGCCCGGAACGTAGAATTGGCCATCACTTTCAAACTGGGTGCAACTATTCCTGATATATGATGGAAACACTGTTGTATTTTTTTTGCATTTTATGGTTCGGGCGTTGACTTCTAAGGCCCTAACTATTCAATCTGTTGGAGCAACGCCCTAGGGTGAAGCCTATGTTGCTCGGAAAGTAGAAATGTCCATAAGTTTCATACTGGTTGCAATTATTCGTTTTATACGATGGAAAAACTGTTGTATTTATATTGTATTTTATGCTTCTGGCGTTGACTTCTAAGGCACTAACTATTCGATCTAGTGGAGCAACGCCCTGGAGTGAAGCCTATGTTGCCCGGAACGTAGAAATGACCATCGCATTCAAACTGGTTGCAATTATTCCTGTTATATGATGGAAAAACTGTTGTATTTTTATAACATTTTATGCTTCGGGCATTGACTTCTAAGGCCCTAACTATTCAATCTGTTGGAGCAACGCCCTAGGGTGAAGCCTAGGTTGCCCGGAAAGTAGAAATGACCATAGCTTTCATACTGGTTGCAATTATTCGTTTTATATGATGGAACAACTGTTGTATTTATATTGTATTTTATGCTTCTGGCGTTCCCTTCTTAGGCCCTAACTATTCGATCTGGTGGAACAACGGCCTAGGGTGAAGCCTAGGTTGCCCGGAACGTAGAAATGACCATAACTTTTACACTGCTAGCAATTATTCGTTTTATACGATGGAAAAACTGTTGTATTTATATCGTATTTTATGCTTCTGGCGTTGACTTCTTAGGCCGTAACTATTCGGTCTGGTGGAGCAATGCCCTGGAGTGAAACCTAGGTTACCCGGAACGTAGAATTGGCCATCACTTTCACACTGGTTGCAATTATTCCTGTTATATGATGGATACACTGTTGTACTTTTATTGCAATTTTTTGCTTCGGGCGTTTACTTCTAAGGCCCCAACTATTCAATCTGTTGGAGCAACGGCCTAGGGTGAAGCCTAGGTTGCTCGGAAAGTATAAATGACCATAAGTTTCATACTGGTTGCAATTATTCGTTTTATACGATGGAAAAACTGTTGTATTTATATTGTATTTTATACATCTGGCGTTGACTTCTAAGGTACTAACTATTCGATCTAGTGGAGCAACGCCCTAGAGTGAAGCCTATGTTGCCCGGAACGCAGAAATGACCATCACTTTCAAACTGGTTGCAATTATTCCAGTTATATGATGGAAAAACTGTTGAATTTTTATTGCATTGTATGCTTCGGGCATTGACTTCTAAGGCCCTAACTATTCAATCTGTTGGAGCAACGCCCTAGGGTGAAGCCTAGGTTGCCCGGAAAGTAGAAATGACCATAGCTTTCATACTGGTTGCAATTATTCGTTTTATATGATGGAAAAACTGTTGTATTTATATTGTATTTTATGCTTCTGGCGTTCCCTTCTTAGGCCCTAACTATTCGATCTGGTGGAACAACGGCCTAGGGTGAAGCCTAGGTTGCCCGGAACGTAGAAATAACCATAACTTTTACACTGGTAGCAATTATTCGTTTTATACGATGAAAAACTGTTCTATTTATTTTGTATTTAATGCTTCGGGCGTTGGCTTCTAAGGCCCTAACTGTTTGATCTGGTGGAGCAACGCCCTAGAGTGAAACCTAGGTTGCCCGGAACGTAGAAATGACCATAACTTTCACACTGGTTGCAATTATTCCTGTTATATTATGGATACACTGTTGTATTTTTATTGCAATTTTTTGCTTCGGGCGTTGACTTCTAAGGCCCCAACTATTCAATCTGTTGGAGCAGCGCCCTAGGGTGAAGCCCAGGTTGCTCGGCAAGTAGAAATGTCAATAAGTTTCATACTGGTAGCAATTATTCGTTTTATACTATGGAAAAACTGTTCTATTTATTTTGTATTTAATGCTTCGGGCGTTGGCTTCTAAGGCCCTAACTGTTTGATCTCGTGGAGCAACGCCCTAGAGTGAAACCTAGGTTGCCCGGAACGTAGAAATGACCATAACTTTCACACTGGTTGCAATTATTCCTGTTATATGATGGGTACACTGTTGTATTTTTTTTTGCATTTTATGGTTCGGGCGTTGACTTCTAAGGCCCTAACTATTCAATCTGTTGGAGCAACGCCCTAGGGTGAAGCCTAGGTTGCTGGGAAAGTAGAAATGACCATAAGTTTCATACTGGTTGCAATTATTCGTTTTATACGATGGAAAAACTGTTGTATTTATATTGTATTTTATGCTTCTGGCGTTGACTTCTAAGGCACTAACTATTCGATCTAGTGGAGCAACGCCCTAGAGTGAAGCCTATGTTGCGCGGAAAGTAGAAATGACCATAGCTTTCATACTGGTTGCAATTATTCGTTTTATATGATGGAAAAACTGTTGTATTTATATTGTATTTTATGCTTCTCGCGTTCCCTTCTTAGGCCCTAACTATTCGATCTGGTGGAACAACGGCCTAGGGCGAAGCCTAGGTTGCCCGGAACGTAGAAATAACCATAACTTTTACACTGGTAGCAATTATTCGTTTTATACTATGGGAAAACTGTTCTATTTATTTGGTATTTAATGCTTCGGGCGTTGGCTTCTAAGGCCCTAACTGTTTGATCTGGTGGAGCAACGCCCTAGAGTGAAACCTAGGTTGCCCGGAACGTAGAAATGACCATAACTTTCACACTGGTTGCAATTATTCGTTTTATACGATGGAAAAACTGTTGTATTTATATCGTATTTTATGCTTCTGGCGTTGACTTCTTAGGCCGTAACTATTCGGTCTGGTGGAGCAATGCCCTGGAGTGAAACCTAGGTTGCCCGGAACGTAGAATTGGCCATCACTTTCAAACTGGTTGCAATTATTCCTGACATATGATGGAAACACTGTTGTATTTTTTTTGCATTTTATGGTTCGGGCGTTGACTTCTAAGGCCCTAACTATTCAATCAGTTGGAGCAACGCCCTAGGGTGAAGCCTATGTTGCTCGGAAAGTAGAAATGTCCATAAGTTTCATACTGGTTGCAATTATTCGTTTTATACGATGGAAAAACTGTTGTATTTATATTTTATTTTATGCTTCTGGCGTTGACTTCTAAGGCACTAACTATTCGATCTAGTGGAGGAACGCCCTAGAGTGAAGCCTATGTTGCCCGGAACGTAGAAATGACCATCGCATTCAAACTGGTTGCAATTATTCCTGATATATGATGGAAACACTGTTGTATTTTTATTGCATTTTATGCTTCGGGTGTTGACTTCTAAGGCCCTAACTATTCAATCTGTTGGAGCAACGCCCTAGGGTGAAGCCCAGATTGCTCGGAAAGTAGAAATGACCATAAGTTTCATACTGGTTGCAATTATTCGTTTTATATGATGGAAAAACTGTTGTATTTATATTGTATTTTATGCTTCTGGCGTTCCCTTCTTAGGCCCTAACTATTCGATCTGGTGGAACATCGGCCTAGTGTGAAGCCTAGGTTGCCCGGAACGTAGAAATAACCATAACTTTTACACTGGTAGCAATTATTCGTTTTATACTATGGAAAAACTGTTCTATTTATTTTGTATTTAATGCTTCGGGCGTTGGCTTCTAAGGCCCTAACTGTTTGATCTGGCGGAACAACGCCCTAGAGTGAAACCTAGGTTGCCCGGAACGTAGAAATGACCATAACTTTCACACTGGTTGCTATTATTCGTTTTATACGATGGAAAAACTGTTATATTTATATTGTATTTTATGCTTCTGGCGTTGACTTCTTAAGCCCTAACTATTCGATCTGGTAGAACAACGCCCTAGAGTGAAGCCTAGGTTGCCTGGAACATAGAATTGGCCATCACTTTCAAACTGGTTGCAATTATTCCTGATATATGATGGAAACACTGTTGTATTTTTATTGCATTTTATGCTTCGGGCGTTGACTTCTAAGGCCCTAACTATTCAATCTGTTGGAGCAACGCCCTAGGGTGAAGCCCAGCTTGCTCGGAAAGTAGAAATGACCATAAGTTTCATACCGGTTGCAATTATTCGTTTTATACGATGGAAAAGCTATTGCATTTATATCGTATTTTATGCTTCTGGCGTTGACTTCTTAGGCCGTAACTATTCGGTCTGGTGGAGCAACGCCCTGTAGTGAAACCTAGGTTGCCCGGAACGTAGAATTGGCCATCACTTTCAAACTGGTTGCAATTATTCCTGACATATGATGGAAACACTGTTGTATTTTTTTTGCATTTTATGGTTCGGGCGTTGACTTCTAAGGCCCTAACTATTCAATCAGTTGGAGCAACGCCCTAGGGTGAAGCCTAGGTTGCTCGGAAAGTAGAAATGACCATAAGTTTCATACTGGTTGCAATTATTCGTTTTATACGATGGAAAAACTGTTGTATTTATATTGTATTTTATGCTTCTGGCGTTGACTTCTTAGGCCGTAACTATTCGGTCTGGTGGAGCAATGCCCTGGAGTGAAACCTAGGTTGCCCGGAACGTAGAATTGGCCATCACTTTCAAACTGGGTGCAACTATTCCTGATATATGATGGAAACACTGTTGTATTTTTTTTGCATTTTATGGTTCGGGCGTTGACTTCTAAGGCCCTAACTATTCAATCCGTTGGTGCAACGCCCAAGGGTGAAGCCTAGGTTGCTCGGAAAGTAGAAATGACCATAAGTTTCATACTGGTTGCAATTATTCGTTTTATACGATGGAAAAACTGTTGTATTTATATCGTATTTTATGCTTCTGGCGTTGACTTCTTAGGCTGTAACTATTCGGTCTGGTGGAGCAATGCCCTGGAGCGAAACCTAGGTTGCCCGGAACGTAGAATTGGCCATCACTTTCACACTGGTTGCAATTATTCCTGTTATATGATGGATACACTTTTGTATTTTTATTGCAATTTTTTGCTTCGGGCGTTGACTTCTAAGGCCCCAACTATTCAATCTGTTGGAGCAGCGCCCTAGGGTGAAGCCCAGGTTGCTCGGAAAGTAGAAATGTCAATAAGTTTCATACTGGTAGCAATTATTCGTTTTATACTATGGAAAAACTGTTCTATTTATTTTGTATTTAATGCTTCGGGCGTTGGCGTCTAAGGCCCTAACTGTTTGATCTGGTGGAGCAACGCCCTAGACTGAAACCTAGGTTGCCTGGAACGTAGAAATGACCATAACTTTCACACTGGTTGCAATTATTCCTGTTATATGATGGATACACTGTTGTATTTTTTTTTGCATTTTATGGTTCGGGCGTTGACTTCTAAGGCCCTAACCATTGAATCTGTTGGAGCAACGCCCTAGGGTGAAGCCCAGCTTGCTCGGAAAGTAGAAATGACCATAAGTTTCATACTGGTTGCAATTATTCGTTTTATACGATGGAAAAACTGTTGTATTTATATTGTATTTTATGCTTCTGGCGTTGACTGCTAAGGCACTATCTATTCGATCTGGTGGAGCAACGCCCTAGAGCGAAGACTAGGTTGCCCGGAACATAGAATTGGCCATCACTTTCAAACTGGTTGCAATTATTCCTGATATATGATGGAAACACTGTTGTATTTTTATTGCATTTTATGCTTCGGGCGTTGACTTCTAAGGCCCTAACTATTCAATCTGTTGGAGCAACGCCCTAGGGTGAAGCCCAGCTTGCTCGGAAAGTAGAAATGACCATAAGTTTCATACCGGTTGCAATTATTCGTTTTATACGATGGAAAAGCTATTGCATTTATATCGTATTTTATGCTTCTGGCGTTGACTTCTTAGGCCGTAACTATTCGGTCTGGTGGAGCAACGCCCTGTAGTGAAACCTAGGTTGCCCGGAACGTAGAATTGGCCAGCACTTTCAAACTGGTTGCAATTATACCTGACATATGATGGAAACACTGTTGTATTTTTTTTGCATTTTATGGTTCGGGCGTTGACTTCTAAGGCCCTAACTATTCAATCAGTTGGAGCAACGCCCTAGGGTGAAGCCTAGGTTGCTCGGAAAGTAGAAATGACCATAAGTTTCATACTTGTTGCAATTATTCGTTTTATACGATGGAAAAACTGTTGTATTTATATTGTATTTTATGCTTCTGGCGTTGACTTCTTAGGCCGTAACTATTCGGTCTGGTGGAGCAATGCCCTGGAGTGAAACCTAGGTTGCCCGGAACGTAGAATTGGCCATCACTTTCAAACTGGGTGCAACTATTCCTGATATATGATGGAAACACTGTTGTATTTTTTTTGCATTTTATGGTTCGGGCGTTGACTACTAAGGCCCTAACTATTCAATCGGTTGGCAAAACGCCCAAGGGTGAAGCCTAGCTTGCTCGGAAAGTTGAAATGACCATAAGTTTCATACTGGTTGCAATTATTCGTTTTATACGATGGACAAACTGTTGTATTTATATTGTATTTTATGCTTCTGGCGTTGATTTCTAAGGCACTAACTATTCGATCTGGTGGAGCAACGCCCTAGAGTGAAGCCTAGGTTGCCCGGAACGTAGAATTGGCCATCACTTTCAAACTGGTTGCAATTATTCCTGATATATGATGGAAACACTGTTGTATTTTTTTTGCATTTTATGGTTCGGGCGTTGACTTCTAAGGCCCTAACTATTCAATCTGTTGGAGCAACGCCCTAGGGTGAAGCCCAGCTTGCTCGGAAAGTAGAAATGACCATAAGTTTCATACTGGTTGCAATTATTCGTTTTATATGATGGAAAAACTGTCGTATTTATATTGTATTTTATGCTTCTGGCGTTCCCTTCTTAGGCCCTAACTATTCGATCTGGTGGAACAACGGCCTAGGGTGAAGCCTAGGTTGCCCGGAACGTAGAAATAACCATAACTTTTACACTGGTAGCAATTATTCGTTTTATACTATGGAAAAACTGTTCTATTTATTTTGTATTTAATGCTTCGGGCGTTGGCTTCTAAGGCCCTAACTGTTTGATCTGGCGGAGCAACGCCCTAGAGTGAAACCTAGGTTGCCCGGAACGTAGAAATGACCATAACTTTCACACTGGTTGCTATTATTCGTATTATACGATGGAAAAACTGTTATATTTATATTGTATTTTATGCTTCTGGCGTTGACTTCTTAAGCCCTAACTATTCGATCTGGTAGAACAACGCCCTAGAGTGAAGCCTAGGTTGCCTGGAACATAGAATTGGCCATCACTTTCAAACTGGTTGCAATTATTCCTCATATATGATGGAAACACTGTTGTATTTTTATTGCATTTTATGCTTCGGGCGTTGACTTCTAAGGCCCCAACTATTCAATCTGTTGGAGCAACGCCCTAGGGTGAAACCCAGCTTGCTCGGAAAGTAGAAATGACCATAAGTTTCATACCGGTTGCAATTATTCGTTTTATACGATGGAAAAACACTCGTATTTATATTGTATTTTATGCTTCTGGCGTTGACTTCTAAGGCACTAACTATTCAATCTGTTGGAGGAACGCCCTAGGGTGAAGCCCAGCTTGCTCGGAAAGTAGAAATGACCATAAGTTTCATACTGGTTGCAATTATTCGTTTTATACGATGGAAAAGCTATTGCATTTATATCGTATTTTATGCTTCTGGCGTTGACTTCTTAGGCCGTAACTATACGGTCTGGTGGAGCAACGCCCTGTAGTGAAACCTAGGTTGCCCGGAACGTAGAATTGGCCATCACTTTCAAACTGGTTGCAATTATTCCTGACATATGATGGAAACACTGTTGTATTTTTTTTGCATTTTATGGTTCGGGCGTTGACTTCTAAGGCCCTAACTATTCAATCAGTTGGAGCAACGCCCTAGGGTGAAGCCTAGGTTGCTCGGAAAGTAGAAATGACCATAAGTTTCATACTGGTTGCAATTATTCGTTTTATACGATGGAAAAACTGTTGTATTTATATTGTATTTTATGCTTCTGGCGTTGACTGCTAAGGCACTATCTATTCGATCTGGTGGAGCAACGCCCTAGAGCGAAGCCTAGGTTGCCCGGAACGTAGAATTGGCCATCACTTTCAAACTGGTTGCAATTATTCCTGTTATATGATGGAAACACTGTTGTATTTTTTTTGCATTTTATGGTTCGGGCGTTGACTTCTAAGCCCCTAACTATTCAATCTGTTGGAGCAACCCCCTAGGGTGAAGCCTAGCTTGCTCGGAAAGTTGAACTGACCATTAGTTTCATACTGGTTGCAATTATTCGTTTTATACGATGGACAAACTGTTGTATTTATATTGTATTTGATGCTTCTGGCGTTGATTTCTAAGGCACTAACTATTCGATCTGGTGGAGCAATGCCCTAGAGTGAAGCCAAGGTTGCCTGGAACGTAGAATTGGCCATCACTTTCAAACTGGTTGCAATTATTCCTGATATATGATGGAAACACTGTTGTATTTTTTTTGCATTTTATGGTTCGGGCGATGACTTCTAAGGCCCTAACTATTCAATCTGTTGGAGCAACGCCCTAGGGTGAAGCCTATGTTGCTCGGAAAGTAGAAATATCCATAAGTTTCATACTGGTTGCAATTATTCGTTTTATACGATGGAAAAACTGTTGTATTTATATTGTATTTTAAGCTTCTGGCGTTGACTGCTAAGGCACTATCTATTCGATCTGGTGGAGCAACGCCCTAGAGTGAAGCCTAGGTTGCCCGGAACGTAGAAATAACCATAACTTTTACACTGGTAGCAATTATTCGTTTTATACTATGGAGAAACTGTTCTATTTATTTTGTATTTAATGCTTCGGGCGTTGGCTTCTAAGGCCCTACCTGTTTGATCTGGCGGAACAACGCCCTAGAGTGAAACCTAGGTTGCCCGGAACGTAGAAATGACCATAACTTTCACACTGGTTGCTATTATTCGTTTTATACGATGGAAAAACTGTTATATTTATATTGTATTTTATGCTTCTGGCGTTGACTTCTTAAGCCCTAACTATTCGATCTGGTAGAACAACGCCCTAGAGTGAAGCCTAGGTTGCCTGGAACATAGAATTGGCCATCACTTTCAAACTGGTTGCAATTATTCCTGATATATGATGGAAACACTGTTGTATTTTTATTGCATTTTATGCTTCGGGCGTTGACTTCTAAGGCCCTAACTATTCAATCTGTTGGAGCAACGCCCTAGGGTGAAGCCCAGCTTGCTCGGAAAGTAGAAATGACCATAAGTTTCATACCGGTTGCAATTATTCGTTTTATACGATGGAAAAGCTATTGCATTTATATCGTATTTTATGCTTCTGGCGTTGACTTCTTAGGCCGTAACTATTCGGTCTGGTGGAGCAACGCCCTGTAGTGAAACCTAGGTTGCCCGGAACGTAGAATTGGCCATCACTTTCAAACTGGGTGCAACTATTCCTGATATACGATGGAAACACTGTTGTATTTTTTTTGCATTTTATGGTTCGGGCGTTGACTTCTAAGGCCCTAACTATTCAATCCGTTGGTGCAACGCCCAAGGGTGAAGCCTAGGTTGCTCGGAAAGTAGAAATGACCATAAGTTTCATACTGGTTGCAATTATTCGTTTTATACGATGGAAAAACTGTTGTATTTATATCGTATTTTATGCTTCTGGCGTTGACTTCTTAGGCTGTAACTATTCGGTCTGGTGGAGCAATGCCCTGGAGTGAAACCTAGGTTGCCCGGAACGTAGAATTGGCCATCACTTTCACACTGGTTGCAATTATTCCTGTTATATGATGGATACACTGTTGTATTTTTATTGCAATTTTTTGCTTCGGGCGTTGACTTCTAAGGCCCCAACTATTCAATCTGTTGGAGCAGCGCCCTAGGGTGAAGCCCAGCTTGCTCGGAAAGTAGAAATGACCATAAGTTTCATATCGGTTGCAATTATTCGTTTTATACGATGGAAAAGCTATTGCATTTATATCGTATTTTATGCTTCTGGCGTTGACTTCTTAGGCCGTAACTATTCGGTCTGGTGGAGCAACGCCCTGTAGTGAAACCTAGGTTGCCCGGAACGTAGAATTGGCCATCACTTTCAAACTGGTTGCAATTATTCCTGACATATGATGGAAACACTGTTGTATTTTTTTTGCATTTTATGGTTCAGGCGTTGACTTCTAAGGCCCTAACTATTCAATCAGTTGGAGCAACGCCCTAGGGTGAAGCCTAGGTTGCTCGGAAAGTAGAAATGACCATAAGTTTCATACTGGTTGCAATTATTCGTTTTATACGATGGAAAAACTGTTGTATTTATATTGTATTTTATGCTTCTGGCGTTGACTTCTTAGGCCGTAACTATTCGGTCTGGTGGAGCAATGCCCTGGAGTGAAACCTAGGTTGCCCGGAACGTAGAATTGGCCATCACTTTCAAACTGGGTGCAACTATTCCTGATATATGATGGAAACACTGTTGTATTTTTTTTGCATTTTATGGTTCGGGCGTTGACTTCTAAGGCCCTAACTATTCAATCCGTTGGTGCAACGCCCAAGGGTGAAGCCTAGGTTGCTCGGAAAGTAGAAATGACCATAAGTTTCATACTGGTTGCAATTATTCGTTTTATACGATGGAAAAACTGTTGTATTTATATCGTATTTTATGCTTCTGGCGTTGACTTCTTAGGCTGTAACTATTCGGTCTGGTGGAGCAATGCCCTGGAGTGAAACCTAGGTTGCCCGGAACGTAGAATTGGCCATCACTTTCACACTGGTTGCAATTATTCCTGTTATATGATGGATACACTGTTGTATTTTTATTGCAATTTTTTGCTTCGGGCGTTGACTTCTAAGGCCCCAACTATTCAATCTGTTGGAGCAGCGCCCTAGGGTGAAGCCCAGGTTGCTCGGAAAGTAGAAATGTCAATAAGTTTCATACTGGTAGCAATTATTCGTTTTATACTATGGAAAAACTGTTCTATTTATTTTGTATTTAATGCTTCGGGCGTTGGCGTCTAAGGCCCTAACTGTTTGATCTGGTGGAGCAACGCCCTAGAGTGAAACCTAGGTTGCCCGGAACGTAGAAATGACCATAACTGTCACACTGGTTGCAATTATTCCTGTTATATGATGGATACACTGTTGTATTTTTTTTTGCATTTTATGGTTCGGGCGTTGACTTCTAAGGCCCTAACTATTGAATCTGTTGGAGCAACGCCCTAGGGTGAAGCCCAGCTTGCTCGGAAAGTAGAAATGACCATAAGTTTCATACTGGTTGCAATTATTCGTTTTATACGATGGAAAAACTGTTGTATTTATATTGTATTTTATGCTTCTGGCGTTGACTGCTAAGGCACTATCTATTCGATCTGGTGGAGCAACGCCCTAGAGCGAAGCCTAGGTTGCCCGGAACATAGAATTGGCCATCACTTTCAAACTGGTTGCAATTATTCCTGATATATGATGGAAACACTGTTGTATTTTTATTGCATTTTATGCTTCGGGCGTTGAGTTCTAAGGCCCTAACTATTCAATCTGTTGGAGCAACGCCCTAGGGTGAAGCCCAGCTTGCTCGGAAAGTAGAAATGACCATAAGTTTCATACCGGTTGCAATTATTCGTTTTATACGATGGAAAAGCTATTGCATTTATATCGTATTTTATGCTTCTGGCGTTGACTTCTTAGGCCGTAACTATTCGGTCTGGTGGAGCAACGCCCTGTAGTGAAACCTAGGTTGCCCGGAACGTAGAATTGGCCATCACTTTCAAACTGGTTGCAATTATACCTGACATATGATGGAAACACTGTTGTATTTTTTTTGCATTTTATGGTTCGGGCGTTGACTTCTAAGGCCCTAACTATTCAATCAGTTGGAGCAACGCCCTAGGGTGAAGCCTAGGTTGCTCGGAAAGTAGAAATGACCATAAGTTTCATACTGGTTGCAATTATTCGTTTTATACGATGGAAAAACTGTTGTATTTATATCGTATTTTATGCTTCTGGCGTTGACTTCTTAGGCCGTAACTATTCGGTCTGGTGGAGCAATGCCCTGGAGTGAAACCTAGGTTGCTCGGAACGTAGAATTGGCCATCACTTTCACACTGGTTGCAATTATTCCTGTTATATGATGGATACACTGTTGTATTTTTATTGCAATTTTTTGCTTCGGGCGTTGACTTCTAAGGCCCCAACTATTCAATCTGTTGGAGCAGCGCCCTAGGGTGAAGCCCAGGTTGCTCGGAAAGTAGAAATGTCAAAAGTTTCATACTGGTAGCAATTATTCGTTTTATACTATGGAAAAACTGTTCTATTTATTTTGTATTTAATGCTTCGGGCGTTGGCTTCTAAGGCCCTAACTGTTTGATCTGGTGGAGCAACGCCCTAGAGTGAAACCTAGGTTGCCCGGAACGTAGAAATGACCATAACTTTCACACTGGTTGCAATTATTCCTGTTATATGATGGATACACTGTTGTATTTTTTTTTGCATTTTATGGTTCGGGCGTTGACTTCTAAGGCCCTAACTATTGAATCTGTTGGAGCAACGCCCTAGGGTGAAGCCCAGCTTGCTCGGAAAGTAGAAATGACCATAAGTTTCATACTGGTTGCAATTATTCGTTTTATACGATGGAAAAGCTATTGCATTTATATCGTATTTTATGCTTCTGGCGTTGACTTCTTAGGCCGTAACTATACGGTCTGGTGGAGCAACGCCCTGTAGTGAAACCTAGGTTGCCCGGAACGTAGAATTGGCCATCACTTTCAGACTGGTTGCAATTATTCCTGACATATGATGGAAACACTGTTGTATTTTTTTTGCATTTTATGGTTCGGGCGTTGACTTCTAAGGCCCTAACTATTCAATCAGTTGGAGCAACGCCCTAGGGTGAAGCCTAGGTTGCTCGGAAAGTAGAAATGACCCTAAGTTTCATACTGGTTGCAATTATTCGTTTTATACGATGGAAAAACTGTTGTATTTATATTGTATTTTATGCTTCTGGCGTTGACTGCTAAGGCACTATCTATTCGATCTGGTGGAGCAACGCCCTAGAGCGAAGCCTAGGTTGCCCGGAACGTAGAATTGGCCATCACTTTCAAACTGGTTGCAATTATTCCTGTTATATGATGGAAACACTGTTGTATTTTTTTTGCATTTTATGGTTCGGGCGTTGACTTCTAAGGCCCTAACTATTCAATCTGTTGGAGCAACCCCCTAGGGTGAAGCCTAGCTTGCTCGGAAAGTTGAAATGACCATAAGTTTCATACTGGTTGCAATTATTCGTTTTATACGATGGACAAACTGTTGTATTTATATTGTATTTTATGCTTCTGGCGTTGATTTCTAAGGCACTAACTATTCGATCTGGTGGAGCAACGCCCTAGAGTGAAGCCTAGGTTGCCCGGAACGTAGAATTGGCCATCACTTTCAAACTGGTTGCAATTATTCCTGATATATGATGGAAACACTGTTGTATTTTTTTTGCATTTTATGGTTCGGGCGTTGACTTCTAAGGCCCTAACTATTCAATCTGTTGGAGCAACGCCCTAGGGTGAAGCCTAGGTTGCTCGGAAAGTAGAAATGACCATAAGTTTCATACTGGT
The DNA here is from genome assembly GCF_051401765.1 of Calliopsis andreniformis. Lineage (NCBI taxonomy): Eukaryota > Metazoa > Arthropoda > Insecta > Hymenoptera > Andrenidae > Calliopsis > Calliopsis andreniformis. The sequence continues at coordinate 719,127 of NW_027480460.1, read as the reverse complement.
TGCAATTATTCGTTTTATACGATGGAAAAACTGTTGTATTTATATCGTATTTTATGCTTCTGGCGTTGACTTCTTAGGCTGTAACTATTCGGTCTGGTGGAGCAATGCCCTGGAGTGAAACCTAGGTTGCCCGGAACGTAGAATTGGCCATCACTTTCACACTGGTTGCAATTATTCCTGTTATATGATGGATACACTGTTGTATTTTTATTGCAATTTTTTGCTTCGGGCGTTGACTTCTACGGCCCCAACTATTCAATCTGTTGGAGCAGCGCCCTAGGGTGAAGCCCAGGTTGCTCGGAAAGTAGAAATGTCAATAAGTTTCATACTGGTAGCAATTATTCGTTTTATACTATGGAAAAACTGTTCTATTTATTTTGTATTTAATGCTTCGGGCGTTGGCGTCTAAGGCCCTAACTGTTTGATCTGGTGGAGCAACGCCCTAGAGTGAAACCTAGGTTGCCCGGAACGTAGAAATGACCATAACTGTCACACTGGTTGCAATTACTCCTGTTATATGATGGATACACTGTTGTATTTTTTTTTGCATTTTATGGTTCGGGCGTTGACTTCTAAGGCCCTAACTATTGAATCTGTTGGAGCAACGCCCTAGGGTGAAGCCCAGCTTGCTCGGAAAGTAGAAATGACCATAAGTTTCATACTGGTTGCAATTATTCGTTTTATACGATGGAAAAACTGTTGTATTTATATTGTATTTTATGCTTCTGGCGTTGACTGCTAAGGCACTATCTATTCGATCTGGTGGAGCAACGCCCTAGAGCGAAGCCTAGGTTGCCCGGAACATAGAATTGGCCATCACTTTCAAACTGGTTGCAATTATTCCTGATATATGATGGAAACACTGTTGTATTTTTATTGCATTTTATGCTTCGGGCGTTGACTTCTAAGGCCCTAACTATTCAATCTGTTGGAGCAACGCCCTAGGGTGAAGCCCAGCTTGCTCGGAAAGTAGAAATGACCATAAGTTTCATACCGGTTGCAATTATTCGTTTTATACGATGGAAAAGCTATTGCATTTATATCGTATTTTATGCTTCTGGCGTTGACTTCTTAGGCCGTAACTATACGGTCTGGTGGAGCAACGCCCTGTAGTGAAACCTAGGTTGCCCGGAACGTAGAATTGGCCATCACTTTCAAACTGGTTGCAATTATTCCTGACATATGATGGAAACACTGTTGTATTTTTTTTGCATTTTATGGTTCGGGCGTTGACTTCTAAGGCCCTAACTATTCAATCAGTTGGAGCAACGCCCTAGGGTGAAGCCTAGGTTGCTCGGAAAGTAGAAATGACCATAAGTTTCATACTGGTTGCAATTATTCGTTTTATACGATGGAAAAACTGTTGTATTTATATTGTATTTTATGCTTCTGGCGTTGACTGCTAAGGCACTATCTATTCGATCTGGTGGAGCAACGCCCTAGAGCGAAGCCTAGGTTGCCCGGAACGTAGAATTGGCCATCACTTTCAAACTGGTTGCAATTATTCCTGTTATATGATGGAAACACTGTTGTATTTTTTTTGCATTTTATGGTTCGGGCGTTGACTTCTAAGCCCCTAACTATTGAATCTGTTGGAGCAACCCCCTAGGGTGAAGCCTAGCTTGCTCGGAAAGTTGAAATGACCATTAGTTTCATACTGGTTGCAATTATTCGTTTTATACGATGGACAAACTGTTGTATTTATATTGTATTTTATGCTTCTGGCGTTGATTTCTAAGGCACTAACTATTCGATCTGGTGGAGCAACGCCCTAGAGTGAAGCCAAGGTTGCCCGGAACGTAGAATTGGCCATCACTTTCAAACTGGTTGCAATTATTCCTGATATATGATGGAAACACTGTTGTATTTTTTTTGCATTTTATGGTTCGGGCGATGACTTCTAAGGCCCTAACTATTCAATCTGTTGGAGCAACGCCCTAGGGTGAAGCCTATGTTGCTCTTAAAGTAGAAATGTCCATAAGTTTCATACTGGTTGCAATTATTCGTTTTATACGATGGAAAAACTGTTGTATTTATATTTTATTTTATGCTTCTGGCGTTGACTTCTAAGGCACTAACTATTCGATCTAGTGGAGCAACGCCCTAGAGTGAAGCCTATGTTGCCCGAAAAGTAGAAATGACCATCGCATTCAAACTGGTTGCAATTATTCCTGATATATGATGGAAACACTGTTGTATTTTTATTGCATTTTATGCTTCGGGCGTTGACTTCTAAGGCCCTAACTATTCAATCTGTTGGAGCAACGCCCTAGGGTGAAGCCCAGCTTGCTCGGAAAGTAGAAATGACCATAAGTTTCATACCGGTTGCAATTATTCGTTTTATACGATGGAAAAGCTATTGCATTTATATCGTATTTTATGCTTCTGGCGTTGACTTCTTAGGCCGTAACTATTCGGTCTGGTGGAGCAACGCCCTGTAGTGAAACCTAGGTTGCCCGGAACGTAGAATTGGCCATCACTTTCAAACTGGTTGCAATTATTCCTGACATATGATGGAAACACTGTTGTATTTTTTTTGCATTTTATGGTTCGGGCGTTGACTTCTAAGGCCCTAACTATTCAATCAGTTGGAGCAACGCCCTAGGGTGAAGCCTAGGTTGCTCGGAAAGTAGAAATGACCATAAGTTTCATACTGGTTGCAATTATTCGTTTTATACGATGGAAAAACTGTTGTATTTATATTGTATTTTATGCTTCTGGCGTTGACTGCTAAGGCACTATCTATTCGATCTGGTGGAGCAACGCCCTAGAGCGAAGCCTAGGTTGCCCGGAACGTAGAATTGGCCATCACTTTCAAACTGGTTGCAATTATTCCTGTTATATGATGGAAACACTGTTGTATTTTTTTTGCATTTTATGGTTCGGGCGTTGACTTCTAAGGCCCTAACTATTCAATCTGTTGGAGCAACGCCCTAGGGTGAAGCCTAGCTTGCTCGGAAAGTTGAAATGACCATAAGTTTCATACTGGTTGCAATTATTCGTTTTATACGATGGACAAACTGTTGTATTTATATTGTATTTTATGCTTCTGGCGTTGATTTCTAAGGCACTAGCTATTCGATCTGGTGGAGCAACGCCCTAGAGTGAAGCCTAGGTTGCCCGGAACGTAGAATTGGCCATCACTTTCAAACTGGTTGCAATTATTCCTGACATATGATGGAAACACTGTTGTATTTTTTTTGCATTTTATGGTTCGGGCGTTGACTTCTAAGGCCCTAACTATTGAATCTGTTGGAGCAACGCCCTAGGGTGAAGCCTATGTTGCTCGGAAAGTAGAAATGTCCATAAGTTTCATACTGGTTGCAATTATTCGTTCTATACGATGGAAAAACTGTTGTATTTATATTGTATTTTATGCTTCTGGCGTTGACTTCTAAGGCACTAACTATTCGATCTAGTGGAGCAACGCCTTAGAGTGAAGCCTATGTTGCCCGGAACGTAGAAATGACCATCGCATTCAAAGTGGTTGCAATTATTCCTGTTATATGATGGAAAAACTGTTGTATTTTTGTTGCATTTTATGCTTCGGGCATTGACTTCTAAGGCCCTAACTATTCAATCTGTTGGAGCAACGCCCTAGAGTGAAGCCTAGGTTGCCCGGAAAGTAGAAATGACCATAACTTTCATACTGGTTGCAATTATTCGTTTTATACGATGGAAAAACTGTTATATTTATATTGTATTTTATGCTTCTGGCGTTGACTTCTTAAGCCCTAACTATTCGATCTGGTAGAACAACGCCCTAGAGTGAAGCCTAGGTTGCCTGGAACATAGAATTGGCCATCACTTTCAAACTGGTTGCAATTATTCCTGATATATGATGGAAACACTGTTGTATTTTTTTTGCATTTTATGGTTCGGGCGTTGACTTCTAAGGCCCTAACTATTGAATCTGTTGGAGCAACGCCCTAGGGTGAAGCCTAGGTTGCTGGGAAAGTAGAAATGAGCATAAGTTTCATACTGGTTGTAATTATTCGTTTTATACGATGGAAAAACACTCGTATTTATATTGTATTTTATGCTTCTGGCGTTGACTTCTAAGGCACTAACTATTCGATCTGGTGGAGCAACGCCCTAGAGTGAAGCCTAGGTTGCCCGGAACGTAGAATTGGCCATCACTTTCAAACTGGTTGCAATTATTCCTGTTATATGATGGATACACTGTTGTATTTTTATTGCATTTTATGCTTTGGGCGTTGACTTCTAAGGCCCTAACTATTCAATCTGTTGGAGGAACGCCCTAGGGTGAAGCCCAGCTTGCTCGGAAAGTAGAAATGACCATAAGTTTCATACTGGTTGCAATTATTCGTTTTATACGATGGAAAAGCTATTGCATTTATATCGTATTTTATGCTTCTGGCGTTGACTTCTTAGGCCGTAACTATACGGTCTGGTGGAGCAACGGCCTAGGGTGAAGCCTAGGTTGCCCGGAACGTAGAAATAACCATAACTTTTACACTGGTAGCAATTATTCGTTTTATACTATGGAAAAACTGTTCTATTTATTTTGTATTTAATGCTTCGGGCGTTGGCTTCTAAGGCCCTAACTGTTTGATCTGGCGGAGCAACGCCCTAGAGTGAAACCTAGTTTGCCCGGAACGTAGAAATGACCATAACGTTCACACTGGTTGCTATTATTCGTTTTATACGATGGAAAAACTGTTATATTTATATTGTATTTTATGCTTCTGGCGTTGACTTCTTAAGCCCTAACTATTCGATCTGGTAGAACAACGCCCTAGAGTGAAGCGTAGGTTGCCTGGAACATAGAATTGGCCATCACTTTCAAACTGGTTGCAATTATTCCTGACATATGATGGAAACACTGTTGTATTTTTTTTGCATTTTATGGTTCGGGCGTTGACTTCTAAGGCCCTAACTATTCAATCAGTTGGAGCAACGCCCTGGGTGAAGCCTAGGTTGCTCGGAAAGTAGAAATGACCATAAGGTTCATACTGGTTGCAATTATTCGTTTTATACGATGGAAAAACTGTTGTATTTATATTGTATTTTATGCTTCTGGCGTTGACTGCTAAGGCACTATCTATTCGATCTGGTGGAGCAACGCCCTAGAGCGAAGCCTAGGTTGCCCTGAACGTAGAATTGGCCATCACTTTCAAACTGGTTGCAATTATTCCTGTTATATGATGGAAAAACTGTTGTATTTTTATTGCATTTTATGCTTCGGGCATTGACTTCTAAGGCCCTAACTATTCAATCTGTTGGAGCAACGTCCTAGGGTGAAGCCTAGGTTGCGCGGAAAGTAGAAATGACCATAGCTTTCATACTGGTTGCAATTATTCGTTTTATATGATGGAAAAACTGTTGTATTTATATTGTATTTTATGCTTCTGGCGTTCCCTTCTCAGGCCCTAACTATTCGATCTGGTGGAACAACGGCCTAGGGTGAAGCCTAGGTTGCCCGGAACGTAGAAATAACCATAACTTTTACACTGGTAGCAATTATTCGTTTTATACTATGGAAAAACTGTTCTATTTATTTTGTATTTAATGCTTCGGGCGTTGGCTTCTAAGGCCCTAACTGTTTGATCAGGCGGAGCAACGCCCTAGAGTGAAACCTAGGTTGCCCGGAACGTAGAAATGACCATAACTTTCACACTGGTTGCTATTATTCGTTTTATACGATGGAAAAACTGTTATATTTATATTGTATTTTATGCTTCTGGCGTTGACTTCTTAAGCCCTAACTATTCGATCTGGTAGAACAACGCCCTAGAGTGAAGCCTAGGTTGCCTGGAACATAGAATTGGCCATCACTTTCAAACTGGTTGCAATTATTCCTGATATATGATGGAAACACTGTTGTATTTTTATTGCATTTTATGCTTCGGGCGTTGACTTCTAAGGCCCTAACTATTCAATCTGTTGGAGCAACGCCCTAGGGTGAAGCCCAGCTTGCTCGGAAAGTAGAAATGACCATAAGTTTCATACCGGTTGCAATTATTCGTTTTATACGATGGAAAAGCTATTGCATTTATATCGTATTTTATGCTTCTGGCGTTGACTTCTTAGGCCGTAACTATTCGGTCTGGTGGAGCAACGCCCTGTAGTGAAACCTAGGTTGCCCGGAACGTAGAATTGGCCATAACTTTCAAACTGGTTGCAATTATTCCTGACATATGATGGAAAAACTGTGTATTTTTTTTGCATTTTATGGTTCGGGCGTTGACTTCTAAGGCCCTAACTATTCAATCAGTTGGAGCGACGCCATAGGGTGAAGCCTAGGTTGCTCGGAAAGTAGAAGTGACCATAAGTTTCATACTGGTTGCAATTATTCGTTTTATACGATGGAAAAACTGTTGTATTTATATTGTATTTTATGCTTCTGGCGTTGACTGCTAAGGCACTATCTATTCGATCTGGTGGAGCAACGCCCTAGAGCGAAGCCTAGGTTGCCCGGAACGTAGAATTGGCCATCACTTTCAAACTGGTTGCAATTATTCCTGTTATATGATGGAAACACTGTTGTATTTTTTTTGCATTTTATGGTTCGGGCGTTGACTTCTAAGGCCCTAACTATTCAATCTGTTGGAGCAACGCCCTAGGGTGAAGCCTAGCTTGCTCGGAAAGTTGAAATGACCATAAGTTTCATACTGGTTGCAATTATTCGTTTTATACGATGGACAAACTGTTGTATTTATATTGTATTTTATGCTTCTGGCGTTGATTTCTAAGGCACTAGCTATTCGATCTGGTGGAGCAACGCCCTAGAGTGAAGCCTAGGTTGCCCGGAACGTAGAATTGGCCATCACTTTCAAACTGGTTGCAATTATTCCTGATATATGATGGAAACACTGTTGTATTTTTTTTGCATTTTATGGTTCGGGCGTTGACTTCTAAGGCCCTAACTATTCAATCTGTTGGAGCAACGCCCTAGGGTGAAGCCTATGTTGCTCGGAAAGTAGAAATGTCCATAAGTTTCATACTGGTTGCAATTATTCGTTCTATACGATGGAAAAACTGTTGTATTTATATTGTATTTAATGCTTCTGGCGTTGACTTCTAAGGCACTAACTATTCGATCTAGTGGAGCAACGCCTTAGAGTGAAGCCTATGTTGCCCGGAACGTAGAAATGACCATCGCATTCAAAGTGGTTGCAATTATTTCTGTTATATGATGGAAAAACTGTTGTATTTTTGTTGCATTTTATGCTTCGGGCATTGACTTCTAAGGCCCTAACTATTCAATCTGTTTGAGCAACGCCCTAGAGTGAAGCCTAGGTTGCCCGGAAAGTAGAAATGACCATAACTTTCATACTGGTTGAAATTATTCGTTTTATATGATGGAAAAACTGTTGTATTTATATTGTATTTTATGCTTCTGGCGTTACCTTCTTAGGCCCTAACTATTCGATCTGGTGGAACAACGGCCTAGGGTGAAGCCTAGGTTGCCCGGAACGTAGAAATAACCATAACTTTTACACTGGTAGCAATTATTCGTTTTATACTATGGAAAAACTGTTCTATTTATTTTGTATTTAATGCTTCGGGCGTTGGCTTCTAAGGCCCTAACTGTTTGATCTGGCGGAGCAACGCCCTAGAGTGAAACCTAGGTTGCCCGGAACGTAGAAATGACCATAACTTTCATACTGGTTGAAATTATTCGTTTTATATGATGGAAAAACTGTTATATTTATATTGTATTTTATGCTTCTGGCGTTGACTTCTTAAGCCCTAACTATTCGATCTGGTAGAACAACGCCCTAGAGTGAAGCCTAGGTTGCCTGGAACATAGAATTGGCCATCACTTTCAAACTGGTTGCAATTATTCCTGATATATGATGGAAACACTGTTGTATTTTTTTTGCATTTTATGGTTCGGGCGTTGACTTCTAAGGCCCTAAGTATTGAATCTGTTGGAGCAACGCCCTAGGGTGAAGCCTAGGTTGCTGGGAAAGTAGAAATGAGCATAAGTTTCATACTGGTTGCAATTATTCGTTTTATACGATGGAAAAACTCTTGTATTTATATTGTATTTTATGCTTCTGGCGTTGACTTCTAAGGCACTAACTATTCGATCTGGTGGAGCAACGCCCTAGAGCGACGCCTAGGTTGCCCGGAACGTAGAATTGGCCATCACTTTCAAACTGGTTGCAATTATTCCTGTTATATGATGGAAACACTGTTGTATTTTTTTTGCATTTTATGGTTCGGGCGTTGACTTCTAAGGCCCTAACTATTCAATCTGTTGGAGCAACGCCCTAGAGTGAAGCCTAGGTTGCCCGGAATGTAGAAATGACCATAACTTTCATACTGGTTGCAATTATTCGTTTTATATGATGGAAAAACTGTTGTATTTATATTGTATTTTATGCTTCTGGCGTTCCCTTCTTAGGCCCTAACTAATCGATCTGGTGGAACAACGGCCTAGGGTGAAGCCTAGGTTGCCCGGAACGTAGAAATAACCATAACTTTTACACTGGTAGCAATTATTCGTTTTATACTATGGAAAAACTGTTCTATTTATTTTGTATTTAATGCTTCGGGCGTTGGCTTCTAAGGCCCTAACTGTTTGATCTGGCGGAGCAACGCCCTAGAGTGAAACCTAGGTTGCCCGGAACGTAGAAATGACCATAACTTTCACACTGGTTGCTATTATTCGTTTTATACGATGGAAAAACTGTTATATTTATATTGTATTTTATGCTTCTGGCGTTGACTTCTTAAGCCCTAACTATTCGATCTGGTAGAACAACGCCATAGAGTGAAGCCTAGGTTGCCTGGAACATAGAATTGGCCATCACTTTCAAGCTGGTTGCAATTATTCCTGATATCTGATGGAAACACTGTTGTATTTTTTTTGCATTTTATGGTTCGGGCGTTGACTTCTAAGGCCCTAACTATTGAATCTGTTGGAGCAACGCCCTAGGGTGAAGCCTAGGTTGCTGGGAAAGTAGAAATGAGCATAAGTTTCATACTGGTTGCAATTATTCGTTTTATACGATGGAAAAACTCTTGTATTTATATTGTATTTTATGCTTCTGGCGTTGACTTCTAAGGCACTAACTATTCGATCTGGTGGAGCAACGCCCTAGACTGAAGCGTAGGTTGCCCGGAACGTAGAATTGGCCATCACTTTCAAACTGGTTTCAATTATTCCTGTTATATGATGGATACACTGTTGTATTTTTATTGCATTTTATGCTTCGGGCGTTGACTTCTAAGGCCCTAACTATTCAATCTGTTGGAGCAACGCCCTAGGGTGAAGCCCAGCTTGCTCGGAAAGTAGAAATGACCATAAGTTTCATACTGGTTGCAATTATTCGTTTTATACGATGGAAAAACTGTTGTATTTATATTGTATTTTATGCTTCTGGCGTTGACTGCTAAGGCACTATCTATTCGATCTGGTGGAGCAACGCCCGAGAGCGAAGCCTAGGTTGCCCGGAACGTAGAATTGGCCATCACTTTCAAACTGGTTGCAATTATTCCTGATATATGATGGAAACACTGTTGTATTTTTTTTGCATTTTATGGTTCGGGCGTTGACTTCTAAGGCCCTAACTATTCAATCTGTTGGAGCAACGCCCTATGGTGAAGCCTATGTTGCTCGGAATGTAGAAATGTCCATAAGTTTCATACTGGTTGCAATTATTCGTTCTATACGATGGAAAAACTGTTGTATTTATATTTTATTTTATGCTTCTGGCGTTGACTTCTAAGGCACTAACTATTCGATCTAGTGGAGCAACGCCCTAGAGTGAAGCCTATGTTGCCCGGAACGTAGAAATGACCATCGCATTCAAACTGGTTGCAATTATTCCTGATATATGATGGAAACACTGTTGTATTTTTATTGCATTTTATGTTTCGGGCGTTGACTTCTAAGGCCCTAACTATTCAATCTGTTGGAGCAACGCCCTAGGGTGAAGCCCAGCTTGCTCGGAAAGTAGAAATGACCATAAGTTTCATACTGGTTGCAATTATTCGTTTTATATGATGGAAAAACTGTTGTATTTATATTGTATTTTATGCTTCTGGCGTTCCCTTCTTAGGCCCTAACTATTCGATCTGGTGGAACAACGGCCTAGGGTGAAGCCTAGGTTGCCCGGAACGTAAAAATAACCATAACTTTTACACTGGTAGCAATTATTCGTTTTATACTATGGAAAAACTGTTCTATTTATTTTGTATTTAATGCTTCGGGCGTTGGCTTCTAAGGCCCTAACTGTTTGATCTGGCGGAGCAACGCCCTAGAGTGAAACCTAGGTTGCCCGGAACGTAGAAATGACCATAACTTTCACACTGGTTGCTATTATTCGTTTTATACGATGGAAAAACTGTTATATTTATATTGTATTTTATGCTTCTGGCGTTGACTTCTTAAGCCCTAACTATTCGATCTGGTAGAACAACGCCCTAGAGTGAAGCCTAGGTTGCCTGGAACATAGAATTGGCCATCACTTTCAAACTGGTTGCAATTATTCCTGACATATGATGGAAACACTGTTGTATTTTTTTTGCATTTTATGGTTCGGGCGTTGACTTCTAAGGCCCTAACTATTCAATCAGTTGGAGCAACGCCCTAGGGTGAAGCATAGGTTGCTCGGAAAGTAGAAATGACCATAAGTTTCATACTGGTTGCAATTATTCGTTTTATACGATGGAAAAACTGTTGTATTTAAATTGTATTTTATGCTTCTGGCGTTGACTGCTAAGGCACTATCTATTCGATCTGGTGGAGCAACGCCCTAGAGCGAAGCGTAGGTTGCCCGGAACGTAGAATTGGCCATCACTTTCAAACTGGTTGCAATTATTCCTGTTATATGATGGAAACACTGTTGTATTTTTTTTGCATTTTATGGTTCGGGCGTTGACTTCTAAGGCCCTAACTATTCAATCTGTTGGAGCAACGCCCTAGGGTGAAGCCTAGCTTGCTCGGAAAGTTGAAATGACCATAAGTTTCATACTGGTTGCAATTATTCGTTTTATACGATGGACAAACTGTTGTATTTATATTGTATTTTATGCTTCTGGCGTTGATTTCTAAGGCACTAGCTATTCGATCTGGTGGAGCAACGCCCTAGAGTGAAGCCTAGGTTGCCCGGAACGTAGAATTGGCCATCGCTTTCAAACTGGTTGCAATTATTCCTGATATATGATGGAAACACTGTTGTATTTTTTTTGCATTTTATGGTTCGCGCGTTGACTTCTAAGGCCCTAACTATTCAATCTGTTTGAGCAACGCCCTAGAGTGAAGCCTAGGTTGCCCGGAAAGTAGAAATGACCATAACTTTCATACTGGTTGAAATTATTCGTTTTATATGATGGAAAAACTGTTGTATTTATATTGTATTTTATGCTTCTGGCGTTCCCTTCTTAGGCCCTAACTATTCGATCTGGTGGAACAACGGCCTAGGGTGAAGCCTAGGTTGCCCGGAACGTAGAAATAACCATAACTTTTACACTGGTAGCAATTATTCGTTTTATACTATGGAAAAACTGTTCTATTTATTTTGTGTTTAATGCTTCGGGCGTTGGCTTCTAAGGCCCTAACTGTTTGATCTGGCGGAGCAACGCCCTAGAGTGAAACCTAGGTTGTCCGGAACGTAGAAATGACCATAACTTTCATACTGGTTGAAATTATTCGTTTTATATGATGGAAAAACTGTTATATTTATATTGTATTTTATGCTTCTGGCGTTGACTTCTTAAGCCCTAACTATTCGATCTGGTAGAACAACGCCCTAGAGTGAAGCCTAGGTTGCCTGGAACATAGAATTGGCCATCACTTTCAAACTGGTTGCAATTATTCCTGATATATGATGGAAACACTGTTGTATTTTTTTTGCATTTTATGGTTCGGGCGTTGACTTCTAAGGCCCTAAGTATTGAATCTGTTGGAGCAACGCCCTAGGGTGAAGCCTAGGTTGCTGGGAAAGTAGAACTGAGCATAAGTTTCATACTGGTTGCAATTATTCGTTTTATACGATGGAAAAACTCTTGTATTTATATTGTATTTTATGCTTCTGGCGTTGACTTCTAAGGCACTAACTATTCGATCTGGTGGAGCAACGCCCTAGAGCGAAGCCTAGGTTGCCCGGAACGTAGAATTGGCCATCACTTTCAAACTGGTTGCAATTATTCCTGTTATATGATGGAAACACTGTTGTATTTTTTTTGCATTTTATGGTTCGGGCGTTGACTTCTAAGGCCCAAACTATTCAATCTGTTGGAGCAACGCCCTAGGGTGAAGCCTAGCTTGCTCGGAAAGTTGAAATGACCATAAGTTTCATACTGGTTGCAATTATTCGTTTTATACGATGGAAAAACTGTTGTATTTATATTGTATTTTATGCTTCTGGCGTTGACTGCTAAGGCACTATCTATTCGATCTGGTGGAGCAACGCCCTAGAGCGAAGCCTAGGTTGCCCGGAACGTAGAATTGGCCATCACTTTCAAACTGGTTGCAATTATTCCTGTTATATGATGGAAAAACTGTTGTATTTTTGTTGCATTTTATGCTTCGGGCATTGACTTCTAAGGCCCTAACTATTCAATCTGTTTGAGCAACGCCCTAGAGTGAAGCCTAGGTTGCCCGGAAAGTAGAAATGACCATAACTTTCATACTGGTTGAAATTATTCGTTTTATATGATGGAAAAACTGTTATATTTATATTGTGTTTTATGCTTCTGGCGTTGACTTCTTAAGCCCTAACTATTCGATCTGGTAGAACAACGCCCTAGAGTGAAGCCTAGGTTGCCTGGAACATAGAATTGGCCATCACTTTCAAACTGGTTGCAATTATTCCTGATATATGATGGAAACACTGTTGTATTTTTTTTGCATTTTATGGTTCGGGCGTTGACTTCTAAGGCCCTAAGTATTGAATCTGTTGGAGCAACGCCCTAGGGTGAAGCCTAGGTTGCTGGGAAAGTAGAAATGAGCATAAGTTTCATACTGGTTGCAATTATTCGTTTTATACGATGGAAAAACTCTTGTATTTAAATTGTATTTTATGCTTCTGGCGTTGACTTCTAAGGCACTAACTATTCGATCTGGTGGAGCAACGCCCTAGAGCGAAGCCTAGGTTGCCCGGAACGTAGAATTGGCCATCACTTTCAAACTGGTTGCAATTATTCCTGTTATATGATGGAAACACTGTAGTATTTTTTTTGCATTTTATGGTTCGGGCGTTGACTTCTAAGGCCCAAACTATTCAATCTGTTGGAGCAACGCACTAGGGTGAAGCCTAGCTTGCTCGGAAAGTTGAAATGACCATAAGTTTCATACTGGTTGCAATTACTCGTTTTATACGATGGACAAACTGTTGTATTTATATTGTATTTTATGCTTCTGGCGTTGATTTCTAAGGCACTAACTATTCGATCTGGTGGAGCAATGCCCTAGAGTGAAGCCTAGGTTGCCCGGAACGTTTGAATTGGCCATCACTTTCAAACTGGTTGCAATTATTCCTGATATATGATGGAAACACTGTTGTATTTTTTTTGCATTTTATGGTTCGGGCGTTGACTTCTAAGGCCCTAACTATTCAATCTGTTGGAGCAACGCCCTAGGGTGAAGCCTATGTTGCTCGGAAAGTAGAAATGTCCATAAGTTTCATACTGGTTGCAATTATTCGTTTTATACGATGGAAAAACTGTTGTATTTATATTTTATTTTATGCTTCTGGCGTTGACTTCTAAGGCACTAACTATTCGATCTAGTGGAGCAACGCCCTAGAGTGAAGCCTATGTTGCCCGGAACGTAGAAATGACCATCGCATTCAAACTGGTTGCAATTATTCCTGTTATATGATGGAAAAACTGTTGTATTTTTGTTGCATTTTATGCTTCGGGCACTGACTTCTAAGGCCCTAACTATTCAATCTGTTGGAGCAACGCCCTAGGGTGAAGCCTAGGTTGCCCGGAAAGTAGAAATGAACCATAGCTTTCATACTGGTTGCAACTATTCGTTTCATATGATGGAAAGACTGTTGTATTTATATTGTATTTTATGCTTCTGGCGTTCCCTTCTTAGGCCCTAACTATTCGATCTGGTGGAACAACGGCCTAGGGTGAAGCCTAGATTGCCCGGAACGTAGAAATAACCATAACTTTTACACTGGTAGCAATTATTCGTTTTATACTATGGAAAAACTGTTTTATTTATTTTGTATTTAATGCTTCGGGCGTTGGCTTCTAAGGCCCTAACTGTTTGATCTGGTGGAGCAACGCCCTAGAGTGAAACCTAGGTTGCCCGGAACGTAGAAATGACCATAACTTTCACACTGGTTGCTATTATTCGTTTTATACGATGGAAAAACTGTTATATTTATATTGTATTTTATGCTTCTGGCGTTGACTTCTTAAGCCCTAACTATTCGATCTGGTAGAACAACGCCCTAGAGTGAAGCCTAGGTTGCCTGGAACGTAGAATTGACCATCACTTTCAAACTGGTTGCAATTATTCCTGATATATGATGGAAACACTGTTGTATTTTTTTTGCATTTTATGGTTCGGGCGTTGACTTCTAAGGCCCTAACTATTGAATCTGTTGGAGCAACGCCCTAGGGTGAAGCCTAGCTTGCTGGGAAAGTAGAAATGACCATAAGTTTCATACTGGTTGCAATTATTCGTTTTATACGATGGAAAAGCTGTTGTATTTATATCGTATTTTATGCTTCTGGCGTTGACTTCTTAGGCCTTAACTATTCGGTCTGGTGGAGCAACGCACTGGAGTGAAACCTAGGTTGCCCGGAACGTAGAATTGGCCATCACTTTCAAACTGGGTGCAACTATTCCTGATATATGATGGAAACACTGTTGTATTTTTTTTTCATTTTATGGTTCGGGCGTTGACTTCTAAGGCCCTAACTGTTCAATCTGTTGGAGCAACGCCCTAGGGTGAAGCCTATGTTGCTCGGAAAGTAGAAATGTCAATAAGTTTCATGCTGGTTGCAATTATTCGTTTTATACGATGGAAAAACTGTTGGATTTATATTGTATTTTATGCTTCTGGCGTTGACTTCTAAGGCACTAACCATTCGATCTAGTGGAGCAACGCCCTA
Source organism: Calliopsis andreniformis (assembly GCF_051401765.1). Classification (NCBI taxonomy): domain Eukaryota; kingdom Metazoa; phylum Arthropoda; class Insecta; order Hymenoptera; family Andrenidae; genus Calliopsis; species Calliopsis andreniformis. The sequence goes on along the minus strand of NW_027480460.1, from coordinate 704,073 downwards.
GAGTGAAGCCTATGTTGCCCGGAACGTAGAAATGACCATCACTTTCAAACTGGTTGCAATTATTCCTGTTATATGATGGAAAAACTGTTGTATTTTTATTGCATTTTATGCTTCGGGCATTGACTTCTAAGGCCCTAACTATTCAATCTGTTGGAGCAACGCCCTAGCGTGAAGCCTAGGTTGCCCGCAAAGTAGAAATGACCATAGCTTTCATACTGGTTGCAATTATTCGTTTTATATGATGGAAAAACTGTTGTATTTATATTGTATTTTATGCTTCTGGCGTTCCCTTCTTAGGCCCTAACTATTCGATCTGGTGGAACAACGGCCTAGGGTGAAGCCTAGGTTGCCCGGAACGTAGAAATAACCATAACTTTTACACTGGTAGCAATTATTCGTTTTATACTATGGAAAAACTGTTCTATTTATTTTGTATTTAATGCTTCGGGCGTTGGCTTCTAAGGCCCTAACTGTTTGATATGGTGAAGCAACGCCCTAGAGTGAAACCTAGGTTGCCCGGAACGTAGAAATGACCATAACTTTCACACTGGTTTCAATTATTCCTGTTATATGATGGATACACTGTTGTATTTTTATTGGAATTTTTTGCTTCGGGCGTTGACTTCTAAGGCCCTAACTATTCAATCTGTTGGAGCAGCGCCGTAGGGTGAAGCCCAGCTTGCTCGGAAAGTAGAAATGACCATAAGTTTCATACTGGTTGCAATTATTCGTTTTATCCGATGGAAAAGCTATTGCATTTATATCGTATTTTATGCTTCTGGCGTTGACTTCTTAGGCCGTAACTATACGGTCTGGTGGAGCAACGCCCTGTAGTGAAACCTAGGTTGCCCGGAACGTAGAATTGGCCATCACTTTCAAACTGGTTGCAATTATTCCTGACATATGATGGAAACACTGTTGTATTTTTTTTTGCATTTTATGGTTCGGGCGTTGACTTCTAAGGCCCTAACTATTCAATCAGTTGGAGCAACGCCCTAGGGTGAAGCCTAGGTTGCTCGGAAAGTAGAAATGACCATAAGTTTCATACTGGTTGCAATTATTCGTTTTATACGATGGAAAAACTGTTGTATTTATATTGTATTTTATGCTTCTGGCGTTGACTTCTTAGGCCGTAACTATTCGGTCTGGTGGAGCAATGCCCTGGAGTGAAACCTAGGTTGCCCGGAACGTAGAATTGGCCATCACTTTCAAACTGGGTGCAACTATTCCTGATATATGATGGAAACACTGTTGTATTTTTTTTGCATTTTATGGTTCGGGCGTTGACTTCTAAGGCCCTAACTATTCAATCCGTTGGAGCAACGCCCAAGGGTGAAGCCTAGGTTGCTCGGAAAGTAGAAATGACCATAAGTTTCATACTGGTTGCAATTATTCGTTTTATACGATGGAAAAACTGTTGTATTTATATCGTATTTTATGCTTCTGCCGTTGACTTCTTAGGCCGTAACTATTCCGTCTGGTGGAGCAATGCCCTGGAGTGAAACCTAGGTTGCCCGGAACGTAGAATTGGCCATCACTTTCACACTGGTTGCAATTATTCCTGTTATATGATGGATACACTGTTGTATTTTTATTGCAATTTTTTGCTTCGGGCGTTGACTTCTAAGGCCCCAACTATTCAATCTGTTGGAGCAGCGCCCTAGGGTGAAGCCCAGGTTGCTCGGAAAGTAGAAATGTCAATAAGTTTCATACTGGTAGCAATTATTCGTTTTATACTATGGAAAAACTGTTCTATTTATTTTGTATTTAATGCTTCGGGCGTTGGCTTCTAAGGCCCTAACTGTTTGATCTGGTGGAGCAACTCCCTAGAGTGAAACCTAGGTTGCCCGGAACGTAGAAATGACCATAACTTTCACACTGGTTGCAATTATTCCTGTTATATGATGGAAACACTGTTGTATTTTTTTTGCATTTTATGGTTCGGGCGTTGACTTCTACGGCCCTAACTATTCAATCTGTTGGTGCAACCCCCTAGGGTGAAGCCTAGCTTGCTCGGAAAGTTGAAATGACCATAAGTTCATACTGGTTGCAATTATTCGTTTTATACGATGGACAAACTGTTGTATTTATATTGTATTTTATGCTTCTGGCGTTGATTTCTAAGGCACTAACTATTCGATCTGGTGGAGCAACGCCCTAGAGTGAAGCCTAGGTTGCCCGGAACGTAGAATTGGCCATCACTTTCAAACTGGTTGCAATTATTCCTGATATATGATGGAAACACTGTTGTAATTTTTTTGCATTTTATGGTTCGGGCGTTGACTTCTAAGGCCTAACTATTCAGTCTGTTGGAGCAACGCCCTAGGGTGAAGCCTATGTTGCTCGGAAAGTAGAAATGTCCATAAGTTTCATACTGGTTGCAATTATTCATTTTATACGATGGAAAAACTGTTGTATTTATATTGTATTTTATGCTTCTGGCGTTGACTGCTAAGGCACTATCTATTCGATCTGGTGGAGCAACGCCCTAGACCGAAGCCTAGGTTGCCCGGAACGTAGAATTGGCCATCACTTTCAAACTGGTTGCAATTATTCCTGTTATATGATGGAAACACTGTTGTATTTTTTTTGCATTTTATGGTTCGGGCGTTGACTTCTAAGGCCCTAACTATTCAATCTGTTGGAGCAACCCCCTAGGGTGAAGCCTAGCTTGCTCGGAAAGTTGAAATGACCATAAGTTTCATACTGGTTGCAATTATTCGTTTTATACGATGGACAAACTGTTGTATTTATATTGTATTTTATGCTTCTGGCGTTGATTTCTAAGGCACTAACTATTCGATCTGGTGGAGCAACGCCCTAGAGTGAAGCCTAGGTTGCCGGAACGTAGAATTGGCCATCACTTTCAAACTGGTTGCAATTATTCCTGATATATGATGGAAACACTGTTGTATTTTTATTGCATTTTATGCTTCGGGCGTTGACTTCTAAGGCCCTAACTATTCAATCTGTTCTAGCAACGCCCTAGGGTGAAACCCAGCTTGCTCGGAAAGTAGAAATGACCATAAGTTTCATACTGGTTGCAATTATTCGTTTTATACGATGGAAAAACTGTTGTATTTATATTGTATTTTATGCTTCTGGCGTTGACTTCTTAGGCCGTAACTATTCGGTCTGGTGGAGCAATGCCCTGGAGTGAAACCTAGGTTGCCCGGAACGTAGAATTGGCCATCACGTTCAAACTGGGTGCAACTATTCCTGATATATGATGGAAACACTGTTGTATTTTTTTGCACTTTATGGTTCGGGCGTTGACTTCTAAGGCCCTAACTATTCAATCTGTTGGAGCAACGCCCTATGGTGAAGCCTATGTTGCTCGGAAAGTAGAAATGTCCATAAGTTTCATACTGGTTGCAATTATTCGTTTTATACGATGGAAAAACTGTTGTATTTATATTGTATTTTATGCTTCTGGCGTTGACTTCTAAGGCACTAACTATTCGATCTAGTGGAGCAACGCCCTAGAGTGAAGCCTATGTTGCCCGGAATGTAGAATTGGCCATCACTTTCACACTGGTTGCAATTATTCCTGTTATATGATGGATACACTGTTGTATTTTTATTGCAATTTTTTGCTTCGGGCGTTGACTTCTAAGGCCCCGACTATTCAATCTGTTGGAGCAGCGCCCTAGGGTGAAGCCCAGGTTGCTCGGAAAGTAGAAATGTCAATAAGTTTCATACTGGTAGCAATTATTCGTTTTATACTATGGAAAAACTGTTCTATTTATTTTGTATTTAATGCTTCGGGCGTTGGCTTCTAAGGCCCTAACTGCTTGATCTGGTGGAGCAACGCCCTAGAGTGAAACCTAGGTTGCCCGGAACGTGGAAATGACCATAACTTTCACACTGGTTGCAATTATTCGTGTTATATGATGGATACACTGTTGTATTTTTTTTTGCATTTTATGGTTCGGGCGTTGACTTCTAAGGCCCTAACTATTGAATCTGTAGGAGCAACGCCCTAGGGTGAAGCCTAGGTTGCTGGGAAAGTAGAAATGAGCATAAGTTGCATACTGGTTGTAATTATTCGTTTTATACGATGGAAAAACTCTTGTATTTATATTGTATTTTATGCTTCTGGCGTTGACTTCTAAGGCACTAACTATTCGATCTGGTGGAGCAACGCCCTAGAGTGAAGCCTAGGTTGCCCGGAACGTAGAATTGGCTATCACTTTCAAACTGGTTGCAATTATTCCTGTTATATGATGGATACACTGTTGTATTTTTATTGCATTTTATGGTTCGGGCGTTGACTTCTAAGGCCCTAACTATTCAATCAGTTGGAGCAACGCCCTAGGGTGAAGCCTAGGTTGCTCGGAAAGTAGAAATGACCATAAGTTTCATACTGGTTGCAATTATTCGTTTTATACGATGGAAAAACTGTTGTATTTATATTGTATTTTATGCTTCTGGCGTTGACTGCTAAGGCACTATCTATTCGATCTGGTGGAGCAACGCCCCAGAGCGAAGCCTAGGTTGCCCGGAACGTAGAATTGGCCATCACTTTCAAACTGGTTGCAATTATTCCTGATATATGATGGAAACACTGTTGTATTTTTTTTGCATTTTATGGTTCGGGCGTTGACTTCTAAGGGCCTAACTATTCAATCTGTTGGAGCAACGCCCTATGGTGAAGCCTATGTTGCTCGGAAAGTAGAAATGTCCATAAGTTTCATACTGGTTGCAATTATTCGTTTTATACGATGGAAAAACTGTTGTATTTATATTTTATTTTATGCTTCTGGCGTTGACTTCTAAGGCACTAACTATTCGATCTAGTGGAGCAACGCCCTAGAGTGAAGCCTATGTTGCCCGGAACGTAGAAATGACCATCGCATTCAAACTGGTTGCAATTATTCCTGATATATGATGGAAACACTGTTGTATTTTTATTGCATTTAATGCTTCGGGCGTTGACTTCTAAGGCCCTAACTATTCAATCTGTTGGAGCAACGCCCTAGGGTGAAGCCCAGCTTGCTCGGAAAGTAGAAATGACCATAAGTTTCATACTGGTTGCAATTATTCGTTTTATATGATGGAAAAACTGTTGTATTTATATTGTATTTTATGCTTCTGGCGTCCCTTCTTAGGCCCTAACTATTCGATCTGGTGGAACAACGGCCTAGGGTGAAGCCTAGGTTGCCCGGAACGTAGAAATAACCATAACTTTTACACTGGTAGCAATTATTCGTTTTATACTATGGAAAAACTGTTCTATTTATTTTGTATTTAATGCTTCGGGCGTTGGCTTCTAAGGCCCTAACTGTTTGATCTGGCGGAGCAACGCCCTAGAGTGAAACCTAGGTTGCCCGGAACGTAGAAATGACCATAACTTTCACACTGGTTGCTATTATTCGTTTTATACGATGGAAAATCTGTTATATTTATATTGTATTTTATGCTTCTGGCGTTGACTTCTTAAGCCCTAACTATTCGATCTGGTAGAACAACGCCCTAGAGTGAAGCCTAGGTTGCCTGGAACATAGAATTGGCCATCACTTTCAAACTGGTTGCAATTATTCCTGATATATGGTGGAAACACTGTTGTATTTTTATTGCATTTTATGCTTCGGGCGTTGACTTCTAAGGCCCTAACTATTCAATCTGTTGGAGCAACGCCCTAGGGTGAAGCCCAGCTTGCTCGGAAAGTAGAAATGACCATAAGTTTCATACCGGTTGCAATTATTCGTTTTATACGATGGAAAAGCTATTGCATTTATATCGTATTTTATGCTTCTGGCGTTGACTTCTTAGGCCGTAACTATTCGGTCTGGTGGAGCAACGCCCTGTAGTGAATCCTAGGTTGCCCGGAACGTAGAATTAGCCATCACTTTCAAACTGGTTGCAATTATTCCTGACATATGATGGAAGCACTGTTGTATTTTTTTTGCATTTTATGGTTCGGGCGTTGACTTCTAAGGCCCTAACTATTCAATCAGTTGGAGCAACGCCATAGGGTGAAGCCTAGGTTGCTCGGAAAGTAGAAATGACCATAAGTTTCATGCTGGTTGCAATTATTCGTTTTATACGATGGAAAAACTGTTGTATTTATATTGTATTTTATGCTTCTGGCGTTGACTGCTAAGGCACTATCTATTCGATCTGGTGGAGCAACGCCCTAGAGCGAAGCCTAGGTTGCCCGGAACGTAGAATTGGCCATCACTTTCAAACTGGTTGCAATTATTCCTGTTATATGATGGAAACACTGTTGTATTTTTTTTGCATTTTATGGTTCGGGCGTTGACTTCTAAGGCCCTAACTATTCAATCTGTTGGAGCAACGCCCTAGGGTGAAGCCTAGCTTGCTCGGAAAGTTGAAATGACCATAAGTTTCATACTGGTTGCAATTATTCGTTTTATACGATGGACAAACTGTTGTATTTATATTGTATTTTATGCTTCTGGCGTTGACTTCTAAGGCACTAACTATTCGATCTAGTGGAGCAACGCCCTAGAGTGAAGCCTATGTTGCCCGGAACGTAGAATTGGCCATCACTTTCAAACTGGTTGCAATTATTCCTGATATATGATGGAAACACTGTTGTATTTTTTTTGCATTTTATGGTTCGGGCGTTGACTTCTAAGGCCCTAACTATTCAATCTGTTGGAGCAACGCCCTATGGTGAAGCCTATGTTGCTCGGAAAGTAGAAATGTCCATAAGTTTCATACTGGTTGCAATTATTCGTTTTATACGATGGAAAAACTGTTGTATTTATATTTTATTTTATGCTTCTGGCGTTGACTTCTAAGGCACTAACTATTCGATCTAGTGGAGCAACGCCCTAGAGTGAAGCCTATGTTGCCCGGAACGTAGAAATGACCATCGCATTCAAACTGGTTGCAATTATTCCTGATATATGATGGAAACACTGTTGTATTTTTATTGCATTTAATGCTTCGGGCGTTGACTTCTAAGGCCCTAACTATTCAATCTGTTGGAGCAACGCCCTAGGGTGAAGCCCAGCTTGCTCGGAAAGTAGAAATGACCATAAGTTTCATACTGGTTGCAATTATTCGTTTTATATGATGGAAAAACTGTTGTATTTATATTGTATTTTATGCTTCTGGCGTTCCCTTCTTAGGCCCTAACTATTCGATCTGGTGGAACAACGGCCTAGGGTGAAGCCTAGGTTGCCCGGAACGTAGAAATAACCATAACTTTTACACTGGTAGCAATTATTCGTTTTATGCTATGGAAAAACTGTTCTATTTATTTTGTATTTAATGCTTCGGGCGTTGGCTTCTAAGGCCCTAACTGTTTGATCTGGCGGAGCAACGCCCTAGAGTGAAACCTAGGTTGCCCGGAACGTAGAAATGACCATAACTTTCACACTGGTTGCTATTATTCGTTTTATACGATGGAAAAACTGTTATATTTATATTGTATTTTATGCTTCTGGCGTTGACTTCTTAAGCCCTAACTATTCGATCTGGTAGAACAACGCCCTAGAGTGAAGCCTAGGTTGCCTGGAACATAGAATTGGCCATCACTTTCAAACTGGTTGCAATTATTCCTGATATATGGTGGAGACACTGTTGTATTTTTATTGCATTTTATGCTTCGGGCGTTGACTTCTAAGGCCCTAACTATTCAATCTGTTGGAGCAACGCCCTAGGGTGAAGCCCAGCTTGCTCGGAAAGTAGAAATGACCATAAGTTTCATACCGGTTGCAATTATTCGTTTTATACGATGGAAAAGCTATTGCATTTATATCGTATTTTATGCTTCTGGCGTTGACTTCTTAGGCCGTAACTATTCGGTCTGGTGGAGCAACGCCCTGTAGTGAATCCTAGGTTGCCCGGAACGTAGAATTGGCCATCACTTTCAAACTGGTTGCAATTATTCCTGACATATGATGGAAGCACTGTTGTATTTTTTTTGCATTTTATGGTTCGGGCGTTGACTTCTAAGGCCCTAACTATTCAATCAGTTGGAGCAACGCCATAGGGTGAAGCCTAGGTTGCTCGGAAAGTAGAAATGACCATAAGTTTCATACTGGTTGCAATTATTCGTTTTATACGATGGAAAAACTGTTGTATTTATATTGTATTTTATGCTTCTGGCGTTGACTGCTAAGGCACTATCTATTCGATCTGGTGGAGCAACGCCCTAGAGCGAAGCCTAGGTTGCCCGGAACGTAGAATTGGCCATCACTTTCAAACTGGTTGCAATTATTCCTGTTATATGATGGAAACACTGTTGTATTTTTTTTGCATTTTATGGTTCGGGCGTTGACTTCTAAGGCCCTAACTATTCAATCTGTTGGAGCAACGCCCTAGGGTGAAGCCTATGTTGCTCGGAAAGTAGAAATGACCATAACTTTCATACTGGTTGCAATTATTCGTTTTATATGATGGAAAAACTGTTGTATTTATATTGTATTTTATGCTTCTGGCGTTCCCTTCTTAGGCCCTAACTATTCGATCTGGTGGAACAACGGCCTAGGGTGAAGCCTAGGTTGCCCGGAACGTAGAAATAACCATAACTTTTACACTGGTAGCAATTATTTGTTTTATACTATGGAAAAACTGTTCTATTTATTTTGTATTTAATGCTTCGGGCGTTGGCTTCTAAGGCCCTAACTGTTTGATCTGGCGGAGCAACGCCCTAGAGTGAAACCTAGGTTGCCCGGAACGTAGAAATGACCATAACTTTCACACTGGTTGCTATTATTCGTTTTATACGATGGAAAAACTGTTATATTTATAATGTATTTTATGCTTCTGGCGTTGACTTCTTAAGACCTAACTATTCGATCTGGTAGAACAACGCCCTAGAGTGAAGCCTAGGTTGCCTGGAACATAGAATTTGCCATCACTTTCAAACTGGTTGCAATTATTCCTGATATATGATGGAAACACTGTTGTATTTTTATTGCATTTTATGCTTCGGGCGTTGACTTCTAAGGCCCTAACTATTCAATCTGTTCTAGCAACGCCCTAGGGTGAAACCCAGCTTGCTCGGAAAGTAGAAATGACCATAAGTTTCATACCGGTTGCAATTATTCGTTTTATACGATGGAAAAGCTATTGCATTTATATCGTATTTTATGCTTCTGGCGTTGACTTCTTAGGCCGTAACTATTCGGTCTGGTGGAGCAACGCCCTGTAGTGAAACCTAGGTTGCCCGGAACGTAGAATTGGCCATCACTTTCAAACTGGTTGCAATTATTCCTGACATATGATGGAAACACTGTTGTATTTTTTTTGCATTTTATGGTTCGGGCGTTGACTTCTAAGGCCCTAACTATTCAATCAGTTGGAGCAACGCCCTAGGGTGAAGCCTAGGTTGCTCGGAAAGTAGAAATGACCATAAGTTTCATACTGGTTGCAATTATTCGTTTTATACGATGGAAAAACTGTTGTATTTATATTGTATTTTATGCTTCTGGCGTTGACTTCTTAGGCCGTAACTATTCGGTCTGGTGGAGCAATGCCCTGGAGTGAAACCTAGGTTGCCCGGAACGTAGAATTGGCCATCACGTTCAAACTGGGTGCAACTATTCCTGATATATGATGGAAACACTGTTGTATTTTTTTGCATTTTATGGTTCGGGCGTTGACTTCTAAGGCCCTAACTATTCAATCTGTTGGAGCAACGCCCTATGGTGAAGCCTATGTTGCTCGGAAAGTAGAAATGTCCATAAGTTTCATACTGGTTGCAATTATTCGTTTTATACGATGGAAAAACTGTTGTATTTATATTGTATTTTATGCTTCTGGCGTTGACTTCTAAGGCACTAACTATTCGATCTAGTGGAGCAACGCCCTAGAGTGAAGCCTATGTTGCCCGGAATGTAGAATTGGCCATCACTTTCACACTGGTTGCAATTATTCCTGTTATATGATGGATACACTGTTGTATTTTTATTGCAATTTTTTGCTTCGGGCGTTGACTTCTAAGGCCCTAACTATTCAATCAGTTGGAGCAACGCCCTAGGGTGAAGCCTAGGTTGCTCGGAAAGTAGAAATGACCATAAGTTTCATACTGGTTGCAATTATTCGTTTTATACGATGGAAAAACTGTTGTATTTATATTGTATTTTATGCTTCTGGCGTTGACTGCTAAGGCACTATCTATTCGATCTGGTGGAGCAACGCCCCAGAGCGAAGCCTAGGTTGCCCGGAACGTTGAATTGGCCATCACTTTCAAACTGGTTGCAATTATTCCTGATATATGATGGAAACACTGTTGTATTTTTTTTGCATTTTATGGTTCGGGCGTTGACTTCTAAGGGCCTAACTATTCAATCTGTTGGAGCAACGCCCTATGGTGAAGCCTATGTTGCTCGGAAAGTAGAAATGTCCATAAGTTTCATACTGGTTGCAATTATTCGTTTTATACGATGGAAAAACTGTTGTATTTATATTTTATTTTATGCTTCTGGCGTTGACTTCTAAGGCACTAACTATTCGATCTAGTGGAGCAACGCCCTAGAGTGAAGCCTATGTTGCCCGGAACGTAGAAATGACCATCGCATTCAAACTGGTTGCAATTATTCCTGATATATGATGGAAACACTGTTGTATTTTTATTGCATTTAATGCTTCGGGCGTTGACTTCTAAGGCCCTAACTATTCAATCTGTTGGAGCAACGCCCTAGGGTGAAGCCCAGCTTGCTCGGAAAGTAGAAATGACCATAAGTTTCATACTGGTTGCAATTATTCGTTTTATATGATGGAAAAACTGTTGTATTTATATTGTATTTTATGCTTCTGGCGTCCCTTCTTAGGCCCTAACTATTCGATCTGGTGGAACAACGGCCTAGGGTGAAGCCTAGGTTGCCCGGAACGTAGAAATAACCATAACTTTTACACTGGTAGCAATTATTCGTTTTATACTATGGAAAAACTGTTCTATTTATTTTGTATTTAATGCTTCGGGCGTTGGCTTCTAAGGCCCTAACTGTTTGATCTGGCGGAGCAACGCCCTAGAGTGAAACCTAGGTTGCCCGGAACGTAGAAATGACCATAACTTTCACACTGGTTGCTATTATTCGTTTTATACGATGGAAAATCTGTTATATTTATATTGTATTTTATGCTTCTGGCGTTGACTTCTTAAGCCCTAACTATTCGATCTGGTAGAACAACGCCCTAGAGTGAAGCCTAGGTTGCCTGGAACATAGAATTGGCCATCACTTTCAAACTGGTTGCAATTATTCCTGATATATGGTGGAAACACTGTTGTATTTTTATTGCATTTTATGCTTCGGGCGTTGACTTCTAAGGCCCTAACTATTCAATCTGTTGGAGCAACGCCCTAGGGTGAAGCCCAGCTTGCTCGGAAAGTAGAAATGACCATAAGTTTCATACCGGTTGCAATTATTCGTTTTATACGATGGAAAAGCTATTGCATTTATATCGTATTTTATGCTTCTGGCGTTGACTTCTTAGGCCGTAACTATTCGGTCTGGTGGAGCAACGCCCTGTAGTGAATCCTAGGTTGCCCGGAACGTAGAATTAGCCATCACTTTCAAACTGGTTGCAATTATTCCTGACATATGATGGAAGCACTGTTGTATTTTTTTTGCATTTTATGGTTCGGGCGTTGACTTCTAAGGCCCTAACTATTCAATCAGTTGGAGCAACGCCATAGGGTGAAGCCTAGGTTGCTCGGAAAGTAGAAATGACCATAAGTTTCATGCTGGTTGCAATTATTCGTTTTATACGATGGAAAAACTGTTGTATTTATATTGTATTTTATGCTTCTGGCGTTGACTGCTAAGGCACTATCTATTCGATCTGGTGGAGCAACGCCCTAGAGCGAAGCCTAGGTTGCCCGGAACGTAGAATTGGCCATCACTTTCAAACTGGTTGCAATTATTCCTGTTATATGATGGAAACACTGTTGTATTTTTTTTGCATTTTATGGTTCGGGCGTTGACTTCTAAGGCCCTAACTATTCAATCTGTTGGAGCAACGCCCTAGGGTGAAGCCTAGCTTGCTCGGAAAGTTGAAATGACCATAAGTTTCATACTGGTTGCAATTATTCGTTTTATACGATGGACAAACTGTTGTATTTATATTGTATTTTATGCTTCTGGCGTTGACTTCTAAGGCACTAACTATTCGATCTAGTGGAGCAACGCCCTAGAGTGAAGCCTATGTTGCCCGGAACGTAGAATTGGCCATCACTTTCAAACTGGTTGCAATTATTCCTGATATATGATGGAAACACTGTTGTATTTTTTTTGCATTTTATGGTTCGGGCGTTGACTTCTAAGGCCCTAACTATTCAATCTGTTGGAGCAACGCCCTATGGTGAAGCCTATGTTGCTCGGAAAGTAGAAATGTCCATAAGTTTCATACTGGTTGCAATTATTCGTTTTATACGATGGAAAAACTGTTGTATTTATATTTTATTTTATGCTTCTGGCGTTGACTTCTAAGGCACTAACTATTCGATCTAGTGGAGCAACGCCCTAGAGTGAAGCCTATGTTGCCCGGAACGTAGAAATGACCATCGCATTCAAACTGGTTGCAATTATTCCTGATATATGATGGAAACACTGTTGTATTTTTATTGCATTTAATGCTTCGGGCGTTGACTTCTAAGGCCCTAACTATTCAATCTGTTGGAGCAACGCCCTAGGGTGAAGCCCAGCTTGCTCGGAAAGTAGAAATGACCATAAGTTTCATACTGGTTGCAATTATTCGTTTTATATGATGGAAAAACTGTTGTATTTATATTGTATTTTATGCTTCTGGCGTTCCCTTCTTAGGCCCTAACTATTCGATCTGGTGGAACAACGGCCTAGGGTGAAGCCTAGGTTGCCCGGAACGTAGAAATAACCATAACTTTTACACTGGTAGCAATTATTCGTTTTATGCTATGGAAAAACTGTTCTATTTATTTTGTATTTAATGCTTCGGGCGTTGGCTTCTAAGGCCCTAACTGTTTGATCTGGCGGAGCAACGCCCTAGAGTGAAACCTAGGTTGCCCGGAACGTAGAAATGACCATAACTTTCACACTGGTTGCTATTATTCGTTTTATACGATGGAAAAACTGTTATATTTATATTGTATTTTATGCTTCTGGCGTTGACTTCTTAAGCCCTAACTATTCGATCTGGTAGAACAACGCCCTAGAGTGAAGCCTAGGTTGCCTGGAACATAGAATTGGCCATCACTTTCAAACTGGTTGCAATTATTCCTGATATATGGTGGAGACACTGTTGTATTTTTATTGCATTTTATGCTTCGGGCGTTGACTTCTAAGGCCCTAACTATTCAATCTGTTGGAGCAACGCCCTAGGGTGAAGCCCAGCTTGCTCGGAAAGTAGAAATGACCATAAGTTTCATACCGGTTGCAATTATTCGTTTTATACGATGGAAAAGCTATTGCATTTATATCGTATTTTATGCTTCTGGCGTTGACTTCTTAGGCCGTAACTATTCGGTCTGGTGGAGCAACGCCCTGTAGTGAATCCTAGGTTGCCCGGAACGTAGAATTGGCCATCACTTTCAAACTGGTTGCAATTATTCCTGACATATGATGGAAGCACTGTTGTATTTTTTTTGCATTTTATGGTTCGGGCGTTGACTTCTAAGGCCCTAACTATTCAATCAGTTGGAGCAACGCCATAGGGTGAAGCCTAGGTTGCTCGGAAAGTAGAAATGACCATAAGTTTCATACTGGTTGCAATTATTCGTTTTATACGATGGAAAAACTGTTGTATTTATATTGTATTTTATGCTTCTGGCGTTGACTGCTAAGGCACTATCTATTCGATCTGGTGGAGCAACGCCCTAGAGCGAAGCCTAGGTTGCCCGGAACGTAGAATTGGCCATCACTTTCAAACTGGTTGCAATTATTCCTGTTATATGATGGAAACACTGTTGTATTTTTTTTGCATTTTATGGTTCGGGCGTTGACTTCTAAGGCCCTAACTATTCAATCTGTTGGAGCAACGCCCTAGGGTGAAGCCTAGCTTGCTCGGAAAGTTGAAATGACCATAAGTTTCATACTGGTTGCAATTATTCGTTTTATACGATGGACAAACTGTTGTATTTATATTGTATTTTATGCTTCTGGCGTTGATTTCTAAGGCACTAGCTATTCGATCTGGTGGAGCAACGCCCTAGAGTGAAGACTAGGTTGCCCGGAACGTAGAATTGGCCATCACTTTCAAACTGGTTGCAATTATTCCTGATATATGATGGAAGCACTGTTGTATTTTTTTTGCATTTTATGGTTCGGGCGTTGACTTCTAAGGCCCTAACTATTCAATCTGTTGGAGCAACGCCCTAGGGTGAAGCCTATGTTGCTCGGAAAGTAGAAATGTCCATAAGTTTCATACTGGTTGCAATTATTCGTTCTATACGATGGAAAAACTGTTGTATTTATATTGTATTTTATGCTTCTGGCGTTGACTTCTAAGGCACTAACTATTCGATCTAGTGGAGCAACGCCTTAGAGTGAAGCCTATGTTGCCCGGAACGTAGAAATGACCATCGCATTCAAAGTGGTTGCAATTATTCCTGTTATATGATGGAAAAACTGTTGTATTTTAGTTGCATTTTATGCTTCGGGCATTGACTTCTAAGGCCCTAACTATTCAATCTGTTTGAGCAACGCCCTAGAGTGAAGCCTAGGTTGCCCGGAAAGTAGAAATGACCATAACTTTCATACTGGTTGAAATTATTCGTTTTATATGATGGAAAAACTGTTGTATTTATATTGTATTTTATGCTTCTGGCGTTCCCTTCTTAGGCCCTAACTATTCGATCTGGTGGAACAACGGCCTAGGGTGAAGCCTAGGTTGCCCGGAACGTAGAAATAACCATAACTTTTACACTGGTAGCAATTATTCGTTTTATACTATGGAAAAACTGTTCTATTTATTTTGTATTTAATGCTTCGGGCGTTGGCTTCTAAGGCCCTAACTGTTTGATCTGGCGGAGCAACGCCCTAGAGTGAAACCTAGGTTGCCCGGAACGTAGAAATGACCATAACTTTCATACTGGTTGAAATTATTCGTTTTATATGATGGAAAAACTGTTATATTTATATTGTATTTTATGCATCTGGCGTTGACTTCTTAAGCCCTAACTATTCGATCTGGTAGAACAACGCCCTAGAGTGAAGCCTAGGTTGCCTGGAACATAGAATTGGCCATCACTTTCAAACTGGTTACAATTATTCCTGATATATGATGGAAACACTGTTGTATTTTTTTTGCATTTTATGGTTCGGGCGTTGACTTCTAAGGCCCTAAGTATTGAATCTGTTGGAGCAACGCCCTAGGGTGAAGCCTAGGTTGCTGGGAAAGTAGAAATGACCATAAGTTTCATACTGGTTGCAATTATTCGTTTTATACGATGGAAAAACTGTTGTATTTTTGTTGCATTTTATGCTTCGGGCATTGACTTCTAAGGCCCTAGCTATTCAATCTGTTTGAGCAACGCCCTAGAGTGAAGCCTAGGTTGCCCGGAAAGTAGAAATGACCATAACTTTCATACTGGTTGAAATTATTCGTTTTATATGATGGAAAAACTGTTGTATTTATATTGTATTTTATGCTTCTGGCGTTCCCTTCTTAGGCCCTAACTATTCGATCTGGTGGAACAACGGCCTAGGGTGAAGCCTAGGTTGCCCGGAACGTAGAAATAACCATAACTTTTACACTGGTAGCAATTATTCGTTTTATACTATGGAAAAACTGTTCTATTTATTTTGTATTTAATGCTTCGGGCGTTGGCTTCTAAGGCCCTAACTGTTTGATCTGGTGGAGCAACGCCCTAGAGTGAAGCCTAGGTTGCCCGGAACGTAGAATTGGCCATCACTTTCAAACTGGTTGCAATTATTCCTGATATATGATGGAAACACTGTTGTATTTTTTTTGCATTTTATGGTTCGGGCGTTGACTTCTAAGGCCCTTACTATTCAATCTGTTGGAGCAACGCCCTAGGGTGAAGCCTATGTTGCTCGGAAAGTAGAAATGTCCATAAGTTTCATACTGGTTGCAATTATTCGTTCTATACGATGGAAAAACTGTTGTATTTATATTGTATTTTATGCTTCTGGCGTTGACTTCTAAGGCACTAACTATTCGATCTAGTGGAGCAACGCCCTAGAGTGAAGCCTATGTTGCACGGAACGTAGAAATGACCATCGCATTCAAACTGGTTGCAATTATTCCTGATATATGATGGAAACACTGTTGTATTTTTATTGCATTTTATGCTTCGGGCGTTGACTTCTAAGGCCCTAACTATTCAATCTGTTGGAGCAACGCCCTAGGGTGAAGCCCAGCTTGCTCGGAAAGTAGAAATGACCATAAGTTTCATACTGGTTGCAATTATTCGTTTTATATGATGGAAAAACTGTTGTATTTATATTGTATTTTATGCTTCTGGCGTTCCCTTCTTAGGCCCTAACTATTCGATCTGGTGGAACAACGGCCTAGGGTGAAGCCTAGGTTGCCCGGAACGTAGAAATAACCATAACTTTTACACTGGTAGCAATTATTCGTTTTATACTATGGAAAAACTGTTCTATTTATTTTGTATTTAATGCTTCGGGCGTTGGCTTCTAAGGCCCTAACTGTTTGATCTGGCGGAGCAACGCCCTAGAGTGAAACCTAGGTTGCCCGGAACGTAGAAATGACCATAACTTTCACACTGGTTGCTATTATTCGTTTTATACGATGGAAAAACTGTTATATTTATAATGTATTTTATGCTTCTGGCGTTGACTTCTTAAGACCTAACTATTCGATCTGGTAGAACAACGCCCTAGAGTGAAGCCTAGGTTGCCTGGAACATAGAATTGGCCATCACTTTCAAACTGGTTGCAATTATTCCTGATATATGATGGAAACACTGTTGTATTTTTATTGCATTTTATGCTTCGGGCGTTGACTTCTAAGGCCCTAACTATTCAATCTGTTGGAGCAACGCCCTAGGGTGAAGCCCAGCTTGCTCGGAAAGTAGAAATGACCATAAGTTTCATACCGGTTGCAATTATTCGTTTTATACGATGGAAAAGCTATTGCATTTATATCGTATTTTATGCTTCTGGCGTTGACTTCTTAGGCCGTAACTATTCGGTCTGGTGGAGCAACGCCCTGTAGTGAAACCTAGGTTGCCCGGAACGTAGAATTGGCCATCACTTTCAAACTGGTTGCAATTATTCCTGACATATGATGGAAACACTGTTGTATTTTTTTTGCATTTTATGGTTCGGGCGTTGACTTCTAAGGCCCTAACTATTCAATCAGTTGGAGCAACGCCCTAGGGTGAAGCCTAGGTTGCTCGGAAAGTAGAAATGACCATAAGTTTCATACTGGTTGCAATTATTCGTTTTATACGATGGAAAAACTGTTGTATTTATATTGTATTTTATGCTTCTGGCGTTGACTTCTTAGGCCGTAACTATTCGGTCTGGTGGAGCAATGCCCTGGAGTGAAACCTAGGTTGCCCGGAACGTAGAATTGGCCATCACTTTGAAACTGGGTGCAACTATTCCTGATATATGATGGAAACACTGTTGTATTTTTTTTGCATTTTATGGTTCGGGCGTTGACTTCTAAGGCCCTAACTATTGAATCTGTTGGAGCAACGCCCTAGGGTGAAGCCTAGGTTGCTGGGAAAGTAGAAATGAGCATAAGTTTCATACTGGTTGTAATTATTCGTTTTATACGATGGAAAAACTCTTGTATTTATATTGTATTTTATGCTTCTGGCGTTGACTTCTAAGGCACTAACTATTCGATCTGGTGGAGCAACGCCCTAGAGTGAAGCCTAGCTTGCCCGGAACGTAGAATTGGCCATCACTTTCAAACTGGTTGCAATTATTCCTGTTATATGATGGATACACTGTTGTATTTTTATTGCATTTTATGCTTCGGGCGTTGACTTCTAAGGCCCTAACTATTCAATCTGTTGGAGCAACGCCCTAGGGTGAAGCCCAGCTTGCTCGGAAAGTAGAAATGACCATAAGTTTCATACTGGTTGCAATTATTCGTTTTATACGATGGAAAAGCTATTGCATTTATATCGTATTTTATGCTTCTGGCGTTGACTTCTTAGGCCGTAACTATACGGTCTGGTGGAGCAACGCCCTGTAGTGAAACCTAGGTTGCCCGGAACGTAGAATTGGCCATCATTTTCAAACTGGTTGCAATTATTCCTGACATATGATGGAAACACTGTTGTATTTTTTTTGCATTTTATGGTTCGGGCGTTGACTTCTAAGGCCCTAACTATTCAATCAGTTGGAGCAACGCCCTAGGGTGAAGCCTAGGTTGCTCGGAAAGTAGAAATGACCATAAGTTTCATACTGGTTGCAATTATTCGTTTTATACGATGGAAAAACTGTTGTATTTATATTGTATTTTATGCTTCTGGCGTTGACTGCTAAGGCACTATCTATTCGATCTGGTGGAGCAACGCCCCAGAGCGAAGCCTAGGTTGCCCGGAACGTAGAATTGGCCATCACTTTCAAACTGGTTGCAATTATTCCTGATATATGATGGAAACACTGTTGTATTTTTTTTGCATTTTATGGTTCGTGCGTTGACTTCTAAGGCCCTAACTATTCAATCTGTTGGAGCAACGCCCTATGGTGAAGCCTATGTTGCTCGGAAAGTAGAAATGTCCATAAGTTTCATACTGGTTGCAATTATTCGTTTTATACGATGGAAAAACTGTTGTATTTATATTTTATTTTATGCTTCTGGCGTTGACTTCTAAGGCACTAACTATTCGATCTAGTGGAGCAACGCCCTGTAGTGAATCCTAGGTTGCCCGGAACGTAGAATTGGCCATCACTTTCAAACTGGTTGCAATTATTCCTGACATATGATGGAAGCACTGTTGTATTTTTTTTGCATTTTATGGTTCGGGCGTTGACTTCTAAGGCCCTAACTATTCAATCAGTTGGAGCAACGCCATAGGGTGAAGCCTAGGTTGCTCGGAAAGTAGAAATGACCATAAGTTTCATACTGGTTGCAATTATTCGTTTTATACGATGGAAAAACTGTTGTATTTGTATTGTATTTTATGCTTCTGGCGTTGACTTCTAAGGCACTAACTATTCGATCTAGTGGAGCAACGCCCTAGAGTGAAGCCTATGTTGCCCGGAACGTAGAAATGACCATCGCATTCAAACTGGTTGCAATTATTCTTGATATATGATGGAAACACTGTTGTATTTTTATTGCATTTAATGCTTCGGGCGTTGACTTCTAAGGCCCTAACTATTCAATCTGTTGGAGCAACGCCCTAGTGTGAAGCCCAGCTTGCTCGGAAAGTAGAAATGACCATAAGTTTCATACTGGTTGCAATTATTCGTTTTATATGATGGAAAAACTGTTGTATTTATATTGTATTTTATGCTTCTGGCGTTCCCTTCTTAGGCCCTAACTATTCGATCTGGTGGAACAACGGCCTAGGGTGAAGCCTAGGTTGCCCGGAACGTAGAAATAACCATAACTTTTACACTGGTAGCAATTATTCGTTTTATACTATGGAAAAACTGTTCTATTTATTTTGTATTTAATGCTTCGGGCGTTGGCTTCTAAGGCCCTAACTGTTTGATCTGGCGGAGCAACGCCCTAGAGTGAAACCTAGGTTGCCCGGAACGTAGAAATGACCATAACTTTCACACTGGTTGCTATTATTCGTTTTATACGATGGAAAAACTGTTATATTTATATTGTATTTTATGCTTCTGGCGTTGACTACTTAAGCCCTAACTATTCGATCTGGTAGAACAACGCCCTAGAGTGAAGCCTAGGTTGCCTGGAACATAGAATTGGCCATCACTTTCAAACTGGTTGCAATTATTCCTGATATATGGTGGAAACACTGTTGTATTTTTATTGCATTTTATGCTTCGGGCGTTGACTTCTAAGGCCCTAACTATTCAATCTGTTGGAGCAACGCCCTAGGGTGAAGCCCAGCTTGCTCGGAAAGTAGAAATGACCATAAGTTTCATACCGGTTGCAATTATTCGTTTTATACGATGGAAAAGCTATTGCATTTATATCGTATTTTATGCTTCTGGCGTTGACTTCTTAGGCCGTAACTATTCGGTCTGGTGGAGCAACGCCCTGTAGTGAATCCTAGGTTGCCCGGAACGTAGAATTGGCCATCACTTTCAAACTGGTTGCAATTATTCCTGACATATGATGGAAGCACTGTTGTATTTTTTTTGCATTTTATGGTTCGGGCGTTGACTTCTAAGGCCCTAACTATTCAATCAGTTGGAGCAACGCCATAGGGTGAAGCCTAGGTTGCTCGGAAAGTAGAAATGACCATAAGTTTCATACTGGTTTCAATTATTCGTTTTATACGATGGAAAAACTGTTGTATTTATATTGTATTTTATGCTTCTGGCGTTGACTGCTAAGGCACTATCTATTCGATCTGGTGGAGCAACGCCCTAGAGCGAAGCCTAGGTTGCCCGGAACGTAGAATTGGCCATCACTTTCAAACTGGTTGCAATTATTCCTGTTATATGATGGAAACACTGTTGTATTTTTTTTGCATTTTATGGTTCGGGCGTTGACTTCTAAGGCCCTAACTATTCAATCTGTTGGAGCAACGCCCTAGGGTGAAGCCTAGCTTGCTCGGAAAGTTGAAATGACCATAAGTTTCATACTGGTTGCAATTATTCGTTTTATACGATGGACAAACTGTTGTATTTATATTGTATTTTATGCTTCTGGCGTTGATTTCTAAGGCACTAGCTATTCGATCTGGTGGAGCAACGCCCTAGAGTGAAGACTAGGTTGCCCGGAACGTAGAATTGGCCATCACTTTCAAACTGGTTGCAATTATTCCTGATATATGATGGAAACACTGTTGTATTTTTTTTGCATTTTATGGTTCGGGCGTTGACTTCTAAGGCCCTAACTATTCAATCTGTTGGAGCAACGCCCTAGGGTGAAGCCTATGTTGCTCGGAAAGTAGAAATGTCCATAAGTTTCATACTGGTTGCAATTATTCGTTCTATACGATGGAAAAACTGTTGTATTTATATTGTATTTTATGCTTCTGGCGTTGACTTCTAAGGCACTAACTATTCGATCTAGTGGAGCAACGCCTTAGAGTGAAGCCTATGTTGCCCGGAACGTAGAAATGACCATCGCATTCAAAGTGGTTGCAATTATTCCTGTTATATGATGGAAAAACTGTTGTATTTTAGTTGCATTTTATGCTTCGGGCATTGACTTCTAAGGCCCTAACTATTCAATCTGTTTGAGCAACGCCCTAGAGTGAAGCCTAGGTTGCCCGGAAAGTAGAAATGACCATAACTTTCATACTGGTTGAAATTATTCGTTTTATATGATGGAAAAACTGTTGTATTTATATTGTATTTAATGCTTCGGGCGTTGGCTTCTAAGGCCCTAACTGTTTGATCTGGCGGAGCAACGCCCTAGAGTGAAACCTAGGTTGCCCGGAACGTAGAAATGACCATAACTTTCACACTGGTTGCTATTATTCGTTTTATACGATGGAAAAACTGTTATATTTATATTGTATTTTATGCTTCTGGCGTTGACTTCTTAAGCCCTAACTATTCGATCTGGTAGAACAACGCCCTAGAGTGAAGCCTAGGTTGCCTGGAACATAGAATTGGCCATCACTTTCAAACTGGTTGCAATTATTCCTGATATATGATGGAAACACTGTTGTATTTTTAATGCATTTTATGCTTCGGGCGTTGACTTCTAAGGCCCTAACTATTCAATCAGTTGGAGCAACGCCATAGGGTGAAGCCTAGGTTGCTCGGAAAGTAGAAATGACCATAAGTTTCATGCTGGTTGCAATTATTCGTTTTATACGATGGAAAAACTGTTGTATTTATATTGTATTTTATGCTTCTGGCGTTGACTGCTAAGGCACTATCTATTCGATCTGGTGGAGCAACGCCCTAGAGCGAAGCCTAGGTTGCCCGGAACGTAGAATTGGCCATCACTTTCAAACTGGTTGCAATTATTCCTGTTATATGATGGAAACACTGTTGTATTTTTTTTGCATTTTATGGTTCGGGCGTTGACTTCTAAGGCCCTAACTATTCAATCTGTTGGAGCAACGCCCTAGGGTGAAGCCTAGCTTGCTCGGAAAGTTGAAATGACCATAAGTTTCATACTGGTTGAAATTATTCGTTTTA
The DNA here is from genome assembly GCF_051401765.1 of Calliopsis andreniformis. NCBI lineage: Eukaryota > Metazoa > Arthropoda > Insecta > Hymenoptera > Andrenidae > Calliopsis > Calliopsis andreniformis. The sequence continues at coordinate 681,925 of NW_027480460.1, read as the reverse complement.
TATGATGGAAAAACTGTTATATTTATATTGTATTTTATGCTTCTGGCGTTGACTTCTTAAGCCCTAACTATTCGATCTGGTAGAACAACGCCCTAGAGTGAAGCCTAGGTTGCCTGGAACATAGAATTGGCCATCACTTTCAAACTGGTTGCAATTATTCCTGATATATGATGGAAACACTGTTGTATTTTTTTTGCATTTTATGGTTCGGGCGTTGACTTCTAAGGCCCTAAGTATTGAATCTGTTGGAGCAACGCCCTAGAGTGAAGCCCAGGTTGCTCGGAAAGTAGAAATGTCAATAAGTTTCATACTGGTAGCAATTATTCGTTTTATCCTATGGAAAAACTGTTCTATTTATTTTGTATTTACTGCTTCGGGCGTTGGCTTCTAAGGCCCTAACTGTTTGATCTGGTGGAGCAACGCCCTAGAGTGAAACCTAGGTTGCCCGGAACGTAGAAATGACCATAACTTTCACACTGGTTGCAATTATTCCTGTTATATGATGGATACACTGTTGTATTTTTTTTTGCATTTTATGGTTCGGGCGTTGCCTTCTAAGGCCCTAACTATTGAATCTGTTGGAGCAACGCCCTAGGGTGAAGCCTAGGTTGCTGGGAAAGTAGAAATGAGCATAAGTTTCATACTGGTTGTAATTATTCGTTTTATACGATGGAAAAACTCTTGTATTTATATTGTATTTTATGCTTCTGGCGTTGACTTCTAAGGCACTAAGTATTCGATCTGGTGGAGCAACGCCCTAGAGTGAAGCCTAGGTTGCCCGGAACGTAGAATTGGCCATCACTTTCAAACTGGTTGCAATTATTCCTGTTATATGATGGATACACTGTTGTATTTTTATTGCATTTTATGCTTCGGGCGTTGACTTCTAAGGCCCTAACTATTCAATCTGTTGGAGCAACGCCCTAGGGTGAAGCCCAGCTTGCTCGGAAAGTAGAAATGACCATAAGTTTCATACTGGTTGCAATTATTCGTTTTATACGATGGAAAAGCTATTGCATTTATATCGTATTTTATGCTTCTGGCGTTGACTTCTTAGGCCGCAACTATACGGTCTGGTGGAGCAACGCCCTGTAGTGAAACCTAGGTTGCCCGGAACGTAGAATTGGCCATCACTTTCAAACTGGTTGCAATTATTCCTGACATATGATGGAAACACTGTTGTATTTTTTTTGCATTTTATGGTTCGGGCGTTGACTTCTAAGGCCCTAACTATTCAATCAGTTGGAGCAACGCCCTAGGGTGAAGCCTAGGTTGATCGGAAAGTAGAAATGACCATAAGTTTCATACTGGTTGCAATTATTCGTTTTATACGATGGAAAAACTGTTGTATTTATATTGTATTTTATGCTTCTGGCGTTGACTGCTAAGGCACTATCTATTCGATCTGGTGGAGCAACGCCCCAGAGCGAAGCCTAGGTTGCCCGGAACGTAGAATTGGCCATCACTTTCAAACTGGTTTCAATTATTCCTGATATATGATGGAAACACTGTTGTATTTTTTTTGCATTTTATGGTTCGGGCGTTGACTTCTAAGGCCCTAACTATTCAATCTGTTGGAGCAACGCCCTATGGTGAAGCCTATGTTGCTCGGAAAGTAGAAATGTCCATAAGTTTCATACTGGTTGCAATTATTCGTTTTATACGATGGAAAAACTGTTGTATTTATATTTTATTTTATGCTTCTGGCGTTGACTTCTAAGGCACTAACTATTCGATCTAGTGGAGCAACGCCCTGTAGTGAATCCTAGGTTGCCCGGAACGTAGAATTGGCCATCACTTTCAAACTGGTTGCAATTATTCCTGACATATGATGGAAGCACTGTTGTATTTTTTTTGCATTTTATGGTTCGGGCGTTGACTTCTAAGGCCCTAACTATTCAATCAGTTGGAGCAACGCCATAGGGTGAAGCCTAGGTTGCTCGGAAAGTAGAAATGACCATAAGTTTCATACTGGTTGCAATTATTCGTTTTATACGATGGAAAAACTGTTGTATTTATATTGTATTTTATGCTTCTGGCGTTGATTTCTAAGGCACTAGCTATTCGATCTGGTGGAGCAACGCCCTAGAGTGAAGCCTAGGTTGCCCGGAACGTAGAATTGGCCATCACTTTCAAACTGGTTGCAATTATTCCTGATATATGATGGAAACACTGTTGTATTTTTGTTGCATTTTATGCTTCGGGCATTGACTTCTAAGGCCCTAACTATTCAATCTGTTTGAGCAACGCCCTAGAGTGAAGCCTAGGTTGCCCGGAAAGTAGAAATGACCATAACTTTCATACTGGTTGAAATTATTCGTTTTATATGATGGAAAAACTGTTGTATTTATATTGTATTTTATGCTTCTGGCGTTCCCTTCTTAGGCCCTAACTATTCGATCTGGTAGAACAACGCCCTAGAGTGAAGCCTAGGTTGCCTGGAACATAGAATTGGCCATCACTTTCAAACTGGTTGCAATTATTCCTGATATATGATGGAAACACTGTTGTATTTTTTTTGCATTTTATGGTTCGGGCGTTGACTTCTAAGGTCCTAAGTATTGAATCTGTTGGAGCAACGCCCTAGGGTGAAGCCTAAGTTGCTGGGAAAGTAGAAATGAGCATAAGTTTCATACTGGTTGCAATTATTCGTTTTATACGATGGAAAAACTCTTGTATTTATATTGTATTTTATGCTTCTGGCTTTGACTTCTAAGGCACTAACTATTCGATCTGGTGGAGCAACGCCCTAGACTGAAGCGTAGGTTGCCCGGAACGTAGAATTGGCCATCACTTTCAAACTGGTTTCAATTATTCCTGTTATATGATGGATACACTGTTGTATTTTTATTGCATTTTATGCTTCGGGCGTTGACTTCTAAGGCCCTAACTATTCAATCTGTTGGAGCAACGCCCTAGGGTGAAGCTCAGCTTGCTCGGAAAGTAGAAATGACCATAAGTTTCATACTGGTTGCAATTATTCGTTTTATACGATGGAAAAACTGTTGTATTTATATTGTATTTTATGCTTCTGGCGTTGACTGCTAAGGCACTATCTATTCGATCTGGTGGAGCAACGCCCTAGAGCGAAGCCTAGGTTGCCCGGAACGTAGAATTGGCCATCACTTTCAAACTGGTTGCAATTATTCCTGTTATATGATGGAAACACTGTTGTATTTTTTTTGCATTTTATGGTTCGGGCGTTGACTTCTAAGGCCCTAACTATTCAATCTGTTGGAGCAACGCCCTAGGGTGAAGCCTAGCTTGCTCGGAAAGTTGAAATGACCATAAGTTTCATACTGGTTGCAATTATTCGTTTTATACGATGGACAAACTGTTGTATTTATATTGTATTTTATGCTTCTGGCGTTGATTTCTAAGGCACTAGCTATTCGATCTGGTGGAGCAACGCCCTAGAGTGAAGCCTAGGTTGCCCGGAACGTAGAATTGGCCATCACTTTCAAACTGGTTGCAATTATTCCTGATATATGATGGAAACACTGTTGTATTTTTTTTGCATTTTATGGTTCGGGCGTTGACTTCTAAGGCCCTAACTATTCAATCTGTTGGAGCAACGCCCTAGGGTGAAGCCTATGTTGCTCGGAAAGTAGAAATGTCCATAAGTTTCATACTGGTTGCAATTATTCGTTCTATACGATGGAAAAACTGTTGTATTAATATTGTATTTTATGCTTCTGGCGTTGACTTCTAAGGCACTATCTATTCGATCTGGTGGAGCAACGCCCTAGAGCGAAGCCTAGGTTGCCCGGAACGTAGAATTGGCCATCACTTTCAAACTGGTTGCAATTATTCCTGTTATATGATGGAAATACTGTCGTATTTTTTTTGCATTTTATGGTTCGGGCGTTGACTTCTAAGGCCCTAACTATTCAATCTGTTGGAGCAACGCCCTAGGGTGAAGCCTAGCTTGCTCGGAAAGTTGAAATGACCATAAGTTTCATACTGGTTGCAATTATTCGTTTTATACGATGGAAAAGCTGTTGTATTTATATCGTATTTTATGCTTCTGGTGTTGACTTCTTAGGCCTTAACTATTCGGTCTGGTGGAGCAACGCCCTAGAGTGAAGCCTATGTTGCCCGGAACGTAGAAATGGCCATCACTTTCAAACTGGGTGCAACTATTCCTGATATATGATGGAAACACTGTTGTATTTTTTTTGCATTTTATGGTTCGGGCGTTGACTTCTAAGGCCCTAACTATTCAATCTGTTGGAGCAACGCCCTATGGTGAAGCCTATGTTGCTCGGAAAGTAGAAATGTCCATAAGTTTCATACTGGTTGCAATTATTCGTTTTATACTATGGAAAAACTGTTCTATTTATTTTGCATTTTATGGTTCGGGCGTTGACTTCTAAGGCCCTAACTATTGAATCTGTTGGAGCAACGCCCTAGGGTGAAGCCTAGGTTGCTGGGAAAGTAGAAATGAGCATAAGTTTCATACTGGTTGTAATTATTCCTTTTATACGATGGAAAAACTCTTGTATTTATATTGTATTTTATGCTTCTGGCGTTGACTTCTAAGGCACTATCTATTCGATCTGGTGGAGCAACGCCCTAGGGTGAAGCCTAGCTTGCTCGGAAAGTTGAAATGACCATAAGTTTCATACTGGTTGCAATTATTCGTTTTATACGATGGACAAACTGTTGTATTTATATTGTATTTTATGCTTCTGGCGTTGATTTCTAAGGCACTAACTATTCGATCTGGTGGAGCAATGCCCTAGAGTGAAGCCTAGGTTGCCCGGAACGTTTGAATTGGCCATCAGTTTCAAACTGGTTGCAATTATTCCTGATATATGATGGAAACACTGTTGTATTTTTATTGCATTTTATGCTTCGGGCGTTGACTTCTAAGGCCCTAACTATTCAATCTGTTGGAGCAACGCCCTAGGGTGAAGCCCAGCTTGCTCGGAAAGTAGAAATGACCATAAGTTTCATACTGGTTGCAATTATTCGTTTTATACGATGGAAAAGCTATTGCATTTATATCGTATGTTATGCTTCTGGCGTTGACTTCTTAGGCCGTAACTATACGGTCTGGTGGAGCAACGCCCTAGAGTGAAGCCTAGGTTGCCCGGAAAGTAGAAATGACCATAACTTTCATACTGGTTGAAATTATTCGTTTTATATGATGGAAAAACTGTTGTATTTATATTGTATTTTATGCTTCTGGCGTTAGCTTCTTAGGCCCTAACTATTCGATCTGGTGCAACAACGGCCTAGGGTGAAGCCTAGGTTGCCCGGAACGTAGAAATAACCATAACTTTTACACTGGTAGCAATTATTCGTTTTATACTATGGAAAAACTGTTCTATTTATTTTGTGTTTAATGCTTCGGGCGTTGGATTCTAAGGCCCTAACTGTTTGATCTGGCGGAGCAACGCCCTAGAGTGAAACCTAGGTTGCCCGGAACGTAGAAATGACCATAACTTTCATACTGGTTGAAATTATTCGTTTTATATGATGGAAAAACTGTTATATTTATATTGTATTTTATGCTTCTGGCGTTGACTTCTTAAGCCCTAACTATTCGATCTGGTAGAACAACGCCCTAGAGTGAAGCCTAGGTTGCCTGGAACATAGAATTGGCCATCACTTTCAAACTGGTTGCAATTATTCCTGATATATGATGGAAACACTGTTGTATTTTTTTTGCATTTTATGGTTCGGGCGTTGACTTCTAAGGCCCTAAGTATTGAATCTGTTGGAGCAACGCCCTAGGGTGAAGCCTAGGTTGCTGGGAAAGTAGAAATGAGCATAAGTTTCATACTGGTTGCAATTATTCGTTTTATACGATGGAAAAACTCTTGTATTTATATTGTATTTTATGCTGCTGGCGTTGACTTCTAAGGCACTAACTATTCGATCTGGTGGAGCAACGCCCTAGAGCGAAGCCTAGGTTGCCCGGAACGTAGAATTGGCCATCACTTTCAAACTGGTTGCAATTATTCCTGTTATATGATGGAAACACTGTTGTATTTTTTTTGCATTTTATGGTTCGGGCGTTGACTTCTAAGGCCCAAACTATTCAATCTGTTGGAGCAACGCCCTAGGGTGAAGCCTAGCTTGCTCGGAAAGTTGAAATGACCATAAGTTTCATACTGGTTGCAATTATTCGTTTTATACGATGGACAAACTGTTGTATTTATATTGTATTTTATGCTTCTGGCGTTGATTTCTAAGGCACTAACTATTCGATCTGGTGGAGCAATGCCCTAGAGTGAAGCCTAGGTTGCCCGGAACGTTTGAATTGGCCATCACTTTCAAACTGGTTGCAATTATTCCTGATATATGATGGAAACACTGTTGTATTTTTATTGCATTTTATGCTTCGGGCGTTGACTTCTAAGGCCCTAACTGTTCAATCTGTTGGAGCAACGCCCTAGGGTGAAGCCCAGCTTGCTCGGAAAGTAGAAATGAACATAAGTTTCATACTGGTTGCAATTATTCGTTTTATACGATGGAAAAGCTATTGCATTTATATCGTATTTTATGCTTCTGGCGTTGACTTCTTAGGCCGTAACTATACGGTCTGGTGGAGCAACGCCCTGTAGTGAAACCTAGGTTGCCCGGAACGTAGAATTGGCCATCACTTTCAAACTGGTTGCAATTATTCCTGACATATGATGGAAACACTGTTGTATTTTTTTTGCATTTTATGGTTCGGGCGTTGACTTCTAAGGCCCTAACTATTCAATCAGTTGGAGCAACGCCCTAGGGTGAAGCCTAGGTTGCTCGGAAAGTAGAAATGACCATAAGTTTCATACTGGTTGCAATTATTCGTTTTATACGATGGAAAAACTGTTGTATTTATATTGTATTTTATGCTTCTGGCGTTGACTGCTAAGGCACTATCTATTCGATCTGGTGGAGCAACGCCCCAGAGCGAAGCCTAGGTTGCCCGGAACGTAGAATTGGCCATCACTTTCAAACTGGTTGCAATTATTCCTGATATATGATGGAAACACTGTTGTATTTTTTTTGCATTTTATGGTTCGGGCGTCGACTTCTAAGGCCCTAACTATTCAATCTGTTGGAGCAGCGCCCTATGGTGAAGCCTATGTTGCTCGGAAAGTAGAAATGTCCATAAGTTTCATACTGGTTGCAATTATTCGTTTTATACGATGGAAAAACTGTTGTATTTATATTTTATTTTATGCTTCTGGCGTTGACTTCTAAGGCACTAACTATTCGATCTAGTGGAGCAACGCCCTAGAGTGAAGCCTATGTTGCCCGGAACGTAGAAATGACCATCGCATTCAAACTGGTTGCAATTATGCCTGATATATGATGGAAACACTGTTGTATTTTTTTTGCATTTTATGGTTCGGGCGTCGACTTCTAAGGCCCTAACTATTCAATCTGTTGGAGCAGCGCCCTATGGTGAAGCCTATGTTGCTCGGAAAGTAGAAATGTCCATAAGTTTCATACTGGTTGCAATTATTCGTTTTATACGATGGAAAAACTGTTGTATTTATATTTTATTTTATGCTTCTGGCGTTGACTTCTAAGGCACTAACTATTCGATCTAGTGGAGCAACGCCCTAGAGTGAAGCCTATGTTGCCCGGAACGTAGAAATGACCATCGCATTCAAACTGGTTGCAATTATGCCTGATATATGATGGAAACACTGTTGTATTTTTATTGCATTTAATGCTTCGGGCGTTGACTTCTAAGGCCCTAACTATTCAATCTGTTGGAGCAACGCCCTAGGGTGAAGCCCAGCTTGCTCGGAAAGTAGAAATGACCATAAGTTTCATACTGGTTGCAATTATTCGTTTTATATGATGGAAAAACTGTTGTATTTATATTGTATTTTATGCTTCTGGCGTTCCCTTCTTAGGCCCTAACTATTCGATCTGGTGGAACAACGGCCTAGGGTGAAGCCTAGGTTGCCCGGAACGTAGAAATAACCATAACTTTTACACTGGTAGCAATTATTCGTTTTATACTATGGAAAAACTGTTCTATTTATTTTGTATTTAATGCTTCGGGCGTTGGCTTCTAAGGCCCTAACTGTTTGATCTGGCGGAGCAACGCCCTAGAGTGAAACCTAGGTTGCCCGGAACGTAGAAATGACCATAACTTTCACACTGGTTGCTATTATTCGTTTTATACGATGGAAAAACTGTTATATTTATATTGTATTTTATGCTTCTGGCGTTGACTTCTTAAGCCCTAACTATTCGATCTGGTAGAACAACGCCCTAGAGTGAAGCCTAGGTTGCCTGGAACATAGAATTGGCCATCACTTTCAAACTGGTTGCAATTATTCCTGATATATGGTGGAAACACTGTTGTATTTTTATTGCATTTTATGCTTCGGGCGTTGACTTCTAAGGCCCTAACTATTCAATCTGTTGGAGCAACGCCCTAGGGTGAAGCCCAGCTTGCTCGGAAAGTAGAAATGACCATAAGTTTCATACCGGTTGCAATTATTCGTTTTATACGATGGAAAAGCTATTGCATTTATATCGCATTTTATGCTTCTGGCGTTGACTTCTTAGGCCGTAACTATTCGGTCTGGTGGAGCAACGCCCTGTAGTGAAACCCAGGTTGCCCGGAACGTAGAATTGGCCATCACTTTCAAACTGGTTGCAATTATTCCTGACATATGATGGAAACACTGTTGTATTTTTTTTGCATTTTATGGTTCGGGCGTTGACTTCTAAGGCCCTAACTATTCAATCAGTTGGAGCAACGCCATAGGGTGAAGCCTAGGTTGCTCGGAAAGTAGAAATGACCATAAGTTTCATACTGGTTGCAATTATTCGTTTTATACGATGGAAAAACTCTTGTATTTATATTGTATTTTATGCTTCTGGCGTTGACTTCTAAGGCACTAACTATTCGATCTGGTGGAGCAACGCCCTAGACTGAAGCGTAGGTTGCCCGGAACGTAGAATTGGCCATCACTTTCAAACTGGTTTCAATTATTCCTGTTATATGATGGATACACTGTTGTATTTTTATTGCATTTTATGCTTCGGGCGTTGACTTCTAAGGCCCTAACTATTCAATCTGTTGGAGCAACGCCCTAGGGTGAAGCCCAGCTTGCTCGGAAAGTAGAAATGACCATAAGTTTCATACTGGTTGCAATTATTCGTTTTATACGATGGAAAAACTGTTGTATTTATATTGTATTTTATGCTTCTGGCGTTGACTGCTAAGGCACTATCTATTCGATCTGGTGGAGCAACGCCCCAGAGCGAAGCCTAGGTTGCCCGGAACGTAGAATTGGCCATCACTTTCAAACTGGTTGCAATTATTCCTGATATATGATGGAAACACTGTTGTATTTTTTTTGCATTTTATGGTTCGGGCGTTGACTTCTAAGGCCCTAACTATTCAATCTGTTGGAGCAACGCCCTATGGTGAAGCCTATGTTGCTCGGAAAGTAGAAATGTCCATAAGTTTCATACTGGTTGCAATTATTCGTTTTATACGATGGAAAAGCTATTGCATTTATATCGTATTTTATGCTTCTGGCGTTGACTTCTTAGGCCGTAACTATACGGTCTGGTGGAGCAACGCCCTAGAGTGAAGCCTAGGTTGCCCGGAACGTAGAATTGGCCATCACTTTCAAACTGGTTGCAATTATTCCTGTTATATGATGGAAACACTGTTGCATTTTTTTTGCATTTTATGGTTCGGGCGTTGACTTCTAAGGCCCAAACTATTCAATCTGTTGGAACAACGCCCTAGGGTGAAGCCTAGCTTGCTCGGAAAGTTGAAATGACCATAAGTTTCATACTGGTTGCAATTATTCGTTTTATACGATGGACAAACTGTTGTATTTATATTGTATTTTATGCTTCTGGCGTTGATTTCTAAGGCACTAACTATTCGATCTGGTGGAGCAATGCCCTAGAGTGAAGCCTAGGTTGCCCGGAACGTTTGAATTGGCCATCAGTTTCAAACTGGTTGCAATTATTCCTGATATATGATGGAAACACTGTTGTATTTTTATTGCATTTTATGCTTCGGGCGTTGACTTCTAAGGCCCTAACTATTCAATCTGTTGGAGCAACGCCCTAGGGTGAAGCCCAGCTTGCTCGGAAAGTAGAAATGACCATAAGTTTCATACTGGTTGCAATTATTCGTTTTATACGATGGAAAAGCTATTGCATTTATATCGTATTTTATGCTTCTGGCGTTGACTTCTTAGGCCGTAACTATACGGTCTGGTGGAGCAACGCCCTAGAGTGAAGCCTAGGTTGCCCGGAAAGTAGAAATGACCATAACTTTCATACTGGTTGAAATTATTCGTTTTATATGATGGAAAAACTGTTGTATTTATATTGTATTTTATGCTTCTGGCGTTAGCTTCTTAGGCCCTAACTATTCGATCTGGTGCAACAACGGCCTAGGGTGAAGCCTAGGTTGCCCGGAACGTAGAAATAACCATAACTTTTACACTGGTAGCAATTATTCGTTTTATACTATGGAAAAACTGTTCTATTTATTTTGTGTTTAATGCTTCGGGCGTTGGATTCTAAGGCCCTAACTGTTTGATCTGGCGGAGCAACGCCCTAGAGTGAAACCTAGGTTGCCCGGAACGTAGAAATGACCATAACTTTCATACTGGTTGAAATTATTCGTTTTATATGATGGAAAAACTGTTATATTTATATTGTATTTTATGCTTCTGGCGTTGACTTCTTAAGCCCTAACTATTCGATCTGGTAGAACAACGCCCTAGAGTGAAGCCTAGGTTGCCTGGAACATAGAATTGGCCATCACTTTCAAACTGGTTGCAATTATTCCTGATATATGATGGAAACACTGTTGTATTTTTTTTGCATTTTATGGTTCGGGCGTTGACTTCTAAGGCCCTAAGTATTGAATCTGTTGGAGCAACGCCCTAGGGTGAAGCCTAGGTTGCTGGGAAAGTAGAAATGAGCATAAGTTTCATACTGGTTGCAATTATTCGTTTTATACGATGGAAAAACTCTTGTATTTATATTGTATTTTATGCTGCTGGCGTTGACTTCTAAGGCACTAACTATTCGATCTGGTGGAGCAACGCCCTAGAGCGAAGCCTAGGTTGCCCGGAACGTAGAATTGGCCATCACTTTCAAACTGGTTGCAATTATTCCTGTTATATGATGGAAACACTGTTGTATTTTTTTTGCATTTTATGGTTCGGGCGTTGACTTCTAAGGCCCTAACTATTCAATCAGTTGGAGCAACGCCCTAGGGTGAAGCCTAGGTTGCTCGGAAAGTAGAAATGACCATAAGTTTCATACTGGTTGCAATTATTCGTTTTATACGATGGAAAAACTGTTGTATTTATATTGTATTTTATGCTTCTGGCGTTGACTGCTAAGGCACTATCTATTCGATCTGGTGGAGCAACGCCCCAGAGCGAAGCCTAGGTTGCCCGGAACGTAGAATTGGCCATCACTTTCAAACTGGTTGCAATTATTCCTGATATATGATGGAAACACTGTTGTATTTTTTTTGCATTTTATGGTTCGGGCGTTGACTTCTAAGGCCCTAACTATTCAATCTGTTGGAGCAGCGCCCTATGGTGAAGCCTATGTTGCTCGGAAAGTAGAAATGTCCATAAGTTTCATACTGGTTGCAATTATTCGTTTTATACGATGGAAAAACTGTTGTATTTATATTTTATTTTATGCTTCTGGCGTTGACTTCTAAGGCACTAACTATTCGATCTAGTGGAGCAACGCCCTAGAGTGAAGCCTATGTTGCCCGGAACGTAGAAATGACCATCGCATTCAAACTGGTTGCAATTATGCCTGATATATGATGGAAACACTGTTGTATTTTTATTGCATTTAATGCTTCGGGCGTTGACTTCTAAGGCCCTAACTATTCAATCTGTTGGAGCAACGCCCTAGGGTGAAGCCCAGCTTGCTCGGAAAGTAGAAATGACCATAAGTTTCATACCGGTTGCAATTATTCGTTTTATACGATGGAAAAGCTATTGCATTTATATCGCATTTTATGCTTCTGGCGTTGACTTCTTAGGCCGTAACTATTCGGTCTGGTGGAGCAACGCCCTGTAGTGAAACCTAGGTTGCCCGGAACGTAGAATTGGCCATCACTTTCTAACTGGTTGCAATTATTCCTGACATATGATGGAAACACTGTTGTATTTTTTTTGCATTTTATGGTTCGGGCGTTGACTTCTAAGGCCCTAACTATTCAATCAGTTGGAGCAACGCCATAGGGTGAAGCCTAGGTTGCTCGGAAAGTAGAAATGACCATAAGTTTCATACTGGTTGCAATTATTCGTTTTATACGATGGAAAAACTCTTGTATTTATATTGTATTTTATGCTTCTGGCGTTGACTTCTAAGGCACTAACTATTCGATCTGGTGGAGCAACGCCCTAGACTGAAGCGTAGGTTGCCCGGAACGTAGAATTGGCCATCACTTTCAAACTGGTTTCAATTATTCCTGTTATATGATGGATACACTGTTGTATTTTTATTGCATTTTATGCTTCGGGCGTTGACTTCTAAGGCCCTAACTATTCAATCTGTTGGAGCAACGCCCTAGGGTGAAGCCCAGCTTGCTCGGAAAGTAGAAATGACCATAAGTTTCATACTGGTTGCAATTATTCGTTTTATACGATGGAAAAACTGTTGTATTTATATTGTATTTTATGCTTCTGGCGTTGACTGCTAAGGCACTATCTATTCGATCTGGTGGAGCAACGCCCCAGAGCGAAGCCTAGGTTGCCCGGAACGTAGAATTGGCCATCACTTTCAAACTGGTTGCAATTATTCCTGATATATGATGGAAACACTGTTGTATTTTTTTTGCATTTTATGGTTCGGGCGTTGACTTCTAAGGCCCTAACTATTCAATCTGTTGGAGCAACGCCCTATGGTGAAGCCTATGTTGCTCGGAAAGTAGAAATGTCCATAAGTTTCATACTGGTTGCAATTATTCGTTTTATACGATGGAGAAACTCTTGTATTTATATTGTATTTTATGCTTCTGGCGTTGACTTCTAAGGCACTAACTATTCGATCTGGTGGAGCAACGCCCTAGACTGAAGCGTAGGTTGCCCGGAACGTAGAATTGGCCATCACTTTCAAACTGGTTTCAATTATTCCTGTTATATGATGGATACACTGTTGTATTTTTATTGCATTTTATGCTTCGGGCGTTGACTTCTAAGGCCCTAACTATTCAATCTGTTGGAGCAACGCCCTAGGGTGAAGCCCAGCTTGCTCGGAAAGTAGAAATGACCATAAGTTTCATACTGGTTGCAATTATTCGTTTTATACGATGGAAAAACTGTTGTATTTATATTGTATTTTATGCTTCTGGCGTTGACTGCTAAGGCACTATCTATTCGATCTGGTGGAGCAACGCCCCAGAGCGAAGCCTAGGTTGCCCGGAACGTAGAATTGGCCATCACTTTCAAACTGGTTGCAATTATTCCTGATATATGATGGAAACACTGTTGTATTTTTTTTGCATTTTATGGTTCGGGCGTTGACTTCTAAGGCCCTAACTATTCAATCTGTTGGAGCAACGCCCTATGGTGAAGCCTATGTTGCTCGGAAAGTAGAAATGTCCATAAGTTTCATACTGGTTGCAATTATTCGTTTTATACGATGGAAAAGCTATTGCATTTATATCGTATTTTATGCTTCTGGCGTTGACTTCTTAGGCCGTAACTATACGGTCTGGTGGAGCAACGCCCTAGAGTGAAGCCTAGGTTGCCCGGAACGTAGAATTGGCCATCACTTTCAAACTGGTTGCAATTATTCCTGTTATATGATGGAAACACTGTTGTATTTTTTTTGCATTTTATGGTTCGGGCGTTGACTTCTAAGGCCCAAACTATTCAATCTGTTGGAGCAACGCCCTAGGGTGAAGCCTAGCTTGCTCGGAAAGTTGAAATGACCATAAGTTTCATACTGGTTGCAATTATTCGTTTTATACGATGGACAAACTGTTGTATTTATATTGTATTTTATGCTTCTGGCGTTGATTTCTAAGGCACTAACTATTCGATCTGGTGGAGCAATGCCCTAGAGTGAAGCCTAGGTTGCCCGGAACGTTTGAATTGGCCATCAGTTTCAAACTGGTTGCAATTATTCCTGATATATGATGGAAACACTGTTGTATTTTTATTGCATTTTATGCTTCGGGCGTTGACTTCTAAGGCCCTAACTATTCAATCTGTTGGAGCAACGCCCTAGGGTGAAGCCCAGCTTGCTCGGAAAGTAGAAATGACCATAAGTTTCATACTGGTTGCAATTATTCGTTTTATACGATGGAAAAGCTATTGCATTTATATCGTATTTTATGCTTCTGGCGTTGAGTTCTTAGGCCGTAACTATACGGTCTGGTGGAGCAACGCCCTAGAGTGAAGCCTAGGTTGCCCGGAAAGTAGAAATGACCATAACTTTCATACTGGTTGAAATTATTCGTTTTATATGATGGAAAAACTGTTGTATTTATATTGTATTTTATGCTTCTGGCGTTAGCTTCTTAGGCCCTAACTATTCGATCTGGTGCAACAACGGCCTAGGGTGAAGCCTAGGTTGCCCGGAACGTAGAAATAACCATAACTTTTACACTGGTAGCAATTATTCGTTTTATACTATGGAAAAACTGTTCTATTTATTTTGTGTTTAATGCTTCGGGCGTTGGATTCTAAGGCCCTAACTGTTTGATCTGGCGGAGCAACGCCCTAGAGTGAAACCTAGGTTGCCCGGAACGTAGAAATGACCATACCTTTCATACTGGTTGAAATTATTCGTTTTATATGATGGAAAAACTGTTATATTTATATTGTATTTTATGCTTCTGGCGTTGACTTCTTAAGCCCTAACTATTCGATCTGGTAGAACAACGCCCTAGAGTGAAGCCTAGGTTGCCTGGAACATAGAATTGGCCATCACTTTCAAACTGGTTGCAATTATTCCTGATATATGATGGAAACACTGTTGTATTTTTTTTGCATTTTATGGTTCGGGCGTTGACTTCTAAGGCCCTAAGTATTGAATCTGTTGGAGCAACGCCCTAGGGTGAAGCCTAGGTTGCTGGGAAAGTAGAAATGAGCATAAGTTTCATACTGGTTGCAATTATTCGTTTTATACGATGGAAAAACTCTTGTATTTATATTGTATTTTATGCTGCTGGCGTTGACTTCTAAGGCACTAACTATTCGATCTGGTGGAGCAACGCCCTAGAGCGAAGCCTAGGTTGCCCGGAACGTAGAATTGGCCATCACTTTCAAACTGGTTGCAATTATTCCTGTTATATGATGGAAACACTGTTGTATTTTTTTTGCATTTTATGGTTCGGGCGTTGACTTCTAAGGCCCAAACTATTCAATCTGTTGGAGCAACGCCCTAGGGTGAAGCCTAGCTTGCTCGGAAAGTTGAAATGACCATAAGTTTCATACTGGTTGCAATTATTCGTTTTATACGATGGACAAACTGTTGTATTTATATTGTATTTTATGCTTCTGGCGTTGATTTCTAAGGCACTAACTATTCGATCTGGTGGAGCAATGCCCTAGAGTGAAGCCTAGGTTGCCCGGAACGTTTGAATTGGCCATCACTTTCAAACTGGTTGCAATTATTCCTGATATATGATGGAAACACTGTTGTATTTTTATTGCATTTTATGCTTCGGGCGTTGACTTCTAAGGCCCTAACTGTTCAATCTGTTGGAGCAACGCCCTAGGGTGAAGCCCAGCTTGCTCGGAAAGTAGAAATGACCATAAGTTTCATACTGGTTGCAATTATTCGTTTTATACGATGGAAAAGCTATTGCATTTATATCGTATTTTATGCTTCTGGCGTTGACTTCTTAGGCCGTAACTATACGGTCTGGTGGAGCAACGCCCTGTAGTGAAACCTAGGTTGCCCGGAACGTAGAATTGGCCATCACTTTCAAACTGGTTGCAATTATTCCTGACATATGATGGAAACACTGTTGTATTTTTTTTGCATTTTATGGTTCGGGCGTTGACTTCTAAGGCCCTAACTATTCAATCAGTTGGAGCAACGCCCTAGGGTGAAGCCTAGGTTGCTCGGAAAGTAGAAATGACCATAAGTTTCATACTGGTTGCAATTATTCGTTTTATACGATGGAAAAACTGTTGTATTTATATTGTATTTTATGCTTCTGGCGTTGACTGCTAAGGCACTATCTATTCGATCTGGTGGAGCAACGCCCCAGAGCGAAGCCTAGGTTGCCCGGAACGTAGAATTGGCCATCACTTTCAAACTGGTTGCAATTATTCCTGATATATGATGGAAACACTGTTGTATTTTTTTTGCATTTTATGGTTCGGGCGTTGACTTCTAAGGCCCTAACTATTCAATCTGTTGGAGCAGCGCCCTATGGTGAAGCCTATGTTGCTCGGAAAGTAGAAATGTCCATAAGTTTCATACTGGTTGCAATTATTCGTTTTATACGATGGAAAAACTGTTGTATTTATATTTTATTTTATGCTTCTGGCGTTGACTTCTAAGGCACTAACTATTCGATCTAGTGGAGCAACGCCCTAGAGTGAAGCCTATGTTGCCCGGAACGTAGAAATGACCATCGCATTCAAACTGGTTGCAATTATGCCTGATATATGATGGAAACACTGTTGTATTTTTATTGCATTTAATGCTTCGGGCGTTGACTTCTAAGGCCCTAACTATTCAATCTGTTGGAGCAACGCCCTAGGGTGAAGCCCAGCTTGCTCGGAAAGTAGAAATGACCATAAGTTTCATACTGGTTGCAATTATTCGTTTTATATGATGGAAAAACTGTTGTATTTATATTGTATTTTATGCTTCTGGCGTTCCCTTCTTAGGCCCTAACTATTCGATCTGGTGGAACAACGGCCTAGGGTGAAGCCTAGGTTGCCCGGAACGTAGAAATAACCATAACTTTTACACTGGTAGCAATTATTCGTTTTATACTATGGAAAAACTGTTCTATTTATTTTGTATTTAATGCTTCGGGCGTTGGCTTCTAAGGCCCTAACTGTTTGATCTGGCGGAGCAACGCCCTAGAGTGAAACCTAGGTTGCCCGGAACGTAGAAATGACCATAACTTTCACACTGGTTGCTATTATTCGTTTTATACGATGGAAAAACTGTTATATTTATATTGTATTTTATGCTTCTGGCGTTGACTTCTTAAGCCCTAACTATTCGATCTGGTAGAACAACGCCCTAGAGTGAAGCCTAGGTTGCCTGGAACATAGAATTGGCCATCACTTTCAAACTGGTTGCAATTATTCCTGATATATGGTGGAAACACTGTTGTATTTTTATTGCATTTTATGCTTCGGGCGTTGACTTCTAAGGCCCTAACTATTCAATCTGTTGGAGCAACGCCCTAGGGTGAAGCCCAGCTTGCTCGGAAAGTAGAAATGACCATAAGTTTCATACCGGTTGCAATTATTCGTTTTATACGATGGAAAAGCTATTGCATTTATATCGCATTTTATGCTTCTGGCGTTGACTTCTTAGGCCGTAACTATTCGGTCTGGTGGAGCAACGCCCTGTAGTGAAACCTAGGTTGCCCGGAACGTAGAATTGGCCATCACTTTCAAACTGGTTGCAATTATTCCTGACATATGATGGAAACACTGTTGTATTTTTTTTGCATTTTATGGTTCGGGCGTTGACTTCTAAGGCCCTAACTATTCAATCAGTTGGAGCAACGCCATAGGGTGAAGCCTAGGTTGCTCGGAAAGTAGAAATGACCATAAGTTTCATACTGGTTGCAATTATTCGTTTTATACGATGGAAAAACTCTTGTATTTATATTGTATTTTATGCTTCTGGCGTTGACTTCTAAGGCACTAACTATTCGATCTGGTGGAGCAACGCCCTAGACTGAAGCGTAGGTTGCCCGGAACGTAGAATTGGCCATCACTTTCAAACTGGTTTCAATTATTCCTGTTATATGATGGATACACTGTTGTATTTTTATTGCATTTTATGCTTCGGGCGTTGACTTCTAAGGCCCTAACTATTCAATCTGTTGGAGCAACGCCCTAGGGTGAAGCCCAGCTTGCTCGGAAAGTAGAAATGACCATAAGTTTCATACTGGTTGCAATTATTCGTTTTATACGATGGAAAAACTGTTGTATTTATATTGTATTTTATGCTTCTGGCGTTGACTGCTAAGGCACTATCTATTCGATCTGGTGGAGCAACGCCCCAGAGCGAAGCCTAGGTTGCCCGGAACGTAGAATTGGCCATCACTTTCAAACTGGTTGCAATTATTCCTGATATATGATGGAAACACTGTTGTATTTTTTTTGCATTTTATGGTTCGGGCGTTGACTTCTAAGGCCCTAACTATTCAATCTGTTGGAGCAACGCCCTATGGTGAAGCCTATGTTGCTCGGAAAGTAGAAATGTCCATAAGTTTCATACTGGTTGCAATTATTCGTTTTATACGATGGAAAAACTGTTGTATTTATATTTTATTTTATGCTTCTGGCGTTGACTTCTAAGGCACTAACTATTCGATCTAGTGGAGCAACGCCCTAGAGTGAAGCCTATGTTGCCCGGAACGTAGAAATGACCATCGCATTCAAACTGGTTGCAATTATTCCTGATATATGATGGAAACACTGTTGTATTTTTATTGCATTTTATGTTTCGGGCGTTGACTTCTAAGGCCCTAACTATTCAATCTGTTGGAGCAACGCCCTAGGGTGAAGCCCAGCTTGCTCGGAAAGTAGAAATGACCATAAGTTTCATACTGGTTGCAATTATTCGTTTTATATGATGGAGAAACTGTTGTATTTATACTGTATTTTATGCTTCTGGCGTTCCCTTCTTAGGCCCTAACTATTCGATCTGGTGGAACAACGGCCTAGGGTGAAGCTTAGGTTGCCCGGAACGTAGAAATAACCATAACTTTTACACTGGTAGCAATTATTCGTTTTATACTATGGAAAAACTGTTCTATTTATTTTGTATTTAATGCTTCGGGCGTTGGCTTCTAAGGCCCTAACTGTTTGATCTGGCGGAGCAACGCCCTAGAGTGAAACCTAGGTTGCCCGGAACGTAGAAATGACCATAACTTTCACACTGGTTGCTATTATTCGTTTTATACGATGGAAAAACTGTTATATTTATATTGTATTTTATGCTTCTGGCGTTGACTTCTTAAGCCCTAACTATTCGATCTGGTAGAACAACGCCCTAGAGTGAAGCCTAGGTTGCCTGGAACATAGAATTGGCCATCACTTTCAAACTGGTTGCAATTATTCCTGATATATGATGGAAACACTGTTGTATTTTTTTTGCATTTTATGGTTCGGGCGTTGACTTCTAAGGCCCTAACTATTCAATCAGTTGGAGCAACGCCCTAGGGTGAAGCCTAGGTTGCTCGGAAAGTAGAAATGACCATAAGTTTCATACTGGTTGCAATTATTCGTTTTATACGATGGAAAAACTGTTGTATTTATATTGTATTTTATGCTTCTGGCGTTGACTGCTAAGGCACTATCTATTCGACCTGGTGGAGCAACGCCCTAGAGCGAAGCCTAGGTTGCCCGGAACGTAGAATTGGCCATCACTTTCAAACTGGTTGCAATTATTCCTGTTATATGATGGAAACACTGTTGTATTTTTTTTGCATTTTATGGTTCGGGCGTTGACTTCTAAGGCCCTAACTATTCAATCTGTTGGAGCAACGCCCTAGGGTGAAGCCTAGCTTGCTCGGAAAGTTGAAATGACCATAAGTTTCATACTGGTTGCAATTATTCGTTTTATACGATGGACAAACTGTTGTATTTATATTGTATTTTATGCTTCTGGCGTTGATTTCTAAGGCACTAGCTATTCGATCTGGTGGAGCAACGCCCTAGAGTGAAGCCTAGGTTGCCCGGAACGTAGAATTGGCCATCACTTTCAAACTGGTTGCAATTATTCCTGATATATGATGGAAACACTGTTGTATTTTTTTTGCATTTTATGGTTCGGGCGTTGACTTCTAAGGCCCTAACTATTCAATCTGTTGGAGCAACGCCCTAGGGTGAAGCCTATGTTGCTCGGAAAGTAGAAATGTCCATAAGTTTCATACTGGTTGCAATTATTCGTTCTATACGATGGAAAAACTGTTGTATTTATATTGTATTTTATGCTCCTGGCGTTGACTTCTAAGGCACTAACTATTCGATCTAGTGGAGCAACGCCTTAGAGTGAAGCCTATGTTGCCCGGAACGTAGAAATGACCATCGCATTCAAAGTGGTTGCAATTATTCCTGTTATATGATGGAAAAACTGTTGTATTTTTGTTGCATTTTATGCTTCGGGCATTGACTTCTAAGGCCCTAACTATTCAATCTGTTTGAGCAACGCCCTAGAGTGAAGCCTAGGTTGCCCGGAAAGTAGAAATGACCATAACTTTCATACTGGTTGAAATTATTCGTTTTATATGATGGAAAAACTGTTGTATTTATATTGTATTTTATGCTTCTGGCGTTCCCTTCTTAGGCCCTAACTATTCGATCTGGTGCAACAACGGCCTAGGGTGAAGCCTAGGTTGCCCGGAACGTAGAAATAACCATAACTTTTACACTGGTAGCAATTATTCGTTTTATACTATGGAAAAACTGTTCTATTTATTTTGTGTTTAATGCTTCGGGCGTTGGATTCTAAGGCCCTAACTGTTTGATCTGGCGGAGCAACGCCCTAGAGTGAAACCTAGGTTGCCCGGAACGTAGAAATGACCATAACTTTCATACTGGTTGAAATTATTCGTTTTATATGATGGAAAAACTGTTATATTCATATTGTATTTTATGCTTCTGGCGTTGACTTCTTAAGCCCTAACTATTCGATCTGGTAGAACAACGCCCTAGAGTGAAGCCTAGGTTGCCTGGAACATAGAATTGGCCATCACTTTCAAACTGGTTGCAATTATTCCTGATATATGATGGAAACACTGTTGTATTTTTTTTGCATTTTATGGTTCGGGCGTTGACTTCTAAGGCCCTAAGTATTGAATCTGTGGGAGCAACGCCCTAGGGTGAAGCCTAGGTTGCTGGGAAAGTAGAAATGAGCATAAGTTTCATACTGGTTGCAATTATTCGTTTTATACGATGGAAAAACTCTTGTATTTATATTGTATTTTATGCTGCTGGCGTTGACTTCTAAGGCACTAACTATTCGATCTGGTGGAGCAACGCCCTAGAGCGAAGCCTAGGTTGCCCGGAACGTAGAATTGGCCATCACTTTCAAACTGGTTGCAATTATTCCTGTTATATGATGGAAACACTGTTGTATTGTTTTTGCATTTTATGGTTCGGGCGTTGACTTCTAAGGCCCAAACTATTCAATCTGTTGGAGCAACGCCCTAGGGTGAAGCCTATGTTGCTCGGAAAGTAGAAATGTCCATAAGTTTCATACTGGTTGCAATTATTCGTTTTATACGATGGAAAAACTGTTGTATTTATATTTTATTTTATGCTTCTGGCGTTGACTTCTAAGGCACTAACTATTCGATCTAGTGGAGCAACGCCCTAGAGTGAAGCCTATGTTGCCCGGAACGTAGAAATGACCATCGCATTCAAACTGGATGCAATTATTCCTGTTATATGATGGAAAAACTGTTGTATTTTTGTTGCATTTTATGCTTCGGGCATTGACTTCTAAGGCCCTAACTATTCAATCTGTTGGAGCAACGCCCTAGAGTGAAGCCTATGTTGCTCGGAAAGTAGAAATGTCCATAAGTTTCATACTGGTTGCAATTATTCGTTTTATACGATGGAAAAACTGTTGTATTTATATTTTATTTTATGCTTCTGGCGTTCCCTTCTTAGGCCCTAACTATTCGATCTGGTGGAACAACGGCCTAGGGTGAAGCCTAGGTTGCCCGGAACGTAGAAATAACCATAACTTTTACACTGGTAGCAATTATTCGTTTTATACTATGGAAAAACTGTTCTATTTATTTTGTATTTAATGCTTCGGGCGTTGGCTTCTAAGGCCCTAACTGTTTGATCTGGCGGAGCAACGCCCTAGAGTGAAACCTAGGTTGCCCGGAACGTAGAAATGACCATAACTTTCACACTGGTTGCTATTATTCGTTTTATACGATGGAAAAACTGTTATATTTATATTGTATTTTATGCTTCTGGCGTTGACTTCTTAAGCCCTAACTATTCGATCTGGTAGAACAACGCCCTAGAGTGAAGCCTAGGTTGCCTGGAACATAGAATTGGCCATCACTTTCAAACTGGTTGCAATTATTCCTGATATATGGTGGAAACACTGTTGTATTTTTATTGCATTTTATGCTTCGGGCGTTGACTTCTAAGGCCCTAACTATTCAATCTGTTGGAGCAACGCCCTAGGGTGAAGCCCAGCTTGCTCGGAAAGTAGAAATGACCATAAGTTTCATACCGGTTGCAATTATTCGTTTTATACGATGGAAAAGCTATTGCATTTATATCGTATTTTATGCTTCTGGCGTTGACTTCTTAGGCCGTAACTATTCGGTCCGGTGGAGCAACGCCCTGTAGTGAAACCTAGGTTGCCCGGAACGTAGAATTGGCCATCACTTTCAAACTGGTTGCAATTATTCCTGATATATGATGGAAACACTGTTGTATTTTTTTTGCATTTGATGGTTCGGGCGTTGACTTCTAAGGCCCTAACTATTCAATCTGTTGGAGCAACGCCCTAGGGTGAAGCCTAGGTTGCTCGGAAAGTAGAAATGACCATAAGTTTCATACTGGTTGCAATTATTCGTTTTATACGATGGAAAAACTGTTGTATTTATATTGTATTTTATGCTTCTGGCGTTGACTGCTAAGGCACTATCTATTCGACCTGGTGGAGCAACGCCCTAGAGCGAAGCCTAGGTTGCCCGGAACGTAGAATTGGCCATCACTTTCAAACTGGTTGCAATTATTCCTGTTATATGATGGAAACACTGTTGTATTTTTTTTGCATTTTATGGTTCGGGCGTTGACTTCTAAGGCCCTAACTATTCAATCTGTTGGAGCAACGCCCTAGGGTGAAGCCTAGCTTGCTCGGAAAGTTGAAATGACCATAAGTTTCAGACTGGTTGCAATTATTCGTTTTATACGATGGACAAACTGTTGTATTTATATTGTATTTTATGCTTCTGGCGTTGATTTCTAAGGCACTAGCTATTCGATCTGGTGGAGCAACGCCCTAGAGTGAAGCCTAGGTTGCCCGGAACGTAGAATTGGCCATCACTTTCAAACTGGTTGCAATTATTCCTGATATATGATGGAAACACTGTTGTATTTTTTTTGCATTTTATGGTTCGGGCGTTGACTTCTAAGGCCCTAACTATTCAATCTGTTGGAGCAACGCCCTAGGGTGAAGCCTATGTTGCTCGGAAAGTAGAAATGTCCATAAGTTTCATACTGGTTGCAATTATTCGTTCTATACGATGGAAAAACTGTTGTATTTATATTGTATTTTATGCTCCTGGCGTTGACTTCTAAGGCACTAACTATTCGATCTAGTGGAGCAACGCCTTAGAGTGAAGCCTATGTTGCCCGGAACGTAGAAATGACCATCGCATTCAAAGTGGTTGCAATTATTCCTGTTATATGATGGAAAAACTGTTGTATTTTTGTTGCATTTTATGCTTCGGGCATTGACTTCTAAGGCCCTAACTATTCAATCTGTTTGAGCAACGCCCTAGAGTGAAGCCTAGGTTGCCCGGAAAGTAGAAATGACCATAACTTTCATACTGGTTGAAATTATTCGTTTTATATGATGGAAAAACTGTTGTATTTATATTGTATTTTATGCTTCTGGCGTTCCCTTCTTAGGCCCTAACTATTCGATCTGGTGCAACAACGGCCTAGGGTGAAGCCTAGGTTGCCCGGAACGTAGAAATAACCATAACTTTTACACTGGTAGCAATTATTCGTTTTATACTATGGAAAAACTGTTCTATTTATTTTGTGTTTAATGCTTCGGGCGTTGGATTCTAAGGCCCTAACTGTTTGATCTGGCGGAGCAACGCCCTAGAGTGAAACCTAGGTTGCCCGGAACGTAGAAATGACCATAACTTTCATACTGGTTGAAATTATTCGTTTTATATGATGGAAAAACTGTTATATTCATATTGTATTTTATGCTTCTGGCGTTGACTTCTTAAGCCCTAACTATTCGATCTGGTAGAACAACGCCCTAGAGTGAAGCCTAGGTTGCCTGGAACATAGAATTGGCCATCACTTTCAAACTGGTTGCAATTATTCCTGATATATGATGGAAACACTGTTGTATTTTTTTTGCATTTTATGGTTCGGGCGTTGACTTCTAAGGCCCTAAGTATTGAATCTGTGGGAGCAACGCCCTAGGGTGAAGCCTAGGTTGCTGGGAAAGTAGAAATGAGCATAAGTTTCATACTGGTTGCAATTATTCGTTTTATACGATGGAAAAACTCTTGTATTTATATTGTATTTTATGCTGCTGGCGTTGACTTCTAAGGCACTAACTATTCGATCTGGTGGAGCAACGCCCTAGAGCGAAGCCTAGGTTGCCCGGAACGTAGAATTGGCCATCACTTTCAAACTGGTTGCAATTATTCCTGTTATATGATGGAAACACTGTTGTATTTTTTTTGCATTTTATGGTTCGGGCGTTGACTTCTAAGGCCCAAACTATTCAATCTGTTGGAGCAACGCCCTAGGGTGAAGCCTATGTTGCTCGGAAAGTAGAAATGTCCATAAGTTTCATACTGGTTGCAATTATTCGTTTTATACGATGGAAAAACTGTTGTATTTATATTTTATTTTATGCTTCTGGCGTTGACTTCTAAGGCACTAACTATTCGATCTAGTGGAGCAACGCCCTAGAGTGAAGCCTATGTTGCCCGGAACGTAGAAATGACCATCGCATTCAAACTGGATGCAATTATTCCTGTTATATGATGGAAAAACTGTTGTATTTTTGTTGCATTTTATGCTTCGGGCATTGACTTCTAAGGCCCTAACTATTCAATCTGTTGGAGCAACGCCCTAGAGTGAAGCCTATGTTGCTCGGAAAGTAGAAATGTCCATAAGTTTCATACTGGTTGCAATTATTCGTTTTATACGATGGAAAAACTGTTGTATTTATATTTTATTTTATGCTTCTGGCGTTCCCTTCTTAGGCCCTAACTATTCGATCTGGTGGAACAACGGCCTAGGGTGAAGCCTAGGTTGCCCGGAACGTAGAAATAACCATAACTTTTACACTGGTAGCAATTATTCGTTTTATACTATGGAAAAACTGTTCTATTTATTTTGTATTTAATGCTTCGGGCGTTGGCTTCTAAGGCCCTAACTGTTTGATCTGGCGGAGCAACGCCCTAGAGTGAAACCTAGGTTGCCCGGAACGTAGAAATGACCATAACTTTCACACTGGTTGCTATTATTCGTTTTATACGATGGAAAAACTGTTATATTTATATTGTATTTTATGCTTCTGGCGTTGACTTCTTAAGCCCTAACTATTCGATCTGGTAGAACAACGCCCTAGAGTGAAGCCTAGGTTGCCTGGAACATAGAATTGGCCATCACTTTCAAACTGGTTGCAATTATTCCTGATATATGGTGGAAACACTGTTGTATTTTTATTGCATTTTATGCTTCGGGCGTTGACTTCTAAGGCCCTAACTATTCAATCTGTTGGAGCAACGCCCTAGGGTGAAGCCTAGCTTGCTCGGAAAGTTGAAATGACCATAAGTTTCATACTGGTTGCAATTATTCGTTTTATACGATGGACAAACTGTTGTATTTATATTGTATTTTATGCTTCTGGCGTTGATTTCTAAGGCACTAGCTATTCGATCTGGTGGAGCAACGCCCTAGAGTGAAGCCTAGGTTGCCCGGAACGTAGAATTGGCCATCACTTTCAAACTGGTTGCAATTATTCCTGATATATGATGGAAACACTGTTGTATTTTTTTTGCATTTTATGGTTCGGGCGTTGACTTCTAAGGCCCTAACTATTCAATCTGTTGGAGCAACGCCCTATGGTGAAGCCTATGTTGCTCGGAAAGTAGAAATGTCCATAAGTTTCATACTGGTTGCAATTATTCGTTCTATACGATGGAAAAACTGTTGTATTTATATTGTATTTTATGCTCCTGGCGTTGACTTCTAAGGCACTAACTATTCGATCTAGTGGAGCAACGCCTTAGAGTGAAGCCTATGTTGCCCGGAACGTAGAAATGACCATCGCATTCAAAGTGGTTGCAATTATTCCTGTTATATGATGGAAAAACTGTTGTATTTTTGTTGCATTTTATGCTTCGGGCATTGACTTCTAAGGCCCTAACTATTCAATCTGTTTGAGCAACGCCCTAGAGTGAAGCCTAGGTTGCCCGGAAAGTAGAAATGACCATAACTTTCATACTGGTTGAAATTATTCGTTTTATATGATGGAAAAACTGTTGTATTTATATTGTATTTTATGCTTCTGGCGTTCCCTTCTTAGGCCCTAACTATTCGATCTGGTGCAACAACGGCCTAGGGTGAAGCCTAGGTTGCCCGGAACGTAGAAATAACCATAACTTTTACACTGGTAGCAATTATTCGTTTTATACTATGGAAAAACTGTTCTATTTATTTTGTGTTTAATGCTTCGGGCGTTGGATTCTAAGGCCCTAACTGTTTGATCTGGCGGAGCAACGCCCTAGAGTGAAACCTAGGTTGCCCGGAACGTAGAAATGACCATAACTTTCATACTGGTTGAAATTATTCGTTTTATATGATGGAAAAACTGTTATATTTATATTGTATTTTATGCTTCTGGCGTTGACTTCTTAAGCCCTAACTATTCGATCTGGTAGAACAACGCCCTAGAGTGAAGCCTAGGTTGCCTGGAACATAGAATTGGCCATCACTTTCAAACTGGTTGCAATTATTCCTGACATATGATGGAAACACTGTTGTATTTTTTTTGCATTTTATGGTTCGGGCGTTGACTTCTAAGGCCCTAACTATTCAATCAGTTGGAGCAACGCCCTAGGGTAAAGCCTAGGTTGCTCGGAAAGTAGAAATGACCATAAGTTTCATACTGGTTGCAATTATTCGTTTTATACGATGGAAAAACTGTTGTATTTATATTGTATTTTATGCTTCTGGCGTTGACTGCTAAGGCACTATCTATTCGATCTGGTGGAGCAACGCCCTAGAGCGAAGCCTAGGTTGCCCGGAACGTAGAATTGGCCATCACTTTCAAACTGGTTGCAATTATTCCTGTTATATGATGGAAACACTGTCGTATTTTTTTGCATTTTATGGTTCGGGCGTTGACTTCTAAGGCCCTAACTATTCAATCTGTTGGAGCAACGCCCTAGGGTGAAGCCTAGCTTGCTCGGAAAGTTGAAATGACCATAAGTTTCATACTGGTTGCAATTATTCGTTTTATACGATGGACAAACTGTTGTATTTATATTGTATTTTATGCTTCTGGCGTTCCCTTCTTAGGACCTAACTATTCGATCTGGTGGAACAACGGCCTAGGGTGAAGCCTAGGTTGCCCGGAACGTAGAAATAACCATAACTTTTACACTGGTAGCAATTATTCGTTTTATACTATGTAAAAACTCTTCTATTTATTTTGTATTTAATGCTTCGGGCGTTGGCTTCTAAGGCCCTAACTGTTTGATCTGGCGGAGCAACGCCCTAGAGTGAAACCTAGGTTGCCCAGAACGTAGAAATGACCATAACTTTCACACTGGTTGCTATTATTCGTTTTATACGATGGAAAAACTGTTATATTTATATTGTATTTTATGCTTCTGGCGTTGACTTCTTAAGCCCTAACTATTCGATCTGGTGGAGCAACGCAATAGTGTGATGCCTAGGTTGCCGTAACGTAGAATTGGCCATCAATTTCAAACTGGTTGTAATTATACCTGTTATATGATGGAAACACTGCTGTATATTTTTTGTATTTTATGGTTCGCGCGTTGACTTCTAAGGCCCTAACTATCCAATCCGTTGGAGCAACGCCCAAGGGTGAAGCCTAGGTTGCTCGGAAAGTAGGAATGACCATAAGTTTCATACTGGTTGCAATTATTCGTTTAATACGATGGAAAAACTGTTGTATTTATATTGTATTTTATACATCTGGCGTTGACTTCTAAGGTACTAACTATTCGATCTAGTGGAGCAACGCCCTAGAGTGAAGCCTATGTTACCCGGAACGTAGAAATGACCATCACTTTCAAACTGGTTGCTATTATTCCTGTTATATGATGGAAAAGCTGTTGTATTTTTATTGCATTTTATGCTTCGGGCACTGACTTCTAAGGCCCTAACTATTCAATCTGTTGGAGCAACGCCCTAGGGTGAAGCCTAGGTTGCCCGGAAAGTAGAAATGAACCATAGCTTTCATACTGGTTGCAATTATTCGTTTTATATGATGGAAAAACTGTTGTATTTATATTGTATTTTATGCTTCTGGCGTTCCCTTCTTAGGCCATAACTATTCGATCTGGTGGAACAACGGCCTTGGGTGAAGCCTAGATTGCCCGGAACGTAGAAATAACCATAACTTTTACACTGGTAGCAATTATTCGTTTTATACTATGGAAAAACTGTTTTATTTATTTTGTATTTAATGCTTCGGGCGTTGGCTTCTAAGGCCCTAACTGTTTGATCTGGTGGAGCAACGCCCTAGGGTGAAACCTAGGTTGCCCGGAACGTAGAAATGACCATAACTTTCACACTGGTTGCTATTATTCGTTTTATACGATGGAAAACCTGTTATATTTATATTGTATTTTATGCTTCTGGCGTTGACTTCTTAAGCCCTAACTATTCGATCTGGTAGAACAACGCCCTAGAGTGAAGCCTAGGTTGCCTGGAACGTAGAATTGACCATCACTTTCAAACTGGTTGCAATTATTCCTGATATATGATGGAAACACTGTTGTATTTTTTTTGCATTTTATGGTTCGGGCGTTGACTTCTAAGGCCCTAACTATTGAATCTGTTGGAGCAACGCCCTAGGGTGAAGCCTAGCTTGCTGGGAAAGTAGAAATGACCATAAGTTTCATACTGGTTGCAATTATTCGTTTTATACGATGGAAAAGCTGTTGTATTTATATCGTATTTTATGCTTCTGGCGTTGACTTCTTAGGTCTTAACTATTCGGTCTGGTGGAGCAACGCCCTGGAGTGAAACCTAGGTTGCCCGGAACGTAGAATTGGCCATCGCTTTCAAACTGGGTGCAACTATTCCTGATATATGATGGAAACACTGTTGCATTTTTTTTTCATTTTATGGTTCGGGCGTTGACTTCTAAGGCCCTAACTGTTCAATCTGTTGGAGCAACGCCCTAGGGTGAAGCCTATGTTGCTCGGAAAGTAGAAATGTCCATAAGTTTCATGCTGGTTGCAATTATTCGTTTTATACGATGGAAAAACTGTTGTATTTATATTGTATTTTATGCTTCTGGCGTTGACTTCTAAGGCACTAACTATTCGATCTAGTGGAGCAACGCCCTAGAGTGAAGCCTATGTTGCCCGGAACGTAGAAATGACCATCACTTTCAAACTGGTTGCAATTATTCCTGTTATATGATGGAAAAACTGTTGTATTTTTATTGCATTTTATGCTTCGGGCATTGACTTCTAAGGCCCTAACTATTCAATCTGTTGGAGCAACGCCCTAGCGTGAAGCCTAGGTTGCCCGGAAAGTAGAAATGACCATAGCTTTCATACTGGTTGCAATTATTCGTTTTATATGATGGAAAAGCTGTTGTATTTTTATTGAATTTTATGCTTCGGGCACTCACTTCTAAGGCCCTAACTATTCAATCTGTTGGAGCAACGCCCTAGGGTGAAGCCTAGGTTGCCCGGAAAGTAGAAATGACCATAGCTTTCATACTGGTTGCAATTATTCGTTTTATATGATGGAAAAACTGTTGTATTTATATTGTATTTTATGCTTCTGGCGTTCCCTTCTTAGGCCCTAACTATTCGATCTGGTGGAACAACGGCCTAGGGTGAAGCCTAGATTGCCCGGAACGTAGAAATAACCATAACTTTTACACTGGTAGCAATTATTCGTTTTATCCTATGGAAAAACTGTTCTATTTATTTTGTATTTAATGCTTCGGGCGTTGGCTTCTAAGGCCCTAACTGTTTGATCTGGTGGAGCAACGCCCTAGAGTGAAGCCTAGGTTGCCCGGAACGCAGAAATGACCATCACTTTCAAACTGGTTGCAATTATTCCTGTTATATGATGGAAAAACTGTTGTATTTTTGTTGCATTTTATGCTTCGGGCATTGACTTCTAAGGCCCTAACTATTCAATCTGTTGGAGCAACGCCCTAGAGTGAAGCCTAGGTTGCCCGGAAAGTAGAAATGACCATAACTTTCATACTGGTTGCAATTATTCGTTTTATATGATGGAAAAACTGTTGTATTTATATTGTATTTTATGCTTCTGGCGTTCCCTTCTTAGGCCCTAACTATTCGATCTGGTGGAAGAACGGCCTAGGGTGAAGCCTAGGTTGCCCGGAACGCAGAAATAACCATAACTTTTACACTGGTAGCAATTATTCGTTTTTTACTATGGAAAAACTGTTCTATTTATTTTGTATTTAATGCTTCGGGCGTTGGCTTCTAAGGCCCTAACTGTTTGATCTGGTGGAGCAACGCCCCAGAGTGAAGCCTAGGTTGCCCGGAACGTAGAAATGACCATAACTTTCACACTGGTTGCAATTATTCCTGTTATATGATGGATACACTGTTGTATTTTTTTTTGCAATTTTTTGCTTCGGGCGTTGACTTCTAAGGCCCCAACTATTCAATCTGCTGGAGCAGCGCCCTAGGGTGAAGCCCAGCTTGCTCGGAAAGTAGAAATGACCATAAGTTTCATACTGGTTGCAATTATTCGTTTTATACGATGGAAAAGCTATTGCATTTATATCGTATTTTATGCTTCTGGCGTTGACTTCTTAGGCCGTAACTATACGGTCTGGTGGAGCAACGCCCTGTAGTGAAACCTACGTTGCCCGGAACGTAGAATTGGCCATCACTTTCAAACTGGTTGCAATTATTCCTGACATATGATGGAAACACTGTTGTATTTTTTTTGCATTTTATGGTTCGGGCGTTGACTTCTAAGGCCCTAACTATTCAATCTGTTGGAGCAACGCCCTAGGGTGAAGCCTATGTTGCTCGGAAAGTAGAAATGTCCATAAGTTTCATACTGGTTGCAATTATTCGTTTTATACGATGGAAAAACTGTTGTATTTATATTTTATTTTATGCTTCTGGCGTTGACTTCTAAGGCACTAACTATTCGATCTAGTGGAGCAACGCCCTAGAGTGAAGCCTATGTTGCCCGGAACGTAGAAATGACCATCGCATTCAAACTGGTTGCAATTATTCCTGATATATGATGGAAACACTGTTGTATTTTTATTGCATTTTATGCTTCGGGCGTTGACTTCTAAGGCCCTAACTATTCAATCTGTTGGAGCAACGCCCTAGGGTGAAGCCCAGCTTGCTCGGAAAGTAGAAATGACCATATGTTTCATACTGGTTGCAATTATTCGTTTTATATGATGGAAAAACTGTTGTATTTATATTGTATTTTATGCTTCTGGCGTTTCCTTCTTAGGCCCTAACTATTCGATCTGGTGGAACAACGGCCTAGGGTGAAGCCTAGGTTGCCCGGAACGTAGAAATAACCATAACTTTTACACTGGTAGCAATTATTCGTTTTATACTATGGAAAAACTGTTCTATTTATTTTGTATTTAATGCTTCGGGCGTTGGCTTCTAAGGCCCTAACTGTTTGATCTGGCGGAGCAACGCCCTAGAGTGAAACCTAGGTCGCCCGGAACGTAGAAATGACCATAACTTTCACACTGGTTGCTATTATTCGTTTCATACGATGGAAAAACTGTTATATTTATATTGTATTTTATGCTTCTGGCGTTGACTTCTTAAGCCCTAACTATTCGATCTGGTAGAACAACGCCCTAGACTGAAGCCTAGGTTGCCTGGAACATAGAATTGGCCATCACTTTCAAACTGGTTGCAATTATTCCTGATATATGATGGAAACACTGTTGTATTTTTATTGCATTTTATGCTTCGGGCGTTGACTTCTAAGGCCCTAACTATTCAATCTGTTGGAGCAACGCCCTAGGGTGAAGCCCAGCTTGCTCGGAAAGTAGAAATGACCATAAGTTTCATACCGGTTGCAATTATTCGTTTTATACGATGGAAAAGTTATTGGATTTATATCGTATTTTATGCTTCTGGCGTTGACTTCTTAGGAGGTAACTATTCCGTCTGGTGGAGCAACGCCCTGTAGTGAAACCTAGGTTGCCCGGAACGTAGAATTGGCCATCACTTTCAAACTGGTTGCAATTATTCCTGACATATGATGGAAACACTGTTGTATTTTTTTTGCATTTTATGGTTCGGGCGTTGACTTCTAAGGCCCTAACTATTCAATCAGTTGGAGCAACGCCCTAGGGTGAAGCCTAGGTTGCTCGGAAAGTAGAAATGACCATAAGTTTCATACTGGTTGCAATTATTCGTTTTATACGATGGAAAAACTGTTGTATTTATATTGCATTTTATGCTTCTGGCGTTGACTGCTAAGGCACTATCTATCCGATCTGGTGGAGCAACGCCCTAGAGCGAAGCCTAGGTTGCCCGGAACGTGGAATTGGCCATCACTTTCAAACTGGTTGCAATTATTCCTGTTATATGATGGAAACACTGTTGTATTTTTTTTTCATTTTATGGTTCGGGCGTTGACTTCTAAGGCCCTAACTATTCAATCTGTTGGAGCAACGCCCTAGGGTGAAGCCTAGCTTGCTCGGAATGTTGAAATGACCATAAGTTTCATACTGGTTGCAATTATTCGTTTTATACGATGGACAAACTGTTGTATTTATATTGTATTTTATGCTTCTGGCGTTGATTTCTAAGGCACTAGCTATTCGATCTGGTGGAGCAACGCCCTGTAGTGAAACCTAGGTTGCCCGGAACGTAGAATTGGCCATCACTTTCAAACTGGTTGCAATTATCCCTGACATATGATGGAAACACTGTTGTATTTTTTTGGCATTTTATGGCTCGGGCGTTGACTTCAAAGGCCCTAACTATTCAATCAGTTGGAGCAACGCCCTAGGGTGAAGCCTAGGTTGCTCGGAAAGTAGAAATGACCATAAGTTTCATACTGGTTGCAATTATTCGTTTTATACGATGGAAAAACTGTTGTATTTATATTGTATTTTATGCTTCTGGCGTTGACTGCTAAGGCACTATCTATTCGATCTGGTGGAGCAACGCCCTAGAGCGAAGCCTAGGTTGCCCAGAACGTAGAATTGGCCATCACTTTCAAACTGGTTGCAATCATTCCTGTTATATGATGGAAACACTGTTGTATTTTTTTTGCATTTTATGGTTCGGGCGTTGACTTCTAAGGCCCTAACTATTCAATCTGTTGGAGCAACGCCCTAGGGTGAAGCCTAGCTTGCTGGGAAAGTTGAAATGACCATAAGTTTCATACTGGTTGCAATTATTCGTTTTATACGATGGACAAACTGTTGTATTTATATTTTATTTTATGCTTCTGGCGTTGACTTCTAAGGCACTAACTATTCGATCTAGTGGAGCAACGCCCTAGAGTGAAGCCTATGTTGCCCGGAACGTAGAAATGACCATCGCATTCAAACTGGTTGCAATTATTCCTGTTATATGATGGAAAAACTGTTGTATTTTTGTTGCATTTTATGCTTCGGGCATTGACTTCTAAGGTCCTAACTATTCAATCTGTTGGAGCAACGCCCTAGAGTGAAGCCTAGGTTGCCCGGAAAGTAGAAATGACCATAGCTTTCATACTGGTTGCAATTATTCGTTTTCTATGATGGAAAAACTGTTGTATTTATATTGTATTTTATGCTTCTGGCGTTCCCTTCTTAGGCCCTAATTATTCGATCTGGTGGAACAACGGCCTAGGGTGAAGCCTAGGTTGCCCGGAACGCAGAAATAACCATAACTTTTACACTGGTAGCAATTATTCGTTTTATACTATGGAAAAACTGTTCTATTTATTTTGTATTTAATGCTTCGGGCGTTGGCTTCTAAGGCCCTAACTGTTTGATCTGGCGGAGCAACGCCCTAGAGTGAAACCTAGGTTGCCCGGAACGTAGAAATGACCATAACTTTCACACTGGTTGCTATTATTCGTTTTATACGATGGAAAAACTGTTATATTTATATTGTATTTTATGCTTCTGGCGTTGACTTCTTAAGCCCTAACTATTCGATCTGATAGAACAACGCCCTAGAGTGAAGCCAAGGTTGCCTGGAACATAGAATTGGCCATCACTTTCAAACTGGTTGCAATTATTCCTGATATATGATGGAAACACTGTTGTATTTTTTTTGCATTTTATGGTTCGGGCGTTGACTTCTAAGGCCCTGACTATTGAATCTGTTGGAGCAACGCCCTAGGGTGAAGCCTAGGTTGCTGGGAAAGTAGAAATGAGCATAAGTTTCATACTGGTTGCAATTATTCGTTTTATACGATGGAAAAACTCTTGTATTTGTATTGTACTTTATGCTTCTGGCGTTGACTTCTAAGGCCCTAACTATTCCATCTGTTGGAGCAACGCCCTAGGGTGAAGCCTAGCTTGCTCGGAAAGTTGAAATGACAATAAGTTTCATACTGGTTGCAATTATTCGTTTTATACGATGGACAAACTGTTGTATTTATATTGTATTTTATGCTTCTGGCGTTGATTTCTAAGGCACTAACTATTCGATCTGGTGGAGCAACGCCCTAGAGTGGAGCCTAGGTTGCCCGGAACGTAGAATTTGCCATCACTTTCAAACTGGTTGCAATTATTCCTGATATATGATGGAAACACTGTTGTATTTTTTTTGCATTTTATGGTTCGGGCGTTGACTTCTGAGGCCCTAACTATTCAATCTGTTGGAGCAACGCCCTAGGTTGAAGCCTAGGATGCTCGGAAAGTAGAAATGTCCATAAGTTTCATACTGGTTGCAATTATTCGTTTTATACGATGGAAGAACAGTTGTATTTATATTGTATTTTATGCTTCTGGCGTTGACTTCTAAGGCACTAACTATTCGATCTGGTGGAGCAACGCAATAGTGTGATGCCTAGGTTGCCGTAACGTAGAATTGGGCATCAATTTCAAACTGGTTGTAATTATACCTGTTATATGATGGAAACACTGTTGTATTTTTTTTGCATTTTATGGTTCGGGCGTTGACTTCTAAGGCCCTAACTATTCAATCTGTTGGAGCAACGCCCTAGGGTGAAGCCTATGTTGCTCGGAAAGTAGAAATGTCCATAAGTTTCATACTGGTTGCAATTATTCGTTTTATACGATGGAAAAACTGTTGTATTTATATTTTATTTTATGCTTCTGGCGTTGACTTCTAAGGCACTAACTATTCGATCTAGTGGAGCAACGCCCTAGAGTGAAGCCTATGTTGCCCGGAACGTAGAAATGACCATCGCATTCAAACTGGTTGCAATTATTCCTGATATATGATGGAAACACTGTTGTATTTTTATTGCATTTTATGCTTCGGGCGTTGACTTCTAAGGCCCTAACTATTCAATCTGTTGGAGCAACGCCCTAGGGTGAAGCCCAGCTTGCTCGGAAAGTAGAAATGACCATATGTTTCATACTGGTTGCAATTATTCGTTTTATATGATGGAAAAACTGTTGTATTTATATTGTATTTTATGCTTCTGGCGTTCCCTTCTTAGGCCCTAACTATTCGATCTGGTGGAACAACGGCCTAGGGTGAAGCCTAGGTTGCCCGGAACGTAGAAATAACCATAACTTTTACACTGGTAGCAATTATTCGTTTTATACTATGGAAAAACTGTTCTATTTATTTTGTATTTAATGCTTCGGGCGTTGGCTTCTAAGGCCCTAACTGTTTGATCTGGCGGAGCAACGCCCTAGAGTGAAACCTAGGTCGCCCGGAACGTAGAAATGACCATAACTTTCACACTGGTTGCTATTATTCGTTTTATACGATGGAAAAACTGTTATATTTATATTGTATTTTATGCTTCTGGCGTTGACTTCTTAAGCCCTAACTATTCGATCTGGTAGAACAACGCCCTAGACTGAAGCCTAGGTTGCCTGGAACATAGAATTGGCCATCACTTTCAAACTGGTTGCAATTATTCCTGACATATGATGGAAACACTGTTGTATTTTTTTTGCATTTTATGGTTCGGGCGTTGACTTCTAAGGCCCTAACTATTCAATCAGTTGGAGCAACGCCCTAGGGTGAAGCCTAGGTTGCTCGGAAAGTAGAAATGACCATAAGTTTCATACTGGTTGCAATTATTCGTTTTATACGATGGAAAAACTGTTGTATTTATATTGCATTTTATGCTTCTGGCGTTGACTGCTAAGGCACTATCTATTCGATCTGGTGGAGCAACGCCCTAGAGCGAAGCCTAGGTTGCCCGGAACGTGGAATTGGCCATCACTTTCAAACTGGTTGCAATTATTCCTGTTATATGATGGAAACACTGTTGTATTTTTTTTTCATTTTATGGTTCGGGCGTTGACTTCTAAGGCCCTAACTATTCAATCTGTTGGAGCAACGCCCTAGGGTGAAGCCTAGCTTGCTCGGAATGTTGAAATGACCATAAGTTTCATACTGGTTGCAATTATTCGTTTTATACGATGGACAAACTGTTGTATTTATATTGTATTTTATGCTTCTGGCGTTGATTTCTAAGGCACTAGCTATTCGATCTGGTGGAGCAACGCCCTGTAGTGAAACCTAGGTTGCCCGGAACGTAGAATTGGCCATCACTTTCAAACTGGTTGCAATTATCCCTGACATATGATGGAAACACTGTTGTATTTTTTTGGCATTTTATGGCTCGGGCGTTGACTTCAAAGGCCCTAACTATTCAATCAGTTGGAGCAACGCCCTAGGGTGAAGCCTAGGTTGCTCGGAAAGTAGAAATGACCATAAGTTTCATACTGGTTGCAATTATTCGTTTTATACGATGGAAAAACTGTTGTATTTATATTGTATTTTATGCTTCTGGCGTTGACTGCTAAGGCACTATCTATTCGATCTGGTGGAGCAACGCCCTAGAGCGAAGCCTAGGTTGCCCAGAACGTAGAATTGGCCATCACTTTCAAACTGGTTGCAATTATTCCTGTTATATGATGGAAACACTGTTGTATTTTTTTTGCATTTTATGGTTCGGGCGTTGACTTCTAAGGCCCTAACTATTCAATCTGTTGGAGCAACGCCCTAGGGTGAAGCCTAGCTTGCTGGGAAAGTTGAAATGACCATAAGTTTCATACTGGTTGCAATTATTCGTTTTATACGATGGACAAACTGTTGTATTTATATTTTATTTTATGCTTCTGGCGTTGACTTCTAAGGCACTAACTATTCGATCTAGTGGAGCAACGCCCTAGAGTGAAGCCTATGTTGCCCGGAACGTAGAAATGACCATCGCATTCAAACTGGTTGCAATTATTCCTGTTATATGATGGAAAAACTGTTGTATTTTTGTTGCATTTTATGCTTCGGGCATTGACTTCTAAGGTCCTAACTATTCAATCTGTTGGAGCAACGCCCTAGAGTGAAGCCTAGGTTGCCCGGAAAGTAGAAATGACCATAGCTTTCATACTGGTTGCAATTATTCGTTTTATATGATGGAAAAACTGTTGTATTTATATTGTATTTTATGCTTCTGGCGTTCCCTTCTTAGGCCCTAACTATTCGATCTGGTGGAACAACGGCCTAGGGTGAAGCCTAGATTGCCCGGAACGTAGAAATAACCATAACTTTTACACTGGTAGCAATTATGCGTTTTATACTGTGGAAAAACTGTTTTATTTATTTTGTATTTAATGCTTCGGGCGTTGGCTTCTAAGGCCCTAACTGTTTGATCTGGTGGAGCAACGCCCTAGAGTGAAACCTAGGTTGCCCGGAACGTAGAAATGACCATAACTTTCACACTGGTTGTAATTATTCCTGTTATATGATGGAAAAACTGTTGTATTTTTATTGCATTTTATGCTTCGGGCATTGACTTCTAAGGCCCTAACTATTCAATCTGTTGGAGCAACGCCCTAGGGTGAAGCCTAGGTTGCCCGGAAAGTAGAAATGACCATAGCTTTCATACTGGTTGCAATTAATCCTTTTATACGATGGAAAAGCTGTTGTACTTATATCGTATTTTATGCTTCTGGCGTTTACTTCTAAGGACCTAACTATTCGATCTGGTGGAGCAACGCCCTAGAGAGAAGCCTAGGTTGCTCGGAATGTAGAAATGTCCATAACTTTCACACTGCTTGCAATTATTCGTTTTATACGATGGAAACGCTGTTGTATTCATATTGAATTTTATGCCTCTGGCGTTGACTTCTAAAGCCGTAGCTATTAGATGTGGTGTAGCAACGCCCTAGAGTGAAGCCTAGGGTGCTCGGAACGTAGAAATGACCATTACTTTCGCACTGGTTGCAATTATTCGTTTTATACGATGGAAAAACTGTTCTATTTATTTTGTATTTTATGCTTCGGGCGTTTACTTCTAACGCCCTAGCTATTCGATCTGGTCGAGCAACGCCCCAGAGTGAAGCCTAGGTTGCCCGGAACGTAGAAATGAGCATAACTTCCACACTGGTTGCAATTATTCGTTTTATACGATGGAAAAGCTGTTGTATTTATATTGTATTTTATGATTCTGGCGTTGACTTCTTACGACCTAACTATTTAATCTGGTAGAGCACCGCCCTAGAGTGAAGCATAGGTTGCCCGGAACGTAGAACATACCGTTACCTTCACACTGGTTGCAATTATTCCTGTTATACGATGGAAAAACTGTTGCATCTTTATTGTATTTTATGCTTCCGGCGTTGACTTCTAAGGCCCTAACTATTCAATCTGCTGGAGCAATGCCCTAGGCTGAAGCCTAGGTTGCCCGGAACGTAGAAGTGACCATTACATTCACACTGGTAGCAATTATTCGTTTTATACGATGGAAAAAC
The DNA here is from genome assembly GCF_051401765.1 of Calliopsis andreniformis. NCBI lineage: Eukaryota > Metazoa > Arthropoda > Insecta > Hymenoptera > Andrenidae > Calliopsis > Calliopsis andreniformis. The sequence continues at coordinate 642,895 of NW_027480460.1, read as the reverse complement.
TGTTCTATTTATTTTGTATTTTATGCTTCGGGCGTTGACTTCTAAGGCCCAAGCTATTCGATCTGGTCGAGCAACGCCCTAGAGTGAAGCCTAGGTTGCCCGGAACGCAGAAATGACCATAACTTCCACACTGGTTGCAATTATTCGTTTTATACGATGGAAAAGCTGTTGAATTTATATCGTATTTTATGCTTCTGGCGTTGACTTGTTAGGCCCTAACTATTCGATCTGGTGGAACAACGCCCTGGACTGAAGCCTAGGTTGCCTGGAACGTAGAAATGACCATAACTTTCACACTGGTTGCTATTATTCGTTTTATGCGATGGAAAAACTGTTATATTTATATTGTATTTTATGCTTCTGGCGTTGACTTCTTCGGCCCTACCTATTCGATCTGGTGGAACAACGCCCTAGGGTGAAGCCTAGGTTGCGTGGAACGTAGAAATGACCATCGCTTTCACACGGGTTGCAATTATTCCTGTTATAGAATGGAAAGACTGTTGTATTTATATTGTACTTTATGCTTCTGGCGTTCACTTCCTAGGCCCTAACCATTCGATCTGGTGGAACAACGCCCTCGGGTGAAGCCTAGGTTGCCCGGAACGTAGAAATGGCCATCACTTTCAAACTGGTTGCAATTATTCCTGTTATATGATGGAAACACTGTTGTATTTTTATTGTATTTTATGCTTCAGGCGTAGGCTTCTTAATCCGTAGCTATTCGATATGGTGGAGCACCGCCCTAGAGTGAAGCCTATGTTGCTCGGAACGTAGAAATGACCACTACTTTCACACTGTTTGCAATTATTCATTTAATACGGTGGAAAAGCTGTTGTATTTATATCGTATTTTATGCTTCGGGCGTTGACTTCTTAGGCCCTAACATTTCAATCTAGTGGAGCAACGCCCTACAGTAAAGCCTAGGTTGCCCGGAACGTAGATATGACCATAACCTTCACACAGGTTGAAATTATTCGTTTTATACGGTGTAAAGGCTGTTGTATTTATTTTGTATTTTATTCTTCTGGTGTTGACTTCTTAGGACCTAACTATTCGATCTTGTGGAACAACGCCCCAGAGTGAAGAATAGGAGGCCCGGAACATGGAAATGACCATTACCTTCACACTGTTTTCAGTTATTCCTGTTATACGATGGAAAATCTTTTGCATCTTTATTGTATTTTATGCTTCTGGCGTTGCCTTCTAAGGCCCTAGCTATTCGATCTGGTCGAGCAACGCCCTAGAGTGAAGCCTAGGTTGCCCGGAACGTAGAAATGTCCATAACTACCACACTGGTTGCAATTATTCGTTTTATACGATGGAAAAGCTGTTGTATTTATATCGTATTTTATGCTTCTGGCGTTGACTTCTAAGGCCCTAACTATTCAATCCGTTTGAGCAACGCCCTAGGGTGAAGCTTAGGTTGCTCGGAAAGTAGAAATGTCCATAAGTTTCATACTGGTTGCAATTATTCGTTTTATACGATGGAAATACTGTTGTATTTATATTGTATTTTATGCTTCTGGCGTTGACTTCTAAGGCACTAACTATTCGATCTGATGGAGCAGCGCCATAGAGTGAAGTCTAGGTTGCCCGGAACGTAGAATTGGCCATCACTATCAAACTGGTTGCAATTATTCCTGTTATATGATGGAAACACTGCTGTATTTTTCTTGCATTTTATGGTTCGGGTGTTGACTTCTAAGGCCCTAACTATTCAATCTGTTGGAGCAACGCCCTAGGGTGAAGCCTAGGTTGCTCGGAAAGTAGATATGTCCATAAGTTTCATACTGGTTGCAATTATTCGTTTTATACGCTGGAAAAACTGTTGTATTTATATTGTATTTTATGCTTCTGGCGTTGACTTCTAAGGCACTAACTATTCAATCTGTTGGAGCAACGCCCTAGGGTGAAGCCTAGGTTGCTCGGAAAGTAGAAATGACCATAAGTTTCATACTGGTTGCAATTATTCGTTTTATACGATGGAAAAACTGTTGTATTTATATTGTATTTTATACATCTGGCGTTGACTTCTAAGGTACTAACTATTCGATCTAGTGGAGCAACGCCCCAGAGTGAAGCCTATGTTGCCCGGAACGTAGAAATGACCATCACTTTCAAACTGGTTGCTATTATTCCTGTTATATGATGGAAAAGCTGTTGTATTTTTATTGCATTTTATGCTTCGGGCACTGACTTCTAAGGCCCTAACTATTCAATCTGTTGGACCAACGCCCTAGGGTGAAGCCTAGGTTGCCCGGAAAGTAGAAATGACCATAGCTTTCATACTGGTTGCAATTATTCGTTTTATATGATGGAAAAACTGTTGTATTTATATTGTATTTTATGCTTCTGGCGTTCCCTTCTTAGGCCCTAACTATTCGATCTGGTGGAACAACGGCCTAGGGTGAAGCCTAGATTGCCCGGAACGTAGAAATATCCATAACTTTTACACTGGTAGCAATTACGCGTTTTATACTATGGAAAAACTGTTTTATTTATTTTGTATTTAATGCTTCGGGCGTTGGCTTCTAAGGCCCTAACTGTTTGATCTGGTGGAGCAACGCCCTAGAGTGAAACCTAGGTTGCCCGGAACGTAGAAATGACCATAACTTTCACACTGGTTGCAATTATTCCTGTTATATGATGGAAAAACTGTTGTATTTTTATTGCATTTTATGCTTCGGGCATTGACTTCTACGGCCCTAACTATTCAATCTGTTGGAGCAACGCCCTAGGGTGAAGCCTAGGTTGCCCGGAAAGTAGAAATGACCATAGCTTTCATACTGGTTGCAATTAATCCTTTTATACGATGGAAAAGCTGTTGTACTTATATCGTATTTTATGCTTCTGGCGTTTACTTCTAAGGACCTAACTATTCGATCTGGTGGAACAACGGCCTAGGGTGAAGCCTAGATTGCCCGGAACGTGGAAATAACCATAACTTTTACACTGGTAGCAATTATTCGTTTTATCCTATGGAAAAACTGTTCGATTTATTTTGTATTTAATGCTTCGGGCGTTGGTTTCTAAGGCCCTAACTGTTTGATCTGGTGGAGCAACGCCCTAGAGTGAAGCCTAGGTTGCCCGGAACGTAGAATTGGCCATCACTTTCAAACTGGTTGCAATTATTCCTGATATATGATGGAAACACTGTTGTATTTTTTTTGCATTTTATGGTTCGGGCGTCGACTTCTAAGGCCCTAACTATTCAATCTGTTGGAGCAACGCCCTAGGGTGAAGCCTAGGTTGCCCGGAAAGTAGAAATGACCATAGCTTTCATACTGGTTGCAATTATTCGTTTTATATGATGGAAAAACTGTTGTATTTATATTGTATTTTATGCTTCTGGCGTTCCCTTCTTAGGCCCTAACTATTCGATCTGGTAGAACAACGCCCTAGAGTGAAGCCTAGGTTGCCTGGAACGTAGAATTGACCATCACTTTCAAACTGGTTGCAATTATTCCTGATATATGATGGAAACACTGTTGTATTTTTTTTTGCATTTTATGGTTCGGGCGTTGACTTCTAAGGCCCTAACTATTGAATCTGTTGGAGCAACGCCCTAGGGTGAAGCCTAGCTTGCTGGGAAAGTAGAAATGACCATAAGTTTCATACTGGTTGCAATTATTCGTTTTATACCATGGAAAAGCTGTTGTATTTATATCGTATTTTATGCTTCTGGCGTTGACTTCTTAGGCCGTAACTATTCGGTCTGGTGGAGCAACGCCCTGGAGTGAAACCTAGGGTGCCCGGAACGTAGAATTGGCCATCACTTTCAAACTGGGTGCAACTATTCCTGATATATGATGGAAACACTGTTGTATTTTTTTTTCATTTTATGGTCCGGGCGTTGACTTCTAAGGCCCTAACTATTCAATCTGTTGGAGCAACGCCCTAGGGTGAAGCCTAGGTTGCTCGGAAAGTAGAAATGTCCATAAGTTTCATACTGGTTGCAATTATTCGTTTTATACGATGGAAGAACAGTTGTATTTATTATGCATTTTATGCTTCTGGCGTTGACTTCTAAGGCACTAACTATTCGATCTGGTGGAGCAACGCAATAGTGTGATGCCTAGGTTGCCGGAACGTAGAATTGGCCATCAATTTCAAACTGGTTGCAATTATACCTGTTATATGATGGAAACACTGCTGTATTTTTTTTGCATTTTATGGTTCGGGCGTTGACTTCTAAGGCCCTAACTATTCAATCCGTTGGAGCAACGCCCAAGGGTGAAGCCTAGGTTGCTCGGAAAGTGGAAATGCACATAAGATTCATACTGGTTGCAATTATTCGTTTTATACGATGGAAAAGCTGTTGTATTTATATTGTATTTTATACATCTGGCGTTGACTTCTAAGGTACTAACTATTCGATCTAGTGTAGCAACGCCCTAGAGTGAAGCCTATGTTGCCCGGAACGTAGAAATGACCATCACTTTCAAACTAGTTGCAATTATTCCTGTTATATGATGGAAAAACTGTTGTATTTTTATTGCATTTTCTGCTTCGGGCATTGACTTCTTAAGCCCTAACTATTCCATCTGGTGGAACAACGCCCTTGGGTGAAGCCTAGGTTGCGCGGAACGTAGCAGTGACCATAACTTTCACACTGGTAGCAATTATTCGTTTTATACGATGGAAAAACTGTTCTATTTATTTTGTATTTTATGCTTCGGGCGTTGACTTCTAAGGCCCTAGCTATTCGATCTGGTCGAGCAACGCCCTAGAGTGAAGCCTAGGTTGCCCGGAACGCAGAAATGGCCATAACTTCCACACTTGTTGCAATTATTCGTTTTATACGATGGAAAAGCTGTTGAATTTATATCGCATTTTATGCTTCTAGCGTTGACCTCTTAGGCCCTAACTATTCGAACTGGTGGAACAACGCCCTAGAGTGAAGCCTAGGTTGCCCGGAACATGGAAATGACCATTACTTTCACACTGTTTGCAAATATACATTATATACGATGGAAAAGCTGTTGTATTTATATTGTATTTTATGCTTCTGGCGTTGACTTCTTACGACCTAACTATTTAATCTGGTAGAGCACCGCCCTAGAGTGAAGCATAGGTTGCCCGGAACGTAGAACATACCGTTACCTTCACACTGGTTGCAATTATTCCTGTTATACGATGGAAAAACTGTTGCATCTTTATTGTATTTTATGCGTCTGGCGTTGACTTCTAAGGCCCTAACTATTCGATCTGGTGGAACAACGCCCTAGACTGAAGCCTAGGTTGCCCGGAACGTAGAAATGACCATAACTATCACACTGGTTGCTATTATTCGTTTTATGCGATGGAAAAACTGTTATATTTATATTGTATTTTATGCTTCTGGCGTTGACTTCGTCGGCCCTAGCTATTCGATCTGGTGGAACAACGCCCTAGGGTGAAGCCTAGGTTGCGTGGAACGTAGAAATGACCATCGCTTTCACACGGGTTGCAATTATTCCTGTTATAGAATGGAAAGACTGTTGTATTTATATTGTACTTTATGCTTCTGGCGTTCACTTCCTAGGCCCTAACCATTCGATCTGGTGGAACAACGCCCTCGGGTGAAGCCTAGGTTGCCCGGAACGTAGAAATGGCCATCACTTTCAAACTGGTTGCAATTATTCCTGTTATATGATGGAAACACTGTTGTATTTTTATTGTATTTTATGGTTCAGGCGAAGGCTTCTTAATCCGTAGCTACTCGATATGGTGGAGCACCGCCCCAGAGTGAAGCCTAGGTTGCTCGGAACGTAGAAATGACCACTACTTTCACACTGTTTGCAATTATTCATTTAATACGGTGGAAAAGCTGTTGTATTTATATCGTATTTTATGCTTCGGGCGTCGACTTCTTAGGCCCTAACATTTCGATCTAGTGGAGCAACGCCCTACAGTAAAGCCTAGGTTGCCCGGAACGTAGATATGACCATAACCTTCACACAGGTTGCAATTATTCGTTTTATACGGTGTAAAGGCTGTTGTATTTATTTTGTATTTTATTCTTCTGGTGTTGACTTCTTAGGACCTAACTATTCGATCTTGTGGAACAACGCCCCAGAGTGAAGACTAGGAGGCCCGGAACATGGAAATGACCATTACTTTCACACTGTTTGCAATTATTCCTGTTATATGATGGAAAAACTGTTGTATTTTTGTTGCATTTTATGCTTCGGGCATTGACTTCTAAGGCCCTAACTATTCAATCTGTTGGAGCAAAGCCCTAGAGTGAAGCCTAGGTTGCCCGGAAAGTAGAAATGACCATAACTTTCATACTGGTTGCTATTATTCGTTCTATACGGTGGAAAGACTGTTATATTTATATACTATCTTATGCTTCTGGCGTTGACTTCTTAGGCCCTAACAATTCGATCTGGTGGAACAACGCCCTAGAGTGAAGCCTAGGTTGCCTGGAACGTACAAATGGCCATCACTTTCACACGGGTTCTAATTATTCCTGTTATAGGACGGAAAGACTGTTGTATTTTTATTGTATTTTATGCTTCAGGCGTTGACTTCTGAGGCCGTTGCTATTCGATGTAGTGGAAGAACGCCATAGAGTGAAGCCTAGGTTGCCCGGAACGTAGAAATGACCCTAACTTTCATACAGGTTGCAATTATTCGTTTTATACGATGGAAAAACTGTTGTATTTATATTGTATTTTATGCTTCTGGCGTTGACTTCTAAGGCACTAACTATTCGATCTGGTGGATCAACGCCCTAGAGTGAAGCCTAGGTTGCTCGGAATGTAGGAATGACCATAACATTCACACTGTTTAAAATTATTCGTTTAGTACGATGGAAAAGCTGTTGCATCTTTATTGTATTTTATGATTCTGGCGTTGACTTCTAAGGCCCTAACTATTCGATCTGGTGGAGCAACGCCCTAGAGTGAAGCCTAGGTTGCTCGGAACGTAGAAATGACGTTAACTTTCATACTGGTTGCAATTATTCGTTTTATACGATGGAAAAACAGTTCTATTTATTTTGTATTTTATGCTTCGGCCGTTGACTTCTAAGGCACTAACTATTCGATCTGTTGGAGCAACGCCCTAGGGTGTAGCCTAGGTTGCCCGGAAAGTAGAAATGACCACAACTTTCATACTGGTTGCAATTACTCGTTTTATATGATGGAAAAACTGTTGTATTTATATTGTATTTTATGCTTCTGGCGTTCACTTCTTAGGCCATACCTATTCGATCTGGTGGAACAACGCCCTAGGGTGAAGCCTAGGTTGCCCGGAAAGTAGAAATGACCATCACTTTCAAACTGGTTGCAATTAATCCTTTTATACGATGGAAAAACTGTTGTATTTTTATTGCATTTTACGCTTCCGGCGTTGACTTCTAAGGCCCTAACTATTCAATCTGTTGGAGCAACGCCCTAGGGTGAAGCCTAGGTTGCCCGAAAAGTAGAAATGACGTTAACTTTCATACTGGATGCTATTATTCGTTTTATACGATGGAAAAACTGTTGTATCTATATTGTATTTTATGCTTCTGGCGTTGACTTCTAAGGCCGTAGCTATTCTATGTGGTGGAGCAACGCCCAAGAGTGAAGCCTAGGCTGCCCGGAACGTAGAAATGCCCATTACTTTCACACTGGTTGCAATTATTAGTTTTATTCGGTGGAAAAACTGTTCTATTTATTTTGTATTTTATGCTTCGGGCGTTGACTTCTAAGGCCCTAGCTATTCGATCTGGTGGAGCACCGCCCTAGAGTGAAGCCTAGGTTACCCGGAACGTAGAAGTGACCATAACTTTCACACCGGTAGCAATTATTCGTTTTACACGATGGAAAAACTGTGCTATTTATTTTGTATTTTATGCATCGGGCGTTGACTTCTAAGGCCCTAACTATTCAATCTGGTTGAGCAACGCCCTAGAGTGAAGCCTAGGTAGCCCGGAACGTAGAAGTGACCATAACTTTCACACTGGTTGCTATTATTCGTTCTATACGATGGAAAAACTGTTATATTTATATTTTATCTTATGCTTCTGGCGTTGACTTCTTAGGCCCTAACAATTCGATCTGGTGGAACAACGCCCTACAGTGAAGCCTAGGTTGCCTGGAACGTACAAATGACCATCACTTTCACACGGGTTGCAATTATTCCTGTTATAGGACGGAAAGACTGTTGTATTTATATTGTATTTTATGCTTCGGGCGTTGACTGCTAAGGCCCTAACTATTCGATCTGGTGGCACAACGCCCTAGGGTGAAGCCTAGGTTGCCCGGAAAGTAGAAATGACCATAACTTTTACACTGGTAGCAATTATTCGTTTTATACAATGGAAAAACTGTTCAATTTATTTTGTATTTTATGCTTCGGGCGTTGACTTCTAGGGCCCTAACTGTTTGATCTGGTGGAGTAACGCCCTAGGCGTGAAGCCTAGGTTGCCCGGAACGTAGAAATGACCATAAATTTCACACTGGTTGCTATTATTCTTTCTATACGATGGAATAACTGTTATATTTATATTGTATCTTATGCTTCTGGCGTTGACTTCTTAGGCCCTAGCAATTCGATCTGGTGGAACAACGCCCTGGGGTGAAGCCTAGGTTGCCGGAACGTAGAAATGATCATAACTTTCACACTGGTAGCAATTGTTCGTTTTATACAATGGAAAAAATGTTCTATTTATTTTGTATTTTGTGCTTCGGGCGTTGACTTCTAAGGCCCTAACTGTTTGATCTGGTGGAGCAACGCCCTAGGGTGAAGCCTTGGTTGCACGGAACGTAGAAATGACGTTAACTTTCATACTGATTGGAATTACTCGTTTTATACGATTGAAAAACTGTTGTATTTATATTGTATTTTATGCTTCTGGCGTTGACTTCTTATGCCCTAACTGTTCCATCTGGTGGAACAACGCCCTATGGTGAAGCCTAGGTTGCCCGGAACGTAGAAATGACCATAACTTTCACACCGGTAGCAATTATTCGTTTTATACGATGGAAAAACTGTTGTATTTATATTGTGTTTTATGCTTCTGGCGTTGACTTCTAAGGCGCTAACTATTCAATCTGTAAGAGCAACGCCCTAGGGTGTAGCCTAGGTTGCCCGTAAAGTAGAAATGACCATAGCTGTCATACTGGTTGCAATTATTCGTTTTGTATGATGGGAAAACTGTTGTATTTATATTGTATTTTATGCTTCTGGCGTTCACTTCTTAGGCCCTAACTATTCGATCTGGTGGAACAACGCCCTATGGTGAAGCCTAGGCGGACCGGAACGTAGAAATGCCCATAACTTTCACACCGGTAGCAATTATTCGTTTTACACGATGGAAAAACTGTTATATTTATTTTGTATTTTATGCTTCGGGCGTTGACTTCTAAGGCCCTAACTGTTTGATCTGGTGGAGTAACGCAATAGGCGTGAAGCCTAGGTTGCCCGGAACGTAGAAATGACCATAAATTTCACACTGGTTGCTGTTATTCTTTCTATACGATGGAATAACTGTTATATTTATATTGTATCTTATGCTTCTGGCGTTGACTTCTTAGGCCCTAACAATTCGATCTGGTGGAACAACGCCCTGGGGTGAAGCCTAGGTTGCCGGGACGTAGAAATGATCATAACTTTCACACTGGTAGCAATTGTTCGTTTTATACAATGGAAAAACTGTTCTATTTATTTTGTATTTTATGCTTCGGGCGTTGACTTCTAAGGCCCTACCTATTCGATCTGGTGGAGCAACACCCTACAGTGAAGCCTAGGTTGCCCTGAACGAAGATATGAACACAACCTTCACACAGGTTGCAATTATTCGTTTTCTACGATGGAAAAGCTGTTGTATTTATATTGTATTTTATGCTTCCGGTGTTGGCTTCTTAGACCCTAACTCTTCGATCTGGTGGGGCAACATCCAAGAGTGAAGCCTATGTAGCCCGGAACGTAGAAATGACCATATCTTTCACACTGGTTGCAATTACTCTTTTTATACAATGGAAAAACTGTTGTATCTATATTGTATTTTATGCTTCTGGCGTTGACTTCTAAGGCCGTAGCTATTCTATGTGGTGGAGCAACGCCCAAGAGTGAAGCCTAGGCTGCCCGGAACGTAGAAATGCCCATTACTTTCACACTGGTTGCAATTATTAGTTTTATTCGGTGGAAAAACTGTTCTATTTATTTTGTATTTTATGCTTCGGGCGTTGACTTCTAAGGCCCTAGCTATTCGATCTGGTGGAGCACCGCCCTAGAGTGAAGCCTAGGATACCCGGAACGTAGAAGTGACCATCACTTTCAAACTGGTTGCAATTAATCCTTTTATACGATGGAAAAACTGTTGTATTTATATTGTGTTTTATGCTTCTGGTGTTGACTTCTAAGGCTCTAACTATTCAATCTGTAAGAGCAACGCCCTAGGGTGTAGCCTAGGTTGCCCGTAAAGTAGAAATGACCATAGCTTTCATACTGGTTGCAATTGGTCGTTTTGTATGATGGAAAACCTGTTGTATTTATATTGTATTTTATGCTTCTGGCGTTCACTTCTTAGGCCCCAACTATTCGGACTGGTGGAACAACGCCCTATGGTGAAGCCTAGGTAGACCGGAACGTAGAAATGACCATAACTTTCACACCGGTAGCAATTATTCGTTTTACACGATGGAAAAACTGTGCTATTTATATTGTATTTTATGCATCGGGCGTTGACTTCTAAGGCCCTAACTATTCAATCTGGTTGAGCAACGCCCTAGAGTGAAGCCTAGGTAGCCCGGAACGTAGAAGTGACCATAACTTTCACACTGGTTGCTATTATTCGTTCTATACGATGGAAAAACTGTTATATTTATATTTTATCTTATGCTTCTGGCGTTGACTTCTTAGGCCCTAACAATTCGATCTGGTGGAACAACGCCCTAGAGTGAAGCCTAGGTTGCCTGGAACGTACAAATGACCATCACTTTCACACGGGTTGCAATTATTCCTGTTATAGGACGGAAAGACTGTTGTATTTATATTGTATTTTATGCTTCTGGCGTTGACTTCTTAGGCCCTAACAATTCGATCTGGTGGAACAACGCCCTGGGGTGAAGCCTAGGTTGCCCGGAACGTAGAAATGACCATAACTTTCACACCGGTAGCAATTATTCGTTTTATACGATGGAAAAACTGTTGTATTTATATTGTGTTTTATGCTTCTGGCGTTGACTTCTAAGGCCCTAACTATTCAATCTGTAAGAGCAACGCCCTAGGGTGTAGCCTAGGTTGCCCGTAAAGTAGAAATGACCATAGCTGTCATACTGGTTGCAATTATTCGTTTTGTATGATGGGAAAACTGTTGTATTTATATTGTATTTTATGCTTCTGGCGTTCACTTCTTAGGCCCTAACTATTCGATCTGGTGGAACAACGCCCTATGGTGAAGCCTAGGCGGCCCGGAACGTAGAAATGCCCATAACTTTCACACCGGTAGCAATTATTCGTTTTACACGATGGAAAAACTGTTATATTTATTTTGTATTTTATGCATCGGGCGTTGACTTCTAAGGCCCTAACTATTCAATCTGTTGGAGCAACGCCCTATGGTGAAGCCTAGGTTGCCCGGAAAGTAGAAATGACATTAAACACCACACTGGTTGCTATTATTCGTTCTATACGATGGAAAAACTGTTATATTTATATTATATATTATGCTTCGGGCGTTGACTTCTAAGGCTCTAGCTGTTTGATCTCGTGGAGCAACGCCCTAGAGTGAAGCCGAGGTTGCCCGGAACGTAGAAATGACGTTAACTTTCATACTGATTGGAATTACTCGTTTTATATGATGGAAAAACTGTTGTATTTATATTGTATTTTATGCGTCTGGCGTTCACTTCTTAGGCCCTAACTATTCGATCTGGTGGAACAACGCCCTAGGGTGAAGCCTAGGTTACCCGGAACGTAGAAATGACCATAACGTTCACACCGGTAGCAATTATTCGTTTTACACGATGGAAAAGCTGTTCTATTTATTTTGTATTTTATGCATCGGGCGTTGACTTCTAAGGCCCTAACTATTCAATCTGTTGGAGCAACGCCCTAGGGTGAAGCCTAGGTTGCCCGGAAAGTAGAAATGACATTAATCTTCACACTGGTTGCTATTATTCGTTCTATACGATGGAAAAACTGTTATATTTATATTGTATTTTATGCTTCGGGCGTTGACTTCTAAGGCTCTAGCTGTTTGATCTGGTGGAGCAACGCCCTAGAGCGAAGCCTAGGTTGCCCGGAACGTAGAAATGACCATAACTTTCACACCGGTTGCAATTATTCGTTTTATACAAGGGAAAAACTGTTCTATTTATTTTGTATTTTATGCTTCGGGCGTGACTTCTAAGGCCCTAACTGTTTGATCTGGTGGAGCAACGCCCTAGAGTGTAGCCTAGGTTGCCCGGAACGTAGAAGTGACCATAACTTTCACACTGGTTGCTATTATTCGTTCTATACGATGGAAAAACTGTTATATTTATATTGTATCTTACGCTTCTGGCGTTGACTTCTTAGGCCCTAACAATTCGATCTGGTGGAACAACGCCCTAGAGTGAAGCCTAGGTTGCCTGGAACGTACAAATGACCATCACTTTCACACGGGTTGCAATTATTCCAGTTATAGGACGGAAAGACTGTTGTATTTATATTGTATTTTATGCTTCGGGCGTTGACTGCTAAGGCCCTAACTATTCAATCTGTTGGATCAGCGCCCTAGAGTGAAGCCTAGCATGCTCGGAATGTAGAAATGTCCATAACATTCACACTGGTTGAAATTATTCGTTTAATACGATGGAAAAGCTGTTGCATCTTTATTGTATTTTATGATTCTGGCGTCGACTTCTAAGGCCCTAACTATTCGATCTGGTGGAGCAACGCCCTAGGGTGAAGCCTAGGTTGCCCGGAACGTAGAAATGACGTTAACTTTCATACTGGTTGCAATTATTCGTTTTATACGACGGAAAAACAGTTCTATTTATTTTGTATTTTACGCTTCGGCCGTGGACTTCTAAGGCACTAACTATTCGATCTGTTGGAGCAACGCCCTAGGGTGTAGCCTGGGTTGCCCGGAAAGTAGAAATGACCATAACTTTTACACTGGTAGCAATTGTTCGTTTTATACAATGGAAAAACTGTTCTATTTATTTTGTATTTTATGCTTCGGGCGTTGACTTCTAAGGAACTAACTGTTTGATCTGGTGGAGCAACGCCATAGAGTGAAGCCTAAGTTGCCGGAACGTAGCAATTACCATCACTTTCAAACTGGTAGCAAATATTCCTGTTATATGATGGAAAAACTGTTGTATTTTTATTGCATTTTATGCTTCGGGCATTAACTTCTAAGGCCCTAACTATTCAATCTGTAAGAGCAACGCCCTAGGGTGTAGCCTAGGTTGCCCGTAAAGTAGAAATGACCCTAGCTTTCATACTCGTTGCAATTATTCGTTTTGTATGATGGAAAAACTGTTGTATTTATATTGTATTTTATGCTTCTGGCGTTCACTTCTTAGGCCCTAACTATTCGATCTGGTGGAATAACGCCCTATGGTGAAGCCTAGGTTGACCGGAACGTAGAAATGACCATAACTTTCACACCGGTAGCAATTATTCGTTTTACACGATGGAAAAACTGTTCTATTTATTTTGTATTTTATGCATCGAGCGTTGTCTTCTAAGGCCCTAACTATTCAATCTGTTGGAGCAACGCCCTAGGGTGAAGCCTAGGTTGCCCGGAAAGTAGAAATGACGTTAACTTTCACGCTTGTTGCTATTATTCGTTCTATACGATGGAAAAACTGTTATATTTATATTGTATTTTATGCTTCGGGCGTTGACTTCTAAGGCCCTAGCTGTTTGATCTGGTGGAGCAACGCCCTAGAGTGAAGCCTAGGTTGCCCGGAACGTAGAAATGACCATAACTTTCACACTGGTTGCTATTATTCGTTTTATACAATGGAAAAACTGTTCCATTTATTTTGTATTTTATGCTTCGGGCGTTGACTTCTAAGGCCCTAACTGTTTGATCTGGTGGAGCAACGCCCTAGTGTGAAGCCTAGGTTGCCGGGAACGTAGAAGTGACCATAACTTTCACACTGGTTGCTATTATTCGTTCTATACGATGGAAAAGCTGTTACATTTATATTGTATCTTATGCTTCTGGCGTTGACTTCTTAGGCCCTAACAATTCGATCTGGTGGAACAACGCCCTAGAGTGAAGCCTAGGTTGCCTGGAACGTACAAGTGACCATCACTTTCACACGGGTTGCAATTATTCCTGTTATAGGACGGAAAGACTGTTGTATTTATATTGTATTTTATGCTTCGGGCGTTGACTGCTAAGGCCCTAACTATTCAATCTGTTGGATCAGCGCCCTAGAGCGAAGCCTAGGATGCTCGGAATGTAGAAATGTCCATAACATTCACACTGGTTGAAATTATTCGTTTAATACGATGGAAAAGCTGTTGCATCTTTATTGTATTTTATGCTTCGGGCGTTGACTTCTAAGGCCCTAGTTATTCGATCTGGTGGAGCAACGCCCTAGAGTGAAGCCTAGGTTGCCCGGAACGTAGGAATGACCATCACTTTCAAACTGGTTGCAATTAACCCTTTTATACGCTGGAAAAACTGTTGCATTTTTATTGCATTTTATGCTTCCGGCGTTGACTTCTAAGGCCCTAACTATTCAATCTGTGGGAGCAACGCCCTAGGGTGAAGCCTAGGTTGCCCGGAAAGTAGAAATGACGTTATCTTTCATACTGGTTGCAATTATTCGTTTTATACGATGGAAAAACTGTTGTATTTATATTGTATTTCATGCTTCTGGCGTTGACTTCTAAGGCACTAACTATTCGATCTGGTGGGGCAACGCCCTAGGGTGTAGCCTAGGTTGCCCGTAAAGTAGAAATGACCATAGCTTTCATACTGGTTGCAATTATTCGTTTTATATGATGGAAAAACTGTTGTATTTATATTGTATTTTATGCTTCTGTCGTTGACGTCTAAGGCCGTAGCTATTAGATGTGCTGGAGCAACGCACTAGAGTGACGCCTAGGTTGCCCGGAACGTAGAAATGACCATAACTTTCACACTGGTTGCTATTATTCGTTTTATACGATGGAAAAACTGTTATATTTATATTGTATTTTATGCTTCTGGCGCTGACTTCTTAGGCCCTAACTATTCGATCTGGTGGAACTACGCCGTAGAGTGAAGCCTAGGTTGCCCGGAACGTAGAAATGCCCATAACTTTCACACTGGTTGCTATTATTCGTTTTATACGATGGAAAAGCTGTTGTATTTATACCGTATTTTATGCTTCTGGCGTTGACTTCTTATGCCCTAACTATTCCATCTGGTGGAAGAACGCCCTAGGGTGAAGCCTAGGTTGCCCGGAACGTAGAAATGTCCATCACTTTCAAACTGGTTGCAATTAATCCTTTTATACGATGGAAAAACTGTTGCATTTTTATTGCATTTTATGCGTCGGCCGTTGACTTCTAAGGCCCTATCTATTCGATCTGGTGGAACAACGACCTGGGGTGAAGCCTAGGTTGACCGGAACGTAGAATTGACCATAACTTTCACAGAGGTTGCTATTATTCGTTTTATACGATGGAAAAGCTGTTGTATTTATATCGTATTTTATGATTCTGGCGTTGACTTCTTAGGCCGTAACAATTCGATCTGGTGGAGCCACGCCCTGGAGTGAAGCCTAGGTTGCGCGGAACGTAGAATTGGCCATCACTTTCACACTGGTTGCAATTATTCCTGTTATATGGTGGAAACACTCTTGTATTTTTATTGCATTTTATGCTTCGGGCGTTGACTTCTAAGGCCCTAACTATTCAATCTGTGGGATCTACGCCCTAGAGTGAAGGCTAGGTTGCTCGGAATGTAGAAATTACCATAACATTCACACTGGTTGAAATTATTCGTTTAATACGATGGAAAAGCTGTTGCATCTTCATTGTATTTTATGATTCTGGCGTTGACTTCTAAGGCCCTAACTATTCGATCTGGTGGAGCAACGCCCTAGAGTGAAGCCTAGGTTGCCCGGAACGTAGAAATGACCATCACTTTCAAACTGGTTGCAATTATTCCTGTTATATGATGGAAAAACTGTAGTATTTTTATTGCATTTTATGCTTCGGGCATTGACTTCTAAGTCCCTAACTATTCAATCTGTTGGAGCAACGCCCTAGGGTGTAGCCTAGGTTGCCCGGAAAGTAGAAATGACCACAACTTTCATACTGGTTGCAATTACTCGTTTTATATGATAGAAAAACTGTTGTATTTATATTGTATTTTATGCTTCTGGCGTTCACTTCTTAGGCCCTAACTATTCGATCTGGTGGAACAACGCCCTGGGGTCAAGCCTAGGTTGCCGGACCGTAGAAATGACCATAAGTTTCACACTGGTTGCTATTATTCGTTTTATACGAAGGAAAAACTGTTCTATTTATTTTGTATTTTATGCTTCGGGCGTTGACTTCTAAGGAACTAACTGTTTGATCTGGTGGAGCAACGCCCTAGAGTGAAGCCTAGGTTGCCCGGAACGTAGAAATGACCATAACTTTCACACTGGGTGCTATTATTCGTTCTATACGATGGAAAAACTGTTATATTTATATTGTATAAATAAATATGAACGTACAAATGACCATCACTTTCACACGGGTTGCAATTATTCCTGTTATAGGATGGGAAGACTGTTGTATTTTTATTGTATTTTATGCTTCAGGCGTTGACTTCTGTGGCCGTAGCTATTCGATGTGGTGGAAGAACGCCAGAGAGTGAAGCCTAGGTTGCCCGGAACGTAGAAATGACCATAACTTTCATACTGGTAGCAATTATTCGTTTTATACGATGGAAGAACTGTTATATTTATATTGTATTTTATGCTTCGGGCGTTGACTGCTAAGGCCCTAACTATTCAATCTGTGGGATCTACGCCCTAGAGTGAAGGCTAGGTTGCTCGGAATGTAGAAATTACCATAACATTCACACTGGTTGAAATTATTCGTTTAATACGATGGAAAAGCTGTTGCATCTTCATTGTATTTTATGATTCTGGCGTTGACTTCTAAGGCCCTAACTATTCGATCTGGTGGAGCAACGCCCTAGAGTGAAGCCTAGGTTGCCCGGAACGTAGAAATGACCATCACTTTCAAACTGGTTGCAATTATTCCTGTTATATGATGGAAAAACTGTAGTATTTTTATTGCATTTTATGCTTCGGGCATTGACTTCTAAGTCCCTAACTATTCAATCTGTTGGAGCAACGCCCTAGGGTGTAGCCTAGGTTGCCCGGAAAGTAGAAATGACCACAACTTTCATACTGGTTGCAATTACTCGTTTTATATGATAGAAAAACTGTTGTATTTATATTGTATTTTATGCTTCTGGCGTTCACTTCTTAGGCCCTAACTATTCGATCTGGTGGAACAACGCCCTGGGGTGAAGCCTAGGTTGCCGGACCGTAGAAATGACCATAAGTTTCACACTGGTTGCTATTATTCGTTTTATACGAAGGAAAAACTGTTCTATTTATTTTGTATTTTATGCTTCGGGCGTTGACTTCTAAGGAACTAACTGTTTGATCTGGTGGAGCAACGCCCTAGAGTGAAGCCTAGGTTGCCCGGAACGTAGAAATGACCATAACTTTCACACTGGGTGCTATTATTCGTTCTATACGATGGAAAAACTGTTATATTTATATTGTATAAATAAATATGAACGTACAAATGACCATCACTTTCACACGGGTTGCAATTATTCCTGTTATAGGATGGGAAGACTGTTGTATTTTTATTGTATTTTATGCTTCAGGCGTTGACTTCTGTGGCCGTAGCTATTCGATGTGGTGGGAGAACGCCAGAGAGTGAAGCCTAGGTTGCCCGGAACGTAGAAATGACCATAACTTTCATACTGGTAGCAATTATTCGTTTTATACGATGGAAGAACTGTTATATTTATATTGTATTTTATGCTACTGGCGTTGACTTCTAAGGACCTAGTTATTCGATCTGGTGGAGCAACGCCCTAGAGTGATGCCTAGGTTGCCCGGAAAGTAGAAATGACGTTATCTTTCATACTGGTTGCAATTATTCGTTTTATACGATGGAAAAACTGTTGTATTTATATTGTATTTTATGCTTCTGGCGTGGACTTCTTATGCCCTAACTATTCAATCTGTTGGATCAACGCCCTAGAGTGAAGGCTAGGTTGCGCGTAACGTGGAATTGGCCATCATTTTCAAACTGGTTGCAATTATTCCTGTTATATGATGGAAACACTGTTGTATTTATATTGTATTTTATACTTCGGGCGTTGACTGCTAAGGCCCTAACTATTCAATCTGTTGGATCAACGCCCTAGAGTGAAGGCTAGGCTGCTCGGAATGTAGAAATTACCATAACATTCACACTGGTTGAAATTGTTCGTTTAATACGATGAAAAGCTGTTGCATCTTCATTGTATTTTATGATTCTGGCGTTGACTTCTAAGGCCCTAACTATTCGATCTGGTGGAGCAACGCCCTAGAGTGAAGCCTAGGTTGCCCGGAACGTAGAAATGACCATCACTTTCAAACTGGTTGCAATTAAACCTTTTACACGATGGAAAAACTGTAGTATTTTTATTGCATTTTATGCTTCGGGCATTGACTTCTAAGTCCCTAACTATTCAATCTGTTGGAGCAACGCCCTAGGGTGTAGCCTAGGTTGCCCGTAAAGTAGAAATGACCATAGCTTTCATACTGGTTGCAATTATTCGCTTTATACGATGGAAAACCTGTTATATTTATATTGTATTTTATGCTTCTGGCGCTGACTTCTTAGGCCCTAACTATTCGATGTGGTGGAACAACGCCGTAGAGTGAAGCCTAGGTTGCCTGGAACATACAAATGACCATCACTTTCACACGGGTTGCAATTATTCCTGTTATCGGATGGGTAGACTGTTGTATTTTTATTGTATTTTATGCTTCAGGCGTTGACTTCTGAGGCCGTAGCTATTCGATGTGGTGGAAGAACGCCATAGAGTGAAGCCTAGGTTGCCCGAAACATAGAAATGACCATAACTTTCATACTGGTAGCAATTATTCGTTTTATACGATGGAAGAACTGTTGTATTTATATTGTATTTTATGCTGCTGGCGTTCATTTCTTAGGCCCTAACTATTTGACCTGGTGGAACAACGACCTGGGGTGAAGCCTAGGTTGCCCGGAACGTAGAAATGACCATAACTTTCACACTGGTTGCTATTATTCCTTTTATACGATGGAAAAACTGTTATATTTATATTGTATTTTACGCTTCTGGCGTTGCCTTCTTAGGCCCTAACTGTTCGATATGGTGGAACAACGCCCTAGAGTGAAGCCTAGGTTACCCGGAACGTAGAAATGACCAGTACTTTCACACTGTTTGCAGTTATTCCTGCTATACGGTGGAAAAACTGTTGCATCTTTATTGAATTTTATGCTTCTGGCGTTGACTTCTAAGGCCCTAACTATTCTATCTGGTGGATCAGCGCCCTAGAGTGAAGCCTAGGTTGCCCGGAACGTAGAAATGACCATAACTTCCACACTGGTTGCAATTATTCGTTTTATACGATGGAAAAGCTTTTGTATTTATATCGTATTTTATGCTTCTGGCGTTGACTTCTTAGGCCGTAACTATTCGATCTGGTGGAGCAACGCCTTGGAGTGAAGCCTAGGTTGCGCGGAACGTAGAATTGGCCATCACTTTCAAACTGGTTGCAAATATTACTGTTATATGATGGAAAAACTGTTGTATTTTTATTGCATTTTATGCTTCGAGCATTGACATCTAAGGCCCTAACTATTCAATCTGTAGGAGCAACGCCCTAGGGTGTAGCCTAGGTTGCCCGTAAAGTAGAAATGACCATAGCTTTCGCAATGTTTGCAATTATACATTTTATACGATGGAAAAACTGTTGTACCTATATCGTCTTTTATGCTTCTTTCGTTGACTTCTTATGCCCTAACTATTCCATCTGGTGGAACAACGCCCTAGGGTGAAGCCTAGGTTGCCCGGAACGTAGAAATGGAAATAACTTTCACACCGGTAGCAATTATTCGTTTTATACGATGGAGAAACAGTTCTATTTATTTTGTATTTTATGCTTCGGCCGTTGACTTCTAAAGCACTAACTATTCGATCTGGTGGAGCAACGCTCTAGAGTGAAGCCTAGGTTGCTCGGAATGTAGAAATGACCATAACATTCAAACTGGTTGAAATTATTCGTTTTACACGATGGAAAAACTGTTATATTTATATTGTATTTTATGCTTCTGGCGTTGACTTCTAAGGCACTAACTATTCGATCTCGTGGAGCAACGACCTAGAGTGAAGCCTAGGTTGCCCGGAACGTAGAAATGACCATCACTTTCAAACTGGTTGCAATTAATCCTTTTATACGATGGAAAAACTGTTGCATTTTTATTGCATTTTATGCGTCGGGCGCTGACTTCTAAGGCCCTAGCTATTCAATCTGTTGTAGCAACGCCCTAGTGTGAAGCCTAGGTTGCCCGGAACTTAGAAATGACCATAACTTTCACACTGATTGCTATTATTCCTTTTATACGATGGAAAAACTGTTATATTTATATTGTATTTTATGCTTCTGGCGGTGCCTTGTTAGACCCTAAGTGTTCGATCTGGTGGAACAACGCCCTAGAGTGAAGCCTACGTTACCCGGAACGTAGAAATGACCATCACTTTCACACTGGTTGCAATTATTCCTGATAGACGATGGAAAAACTTTTGTATATTTATTGTATTTTATGCTTCGGGCGTACACTTCTATGGCCCTACCTATTCGATCTGGTGGAGCAACACCCTACAGTGAAGCCAAGGTTACCCGGAACGTAGATATGACCATAACCTTCACACAGGTTGCAATTATTCGTTTTCTGCGATGGAAAAGCTGTTGTATTTATATTGCATTTTATGCGTAGGGCGCTGTCTTCTAAGGCCCTAACTATTCAATCTGTTGGAGCGACGCCCTAGGGTGAAGCCTAGGTTGCCCGGAACTTAGAAATGACCATAACTTTCACACTGATTGCTATTATTCGTTTTATACGATGGAAAAACTGTTATATTTATATTGTATTTTATGCTTCTGGCGGTGCCTTCTTTGGCCCTAAGTGTTCGATCTGGTGGAACAACGCCCTAGAGTGAAGCCTACGTTGCCCGGAACGTAGAAATGACCATCACTTTCACACTGGTTGCAATTATTCCTGATAGACGATGGAAAAACTTTTGTATATTTATTGTATTTTATGCTTCGGGCGTAGACTTCTATGGCCCTACCTATTCAATCTGTTGTAGCAACGCCCTAGTGTGAAGCCTAGGTTGCCCGGAAAGTAGAAATGACCACAACTTTCATACTGGTTGCAATTACTCGTTTTATATGATAGAAAAGCTGTTGTATTTATGTTGTATTTTATGCTTCTGGCGTTGACTTCTAAGGCCCTAGCTATTCGATCTAGTGGAGCAACGCCCTAGAGTGAAGCCTAGGTTGCCCGGAACGTAGAAATGACCATCACTTTCAAACTGGTTGCAATTATTCCTGTTATATGATGGAAAAACTGTTGTATTTATATTGTATTTTATGCTTCGGGCGTTGACTGCTAAGGCCCTAACTATTCAATCTGTGGGATCTACGCCCTAGAGTGAAGGCTAGGTTGCTCGGAATGTAGAAATTACCATAACATTCACACTGGTTGAAATTATTCGTTTAATACGATGGAAGACCTGTTGCATCTTCATTGTATTTTATGATTCTGGCGTTGACTTCTAAGGCCCTAACTATTCGATCTGGTGGAGCAACGCCCTAGAGTGAAGCCTAGGTTGCCCGGAACGTAGAAATGACCATCACTTTCAAACTGGTTGCAATTACTCCTGTTATATGATGGAAAGACTGTAGTATTTTTATTGCATTTTATCCTTCGGGCATTGACTTCTAAGTCCCTAACTATTCAATCTGTTGGAGCAACGCCCTAGGGTGTAGCCTAGGTTGCCCGGAAAGTAGAAATGACCACAACTTTCATACTGGTTGCAATTACTCGTTTTATATGATAGAAAAACTGTTGTATTTATATTGTATTTTATGCTTCTGGCGTTCACTTCTTAGGCCCTAACTATTCGATCTGGTGGAACAACGCCCTGGGGTGAAGCCTAGGTTGCCGGACCGTAGAAATGACCATAAGTTTCACACTGGTTGCTATTATTCGTTTTATACGAAGGAAAAACTGTTCTATTTATTTTGTATTTTATGCTTCGGGCGTTGACTTCTAAGGAACTAACTGTTTGATCTGGTGGAGCAACGCCCTAGAGTGAAGCCTAGGTTGCCCGGAACGTAGAAATGACCATAACTTTCACACTGGGTGCTATTATTCGTTCTATACGATGGAAAAACTGTTATATTTATATTGTATAAATAAATATGAACGTACAAATGACCATCACTTTCACACGGGTTGCAATTATTCCTGTTATAGGATGGGAAGACTGTTGTATTTTTATTGTATTTTATGCTTCAGGCGTTGACTTCTGTGGCCGTAGCTATTCGATGTGGTGGAAGAACGCCAGAGAGTGAAGCCTAGGTTGCCCGGAACGTAGAAATGACCATAACTTTCATACTGGTAGCAATTATTCGTTTTATACGATGGAAGAACTGTTATATTTATATTGTATTTTATACTACTGGCGTTGACTTCTAAGGACCTAGTTATTCGATCTGGTGGAGCAACGCCCTAGAGTGACGCCTAGGTTGCCCGGAAAGTAGAAATGACGTTATCTTTCATACTGGTTGCAATTATTCGTTTTATACGATGGAAAAACTGTTGTATTTATATTGTATTTTATGCTTCTGGCGTGGACTTCTTATGCCCTAACTATTCCATCTGGTGGAAGAACGCCCTAGGGTGAAGGCTAGGTTGCCCGGAACGTAGAAATGACCATAACTTTCACACAGGTTGCAATTATTCGTTTTATACGATGGAAAAGCTGTTGTATTTGTATCATATTTTTTGCTTCTCGCGTTGACTTCTTAGGCCGTAACTATTCGATCTGGTGGAGCAACGCCTTGGAGTGAAGCCTAGGTTGCGCGGAACGTAGAATTGGCCATCACTTTCAAACTGGTTGCAAATATTACTGTTATATGATGGAAAAACTGTTGTATTTTTATTGCATTTTATGCTTCGAGCATTGATATCTAAGGCCCTAACTATTCAATCTGTAGGAGCAACGCCCTAGGGTGTAGCCTAGGTTGCCCGTAAAGTAGAAATGAACATAGCTTTCGCAATGTTTGCAATTATACATTTTATACGATGGAAAAACTGTTGTACTTATATCGTCTTTTATGCTTCTGGCGTTGACTTCTTATGCCCTAACTATTCCATCTGGTGGAACAACGCCCTAGGGTGAAGCCTAGGTTGCCCGGAACGTAGAAATGGAAATAACTTTCACACCGGTAGCAATTATTCGTTTTATACGATGGAGAAACAGTTCTATTTATTTTGTATTTTATGCTTCGGCCGTTGACTTCTAAGGCACTAACTATTCGATCTGGTGGAGCAACGCTCTAGAGTGAAGCCTAGGTTGCTCGGAATGTAGAAATGACCATAACATTCAAACTGGTTGAAATTATTCGTTTTACACGATGGAAAAACTGTTATATTTATATTGTATTTAATGCTTCTGGCGTTGACTTCTAAGGCACTAACTATTCGATCTCGTGGAGCAACGACCTAGAGTGAAGCCTAGGTTGCCCGGAACGTAGAAATGACCATCACTTTCAAACTGGTTGCAATTAATCCTGTTATATGATGGAAACACTGTTGTATTTTTATTGCATTTTATGCTTCGGGCGTTGACTTCTAAGGCCCAAACTATTCAATCTGTTGGAGCAACGGCCTAGGGTGAAGCCTAGGTTGCTCGGAAAGTAGAAATGACCTTAAGTTTCATACTGGTTGCAATTATTCGTTTTATACAATGGAAAAACTCTTGTATTTATATTGTATTTTATGCTTCTGGCGTTGACTTCTAAGGCCCTAGCTATTCGATCTAGTGGAGCAACGCCCTAGAGTGAAGCCTAGGTTGCCCGGAACGTAGAAATGACCATCACTTTCAAACTGGTTGCAATTATTCCTGTTATATGATGGAAAAACTGTTGTATTTATATTGTATTTTATGCTTCGGGCGTTGACTGCTAAGGCCCTAACTATTCGATCTGTTGGATCAACGCCCTCGAGTGAAGGCAAGGTTGCTCGGAATGTAGAAATTACCATAACATTCACACTGGTTGAAATTATTCGTTTAATACGATGGAAAAGCTGTTGCATCTCATTGTATTTTATGATTCTGGCGTTGACTTCTAAGGCCCTAACTATTCGATCTGGTGGAGCAACGCCCTAGAGTGAAGCCTAGGTTGCCCGGAACGTAGAAATGACCATCACTTTCAAACTGGTTGCAATTAAACCTTTTACACGATGGAAAAACTGTAGTATTTTTATTGCATTTTATGCTTCGGGCATTGACTTCTAAGTCCCTAACTATTCAATCTGTTGGAGCAACGCCCTAGGGTGAAGCCTAGGTTGCCCGGAACGTAGAAATGACCATAACTTTCACACTGGGTGCTATTATTCGTTCTATACGATGGAAAAACTGTTATATTTATATTGTATAAATAAATATGAACGTACAAATGACCATCACTTTCACACGGGTTGCAATTATTCCTGTTATAGGATGGGAAGACTGTTGTATTTTTATTGTATTTTATGCTTCAGGCGTTGACTTCTGTGGCCGTAGCTATTCGATGTGGTGGAAGAACGCCAGAGAGTGAAGCCTAGGTTGCCCGGAACGTAGAAATGACCATAACTTTCATACTGGTAGCAATTATTCGTTTTATACGATGGAAGAACTGTTATATTTATATTGTATTTTATACTACTGGCGTTGACTTCTAAGGACCTAGTTATTCGATCTGGTGGAGCAACGCCCTAGAGTGACGCCTAGGTTGCCCGGAAAGTAGAAATGACGTTATCTTTCATACTGGTTGCAATTATTCGTTTTATACGATGGAAAAACTGTTGTATTTATATTGTATTTTATGCTTCTGGCGTGGACTTCTTATGCCCTAACTATTCCATCTGGTGGAAGAACGCCCTAGGGTGAAGGCTAGGTTGCCCGGAACGTAGAAATGACCATAACTTTCACACAGGTTGCAATTATTCGTTTTATACGATGGAAAAGCTGTTGTATTTGTATCATATTTTTTGCTTCTCGCGTTGACTTCTTAGGCCGTAACTATTCGATCTGGTGGAGCAACGCCTTGGAGTGAAGCCTAGGTTGCGCGGAACGTAGAATTGGCCATCACTTTCAAACTGGTTGCAAATATTACTGTTATATGATGGAAAAACTGTTGTATTTTTATTGCATTTTATGCTTCGAGCATTGACATCTAAGGCCCTAACTATTCAATCTGTAGGAGCAACGCCCTAGGGTGTAGCCTAGGTTGCCCGTAAAGTAGAAATGAACATAGCTTTCGCAATGTTTGCAATTATACATTTTATACGATGGAAAAACTGTTGTACTTATATCGTCTTTTATGCTTCTGGCGTTGACTTCTTATGCCCTAACTATTCCATCTGGTGGAACAACGCCCTAGGGTGAAGCCTAGGTTGCCCGGAACGTAGAAATGGAAATAACTTTCACACCGGTAGCAATTATTCGTTTTATACGATGGAGAAACAGTTCTATTTATTTTGTATTTTATGCTTCGGCCGTTGACTTCTAAGGCACTAACTATTCGATCTGGTGGAGCAACGCTCTAGAGTGAAGCCTAGGTTGCTCGGAATGTAGAAATGACCATAACATTCAAACTGGTTGAAATTATTCGTTTTACACGATGGAAAAACTGTTATATTTATATTGTATTTTATGCTTCTGGCGTTGACTTCTAAGGCACTAACTATTCGATCTCGTGGAGCAACGACCTAGAGTGAAGCCTAGGTTGCCCGGAACGTAGAAATGACCATCACTTTCAAACTGGTTGCAATTAATCCTGTTATATGATGGAAACACTGTTGTATTTTTATTGCATTTTATGCTTCGGGCGTTGACTTCTAAGGCCCAAACTATTCAATCTGTTGGAGCAACGGCCTAGGGCGAAGCCTAGGTTGCTCGGAAAGTAGAAATGACGTTAAGTTTCATACTGGTTGCAATTATTCGTTTTATACAATGGAAAAACTGTTGTATTTATATTGTATTTTATGCTTCTGGCGTTGACTTCTAAGGCCCTAGCTATTCGATCTAGTGGAGCAACGCCCTAGAGTGAAGCCTAGGTTGCCCGGAACGTAGAAATGACCATCACTTTCAAACTGGTTGCAATTATTCCTGTTATATGATGGAAAAACTGTTGTATTTATATTGTATTTTATGCTTCGGGCGTTGACTGCTAAGGCCCTAACTATTCGATCTGTTGGATCAACGCCCTCGAGTGAAGGCAAGGTTGCTCGGAATGTAGAAATTACCATAACATTCACACTGGTTGAAATTATTCGTTTAATACGATGGAAAAGCTGTTGCATCTTCATTGTATTTTATGATTCTGGCGTTGACTTCTAAGGCCCTAACTATTCGATCTGGTGGAGCAACGCCCTAGAGTGAAGCCTAGGTTGCCCGGAACGTAGAAATGACCATCACTTTCAAACTGGTTGCAATTAAACCTTTTACACGATGGAAAAACTGTAGTATTTTTATTGCATTTTATGATTCGGGCATTGACTTCTAAGTCCCTAACTATTCAATCTGTTGGAGCAACGCCCTAGGGTGTAGCCTAGGTTGCCCGTAAAGTAGAAATGACCATAGCTTTCATACTGGTTGCAATTATTCGTTTTATACGATGGAAAACCTGTTATATTTATATTGTATTTTATGCTTCTGGCGCTGACTTCTTAGGCCCTAACTATTCGATGTGGTGGAACAACGCCGTAGAGTGAAGCCTAGGTTGGTCGGAACGTAGAAATGCCCATAACTTTCACACTGGTTGCTATTATTCGTTTTATACGATGGAAAAGCTGTTGTATTTATACCGTATTTTATGCTTCTGGCGTTGACTTCTTATGCCCTAACTATTCCATCTGGTGGAAGAACGCCCTAGGGTGAAGCCTAGGTTGCCCGGAACGTAGAAATGGCCATAACTTTCATACTGGTTGCAATTATTCGTTTTATATGATGGAAAATCTGTTGTATTTTTATTGCATTTTATGCTTCGGGCATTGACTTCTAAGGCCCTAACTATTCAATCTGTAGGAGCAACGACCTAGGGTGTAGCCTAGGTTGCCCGTAAAGTAGAAATGACCTTAAGTTTCATACTGGTTGCAATTATTCGTTTTATACAATGGAAAAACTGTTGTATTTATATTGTATTTTATGCTTCTGGCGTTGACTTCTAAGGCCCTAGCTATTCGATCTAGTGGAGCAACGCCCTAGAGTGAAGCCTAGGTTGCCCGGAACGTAGAAATGACCATCACTTTCAAACTGGTTGCAATTATTCCTGTTATATGATGGAAAAACTGTTGTATTTATATTGTATTTTATGCTTCGGGCGTTGACTGCTAAGGCCCTAACTATTCAATCTGTGGGATCTAGGCCCTAGAGTGAAGGCTAGGTTGCTCGGAATGTAGAAATTACCATAACATTCACACTGGTTGAAATTATTCGTTTAATACGATGGAAAAGCTGTTGCATCTTCATTGTATTTTATGATTCTGGCGTTGACTTCTAAGGCCCTAACTATTCGATCTGGTGGAGCAACGCCCTAGAGTGAAGCCTAGGTTGCCCGGAACGTAGAAATGACCATCACTTTCAAACTGGTTGCAATTATTCCTGTTATATGATGGAAAAACTGTAGTATTTTTATTGCATTTTATGCTTCGGGCATTGACTTCTAAGTCCCTAACTATTCAATCTGTTGGAGCAACGCCCTAGGGTGTAGCCTAGGTTGCCCGGAAAGTAGAAATGACCACAACTTTCATACTGGTTGCAATTACTCGTTTTATATGATAGAAAAACTGTTGTATTTATATTGTATTTTATGCTTCTGGCGTTCACTTCTTAGGCCCTAACTATTCGATCTGGTGGAACAACGCCCTGGGGTGAAGCCTAGGTTGCCGGACCGTAGAAATGACCATAAGTTTCACACTGGTTGCTATTATTCGTTTTATACGAAGGAAAAACTGTTCTATTTATTTTGTATTTTATGCTTCGGGCGTTGACTTCTAAGGAACTAACTGTTTGATCTGGTGGAGCAACGCCCTAGAGTGAAGCCTAGGTTGCCCGGAACGTAGAAATGACCATAACTTTCACACTGGGTGCTATTATTCGTTCTATACGATGGAAAAACTGTTATATTTATATTGTATAAATAAATATGAACGTACAAATGACCATCACTTTCACACGGGTTGCAATTATTCCTGTTATAGGATGGGAAGACTGTTGTATTTTTATTGTATTTTATGCTTCAGGCGTTGACTTCTGTGGCCGTAGCTATTCGATGTGGTGGAAGAACGCCAGAGAGTGAAGCCTAGGTTGCCCGGAACGTAGAAATGACCATAACTTTCATACTGGTAGCAATTATTCGTTTTATACGATGGAAGAACTGTTATATTTATATTGTATTTTATACTACTGGCGTTGACTTCTAAGGACCTAGTTATTCGATCTGGTGGAGCAACGCCCTAGAGTGACGCCTAGGTTGCCCGGAAAGTAGAAATGACGTTATCTTTCATACTGGTTGCAATTATTCGTTTTATACGATGGAAAAACTGTTGTATTTATATTGTATTTTATGCTTCTGGCGTGGACTTCTTATGCCCTAACTATTCCATCTGGTGGAAGAACGCCCTAGGGTGAAGGCTAGGTTGCCCGGAACGTAGAAATGACCATAACTTTCACACAGGTTGCAATTATTCGTTTTATACGATGGAAAAGCTGTTGTATTTGTATCATATTTTTTGCTTCTCGCGTTGACTTCTTAGGCCGTAACTATTCGATCTGGTGGAGCAACGCCTTGGAGTGAAGCCTAGGTTGCGCGGAACGTAGAATTGGCCATCACTTTCAAACTGGTTGCAAATATTACTGTTATATGATGGAAAAACTGTTGTATTTTTATTGCATTTTATGCTTCGAGCATTGACATCTAAGGCCCTAACTATTCAATCTGTAGGAGCAACGCCCTAGGGTGTAGCCTAGGTTGCCCGTAAAGTAGAAATGAACATAGCTTTCGCAATGTTTGCAATTATACATTTTATACGATGGAAAAACTGTTGTACTTATATCGTCTTTTATGCTTCTGGCGTTGACTTCTTATGCCCTAACTATTCCATCTGGTGGAACAACGCCCTAGGGTGAAGCCTAGGTTGCCCGGAACGTAGAAATGGAAATAACTTTCACACCGGTAGCAATTATTCGTTTTATACGATGGAGAAACAGTTCTATTTATTTTGTATTTTATGCTTCGGCCGTTGACTTCTAAGGCACTAACTATTCGATCTGGTGGAGCAACGCTCTAGAGTGAAGCCTAGGTTGCTCGGAATGTAGAAATGACCATAACATTCAAACTGGTTGAAATTATTCGTTTTACACGATGGAAAAACTGTTATATTTATATTGTATTTTATGCTTCTGGCGTTGACTTCTAAGGCACTAACTATTCGATCTCGTGGAGCAACGACCTAGAGTGAAGCCTAGGTTGCCCGGAACGTAGAAATGACCATCACTTTCAAACTGGTTGCAATTAATCCTGTTATATGATGGAAACACTGTTGTATTTTTATTGCATTTTATGCTTCGGGCGTTGACTTCTAAGGCCCAAACTATTCAATCTGTTGGAGCAACGGCCTAGGGCGAAGCCTAGGTTGCTCGGAAAGTAGAAATGACGTTAAGTTTCATACTGGTTGCAATTATTCGTTTTATACAATGGAAAAACTGTTGTATTTATATTGTATTTTATGCTTCTGGCGTTGACTTCTAAGGCCCTAGCTATTCGATCTAGTGGAGCAACGCCCTAGAGTGAAGCCTAGGTTGCCCGGAACGTAGAAATGACCATCACTTTCAAACTGGTTGCAATTATTCCTGTTATATGATGGAAAAACTGTTGTATTTATATTGTATTTTATGCTTCGGGCGTTGACTGCTAAGGCCCTAACTATTCGATCTGTTGGATCAACGCCCTCGAGTGAAGGCAAGGTTGCTCGGAATGTAGAAATTACCATAACATTCACACTGGTTGAAATTATTCGTTTAATACGATGGAAAAGCTGTTGCATCTTCATTGTATTTTATGATTCTGGCGTTGACTTCTAAGGCCCTAACTATTCGATCTGGTGGAGCAACGCCCTAGAGTGAAGCCTAGGTTGCCCGGAACGTAGAAATGACCATCACTTTCAAACTGGTTGCAATTAAACCTTTTACACGATGGAAAAACTGTAGTATTTTTATTGCATTTTATGATTCGGGCATTGACTTCTAAGTCCCTAACTATTCAATCTGTTGGAGCAACGCCCTAGGGTGTAGCCTAGGTTGCCCGTAAAGTAGAAATGACCATAGCTTTCATACTGGTTGCAATTATTCGTTTTATACGATGGAAAACCTGTTATATTTATATTGTATTTTATGCTTCTGGCGCTGACTTCTTAGGCCCTAACTATTCGATGTGGTGGAACAACGCCGTAGAGTGAAGCCTAGGTTGGTCGGAACGTAGAAATGCCCATAACTTTCACACTGGTTGCTATTATTCGTTTTATACGATGGAAAAGCTGTTGTATTTATACCGTATTTTATGCTTCTGGCGTTGACTTCTTATGCCCTAACTATTCCATCTGGTGGAAGAACGCCCTAGGGTGAAGCCTAGGTTGCCCGGAACGTAGAAATGGCCATAACTTTCATACTGGTTGCAATTATTCGTTTTATATGATGGAAAATCTGTTGTATTTTTATTGCATTTTATGCTTCGGGCATTGACTTCTAAGGCCCTAACTATTCAATCTGTAGGAGCAACGACCTAGGGTGTAGCCTAGGTTGCCCGTAAAGTAGAAATGACCTTAAGTTTCATACTGGTTGCAATTATTCGTTTTATACAATGGAAAAACTGTTGTATTTATATTGTATTTTATGCTTCTGGCGTTGACTTCTAAGGCCCTAGCTATTCGATCTAGTGGAGCAACGCCCTAGAGTGAAGCCTAGGTTGCCCGGAACGTAGAAATGACCATCACTTTCAAACTGGTTGCAATTATTCCTGTTATATGATGGAAAAACTGTTGTATTTATATTGTATTTTATGCTTCGGGCGTTGACTGCTAAGGCCCTAACTATTCAATCTGTGGGATCTAGGCCCTAGAGTGAAGGCTAGGTTGCTCGGAATGTAGAAATTACCATAACATTCACACTGGTTGAAATTATTCGTTTAATACGATGGAAAAGCTGTTGCATCTTCATTGTATTTTATGATTCTGGCGTTGACTTCTAAGGCCCTAACTATTCGATCTGGTGGAGCAACGCCCTAGAGTGAAGCCTAGGTTGCCCGGAACGTAGAAATGACCATCACTTTCAAACTGGTTGCAATTATTCCTGTTATATGATGGAAAAACTGTAGTATTTTTATTGCATTTTATGCTTCGGGCATTGACTTCTAAGTCCCTAACTATTCAATCTGTTGGAGCAACGCCCTAGGGTGTAGCCTAGGTTGCCCGGAAAGTAGAAATGACCACAACTTTCATACTGGTTGCAATTACTCGTTTTATATGATAGAAAAACTGTTGTATTTATATTGTATTTTATGCTTCTGGCGTTCACTTCTTAGGCCCTAACTATTCGATCTGGTGGAACAACGCCCTGGGGTGAAGCCTAGGTTGCCGGACCGTAGAAATGACCATAAGTTTCACACTGGTTGCTATTATTCGTTTTATACGAAGGAAAAACTGTTCTATTTATTTTGTATTTTATGCTTCGGGCGTTGACTTCTAAGGAACTAACTGTTTGATCTGGTGGAGCAACGCCCTAGAGTGAAGCCTAGGTTGCCCGGAACGTAGAAATGACCATAACTTTCACACTGGGTGCTATTATTCGTTCTATACGATGGAAAAACTGTTATATTTATATTGTATAAATAAATATGAACGTACAAATGACCATCACTTTCACACGGGTTGCAATTATTCCTGTTATAGGATGGGAAGACTGTTGTATTTTTATTGTATTTTATGCTTCAGGCGTTGACTTCTGTGGCCGTAGCTATTCGATGTGGTGGAAGAACGCCAGAGAGTGAAGCCTAGGTTGCCCGGAACGTAGAAATGACCATAACTTTCATACTGGTAGCAATTATTCGTTTTATACGATGGAAGAACTGTTATATTTATATTGTATTTTATACTACTGGCGTTGACTTCTAAGGACCTAGTTATTCGATCTGGTGGAGCAACGCCCTAGAGTGATGCCTAGGTTGCCCGGAAAGTAGAAATGACGTTATCTTTCATACTGGTTGCAATTATTCGTTTTATACGATGGAAAAACTGTTGTATTTATATTGTATTTTATGCTTCTGGCGTGGACTTCTTATGCCCTAACTATTCCATCTGGTGGAAGAACGCCCTAGGGTGAAGCCTAGGTTGCCCGGAACGTAGAAATGACCATAACTTTCACACAGGTTTCAATTATTCGTTTTATACGATGGAAAAGCTGTTGTATTTATATCATATTTTTTGCTTCTGGCGTTGACTTCTTAGGCCGTAACTATTCGATCTGGTGGAGCAACGCCTTGGAGTGAAGCCTAGGTTGCGCGGAACGTAGAATTGGCCATCACTTTCAAACTGGTTGCAAATATTACTGTTATATGATGGAAAAACTGTTGTATTTTTATTGCATTTTATGCTTCGAGCATTGACATCTAAGGCCCTAACTATTCAATCTGTAGGAGCAACGCCCTAGGGTGTAGCCTAGGTTGCCCGTAAAGTAGAAATGAACATAGCTTTCGCAATGTTTGCAATTATACATTTTATACGATGGAAAAACTGTTGTACTTATATCGTCTTTTATGCTTCTGGCGTTGACTTCTTATGCCCTAACTATTCCATCTGGTGGAACAACGCCCTAGGGTGAAGCCTAGGTTGCCCGGAACGTAGAAATGGAAATAACTTTCACACCGGTAGCAATTATTCGTTTTATACGATGGAGAAACAGTTCTATTTATTTTGTATTTTATGCTTCGGCCGTTGACTTCTAAGGCACTAACTATTCGATCTGGT
This sequence comes from Calliopsis andreniformis, assembly GCF_051401765.1. Lineage (NCBI taxonomy): Eukaryota > Metazoa > Arthropoda > Insecta > Hymenoptera > Andrenidae > Calliopsis > Calliopsis andreniformis. The sequence continues at coordinate 609,577 of NW_027480460.1, read as the reverse complement.
GGAGCAACGCTCTAGAGTGAAGCCTAGGTTGCTCGGAATGTAGAAATGACCATAACATTCAAACTGGTTGAAATTATTCGTTTTACACGATGGAAAAACTGTTATATTTATATTGTATTTTATGCTTCTGGCGTTGACTTCTAAGGCACTAACTATTCGATCTCGTGGAGCAACGACCTAGAGTGAAGCCTAGGTTGCCCGGAACGTAGAAATGACCATCACTTTCAAACTGGTTGCAATTAATCCTGTTATATGATGGAAACACTGTTGTATTTTTATTGCATTTTATGCTTCGGGCGTTGACTTCTAAGGCCCAAACTATTCAATCTGTTGGAGCAACGGCCTAGGGCGAAGCCTAGGTTGCTCGGAAAGTAGAAATGACGTTAAGTTTCATACTGGTTGCAATTATTCGTTTTATACAATGGAAAAACTGTTGTATTTATATTGTATTTTATGCTTCTGGCGTTGACTTCTAAGGCCCTAGCTATTCGATCTAGTGGAGCAACGCCCTAGAGTGAAGCCTAGGTTGCCCGGAACGTAGAAATGACCATCACTTTCAAACTGGTTGCAATTATTCCTGTTATATGATGGAAAAACTGTTGTATTTATATTGTATTTTATGCTTCGGGCGTTGACTGCTAAGGCCCTAACTATTCGATCTGTTGGATCAACGCCCTCGAGTGAAGGCAAGGTTGCTCGGAATGTAGAAATTACCATAACATTCACACTGGTTGAAATTATTCGTTTAATACGATGGAAAAGCTGTTGCATCTTCATTGTATTTTATGATTCTGGCGTTGACTTCTAAGGCCCTAACTATTCGATCTGGTGGAGCAACGCCCTAGAGTGAAGCCTAGGTTGCCCGGAACGTAGAAATGACCATCACTTTCAAACTGGTTGCAATTAAACCTTTTACACGATGGAAAAACTGTAGTATTTTTATTGCATTTTATGCTTCGGGCATTGACTTCTAAGTCCCTAACTATTCAATCTGTTGGAGCAACGCCCTAGGGTGTAGCCTAGGTTGCCCGTAAAGTAGAAATGACCATAGCTTTCATACTGGTTGCAATTATTCGTTTTATACGATGGAAAACCTGTTATATTTATATTGTATTTTATGCTTCTGGCGCTGACTTCTTAGGCCCTAACTATTCGATGTGGTGGAACAACGCCGTAGAGTGAAGCCTAGGTTGGTCGGAACGTAGAAATGCCCATAACTTTCACACTGGTTGCTATTATTCGTTTTATACGATGGAAAAGCTGTTGTATTTATACCGTATTTTATGCTTCTGGCGTTGACTTCTTATGCCCTAACTATTCCATCTGGTGGAAGAACGCCCTAGGGTGAAGCCTAGGTTGCCCGGAACGTAGAAATGGCCATAACTTTCATACTGGTTGCAATTATTCGTTTTATATGATGGAAAATCTGTTGTATTTTTATTGCATTTTATGCTTCGGGCATTGACTTCTAAGGCCCTAACTATTCAATCTGTAGGAGCAACGACCTAGGGTGTAGCCTAGGTTGCCCGTAAAGTAGAAATGACCATAGCTTTCATACTGGTTGCAATTATTCGTTTTATATGATGGAAAAACTGTTGTATTTATATTGTATTTTTTGCTTCTGTCGTTGATGTCTAAGGTCGTAGCTATTAGATGTGGTGGAGCAACGCACTAGAGTGACGCCTAGGTTGCCCGGAACGTAGACATGACCATTACTTTCGCAATGTTTGCAATTATTCGTTTTATACGATGGAAGAACTGTTGTACTTATATTGTATTTTATGCTGCTGGCGTTCATTTCTTAGGCCCTAACTATTCGACCTGGTGGAACAGCGACCTGGGGTGAAGCCTAGGTTGCACGGAACGTAGAAATGACCATAACTTTCACACTGGTTGCTATTATTAATTTTATACGATGGAAAGACTGTTGTATTTTTATTGCATTTTATGCTTCGTGCGTTGACTTCTAAGGCCCTAACTATTCAATCTGGTGGAGCAACGCTCTAGAGTGAAGCCTAGGTTGCTCGGAATGTAGAAATGACCATAACATTCAAACTGGTTGAAATTATTCGTTTTACACGATGGAAAAACTGTTATATTTATATTGTATTTTATGCTTCTGGCGTTGACTTCTAAGGCACTAACTATTCGATCTCGTGGAGCAACGCCCTAGAGTGAAGCCTAGGTTGCCCGGAACGTAGAAATGACCATCACTTTCAAACTGGTTTCAATTAATCCTTTTATACGATGGAAAAACTGTTGCATTTTTATTGCATTTTATGCGTCGGGCGCTGACTTCTAAGGCCCTAGCTATTCAATCTGTTGTAGCAACGCCCTAGTGTGAAGCCTAGGTTGCCCGGAACTTAGAAATGACCATAACTTTCACACTGATTGCTATTATTCCTTTTATACGATGGAAAAACTGTTATATTTATATTGTATTTTATGCTTCTGGCGGTGCCTTATTAGACCCTAAGTGTTCGATCTGGTGGAACAACGCCCTAGAGTGAAGCCTACGTTACCCGGAACGTAGAAATGACCATCACTTTCACACTGGTTGCAATTATTCCTGATAGACGATGGAAAAACTTTTGTATATTTATTGTATTTTATGCTTCGGGCGTACACTTCTATGGCCCTACCTATTCGATCTGGTGGAGCAACACCCTACAGTGAAGCCAAGGTTACCCGGAACGTAGATATGACCATAACCTTCACACAGGTTGCAATTATTCGTTTTCTACGATGGAAAAGCTGTTGTATTTATATTGCATTTTATGCGTAGTGCGCTGTCTCCTAAGGCCCTAACTATTCAATCTGTTGGAGCGACGCCCTAGGGTGAAGCCTAGGTTGCCCGGAACTTAGAAATGACCATAACTTTCACACTGATTGCTATTATTCGTTTTATACGATGGAAAAACTGTTATATTTATATTGTATTTTATGCTTCTGGCGGTGCCTTCTTTGGCCCTAAGTGTTCGATCTGGTGGAACAACGCCCTAGAGTGAAGCCTACGTTGCCCGGAACGTAGAAATACCATCACTTTCACACTGGTTGCAATTATTCCTGATAGACGATGGAAAAACTTTTGTATATTTATTGTATTTTATGCTTCGGGCGTAGACTTCTATGGCCCTACCTATTCAATCTGTTGTAGCAACGCCCTAGTGTGAAGCCTAGGTTGCCCGGAAAGTAGAAATGACCACAACTTTCATACTGGTTGCAATTACTCGTTTTATATGATAGAAAAGCTGTTGTATTTATGTTGTATTTTATGCTTCTGGCGTTAACTTCTTAGGCCCTAACTATTCGATCTGGTGGAACAACGCCCTAGAGTGAAGCCTAGGTTGCCTGGAACATACAAATGACCATCACTTTCACACGGGTTGCAATTATTCCTGTTATCGGATGGGAAGACTGTTGTATTTTTATTGTATTTTATGCTTCAGGCGTAGTCTTCTAAGGCCCTAACTATTCAATCTGTTGGAGCAACGCCCTAGGGTGAAGCCTAGGTTGCCCGGAAAGTAGAAATGTCCACAACTTTCATACTGGTTGCAATTACTCGTTTTATATGATGGAAAAACTGTTGTATTCATTTTGTATTTTATGCTTCGGCCGTTGACTTCTAAGGCACTAACTATTCGATCTGGTGGAACAACGCCCTAGGGTGAAGCCTAGGTTGCCCGGAACGTAGAAATGACCATAACTTTTACACTGGTAGCAATTATTCGTTTTATACAATGGAAAAACTGTTCTGTTTATTTTGTATTTTATGCTTCGGGCGTTGACTTCTAAGGCCCTAACTGTTTGATCTGGACGAGCAACGCCCTAGAGTGAAGCGTAGGTTGCCCGGAACGTAGAAATGACCATCACTTTCAAACTGGTTGCAATTAATCTTTTTATACGGTGGAAAATCTGTTGTATTTTTATTTCATTTTATGCTTCCGGCGTTGACTTCTAAGGCCCTAATTATTCAATCTGTTGGAGCAACGACCTAGGGTGAAGCCTAGGTTGCCCGGAAAGTAGAAATGACGTTATCTTTCGTACTGGTTGCAATTATGCGTTTTATACGATGGAAAAACTGTTGTATTTATATTGTATTTTATGCTTCTGGCGTTGACTTCTAAGGCACTAACTATTCGATCTGGTGGAGCAACGCCCTAGAGTGAAGCCTAAGTTGCCCGGAACGTTGCAATTACCATCACTTTCAAACTGGTTGCAAATATTCCTGTTATATGATGGAAAAACTGTTGTATTTTTATTGCATTTTATGCTTCGGGCATTGACTTGTAAGGCCCTAACTATTCAATCTGTAGGAGCAACGCCCTAGGGTGTAGCCTAGGTTGCCCGTAAAGTAGAAATGACCATAGCTTTCATACTGGTTGCAATTATTCGTTTTATATGATGGAAAAACTGTTGTATTTATATTGTATTTTATGCTTCTGTCGTTGACGTCTAAGGCCGTAGCTATTAGATGTGGTGGAGCAACGCACTAGAGTGACGCCTAGGTTGCCCGGAACGTAGAAATGACCATTACTTTCGCAATGTTTGCAATTATACATTTTATAAGATGGAAAAACAGTTGTACTTATATCGTATTTTATGCTTCTGGCGTTGACTTCTTAGGCCCTAACTATTCCATCTGGTGGAGCAACGCCCTAGGGTGAAGCCTATGTTGCCCGGAACGTAGAAATGGAAATAACTTTCACACCGGTAGCAATTATTCGTTTTACACGATGGAAAAACTGTTATATTTATATTGTATTTTATGCTTCTGGCGTTGACTTCTAAGGCACTAACTATTCGATCTCGTGGAGCAACGCCCTAGAGTGAAGCCTAGGTTGCCCGGAACGTAGAAATGACCATCACTTTCAAACTGGTTGCAATTAATCCTTTTATACGATGGAAAAACTGTTGCATTTTTATTGCATTTTATGCGTCGGGCGCTGACTTCTAAGGCCCTAACTATTCAATCTGTTGTAGCAACGCCCTAGTGTGAAGCCTAGGTTGCCCGGAACTTACAAATGACCATAACTTTCACACTGATTGCTATTATTCGTTTTATACGATGGAAAAACTGTTATATTTATATTGTATTTTATGCTTCTGGCGGTGCCTTATTAGGCCCTAAGTGTTCGATCTGGTGGAACAACGCCCTAGAGTGAAGCCTACGTTGCCCGGAACGTAGAAATGACCATCACTTTCACACTGGTTGCAATTATTCCTGATAGACGATGGAAAAACTTTTGTATATTTATTGTATTTTATGCTTCGGGCGTAGACTTCTATGGCCCTACCTATTCGATCTGGTGGAGCAACACCCTACAGTGATGCCAAGGTTGCCCGGAACGTAGATATGACCATAACCTTCACACAGGTTGCAATTATTCGTTTTCTACGATGGAAAAGCTGTTGTATTTATATTGCATTTTATGCGTCGGGCGTTGTCTTCTTAGGCCCTAACTATTCAATCTGTTGGAGCGACGCCCTAGGGTGAAGCCTAGGTTGCCCGGAACTTAGAAATGACCATAACTTTCACACGGATTGCTATTATTCGTTTTATACGATGGAAAAACTGTTATATTTATATTGTATTTTATGCTACTGGCGATGCCTTCTTAGGCCCTAAGTGTTCGATCTGGTGGAACAACGCCCTAGAGTGAAGCCTACGTTGCCCGGAACGTAGAAATGACCATCACTTTCAAACTGGTTGCAATTAATCCTTTTATACGATGGAAAAACTGTTGCATTTTTATTGCATTTTATGCGTCGGGCGTTGTCTTCTAAGGCTCTAATTATTCAATCTGTTGGAGCAACGCCCTAGGGTGAAGCCTAGGTTTCCCGGAACGTAGAAATGACGTTAACTTTCACACTGGTTGCTATTATTCGTTTTATACGATGGAAAACCTGTTATATTTATATTGTATTTTATGCTTCTGGCGCTGACTTCTTAGGCCCTAACTATTCGATGTGGTGGAACAACGCCGTAGAGTGAAGCCTAGGTTGCCTGGAACGTAGAAATGACCATCACTTTCAAACTGGTTACAATTAATCCTTTTATACGATGGAAAAACTGTTGCATTTTTATTGCATTTTATGCGTCGGGCGTTGTCTTCTAAGGCCCTAATTATTCAATCTGTTGGAGCAACGCCCTAGGGTGAAGCCTAGGTTTCCCGGAACATAGAAATGACGTTAACTTTCACACTGGTTGCTATTATTCGTTTTATACGATGGAAAACCTGTTATATTTTTATTGCATTTTATGCTTCGGGCATTGACTTCTAAGGCCCTAACTATTCAATCTGTAGGAGCAACGCCCTAGGGTGTAGCCTAGGTTGCCCGTAAAGTAGAAATGACCATAGCTTTCATACTGGTTGCAATTATTCGTTTTATATGATGGAAAAACCGTTCTATTTATTTTGTATTTTATGCTTCGGGCGTAGACTTCTATGGCCCTACCTATTCGATCTGGTGGAGCAACACCCTACAGTGATGCCTAGGTTGCCCGGAACGTAGATATGACCATAACCTTCACACAGGTTGCAATTATTCGTTTTCTACGATGGAAAAGCTGTTGTATTTATATTGCATTTTATGCGTCGGGCGTTGTCTTCTTAGGCCCTAACTATTCAATCTGTTGGAGCGACGCCCTAGGGTGAAGCCTAGGTTGCCCGGAACTTAGAAATGACCATAACTTTCACACGGATTGCTATTATTCGTTTTATACGATGGAAAAACTGTTATATTTATATTGTATTTTATGCTACTGGCGATGCCTTCTTAGGCCCTAAGTGTTCGATCTGGTGGAACAACGCCCTAGAGTGAAGCCTACGTTGCCCGGAACGTAGAAATGACCATCACTTTCACACTGGTTGCAATTATTCCTGATAGACGATGGAAAAACTTTTGTATATTTATTGTATTTTATGCTTCGGGCGTAGACTTCTATGGCCCTACCTATTCAATCTGTTGTAGCAACGCCCTAGTGTGAAGCCTAGGTTGCCCGGAAAGTAGAAATGACCACAACTTTCATACTGGTTGCAATTACTCGTTTTATATGATAGAAAAGCTGTTGTATTTATGTTGTATTTTATGCTTCTGGCGTTGACTTCTAAGGCCCTAGCTATTCGATCTAGTGGAGCAACGCCCTAGAGTGAAGCCTAGGTTGCCCGGAACGTAGAAATGACCATCACTTTCAAACTGGTTGCAATTATTCCTGTTATATGATGGAAAAACTGTTGTATTTATATTGTATTTTATGCTTCGGGCGTTGACTGCTAAGGCCCTAACTATTCAATCTGTGGGATCTACGCCCTAGAGTGAAGGCTAGGTTGCTCGGAATGTAGAAATTACCATAACATTCACACTGGTTGAAATTATTCGTTTAATACGATGGAAGACCTGTTGCATCTTCATTGTATTTTATGATTCTGGCGTTGACTTCTAAGGCCCTAACTATTCGATCTGGTGGAGCAACGCCCTAGAGTGAAGCCTAGGTTGCCCGGAACGTAGAAATGACCATCACTTTCAAACTGGTTGCAATTACTCCTGTTATATGATGGAAAGACTGTAGTATTTTTATTGCATTTTATCCTTCGGGCATTGACTTCTAAGTCCCTAACTATTCAATCTGTTGGAGCAACGCCCTAGAGTGACGCCTAGGTTGCCCGGAAAGTAGAAATGACGTTATCTTTCATACTGGTTGCAATTATTCGTTTTATACGATGGAAAAACTGTTGTATTTATATTGTATTTTATGCTTCTGGCGTGGACTTCTTATGCCCTAACTATTCCATCTGGTGGAAGAACGCCCTAGGGTGAAGGCTAGGTTGCCCGGAACGTAGAAATGACCATAACTTTCACACAGGTTGCAATTATTCGTTTTATACGATGGAAAAGCTGTTGTATTTGTATCATATTTTTTGCTTCTCGCGTTGACTTCTTAGGCCGTAACTATTCGATCTGGTGGAGCAACGCCTTGGAGTGAAGCCTAGGTTGCGCGGAACGTAGAATTGGCCATCACTTTCAAACTGGTTGCAAATATTACTGTTATATGATGGAAAAACTGTTGTATTTTTATTGCATTTTATGCTTCGAGCATTGATATCTAAGGCCCTAACTATTCAATCTGTAGGAGCAACGCCCTAGGGTGTAGCCTAGGTTGCCCGTAAAGTAGAAATGAACATAGCTTTCGCAATGTTTGCAATTATACATTTTATACGATGGAAAAACTGTTGTACTTATATCGTCTTTTATGCTTCTGGCGTTGACTTCTTATGCCCTAACTATTCCATCTGGTGGAACAACGCCCTAGGGTGAAGCCTAGGTTGCCCGGAACGTAGAAATGGAAATAACTTTCACACCGGTAGCAATTATTCGTTTTATACGATGGAGAAACAGTTCTATTTATTTTGTATTTTATGCTTCGGCCGTTGACTTCTAAGGCACTAACTATTCGATCTGGTGGAGCAACGCTCTAGAGTGAAGCCTAGGTTGCTCGGAATGTAGAAATGACCATAACATTCAAACTGGTTGAAATTATTCGTTTTACACGATGGAAAAACTGTTATATTTATATTGTATTTAATGCTTCTGGCGTTGACTTCTAAGGCACTAACTATTCGATCTCGTGGAGCAACGACCTAGAGTGAAGCCTAGGTTGCCCGGAACGTAGAAATGACCATCACTTTCAAACTGGTTGCAATTAATCCTGTTATATGATGGAAACACTGTTGTATTTTTATTGCATTTTATGCTTCGGGCGTTGACTTCTAAGGCCCAAACTATTCAATCTGTTGGAGCAACGGCCTAGGGTGAAGCCTAGGTTGCTCGGAAAGTAGAAATGACCTTAAGTTTCATACTGGTTGCAATTATTCGTTTTATACAATGGAAAAACTCTTGTATTTATATTGTATTTTATGCTTCTGGCGTTGACTTCTAAGGCCCTAGCTATTCGATCTAGTGGAGCAACGCCCTAGAGTGAAGCCTAGGTTGCCCGGAACGTAGAAATGACCATAACTTTCAAACTGGTTGCAATTATTCCTGTTATATGATGGAAAAACTGTTGTATTTATATTGTATTTTATGCTTCGGGCGTTGACTGCTAAGGCCCTAACTATTCGATCTGTTGGATCAACGCCCTCGAGTGAAGGCAAGGTTGCTCGGAATGTAGAAATTACCATAACATTCACACTGGTTGAAATTATTCGTTTAATACGATGGAAAAGCTGTTGCATCTCATTGTATTTTATAATTCTGGCGTTGACTTCTAAGGCCCTAACTATTCGATCTGGTGGAGCAACGCCCTAGAGTGAAGCCTAGGTTGCCCGGAACGTAGAAATGACCATCACTTTCAAACTGGTTGCAATTAAACCTTTTACACGATGGAAAAACTGTAGTATTTTTATTGCATTTTATGCTTCGGGCATTGACTTCTAAGTCCCTAACTATTCAATCTGTTGGAGCAACGCCCTAGGGTGAAGCCTAGGTTGCCCGGAACGTAGAAATGACCATAACTTTCACACTGGGTGCTATTATTCGTTCTATACGATGGAAAAACTGTTATATTTATATTGTATAAATAAATATGAACGTACAAATGACCATCACTTTCACACGGGTTGCAATTATTCCTGTTATAGGATGGGAAGACTGTTGTATTTTTATTGTATTTTATGCTTCAGGCGTTGACTTCTGTGGCCGTAGCTATTCGATGTGGTGGAAGAACGCCAGAGAGTGAAGCCTAGGTTGCCCGGAACGTAGAAATGACCATAACTTTCATACTGGTAGCAATTATTCGTTTTATACGATGGAAGAACTGTTATATTTATATTGTATTTTATACTACTGGCGTTGACTTCTAAGGACCTAGTTATTCGATCTGGTGGAGCAACGCCCTAGAGTGACGCCTAGGTTGCCCGGAAAGTAGAAATGACGTTATCTTTCATACTGGTTGCAATTATTCGTTTTATACGATGGAAAAACTGTTGTATTTATATTGTATTTTATGCTTCTGGCGTGGACTTCTTATGCCCTAACTATTCCATCTGGTGGAAGAACGCCCTAGGGTGAAGGCTAGGTTGCCCGGAACGTAGAAATGACCATAACTTTCACACAGGTTGCAATTATTCGTTTTATACGATGGAAAAGCTGTTGTATTTGTATCATATTTTTTGCTTCTCGCGTTGACTTCTTAGGCCGTAACTATTCGATCTGGTGGAGCAACGCCTTGGAGTGAAGCCTAGGTTGCGCGGAACGTAGAATTGGCCATCACTTTCAAACTGGTTGCAAATATTACTGTTATATGATGGAAAAACTGTGGTATTTTTATTGCATTTTATGCTTCGAGCATTGATATCTAAGGCCCTAACTATTCAATCTGTAGGAGCAACGCCCTAGGGTGTAGCCTAGGTTGCCCGTAAAGTAGAAATGAACATAGCTTTCGCAATGTTTGCAATTATACATTTTATACGATGGAAAAACTGTTGTACTTATATCGTCTTTTATGCTTCTGGCGTTGACTTCTTATGCCCTAACTATTCCATCTGGTGGAACAACGCCCTAGGGTGAAGCCTAGGTTGCCCGGAACGTAGAAATGGAAATAACTTTCACACCGGTAGCAATTATTCGTTTTATACGATGGAGAAACAGTTCTATTTATTTTGTATTTTATGCTTCGGCCGTTGACTTCTAAGGCACTAACTATTCGATCTGGTGGAGCAACGCTCTAGAGTGAAGCCTAGGTTGCTCGGAATGTAGAAATGACCATAACATTCAAACTGGTTGAAATTATTCGTTTTACACGATGGAAAAACTGTTATATTTATATTGTATTTTATGCTTCTGGCGTTGACTTCTAAGGCACTAACTATTCGATCTCGTGGAGCAACGACCTAGAGTGAAGCCTAGGTTGCCCGGAACGTAGAAATGACCATCACTTTCAAACTGGTTGCAATTAATCCTGTTATATGATGGAAACACTGTTGTATTTTTATTGCATTTTATGCTTCGGGCGTTGACTTCTAAGGCCCAAACTATTCAATCTGTTGGAGCAACGGCCTAGGGTGAAGCCTAGGTTGCTCGGAAAGTAGAAATGACCTTAAGTTTCATACTGGTTGCAATTATTCGTTTTATACAATGGAAAAACTCTTGTATTTATATTGTATTTTATGCTTCTGGCGTTGACTTCTAAGGCCCTAGCTATTCGATCTAGTGGAGCAACGCCCTAGAGTGAAGCCTAGGTTGCCCGGAACGTAGAAATGACCATCACTTTCAAACTGGTTGCAATTATTCCTGTTATATGATGGAAAAACTGTTGTATTTATATTGTATTTTATGCTTCGGGCGTTGACTGCTAAGGCCCTAACTATTCGATCTGTTGGATCAACGCCCTCGAGTGAAGGCAAGGTTGCTCGGAATGTAGAAATTACCATAACATTCACACTGGTTGAAATTATTCGTTTAATACGATGGAAAAGCTGTTGCATCTTCATTGTATTTTATGATTCTGGCGTTGACTTCTAAGGCCCTAACTATTCGATCTGGTGGAGCAACGCCCTAGAGTGAAGCCTAGGTTGCCCGGAACGTAGAAATGACCATCACTTTCAAACTGGTTGCAATTATTCCTGTTATATGATGGAAAAACTGTAGTATTTTTATTGCATTTTATGCTTCGGGCATTGACTTCTAAGTCCCTAACTATTCAATCTGTTGGAGCAACGCCCTAGGGTGTAGCCTAGGTTGCCCGGAAAGTAGAAATGACCACAACTTTCATACTGGTTGCAATTACTCGTTTTATATGATAGAAAAACTGTTGTATTTATATTGTATTTTATGCTTCTGGCGTTCACTTCTTAGGCCCTAACTATTCGATCTGGTGGAACAACGCCCTGGGGTGAAGCCTAGGTTGCCGGACCGTAGAAATGACCATAAGTTTCACACTGGTTGCTATTATTCGTTTTATACGAAGGAAAAACTGTTCTATTTATTTTGTATTTTATGCTTCGGGCGTTGACTTCTAAGGAACTAACTGTTTGATCTGGTGGAGCAACGCCCTAGAGTGAAGCCTAGGTTGCCCGGAACGTAGAAATGACCATAACTTTCACACTGGGTGCTATTATTCGTTCTATACGATGGAAAAACTGTTATATTTATATTGTATAAATAAATATGAACGTACAAATGACCATCACTTTCACACGGGTTGCAATTATTCCTGTTATAGGATGGGAAGACTGTTGTATTTTTATTGTATTTTATGCTTCAGGCGTTGACTTCTGTGGCCGTAGCTATTCGATGTGGTGGAAGAACGCCAGAGAGTGAAGCCTAGGTTGCCCGGAACGTAGAAATGACCATAACTTTCATACTGGTAGCAATTATTCGTTTTATACGATGGAAGAACTGTTATATTTATATTGTATTTTATACTACTGGCGTTGACTTCTAAGGACCTAGTTATTCGATCTGGTGGAGCAACGCCCTAGAGTGATGCCTAGGTTGCCCGGAAAGTAGAAATGACGTTATCTTTCATACTGGTTGCAATTATTCGTTTTATACGATGGAAAAACTGTTGTATTTATATTGTATTTTATGCTTCTGGCGTGGACTTCTTATGCCCTAACTATTCCATCTGGTGGAAGAACGCCCTAGGGTGAAGCCTAGGTTGCCCGGAACGTAGAAATGACCATAACTTTCACACAGGTTTCAATTATTCGTTTTATACGATGGAAAAGCTGTTGTATTTATATCATATTTTTTGCTTCTGGCGTTGACTTCTTAGGCCGTAACTATTCGATCTGGTGGAGCAACGCCTTGGAGTGAAGCCTAGGTTGCGCGGAACGTAGAATTGGCCATCACTTTCAAACTGGTTGCAAATATTACTGTTATATGATGGAAAAACTGTTGTATTTTTATTGCATTTTATGCTTCGAGCATTGACATCTAAGGCCCTAACTATTCAATCTGTAGGAGCAACGCCCTAGGGTGTAGCCTAGGTTGCCCGTAAAGTAGAAATGAACATAGCTTTCGCAATGTTTGCAATTATACATTTTATACGATGGAAAAACTGTTGTACTTATATCGTCTTTTATGCTTCTGGCGTTGACTTCTTATGCCCTAACTATTCCATCTGGTGGAACAACGCCCTAGGGTGAAGCCTAGGTTGCCCGGAACGTAGAAATGGAAATAACTTTCACACCGGTAGCAATTATTCGTTTTATACGATGGAGAAACAGTTCTATTTATTTTGTATTTTATGCTTCGGCCGTTGACTTCTAAGGCACTAACTATTCGATCTGGTGGAGCAACGCTCTAGAGTGAAGCCTAGGTTGCTCGGAATGTAGAAATGACCATAACATTCAAACTGGTTGAAATTATTCGTTTTACACGATGGAAAAACTGTTATATTTATATTGTATTTTATGCTTCTGGCGTTGACTTCTAAGGCACTAACTATTCGATCTCGTGGAGCAACGACCTAGAGTGAAGCCTAGGTTGCCCGGAACGTAGAAATGACCATCACTTTCAAACTGGTTGCAATTAATCCTGTTATATGATGGAAACACTGTTGTATTTTTATTGCATTTTATGCTTCGGGCGTTGACTTCTAAGGCCCAAACTATTCAATCTGTTGGAGCAACGGCCTAGGGCGAAGCCTAGGTTGCTCGGAAAGTAGAAATGACGTTAAGTTTCATACTGGTTGCAATTATTCGTTTTATACAATGGAAAAACTGTTGTATTTATATTGTATTTTATGCTTCTGGCGTTGACTTCTAAGGCCCTAGCTATTCGATCTAGTGGAGCAACGCCCTAGAGTGAAGCCTAGGTTGCCCGGAACGTAGAAATGACCATCACTTTCAAACTGGTTGCAATTATTCCTGTTATATGATGGAAAAACTGTTGTATTTATATTGTATTTTATGCTTCGGGCGTTGACTGCTAAGGCCCTAACTATTCGATCTGTTGGATCAACGCCCTCGAGTGAAGGCAAGGTTGCTCGGAATGTAGAAATTACCATAACATTCACACTGGTTGAAATTATTCGTTTAATACGATGGAAAAGCTGTTGCATCTTCATTGTATTTTATGATTCTGGCGTTGACTTCTAAGGCCCTAACTATTCGATCTGGTGGAGCAACGCCCTAGAGTGAAGCCTAGGTTGCCCGGAACGTAGAAATGACCATCACTTTCAAACTGGTTGCAATTAAACCTTTTACACGATGGAAAAACTGTAGTATTTTTATTGCATTTTATGCTTCGGGCATTGACTTCTAAGTCCCTAACTATTCAATCTGTTGGAGCAACGCCCTAGGGTGTAGCCTAGGTTGCCCGTAAAGTAGAAATGACCATAGCTTTCATACTGGTTGCAATTATTCGTTTTATACGATGGAAAACCTGTTATATTTATATTGTATTTTATGCTTCTGGCGCTGACTTCTTAGGCCCTAACTATTCGATGTGGTGGAACAACGCCGTAGAGTGAAGCCTAGGTTGGTCGGAACGTAGAAATGCCCATAACTTTCACACTGGTTGCTATTATTCGTTTTATACGATGGAAAAGCTGTTGTATTTATACCGTATTTTATGCTTCTGGCGTTGACTTCGTATGCCCTAACTATTCCATCTGGTGGAAGAACGCCCTAGGGTGAAGCCTAGGTTGCCCGGAACGTAGAAATGGCCATAACTTTCATACTGGTTGCAATTATTCGTTTTATATGATGGAAAATCTGTTGTATTTTTATTGCATTTTATGCTTCGGGCATTGACTTCTAAGGCCCTAACTATTCAATCTGTAGGAGCAACGACCTAGGGTGTAGCCTAGGTTGCCCGTAAAGTAGAAATGACCATAGCTTTCATACTGGTTGCAATTATTCGTTTTATATGATGGAAAAACTGTTGTATTTATATTGTATTTTTTGCTTCTGTCGTTGATGTCTAAGGTCGTAGCTATTAGATGTGGTGGAGCAACGCACTAGAGTGACGCCTAGGTTGCCCGGAACGTAGACATGACCATTACTTTCGCAATGTTTGCAATTATTCGTTTTATACGATGGAAGAACTGTTGTACTTATATTGTATTTTATGCTGCTGGCGTTCATTTCTTAGGCCCTAACTATTCGACCTGGTGGAACAGCGACCTGGGGTGAAGCCTAGGTTGCACGGAACGTAGAAATGACCATAACTTTCACACTGGTTGCTATTATTAATTTTATACGATGGAAAGACTGTTGTATTTTTATTGCATTTTATGCTTCGTGCGTTGACTTCTAAGGCCCTAACTATTCAATCTGGTGGAGCAACGCTCTAGAGTGAAGCCTAGGTTGCTCGGAATGTAGAAATGACCATAACATTCAAACTGGTTGAAATTATTCGTTTTACACGATGGAAAAACTGTTATATTTATATTGTATTTTATGCTTCTGGCGTTGACTTCTAAGGCACTAACTATTCGATCTCGTGGAGCAACGCCCTAGAGTGAAGCCTAGGTTGCCCGGAACGTAGAAATGACCATCACTTTCAAACTGGTTTCAATTAATCCTTTTATACGATGGAAAAACTGTTGCATTTTTATTGCATTTTATGCGTCGGGCGCTGACTTCTAAGGCCCTAGCTATTCAATCTGTTGTAGCAACGCCCTAGTGTGAAGCCTAGGTTGCCCGGAACTTAGAAATGACCATAACTTTCACACTGATTGCTATTATTCCTTTTATACGATGGAAAAACTGTTATATTTATATTGTATTTTATGCTTCTGGCGGTGCCTTATTAGACCCTAAGTGTTCGATCTGGTGGAACAACGCCCTAGAGTGAAGCCTACGTTACCCGGAACGTAGAAATGACCATCACTTTCACACTGGTTGCAATTATTCCTGATAGACGATGGAAAAACTTTTGTATATTTATTGTATTTTATGCTTCGGGCGTACACTTCTATGGCCCTACCTATTCGATCTGGTGGAGCAACACCCTACAGTGAAGCCAAGGTTACCCGGAACGTAGATATGACCATAACCTTCACACAGGTTGCAATTATTCGTTTTCTACGATGGAAAAGCTGTTGTATTTATATTGCATTTTATGCGTAGTGCGCTGTCTCCTAAGGCCCTAACTATTCAATCTGTTGGAGCGACGCCCTAGGGTGAAGCCTAGGTTGCCCGGAACTTAGAAATGACCATAACTTTCACACTGATTGCTATTATTCGTTTTATACGATGGAAAAACTGTTATATTTATATTGTATTTTATGCTTCTGGCGGTGCCTTCTTTGGCCCTAAGTGTTCGATCTGGTGGAACAACGCCCTAGAGTGAAGCCTACGTTGCCCGGAACGTTGAAATACCATCACTTTCACACTGGTTGCAATTATTCCTGATAGACGATGGAAAAACTTTTGTATATTTATTGTATTTTATGCTTCGGGCGTAGACTTCTATGGCCCTACCTATTCAATCTGTTGTAGCAACGCCCTAGTGTGAAGCCTAGGTTGCCCGGAAAGTAGAAATGACCACAACTTTCATACTGGTTGCAATTACTCGTTTTATATGATAGAAAAGCTGTTGTATTTATGTTGTATTTTATGCTTCTGGCGTTCACTTCTTAGGCCCTAACTATTCGATCTGGTGGAACAACGCCCTAGAGTGAAGCCTAGGTTGCCTGGAACATACAAATGACCATCACTTTCACACGGGTTGCAATTATTCCTGTTATCGGATGGGAAGACTGTTGTATTTTTATTGTATTTTATGCTTCAGGCGTAGTCTTCTAAGGCCCTAACTATTCAATCTGTTGGAGCAACGCCCTAGGGTGAAGCCTAGGTTGCCCGGAAAGTAGAAATGTCCACAACTTTCATACTGGTTGCAATTACTCGTTTTATATGATGGAAAAACTGTTGTATTCATTTTGTATTTTATGCTTCGGCCGTTGACTTCTAAGGCACTAACTATTCGATCTGGTGGAACAACGCCCTAGGGTGAAGCCTAGGTTGCCCGGAACTTAGAAATGACCATAACTTTCACACTGATTGCTATTATTCGTTTTATACGATGGAAAAACTGTTATATTTATATTGTATTTTATGCTTCTGGCGGTGCCTTCTTTGGCCCTAAGTGTTCGATCTGGTGGAACAACGCCCTAGAGTGAAGCCTACGTTGCCCGGAACGTAGAAATACCATCACTTTCACACTGGTTGCAATTATTCCTGATAGACGATGGAAAAACTTTTGTATATTTATTGTATTTTATGCTTCGGGCGTAGACTTCTATGGCCCTACCTATTCAATCTGTTGTAGCAACGCCCTAGTGTGAAGCCTAGGTTGCCCGGAAAGTAGAAATGACCACAACTTTCATACTGGTTGCAATTACTCGTTTTATATGATAGAAAAGCTGTTGTATTTATGTTGTATTTTATGCTTCTGGCGTTCACTTCTTAGGCCCTAACTATTCGATCTGGTGGAACAACGCCCTAGAGTGAAGCCTAGGTTGCCTGGAACATACAAATGACCATCACTTTCACACGGGTTGCAATTATTCCTGTTATCGGATGGGAAGACTGTTGTATTTTTATTGTATTTTATGCTTCAGGCGTAGTCTTCTAAGGCCCTAACTATTCAATCTGTTGGAGCAACGCCCTAGGGTGAAGCCTAGGTTGCCCGGAAAGTAGAAATGTCCACAACTTTCATACTGGTTGCAATTACTCGTTTTATATGATGGAAAAACTGTTGTATTCATTTTGTATTTTATGCTTCGGCCGTTGACTTCTAAGGCACTAACTATTCGATCTGGTGGAACAACGCCCTAGGGTGAAGCCTAGGTTGCCCGGAACGTAGAAATGACCATAACTTTTACACTGGTAGCAATTATTCGTTTTATACAATGGAAAAACTGTTCTGTTTATTTTGTATTTTATGCTTCGGGCGTTGACTTCTAAGGCCCTAACTGTTTGATCTGGACGAGCAACGCCCTAGAGTGAAGCGTAGGTTGCCCGGAACGTAGAAATGACCATCACTTTCAAACTGGTTGCAATTAATCTTTTTATACGGTGGAAAATCTGTTGTATTTTTATTTCATTTTATGCTTCCGGCGTTGACTTCTAAGGCCCTAATTATTCAATCTGTTGGAGCAACGACCTAGGGTGAAGCCTAGGTTGCCCGGAAAGTAGAAATGACGTTATCTTTCGTACTGGTTGCAATTATGCGTTTTATACGATGGAAAAACTGTTGTATTTATATTGTATTTTATGCTTCTGGCGTTGACTTCTAAGGCACTAACTATTCGATCTGGTGGAGCAACGCCCTAGAGTGAAGCCTAAGTTGCCCGGAACGTTGCAATTACCATCACTTTCAAACTGGTTGCAAATATTCCTGTTATATGATGGAAAAACTGTTGTATTTTTATTGCATTTTATGCTTCGGGCATTGACTTCTAAGGCCCTAACTATTCAATCTGTAGGAGCAACGCCCTAGGGTGTAGCCTAGGTTGCCCGTAAAGTAGAAATGACCATAGCTTTCATACTGGTTGCAATTATTCGTTTTATATGATGGAAAAACTGTTGTATTTATATTGTATTTTATGCTTCTGTCGTTGACGTCTAAGGCCGTAGCTATTAGATGTGGTGGAGCAACGCACTAGAGTGACGCCTAGGTTGCCCGGAACGTAGAAATGACCATTACTTTCGCAATGTTTGCAATTATACATTTTATAAGATGGAAAAACAGTTGTACTTATATCGTATTTTATGCTTCTGGCGTTGACTTCTTAGGCCCTAACTATTCCATCTGGTGGAGCAACGCCCTAGGGTGAAGCCTATGTTGCCCGGAACGTAGAAATGGAAATAACTTTCACACCGGTAGCAATTATTCGTTTTACACGATGGAAAAACTGTTATATTTATATTGTATTTTATGCTTCTGGCGTTGACTTCTAAGGCACTAACTATTCGATCTCGTGGAGCAACGCCCTAGAGTGAAGCCTAGGTTGCCCGGAACGTAGAAATGACCATCACTTTCAAACTGGTTGCAATTAATCCTTTTATACGATGGAAAAACTGTTGCATTTTTATTGCATTTTATGCGTCGGGCGCTGACTTCTAAGGCCCTAACTATTCAATCTGTTGTAGCAACGCCCTAGTGTGAAGCCTAGGTTGCCCGGAACTTAGAAATGACCATAACTTTCACACTGATTGCTATTATTCGTTTTATACGATGGAAAAACTGTTATATTTATATTGTATTTTATGCTTCTGGCGGTGCCTTATTAGGCCCTAAGTGTTCGATCTGGTGGAACAACGCCCTAGAGTGAAGCCTACGTTGCCCGGAACGTAGAAATGACCATCACTTTCACACTGGTTGCAATTATTCCTGATAGACGATGGAAAAACTTTTGTATATTTATTGTATTTTATGCTTCGGGCGTAGACTTCTATGGCCCTACCTATTCGATCTGGTGGAGCAACACCCTACAGTGATGCCAAGGTTGCCCGGAACGTAGATATGACCATAACCTTCACACAGGTTGCAATTATTCGTTTTCTACGATGGAAAAGCTGTTGTATTTATATTGCATTTTATGCGTCGGGCGTTGTCTTCTTAGGCCCTAACTATTCAATCTGTTGGAGCGACGCCCTAGGGTGAAGCCTAGGTTGCCCGGAACTTAGAAATGACCATAACTTTCACACGGATTGCTATTATTCGTTTTATACGATGGAAAAACTGTTATATTTATATTGTATTTTATGCTACTGGCGATGCCTTCTTAGGCCCTAAGTGTTCGATCTGGTGGAACAACGCCCTAGAGTGAAGCCTACGTTGCCCGGAACGTAGAAATGACCATCACTTTCAAACTGGTTGCAATTAATCCTTTTATACGATGGAAAAACTGTTGCATTTTTATTGCATTTTATGCGTCGGGCGTTGTCTTCTAAGGCTCTAATTATTCAATCTGTTGGAGCAACGCCCTAGGGTGAAGCCTAGGTTTCCCGGAACGTAGAAATGACGTTAACTTTCACACTGGTTGCTATTATTCGTTTTATACGATGGAAAACCTGTTATATTTATATTGTATTTTATGCTTCTGGCGCTGACTTCTTAGGCCCTAACTATTCGATGTGGTGGAACAACGCCGTAGAGTGAAGCCTAGGTTGCCTGGAACGTAGAAATGACCATCACTTTCAAACTGGTTACAATTAATCCTTTTATACGATGGAAAAACTGTTGCATTTTTATTGCATTTTATGCGTCGGGCGTTGTCTTCTAAGGCCCTAATTATTCAATCTGTTGGAGCAACGCCCTAGGGTGAAGCCTAGGTTTCCCGGAACATAGAAATGACGTTAACTTTCACACTGGTTGCTATTATTCGTTTTATACGATGGAAAACCTGTTATATTTTTATTGCATTTTATGCTTCGGGCATTGACTTCTAAGGCCCTAACTATTCAATCTGTAGGAGCAACGCCCTAGGGTGTAGCCTAGGTTGCCCGTAAAGTAGAAATGACCATAGCTTTCATACTGGTTGCAATTATTCGTTTTATATGATGGAAAAACCGTTCTATTTATTTTGTATTTTATGCTTCGGCCGTTGACTTCTAAGGCACTAACTATTCGATTGTTGGAGCAACGCCCTAGGGTGAAGCCTAAGTTGCCCGGAACGTAGAAATGACCATAACTTTCACACTGGTTGCTATTATTCGTTTTATACGATGGAAAACCTGTTATATTTATATTGTATTTTATGCTTCTGGCGCTGACTTCTTAGGCCCTAACTATTCGATGTGGTGGAACAACGCCGTAGAGTGAAGCCTAGGTTGCCCGGAACTTAGAAATGACCATAACTTTCACACTGATTGCTATTATTCGTTTTATACGATGGAAAAACTGTTATATTTATATTGTATTTTATGCTTCTGGCGGTGCCTTCTTAGGCCCTAAGTGTTCGATCTGGTGGAACAACGCCCTAGAGTGAAGCCTACGTTGCCCGGAACGTAGAAATGACCATCACTTTCAAACTGGTTGCAATTAATCCTTTTATACGATGGAAAAACTGTTGCATTTTTATTGCATTTTATGCGTCGGGCGTTGACTTCTAAGGCACTAACTATTCGATCTGGTGGAACAACGCCCTAGGGTGAAGCCTAGGTTGCCCGGAACGTAGAAATGACCATAACTTTTACACTGGTAGCAATTATTCGTTTTATACAATGGAAAAACTGTTCTGTTTATTTTGTATTTTATGCTTCGGGCGTTGACTTCTAAGGCCCTAACTGTTTGATCTGGACGAGCAACGCCCTAGAGTGAAGCGTAGGTTGCCCGGAACGTAGAAATGACCATCACTTTCAAACTGGTTGCAATTAATCTTTTTATACGGTGGAAAATCTGTTGTATTTTTATTTCATTTTATGCTTCCGGCGTTGACTTCTAAGGCCCTAATTATTCAATCTGTTGGAGCAACGACCTAGGGTGAAGCCTAGGTTGCCCGGAAAGTAGAAATGACGTTATCTTTCGTACTGGTTGCAATTATGCGTTTTATACGATGGAAAAACTGTTGTATTTATATTGTATTTTATGCTTCTGGCGTTGACTTCTAAGGCACTAACTATTCGATCTGGTGGAGCAACGCCCTAGAGTGAAGCCTAAGTTGCCCGGAACGTTGCAATTACCATCACTTTCAAACTGGTTGCAAATATTCCTGTTATATGATGGAAAAACTGTTGTATTTTTATTGCATTTTATGCTTCGGGCATTGACTTCTAAGGCCCTAACTATTCAATCTGTAGGAGCAACGCCCTAGGGTGTAGCCTAGGTTGCCCGTAAAGTAGAAATGACCATAGCTTTCATACTGGTTGCAATTATTCGTTTTATATGATGGAAAAACTGTTGTATTTATATTGTATTTTATGCTTCTGTCGTTGACGTCTAAGGCCGTAGCTATTAGATGTGGTGGAGCAACGCACTAGAGTGACGCCTAGGTTGCCCGGAACGTAGAAATGACCATTACTTTCGCAATGTTTGCAATTATACATTTTATAAGATGGAAAAACAGTTGTACTTATATCGTATTTTATGCTTCTGGCGTTGACTTCTTAGGCCCTAACTATTCCATCTGGTGGAGCAACGCCCTAGGGTGAAGCCTATGTTGCCCGGAACGTAGAAATGGAAATAACTTTCACACCGGTAGCAATTATTCGTTTTACACGATGGAAAAACTGTTATATTTATATTGTATTTTATGCTTCTGGCGTTGACTTCTAAGGCACTAACTATTCGATCTCGTGGAGCAACGCCCTAGAGTGAAGCCTAGGTTGCCCGGAACGTAGAAATGACCATCACTTTCAAACTGGTTGCAATTAATCCTTTTATACGATGGAAAAACTGTTGCATTTTTATTGCATTTTATGCGTCGGGCGCTGACTTCTAAGGCCCTAACTATTCAATCTGTTGTAGCAACGCCCTAGTGTGAAGCCTAGGTTGCCCGGAACTTAGAAATGACCATAACTTTCACACTGATTGCTATTATTCGTTTTATACGATGGAAAAACTGTTATATTTATATTGTATTTTATGCTTCTGGCGGTGCCTTATTAGGCCCTAAGTGTTCGATCTGGTGGAACAACGCCCTAGAGTGAAGCCTACGTTGCCCGGAACGTAGAAATGACCATCACTTTCACACTGGTTGCAATTATTCCTGATAGACGATGGAAAAACTTTTGTATATTTATTGTATTTTATGCTTCGGGCGTAGACTTCTATGGCCCTACCTATTCGATCTGGTGGAGCAACACCCTACAGTGATGCCAAGGTTGCCCGGAACGTAGATATGACCATAACCTTCACACAGGTTGCAATTATTCGTTTTCTACGATGGAAAAGCTGTTGTATTTATATTGCATTTTATGCGTCGGGCGTTGTCTTCTTAGGCCCTAACTATTCAATCTGTTGGAGCGACGCCCTAGGGTGAAGCCTAGGTTGCCCGGAACTTAGAAATGACCATAACTTTCACACGGATTGCTATTATTCGTTTTATACGATGGAAAAACTGTTATATTTATATTGTATTTTATGCTACTGGCGATGCCTTCTTAGGCCCTAAGTGTTCGATCTGGTGGAACAACGCCCTAGAGTGAAGCCTACGTTGCCCGGAACGTAGAAATGACCATCACTTTCAAACTGGTTGCAATTAATCCTTTTATACGATGGAAAAACTGTTGCATTTTTATTGCATTTTATGCGTCGGGCGTTGTCTTCTAAGGCTCTAATTATTCAATCTGTTGGAGCAACGCCCTAGGGTGAAGCCTAGGTTTCCCGGAACGTAGAAATGACGTTAACTTTCACACTGGTTGCTATTATTCGTTTTATACGATGGAAAACCTGTTATATTTATATTGTATTTTATGCTTCTGGCGCTGACTTCTTAGGCCCTAACTATTCGATGTGGTGGAACAACGCCGTAGAGTGAAGCCTAGGTTGCCTGGAACGTAGAAATGACCATCACTTTCAAACTGGTTACAATTAATCCTTTTATACGATGGAAAAACTGTTGCATTTTTATTGCATTTTATGCGTCGGGCGTTGTCTTCTAAGGCCCTAATTATTCAATCTGTTGGAGCAACGCCCTAGGGTGAAGCCTAGGTTTCCCGGAACATAGAAATGACGTTAACTTTCACACTGGTTGCTATTATTCGTTTTATACGATGGAAAACCTGTTATATTTTTATTGCATTTTATGCTTCGGGCATTGACTTCTAAGGCCCTAACTATTCAATCTGTAGGAGCAACGCCCTAGGGTGTAGCCTAGGTTGCCCGTAAAGTAGAAATGACCATAGCTTTCATACTGGTTGCAATTATTCGTTTTATATGATGGAAAAACCGTTCTATTTATTTTGTATTTTATGCTTCGGCCGTTGACTTCTAAGGCACTAACTATTCGATTGTTGGAGCAACGCCCTAGGGTGAAGCCTAAGTTGCCCGGAACGTAGAAATGACCATAACTTTCACACTGGTTGCTATTATTCGTTTTATACGATGGAAAACCTGTTATATTTATATTGTATTTTATGCTTCTGGCGCTGACTTCTTAGGCCCTAACTATTCGATGTGGTGGAACAACGCCGTAGAGTGAAGCCTAGGTTGCCCGGAACTTAGAAATGACCATAACTTTCACACTGATTGCTATTATTCGTTTTATACGATGGAAAAACTGTTATATTTATATTGTATTTTATGCTTCTGGCGGTGCCTTCTTAGGCCCTAAGTGTTCGATCTGGTGGAACAACGCCCTAGAGTGAAGCCTACGTTGCCCGGAACGTAGAAATGACCATCACTTTCAAACTGGTTGCAATTAATCCTTTTATACGATGGAAAAACTGTTGCATTTTTATTGCATTTTATGCGTCGGGCGTTGTCTTCTAAGGCCCTGACTATTCAATCTGTTGGAGCAACGCCCTAGGGTGAAGCCTAGGTTGCGCGGAACGTAGAAATGACGGTAACTTTCGTACTGGTTCAATTACTCGTTTTATACGATTGAAAAACTGTTGTATTTATATTGTATTTTATGCTTCTGGCGTTGACTTCTTATGCCCTAACTATTCCATCTGGTGGAACAACGCCATATGGTGAAGCCTAGGTTACCCGGAACTTAGAAATGACCATAACTTTCACACCGGTAGCAATTATTCGCTTTATACGATGGAAAAACTGTTCTATTTATTTTGTATTTTATGCTTCGGCCGTTGACTTCTAAGGCCCTAAATATTCAATCTGTTGAAGCAACGCCCTAGGGTGAAGCCTAGGTTGCCCGGAAAGTAGAAATGATCAAAACTTTCATACTGGTTGCAATTATTCGTTTTATACGATGGAAAAACTGTTGTACTTATATTGTATTTTATGCTTCTGGCGTTGACTTCTGAGGACCTAGTTATTCGATCTGGTGGAGCAACGCCCTAGAGTGATGCCTAGGTTGCCCGGAACGTAGAAATGACCATCACTTTCAAACTGGTTGCAATTAATCCTTTTATACGATGGAAAATCTGTTGTATTTTTATTGCATTTTATGCTTCGGGCATTGACTTCTAAGGCCCTAACTATTCAATCTGTAGGAGCAACGCCCTAGGGTGTAGCCTAGGTTGCCCGTAAAGTAGAAATGACCATAGCTTTCATACTGGTTGCAATTATTCGTTTTACATGATGGAAAAACTGTTCTATTTATTTTGTATTTTATGCTTCGGCCGTTGACTTCTAAGGCACTAACTATTCGATCTGTTGGAGCAACGCCCTAGGGTGAAGCCTAGGTTGCCCGGAACGTAGAAATGACCATAACTTTCACACTGGTTTCTATTATTCGTTTTATACGATGGAAAAACTGTTATGTTTATATTGTATTTTATGCTGCTGGCGCTGACTTCTTAGGCCCTAACTATTCGATCTGATGGAACAACGCCGTAGAGTGAAGCCTAGGTTGCCCGGAACGTAGAAATGCCCACAACTTTCACACTGGTTGCAATTATTCGTTTTATACGATGGAAAAACTGTTGTATTTATATTGTATTTTATGCTTCTGGCGTTGACTTCTTAGGCCCTAACTATTCCATCTGGTGGAGCAACGCCCTAGGGTGAAGCCTAGGTTGCCCGGAACGTAGAAATGACCATCACTTTCAAACTGGTTGCAATTATTCCTGTTATATGATGGAAAAACTGTTGTATTTTTATTGCATTTTATGCTTCGAGCATTGACATCTAAGGCCCTAACTATTCAATCTGTAGGAGCAACGCCCTAGGGTGTAGCCTAGGTTGCCCGTAAAGTAGAAATGAACATAGCTTTCGCAATGTTTGCAATTATACATTTTATACGATGGAAAAACTGTTCTATTTATTTTGTATTTTATGCTTCGGCCGTTGACTTCTAAGGCACTAACTATTCGATCTGGTGGAGCAACGCTCTAGAGTGAAGCCTAGGTTGCTCGGAATGTAGAAATGACCATAACATTCAAACTGGTTGAAATTATTCGTTTTACACGATGGAAAAACTGTTATATTTATATTGTATTTTATGCTCCTGGCGTTGACTTCTAAGGCACTAACTATTCGATCTCGTGGAGCAACGACCTAGAGTGAAGCCTAGGTTGCCCGGAACGTAGAAATGACCATCACTTTCAAACTGGTTGCAATTAATCCTGTTATATGATGGAAACACTGTTGTATTTTTATTGCATTTTATGCTTCGGGCGTTGACTTCTAAGGCCCAAACTATTCAATCTGTTGGAGCAACGGCCTAGGGTGAAGCCTAGGTTGCTCGGAAAGTAGAAATGACGTTAAGTTTCATACTGGTTGCAATTATTCGTTTTATACAATGGAAAAACTGTTGTATTTATATTGTATTTTATGCTTCTGGCGTTGACTTCTAAGGCCCTAGCTATTCGATCTAGTGGAGCAACGCCCTAGAGTGAAGCCTAGGTTGCCCGGAACGTAGAAATGACCATCACTTTCAAACTGGTTGCAATTATTCCTGTTATATGATGGAAAAACTGTTGTATTTATATTGTATTTTATGCTTCGGGCGTTGACTGCTAAGGCCCTAACTATTCGATCTGTTGGATCAACGCCCTCGAGTGAAGGCAAGGTTGCTCGGAATGTAGAAATTACCATAACATTCACACTGGTTGAAATTATTCGTTTAATACGATGGAAAAGCTGTTGCATCTTCATTGTATTTTATGATTCTGGCGTTGACTTCTAAGGCCCTAACTATTCGATCTGGTGGAGCAACGCCCTAGAGTGAAGCCTAGGTTGCCCGGAACGTAGAAATGACCATCACTTTCAAACTGGTTGCAATTAAACCTTTTACACGATGGAAAAACTGTAGTATTTTTATTGCATTTTATGCTTCGGGCATTGACTTCTAAGTCCCTAACTATTCAATCTGTTGGAGCAACGCCCTAGGGTGTAGCCTAGGTTGCCCGTAAAGTAGAAATGACCATAGCTTTCATACTGGTTGCAATTATTCGTTTTATACGATGGAAAACCTGTTATATTTATATTGTATTTTATGCTTCTGGCGCTGACTTCTTAGGCCCTAACTATTCGATGTGGTGGAACAACGCCGTAGAGTGAAGCCTAGGTTGCCCGGAACGTAGAAATGACCATTACTTTCGCAATGTTTGCAATTATTCGTTTTATACGATGGAAGAACTGTTGTACTTATATTGTATTTTATGCTGCTGGCGTTCATTTCTTAGGCCCTAACTATTCGACCTGGTGGAACAGCGACCTGGGGTGAAGCCTAGGTTGCACGGAACGTAGAAATGACCATAACTTTCACACTGGTTGCTATTATTAATTTTATACGATGGAAAGACTGTTGTATTTTTATTGCATTTTATGCTTCGTGCGTTGACTTCTAAGGCCCTAACTATTCAATCTGGTGGAGCAACGCTCTAGAGTGAAGCCTAGGTTGCTCGGAATGTAGAAATGACCATAACATTCAAACTGGTTGAAATTATTCGTTTTACACGATGGAAAAACTGTTATATTTATATTGTATTTTATGCTTCTGGCGTTGACTTCTAAGGCACTAACTATTCGATCTCGTGGAGCAACGCCCTAGAGTGAAGCCTAGGTTGCCCGGAACGTAGAAATGACCATCACTTTCAAACTGGTTGCAATTAATCCTTTTATACGATGGAAAAACTGTTGCATTTTTATTGCATTTTATGCGTCGGGCGCTGACTTCTAAGGCCCTAGCTATTCAATCTGTTGTCGCAACGCCCTAGTGTGAAGCCTAGGTTGCCCGGAACTTAGAAATGACCATAACTTTCACACTGATTGCTATTATTCCTTTTATACGATGGAAAAACTGTTATATTTATATTGTATTTTATGCTTCTGGCGGTGCCTTATTAGACCCTAAGTGTTCGATCTGGTGGAACAACGCCCTAGAGTGAAGCCTACGTTACCCGGAACGTAGAAATGACCATCACTTTCACACTGGTTGCAATTATTCCTGATAGACGATGGAAAAACTTTTGTATATTTATTGTATTTTATGCTTCGGGCGTACACTTCTATGGCCCTACCTATTCGATCTGGTGGAGCAACACCCTACAGTGAAGCCAAGGTTACCCGGAACGTAGATATGACCATAACCTTCACACAGGTTGCAATTATTCGTTTTCTACGATGGAAAAGCTGTTGTATTTATATTGCATTTTATGCGTAGGGCGCTGTCTTCTAAGGCCCTAACTATTCAATCTGTTGGAGCGACGCCCTAGGGTGAAGCCTAGGTTGCCCGGAACTTAGAAATGACCATAACTTTCACACTGATTGCTATTATTCGTTTTATACGATGGAAAAACTGTTATATTTATATTGTATTTTATGCTTCTGGCGGTGCCTTCTTTGGCCCTAAGTGTTCGATCTGGTGGAACAACGCCCTAGAGTGAAGCCTACGTTGCCCGGAACGTAGAAATACCATCACTTTCACACTGGTTGCAATTATTCCTGATAGACGATGGAAAAACTTTTGTATATTTATTGTATTTTATGCTTCGGGCGTAGACTTCTATGGCCCTACCTATTCAATCTGTTGTAGCAACGCCCTAGTGTGAAGCCTAGGTTGCCCGGAAAGTAGAAATGACCACAACTTTCATACTGGTTGCAATTACTCGTTTTATATGATAGAAAAGCTGTTGTATTTATGTTGTATTTTATGCTTCTGGCGTTCACTTCTTAGGCCCTAACTATTCGATCTGGTGGAACAACGCCCTAGAGTGAAGCCTAGGTTGCCTGGAACATACAAATGACCATCACTTTCACACGGGTTGCAATTATTCCTGTTATCGGATGGGAAGACTGTTGTATTTTTATTGTATTTTATGCTTCAGGCGTTGACTTCTGAGGCCGTAGCTATTCGATGTGGTGGAAGAACGCCATAGAGTGAAGCCTAGGTTGCCCGGAACGTAGAAATGACCATAACTTTCATACTGGTTGCTATTATTCGTTTTATACGATGGAAAAACTGTTATATTTATATTGTATTTTATGCTTCTGGCGCTGACTTCTTAGGCCCTAACTATTCGATCTGGTGGAACAACGCCCTAGAGTGAAGCCTAGGTTACCCGGAACGTAGAAATGACCAGTACTTTCACACTGTTTTCAGTTACTCCTGTTATACGATGGAAAAGCTGTTGCATCTTTATTGAATTTTATGTTTCTGGCGTTGACTTCTAAGGCCCTAACTATTCTATCTGGTGGATCAGCGCCCTAGAGTGAAGCCTAGGTTGCTCGGAATGTAAAAATGACCATAACATTCACACTGGCTGAAATTATTAGTTTTATACGATGGAAAAACTGTTGTATTTTTATTGCATTTTATGCTTCCGGCGTAGTCTTCTAAGGCCCTAACTATTCAATCTGTTGGATCAACGCCCTAGGGTGAAGCCTAGGTTGCCCGGAAAGTAGAAATGTCCACAACTTTCATACTGGTTGCAATTACTCGTTTTATATGATGGAAAAACTGTTGTATTCATTTTGTATTTTATGCTTCGGCCGTTGACTTCTAAGGCACTAACTATTCGATCTGGTGGAACAACGCCCTAGGGTGAAGCCTAGGTTGCCCGGAACGTAGAAATGACCATAACTTTTACACTGGTAGCAATTATTCGTTTTATACAATGGAAAAACTGTTCTGTTTATTTTGTATTTTATGCTTCGGGCGTTGACTTCTAAGGCCCTAACTGTTTGATCTGGAGAGCAAACGCCCTAGAGTGAAGCCTAGGTTGCCCGGAACGTAGAAATGACCATCACTTTCAAACTGGTTGCAATTAATCTTTTTATACGGTGGAAAATCTGTTGTATTTTTATTTCATTTTATGCTTCCGGCGTTGACTTCTAAGGCCCTAATTATTCAATCTGTTGGAGCAACGACCTAGGGTGAAGCCTAGGTTGCCCGGAAAGTAGAAATGACGTTATCTTTCGTACTGGTTGCAATTATGCGTTTTATACGATGGAAAAACTGTTGTATTTATATTGTATTTTATGCTTCTGGCGTTGACTTCTAAGGCACTAACTATTCGATCTGGTGGAGCAACGCCCTAGAGTGAAGCCTAAGTTGCCCGGAACGTTGCAATTACCATCACTTTCAAACTGGTTGCAAATATTCCTGTTATATGATGGAAAAACTGTTGTATTTTTATTGCATTTTATGCTTCGGGCATTGACTTCTAAGGCCCTAACTATTCAATCTGTAGGAGCAACGCCCTAGGGTGTAGCCTAGGTTGCCCGTAAAGTAGAAATGACCATAGCTTTCATACTGGTTGCAATTATTCGTTTTATATGATGGAAAAACTGTTGTATTTATATTGTATTTTATGCTTCTGTCGTTGACGTCTAAGGCCGTAGCTATTAGATGTGGTGGAGCAACGCACTAGAGTGACGCCTAGGTTTGCCCGGAACGTAGAAATGACCATTACTTTCGCAATGTTTGCAATTATACATTTTATAAGATGGAAAAACAGTTGTACTTATATCGTATTTTATGCTTCTGGCGTTGACTTCTTAGGCCCTAACTATTCCATCTGGTGGAGCAACGCCTTGGAGTGAAGCCTAGGTTACGCGGAACGTAGAATTGGCCATCACTTTCAAACTGGTTGCAAATATTACTGTTATATGATGGAAAAACTGTTGTATTTTTATTGCATTTTATGCTTCGAGCATTGACATCTAAGGCCCTAACTATTCAATCTGTAGGAGCAACGCCCTAGGGTGTAGCCTAGGTTGCCCGTAAAGTAGAAATGAACATAGCTTTCGCAATGTTTGCAATTATACATTTTATACGATGGAAAAACTGTTCTATTTATTTTGTATTTTATGCTTCGGCCGTTGACTTCTAAGGCACTAACTATTCGATCTGGTGGAGCAACGCTCTAGAGTGAAGCCTAGGTTGCTCGGAATGTAGAAATGACCATAACATTCAAACTGGTTGAAATTATTCGTTTTACACGATGGAAAAACTGTTATATTTATATTGTATTTTATGCTTCTGGCGTTGACTTCTAAGGCACTAACTATTCGATCTCGTGGAGCAACGACCTAGAGTGAAGCCTAGGTTGCCCGGAACGTAGAAATGACCATCACTTTCAAACTGGTTGCAATTAATCCTGTTATATGATGGAAACACTGTTGTATTTTTATTGCATTTTATGCTTCGGGCGTTGACTTCTAAGGCCCAAACTATTCAATCTGTTGGAGCAACGGCCTAGGGTGAAGCCTAGGTTGCTCGGAAAGTAGAAATGACGTTAAGTTTCATACTGGTTGCAATTATTCGTTTTATACAATGGAAAAACTGTTGTATTTATATTGTATTTTATGCTTCTGGCGTTGACTTCTAAGGCCCTAGCTATTCGATCTAGTGGAGCAACGCCCTAGAGTGAAGCCTAGGTTGCCCGGAACGTAGAAATGACCATCACTTTCAAACTGGTTGCAATTATTCCTGTTATATGATGGAAAAACTGTTGTATTTATATTGTATTTTATGCTTCGGGCGTTGACTGCTAAGGCCCTAACTATTCGATCTGTTGGATCAACGCCCTCGAGTGAAGGCAAGGTTGCTCGGAATGTAGAAATTACCATAACATTCACACTGGTTGAAATTATTCGTTTAATACGATGGAAAAGCTGTTGCATCTTCATTGTATTTTATGATTCTGGCGTTGACTTCTAAGGCCCTAACTATTCGATCTGGTGGAGCAACGCCCTAGAGTGAAGCCTAGGTTGCCCGGAACGTAGAAATGACCATCACTTTCAAACTGGTTGCAATTAAACCTTTTACACGATGGAAAAACTGTAGTATTTTTATTGCATTTTATGCTTCGGGCATTGACTTCTAAGTCCCTAACTATTCAATCTGTTGGAGCAACGCCCTAGGGTGTAGCCTAGGTTGCCCGTAAAGTAGAAATGACCATAGCTTTCATACTGGTTGCAATTATTCGTTTTATACGATGGAAAACCTGTTATATTTATATTGTATTTTATGCTTCTGGCGCTGACTTCTTAGGCCCTAACTATTCGATGTGGTGGAACAACGCCGTAGAGTGAAGCCTAGGTTGGTCGGAACGTAGAAATGCCCATAACTTTCACACTGGTTGCTATTATTCGTTTTATACGATGGAAAAGCTGTTGTATTTATACCGTATTTTATGCTTCTGGCGTTGACTTCTTATGCCCTAACTATTCCATCTGGTGGAAGAACGCCCTAGGGTGAAGCCTAGGTTGCCCGGAACGTAGAAATGGCCATAACTTTCATACTGGTTGCAATTATTCGTTTTATATGTTGGAAAATCTGTTGTATTTTTATTGCATTTTATGCTTCGGGCATTGACTTCTAAGGCCCTAACTATTCAATCTGTAGGAGCAACGACCTAGGGTGTAGCCTAGGTTGCCCGTAAAGTAGAAATGACCATAGCTTTCATACTGGTTGCAATTATTCGTTTTATATGATGGAAAAACTGTTGTATTTATATTGTATTTTTTGCTTCTGTCGTTGATGTCTAAGGTCGTAGCTATTAGATGTGGTGGAGCAACGCACTAGAGTGACGCCTAGGTTGCCCGGAACGTAGAAATGACCATTACTTTCGCAATGTTTGCAATTATTCGTTTTATACGATGGAAGAACTGTTGTACTTATATTGTATTTTATGCTGCTGGCGTTCATTTCTTAGGCCCTAACTATTCGACCTGGTGGAACAGCGACCTGGGGTGAAGCCTAGGTTGCACGGAACGTAGAAATGACCATAACTTTCACACTGGTTGCTATTATTAATTTTATACGATGGAAAGACTGTTGTATTTTTATTGCATTTTATGCTTCGTGCGTTGACTTCTAAGGCCCTAACTATTCAATCTGGTGGAGCAACGCTCTAGAGTGAAGCCTAGGTTGCTCGGAATGTAGAAATGACCATAACATTCAAACTGGTTGAAATTATTCGTTTTACACGATGGAAAAACTGTTATATTTATATTGTATTTTATGCTTCTGGCGTTGACTTCTAAGGCACTAACTATTCGATCTCGTGGAGCAACGCCCTAGAGTGAAGCCTAGGTTGCCCGGAACGTAGAAATGACCATCACTTTCAAACTGGTTGCAATTAATCCTTTTATACGATGGAAAAACTGTTGCATTTTTATTGCATTTTATGCGTCGGGCGCTGACTTCTAAGGCCCTAGCTATTCAATCTGTTGTCGCAACGCCCTAGTGTGAAGCCTAGGTTGCCCGGAACTTAGAAATGACCATAACTTTCACACTGATTGCTATTATTCCTTTTATACGATGGAAAAACTGTTATATTTATATTGTATTTTATGCTTCTGGCGGTGCCTTATTAGACCCTAAGTGTTCGATCTGGTGGAACAACGCCCTAGAGTGAAGCCTACGTTACCCGGAACGTAGAAATGACCATCACTTTCACACTGGTTGCAATTATTCCTGATAGACGATGGAAAAACTTTTGTATATTTATTGTATTTTATGCTTCGGGCGTACACTTCTATGGCCCTACCTATTCGATCTGGTGGAGCAACACCCTACAGTGAAGCCAAGGTTACCCGGAACGTAGATATGACCATAACCTTCACACAGGTTGCAATTATTCGTTTTCTACGATGGAAAAGCTGTTGTATTTATATTGCATTTTATGCGTAGGGCGCTGTCTTCTAAGGCCCTAACTATTCAATCTGTTGGAGCGACGCCCTAGGGTGAAGCCTAGGTTGCCCGGAACTTAGAAATGACCACAACTTTCATACTGGTTGCAATTACTCGTTTTATATGATAGAAAAGCTGTTGTATTTATGTTGTATTTTATGCTTCTGGCGTTCACTTCTTAGGCCCTAACTATTCGATCTGGTGGAACAACGCCCTAGAGTGAAGCCTAGGTTGCCTGGAACATACAAATGACCATCACTTTCACACGGGTTGCAATTATTCCTGTTATCGGATGGGAAGACTGTTGTATTTTTATTGTATTTTATGCTTCAGGCGTTGACTTCTGAGGCCGTAGCTATTCGATGTGGTGGAAGAACGCCATAGAGTGAAGCCTAGGTTGCCCGGAACGTAGAAATGACCATAACTTTCATACTGGTTGCTATTATTCGTTTTATACGATGGAAAAACTGTTATATTTATATTGTATTTTATGCTTCTGGCGCTGACTTCTTAGGCCCTAACTATTCGATCTGGTGGAACAACGCCCTAGAGTGAAGCCTAGGTTACCCGGAACGTAGAAATGACCAGTACTTTCACACTGTTTTCAGTTACTCCTGTTATACGATGGAAAAGCTGTTGCATCTTTATTGAATTTTATGTTTCTGGCGTTGACTTCTAAGGCCCTAACTATTCTATCTGGTGGATCAGCGCCCTAGAGTGAAGCCTAGGTTGCTCGGAATGTAAAAATGACCATAACATTCACACTGGCTGAAATTATTAGTTTTATACGATGGAAAAACTGTTGTATTTTTATTGCATTTTATGCTTCCGGCGTAGTCTTCTAAGGCCCTAACTATTCAATCTGTTGGAGCAACGCCCTAGGGTGAAGCCTAGGTTGCCCGGAAAGTAGAAATGTCCACAACTTTCATACTGGTTGCAATTACTCGTTTTATATGATGGAAAAACTGTTGTATTCATTTTGTATTTTATGCTTCGGCCGTTGACTTCTAAGGCACTAACTATTCGATCTGGTGGAACAACGCCCTAGGGTGAAGCCTAGGTTGCCCGGAACGTAGAAATGACCATAACTTTTACACTGGTAGCAATTATTCGTTTTATACAATGGAAAAACTGTTCTGTTTATTTTGTATTTTATGCTTCGGGCGTTGACTTCTAAGGCCCTAACTGTTTGATCTGGAGGAGCAACGCCCTAGAGTGAAGCCTAGGTTGCCCGGAACGTAGAAATGACCATCACTTTCAAACTGGTTGCAATTAATCTTTTTATACGGTGGAAAATCTGTTGTATTTTTATTTCATTTTATGCTTCCGGCGTTGACTTCTAAGGCCCTAATTATTCAATCTGTTGGAGCAACGACCTAGGGTGAAGCCTAGGTTGCCCGGAAAGTAGAAATGACGTTATCTTTCGTACTGGTTGCAATTATGCGTTTTATACGATGGAAAAACTGTTGTATTTATATTGTATTTTATTCTTCTGGCGTTGACTTCTAAGGCACTAACTATTCGATCTGGTGGAGCAACGCCCTAGAGTGAAGCCTAAGTTGCCCGGAACGTTGCAATTACCATCACTTTCAAACTGGTTGCAAATATTCCTGTTATATGATGGAAAAACTGTTGTATTTTTATTGCATTTTATGCTTCGGGCATTGACTTCTAAGGCCCTAACTATTCAATCTGTAGGAGCAACGCCCTAGGGTGTAGCCTAGGTTGCCCGTAAAGTAGAAATGACCATAGCTTTCATACTGGTTGCAATTATTCGTTTTATATGATGGAAAAACTGTTGTATTTATATTGTATTTTATGCTTCTGTCGTTGACGTCTAAGGCCGTAGCTATTAGATGTGGTGGAGCAACGCACTAGAGTGACGCCTAGGTTGCCCGGAACGTAGAAATGACCATTACTTTCGCAATGTTTGCAATTATACATTTTATAAGATGGAAAAACAGTTGTACTTATATCGTATTTTATGCTTCTGGCGTTGACTTCTTAGGCCCTAACTATTCCATCTGGTGGAGCAACGCCCTAGGGTGAAGCCTATGTTGCCCGGAACGTAGAAGTGGAAATAACTTTCACACCGGTAGCAATTATTCGTTTTACACGATGGAAAAACTGTTATATATATATTGTATTTTATGCTTCTGGCGTTGACTTCTAAGGCACTAACTATTCGATCTCGTGGAGCAACGCCCTAGAGTGAAGCCTAGGTTGCCCGGAACGTAGAAATGACCATCACTTTCAAACTGGTTGCAATTAATCCTTTTATACGATGGAAAAACTGTTGCATTTTTATTGCATTTTATGCGTCGGGCGCTGACTTCTAAGGCCCTAACTATTCAATCTGTTGTAGCAACGCCCTAGTGTGAAGCCTAGGTTGCCCGGAACTTAGAAATGACCATAACTTTCACACTGATTGCTATTATTCGTTTTATACGATGGAAAAACTGTTATATTTATATTGTATTCTATGCTTCTGGCGGTGCCTTATTAGGCCCTAAGTGTTCGATCTGGTGGAACAACGCCCTAGAGTGAAGCCTACGTTGCCCGGAACGTAGAAATGACCATCACTTTCACACTGGTTGCAATTATTCATTTTATACGATTGAAAAGCTGTTGTATTGATATTGTATTTTATGCTTCTGGCGTTGACTTCTAAGGCCGTAGCTATTAGCTGTGGTGGAGCAACGCCCTACAGTGACGCCTAGGTTGGCCGGAACGTAGAAATGACCATTAATTTCACAATGTTTGCAATTATTCATTTTATACAATGGAAAAACGGTTGTACTTATATTGTGTTTTATTCTTCTGGGGTTGAATTCCAAGTCCCTAGCTATTCGATCTGGTGGAGCAACGCCCTAGAGTGAAACCTAGGTTGCCCGGAACGTAGAAATGACCATAACTTTCACACTGGTTGCAATTATTCGTTTTATATGATGGAAGAACTGTTGTATTTATATTGTATTTTATGCTGCTGGCGTTCACTTCTTAGGCCCTAACTATTCGATCTGGTGGAACAACGCCCTAGAGTGAAGCCTAGGTTGCCTGGCACGTACAAATGACCATCACTTTCACACGGGTTGCAATTATTCTGTGTTATAGGATGGAAATGCTGTTGTATTTTTATTGTATTTTATACTTCAGGCGTTGACTTCTGAGGCCGTAGCTATTCGATGTGATGGATGAACGCCATAGAGTGAAACCTAGGTTGCCCGGAACGTAGAAATGACGTTAACTTCCATACTGGTTGCAGTTATTCGTTTTATACGATGGAAAAACTGTTGTATTTATATTGTTTTTTATGCTTCTGGCGTTGACTTCTAAGGCACTAACTATTCGATCTGGTGGAGCAACGCCCTAGAGTGAAGCCTAGATTGACCGGAACGTTGACATGACCATAACTTTCACACTGGTAGCAATTATTCGTTTTATACGGTGGAAAAACTGTTCTATTTATATATTATTTTATGCTTCGGGCGTTGACTTCTAAGGCCCTAACTATTCGATCTGGTGGAGCAACGCCCTAGGGTAAAGTCCAGGTTGCCCGGAACGTAGAAATGACCATAACTTCCACACTGGCAGCAATTATTCGTTTTATACGATGGAAAAAGTGTTTTATTTATTTTGCATTTTATGCTTCGGGCGTTGACTTCTAAGGCCCTAACTATTCGATCTGGTGGAGCAACAACCTAGAGTGAAGTCCAGGTTACCCGGAACATGGAAATGACCATTACTTTCACACTGTTTGCAAATATATATTATATACGATGGAAAAGCTGTTGTATTTATATTGTATTTTATGCTTCTGGCGTTCACTTCTTAGGCCCTAACTATTCGATCTGGTGGAGCAACGCCCTAGAGTGAAACCTAGGTTGCTCGGAATGTAGAAATGACTTTAACTTTCACACTGGTTGCAATTACTCGTTTTATATGATGGAAAAACTGTTGTATTTATATTGTATTTTATGCTTCTGGCGTTCACATCTTAGGCCCTAACTATTCGATCTGGTGGAGCAACGCCCTAGAGTGAAGCCGAGGTTGCCCGGAACGTAGAAATGACCATCACTTTGAAACTGGTTGCAATTATTCCGGTTATATGATGGAATAACTGTTGTATTTTTATTGCATTTTATGCTTCGGGCATTGACTTCTAAGGCACTAACTATTCAATCTGTTGGAGCAACGCCCTAGGGTGTAGCCAAGGTTGCCCGGATCGTTGAAATGGCCATTGCTTTCACACTGGATGCAATTATTCGTTCTATACGATGGAAAAACTGTTGTATTTAAATTGTATTTTTTGCTTCTGGCGTTGGCTTCTAAGGCCGTAGCTATTCGATGTGGTGGAGCAACGCCCTATAGTGAAGCCTAGGTTGCCCGGAACGTAGAAATGACCACAACTTTCACAATGGATGCAATTATTCGTTTTATACGATGTAAAACCATTTGTATTTGTTTTGAATTTCATACTTCTGGCGTTGACATCTAAGACCTTATAATTCGATCTGGTGGAACAACGCAATAGAGTGAAGCCTAGGATGCTCGGAACATAGAAATGACCATCCCTTTCACACTGGTTGATAATATTCGTTTTATACGATGGAAAATCTGTTGTATTTATATTGTATTATATGCTTCTGGCGTTCACTTCTTAGGCCCTATCTATTCTTCTCGTGGAGCGACGCGCTAGAGTGAAGCCTAGGCTGCCAGGAACGTAGAAGCGACTATCACATTCACACTGGTTGGAATTATTCAAGTTATACGATGGCAAAACTGTTGTATCCTTATTGTATTTTATGTTTCGTGCGTTGACTTCTAAGGCCCTAACTATTCGATCTGGAGGAGCAACGCCCTAGAGTGAAGCCTAAGTTGCCCGGAACGTAGAAGTGACCATAACTTTCACACTGGTTGATAATATTCGTTTTATACGGTGGAAAATCTGTTGTATTTATATTGTATTATATGCTTCTGGCGTTGACTTCTTAGGCCCTATCTATTCTTCTCGTGGAGCAACGCGCTAGAGTGAAGCCTAGGCTGCCAGGAACTTAGAAGCGACTATCACATTCACACTGGTTGGAATTATTCAAGTTATACGATGGCAAAACTGTTGTATCTTTATTGTATTTTATGTTTCGTGCGTTGACTTCTAAGGCCCTAACAATTCGATCTGGAGGAGCAACGCCCTAGAGTTGAGCCTAGGTTGCACGGAAGGTAGAAGTGACCATTACTTTCAACCTGCTTGGAATTATTCCCGTTATACGATGACAAACTGTTGTATTTTTATTGTATTGTATGCTTCTGGCGTTGACTTCTAAGTCCATAGGTATTCGATCTGGTAGAGCAACGCCCTAGAGTCAAGCCGAAGTTGCCCGGAACGTAGAAATGAACGGTACTTTCACACTGTTTGCAATTATTCAATTTATACGATGGAAAAGCTGTTGTATTTGTTTTGTACTTTATATTTCTGGCGTTGACTTCTAAGGCCCTATCAATTCGATCTGGTGGTAAAACGCCATAGAGTGAAGCCTAGGTTGCTCGGAACGTAGAAATGACCATCCCTTTCACACTGGTTGCAATTACTCGTGTTATACGATGGAAAAACTGTGTATCTTTATTGTATTTTATGCTTCGTGCTTTGACTTCTAAGGCCCTAACTATTCGATCTGGAGGAGCAACGCCCTAGAGTTGAGCCTAGGTTGCACGGAAGGTAGATGTGACCATTACTTTCAACCTGCTTGGAATTATTCCCGTTATACGATGAAAAACTGTTGTATTTTTATTGTATTGTATGCTTCTGGCGTTGACTTCTAAGTCCCTAGGTATTCGATCTGGTGGAGCAACGCCCTAGAGTGAAGCCTCGGTTGCCCGGAACGTAGAAATGACCATTACCTTCACACTGGTTGCAATTATTCCTGTTATACGATGGACAAACTGTTGTATTTATATTGTATTTTATGCTTCTTGCGTTGACTTCTAAGGCCCTAACAATTAGATCTGTTGGAGCAACGCACTAGAGTGAAGCCTAGGTTGCCCGGATCGTTGAAATGGCCATTGCTTTCACACTGGATGCAATTATTCGTTCTATACGATGGAAAAACTGTTGTATTTAAATTGTATTTTTTGCTTCTGGCGTTGGCTTCTAAGGCCGTAGCTATTAGATGTGGTGGAGCAACGCCCTAGAGTGACGCCTAGGGTGCTCGGAACGTAGGAATGACCATTACCTTCACACTGGTTGCAATTATTCGTTTTATACGCTGGAAAAGCTGTTGTATTTATATCGTATTTTATGCTTCTGGCGTTGACTTCTAAGGCACTAACTATTCGATCTGGTGGAGCAACGCCCTAGAGTGAAGCCTAGGTTGCCCGGAACGTAGAATTGGCCATCACTTTCAAACTGGTCGAAATTATTCCTGTTATATGATGGAAACGCTGTTGTATTTTTTTTGTATTTTATGGTTCGGTCGTAGACTTCTAAGGCCCTAACTATTCAATATGTTGGAGCAACGCCCTAGGGTGAAGCCTAGGTTGCTCGGAAAGTAGAAATGACCATAAGTTTCATACTGGTTGCAATTATTCGTTTTATACGATGGAAAAGCTGTTGTATTTATATTGTATTTTATGCTTCTGGCGTTGACTTCTAAGGCACTAACTATTCGATCTGGTGGAGTAACGCAATATAGTGAAGCCTAGGTTGCCCGGAACGTAGAATTGGCCATCACTTTCAAAGTGGTTGCAATTATTCCTGTTATATGATGGAGCACTGTTGTATTTTTTTTGCACTTTATGGTTCGGGCGTTGACTTCTAAGGCCCTAACTATTCAATCTGTTGGAGCAGCGCCCTAGGGTGAAGCCTAGGTTGCTCGGAAAGTAGAAATGACCATAAGTTTCATACTGGTTGCAGTTATTCGTTTTATACGATGCAAAAGCTGTTGTATTTATATTGTATTTTATGCTTCTGGCGTTGACTTCTAAGGACCTAACTATTCGATCTGGTGGAGCAACGCACTAGAGTGAATCCTAGGTTGCTCGGAATGTAGAAATGACCATAACTTTCACACTGGTTGCAATTATTCGTTTTATACGATGGAAACGCTGTTGTATTTATATCGTATTTTATGCTTCTGTCGTTTACTTCTAAGGACCTAACTATTCGATCTGGTGGAGCAACGCCCTGGAGTGAATCCTAGGTTGCTCGGAATGTAGAAATGACCATAACTTTCACACTGGTTGCAATTATTCGTTTTATACGATGAAAAAGCTGTTGTATTTATATCGTATTTTATGCTTCTGGCGTTTACTTCTAAGGACCTAACTATTCGATCTGGTGGAGCAACGCCCTAGAGTGAATCCTAGGTTGCTCGGAATGTAGAAATGACCATAACTTTCACACTGGTTGCAATTATTCGTTTTATACGATGGAAACGCTGTTGTATTTATATTGTACTTTATGCCTCTGGCGTTGACTTCTAAGGCCGTAGCTATTAGATGTGGTGGAGCAACGCCCTAGAGTGACGCCTAGGGTGCTCGGAACGTAGGAATGACCATTACTTTCACACTGGTTGCAATTATTCGTTTTATACGCTGGAAAAGCTGTTGTATTTATATCGTATTTTATGCTTCTGGCGTTGACTTCTAAGGCACTAACTATTCGATCTGGTGGAGCAACGCCCTAGAGTGAAGCCTAGATTGCCCGGAACGTAGAATTGGCCATCACTTTCAAACTGGTCGAAATTATTCCTGTTATATGATGGAAGCACTGTTGTATTTTTTTTGTATTTTATGGTTCGGTCGTAGACTTCTAAGGCCCTAACTATTCAATATGTTGGAGCAACGCCCTAGGGTGAAGCCTAGGTGGCTCGGAAAGTAGAAATGACCATAAGTTTCATACTGGTTGCAATTATTCGTTTTATACGATGGAAAAGCTGTTGTATTTATATCGTATTTTATGCTTCTGGCGTTGACTTCTAAGGCACTAACTATTCGATCTGGTGGAGTAACGCAATATAGTGAAGCCTACGTTGCCCGGAACGTAGAATTGGCTTTCACTTTCAAAGTGGTTGCAATTATTCCTGTTATATGATGGAAGCACTGTTGTATTTTTTTTTGCATTTTATGGTTCGGGCGTTGACTTCTAAGGCCCTAACTATTCAATCTGTTGGAGCAGCGCCCTAGGGTGAAGCCTAGGTTGCTCGGAAAGTAGAAATGACCATAAGTTTCATACTGGTTGCAGTTATCCGTTTTATACGATGCAAAAGCTGTTGTATTTATATTGTATTTTATGCTTCTGGCGTTGACTTCTAAGGACCTAACTATTCGATCTGGTGGAGCAACGCACTAGAGTGAATCCTAGGTTGCTCGGAATGTAGAAATGACCATAACTTTCACACTGGTTGCAATTATTCGTTTTATACGATGGAAAAGCTGTTGTATTTATATTGTATTTTATGCTTCTGGCGTTGACTTCTAAGGCACTAACTATTCGATCTCGTGGAGCAACGCCCTAGAGTGAAGCCTAGGTTGCTCGGAATGTAGAAATGACCATAACTTTTACACTTGTTGCAATTATTCGTTTTATACGATGGAAACGCTGTTGTATTTTTTTTGCATTTTATGGTTCGGCCGTTGACTTCTAAGGCCCTAACTATTCAATCCGTTGGAGCAACGCCCTAGGGTCAAGCCTAGGTTGCTCGGAAAGTAGAAATGACCATAAGTTTCATACTGGTTGCAATTATTTGTTTTATACGATTGAAAAACTGTTGTATTTATAATGTATTTTATGCATCTGGCGTTGACTTCTAAGGCACTAACTATTCGATCTGGTGGAGCAACGCAATATAGTGAAGCCTAGGTTGCCCGGAACGTAGAATTGGCCATCACTTTCAAAGTGGTTGCAATTATTCCTGTTATATGATGGAAGCACTGTTGTATTTTTTTTGCATTTTATGGTTCGGGCGTTGACTTCTAAGGCCCTAACTATTCAATCTGTTGGAGCAGCGCCCTAGGCTGAAGCCTAGGTTGCTCGGAAAGTAGAAATGACCATAAGT
This sequence comes from Calliopsis andreniformis, assembly GCF_051401765.1. NCBI lineage: Eukaryota > Metazoa > Arthropoda > Insecta > Hymenoptera > Andrenidae > Calliopsis > Calliopsis andreniformis. The sequence goes on along the minus strand of NW_027480460.1, from coordinate 566,851 downwards.
TTCATACTGGTTGCAGTTATCCGTTTTATACGATGCAAAAGCTGTTGTATTTATATTGTATTTTATGCTTCTGGCGTTGACTTCTAAGGACCTAACTATTCGATCTGGTGGAGCAACGCACTAGAGTGAATCCTAGGTTGCTCGGAATGTAGAAATGACCATAACTTTCACACTGGTTGCAATTATTCGTTTTATACGATGGAAACGCTGTTGTATTTATATCGTATATTATGCTTCTGTCGTTTACTTCTAAGGACCTAACTATTCGATCTGGTGGAGCAGCGCCCTAGAGTGAATCCTAGGTTGCTCGGAATGTAGAAATGACCATAACTTTCACACTGGTTGCAATTATTCGTTTTACACGATGGAAACGCTGTTGTATTTATATTGTACTTTATGCCTCTGGCGTTGACTTCTAAGGCTGTAGCTATTAGATGTGGTGGAGCAACGCCCTAGCGTGACGCCTATGGTGCTCGGAACGTAGAAATGACCATTACTTTCACACTGGTTGCAATTATTCGTTTTATACGATGTAAAAACATTTGTATTTGTTTTGAATTTTATACTTCTGGCGTTGACTTACAAGACCCTAAAATTCGATCTGGTGGAACAACGCCATAGAGTGAAGCCTAGGTTGCTCGGAACGTAGAAATGACCATCCCTTTCACACTGGTTGGAATTATTCAAGTTATAAGATGGAAAAACTGTTGTACCTTTATTGTATTTTATGCTTCGTGCGTTGACTTCTAAGGCCCTAACTATTCGATCTAAGGGAGGAACGCCCTAGAGTTGAGCCTAGGTTGCACGGAAGGTAGAAGTGACCATTACTTTTACGCTGCTTGGCACCGTTACACGATGAAAAACTGTTTTATTTTTATTTTATTGTATGCTTCTGGCGTTGACTTCTATGTCCCTAGGTATTCGATCTGGTGGAGCAACGCCCTAGAGTGAAACCTAGGTTGCCCGGAGCGTAGAAATGACCATCCATTTCACACTGGTTGCAATTACTCCTGTTAGACGATGGAAAAACTGTGTATCTTTATTGTATTTTATGCTTCGAGCGTTGACTTCTAAGGCCCTAACAATTAGATCTGTTGGAGCAACGCACTAGAGTGAAGCCTAGGTTGCCCGTATCGTTGAAATGGCCATTGCTTTCACACTGGATGCAATTATTCGTTCTATACGATGGAAAAACTGTTGTATTTAAATTGTATTTTTTGCTTCTGGCGTTGGCTTCTAAGGCCGTAGCTATTAGATGTGGTGGAGCAACGCCCTAGAGTGACGCCTAGGGTGCTCGGAACGTAGGAATGACCATTACTTTCACACTGGTTGCAATTATTCGTTTTATACGCTGGAAAAGCTGTTGTATTTATATCGTATTTTATGCTTCTGGCGTTGACTTCTAAGGCACTAACTATTCGATCTGGTGGAGCAACGCCCTAGAGTGAAGCCTAGGTTGCCCGGAACGTAGAATTGGCCATCACTTTCAAACTGGTCGAAATTATTCCTGTTATATGATGGAAACACTGTTGTATTTTTTTTGTATTTTATGGTTCGGTCGTAGACTTCTAAGGCCCTAACTATTCAATATGTTGGAGCAACGCCCTAGGGTGAAGCCTAGGTTGCTCGGAAAGTAGAAATGACCATAAGTTTCATACTGGTTGCAATTATTCGTTTTATACGATGGAAAAGCTGTTGTATTTATATTGTATTTTATGCTTCTGGCGTTGACTTCTAAGGCACTAACTATTCGATCTGGTGGAGCAACGCCCTAGAGTGAAGCCTAGGTTGCCCGGAACGTAGAATTGGCCATCACTTTCAAACTGGTCGAAATTATTCCTGTTATATGATGGAAACACTGTTGTATTTTTTTTGTATTTTATGGTTCGGTCGTAGACTTCTAAGGCCCTAACTATTCAATATGTTGGAGCAACGCCCTAGGGTGAAGCCTAGGTTGCTCGGAAAGTAGAAATGACCATAAGTTTCATACTGGTTGCAATTATTCGTTTTATACGATGGAAAAGCTGTTGTATTTATATTGTATTTTATGCTTCTGGCGTTGACTTCTAAGGCACTAACTATTCGATCTGGTGGAGTAACGCAATATAGTGAAGCCTAGGTTGCCCGGAACGTAGAATTGGCCATCACTTTCAAAGTGGTTGCAATTATTCCTGTTATATGATGGAAGCACTGTTGTATTTTTTTTGCACTTTATGGTTCGGGCGTTGACTTCTAAGGCCCTAACTATTCAATCTGTTGGAGCAGCGCCCTAGGGTGAAGCCTAGGTTGCTCGGAAAGTAGAAATGACCATAAGTTTCATACTGGTTGCAGTTATCCGTTTTATACGATGCAAAAGCTGTTGTATTTATATTGTATTTTATGCTTCTGGCGTTGACTTCTAAGGTCCTAACTATTCGATCTGGTGGAGCAACGCACTAGAGTGAATCCTAGGTTGCTCGGAATGTAGAAATGACCATAACTTTCACACTGGTTGCAATTATTCGTTTTATACGATGGAAACGCTGTTGTATTTATATCGTATTTTATGCTTCTGTCGTTTACTTCTAAGGACCTAACTATTCGATCTGGTGGAGCAACGCCCTGGAGTGAATCCTAGGTTGCTCGGAATGTAGAAATGACCATAACTTTCACACTGGTTGCAATTATTCGTTTTATACGATGAAAAAGCTGTTGTATTTATATCGTATTTTATGCTTCTGGCGTTTACTTCTAAGGACCTAACTATTCGATCTGGTGGAGCAACGCCCTAGAGTGACGCCTAGGGTGCTCGGAACGTAGGAATGACCATTACTTTCACACTGGTTGCAATTATTCGTTTTATACGCTGGAAAAGCTGTTGTATTTATATCGTATTTTATGCTTCTGGCGTTGACTTCTAAGGCACTAACTATTCGATCTGGTGGAGCAACGCCCTAGAGTGAAGCCTAGATTGCCCGGAACGTCGAATTGGCCATCACTTTCAAACTGGTCGAAATTATTCCTCTTATATGATGGAAGCACTGTTGTATTTTTTTTGTATTTTATGGTTCGGTCGTAGACTTCTAAGGCCATAACTATTCAATATGTTGGAGCAACGCCCTAGGGTGAAGCCTAGGTGGCTCGGAAAGTAGAAATGACCATAAGTTTCATACTGGTTGCAATTATTCGTTTTATACGATGGAAAAGCTGTTGTATTTATATTGTATTTTATGCTTCTGGCGTTGACTTCTAAGGCACTAACTATTCGATCTGGTGGAGTAACGCAATATACTGAAGCCTACGTTGCCCGGAACGTAGAATTGGCCATCACTTTCAAAGTGGTTGCAATTATTCCTGTTATATGATGGAAGCACTGTTGTATTTTTTTTGCATTTTATGGTTCGGGCGTTGACTTCTAAGGCCCTAACTATTCAATCTGTTGGAGCAGAGCCCTAGGCTGAAGCCTAGGTTGCTCGGAAAGTAGAAATGACCATAAGTTTCATACTGGTTGCAGTTATCCGTTTTATACGATGCAAAAGCTGTTGTATTTATATTGTATTTTATGCTTCTGGCGTTGACTTCTAAGGACCTAACTATTCGATCTGGTGGAGCAACGCACTAGAGTGAATCCTAGGTTGCTCGGAATGTAGAAATGACCATAACTTTCACACTGGTTGCAATTATTCGTTTTATACGATGGAAACGCTGTTGTATTTATATCGTATTTTATGCTTCTGTCGTTTACTTCTAAGGACCTAACTATTCGATCTGGTGGAGCAACGCCCTAGAGTGAATCCTAGGTTGCTCGGAATGTAGAAATGACCATAACTTTCACACTGGTTGCAATTATTCGTTTTATACGATGGAATCGCTGTTGTATTTATATTGTACTTTATGCCTCTGGCGTTGACTTCTAAGGCTGTAGCTATTAGATGTGGTGGAGCAACGCCCTAGCGTGACGCCTATGGTGCTCGGAACGTAGAAATGACCATTACTTTCACACTGGTTGCAATTATTCCTGTTATATGATGGAAACACTGTTGTATTTTTATTGCATTTTATGCTTCGGGCCTTGACTTCTAAGGCCCTAACTATTCAATCTGTTGGAGCAACGCCCCAGGGTGAAGCCTAGGTTGCTCGGAAAGTAGAAATGTTCATAAGTTTCATACTGGTTGCAATTATTCGTTTTATGCGATGGAAAAACTGTTGTATTTATATTTTATTTTATGCTTCTGGCGCTGACTTCTAAGGCAGTAACTATTCGATCTGGTGGAGCAACGCCCTAGAGTGAAGCCTAGGTTGCCCGGAACGTAGAATTGGCCATCACTTTCAAACTGGTTGCAATTATTCCTGTTATATGATGGACAAACTGTTGTATTTATATTGTATTTTATGCTTCTTGCGTTGACTTCTAAGGCCCTAACAATTAGATCTGTTGGAGCAACGCACTAGAGTGAAGCCTAGGTTGCCCGGATCGTTGAAATGGCCATTGCTTTCACACTGGATGCAATTATTCGTTCTATACGATGGAAAAACTGTTGTATTTAAATTGTATTTTTTGCTTCTGGCGTTGGCTTCTAAGGCCGTAGCTATTAGATGTGGTGGAGCAACGCCCTAGAGTGACGCCTAGGGTGCTCGGAACGTAGGAATGACCATTACCTTCACACTGGTTGCAATTATTCGTTTTATACGCTGGAAAAGCTGTTGTATTTATATCGTTTTTATGCTTCTGGCGTTGACTTCTAAGGCACTAACTATTCGATCTGGTGGAGCAACGCCCTAGAGTGAAGCCTAGGTTGCCCGGAACGTAGAATTGGCCATCACTTTCAAACTGGTCGAAATTATTCCTGTTATATGATGGAAACACTGTTGTATTTTTTTTGTATTTTATGGTTCGGTCGTAGACTTCTAAGGCCCTAACTATTCAATATGTTGGAGCAACGCCCTAGGGTGAAGCCTAGGTTGCTCGGAAAGTAGAAATGACCATAAGTTTCATACTGGTTGCAATTAGTCGTTTTATACGATGGAAAAGCTGTTGTATTTATATTGTATTTTATGCTTCTGGCGTTGACTTCTAAGGCACTAACTATTCGATCTGGTGGAGTAACGCAATATAGTGAAGCCTAGGTTGCCCGGAACGTAGAATTGGCCATCACTTTCAAAGTGGTTGCAATTATTCCTGTTATATGATGGAAGCACTGTTGTATTTTTTTTGCACTTTATGGTTCGGGCGTTGACTTCTAAGGCCCTAACTATTCAATCTGTTGGAGCAGCGCCCTAGGGTGAAGCCTAGGTTGCTCGGAAAGTAGAAATGACCATAAGTTTCATACTGGTTGCAGTTATCCGTTTTATACGATGCAAAAGCTGTTGTATTTATATTGTATTTTATGCTTCTGGCGTTGACTTCTAAGGACCTAACTATTCGATCTGGTGGAGCAACGCACTAGAGTGAATCCTAGGTTGCTCGGAATGTAGAAATGACCATAACTTTCACACTGGTTGCAATTATTCGTTTTATACGATGGAAACGCTGTTGCATTTATATCGTATTTTATGCTTCTGTCGTTTACTTCTAAGGACCTAACTATTCGATCTGGTGGAGCAACGCCCTGGAGTGAATCCTAGGTTGCTCGGAATGTAGAAATGACCATAACTTTCACACTGGTTGCAATTATTCGTTTTATACGATGAAAAAGCTGTTGTATTTATATCGTATTTTATGCTTCTGGCGTTTACTTCTAAGGACCTAACTATTCGATCTGGTGGAGCAACGCCCTAGAGTGAATCCTAGGTTGCTCGGAATGTAGAAATGACCATAACTTTCACACTGGTTGCAATTATTCGTTTTATACGATGGAAACGCTGTTGTATTTATATTGTACTTTATGCCTCTGGCGTTGACTTCTAAGGCCGTAGCTATTAGATGTGGTGGAGCAACGCCCTAGAGTGACGCCTAGGGTGCTCGGAACGTAGGAATGACCATTACTTTCACACTGGTTGCAATTATTCGTTTTATACGCTGGAAAAGCTGTTGTATTTATATCGTATTTTATGCTTCTGGCGTTGACTTCTAAGGCACTAACTATTCGATCTGGTGGAGCAACGCCCTAGAGTGAAGCCTAGATTGCCCGGAACGTAGAATTGGCCATCACTTTCAAACTGGTCGAAATTATTCCTGTTATATGATGGAAGCACTGTTGTATTTTTTTTGTATTTTATGGTTCGGTCGTAGACTTCTAAGGCCCTAACTATTCAATATGTTGGAGCAACGCCCTAGGGTGAAGCCTAGGTGGCTCGCAAAGTAGAAATGACCATAAGTTTCATACTGGTTGCAATTATTCGTTTTATACGATGGAAAAGCTGTTGTATTTATATTGTATTTTATGCTTCTGGCGTTGACTTCTAAGGCACTAACTATTCGATCTGCTGGAGTAACGCAATATAGTGAAGCCTACGTTGCCCGGAACGTAGAATTGGCTTTCACTTTCAAAGTGGTTGCAATTATTCCTGTTATATGATGGAAGCACTGTTGTATTTTTTTTGCATTTTATGGTTCGGGCGTTGACTTCTAAGGCCCTAACTATTCAATCTGTTGGAGCAACGCCCTAGGGTGTAGCCTAGGTTGCTCGGAAAGTAGAAATGACCATAAGTTTCATACTGGTTGCAATAATTCGTTTTATACGATGGTAAAACTGTTGTATTTATATTGTATTTTATGCATCTGGCGTTGACTTCTAAGGCCCTAGCTGTTCGATCTAGTCCAGCAACGCCCTAGAGTGACGCCTAGGGTGCCCGGAACGTAGAAATGACCATTACTTTCACACTGGTTCAATTATTCGTTTTATACGATGGAAAAGCGGTTGTATTTATATCGTATTTTATGCTTCTGGCGTTGACTTCTTAGGGCGTAACTATTCGGTCTGGTGGAGCAACGCCCTGGAGTGAAACCTAGGTTGCCCGGTACGTAGAATTGGCCACCACTTTCAAACTGGTTGCAATTATTCCTGTTATATGATGGAAACACTGTTGTATTTTTTTTGCATTTTATGGTTCGGGCGTTGACTTCTAAGGCCCTAACTATTCAATCTGTTGGAGCAACGCCCTAGGGTGGAGCCTAGGTTGCTCGGAAAGTAGAAATGTCCATAAGTTTCAAACTGGTTGCAATTATTCGTTTTATGCGATGTAAAAACTGTTGTATTTATATTGTATTTTATGCTTCTGGCGTTGACTTCTAAGGCACTAACTATTCAATCCGTTGGAGCAACGCCCTAGGGTCAAGCCTAGGTTGCTCGGAAAGTAGAAATGACCATAAGTTTCATACTGGTTGCAATTATTTGTTTTATACGATTGAAAAACTGTTGTATTTATAATGTATTTTATGCATCTGGCGTTGACTTCTAAGGCACTAACTATTCGATCTGGTGGAGCAACGCAATATAGTGAAGCCTAGGTTGCCCGGAACGTAGAATTGGCCATCACTTTCAAAGTGGTTGCAATTATTCCTGTTATATGATGGAAGCACTGTTGTATTTTTTTTGCATTTTATGGTTCGGTCGTTGACTTCTAAGGCCCTAACTATTCAATCTGTTGGAGCAGCGCCCTAGGCTGAAGCCTAGGTTGCTCGGAAAGTAGAAATGACCATAAGTTTCATACTGGTTGCAGTTATCCGTTTTATACGATGCAAAAGCTGTTGTATTTATATTGTATTTTATGCTTCTGGCGTTGACTTCTAAGGACCTAACTATTCGATCTGGTGGAGCAACGCACTAGAGTGAATCCTAGGTTGCTCGGAATGTAGAAATGACCATAACTTTCACACTGGTTGCAATTATTCGTTTTATACGATGGAAACGCTGTTGTATTTATATCGTATTTTATGCTTCTGTCGTTTACTTCTAAGGACCTAACTATTCGATCTGGTGGAGCAACGCCCTAGAGTGAATCCTAGGTTGCTCGGAATGTAGAAATGACCATAACTTTCACACTGGTTGCAATTATTCGTTTTATACGATGGAAACGCTGTTGTATTTATATTGTACTTTATGCCTCTGGCGTTGACTTCTAAGGCTGTAGCTATTAGATGTGGTGGAGCAACGCCCTAGCGTGACGCCTATGGTGCTCGGATCGTAGAAATGACCATTACTTTCACACTGGTTGCAATTATTCGTTTTATACGATGTAAAAACATTTGTATTTGTTTTGAATTTTATACTTCTGGCGTTGACTTACAAGACCCTAAAATTCGATCTGGTGGAACAACGCCATAGAGTGAAGCCTAGGTTGCTCGGAACGTAGAAATGACCATCCCTTTCACACTGGTTGGAATTATTCAAGTTATAAGATGGAAAAACTGTTGTACCTTTATTGTATTTTATGCTTCGTGCGTTGACTTCTAAGGCCCTAACTATTCGATCTAAGGGAGGAACGCCCTAGAGTTGAGCCTAGGTTGCACGGAAGGTAGAAGTGACCATTACTTTCACGCTGCTTGGCACCGTTACACGATGAAAAACTGTTTTATTTTTATTTTATTGTATGCTTCTGGCGTTGACTTCTATGTCCCTAGGTATTCGATCTGGTGGAGCAACGCCCTAGAGTGAAACCTAGGTTGCCCGGAGCGTAGAAATGACCATCCATTTCACACTGGTTGCAATTACTCCTGTTAGACGATGGAAAAACTGTGTATCTTTATTGTATTTTATGCTTCGAGCGTTGACTTCTAAGGCCCTAACAATTAGATCTGTTGGAGCAACGCACTAGAGTGAAGCCTAGGTTGCCCGGATCGTTGAAATGGCCATTGCTTTCACACTGGATGCAATTATTCGTTCTATACGATGGAAAAACTGTTGTATTTAAATTGTATTTTTTGCTTCTGGCGTTGGCTTCTAAGGCCGTAGCTATTAGATGTGGTGGAGCAACGCCCTAGAGTGACGCCTAGGGTGCTCGGAACGTAGGAATGACCATTACTTTCACACTGGTTGCAATTATTCGTTTTATACGCTGGAAAAGCTGTTGTATTTATATCGTATTTTATGCTTCTGGCGTTGACTTCTAAGGCACTAACTATTCGATCTGGTGGAGCAACGCCCTAGAGTGAAGCCTAGGTTGCCCGGAACGTAGAATTGGCCATCACTTTCAAACTGGTCGAAATTATTCCTGTTATATGATGGAAACACTGTTGTATTTTTTTTGTATTTTATGGTTCGGTCGTAGACTTCTAAGGCCCTAACTATTCAATATGTTGGAGCAACGCCCTAGGGTGAAGCCTAGGTTGCTCGGAAAGTAGAAATGACCATAAGTTTCATACTGGTTGCAATTATTCGTTTTATACGATGGAAAAGCTGTTGTATTTATATTGTATTTTATGCTTCTGGCGTTGACTTCTAAGGCACTAACTATTCGATCTGGTGGAGTAACGCAATATAGTGAAGCCTAGGTTGCCCGGAACGTAGAATTGGCCATCACTTTCAAAGTGGTTGCAATTATTCCTGTTATATGATGGAAGCACTGTTGTATTTTTTTTGCACTTTATGGTTCGGGCGTTGACTTCTAAGGCCCTAACTATTCAATCTGTTGGAGCAGCGCCCTAGGGTGAAGCCTAGGTTGCTCGGAAAGTAGAAATGACCATAAGTTTCATACTGGTTGCAGTTATCCGTTTTATACGATGCAAAAGCTGTTGTATTTATATTGTATTTTATGCTTCTGGCGTTGACTTCTAAGGACCTAACTATTCGATCTGGTGGAGCAACGCACTAGAGTGAATCCTAGGTTGCTCGGAATGTAGAAATGACCATAACTTTCACACTGGTTGCAATTATTCGTTTTATACGATGGAAACGCTGTTGTATTTATATCGTATTTTATGCTTCTGTCGTTTACTTCTAAGGACCTAACTATTCGATCTGGTGGAGCAACGCCCTGGAGTGAATCCTAGGTTGCTCGGAATGTAGAAATGACCATAACTTTCACACTGGTTGCAATTATTCGTTTTATACGATGAAAAAGCTGTTGTATTTATATCGTATTTTATGCTTCTGGCGTTTACTTCTAAGGACCTAACTATTCGATCTGGTGGAACAACGTCCTAGAGTGACGCCTAGGGTGCTCGGAACGTAGGAATGACCATTACTTTCACACTGGTTGCAATTATTCGTTTTATACGCTGGAAAAGCTGTTGTATTTATATCGTATTTTATGCTTCTGGCGTTGACTTCTAAGGCACTAACTATTCAATCTGGTGGAGCAACGCCCTAGAGTGAAGCCTAGATTGCCCGGAACGTAGAATTGGCCATCACTTTCAAACTGGTCGAAATTATTCCTCTTATATGATGGAAGCACTGTTGTATTTTTTTTGTATTTTATGGTTCGGTCGTAGACTTCTAAGGCCATAACTATTCAATATGTTGGAGCAACGCCCTAGGGTGAAGCCTAGGTGGCTCGGAAAGTAGAAATGACCATAAGTTTCATACTGGTTGCAATTATTCGTTTTATACGATGGAAAAGCTGTTGTATTTATATTGTATTTTATGCTTCTGGCGTTGACTTCTAAGGCACTAACTATTCGATCTGGTGGAGTAACGCAATATACTGAAGCCTACGTTGCCCGGAACGTAGAATTGGCCATCACTTTCAAAGTGGTTGCAATTATTCCTGTTATATGATGGAAGCACTGTTGTATTTTTTTTGCATTTTATGGTTCGGGCGTTGACTTCTAAGGCCCTAACTATTCAATCTGTTGGAGCAGAGCCCTAGGCTGAAGCCTAGGTTGCTCGGAAAGTAGAAATGACCATAAGTTTCATACTGGTTGCAGTTATCCGTTTTATACGATGCAAAAGCTGTTGTATTTATATTGTATTTTATGCTTCTGGCGTTGACTTCTAAGGACCTAACTATTCGATCTGGTGGAGCAACGCACTAGAGTGAATCCTAGGTTGCTCGGAATGTAGAAATGACCATAACTTTCACACTGGTTGCAATTATTCGTTTTATACGATGGAAACGCTGTTGTATTTATATCGTATTTTATGCTTCTGTCGTTTACTTCTAAGGACCTAACTATTCGATCTGGTGGAGCAACGCCCTGGAGTGAATCCTAGGTTGCTCGGAATGTAGAAATGACCATAACTTTCACACTGGTTGCAATTATTCGTTTTATACGATGAAAAAGCTGTTGTATTTATATCGTATTTTATGCTTCTGGCGTTTACTTCTAAGGACCTAACTATTCGATCTGGTGGAGCAACGCCCTAGAGTGAATCCTAGGTTGCTCGGAATGTAGAAATGACCATAACTTTCACACTGGTTGCAATTATTCGTTTTATACGATGGAAACGCTGTTGTATTTATATTGTACTTTATGCCTCTGGCGTTGACTTCTAAGGCCGTAGCTATTAGATGTGGTGGAGCAACGCCCTAGAGTGACGCCTAGGGTGCTCGGAACGTAGGAATGACCATTACTTTCACACTGGTTGCAATTATTCGTTTTATACGCTGGAAAAGCTGTTGTATTTATATCGTATTTTATGCTTCTGGCGTTGACTTCTAAGGCACTAACTATTCGGTCTGGTGGAGCAACGCCCTAGAGTGAAGCCTAGATTGCCCGGAACGTAGAATTGGCCATCACTTTCAAACTGGTCGAAATTATTCCTGTTATATGATGGAAGCACTGTTGTATTTTTTTTGTATTTTATGGTTCGGTCGTAGACTTCTAAGGCCCTAACTATTCAATATGTTGGAGCAACGCCCTAGGGTGAAGCCTAGGTGGCTCGGAAAGTAGAAATGACCATAAGTTTCATACTGGTTGCAATTATTCGTTTTATACGATGGAAAAGCTGTTGTATTTATATTGTATTTTATGTTTCTGGCGTTGACTTCTAAGGCACTAACTATTCGATCTGGTGGAGTAACGCAATATAGTGAAGCCTACGTTGCCCGGAACGTAGAATTGGCTTTCACTTTCAAAGTGGTTGCAATTATTCCTGTTATATGATGGAAGCACTGTTGTATTTTTTTTGCATTTTATGGTTCGGGCGTTGACTTCTAAGGCCCTAACTATTCAATCTGTTGGAGCAGCGCCCTAGGGTGAAGCCTAGGTTGCTCGGAAAGTAGAAATGACCATAAGTTTCATACTGGTTGCAGTTATCCGTTTTATACGATGCAAAAGCTGTTGTATTTATATTGTATTTTATGCTTCTGGCGTTGACTTCTAAGGACCTAACTATTCGATCTGGTGGAGCAACGCCCTAGAGTGAATCCTAGGTTGCTCGGAATGTAGAAATGACCATAACTTTCACACTGGTTGCAATTATTCGTTTTATACGATGGAAACGCTGTTGTATTTATATTGTACTTTATGCCTCTGGCGTTGACTTCTAAGGCTGTAGCTATTAGATGTGGTGGAGCAACGCCCTAGCGTGACGCCTATGGTGCTCGGAACGTAGAAATGACCATTACTTTCACACTGGTTGCAATTATTCCTGTTATATGATGGAAACACTGTTGTATTTTTATTGCATTTTATGCTTCGGGCCTTGACTTCTAAGGCCCTAACTATTCAATCTGTTGGAGCAACGCCCCAGGGTGAAGCCTAGGTTGCTCGGAAAGTAGAAATGTCCATAAGTTTCATACTGGTTGCAATTATTCGTTTTATGCGATGGAAAAACTGTTGTATTTATATTGTATGTTATGCTTCTGGCGCTGACTTCTAAGGCACCAACTATTCGATCTGGTGGAGCAACGCCCTAGAGTGAAGCCTAGGTTGCCCGGAACGTAGAATTGGCCATCACTTTCAAACTGGTTGCAATTATTCCTGTTATATGATGGAAACACTGTTGTATTTTTATTGCATTTTATGCTTCGGGCCTTGACTTCTAAGGCCCTAACTATTCAATCTGTTGGAGCAACGCCCTAGGGTGTAGCCTAGGTTGCTCGGAAAGTAGAAATGACCATAAGTTTCATACTGGTTGCAATAATTCGTTTTATACGATGCAAAAGCTGTTGTATTTATATTGTATTTTATGCTTCTGGCGTTGACTTCTAAGGACCTAACTATTCGATCTGGTGGAGCAACGCACTAGAGTGAATCCTAGGTTGCTCGGAATGTAGAAATGACCATAACTTTCACACTGGTTGCAATTATTCGTTTTATACGATGGAAAAGCTGTTGTATTTATATTGTATTTTATGCTTCTGGCGTTGACTTCTAAGGCACTAACTATTCGATCTCGTGGAGCAACGCCCTAGAGTGAAGCCTAGGTTGCTCGGAATGTAGAAATGACCATAACTTTTACACTTGTTGCAATTATTCGTTTTATACGATGGAAACGCTGTTTTATTTTTTTTGCATTTTATGGTTCGGCCGTTGACTTCTAAGGCCCTAACTATTCAATCTGTTGGAGCAGCGCCCTAGGCTGAAGCCTAGGTTGCTCGGAAAGTAGAAATGACCATAAGTTTCATACTGGTTGCAGTTATCCGTTTTATACGATGCAAAAGCTGTTGTATTTATATTGTATTTTATGCTTCTGGCGTTGACTTCTAAGGACCTAACTATTCGATCTGGTGGAGCAACGCACTAGAGTGAATCCTAGGTTGCTCGGAATGTAGAAATGACCATAACTTTCACACTGGTTGCAATTATTCGTTTTATACGATGGAAACGCTGTTGTATTTATATCGTATTTTATGCTTCTGTCGTTTACTTCTAAGGACCTAACTATTCGATCTGGTGGAGCAACGCCCTAGAGTGAATCCTAGGTTGCTCGGAATGTAGAAATGACCATAACTTTCACACTGGTTGCAATTATTCGTTTTATACGATGGAAACGCTGTTGTATTTTTTTTGCATTTTATGGTTCGGCCGTTGACTTCTAAGGCCCTAACTATTCAATCCGTTGGAGCAACGCCCTAGGGTCAAGCCTAGGTTGCTCGGAAAGTAGAAATGACCATAAGTTTCATACTGGTTGCAATTATTTGTTTTATACGATTGAAAAACTGTTGTATTTTTTTTGCATTTTATGGTTCGGGCGTTGACTTCTAAGGCCCTAACTATTCAATCTGTTGGAGCAGCGCCCTAGGCTGAAGCCTAGGTTGCTCGGAAAGTAGAAATGACCATAAGTTTCATACTGGTTGCAGTTATCCGTTTTATACGATGCAAAAGCTGTTGTATTTATATTGTATTTTATGCTTCTGGCGTTGACTTCTAAGGACCTAACTATTCGATCTGGTGGAGCAACGCACTAGAGTGAATCCTAGGTTGCTCGGAATGTAGAAATGACCATAACTTTCACACTGGTTGTAATTATTCGTTTTATACGATGGAAACGCTGTTGTATTTATATCGTATTTTATGCTCCTGTCGTTTACTTCTAAGGACCTAACTATTCGATCTGGTGGAGCAACGCCCTAGAGTGAATCCTAGGTTGCTCGGAATGTAGAAATGACCATAACTTTCACACTGGTTGCAATTATTCGTTTTATACGATGGAAACGCTGTTGTATTTATATTGTACTTTATGCCTCTGGCGTTGACTTCTAAGGCTGTAGCTATTAGATGTGGTGGAGCAACGCCCTAGCGTGACGCCTATGGTGCTCGGAACGTAGAAATGACCATTACTTTCACACTGGTTGCAATTATTCCTGTTATATGATGGAAACACTGTTGTATTTTTATTGCATTTTATGCTTCGGGCCTTGACTTCTAACGCCCTAACTATTCAATCTGTTGGAGCAACGCCCCAGGGTGAAGCCTAGGTTGCTCGGAAAGTAGAAATGTCCATAAGTTTCATACTGGTTGCAATTATTCGTTTTATGCGATGGAAAAACTGTTGTATTTATATTGTATGTTATGCTTCTGGCGCTGACTTCTAAGGCACCAACTATTCGATCTGGTGGAGCAACGCCCTAGAGTGAAGCCTAGGTTGCCCGGAACGTAGAATTGGCCATCACTTTCAAACTGGTTGCAATTATTCCTGTTATATGATGGAAACACTGTTGTATTTTTATTGCATTTTATGCTTCGGGCCTTGACTTCTAAGGCCCTAACTATTCAATCTGTTGGAGCAACGCCCTAGGGTGTAGCCTAGGTTGCTCGGAAAGTAGAAATGACCATAAGTTTCATACTGGTTGCAATAATTCGTTTTATACGATGGTAAAACTGTTGTATTTATATTGTATTTTATGCATCTGGCGTTGACTTCTAAGGCCCTAGCTGTTCGATCTAGTCCAGCAACGCCCTAGAGTGACGCCTAGGGTGCCCGGAACGTAGAAATGACCATTACTTTCACACTGGTTCAATTATTCGTTTTATACGATGGAAAAGCGGTTGTATTTATATCGTATTTTATGCTTCTGGCGTTGACTTCTTAGGGCGTAACTATTCGGTCTGGTGGAGCAACGCCCTGGAGTGAAACCTAGGTTGCCCGGTACGTAGAATTGGCCACCACTTTCAAACTGGTTGCAATTATTCCTGTTATATGATGGAAACACTGTTGTATTTTTTTTGCATTTTATGGTTCGGGCGTTGACTTCTAAGGCCCTAACTATTCAATCTGTTGGAGCAACGCCCTAGGGTGGAGCCTAGGTTGCTCGGAAAGTAGAAATGTCCATAAGTTTCAAACTGGTTGCAATTATTCGTTTTATGCGATGTAAAAACTGTTGTATTTATATTGTATTTTATGCTTCTGGCGTTGACTTCTAAGGCACTAACTATGCGATCTGGTGGAACAACGCCCTAGAGTGAGGCCTAGGTTGCCTGGAACGTAGAAATGACCATAACTTTCACACTGGTTGCTATTATTCGCTTTATACGGTGTAAAGGCTGTTGTATTTATTTTGTATTTTATTCTTCTGGTGTTGACTTCTTAGGCCCTAACTATTCGATCTGGTGGAACAACGCCGTAGAGTGAAGCCTTGGTTGCCCGGAACGTAGAAATGACCATTACTTTCACACTGTTTGCAATTATTCCTTTTATACGATGGAAAAGCTGTTGCATTTATATCGTATTTTATGCTTCTGGCGTTTACTTCTAAGGCCCGAACTATTCAACCTGTTGGAACAACGCCCTAGGGTGAAGCCTAGGTTGTTCGGAAAGTAGAAATGACCATAAGTTTCATACTGGTTGCAATTATTCGTTTTATACGTTGGAAAATCTGTTGTATTTATATTGTATTTTATGATTCTGGCGTTGACTTCTAAGGCACTAACTATTCGATCTGGTGGAGCAACGCCCTAGAGTGAAGCTTAGGTTGCCCGGAACGTAGAATTGGCCATCACTTTCAAACTGGTTGCAATTATTCCTGTTATATGATGGAAACACTGTTGTATTTTTATTGCATTTTATGCTTCGGGCCTTGACTTCTAAGGCCCTAACTATTCAATCTGTTGGAGCAACACCCTAGGGTGAATCCTAGGTTGCTCGGAAAGTAGAAATGACCATAAGTTTCATACTGGTTGCAATTATTCGTTTTATACGATGGAAAAACTGTTGCATCTTTATTGTATTTTATTGATCTGGGGTTGACATCTAAGGCCGTAGCTATTAGATGTGGTGGAACAACGCCCTAGGGTGAAGCCTAGGTTGCCCGGAACGTAGAAATGACCGTAACTTTTACACCGGTAGCAATAATTCGTTTTATACAATGAAAAAACCGTTCTATTTATTTGGTATTTTATGCTTCGGGCGTTGACTTCTAAGCTCCTAACTATTCAATCTGTTGGAGCGACGCCCTAGGGTGAAGCCTAGGTTGCCCGGAAAGTATAAATGACCATAACTTTCACACTGGTTGCAATTATTCGTTTTATACGATGGAAAAGCTGTTGCATCTTTATTGTATTTTATTCATCTGGGGTTGACTTCTAAGGCCGTAGCTATTAGATGTGGTGGAGCAGCGCCCTAGGGTGACGCCTAGGTTGCCCGGAACGCGGAAATGACCATTACTTTCACAATGTTTGCAATTATACATTTTATACGATGGAAAAACTGTTGTACTTATATTGTATTTTATTCTTCTGGCGTTGACCTCTTAGGCCCTAACCATTCGATCTGGTGGAACAACGCCCTAGAGTGAAGCCTAGGTTGCCCGGAACATGGAAATGACCATTACTTTCACACTGTTTGCAATTATTCGTTTTATACGATGGAAAAGCTGTTGTATTTATATCGTATTTTATGCTTCTGGCGTTGACTTCTTAGGCCCTAACTATTCGATCTGGTGGAACAACGCCCTAGAGTGAAGCCTAGGTTGCCCGGAACGTAGAAATGACCATAACCTTCACACTGGTTGCAATTATTCGTTTTATACGATGGAAACGCTGTTGTATTTATATCGTATTTTATGCTTGTGTCGTTTACTTCTAAGGACCTAACTATTCGATCTGGTGGAGCAACGCCCTAGAGTGAATCCTAGGTTGCTCGGAATGTAGAAATGACCATAACTTTCACACTGGTTGCCATTATTCGTTTTATACGATGGAAACGCTGTTGTATTTATATTGTACTTTATGCCTCTGGCGTTGACTTCTAAGGCTGTAGCTATTAGATGTGGTGGAGCAACGCCCTAGCGTGACGCCTATGGTGCTCGGAACGTAGAAATGACCATTACATTCACACTGGTTGCAATTATTCCTGTTATATGATGGAAACACTGTTGTATTTTTATTGCATTTTATGCTTCGGGCCTTGACTTCTAAGGCCCTAACTATTCAATCTGTTGGAGCAACGCCCCAGGGTGAAGCCTAGGTTGCTCGGAAAGTAGAAATGTCCATAAGTTTCATACTGGTTGCAATTATTCGTTTTATGCGATGGAAAAACTGTTGTATTTATATTGTATTTTATGCTTCTGGCGTTGACTTCTAAGGCACTAACTATTCGATCTGGTGGAGCAACGCCCTAGAGTGAAGCCTAGGTTGCCCGGAACGTAGAATTGGCCATCACTTTCAAACTGGTTGCAATTATTCCTGTTATATGATGGAAACACTGTTGTGTTTTTATTGCATTTTATGCTTCGGGCCTTGACTTCTAAGGCCCTAACTATTCAATCTGTTGGAGCAACGCCCTAGGGTGTAGCCTAGGTTGCTCGGAAAGTAGAAATGACCATAAGTTTCATACTGGTTGCAATAATTCGTTTTATACGATGGAAAAACTGTTGTATTTATACTGTATTTTATGCTTCTGGCGTTGACTTCTAAGGCCCGAACTATTCAACCTGTTGGAGCAACGCCCTAGGGTGAAGCCTAGGTTGTTCGGAAAGTAGAAATGACCATAAGGTTCATACTGGTTGCAATTATTCGTTTTATACGATGGAAAAACTGTTGCATCTTTATTGTATTTTATTCATCTGGGGTTGACATCTAAGGCCGTAGCTATTAGATGTGGTGGAACAACGCCCTAGGGTGAAGCCTAGGTTGCCCGGAACGTAGAAATGACCGTAACTTTTACACCGGTAGCAATAATTCGTTTTATACAATGGAAAAACCGTTCTATTTATTTGGTATTTTATGCTTCGGGCGTTGACTTCTAAGCTCCTAACTATTCAATCTGTTGGAGCGACGCCCTAGGGTGAAGCCTAGGTTGCCCGGAAAGTATAAATGACCATAACTTTCACACTGGTTGCAATTATTCGTTTTATACGATGGAAAAGCTGTTGCATCTTTATTGTATTTTATTCATCTGGGGTTGACTTCTAAGGCGGTAGCTATTAGATGTGGTGGAGCAGCGCCCTAGGGTGACGCCTAGGTTGCCCGGAACGCAGAAATGACCATTACTTTCACAATGTTTGCAATTATACATTTTATACGATGGAAAAACTGTTGTACTTATATTGTATTTTATTCTTCTGGCGTTGACCTCTTAGGCCCTAACCATTCGATCTGGTGGAACAACGCCCTAGAGTGAAGCCTAGGTTGCCCGGAACATGGAAATGACCATTACTTTCACACTGTTTGCAATTATTCGTTTTATACGATGGAAAAACTGTTGTATTTATATTGTATTTTATGCATCTGGCGTTGACTTCTAAGGCACTAACTATTCGATCTGGTAGTGCAACGCAATAGAGTGAATCCTAGGTTGCCCGGAACGTAGAATTGGCCATCACTTTCAAACTGGTTGCAATTATTCCTGTTATATGATGGAAACACTGTTGTATTTTTTTTGCATTTGATGCTTCTGGCGTTGACTTCTAAGGCCCTAACTATTCAATCTGTTGGAGCAATGCCCTAGGGTGAAGCCTAGGTTGCCCGGAACGTAGAAATGACCATAGCTTTCACACTGGTTGCAATTATTCGTTTTACACGATGGAAAAGCTGTTGTATTTATATCGTATTTTATGCTTCTGGCGTTGACTTCTTAGGCCCTAACTATTCGATCTGGTGGAACAACGCCCTAGAGTGAAGCCTAGGTTGCCCGGAACGTAGAAATGACCATAACCTTCACACTGGTTGCAATTATTCGTTTTATACGATGGAAACGCTGTTGTATTTATATCGTATTTTATGCTTGTGTCGTTTACTTCTAAGGACCTAACTATTCGATCTGGTGGAGCAACGCCCTAGAGTGAATCCTAGGTTGCTCGGAATGTAGAAATGACCATAACTTTCACACTGGTTGCAATTATTCGTTTTATACGATGGAAACGCTGTTGTATTTATATTGTACTTTATGCCTCTGGCGTTGACTTCTAAGGCTGTAGCTATTAGATGTGGTGGAGCAACGCCCTAGCGTGACGCCTATGGTGCTCGGAACGTAGAAATGACCATTACTTTCACACTGGTTCAATTATTCGTTTTATACGATGGAAAAGCGGTTGTATTTATATCGTATTTTATGCTTCTGGCGTTGACTTCTTAGGGCGTAACTATTCGGTCTGGTGGAGCATCGCCCTGGAGTGAAACCTAGGTTGCCCGGAACGTAGAATTGGCCATCACTTTCAAACTGGTTGCAATTATTCCTGTTATATGATTGAAACACTGTTGTATTTTTTTTGCATTTTATGGTTCGGGCGTTGACTTCTAAGGCCCTAACTATTCAATCTGTTGGAGCAACGCCCTAGGGTGGAGCCTAGGTTGCCTGGAACGTAGAAATGACCATAACTTTCACACTGGTTGCTATTATTCGTTTTATACGGTGTAAAGGCTGTTGTATTTATTTTGTATTTTGTTCTGCTGGCATTGACCTGTTAGGCCCTAACCATTCGATCTGGAGGAACAACGCCCTAGAGTGAAGCCTAGGTTGCCCGGAACGTAGAAATGACCATAACCTTCACACTGGTTGCAATTATTCCTGTTATATGATGGAAACACTGTTGTATTTTTTTTGCATTTTATGGTTCGGGCGTTGACTTCTAAGGCCCTAACTATTCAATCTGTTGGAGCAACGCCCTAGGGTGAATCCTAGGTTGCTCGGAATGTAGAAATGACCATAACTTTCACACTGGTTGCAATTATTCGTTTTATACGATGGAAACGCTGTTGTATTTATATTGTACTTTATGCCTCTGGCGTTGACTTCTAAGGCTGTAGCTATTAGATGTGGTGGAGCAACGCCCTAGCGTGACGCCTATGGTGCTCGGAACGTAGAAATGACCATTACATTCACACTGGTTGCAATTATTCCTGTTATATGATGGAAACACTGTTGTATTTTTATTGCATTTTATGCTTCGGGCCTTGACTTCTAAGGCCCTAACTATTCAATCTGTTGGAGCAACGCCCCAGGGTGAAGCCTAGGTTGCTCGGAAAGTAGAAATGTCCATAAGTTTCATACTGGTTGCAATTATTCGTTTTATGCGATGGAAAAACTGTTGTATTTATATTGTATTTTATGCTTCTGGCGTTGACTTCTAAGGCACTAGCTATTCGATCTGGTGGAGCAACGCCCTAGAGTGAAGCCTAGGTTGCCCGGAACGTAGAATTGGCCATCACTTTAAAACTGGTTGCAATTATTCCTGTTATATGATGGAAACACTGTTGTATTTTTATTGCATTTTATGCTTCGGGCCTTGACTTCTAAGGCCCTAACTATTCAATCTGTTGGAGCAACGCCCTAGGGTGTAGCCTAGGTTGCTCGGAAAGTAGAAATGACCATAAGTTTCATACTGGTTGCAATAATTCGTTTTATACGATGGAAAAACTGTTGCATCTTTATTGTATTTTATTCATCTGGGGTTGACATCTAAGGCCGTAGCTATTAGATGTGGTGGAACAACGCCCTAGGGTGAAGCCTAGGTTGCCCGGAACGTAGAAATGACCGTAACTTTTACACCGGTAGCAATAATTCGTTTTATACAATGGAAAAACCGTTCTATTTATTTGGTATTTTATGCCTCGGGCGTTGACTTCTAAGCTCCTAGCTATTCAATCTGTTGGAGCGACGCCCTAGGGTGAAGCCTAGGTTGCCCGGAAAGTATAAATGACCATAACTTTCACACTGGTTGCAATTATTCGTTTTATACGATGGAAAAGCTGTTGCATCTTTATTGTATTTTATTCATCTGGGGTTGACTTCTAAGGCGGTAGCTATTAGATGTGGTGGAGCAGCGCCCTAGGGTGACGCCTAGGTTGCCCGGAACGCAGAAATGACCATTACTTTCACAATGTTTGCAATTATACATTTTATACGATGGAAAAACTGTTGTACTTATATTGTATTTTATTCTTCTGGCGTTGACCTCTTAGGCCCTAACCATTCGATCTGGTGGAACAACGCCCTAGAGTGAAGCCTAGGTTGCCCGGAACGTAGAAATGACCATAACCTTCACACTGGTCGCAATTATTCGTTTTATACGATGGAAACGCTGTTGTATTTATATCGTATTTTATGCTTGTGTCGTTTACTTCTAAGGACCTAACTATTCGATCTGGTGGAGCAACGCCCTAGAGTGAATCCTAGGTTGCTCGGAATGTAGAAATGACCATAACTTTCACACTGGTTGCAATTATTCGTTTTATACGATGGAAACGCTGTTGTGTTTATATTGTACTTTATGCCTCTGGCGTTGACTTCTAAGGCCGTAGCTATTGGACGTGGTGGAGCAACGCCCTAGAGTGACGCCTATGGTGCTCGGAACGTAGAAATGACCATTACTTTCAACTGGTTCAATTATTCGTTTTATACGATGGAAAAGCGGTTGTATTTATATCGTATTTTATGCTTCTGGCGTTGACTTCTTAGGGCGTAACTATTCGGTCTGGTGGAGCATCGCCCTGGAGTGAAACCTAGGTTGCCCGGAACGTAGAATTGGCCATCACTTTCAAACTGGTTGCAATTATTCCTGTTATATGATGGAAACACTGTTGTGTTTTTATTGCATTTTATGCTTCGGGCCTTGACTTCTAAGGCCCTAACTATTCAATCTGTTGGAGCAACGCCCTAGGGTGTAGCCTAGGTTGTTCGGAAAGTAGAAATGACCATAAGGTTCATACTGGTTGCAATTATTCGTTTTATGCGATGGAAAAACTGTTGTATTTATATTGTATTTTATGCTTCTGGCGTTGACTTCTAAGGCACTAGCTATTCGATCTGGTGGAGCAACGCCGTAGAGTGAAGCCTAGGTTACCTGGAACGTAGAAATGACCATAACTTTCACACTGGTTGCTATTATTCGTTTTATACGGTGTAAAGGCTGTTGTATTTATTTTGTATTTTGTTCTTCTGGCATTGACCTGTTAGGCCCTAACCATTCGATCTGGAGGAACAACGCCCTAGAGTGAAGCCTAGGTTGCCCGGAACGTAGAAATGACCATAACCTTCACACTGGTTGCAATTATTCGTTTTATACGATGGAAACGCTGTTGTATTTATATCGTATTTTATGCTTGTGTCGTTTACTTCTAAGGACCTAACCATTCGATCTGGAGGAACAACGCCCTAGAGTGAAGCCTAGGTTGCCCGGAACGTAGAAATGACCATAACCTTCACACTGGTTGCAATTATTCGTTTTATACGATGGAAACGCTGTTGTATTTATATCGTATTTTATGCTTGTGTCGTTGACTTCTAAGGCACTAGCTATTCGATCTGGTGGAGCAACGCCCTAGAGTGAAGCCTAGGTTGCCCGGAACGTAGAATTGGCCATCACTTTCAAACTGGTTGCAATTATTCCTGTTATATGATGGAAACACTGTTGTATTTTTATTGCATTTTATGCTTCGGGCCTTGACTTCTAAGGCCCTAACTATTCAATCTGTTGGTGCAACGGCCTAGGGTGCAGCCTAGGTTGCTCGGAAAGTAGAAATGACCATAAGTTTCATACTGGTTGCAATAATTCGTTTTATACGATGGAAAAACTGTTGCATCTTTATTGTA
This sequence comes from Calliopsis andreniformis, assembly GCF_051401765.1. Classification (NCBI taxonomy): domain Eukaryota; kingdom Metazoa; phylum Arthropoda; class Insecta; order Hymenoptera; family Andrenidae; genus Calliopsis; species Calliopsis andreniformis. The sequence goes on along the minus strand of NW_027480460.1, from coordinate 543,575 downwards.
TTTTATTCATCTGGGGTTGACATCTAAGGCCGTAGCTATTAGATGTGGTGGAACAACGCCCTAGGGTGAAGCCTAGGTTGCCCGGAACGTAGAAATGACCGTAACTTTTACACCGGTAGCAATAATTCGTTTTATACAATGGAAAAACCGTTCTATTTATTTGGTATTTTATGCTTCGGGCGTTGACTTCTAAGCTCCTAACTATTCAATCTGTTGGAGCGACGCCCTAGGGTGAAGCCTAGGTTGCCCGGAAAGTATAAATGACCATAACTTTCACACTGGTTGCAATTATTCGTTTTATACGATGGAAAAGCTGTTGCATCTTTATTGTATTTTATTCATCTGGGGTTGACTTCTAAGGCGGTAGCTATTAGATGTGGTGGAGCAGCGCCCTAGGGTGACGCCTAGGTTGCCCCGAACGCAGAAATGACCATTACTTTCACAATGTTTGCAATTATACATTTTATACGATGGAAAAACTGTTGTACTTATATTGTATTTTATTCTTCTGGCGTTGACCTCTTAGGCCCTAACCATTCGATCTGGTGGAACAACGCCCTAGAGTGAAGCCTAGGTTGCCCGGAACATGGAAATGACCATTACTTTCACACTGTTTGCAATTATTCGTTTTATACGATGGAAAAACTGTTGTATTTATATTGTATTTTATGCATCTGGCGTTGACTTCTAAGGCACTAACTATTCGATCTGGTAGTGCAACGCAATAGAGTGAATCCTAGGTTGCCCGGAACGTAGAATTGGCCATCACTTTCAAACTGGTTGCAATTATTCCTGTTATATGATGGAAACACTGTTGTATTTTTTTTGCATTTGATGCATCTGGCGTTGACTTCTAAGGCCCTAACTATTCAATCTGTTGGAGCAATGCCCTAGGGTGAAGCCTAGGTTGCCCGGAACGTAGAAATGACCATAGCTTTCACACTGGTTGCAATTATTCGTTTTACACGATGGAAAAGCTGTTGTATTTATATCGTATTTTATGCTTCTGGCGTTGACTTCTTAGGCCCTAACTATTCGATCTGGTGGAACAACGCCCTAGAGTGAAGCCTAGGTTGCCCGGAACGTAGAAATGACCATAACCTTCACACTGGTTGCAATTATTCGTTTTATACGATGGAAACGCTGTTGTATTTATATCGTATTTTATGCTTGTGTCGTTTACTTCTAAGGACCTAACTATTCGATCCGGTGGAGCAACGCCCTAGAGTGAATCCTAGGTTGCTCGGAATGTAGAAATGACCATAACTTTCACACTGGTTGCAATTATTCGTTTTATACGATGGAAACGCTGTTGTATTTATATTGTACTTTATGCCTCTGGCGTTGACTTCTAAGGCTGTAGCTATTAGATGTGGTGGAGCAACGCCCTAGCGTGACGCCTATGGTGCTCGGAACGTAGAAATGACCATTACTTTCACACTGGTTCAATTATTCGTTTTATACGATGGAAAAGCGGTTGTATTTATATCGTATTTTATGCTTCTGGCGTTGACTTCTTAGGGCGTAACTATTCGGCCTGGTGGAGCATCGCCCTGGAGTGAAACCTAGGTTGCCCGGAACGTAGAATTGGCCATCACTTTCAAACTGGTTGCAATTATTCCTGTTATATGATTGAAACACTGTTGTATTTTTTTTGCATTTTATGGTTCGGGCGTTGACTTCTAAGGCCCTAACTATTCAATCTGTTGGAGCAACGCCCTAGGGTGGAGCCTAGGTTGCTCGGAAAGTAGAAATGTCCATAAGTTTCAAACTGGTTGCAATTATTCGTTTTATGCGATGTAAAAACTGTTGTATTTATATTGTATTTTATGCTTCTGGCGTTGACTTCTAAGGCACTAACTATGCGATCTGGTGGAACAACGCCCTAGAGTGAGGCCTAGGTTGCCTGGAACGTAGAAATGACCATAACTTTCACACTGGTTGCTATTATTCGTTTTATACGGTGTAAAGGCTGTTGTATTTATTTTGTATTTTGTTCTTCTGGCATTGACCTGTTAGGCCCTAACCATTCGATCTGGAGGAACACCGCCCTAGAGTGAAGCCTAGGTTGCCCGGAACGTAGAAATGACCATAACCTTCACACTGGTTGCAATTATTCCTGTTATATGATGGAAACACTGTTGTATTTTTTTTGCATTTTATGGTTCGGGCGTTGACTTCTAAGGCCCTAACTATTCAATCTGTTGGAGCAACGCCCTAGGGTGAATCCTAGGTTGCTCGGAATGTAGAAATGACCATAACTTTCACACTGGTTGCAATTATTCGTTTTATACGATGGAAACGCTGTTGTATTTATATTGTACTTTATGCCTCTGGCGTTGACTTCTAAGGCTGTAGCTATTAGATGTGGTGGAGCAACGCCCTAGCGTGACGCCTATGGTGCTCGGAACGTAGAAATGACCATTACATTCACACTGGTTGCAATTATTCCTGTTATATGATGGAAACACTGTTGTATTTTTATTGCATTTTATGCTTCGGGCCTTGACTTCTAAGGCCCTAACTATTCAATCTGTTGGAGCAACGCCCTAGGGTGTAGCCTAGGTTGCTCGGAAAGTAGAAATGACCATAAGTTTCATACTGGTTGCAATAATTCGTTTTATACGATGGAAAAACTGTTGCATCTTTATTGTATTTTATTCATCTGGGGTTGACATCTAAGGCCGTAGCTATTAGATGTGGTGGAACAACGCCCTAGGGTGAAGCCTAGGTTGCCCGGAACGTAGAAATGACCGTAACTTTTACACCGGTAGCAATAATTCGTTTTATACAATGGAAAAACCGTTCTATTTATTTGGTATTTTATGATTCGGGCGTTGACTTCTAAGCTCCTAACTATTCAATCTGTTGGAGCGACGCCCTAGGGTGAAGCCTAGGTTGCCCGGAAAGTATAAATGACCATAAGTTTCACACTGGTTGCAATTATTCGTTTTATACGATGGAAAAGCTGTTGCATCTTTATTGTATTTTATTCATCTGGGGTTGACTTCTAAGGCGGTAGCTATTAGATGTGGTGGAGCAGCGCCCTAGGGTGACGCCTAGGTTGCCCGGAACGCAGAAATGACCATTACTTTCACAATGTTTGCAATTATACATTTTATACGATGGAAAAACTGTTGTACTTATATTGTATTTTATTCTTCTGGCGTTGACCTCTTAGGCCCTAACCATTCGATCTGGTGGAACAACGCCCTAGAGTGAAGCCTAGGTTGCCCGGAACGTAGAAATGACCATAACCTTCACACTGGTTGCAATTATTCGTTTTATACGATGGAAACGCTGTTGTATTTATATCGTATTTTATGCTTGTGTCGTTTACTTCTAAGGACCTAACTATTCGATCTGGTGGAGCAACGCCCTAGAGTGAATCCTAGGTTGCTCGGAATGTAGAAATGACCATAACTTTCACACTGGTTGCAATTATTCGTTTTATACGATGGAAACGCTGTTGTGTTTATATTGTACTTTATGCCTCTGGCGTTGACTTCTAAGGCCGTAGCTATTAGACGTGGTGGAGCAACGCCCTAGAGTGACGCCTATGGTGCTCGGAACGTAGAAATGACCATTACTTTCAACTGGTTCAATTATTCGTTTTATACGATGGAAAAGCGGTTGTATTTATATCGTATTTTATGCTTCTGGCGTTGACTTCTTAGGGCGTAACTATTCGGTCTGGTGGAGCATCGCCCTGGAGTGAAACCTAGGTTGCCCGGAACGTAGAATTGGCCATCACTTTCAAACTGGTTGCAATTATTCCTGTTATATGATGGAAACACTGTTGTATTTTTTTTGCATTTTATGGTTCGGGCGTTGACTGCTAAGGCCCTAACTATTCAATCTGTTGGAGCAACGCCCTAGGGTGGAGCCTAGGTTGCTCGGAAAGTAGAAATGTCCATAAGTTTCAAACTGGTTGCAATTATTCGTTTTATGCGATGTAAAAACTGTTGTATTTATATTGTACTTTATGCTTCTGGCGTTGACTTCTAAGGCACTAACTATGCGATCTGGTGGAACAACGCCCTAGAGTGAGGCCTAGGTTGCCTGGAACGTAGAAATGACCATAACTTTCACACTGGTTGCCATTATTCGTTTTATACGGTGTAAAGGCTGTTGCATTTATATCGTATTTTATGTTTCTGGCGTTGACTTCTTAGGCCCTAACTATTCGATCTGGTGGAACGACGCCCTAGAGTGAAGCCTAGGTTGCCCGGAACGTAGAAATGACCATAACCTTCACACTGGTTGCAATTATTAGTTTTATACGATGGAAAAGCTGTTGTATTTATATTGTATTTTATGCCTCTGGCGTTGACTTCTAAGGCCGTAGCTATTGGATGTGGTGGAGCAACGCCCTAGAGTGACGCCTAGGGTGCTCGGAACGTAGAAATGACCATTACTTACACACTGGTTGCAATTATTCGTTTTATACGATGGAAAAGCTGTTGTATTTATATCGTATTTTATGCTTCTGGCGTTGACTTCTTAGGCCGTAACTACTCGATCTGGTGGAACAACGCCCTAGAGTGAAGCCTAGATTGCCTGGAACGTAGAAATGACCATCACTTTCACACGGGTTGCAATTATTCGTTTTATACGATGGAAAAGCTGTTGCACCTTTCTTGTATATTATTCATCTGGGGTTGACATCTAAGGCCGTAGCTATTAGATGTGGTGGAACAACGCCCTAGGGTGAAGCCTAGGTTGCCCGGAACGTAGAAATGACCGTAACTTTTACACCGGTAGCAATAATTCGTTTTATACAATGGAAAAACCGTTCTATTTATTTGGTATTTTATGCTTCGGGCGTTGACTTCTAAGCTCCTAACTATTCAATCTGTTGGAGCAACGCCCTAGGGTGAAGCCTAGGTTGCCCGGAAAGTATAAATGACCATAACTTTCACACTGGTTGCAATTATTCGTTTTATACGATGGAAAAGCTGTTGCATCTTTATTGTATTTTATTCATCTGGGGTTGACTTCTAAGGCCGTAGCTATTAGATGTGGTGGAGCAGCGCCCTAGGGTGACGCCTAGGTTGCCCGGAACGTAGAAATGACCATTACTTTCACAATGTTTGCAATTATACATTTTATACGATGGACAAACTGTTGTACTTATATTGTATTTTATTCTTCTGGCGTTGACCTCTTAGGCCCTAACCATTCGATCTGGTGGAACAACGCCCTAGAGTGAAGCCTAGGTTGCCCGGAACATGGAAATGACCATTACTTTCAAACTGTTTGCAAATATACATTATATACGATGGAAAAGCTGTTGTATTTTTTTTGCATTTTATGGTTCGGGCGCTGACTTCTTACGACCTAACTATTTAATCTGGTAGAGCACCGCCCTAGAGTGAAGCATAGGTTGCCCGGAACGTAGAACATTCCATTACCTTCACACTGGTTACAATTATTCCTGTTATACGATGGAAAAACTGTTGCAACTTTATTGTATTTTATGCTTCTGGCGTTGACTTCTAAGGCCCTAACTATTCAATCTGTTGGAGCAATGCCCTAGGGTGAAGCCTAGGTTGCCTGGAACGTAGAAATCTCCCTAACTTTCACACTGGTTGCAATTATTCGTTTTATACGATGGAAAAGCTGTTGTATTTATATCGTATTTTATGCTTCTGGCGTTGACTTCTTAGGCCCTAACTATTCGATCTGGTGGAACAACGCCCTAGAGTGAAGCCTAGGTTGCCTGGAACGTAGAAATGACCATAACTTTCACACTGGTTGCTATTATTCGTTTTATGCGATGGAAAAACTGTTATATTTATATTGTATTTTATGCTTCTGGCGTTGCCTTCTTAGGCCCTAGCTATTCGATCTGCTGGAACAACGCCCTAGAGTGAAGCCTAGGTTGCCTGGAACGTAGAAATGACCATCACTTTCACACGGGTTGCAATTATTCGTTTTATACAATGGAAAAACTGTTCTATTTATTTTGTATTTAATGCTTCGGGCGTTGGCTTCTAAGGCCCTAACTGTTTGATCTGGTGGAGCAACGCCCTAGAGTGAAGCCTAGGTTGCCCGGAACGTAGAAATGACCATAACTTTCACACTGGTTGCTATTATTCGTTTTATACGATGGAAAGACTGTCATATTTATATTGCATTTTATGCTCCTGGCGTTGACTTCTTAGGCCCTAACTATTCGATCTGGTGGAACAACGCCCTAGAGTGAAGCCTAGGTTGCCTGGATCGTACAAATGACCATCACTTTCAAACTGGATGCAATTATTCCTGTTATATGATGGAAACACTGTTGTATTTTTTTTGCATTTGATTGTTCGGGCGTTGACTTCTAAGGCCCGAACTATTCAACCTGTTGGAGCAACGCCCTAGGGTGAAGCCTAGGTTGCTCGGAAAGTAGAAATGACCATAAGTTTCATACTGGTTGCAATTATTCGTTTTATACGATGGAAAATCTGTTGTATTTATATTGTATTATATGATTCTGGCGTTGACTTCTAAGGCACTAACTATTCGATCTGGTGGAGCAACGCCCTAGAGTGAAGCCTAGGTTGCCCGGAACGTAGAATTGGCCATCACTTTCAAACTGGTTGCAATTATTCGTTTTATACGATGGAAAAACTGTTGTATTTTTATTGTAATTTATACTTCAGGCGGTGACTTCTGAGGCCGTAGCTATTCGATGTGGTGGATGAACGCCATAGAGTGACGCCTAGGTTGCCCGGAACGTAGAAATGACCATAACTTTCACACTGGTTGCAATTATTCGTTTTATACGATGGAAAAGCTGTTGTACTTATATTGTATTTTATGCCTCTGGCGTTGACTTATAAGGCCGTAGCTATTAGATGTGGTGGAGCAACGCCCTAGAGTGACGCCTAGGGTGCTCGGAACGTGGAAATGACCATTACTTTCACACTGGTCGCAATTATTCGTTTTATACGATGGAAAAGCTGTTGTATTTATATCGTATTTTATGCTTCTGGCGTTGACTTCTTAGGCCGTAACTATTCGATCTGGTGGAGCAACGCCATAGAGTGAAGCCTAGGATGCCCGGAACGTAGAATTGGCCATCACCTTCAAACTGGTTGCAATTATTCCTGTTATATGATGGAAACACTGTTGTATTTTTATTGTATTTTATGCTTCAGGCGTAGGCTTCTTAATCCGTAGCTATTCGATATGGTGGAGCACTGCCCTAGAGTGAAGCCTAGGTTGCTCGGAACGTAGAAATGACCACTACTTTCACACTGTTTGCAATTATTCATTTAATACGATGCAAAAGCTGTTGTATTTATATCGTATTTTATGCTTCGGGCGTAGACTTCTTAGGCCCTAACCTTTCGATCTAGTGGAGCAACGCCCTACAGTGTAGCCTAGGTTGCCCGGAATGTAGATATGACCATAACCTTCACACAGGGTGCAATTATTCGTTTTATACGGTGTAAATGCTGTTGTATTTATTTTGTATTTTATTCTGCTGGTGTTGACTTCTTAGGCCCTAACTATTCGATCTGGTGGAACAACGCCGTAGAGTGACGCCTAGGTTGCCCGGAACGTAGAAATGACCATTATTTTCACACTGTTTGCAATTATTCCTTTTATACGATGGAAAGGCTGTTGTATTTATATCGTGTTTTATGCTTCTGGCGTTTACTTCTAAGGACCTAACTATTCGATCTGGTGGAGTAACGCCCTAGAGTGAAGCCTAGGTTGCTCGGAATGTAGAAATGATCATAACTTTCACACTGGTTGCAATTATTCGTTTTATACGATGGAAACTCTGATGCATTTATATTGTATTTTATGCCTCTGGCGTTGACTTCTAAGGCCGTAGCTATTAGATGTGGTGGAGCAACGCCCTAGAGTGACGCCTAGGGTGCTCGGAACGTAGAAACGACCATTACTTTCACACTGGTTGCTATCATTCGTTTTATACGATGGAAAAACTGTTATATTTATATTGTATTTTATGCTTCTGGCGTTGACTTCTTAGGCCCTAACTGTTCGATCTGGTGGAAGAACGCCCTAGGGTGAGGCCTAGGGTGCCCGGAAAGTAGAAATGACCATAACTTACAGACTGGTTGCAATTTTGCGTTTTATACGATGGAAAAGCTGTGGCATCTTTATTGCATTTTATTCATCTGGGGTTGACTTCTAAGGCCGTAGATATTAGATGTGGTGGAGCAGCGCCCTGGAGTGACGCCTAAGTTGCCCGGAACGTAGAAATGACCATTACCTTCACACTGGTTGCAATTATTCGTTTTATACGATGGAAAAACTGTTCTATTTATTTTGTATTTTATGCTTCGGGCGTTGACTTCTAAGGCCCTAACTATTCAATCTGTTGGTGCACCGCCCAAGGGAGAAGCCTATGTTGACCGGAAAGTAGAAATGACGTTAACTTTCATACTGGTTGCAATTATTCGTTTTATTCGATGGAAAAACTGTTTTATTTATTTTGTGTTTTATGCTTCGGGCGTTGACTTCTAAGGCCCTAACTATTCGATCTGGTGGGGCAACGCCCTAGAGTGAAGCCTAGCTTGCCCGGAAAGTAGAAATGACCATAACTTTCATCCTGGTTGCAATTATTCGTTTTATATGATGGAAAAACTGTTGTCTTTATATAGTGTTTTATGCTTCTGGCGTTGACTTCTTAGGCCCTAACTATTCCATCTGGTGGAACAACGCCCTACAGTGGAGCCAAGGTTGCCCGGTACGTAGAAATGACCATTACTTTCACACTGTTTGCAAATATACATTATATACGATGGAAAATCTGTTGTATTTATGTTGTATTTTATGCTTGTGGCGTTGATTTCTAAGGTTCTAACTATTCGATCTGGTGGAGCAACGCCCTAGAGTGAAGGCTAGGTTGCTCGGAACGTAGAAATGACCATTACATTCACACTGCTTGCAATTATTCGTTTTATACGATGGAAAAACTGTTGTATTTTTATTGTATTCTATGCTTCTGGCGTTTAATTCTAAGTCGCTAGCTATTTGATCTGGTGGAGCAACGACCTAGAGTGAAGCCTAGGTTGGCCGGAACGTAGAAATGACCATTACTTTCACACTGATTCCTATTATTCATTTTGTACGATGGAAAAACTTTTGCATCTTTACTGTATTTTATGCTTCTGGCGTTGACTTCTTAGGCCCTAACTATTCGATCTGGAGGAGCAATGCCTCAGAGTTAAGTCTAGGATGCCCGAAACGCCGAAATGATCATTACTTTCACGCTTATTGCAATTATTCCTGTAATACGATGAAAAGACTGTTGCATTTTTATTGTGTCTTATGCTCCTGGCGTTGATTTATAAAGCCCTAACTATTCGATCTGGTGGAGCAACACCCTACAGTAAAGCCTAGGTTGCCCGGAACGTCGAAATGACCAGAACGCTCACACTGGTTGTAATTATTCGTTTTATACGATGGAAAAGCTGTTGTATTTATATCGTATTTTATGCTTCTGGCGTTGACTTCTAAGGCCCTAACTATTCAATCTGTTGGAGCAATGCCCTAGGGTGAAGCCTAGGTTGCCTGGAACGTAGAAATCTCCCTAACTTTCACACTGGTTGCAATTATTCGTTTTATACGATGGAAAAGCTGTTGTATTTATATCGTATTTTATGCTTCTGGCGTTGACTTCTTAGGCCCTAACTATTCGATCTGGTGGAACAACGCCCTAGAGTGAAGCCTAGGTTGCCTGGAACGTAGAAATGACCATAACTTTCACACTGGTTGCTATTATTCGTTTTATGCGATGGAAAAACTGTTATATTTATATTGTATTTTATGCTTCTGGCGTTGCCTTCTTAGGCCCTAGCTATTCGATCTGGTGGAACAACGCCCTAGAGTGAAGCCTAGGTTGCCTGGAACGTAGAAATGACCATCACTTTCACACGGGTTGCAATTATTCGTTTTATACAATGGAAAAACTGTTCTATTTATTTTGTATTTAATGCTTCGGGCGTTGGCTTCTAAGGCCCTAACTGTTTGATCTGGTGGAGCAACGCCCTAGAGTGAAGCCTAGGTTGCCCGGAACGTAGAAATGACCATAACTTTCACACTGGTTGCTATTATTCGTTTTATACGATGGAAAGACTGTCATATTTATATTGCATTTTATGCTCCTGGCGTTGACTTCTTAGGCCCTAACTATTCGATCTGGTGGAACAACGCCCTAGAGTGAAGCCTAGGTTGCCTGGATCGTACAAATGACCATCACTTTCAAACTGGATGCAATTATTCCTGTTATATGATGGAAACACTGTTGTATTTTTTTTGCATTTGATTGTTCGGGCGTTGACTTCTAAGGCCCGAACTATTCAACCTGTTGGAGCAACGCCCTAGGGTGAAGCCTAGGTTGCTCGGAAAGTAGAAATGACCATAAGTTTCATACTGGTTGCAATTATTCGTTTTATACGATGGAAAATCTGTTGTATTTATATTGTATTATATGATTCTGGCGTTGACTTCTAAGGCACTAACTATTCGATCTGGTGGAGCAACGCCCTAGAGTGAAGCCTAGGTTGCCCGGAACGTAGAATTGGCCATCACTTTCAAACTGGTTGCAATTATTCGTTTTATACGATGGAAAAACTGTTGTATTTTTATTGTAATTTATACTTCAGGCGGTGACTTCTGAGGCCGTAGCTATTCGATGTGGTGGATGAACGCCATAGAGTGACGCCTAGGTTGCCCGGAACGTAGAAATGACCATAACTTTCACACTGGTTGCAATTATTCGTTTTATACGATGGAAAAGCTGTTGTACTTATATTGTATTTTATGCCTCTGGCGTTGACTTATAAGGCCGTAGCTATTAGATGTGGTGGAGCAACGCCCTAGAGTGACGCCTAGGGTGCTCGGAACGTGGAAATGACCATTACTTTCACACTGGTCGCAATTATTCGTTTTATACGATGGAAAAGCTGTTGTATTTATATCGTATTTTATGCTTCTGGCGTTGACTTCTTAGGCCGTAACTATTCGATCTGGTGGAGCAACGCCATAGAGTGAAGCCTAGGATGCCCGGAACGTAGAATTGGCCATCACCTTCAAACTGGTTGCAATTATTCCTGTTATATGATGGAAACACTGTTGTATTTTTATTGTATTTTATGCTTCAGGCGTAGGCTTCTTAATCCGTAGCTATTCGATATGGTGGAGCACTGCCCTAGAGTGAAGCCTAGGTTGCTCGGAACGTAGAAATGACCACTACTTTCACACTGTTTGCAATTATTCATTTAATACGATGCAAAAGCTGTTGTATTTATATCGTATTTTATGCTTCGGGCGTAGACTTCTTAGGCCCTAACCTTTCGATCTAGTGGAGCAACGCCCTACAGTGTAGCCTAGGTTGCCCGGAATGTAGATATGACCATAACCTTCACACAGGGTGCAATTATTCGTTTTATACGGTGTAAATGCTGTTGTATTTATTTTGTATTTTATTCTTCTGGTGTTGACTTCTTAGGCCCTAACTATTCGATCTGGTGGAACAACGCCGTAGAGTGACGCCTAGGTTGCCCGGAACGTAGAAATGACCATTATTTTCACACTGTTTGCAATTATTCCTTTTATACGATGGAAAGGCTGTTGCATTTATATCGTGTTTTATGCTTCTGGCGTTTACTTCTAAGGACCTAACTATTCGATCTGGTGGAGTAACGCCCTAGAGTGAAGCCTAGGTTGCTCGGAATGTAGAAATGATCATAACTTTCACACTGGTTGCAATTATTCGTTTTATACGATGGAAACTCTGATGCATTTATATTGTATTTTATGCCTCTGGCGTTGACTTCTAAGGCCGTAGCTATTAGATGTGGTGGAGCAACGCCCTAGAGTGACGCCTAGGGTGCTCGGAACGTAGAAACGACCATTACTTTCACACTGGTTGCTATCATTCGTTTTATACGATGGAAAAACTGTTATATTTATATTGTATTTTATGCTTCTGGCGTTGACTTCTTAGGCCCTAACTGTTCGATCTGGTGGAAGAACGCCCTAGGGTGAGGCCTAGGGTGCCCGGAAAGTAGAAATGACCATAACTTCCAGACTGGTTGCAATTTCGCGTTTTATACGATGGAAAAGCTGTGGCATCTTTATTGCATTTTATTCATCTGGGGTTGACTTCTAAGGCCGTAGATATTAGATGTGGTGGAGCAGCGCCCTGGAGTGACGCCTAAGTTGCCCGGAACGTAGAAATGACCATTACCTTCACACTGGTTGCAATTATTCGTTTTATACGATGGAAAAACTGTTCTATTTATTTTGTATTTTATGCTTCGGGCGTTGACTTCTAAGGCCCTAACTATTCAATCTGTTGGTGCACCGCCCAAGGGAGAAGCCTATGTTGACCGGAAAGTAGAAATGACGTTAACTTTCATACTGGTTGCAATTATTCGTTTTATTCGATGGAAAAACTGTTTTATTTATTTTGTGTTTTATGCTTCGGGCGTTGACTTCTAAGGCCCTAACTATTCGATCTGGTGGGGCAACGCCCTAGAGTGAAGCCTAGCTTGCCCGGAAAGTAGAAATGACCATAACTTTCATCCTGGTTGCAATTATTCGTTTTATATGATGGAAAAACTGTTGTCTTTATATAGTGTTTTATGCTTCTGGCGTTGACTTCTTAGGCCCTAACTATTCCATCTGGTGGAACAACGCCCTACAGTGGAGCCAAGGTTGCCCGGTACGTAGAAATGACCATTACTTTCACACTGTTTGCAAATATACATTATATACGATGGAAAATCTGTTGTATTTATGTTGTATTTTATGCTTGTGGCGTTGATTTCTAAGGTTCTAACTATTCGATCTGGTGGAGCAACGCCCTAGAGTGAAGGCTAGGTTGCTCGGAACGTAGAAATGACCATTACATTCACACTGCTTGCAATTATTCGTTTTATACGATGGAAAAACTGTTGTATTTTTATTGTATTCTATGCTTCTGGCGTTTAATTCTAAGTCGCTAGCTATTTGATCTGGTGGAGCAACGACCTAGAGTGAAGCCTAGGTTGGCCGGAACGTAGAAATGACCATTACTTTCACACTGATTCCTATTATTCATTTTGTACGATGGAAAAACTTTTGCATCTTTACTGTATTTTATGCTTCTGGCGTTGACTTCTTAGGCCCTAACTATTCGATCTGGAGGAGCAATGCCTCAGAGTTAAGTCTAGGATGCCCGAAACGCCGAAATGATCATTACTTTCACGCTTATTGCAATTATTCCTGTAATACGATGAAAAGACTGTTGCATTTTTATTGTGTCTTATGCTCCTGGCGTTGATTTATAAGGCCCTAACTATTCGATCTGGTGGAGCAACACCCTACAGTAAAGCCTAGGTTGCCCGGAACGTCGAAATGACCAGAACGCTCACACTGGTTGTAATTATTCGTTTTATACGATGGAAAAGCTGTTGTATTTATATCGTATTTTATGCTTCTGGCGTTGACTCCTTAGGCCCTAACTATTCGACCTGGTGGAGCAACGCCCTAGAGTGAAACCTAGGTTGCCGGAACGTAGAAATGACAATTCCATTCACACTGGTTGCAATTATTCCTGTTATACGATGGAAAAACTGTTGTATTTTTATTGTATTCTATGCTTCTGGCGTTTAATTCTAAGTCGCTAGCTATTTGATCTGGTGGAGCAACGACCTAGAGTGAAGCCTAGGTTGCCCGGAACGTAGAAATGACCATTACTTTCACACTGATTGCTATTATTCATTTTGTACGATGGAAAAACTTTTGCATCTTTACTGTATTTTATGCTTCTGGCGTTGACTTCTAAGGCCCTAGCTATTCGATTTGGTGGAGCAACGCCCTAGAGTGGAGCATAGGTTGCCCGGTACGTAGAAATGACCATTACATTCACACGGTTTGCAGTTATTCCTGTTATACGATGGAAAATCTTTTGCATCTTTATTGTATTTTATGCTTCTGGCGTTGACTTCTAAGGCCCTAGCTTTTCGATTTGGTGGAGCAACGCCCTAGAGTGAAGCCTAGGTTGCCCGGAACGTAGAAATGACCATTACTTTCACAATATTTGCAACTACTCATTTTATACGATGGAATAACTGTTGTACTTATATTGTATTTTATCCTTCTGGCGTTGAATTCTTAGGCCCTAACTATTCCCTCTGGCGGATCAACGCCGTAGTGTGAAACCTACGTTGCCCGGAACGTAGAAATGACCATTACTTTCACACTGGTTGCAATTATTCGTTTTATACGGTGGAAAAGCTGCTTTATTTATATCGTATTTTATGATTCTGGCGTTGACTGCTTAGGCCCTAACTATTCCATCTGGTTGAACAACGCCCTAGGGTGAAGCCTAGGTTGCCCGGAAAGTAGAAATGACCATAACTTTCACACTGGTAGCAATTATTCGTTTTATACGATGGAAAAACTGTTGTATTCATTTTGTATTTTATGCTTCGGGCGTTGACTTCTAAGGCCCTAACTATTCGATCTGGTGGTGCAACACACTAGGGTGAAGACTAGGTTGCCCGGAACGTAGAAATGACCATAACTTTCACACTGGTTGCAATTATTCCTGTTCTACGATGGACAAACTGTTGTATTTATATCGTATTTTATGCTTCTGGCGTTGACGACTAAGGACCTAACTATTCGATCTTGTGGGGCAACGCTCTAGAGTGAAGCCTAGGTTGCTCGGAATGTAGGAATGACCATAAATTTCACACTGGTTGCAATTATTCGTTTTATACGATGGAAAAACTGTTGTATTTATATTGTATTATATGATTCTGGCGTTGACTTCTAAGGCACTAACTATTCGATCTGGTGGAGCAACGCCCTAGAGTGAAGCCTAGGTTGCCCGGAACGTAGAATTGGCCATCACTTTCAAACTGGTTGCAATTATTCGTTTTATACGATGGAAAAACTGTTGTATTTTTATTGTAATTTATACTTCAGGCGGTGACTTCTGAGGCCGTAGCTATTCGATGTGGTGGATGAACGCCATAGAGTGACGCCTAGGTTGCCCGGAACGTAGAAATGACCATAACTTTCACACTGGTTGCAATTATTCGTTTTATACGATGGAAAAGCTGTTGTACTTATATTGTATTTTATGCCTCTGGCGTTGACTTATAAGGCCGTAGCTATTAGATGTGGTGGAGCAACGCCCTAGAGTGACGCCTAGGGTGCTCGGAACGTGGAAATGACCATTACTTTCACACTGGTCGCAATTATTCGTTTTATACGATGGAAAAGCTGTTGTATTTATATCGTATTTTATGCTTCTGGCGTTGACTTCTTAGGCCGTAACTATTCGATCTGGTGGAGCAACGCCATAGAGTGAAGCCTAGGATGCCCGGAACGTAGAATTGGCCATCACCTTCAAACTGGTTGCAATTATTCCTGTTATATGATGGAAACACTGTTGTATTTTTATTGTATTTTATGCTTCAGGCGTAGGCTTCTTAATCCGTAGCTATTCGATATGGTGGAGCACTGCCCTAGAGTGAAGCCTAGGTTGCTCGGAACGTAGAAATGACCACTACTTTCACACTGTTTGCAATTATTCATTTAATACGATGCAAAAGCTGTTGTATTTATATCGTATTTTATGCTTCGGGCGTAGACTTCTTAGGCCCTAACCTTTCGATCTAGTGGAGCAACGCCCTACAGTGTAGCCTAGGTTGCCCGGAATGTAGATATGACCATAACCTTCACACAGGGTGCAATTATTCGTTTTATACGGTGTAAATGCTGTTGTATTTATTTTGTATTTTATTCTTCTGGTGTTGACTTCTTAGGCCCTAACTATTCGATCTGGTGGAACAACGCCGTAGAGTGACGCCTAGGTTGCCCGGAACGTAGAAATGACCATTATTTTCACACTGTTTGCAATTATTCCTTTTATACGATGGAAAGGCTGTTGTATTTATATCGTGTTTTATGCTTCTGGCGTTTACTTCTAAGGACCTAACTATTCGATCTGGTGGAGTAACGCCCTAGAGTGAAGCCTAGGTTGCTCGGAATGTAGAAATGATCATAACTTTCACACTGGTTGCAATTATTCGTTTTATACGATGGAAACTCTGATGCATTTATATTGTATTTTATGCCTCTGGCGTTGACTTCTAAGGCCGTAGCTATTAGATGTGGTGGAGCAACGCCCTAGAGTGACGCCTAGGGTGCTCGGAACGTAGAAACGACCATTACTTTCACACTGGTTGCTATCATTCGTTTTATACGATGGAAAAACTGTTATATTTATATTGTATTTTATGCTTCTGGCGTTGACTTCTTAGGCCCTAACTGTTCGATCTGGTGGAAGAACGCCCTAGGGTGAGGCCTAGGGTGCCCGGAAAGTAGAAATGACCATAACTTACAGACTGGTTGCAATTTTGCGTTTTATACGATGGAAAAGCTGTGGCATCTTTATTGCATTTTATTCATCTGGGGTTGACTTCTAAGGCCGTAGATATTAGATGTGGTGGAGCAGCGCCCTGGAGTGACGCCTAAGTTGCCCGGAACGTAGAAATGACCATTACCTTCACACTGGTTGCAATTATTCGTTTTATACGATGGAAAAACTGTTCTATTTATTTTGTATTTTATGCTTCGGGCGTTGACTTCTAAGGCCCTAACTATTCAATCTGTTGGTGCACCGCCCAAGGGAGAAGCCTATGTTGACCGGAAAGTAGAAATGACGTTAACTTTCATACTGGTTGCAATTATTCGTTTTATTCGATGGAAAAACTGTTTTATTTATTTTGTGTTTTATGCTTCGGGCGTTGACTTCTAAGGCCCTAACTATTCGATCTGGTGGGGCAACGCCCTAGAGTGAAGCCTAGCTTGCCCGGAAAGTAGAAATGACCATAACTTTCATCCTGGTTGCAATTATTCGTTTTATATGATGGAAAAACTGTTGTCTTTATATAGTGTTTTATGCTTCTGGCGTTGACTTCTTAGGCCCTAACTATTCCATCTGGTGGAACAACGCCCTACAGTGGAGCCAAGGTTGCCCGGTACGTAGAAATGACCATTACTTTCACACTGTTTGCAAATATACATTATATACGATGGAAAATCTGTTGTATTTATGTTGTATTTTATGCTTGTGGCGTTGATTTCTAAGGTTCTAACTATTCGATCTGGTGGAGCAACGCCCTAGAGTGAAGGCTAGGTTGCTCGGAACGTAGAAATGACCATTACATTCACACTGCTTGCAATTATTCGTTTTATACGATGGAAAAACTGTTGTATTTTTATTGTATTCTATGCTTCTGGCGTTTAATTCTAAGTCGCTAGCTATTTGATCTGGTGGAGCAACGACCTAGAGTGAAGCCTAGGTTGGCCGGAACGTAGAAATGACCATTACTTTCACACTGATTCCTATTATTCATTTTGTACGATGGAAAAACTTTTGCATCTTTACTGTATTTTATGCTTCTGGCGTTGACTTCTTAGGCCCTAACTATTCGATCTGGAGGAGCAATGCCTCAGAGTTAAGTCTAGGATGCCCGAAACGCCGAAATGATCATTACTTTCACGCTTATTGCAATTATTCCTGTAATACGATGAAAAGACTGTTGCATTTTTATTGTGTCTTATGCTCCTGGCGTTGATTTATAAGGCCCTAACTATTCGATCTGGTGGAGCAACACCCTACAGTAAAGCCTAGGTTGCCCGGAACGTCGAAATGACCAGAACGCTCACACTGGTTGTAATTATTCGTTTTATACGATGGAAAAGCTGTTGTATTTATATCGTATTTTATGCTTCTGGCGTTGACTCCTTAGGCCCTAACTATTCGACCTGGTGGAGCAACGCCCTAGAGTGAAACCTAGGTTGCCGGAACGTAGAAATGACAATTCCATTCACACTGGTTGCAATTATTCCTGTTATACGATGGAAAAACTGTTGTATTTTTATTGTATTCTATGCTTCTGGCGTTTAATTCTAAGTCGCTAGCTATTTGATCTGGTGGAGCAACGACCTAGAGTGAAGCCTAGGTTGCCCGGAACGTAGAAATGACCATTACTTTCACACTGATTGCTATTATTCATTTTGTACGATGGAAAAACTTTTGCATCTTTACTGTATTTTATGCTTCTGGCGTTGACTTCTAAGGCCCTAGCTATTCGATTTGGTGGAGCAACGCCCTAGAGTGGAGCATAGGTTGCCCGGTACGTAGAAATGACCATTACATTCACACGGTTTGCAGTTATTCCTGTTATACGATGGAAAATCTTTTGCATCTTTATTGTATTTTATGCTTCTGGCGTTGACTTCTAAGGCCCTAGCTTTTCGATTTGGTGGAGCAACGCCCTACAGTGGAGCCAAGGTTGCCCGGTACGTAGAAATGACCATTACTTTCACACTGTTTGCAAATATACATTATATACGATGGAAAATCTGTTGTATTTATGTTTTATTTTATGCTTGTGGCGTTGATTTCTAAGGCTCTAACTATTCGATCTGGTGGAGCAACGCCCTAGAGTGAAGGCTAGGTTGCTCGGAACATAGAAATGACCATTACATTCACACTGCTTGCAATTATTCGTTTTATACGATGGAAAAACTGTTGTATTTTTATTGTATTCTATGCTTCTGGCGTTTAATTCTAAGTCGCTAGCTATTTGATCTGGTGGAGCAACGACCTACAGTGAAGCCTAGGTTGCCCGGAACGTAGAAATGACCATTACTTTCACACTGATTGCTATTATTCATTTTGTACGATGGAAAAACCTTTGCATCTTTACTGTATTTTATGCTTCTGGCGTTGACTTCTAAGGCCCTAACCATTCGATCTGGTGGAGCAACGCCCTAGGGTGAAGCCTAGGTTGGCCGGAATGTAGAAATGTCCATTACTTTCACACTGGTTGCAACTATTCCTGTTATACGATGGAAAGCTGTTGCACTTTAATCGTATTTTATGCTTTTAGCGATGAATTCTAAGTCCCCAGCTATTCGATGTGGTGGAGCAACGCCCTAAAGTGACGCCTATGTTGCTCGGAACGTACAAATGACCATTACTTTCACACTGGTTGCAATTATTCGTTTTATACGATGGAAAGGCTGTTGTATTTATATCGTATTTTATGCATCTGGCGTTGACTTCTTAGGAACTAACTATTCGATCTGGTGGAGGAGTGCCCTGGAGAGAAACCTAGGTTGCCGAAACGTAGAAATGACCATTACATTCACACTGGTTGCAATTATTCCTGTTACACGGTGGAAAAACTGTTGTATTTTTATTGTATTCTATGCTTCTGGCGTTTAATTCTAAGTCGCTAGCTATTGGATCTGGTGGAGCAACGACCTAAAGTGAAGCCTAGGTTGCGCGGAACGTAGAAATGACCATTACTTTCACACTGTTTGCTATTATTCATTTTGTACGATGGAAAAGCTGTTGTATTTATATTGTATTTTATCCTTCTGGCGATGAATTCTAAGTCCCTAGCTATTCGATCTGCTAGAGCAACGCCCTAGAGTGAAACCTAGGTTATCCGGAACGTAGAAATGACCAGTACATTCACACTGGTTGCAGTTACTCCTCTAAACGATGGAAAAACAGTTGCATCTTTATTGTATTTTATGCTTCTGGCGTTTAATTCTAAGACGCTAGCTATTTGATCTGGTAGAGCAACGACCTAGAGTGAAGCCTAGGTTGCCCGGACCGTAGAAATGACCATTACCTTCACACTGTTTGCAATTATTCATTTTGTACGATGGAAAAGCTGTTGTATTTATAATGTATTTTATGCCTCAGGCGTTGACTTCTTAGGCCCTAACTATTCGATCTGGTGGAACAACGCCCTAGAGCGAAGCCTAGGTTTCCCGGAACATGGAAATGACCAGTACATTCACACTGGTTGCAGTTATTCCTGTAAAACGATGGAAAAACTGTTGTATCTTTATTGTATTTTATGCTTCTGGCGTTGACTTCTAAGGCCCTACCTATTCGATCTGGTGGAGCAACGCCCTAGGGAGAAGCCTAGGTTGGCCGGAATGTAGAAATGTCCATAACTTTCACACTGGTAGCAATTATTCGTTTTATACGATGGAAAAACTGTTCTATTTATTTTGTATTTTATGCTTCGGGCGTTGACTTCTAAGGCCCTAACTATTCGATATGGTGGTGCAACACACTAGGGTGAAGACTAGGTTGCCCGGAACGTAGAAATGACCATAACTTCCACACTGGTTGCAATTATTCCTGTTCTACGATGGACAAACTGTTGTATTTATATCGTATTTTATGCTTCTGGCGTTGACGACTAAGGACCTAACTATTCGATCTTGTGGGGCAACGCTCTAGAATGAAGCCTAGGTTGCTCGGAATGTAGGAATGACCATAATTTTCACACTCGTTGCAATCATTCGTTTTATACGATGGAAAAACTGTTGCATCTTTATCGTACTTTATGCTTCGGGCGTGGACTTCTTAGGCCCTATCTATTCGATCTGGTGGAGCAACTCCCTAGAGTGAAGCCTAGGTTGCCCGGAACGTAGAAATGACCATAACTTTTACACTGGTAGCAATTATTCGTTTTATACAATGGAAAAACTGTTCTATTTATTTTGCATTTTATGCTTTGGGCGTTGACTTCTAAGGCCCTAACTGATTGATCTGGTGGAGCAACGCCCTAGAGTGAAGCCTAGATTGCCCGGAACGTTGAAATGACCATAACTTTCATACTGGTTGATATCATTCGTTTTATACGATGGAAAAACTGTTACATATATATTGTATTTTATTCTTATGGCGTTGAATTCTAAGTCCCTAGCTACTCAATCTGGTGGAGCAACGCCCTAGAGTGAAACCTAGGTTACCCGGAACGTAGAAATGACCATAACTTTCACACTGGTAGCAATTTTTCGTTTTACACGATGGAAAAACTGTTCTATATATTTTATATTTTATGCTTCTGGCGTTGACTTCTAAGGCCCTAACTATTCGTTCTGGTGGAGCAACGCCCTAGGGTGAAGCCTAGGTTGGTAGGAATGTAGAAATGTCCATAACTGTCACACTGGTTGCAATTATTCGTTTTATACGATTGAAAAGCTGTTGTATTTATATTGTATTTTATGCTTCTGGTGTTGACTTCCTAGGCCCTAACTATTCCCTCTGGTGGATCGACGCCCTAGAGTGAAACCTACGTTGCCCGGAACGTAGAAATGACCATTACTTTCACACTGGTTGCAATTATTCGTTCTATTCGATGGAAAAACTGTTGTATTTATATTGTATTTTATGCTTCGGGCATTGACTTCTAAGGCCCTAACTGTTTGATCCGGTGGAGCAACGCCCTAGAGTGAAGCCTAGGTTATCCGGAGCGTAGAAATGACCAGTACATTCACACTGGTTGCAGTTGTTCCTGTAAAACGATGGAAAAACTGTTGCATCTTTATTGTATTTTATGCTTCTCGCGTTGACTTCTATGGCCCTAGCTATTCGATTTGGTGGAGCAACGCCCTAGAGTGGAGCCTAGGTTGCCCGGTACGTAGAAATGACCATTACTTTCACACTGTTTGCTATTATTCGTTTTATACGATGGAAAAACTGTTACATTTATATTGTATTTTATGCTTCTGGCGTTGACTTCTTAGGCCCTAACTATTCGATCTGGTGGAACAACGCCCCAGAGTGAAGCCTAGGTTGCATGGACCGTAGAGATGACCATTACTTTCACACTGTTTGCAGTTATTCCTGTTACACGTTGGAAAAACTTTTGCATCTTTACTGTATTTTATGCTTCTGGCGTTGACTTCTAAGGCCCTAACTATTCGATCTGGTGGAGCAACGCCCTAGGGTGAAGCCTAGGTTGGCCGGAATGTAGAAATGACCATTACATTCACACTGGTTGCAATTATTCCTGTTACACGATGGAAAAACTGTTGTATTTTTATTGTATTCTATGCTTCTGGCGTTTAATTCTAAGTCGCTAGCTATTGTATCTGGTGGAGCAACGACCTAAAGTGAAGCCTAGGTTGCCCGGAACGTAGAAATGACCATTACTTTCACACTGTTTGCTATTATTCATTTTGTACGATGGAAAAGCTGTTGTATTTATATTGTATTTTATGACTCTGGCGTTGACTTCTAAGGCCGTAGCTATTAGATGTGGCGGAGCAACGCCGTAGAGTGAGGCCTATGTTGCCCGGAACGTAGAAATGACCATTACTTTCACAATGTTTGCAACTACTCATTTTGTACGATGGAATAACTGTTGTACTTATATTGTATTTTATCCTTCTGGCGTTGAATTCTAAGTCCCTAGCTATTCGATCTGGTAGAGCAACGCCCTAGAGTGAAACCTAGGTTATCCGGAACGTAGAAATGACCAGTACATTCACACTGGTTGCAGTTACTCCTGTAAAACGATGGAAAAACTGTTGCATCTTTATTGTATATTATGCTTCTGGCGTTGACTTCTAAGGCCCTAACTATTCGATCTGGTGGAACAACGCCCTAGAGTGAAGCCTAGGTTGCCTGGACCGTAGAGATGACCATTACTTTCACACTGTTTGCAGTTATTCCTGTTACACGATGGAAAAACTTTTGCATCTTTACTGTATTTTATGCTTCTGGCGTTGACTTCTAAGGCCCTAACTATCCAATCTGTTGGAGCAACGCCCTAGGGTGAAGCCTAGGTTGCCCGGAAAGTAGAAATGACGTTAACTTTCAGACTGGTTGCAATTATTCGTTTTATTCGATGGAAAAACTGTTGTAATTATATTGTATTTTATGCTTCGGGCATTGACTTCTGAGGCCCTAACTGTTTGATCTGGTGGAGCAACGCCCTAGAGTGAAGCCTAGGTTGCCCGGAACGCAGAAATGACCATAACTTTCACACTGGTTGCAATTATTCCTGTTCTACGATGGACAGACTGTTTTATTTGTATCGTATTTTATGCTTCTGGCGTTGACGTCTAAGGACCTAACTATTCGATCTTGTGGAGCAACGCTCTAGAGTGAAGCCTAGGATGCTCGGAATGTAGAAATGACCATAAATTTCACACCGGTTGCAATCATTCGTTTTATACGATGGAAAAACTATTGCATCTTTATCGTATTTTACGCTTCTGGCGTGGACTTCGAAGGCCCTAACTATTCGATCTGGTGGAGCAACGCCCTAGAGTGAAGC
Organism: Calliopsis andreniformis; assembly: GCF_051401765.1. Lineage (NCBI taxonomy): Eukaryota > Metazoa > Arthropoda > Insecta > Hymenoptera > Andrenidae > Calliopsis > Calliopsis andreniformis. The sequence goes on along the minus strand of NW_027480460.1, from coordinate 520,437 downwards.
CTAGGTTGCCCGGAACGTAGAAATGACCATTACTTTCACAATATTTGCAACTACTCATTTTATACGATGGAATAACTGTTGTACTTATATTGTATTTTATCCTTCTGGCGTTGAATTCTTAGGCCCTAACTATTCCCTCTGGCGGATCAACGCCGTAGTGTGAAACCTACGTTGCCCGGAACGTAGAAATGACCATTACTTTCACACTGGTTGCAATTATTCGTTTTATACGGTGGAAAAGCTGCTTTATTTATATCGTATTTTATGATTCTGGCGTTGACTGCTTAGGCCCTAACTATTCCATCTGGTTGAACAACGCCCTAGGGTGAAGCCTAGGTTGCCCGGAAAGTAGAAATGACCATAACTTTCACACTGGTAGCAATTATTCGTTTTATACGATGGAAAAACTGTTGTATTCATTTTGTATTTTATGCTTCGGGCGTTGACTTCTAAGGCCCTAACTATTCGATCTGGTGGTGCAACACACTAGGGTGAAGACTAGGTTGCCCGGAACGTAGAAATGACCATAACTTTCACACTGGTTGCAATTATTCCTGTTCTACGATGGACAAACTGTTGTATTTATATCGTATTTTATGCTTCTGGCGTTGACGACTAAGGACCTAACTATTCGATCTTGTGGGGCAACGCTCTAGAGTGAAGCCTAGGTTGCTCGGAATGTAGGAATGACCATAAATTTCACACTGGTTGCAATCATTCGTTTTATACGATGGAAGAACTGTTGCATCTTTATCGTACTTTATGCTTCGGGCGTGGACTTCTTAGGCCCTAACTATTCGATATGGTGGAGCAACTCCCTAGAGTGAAGCCTAGGTTGCCCTGAACGTAGAAATGACCATAACTTTTACACTGGTAGCAATTATCCGTTTTATACGATGGAAAAACTGTTCTATTTATTTTGCATTTTATGCTTTGGGCGTTGACTTCTTAGGCCCTAGCTATTCGATCTGGAGGTGCAACGCCCTAGAGTGAAGCCTAGATTGCCCGGAACGTTGAAATGACCACAACTTTCACACTGGTTGATATTATTCGTTTTATACGATGGAAAAACTGTTATATTTATATTGTATTTTATTCTTATGGCGTTGAATTCTAAGTCCCTAGCTACTCAATCTGGTGGAGCAACGCCCTAGAGTGAAACCTAGGTTACCCGGAACGTAGAAATGACCAGTACTTTCACAATGTTTGCAGTTATTCCTGTTATACGATGGAAAAACTGTTGCATCTTTATTGCATTTTATGCTTCTGGCGTTGACTTCTAAGGCCCTAACTATTCGATCTGGTGGAGCAACGCCCTAGGGTGAAGCCTAGGTTGGCCGGAATGTAGAAATGTCCATAACTTTCACACTGGTTGCAATTATTCGTTTTATACGATTGAAAAGCTGTTGTATTTATATTGTATTTTATGCTTCTGGCGAGGACTTCGAAGGCCCTAACTATTCGATCTGGTGGAGCAACGCCCTAGAGTGAAGCCTAGGTTGCCCGGAACGTAGAAATGACCATTACATTCACAATATTTGCAACTACTCATTTTATTCGATGGAATAACTGTTGTACTTATATTGTATTTTATCCTTCTGGCGTTGAATTCTTAGGCCCTAACTATTCCCTCTGGTGGATCAACGCCGTAGTGTGAAACCTACGTTGCCCGGAACGTAGAAATGACCATTACTTTCACACTGGTTGCAATTATTCGTTTTATACGATGGAAAAGCTGTTGTATTTATATCGTATTTTATGCTTCTGGCGTTGACTTCTTAGGACCTAACTAATCGATGTGGTGGAGCAACGCCCTAGAGTGAAGCCTAGGTTGCCCGGAACGTAGAAATGACCATTACATTCACACTGGTTGCAATTATTCCTTTTATACGATGGAAAAACTGTTGTATTTTTACTGTATTCTATGCTTCTGGCGTTTAATTCTAAGACGCTAGCTATTTGATCTGGTGGAGCATCGACCTAGAGTGAAGCCTAGGTTGCCCGGACCGTAGAAATGACCATTACCTTCACACTGTTTGCAATTATTCATTTTGTACGATGGAAAAGCTGTTGTATTTATATTGTATTTTATGCCTCAGGCGTTGACTTCTTAGGCCCTAACTATTCGATCTGGTGGAACAACGCCCTAGAGTGAAGCCTAGGTTGCCCGGAACATGGAAATGACCAGTACATTCACACTGGTTGCAGTTATTCCTGTAAAACGATGGAAAAACTGTTGTATCTTTATTGTATTTTATGCTTCTGGCGTTGACTTCTAAGGCTCTAACTATTCGATCTGGTGGAGCAACGCCCTAGGTAGAAGCCTAGGTTGGCCGGAATGTAGAAATGTCCATAACTTTCACACTGGTTGCAATTATTCGTTTTATACGATTGAAAAGCTGTTGTATTTATATCGTATTTTATGATTCTGGCGTTGACTTCTTAGGCCCTAACTATTCCATCTGGTCGAACAACGCCCTAGGGTGAAGCCTAGGTTTCCCGGAAAGTAGAAATGACCATAACTTTCACACTGGTAGCAATTATTCGTTTTATACGATGGAAAAACTGTTCTATTTATTTTGTATTTTATGCTTCGGGCGTTGACTTCTAAGGCCCTAACTATTCGATCTGGTGGTGCAACACACTAGGGTGAAGACTAGGTTGCCCGGACGGTAGAAATGACCATAACTTTCACACTGGTTGCAATTATTCCTGTTCTACGATGGACAAACTGTTGTATTTATATCGTATTTTATGCTTCTGGCGTTGACGACTAAGGACCTAACTATTCGATCTTGTGGGGCAACGCTCTAGAGTGAAGCCTAGGTTGCTCGGAATGTAGGATCGACCATAAATTTCACACTCGTTGCAATCATTCGTTTTATACGATGGAAAAACTGTTGCATCTTTATCGTACTTTATGCTTCGGGCGTGGACTTCTTAGGCCCTAACTATTCGACCTGGTGGAGCAACTCCCTAGAGTGAAGCCTAGGTTGCCCGGAACGTAGAAATGACCATAACTTTTACACTGGTAGCAATTATGCGTTTTATACAATGGAAAAACTGTTCTATTTATTTTGCATTTTATGCTTTGGGCGTTGACTTCTAAGGCCCTAACTGATTGATCTGGTGGAGCAACGCCCTAGAGTGAAGCCTAGATTGCCCGGAACGTTGAAATGACCATAACTTTCACACTGGTTGATATTATTCGTTTTATACGATGGAAAAACTGTTACATTTATATTGTATTTTATTCTTATGGCGTTGAGTTCTAAGTCCCTAGCTACTCAATCTGGTGGAGCAACGCCCTAGAGTGAAACCTAGGTTACCCGGAACGTAGAAATGACCAGTACTTTCACACTGTTTGCAGTTGTTCCTGTTATACGGTGGAAAAACTGTTGCATCTTTATTGCATTTTATGCTTCTGGCGTTGACTTCTAAGGCCCTAATTATTCGATCTGGTTGAGCAACGCCCTAGGGTGAAGCCTAGGTTGGTCGGAATGTAGAAATGTCCATAACTGTCACACTGGTTGCAATTATTCGTTTTATACGATTGAAAAGCTGTTGTATTTGTATTGTATTTTATGCTTCTGGCGTTGACTTTTTAGGCCCTAACTATTCCCTCTGGTGGATCAACGCCCTAGAGTGAAACCTACGATGCCCGGAACGTAGAAATGACCATAACTTTCACACTGGTTGCAATTCTTCCTGTTATACGATGGAAAGCTGTTGTACTTTAATTGTATTTTATGCTTTTAGCGATGAATTCTAAGTCCCTAGCTATTCGATCTGGTGGAGCAACGCCCTAGAGTGACGCCTAGGTTGCTCGGAACGTAGAAATGACCATTACTTTCACACTGGTAGCAATTATTCGTTTTATTCGATGGAAAAACTGTTGTATTTATATTGTATTTTATGCTTCGGGCATTGACTTCTAAGGCCCTAACTGTTTGATCCGGTGGAGCAACGCCCTAGAGTGAAGCCTAGGTTGCCCGGAACACAGAAATGACCATAACTTTCACACTGGTTGCAATTATTCCTGTTCTACGATGGACAGACTGTTTTATTCATATCGTATTTTATGCTTCTGGCGTTGACGTCTAAGGACCTACATATTCGATCTTGTGGAGCAACGCTCTAAAGTGAAGCCTAGGTTGCTCGGAATGTAGAAATGACCATAAATTTCACACTGGTTGCAATCATTCGTTTTATACGATGGAAAAACTGTTGTATTAATATTGTATTTTATGCCTCTGCCGTTGACTTCTAAGGCCGTAGCTATTAGATGTGGTGGAGCAACGCCGTAGAGTGAGGACTAGGTTGCCCGGTACGTAGAAATGACCATTACTTTCACACTGTTTACTATTATTCGTTTTATACGATGGAAAAACTGTTACATTTATATTGTATTTTATGCTTCTGGCGTTGACTTCTTAGGCCCTAACTATTCGATCTGGTGGATCAACGCCGTAGTGTGAAACCTACGTTGCCCGGAACGTAGAAATGACCATTACTTTCACATTGGTTGCAATTATTCGTTTTATACGATGGAAAAGCTGTTGTATTTATATCGTATTTTATGCTTCTGGCGTTGACTTCTTAGGACCTGACTAATCGATCTGGTGGAGCAACGCCCTAGAGTGAAGCCTAGGTTTCCCGGAACGTAGAAATGACCATTACATTCACACTGGTTGCAATCATTCGTTTGATACGATGGAAAAACTATTGCATCTTTATCGTATTTTACGCTTCTGGCGAGGACTTCGAAGGCCCTAACTATTCGATCTGGTGGAGCAACGCCCTAGAGTGAAGCCTAGGTTGCCAGGAACGTAGAAATGACCATTACTTTCACAATATTTGCAACTACTCATTTTATACGATGGAATAACTGTTGTACTTATATTGTATTTTATCCTTCTGGCGTTGAATTCTTGGGCCCTTACTATTCCCTCTGGTGGATCAACGCCGTAGTGTGAAACCTACGTTGCCCGCAACGTAGAAATGACCATTACTTTCACACTGGTTGCAATTATTCGTTTTATACGGTGGAAAAGCTGCTGTATTTATATCGTATTTTATGATTCTGGCGTTGACTTCTTAGGCCCTAACTATTCCATCTGGTTGAACAACGACCTAGGGTGAAGCCTAGGTTGCCCGGAAAGTAGAAATGACCATAACTTTCACACTGGTAGCAATTATTCGTTTTATACGATGGAAAAACTGTTCCATTTATTTTGTATTTTGTGCTTCGGGCGTTGACTTCTAAGGCCCTAACTATTCGATCTGGTGGTGCAACACACTAGGGTGAAGACTAGGTTGCCCGGAACGTAGAAATGACCATAACTTTCACACTGGTTGCAATTATTCCTGTTCTACGATGGACAAACTGTTGTATTTATATCGTATTTTATGCTTCTGGCGTTGACGACTAAGGACCTAACTATTCGATCTTGTGGGGCAACGCTCTAGAGTGAAGCCTAGGTTGCTCGGAATGTAGGAATGACCATAAATTTCACACTGGTTGCAATCATTCGTTTTATACGATGGAAAAGCTGTTGTATTTATATCGTATTTTATGCTTCTGGCGTTTACTTTTAAGGACCTAACTATTCGATCTGGTGGAGCAACGCCCTAGAGTGAAGCCTAGGTTGCTCGGAATGTAGAAATGACCATAACTTTCACACTGGTTGCAATTATTCGTTTTATACGATGGAAACTCTGTTGCATTTATATTGTATTTTATGCCTCTGGCGTTGACTTCTAAGGCCGTAGCTATTAGATGTGGTGGAGCAACGCCCTAGAGTGACGCCTACGGTGCTCGGAACGTAGAAATGACCATTACTTTCACACTGGTTGCAATTATTCGTTTTATACGATGGAAAAGCAGTTGTATTTATATCGTATTTTATGCTTCTGGCGTTGACTTCTTAGGCCGTAACAACTCGGTCTGGTGGAGCAACGCCCTGGAGTGAAACCTAGGGTGCACGGAACGTAGAATTGGCCATCACTTTCAAACTGGATGCAATTATTCCTGTTATATGATGGAAACACTGTTGTATTTTTTTTGCATTTGATGGTTCGGGCGTTGACTTCTAAGGCCCTAACTATTCAACCTCTTGGAGCAACGCCCTAGGGTGAAGCCTAGGTTGCTCGGAAAGTAGAAATGACCATAAGTTTCAAACTGGTTGCAATTATTCGTTTTATACGATAGAAAATCTGTTGTATTTATATTTTATTTTATGCTTCTGGCGTTGGCTTCTAAGGCACTAACTATTCGATCTGGTGGAGCAACGCCCTGGAGTGAAACCTAGGTTGCCCGGAGCGTAGAATTGGCCATCACTTTCAAACTGGTTGTAATTATTCCTGTTATATGATGGAAACACTGTGGTATTTTTATTGTATTTTATAATCCAGGCGTTGACTTCTGAGGCCGTAGCTATTCGATGTGGTGGAAGAACGCCATACAGTGAACCCTAGGTTGCCCGGAACGTAGAAATGACCTAAAGTTTCATACTGGTTGCAATTATTCGTGTTATACGATGGAAAAACTATTGTATTTATATTGTATTTTATGCTTCTGGCGTGCACTTCTTAGGCCCTAACTATTGCATCTGGTGGAACAACGCCCTAGGGTGAAGCCTAGGTTGCCCGGAACGTAGATATGACCATAACTTTTACACTGGTAGCAATTATTCGTTTTATACAATGGAAAAACCGATCTATTTATTTTGTGTTTTATGCTTCGGGCGTTGACTTCTAAGGCCCTAACTGTTTGATCTGGTGGAGCAACGCCCTAGAGTGAAGCCTAGGTTGCCCGGAACGTAGAAATGACCATAACTTTCACACTGGTTGCTATTATTCGTTTTAACCGATGGAAAAACTGTTATATTTATATTGTATTTTATGCTTCTGGCGTTGACTTCTGAGGCCGTTGCTATTCGATGTGGTGGAAGAACGCCATAGAGTGAAGCCTAGGTAGCCCGGAAAGTAGAAATGTCCATAACTTTCACACTGGTTGCAATTATTCGTTTTATACAATGGAAGAGCTGTGCCATCTTTATTGTATTTTATTCATCTGGGGTTGACTTCTAAGGCCGTAGCTATTAGATGTGGTGGAGCAACGCCCTAGAGTGACGCCTAGGTTGCCCGGAGCGTAGAAATGACCATTACTCTCACAATGTTTGCAATTATTCATTTTATACGATGGAAAAACTTTTGTACTTATATTGTATTTTATTCTTCTGGCGTTGACTTCTTAGGCCCTAACTATTCGATCTGGTGGAACCTCGCCCTAGAGCGAAGACTAGGAGGCCCGGAACATGGAAATGACCATTACCTTCACACTGTTTGCAGTTATTCCTGTTATACGATGGAAAAACTATTGCATCTTTATTGTATTTTATTATTCTGGCGTTGACTTCTAAGGCCCTAGCTATTCGATTTGTTGGAGCAACGCCCGAGAGTGGAGCCTAGGTGGCCCGGTACGTAGAAATGACCATTACTTTCACACTGTTTGCAAATATACATTATATACGATGGAAAATCTGTTGTATTTATGTTGTATTTTATGCTTCTGGCGTTGACTTCTTAGGCCCTAACTATTTGATCTGGTGGAGCACCGCCCTAGAGTGAAGCCTAGGTTGCCCGGAACGTAGAAAAGACCATTACCTTCACACTGGTTGCAATTATTCCAGTTTTACGATGGAAAACCTGTTGCATCTTTATTGTATTTTATGCTTCTGGCGTTGATTTCTAAGGCCCTAACTATTCGATCTGGTGGAGCAACGCCCTAGAGTGAAGCCTAGGTTGCCCGGAACGTAGAAATGACCATTACATTCACACTGGTTGCAATTATTCGTTTTATACGATGGAAATGCTGTTGTATTTATATCGTATTTTATGCTTCTGGCGCTGACTTCTTAGGCCCGAACTATTCCATCTCGTGGAACAACGCCCTCGGGTGAAGCCTAGGGTGCCCGGAAAGTAGAAATGACGTTAACTTTCATACTGGTTGCAATTATTCGTTTTATACGATGGAAAAACTGTTTTATTTATTTTGTATTTTATGTTTCGGGCGTTGATTTCTAAGGCCCTAACTACTCGATCTGGTGCCGCAACGCCCTAGAGTGAAGCCGAGGCTGCCCGGAACGTAGAAATGACCATAACTTTCACACTGTTTGCAGTTATTCCTGTTATACGATGGAAAAACTTTTACATCTTTATAGTACTTTATGCTTCTGGCGTTGACTTCTAAGGCCCTAGCTATTCGATCTGGTGGCGCAACGCCCTAGAGTGAAGCCTAGGTTGTCCGGAACGTAGAAATGACCATAACTTTCACACTGGTTGCTATCATTCGTTTTATACGATGGAAAAACTGTTATATTTATATTGTATTTTATGCTTCTGGCGTTGACTTCTTAGGCCCTAACTGTTCGATCTGGTGGAAGAACGCCCTAGGGTGAGGCCTAGGGTGCCCGGAAAGTAGAAATGACCATAACTTACAGACTGGTTGCAATTTTGCGTTTTATACGATGGAAAAGCTGTGGCATCTTTATTGCATTTTATTCATCTGGGGTTGACTTCTAAGGCCGTAGATATTAGATGTGGTGGAGCAGCGCCCTGGAGTGACGCCTAAGTTGCCCGGAACGTAGAAATGACCATTACCTTCACACTGGTTGCAATTATTCGTTTTATACGATGGAAAAACTGTTCTATTTATTTTGTATTTTATGCTTCGGGCGTTGACTTCTAAGGCCCTAAGTATTCAATCTGTTGGTGCACCGCCCAAGGGAGAAGCCTATGTTGACCGGAAAGTAGAAATGACGTTAACTTTCATACTGGTTGCAATTATTCGTTTTATTCGATGGAAAAACTGTTTTATTTATTTTGTGTTTTATGCTTCGGGCGTTGACTTCTAAGGCCCTAACTATTCGATCTGGTGGGGCAACGCCCTAGAGTGAAGCCTAGCTTGCCCGGAAAGTAGAAATGACCATAACTTTCATCCTGGTTGCAATTATTCGTTTTATATGATGGAAAAACTGTTGTCTTTATATAGTGTTTTATGCTTCTGGCGTTGACTTCTTAGGCCCTAACTATTCCATCTGGTGGAACAACGCCCTACAGTGGAGCCAAGGTTGCCCGGTACGTAGAAATGACCATTACTTTCACACTGTTTGCAAATATACATTATATACGATGGAAAAACTGTTGTATTTATGTTGTATTTTATGCTTGTGGCGTTGATTTCTAAGTCGCTAGCTATTTGATCTGGTGGAGCAACGACCTAGAGTGAAGCCTAGGTTGGCCGGAACGTAGAAATGACCATTACTTTCACACTGATTCCTATTATTCATTTTGTACGATGGAAAAACTTTTGCATCTTTACTGTATTTTATGCTTCTGGCGTTGACTTCTTAGGCCCTAACTATTCGATCTGGAGGAGCAATGCCTCAGAGTTAAGTCTAGGATGCCCGAAACGCCGAAATGATCATTACTTTCACGCTTATTGCAATTATTCCTGTAATACGATGAAAAGACTGTTGCATTTTTATTGTGTCTTATGCTCCTGGCGTTGATTTCTAAGGCCCTAACTATTCGATCTGGTGGAGCAACACCCTACAGTAAAGCCTAGGTTGCCCGGAACGTCGAAATGACCAGAACGCTCACACTGGTTGTAATTATTCGTTTTATACGATGGAAAAGCTGTTGTATTTATATCGTATTTTATGCTTCTGGCGTTGACTCCTTAGGCCCTAACTATTCGACCTGGTGGAGCAACGCCCTAGAGTGAAACCTAGGTTGCCGGAACGTAGAAATCACAATTCCATTCACACTGGTTGCAATTATTCCTGTTATACGATGGAAAAACTGTTGTATTTTTATTGTATTCTATGCTTCTGGCGTTTAATTCTAAGTCGCTAGCTATTGGATCTGGTGGAGCAACGACCTAAAGTGAAGCCTAGGTTGCGCGGAACGTAGAAATGACCATTACTTTCACACTGTTTGCTATTATTCGTTTTGTACGATGGAAAAGCTGTTGTATTTATATTGTATTTTATCCTTCTGGCGATGAATTCTAAGTCCCTAGCTATTCGGTCTGCTAGAGCAACGCCCTAGAGTGAAACCTAGGTTATCCGGAACGTAGAAATGACCAGTACATTCACACTGGTTGCAGTTACTCCTCTAAACGATGGAAAAACTGTTGCATCTTTATTGTATTTTATGCTTCTGGCGTTGACTTCTAAGGTCCTAACTATTCGATCTGGTGGAGCAACGCCCTAGGGTGAAGCCTAGGTTGGCCGGAACGTAGAAATGACCATTACATTCACACCGGTTGCAATTATTCCTGTTATACGATGGAAAAACTGTTGCATTTTTATTGTATTCTATGCTTCTGGCGTTTAATTCTAAGACGCTAGCTATTTGATCTGGTAGAGCAACGACCTAGAGTGAAGCCTAGGTTGCCCGGACCGTAGAAATGACCATTACCTTCACACTGTTTGCAATTATTCATTTTGTACGATGGAAAAGCTGTTGTATTTATAATGTATTTTATGCCTCAGGCGTTGACTTCTTAGGCCCTAACTATTCGATCTGGTGGAACAACGCCCTAGAGCGAAGCCTAGGTTTCCCGGAACATGGAAATGACCAGTACATTCACACTGGTTGCAGTTATTCCTGTAAAACGATGGAAAAACTGTTGTATCTTTATTGTATTTTATGCTTCTGGCGTTGACTTCTAAGGCCCTAACTATTCGATCTGGTGGAGCAACGCCCTAGGGAGAAGCCTAGGTTGGCCGGAATGTAGAAATGTCCATAACTTTCACACTGGTTGCAATTATTCGTTTTATACGATTGAAAAGCTGTTGTATTTATATTGTATTTTATGCTTCGGGCATTGACTTTTAAGGCCCTAACTATTCGATCTGTTGGAGCAACGCCCTAGGGTGAAGCATAGGTTGCCCGGAACGTAGAAATGATACATAACTATCACACTGGCTGCAATTATTCGTTTTATACGGTGGAAAAGCTGCTGTATTTACATCGTATTTTATGATTCTGGCGTTGACTTCTTAGGCCCTAACTATTCCATCTGGTTGAAGAACGCCCTAGGGTGAAGCCTAGGTTGCCCGGAAAGTAGAAATGACCATAACTTTCACACTGGTAGCAATTATTCGTTTTATACGATGGAAAAACTGTTCTATTTATTTTGTATTTTATGCTTCGGGCGTTGACTTCTAAGGCCCTAACTATTCGATATGGTGGTGCAACACACTAGGGTGAAGACTAGGTTGCCCGGAACGTAGAAATGACCATAACTTCCACACTGGTTGCAATTATTCCTGTTCTACGATGGACAAACTGTTGTATTTATATCGTATTTTATGCTTCTGGCGTTGACGACTAAGGACCTAACTATTCGATCTAGTGGGGCAACGCTCTAGAATGAAGCCTAGGTTGCTCGGAATGTAGGAATGACCATAATTTTCACACTCGTTGCAATCATTCGTTTTATACGATGGAAAAACTGTTGCATCTTTATCGTACTTTATGCTTCGGGCGTGGACTTCTTAGGCCCTATCTATTCGATCTGGTGGAGCAACTCCCTAGAGTGAAGCCTAGGTTGCCCGGAACGTAGAAATGACCATAACTTTTACACTGGTAGCAATTATTCGTTTTATACAATGGAAAAACTGTTCTATTTATTTTGCATTTTATGCTTTGGGCGTTGACTTCTAAGGCCCTAACTGATTGATCTGGTGGAGCAACGCCCTAGAGTGAAGCCTAGATTGCCCGGAACGTTGAAATGACCATAACTTTCATACTGGTTGATATTATTCGTTTTATACGATGGAAAAACTGTTACATATATATTGTATTTTATTCTTATGGCGTTGAATTCTAAGTCCCTAGCTACTCAATCTGGTGGAGCAACGCCCTAGAGTGAAACCTAGGTTACCCGGAACGTAGAAATGACCATAACTTTCACACTGGTAGCAATTTTTCGTTTTACACGATGGAAAAACTGTTCTATTTATTTTATATTTTATGCTTCTGGCGTTGACTTCTAAGGCCCTAACTATTCGATCTGGTGGAGCAACGCCCTAGGGTGAAGCCTAGGTTGGTAGGAATGTAGAAATGTCCATAACTGTCACACTGGTTGCAATTATTCGTTTTATACGATTGAAAAGCTGTTGTATTTATATTGTATTTTATGCTTCTGGCGTTGACTTCCTAGGCCCTAACTATTCCCTCTGGTGGATCGACGCCCTAGAGTGAAACCTACGTTGCCCGGAACGTAGAAATGACCATTACTTTCACACTGGTTGCAATTATTCGTTCTATTCGATGGAAAAACTGTTGTATTTATATTGTATTTTATGCTTCGGGCATTGACTTCTAAGGCCCTAACTGTTTGATCCGGTGGAGCAACGCCCTAGAGTGAAGCCTAGGTTATCCGGAGCGTAGAAATGACCAGTACATTCACACTGGTTGCAGTTGTTCCTGTAAAACGATGGAATAACTGTTGTACTTATATTGTATTTTATCCTTCTGGCGTTGAATTCTAAGTCCCTAGCTATTCGATCTGGTAGAGCAACGCCCTAGAGTGAAACCTAGGTTATCCGGAACGTAGAAATGACCAGTACATTCACACTGGTTGCAGTTACTCCTGTAAAACGATGGAAAAACTGTTGCATCTTTATTGTATATTATGCTTCTGGCGTTGACTTCTAAGGCCCTAACTATTCGATCTGGTGGAACAACGCCCTAGAGTGAAGCCTAGGTTGCCTGGACCGTAGAGATGACCATTACTTTCACACTGTTTGCAGTTATTCCTGTTACACGATGGAAAAACTTTTGCATCTTTACTGTATTTTATGCTTCTGGCGTTGACTTCTAAGGCCCTAACTATCCAATCTGTTGGAGCAACGCCCTAGGGTGAAGCCTAGGTTGCCCGGAAAGTAGAAATGACGTTAACTTTCAGACTGGTTGCAATTATTCGTTTTATTCGATGGAAAAACTGTTGTAATTATATTGTATTTTATGCTTCGGGCATTGACTTCTGAGGCCCTAACTGTTTGATCTGGTGGAGCAACGCCCTAGAGTGAAGCCTAGGTTGCCCGGAACGCAGAAATGACCATAACTTTCACACTGGTTGCAATTATTCCTGTTCTACGATGGACAGACTGTTTTATTTATATCGTATTTTATGCTTCTGGCGTTGACGTCTAAGGACCTAACTATTCGATCTTGTGGAGCAACGCTCTAGAGTGAAGCCTAGGTTGCTCGGAATGTAGAAATGACCATAAATTTCACACTGGTTGCAATCATTCGTTTTATACCATGGAAAAACTGTTGCATCTTTATCGTACTTTATGCTTCGGGCGTGGACTTCTTAGGCCCTAACTATTCGACCTGGTGGAGCAACTCCCTAGAGTGAAGCCTAGGTTGCCCGGAACGTAGAAATGACCATAACTTTTACACTGGTAGCAATTATGCGTTTTATACAATGGAAAAACTGTTCTATTTATTTTGCATTTTATGCTTTGGGCGTTGACTTCTAAGGCCCTAACTGATTGATCTGGTGGAGCAACGCCCTAGAGTGAAGCCTAGATTGCCCGGAACGTTGAAATGACCATAACTTTCACACTGGTTGATATTATTCGTTTTATACGATGGAAAAACTGTTACATTTATATTGTATTTTATTCTTATGGCGTTGAGTTCTAAGTCCCTAGCTACTCAATCTGGTGGAGCAACGCCCTAGAGTGAAACCTAGGTTACCCGGAACGTAGAAATGACCAGTACTTTCACACTGTTTGCAGTTGTTCCTGTTATACGGTGGAAAAACTGTTGCATCTTTATTGCATTTTATGCTTCTGGCGTTGACTTCTAAGGCCCTAATTATTCGATCTGGTGGAGCAACGCCCTAGGGTGAAGCCTAGGTTGGTCGGAATGTAGAAATGTCCATAACTGTCACACTGGTTGCAATTATTCGTTTTATACGATTGAAAAGCTGTTGTATTTGTATTGTATTTTATGCTTCTGGCGTTGACTTCTTAGGCCCTAACTATTCCCTCTGGTGGATCGACGCCCTAGAGTGAAACCTACGATGCCCGGAACGTAGAAATGACCATTACTTTCACACTGGTTGCAATTCTTCCTGTTATACGATGGAAAGCTGTTGTACTTTAATTGTATTTTATGCTTTTAGCGATGAATTCTAAGTCCCTAGCTATTCGATCTGGTGGAGCAACGCCCTAGAGTGACGCCTAGGTTGCTCGGAACGTAGAAATGACCATTACTTTCACACTGGTAGCAATTATTCGTTTTATTCGATGGAAAAACTGTTGTATTTATATTGTATTTTATGCTTCGGGCATTGACTTCTAAGGCCCTAACTGTTTGATCCGGTAGAGCAACGCCCTAGAGTGAAGCCTAGGTTGCCCGGAACACAGAAATGACCATAACTTTCACACTGGTTGCAATTATTCCTGTTCTACGATGGACAGACTGTTTTATTCATATCGTATTTTATGCTTCTGGCGTTGACGTCTAAGGACCTACATATTCGATCTTGTGGAGCAACGACCTAGAGTGAAGCCTAGGTTGCCCGGACGGTAGAAATGACCATTACCTTCACACTGTTTGCAATTATTCATTTTGTACGATGGAAAAGCTGTTGTATTTATAATGTATTTTATGCCTCAGGCGTTGACTTCTTAGGCCCTAACTATTCGATCTGGTGGAACAACGCCCTAGAGCGAAGCCTAGGTTTCCCGGAACATGGAAATGACCAGTACATTCACACTGGTTGCAGTTATTCCTGTAAAACGATGGAAAAACTGTTGTATCTTTATTGTATTTTATGCTTCTGGCGTTGACTTCTAAGGCCCTAACTATTCGATCTGGTGGAGCAACGCCCTAGGGAGAAGCCTAGGTTGGCCGGAATGTAGAAATGTCCATAACTTTCACACTGGTTGCAATTATTCGTTTTATACGATTGAAAAGCTGTTGTATTTATATTGTATTTTATGCTTCGGGCATTGACTTTTAAGGCCCTAACTATTCGATCTGTTGGAGCAACGCCCTAGGGTGAAGCATAGGTTGCCCGGAACGTAGAAATGATACATAACTATCACACTGGCTGCAATTATTCGTTTTATACGGTGGAAAAGCTGCTGTATTTACATCGTATTTTATGATTCTGGCGTTGACTTCTTAGGCCCTAACTATTCCATCTGGTTGAAGAACGCCCTAGGGTGAAGCCTAGGTTGCCCGGAAAGTAGAAATGACCATAACTTTCACACTGGTAGCAATTATTCGTTTTATACGATGGAAAAACTGTTCTATTTATTTTGTATTTTATGCTTCGGGCGTTGACTTCTAAGGCCCTAACTATTCGATATGGTGGTGCAACACACTAGGGTGAAGACTAGGTTGCCCGGAACGTAGAAATGACCATAACTTCCACACTGGTTGCAATTATTCCTGTTCTACGATGGACAAACTGTTGTATTTATATCGTATTTTATGCTTCTGGCGTTGACGACTAAGGACCTAACTATTCGATCTAGTGGGGCAACGCTCTAGAATGAAGCCTAGGTTGCTCGGAATGTAGGAATGACCATAATTTTCACACTCGTTGCAATCATTCGTTTTATACGATGGAAAAACTGTTGCATCTTTATCGTACTTTATGCTTCGGGCGTGGACTTCTTAGGCCCTATCTATTCGATCTGGTGGAGCAACTCCCTAGAGTGAAGCCTAGGTTGCCCGGAACGTAGAAATGACCATAACTTTTACACTGGTAGCAATTATTCGTTTTATACAATGGAAAAACTGTTCTATTTATTTTGCATTTTATGCTTTGGGCGTTGACTTCTAAGGCCCTAACTGATTGATCTGGTGGAGCAACGCCCTAGAGTGAAGCCTAGATTGCCCGGAACGTTGAAATGACCATAACTTTCATACTGGTTGATATTATTCGTTTTATACGATGGAAAAACTGTTACATATATATTGTATTTTATTCTTATGGCGTTGAATTCTAAGTCCCTAGCTACTCAATCTGGTGGAGCAACGCCCTAGAGTGAAACCTAGGTTACCCGGAACGTAGAAATGACCATAACTTTCACACTGGTAGCAATTTTTCGTTTTACACGATGGAAAAACTGTTCTATTTATTTTATATTTTATGCTTCTGGCGTTGACTTCTAAGGCCCTAACTATTCGATCTGGTGGAGCAACGCCCTAGGGTGAAGCCTAGGTTGGTAGGAATGTAGAAATGTCCATAACTGTCACACTGGTTGCAATTATTCGTTTTATACGATTGAAAAGCTGTTGTATTTATATTGTATTTTATGCTTCTGGCGTTGACTTCCTAGGCCCTAACTATTCCCTCTGGTGGATCGACGCCCTAGAGTGAAACCTACGTTGCCCGGAACGTAGAAATGACCATTACTTTCACACTGGTTGCAATTATTCGTTCTATTCGATGGAAAAACTGTTGTATTTATATTGTATTTTATGCTTCGGGCATTGACTTCTAAGGCCCTAACTGTTTGATCCGGTGGAGCAACGCCCTAGAGTGAAGCCTAGGTTATCCGGAGCGTAGAAATGACCAGTACATTCACACTGGTTGCAGTTGTTCCTGTAAAACGATGGAATAACTGTTGTACTTATATTGTATTTTATCCTTCTGGCGTTGAATTCTAAGTCCCTAGCTATTCGATCTGGTAGAGCAACGCCCTAGAGTGAAACCTAGGTTATCCGGAACGTAGAAATGACCAGTACATTCACACTGGTTGCAGTTACTCCTGTAAAACGATGGAAAAACTGTTGCATCTTTATTGTATATTATGCTTCTGGCGTTGACTTCTAAGGCCCTAACTATTCGATCTGGTGGAACAACGCCCTAGAGTGAAGCCTAGGTTGCCTGGACCGTAGAGATGACCATTACTTTCACACTGTTTGCAGTTATTCCTGTTACACGATGGAAAAACTTTTGCATCTTTACTGTATTTTATGCTTCTGGCGTTGACTTCTAAGGCCCTAACTATCCAATCTGTTGGAGCAACGCCCTAGGGTGAAGCCTAGGTTGCCCGGAAAGTAGAAATGACGTTAACTTTCAGACTGGTTGCAATTATTCGTTTTATTCGATGGAAAAACTGTTGTAATTATATTGTATTTTATGCTTCGGGCATTGACTTCTGAGGCCCTAACTGTTTGATCTGGTGGAGCAACGCCCTAGAGTGAAGCCTAGGTTGCCCGGAACGCAGAAATGACCATAACTTTCACACTGGTTGCAATTATTCCTGTTCTACGATGGACAGACTGTTTTATTTATATCGTATTTTATGCTTCTGGCGTTGACGTCTAAGGACCTAACTATTCGATCTTGTGGAGCAACGCTCTAGAGTGAAGCCTAGGTTGCTCGGAATGTAGAAATGACCATAAATTTCACACTGGTTGCAATCATTCGTTTTATACGATGGAAAAACTGTTGCATCTTTATCGTACTTTATGCTTCGGGCGTGGACTTCTTAGGCCCTAACTATTCGACCTGGTGGAGCAACTCCCTAGAGTGAAGCCTAGGTTGCCCGGAACGTAGAAATGACCATAACTTTTACACTGGTAGCAATTATGCGTTTTATACAATGGAAAAACTGTTCTATTTATTTTGCATTTTATGCTTTGGGCGTTGACTTCTAAGGCCCTAACTGATTGATCTGGTGGAGCAACGCCCTAGAGTGAAGCCTAGATTGCCCGGAACGTTGAAATGACCATAACTTTCACACTGGTTGATATTATTCGTTTTATACGATGGAAAAACTGTTACATTTATATTGTATTTTATTCTTATGGCGTTGAGTTCTAAGTCCCTAGCTACTCAATCTGGTGGAGCAACGCCCTAGAGTGAAACCTAGGTTACCCGGAACGTAGAAATGACCAGTACTTTCACACTGTTTGCAGTTGTTCCTGTTATACGGTGGAAAAACTGTTGCATCTTTATTGCATTTTATGCTTCTGGCGTTGACTTCTAAGGCCCTAATTATTCGATCTGGTGGAGCAACGCCCTAGGGTGAAGCCTAGGTTGGTCGGAATGTAGAAATGTCCATAACTGTCACACTGGTTGCAATTATTCGTTTTATACGATTGAAAAGCTGTTGTATTTGTATTGTATTTTATGCTTCTGGCGTTGACTTCTTAGGCCCTAACTATTCCCTCTGGTGGATCGACGCCCTAGAGTGAAACCTACGATGCCCGGAACGTAGAAATGACCATTACTTTCACACTGGTTGCAATTCTTCCTGTTATACGATGGAAAGCTGTTGTACTTTAATTGTATTTTATGCTTTTAGCGATGAATTCTAAGTCCCTAGCTATTCGATCTGGTAGAGCAACGCCCTAGAGTGACGCCTAGGTTGCTCGGAACGTAGAAATGACCATTACTTTCACACTGGTAGCAATTATTCGTTTTATTCGATGGAAAAACTGTTGTATTTATATTGTATTTTATGCTTCGGGCATTGACTTCTAAGGCCCTAACTGTTTGATCCGGTAGAGCAACGCCCTAGAGTGAAGCCTAGGTTGCCCGGAACACAGAAATGACCATAACTTTCACACTGGTTGCAATTATTCCTGTTCTACGATGGACAGACTGTTTTATTCATATCGTATTTTATGCTTCTGGCGTTGACGTCTAAGGACCTACATATTCGATCTTGTGGAGCAACGCTCTAGAGTGAAGCCTAGGTTGCTCGGAATGTAGAAATGACCATAGCTTTCACACTGGTTGCAATTATTCGTTTTATACGATTGAAAAGCTGTTGTATTTATATTGTATTTTATGCTTCTGGCGTTGACTTCTTAGGCCCTAACTATTCCCTCTGGTGGATCAACGCCCTAGAGTGAAACCTACGTTGCCCGGAACGTAGAAATGACCATTACTTTCACACTGGTTGAAGTTATACCTGTTATACGATGGAAAAACTGTTGCATCTTTAATGTATTTTATGCTTCTGGCGTTGACTTCTAAGGCCCGAACTATTCGATCTGGAGGAGCAACGCCCTAGGGTGAAGCCTAGGTTGGCCGGAATGTAGAAATGTCCGTAACTTTCACACTGGTTGCAAGCATTCGTTTTATACGATTGAAGAGCTGTTGTATTTATATTGTATTTTATGCTTCTGGCGTTGACTTCTTAGGCCCTAACTATTCCCTCTGGTGGATCAGCGCCCTAGAGTGAAACCTACGTTGCCCGGAACGTAGAAATGACCAGTACATTCACACTGGTTGCAGTTACTCCTGTAAAACGATGGAAAAACTGTTGCATCTTTATTGTATTTTATGCTTCTGGCGTTGACTTCTAAGGCCCTAACTATTCGATCTGGTGGAGCAACGCCCTAGGGTGAAGCCTAGGTTGGCCGGAATGTAGAAATGTCCATAGCTTTCACACTGGTTGCAATTATTCGTTTTATACGATTGAAAAGCTGTTGTATTTATATTGTATTTTATGCTTCTGGCGTTGACTTCTTAGGCCCTAGCTATTCCCTCTGGTGGATCAACGCCCTAGAGTGAAGCCTAGGTTGCTCGGAATGTAGGAATGACCATAAATTTCACACTGGTTGCAATCATTCGTTTTATACGATGGAAAAACTGTTGCATCTTTATCGTACTTTATGCTTCGGGCGTGGACTTCTTAGGCCCTAACTATTCGATATGGTGGAGCAACTCCCTAGAGTGAAGCCTAGGTTGCCCTGAACGTAGAAATGACCATAACTTTTACACTGGTAGCAATTATCCGTTTTATACGATGGAAAAACTGTTCTATTTATTTTGCATTTTATGCTTTGGGCGTTGACTTCTTAGGCCCTAACTATTCGATCTGGAGGTGCAACGCCCTAGAGTGAAGCCTAGATTGCCCGGAACGTTGAAATGACCACAACTTTCACACTGGTTGATATTATTCGTTTTATACGATGGAAAAACTGTTATATTTATATTGTATTTTATTCTTATGGCGTTGAATTCTAAGTCCCTAGCTACTCAATCTGGTGGAGCAACGCCCTAGAGTGAAACCTAGGTTACCCGGAACGTAGAAATGACCAGTACTTTCACAATGTTTGCAGTTATTCCTGTTATACGATGGAAAAACTGTTGCATCTTTATTGCATTTTATGCTTCTGGCGTTGACTTCTAAGGCCCTAACTATTCGATCTGGTGGAGCAACGCCCTAGGGTGAAGCCTAGGTTGGCCGGAATGTAGAAATGTCCATAACTTTCACACTGGTTGCAACTACTCATTTTATTCGATGGAATAACTGTTGTACTTATATTGTATTTTATCCTTCTGGCGTTGAATTCTTAGGCCCTAACTATTCCCTCTGGTGTATCAACGCCGTAGTGTGAAACCTACGTTGCCCGGAACGTAGAAATGACCATTACTTTCACACTGGTTGCAATTATTCGTTTTATACGATGGAAAAGCTGTTGTATTTATATCGTATTTTATGCTTCTGGCGTTGACTTCTTAGGACCTAACTAATCGATGTGGTGGAGCAACGCCCTAGAGTGAAGCCTAGGTTGCCCGGAACGTAGAAATGACCATTACATTCACACTGGTTGCAATTATTCCTTTTATACGATGGAAAAACTGTTGTATTTTTACTGTATTCTATGCTTCTGGCGTTTAATTCTAAGACGCTAGCTATTTGATCTGGTGGAGCAACGACCTAGAGTGAAGCCTAGGTTGCCCGGACCGTAGAAATGACCATTACCTTCACACTGTTTGCAATTATTCATTTTGTACGATGGAAAAGCTGTTGTATTTATATTGTATTTTATGCCTCTGGCGTTGACTTCTTAGGCCCTAACTATTCGATCTGGTGGAACAACGCCCTAGTGTGAAGCCTAGGTTGCCCGGAACATGGAAATGACCAGTACATTCACACTGGTTGCAGTTATTCCTGTAAAACGATGGAAAAACTGTTGTATCTTTATTGTATTTTATGCTTCTGGCGTTGACTTCTAAGGCTCTAACTATTCGATCTGGTGGAGCAACGCCCTAGGGAGAAGCCTAGGTTGGCCGGAAAGTAGAAATGTCCATAACTTTCACACTGGTTGCAATTATTCGTTTTATACGATTGAAAAGCTGTTGTATTTATATCGTATTTTATGATTCTGGCGTTGACTTCTTAGGCCCTAACTATTCCATCTGGTTGAACAACGCCCTAGGGTGAAGCCTAGGTTTCCCGGAAAGTAGAAATGACCATAACTTTCACACTGGTAGCAATTATTCGTTTTATACGATGGAAAAACTGTTCTATTTATTTTGTATTTTATGCTTCGGGCGTTGACTTCTAAGGCCCTAACTATTCGATCTGGTGGTGCAACACACTAGGGTGAAGACTAGGTTGCCCGGAACGTAGAAATGACCATAACTTTCACACTGGTTGCAATTATTCCTGTTCTACGATGGACAAACTGTTGTATTTATATCGTATTTTATGCTTCTGGCGTTGACGACTAAGTACCTAACTATTCGATCTTGTGGGGCAACGCTCTAGAGTGAAGCCTAGGTTGCTCGGAATGTAGGATCGACCATAAATTTCACACTCGTTGCAATCATTCGTTTTATACGATGGAAAAACTGTTGCATCTTTATCGTACTTTATGCTTCGGGCGTGGACTTCTTAGGCCCTAACTATTCGACCTGGTGGAGCAACTCCCTAGAGTGAAGCCTAGGTTGCCCGGAACGTAGAAATGACCATAACTTTTACACTGGTAGCAATTATGCGTTTTATACAATGGAAAAACTGTTCTATTTATTTTGCATTTTATGCTTTGGGCGTTGACTTCTAAGGCCCTAACTGATTGATCTGGTGGAGCAACGCCCTAGAGTGAAGCCTAGGTTGCCCGGAACGTTGAAATGACCATAACTTTCACACTGGTTGATATTATTCGTTTTATACGATTGAAAAGCTGTTGTATTTGTATTGTATTTTATGCTTTTAGCGATGAATTCTAAGTCCCTAGCTATTCGATCTGGTGGAGCAACGCCCTAGAGTGACGCCTAGGTTGCTCGGAACGTAGAAATGACCATTACTTTCACACTGGTAGCAATTATTCGTTTTATTCGATGGAAAAACTTTTGTATTTATATTGTATTTTATGCTTCGGGCATTGACTTCTAAGGCCCTAACTGTTTGATCCGGTGGAGCAACGCCCTAGAGTGAAGCCTAGGTTGCCCGGAACGCAGAAATGACCATAACTTTCACACTGGTTGCAATTATTCCTGTTCTACGATGGACAGACTGTTTTATTTATATCGTATTTTATGCTTCTGGCGTTGACGTCTAAGGACCTACATATTCGATCTTGTGGAGCAACGCTCTAGAGTGAAGCCTAGGTTTCTCGGAATGTAGAAATGACCATAAATTTCACACTGGTTGCAATCATTCGTTTTATACGATGGAAAAACTGTTGTATTTATATTGTATTTTATGCCTCTGCCGTTGACTTCTAAGGCCGTAGCTATTAGATGTGGTGGAGCAACGCCGTAGAGTGAGGACTAGGTTGCCCGGTACGTAGAAATGACCATTACTTTCACACTGTTTACTATTATTCGTTTTATACGATGGAAAAACTGTTACATTTATATTGTATTTTATGCTTCTGGCGTTGACTTCTTAGGCCCTAACTATTCGATCTGGTGGATCAACGCCGTAGTGTGAAACCTACGTTGCCCGGAACGTAGAAATGACCATTACTTTCACATTGGTTGCAATTATTCGTTTTATACGATGGAAAAGCTGTTGTATTTATATCGTATTTTATGCTTCTGGCGTTGACTTCTTAGGACCTAACTAATCGATCTGGTGGAGCAACGCCCTAGAGTGAAGCCTAGGTTTCCCGGAACGTAGAAATGACCAT
Organism: Calliopsis andreniformis; assembly: GCF_051401765.1. Lineage (NCBI taxonomy): Eukaryota > Metazoa > Arthropoda > Insecta > Hymenoptera > Andrenidae > Calliopsis > Calliopsis andreniformis. Next base: position 497,502 of record NW_027480460.1, on the reverse strand, counting down.
TACATTCACACTGGTTGCAATCATTCGGTTGATACGATGGAAAAACTATTGCATCTTTATCGTATTTTACGCTTCTGGCGAGGACTTCGAAGGCCCTAACTATTCGATCTGGTGGAGCAACGCCCTAGAGTGAAGCCTAGGTTGCCAGGAACGTAGAAATGACCATTACTTTCACAATATTTGCAACTACTCATTTTATACGATGGAATAACTGTTGTACTTATATTGTATTTTATCCTTCTGGCGTTGAATTCTTGGGCCCTTACTAATCCCTCTGGTGGATCAACGCCGTAGTGTGAAACCTACGTTGCCCGCAACGTAGAAATGACCATTACTTTCACACTGGTTGCAATTATTCGTTTTATACGGTGGAAAAGCTGCTGTATTTATATCGTATTTTATGATTCTGGCGTTGACTTCTTAGGCCCTAACTATTCCATCTGGTTGAACAACGACCTAGGGTGAAGCCTAGGTTGCCCGGAAAGTAGAAATGACCATAACTTTCACACTGGTAGCAATTATTCGTTTTATACGATGGAAAAACTGTTCTATTTATTTTGTATTTTGTGCTTCGGGCGTTGACTTCTAAGGCCCTAACTATTCGATCTGGTGGTGCAACACACTAGGGTGAAGACTAGGTTGCCCGGAACGTAGAAATGACCATAACTTTCACACTGGTTGCAATTATTCCTGTTCTACGATGGACAAACTGTTGTATTTATATCGTATTTTATGCTTCTGGCGTTGACGACTAAGGACCTAACTATTCGATCTTGTGGGGCAACGCTCTAGAGTGAAGCCTAGGTTGCTCGGAATGTAGGAATGACCATAAATTTCACACTGGTTGCAATCATTCGTTTTATACGATGGAAAAACTGTTGCATCTTTATCGTACTTTATGCTTCGGGCGTGGACTTCTTAGGCCCTAACTATTCGATATGGTGGAGCAGCTCCCTAGAGTGAAGCCTAGGTTGCCCTGAACGTAGAAATGACCATAACTTTTACACTGGTAGCAATTATTCGTGTTATACGATGGAAAAACTGTTCTATTTATTTTGCATTTTATGCTTTGGGCGTTGACTTCTTAGGCCCTAACTATTCGATCTGGTGGAGCAACGCCCTAGAGTGAAGCCTAGATTGCCCGGAACGTTGAAATGACCATAACTTTCACACTGGTTGCAATTATTCGTTTTATACGATGGAAAGGTTGTTGTATTTATATCGTATTTTATGCATCTGGCGTTGACTTCTTAGGAACTAACTATTCGATCTGGTGGAGCAACGCCCTGGAGAGAAACCTAGGTTGCCGGAACGTAGAAATGACCATTACATTCACACTGGTTGCAATAATTCCTGTTACACGATGGAAAAACTGTTGTATTTTTATTGTATTCTATGCTTCTGGCGTTTAATTCTAAGTCGCTAGCTATTGGATCTGGTGGAGCAACGACCTAAAGTGAAGCCTAGGTTGCCCGGAACGTAGAAATGACCATTACTTTCACACTGTTTGCTATTATTCATTTTGTACGATGGAAAAGCTGTTGTATTTATATTGTATTTTATGACTCTGGCGTTGAATTCTAAGTCCCTAGCTATTCGATCTGGTAGAGCAACGCCCTAGAGTGAAACCTATGTTATCCGGAACGTAGAAATGACCAGTACATTCACACTGGTTGCAGTTACTCCTGTAAAACGATGGACAAACTGTTGTATTTATATCGTATTTTATGCTTCTGGCGTTGACGACTAAGTACCTAACTATTCGATCTTGTGGGGCAACGCTCTAGAGTGAAGCCTAGGTTGCTCGGAATGTAGGATCGACCATAAATTTCACACTCGTTGCAATCATTCGTTTTATACGATGGAAAAACTGTTGCATCTTTATCGTACTTTATGCTTCGGGCGTGGACTTCTTAGGCCCTAACTATTCGACCTGGTGGAGCAACTCCCTAGAGTGAAGCCTAGGTTGCCCGGAACGTAGAAATGACCATAACTTTTACACTGGTAGCAATTATGCGTTTTATACAATGGAAAAACTGTTCTATTTATTTTGCATTTTATGCTTTGGGCGTTGACTTCTAAGGCCCTAACTGATTGATCTGGTGGAGCAACGCCCTAGAGTGAAGCCTAGATTGCCGGGAACGTTGAAATGACCATAACTTTCACACTGGTTGATATTATTCGTTTTATACGATGGAAAAACTGTTACATTTATATTGTATTTTATTCTTATGGCGTTGAATTCTAAGTCCCTAGCTACTCAATCTGGTGGAGCAACGCCCTAGAGTGAAACCTAGGTTACCCGGAACGTAGAAATGACCAGTACTTTCACACTGTTTGCAGTTATTGCTGTTATACGGTGGAAAAACTGTTGCATCTTTATTGCATTTTATGCTTCTGGCGTTGACTTCTAAGGCCCTAATTATTCGATCTGGTGGAGCAACGCCCTAGGGTGAAGCCTAGGTTGGTCGGAATGTAGAAATGGCCATAACTGTCACACTGGTTGCAATTATTCGTTTTATACGATTGAAAAGCTGTTGTATTTGTATTGTATTTTATGCTTCTGGCGTTGACTTCTTAGGCCCTAACTATTCCCTCTGGTGGATCGACGCCCTAGAGTGAAACCTACGATGCCCGGAACGTAGAAATGACCATTACTTTCACACTGGTTGCAATTCTTCCTGTTATACGATGGAAAGCTGTTGTACTTTAATTGTATTTTATGCTTTTAGCGATGAATTCTAAGTCCCTAGCTATTCGATCTGGTGGAGCAACGCCCTAGAGTGACGCCTAGGTTGCTCGGAACGTAGAAATGACCATTACTTTCACACTGGTAGCAATTATTCGTTTTATTCGATGGAAAAACTTTTGTATTTATATTGTATTTTATGCTTCGGGCATTGACTTCTAAGGCCCTAACTGTTTGATCCGGTGGAGCAACGCCCTAGAGTGAAGCCTAGGTTGCCAGGAACGCAGAAATGACCATAACTTTCACACTGGTTGCAATTATTCCTGTTCTACGATGGACAGACTGTTTTATTTATATCGTCTTTTATGCTTCTGGCGTTGACGTCTAAGGACCTACATATTCGATCTTGTGGAGCAACGCTCTAGAGTGAAGCCTAGGTTTCTCGGAATGTAGAAATGACCATAAATTTCACACTGGTTGCAATCATTCGTTTTATACGATGGAAAAACTGTTGTATTTATATTGTATTTTATGCCTCTGCCGTTGACTTCTAAGGCCGTAGCTATTAGATGTGGTGGAGCAACGCCGTAGAGTGAGGACTAGGTTGCCCGGTACGTAGAAATGACCATTACTTTCACACTGTTTACTATTATTCGTTTTATACGATGGAAAAACTGTTACATTTATATTGTATTTTATGCTTCTGGCGTTGACTTCTTAGGCCCTAACTATTCGATCTGGTGGATCAACGCCGTAGTGTGAAACCTACGTTGCCCGGAACGTAGAAATGACCATTACTTTCACATTGGTTGCAATTATTCGTTTTATACGATGGAAAAGCTGTTGTATTTATATCGTATTTTATGCTTCTGGCGTTGACTTCTTAGGACCTAACTAATCGATCTGGTGGAGCAACGCCCTAGAGTGAAGCCTAGGTTTCCCGGAACGTAGAAATGACCATTACATTCACACTGGTTGCAATCATTCGGTTGATACGATGGAAAAACTATTGCATCTTTATCGTATTTTACGCTTCTGGCGAGGACTTCGAAGGCCCTAACTATTCGATCTGGTGGAGCAACGCCCTAGAGTGAAGCCTAGGTTGCCAGGAACGTAGAAATGACCATTACTTTCACAATATTTGCAACTACTCATTTTATACGATGGAATAACTGTTGTACTTATATTGTATTTTATACTTCTGGCGTTGAATTCTTGGGCCCTTACTAATCCCTCTGGTGGATCAACGCCGTAGTGTGAAACCTACGTTGCCCGCAACGTAGAAATGACCATTACTTTCACACTGGTTGCAATTATTCGTTTTATACGGTGGAAAAGCTGCTGTATTTATATCGTATTTTATGATTCTGGCGTTGACTTCTTAGGCCCTAACTATTCCATCTGGTTGAACAACGACCTAGGGTGAAGCCTAGGTTGCCCGGAAAGTAGAAATGACCATAACTTTCACACTGGTAGCAATTATTCGTTTTATACGATGGAAAAACTGTTCTATTTATTTTGTATTTTGTGCTTCGGGCGTTGACTTCTAAGGCCCTAACTATTCGATCTGGTGGTGCAACACACTAGGGTGAAGACTAGGTTGCCCGGAACGTAGAAATGACCATAACTTTCACACTGGTTGCAATTATTCCTGTTCTACGATGGACAAACTGTTGTATTTATATCGTATTTTATGCTTCTGGCGTTGACGACTAAGGACCTAACTATTCGATCTTGTGGGGCAACGCTCTAGAGTGAAGCCTAGGTTGCTCGGAATGTAGGAATGACCATAAATTTCACACTGGTTGCAATCATTCGTTTTATACGATGGAAAAACTGTTGCATCTTTATCGTACTTTATGCTTCGGGCGTGGACTTCTTAGGCCCTAACTATTCGATATGGTGGAGCAGCTCCCTAGAGTGAAGCCTAGGTTGCCCTGAACGTAGAAATGACCATAACTTTTACACTGGTAGCAATTATTCGTGTTATACGATGGAAAAACTGTTCTATTTATTTTGCATTTTATGCTTTGGGCGTTGACTTCTTAGGCCCTAACTATTCGATCTGGTGGAGCAACGCCCTAGAGTGAAGCCTAGATTGCCCGGAACGTTGAAATGACCATAACTTTCACACTGGTTGCAATTATTCGTTTTATACGATGGAAAGGTTGTTGTATTTATATCGTATTTTATGCATCTGGCGTTGACTTCTTAGGAACTAACTATTCGATCTGGTGGAGCAACGCCCTGGAGAGAAACCTAGGTTGCCGGAACGTAGAAATGACCATTACATTCACACTGGTTGCAATAATTCCTGTTACACGATGGAAAAACTGTTGTATTTTTATTGTATTCTATGCTTCTGGCGTTTAATTCTAAGTCGCTAGCTATTGGATCTGGTGGAGCAACGACCTAAAGTGAAGCCTAGGTTGCCCGGAACGTAGAAATGACCATTACTTTCACACTGTTTGCTATTATTCATTTTGTACGATGGAAAAGCTGTTGTATTTATATTGTATTTTATGACTCTGGCGTTGAATTCTAAGTCCCTAGCTATTCGATCTGGTAGAGCAACGCCCTAGAGTGAAACCTATGTTATCCGGAACGTAGAAATGACCAGTACATTCACACTGGTTGCAGTTACTCCTGTAAAACGATGGACAAACTGTTGTATTTATATCGTATTTTATGCTTCTGGCGTTGACGACTAAGTACCTAACTATTCGATCTTGTGGGGCAACGCTCTAGAGTGAAGCCTAGGTTGCTCGGAATGTAGGATCGACCATAAATTTCACACTCGTTGCAATCATTCGTTTTATACGATGGAAAAACTGTTGCATCTTTATCGTACTTTATGCTTCGGGCGTGGACTTCTTAGGCCCTAACTATTCGACCTGGTGGAGCAACTCCCTAGAGTGAAGCCTAGGTTGCCCGGAACGTAGAAATGACCATAACTTTTACACTGGTAGCAATTATGCGTTTTATACAATGGAAAAACTGTTCTATTTATTTTGCATTTTATGCTTTGGGCGTTGACTTCTAAGGCCCTAACTGATTGATCTGGTGGAGCAACGCCCTAGAGTGAAGCCTAGATTGCCCGGAACGTTGAAATGACCATAACTTTCACACTGGTTGATATTATTCGTTTTATACGATGGAAAAACTGTTACATTTATATTGTATTTTATTCTTATGGCGTTGAATTCTAAGTCCCTAGCTACTCAATCTGGTGGAGCAACGCCCTAGAGTGAAACCTAGGTTACCCGGAACGTAGAAATGACCAGTACTTTCACACTGTTTGCAGTTATTGCTGTTATACTGTGGAAAAACTGTTGCATCTTTATTGCATTTTATGCTTCTGGCGTTGACTTCTAAGGCCCTAATTATTCGATCTGGTGGAGCAACGCCCTAGGGTGAAGCCTAGGTTGGTCGGAATGTAGAAATGGCCATAACTGTCACACTGGTTGCAATTATTCGTTTTATACGATTGAAAAGCTGTTGTATTTGTATTGTATTTTATGCTTCTGGCGTTGACTTCTTAGGCCCTAACTATTCCCTCTGGTGGATCGACGCCCTAGAGTGAAACCTACGATGCCCGGAACGTAGAAATGACCATTACTTTCACACTGGTTGCAATTCTTCCTGTTATACGATGGAAAGCTGTTGTACTTTAATTGTATTTTATGCTTTTAGCGATGAATTCTAAGTCCCTAGCTATTCGATCTGGTGGAGCAACGCCCTAGAGTGACGCCTAGGTTGCTCGGAACGTAGAAATGACCATTACTTTCACACTGGTAGCAATTATTCGTTTTATTCGATGGAAAAACTTTTGTATTTATATTGTATTTTATGCTTCGGGCATTGACTTCTAAGGCCCTAACTGTTTGATCCGGTGGAGCAACGCCCTAGAGTGAAGCCTAGGTTGCCAGGAACGCAGAAATGACCATAACTTTCACACTGGTTGCAATTATTCCTGTTCTACGATGGACAGACTGTTTTATTTATATCGTCTTTTATGCTTCTGGCGTTGACGTCTAAGGACCTACATATTCGATCTTGTGGAGCAACGCTCTAGAGTGAAGCCTAGGTTGCTCGGAATGTAGAAATGACCATAAATTTCACACTGGTTGCAATCATTCGTTTTATACGATGGAAAAACTGTTGTATTTATATTGTATTTTATGCCTCTGCCGTTGACTTCTAAGGCCGTAGCTATTAGATGTGGTGGAGCAACGCCGTAGAGTGAGGACTAGGTTGCCCGGTACGTAGAAATGACCATTACTTTCAGACTGTTTACTATTATTCGTTTTATACGATGGAAAAACTGTTACATTTATATTGTATTTTATGCTTCTGGCGTTGACTTCTTAGGCCCTAACTATTCGATCTGGTGGATCAACGCCGTAGTGTGAAACCTACGTTGCCCGGAACGTAGAAATGACCATTACTTTCACATTGGTTGCAATTATTCGTTTTATACGATGGAAAAGCTGTTGTATTTATATCCTATTTTATGCTTCTGGCGTTGACTTCTTAGGACCTAACTAATCGATCTGGTGGAGCAACGCCCTAGAGTGAAGCCTAGGTTTCCCGGAACGTAGAAATGACCATTACATTCACACTGGTTGCAATCATTCGTTTGATACGATGGAAAAACTATTGCATCTTTATCGTATTTTACGCTTCTGGCGAGGACTTCGAAGGCCCTAACTATTCGATCTGGTGGAGCAACGCCCTAGAGTGGAGCCTAGGTTGCCAGGAACGTAGAAATGACCATTACTTTCACAATATTTGCAACTACTCATTTTATACGATGGAATAACTGTTGTACTTATATTGTATTTTATCCTTCTGGCGTTGAATTCTTGGGCCCTTACTAATCCCTCTGGTGGATCAACGCCGTAGTGTGAAACCTACGTTGCCCGCAACGTAGAAATGACCATTACTTTCACACTGGTTGCAATTATTCGTTTTATACGGTGGAAAAGCTGCTGTATTTATATCGTATTTTATGATTCTGGCGTTGACTTCTTAGGCCCTAACTATTCCATCTGGTTGAACAACGACCTAGGGTGAAGCCTAGGTTGCCCGGAAAGTAGAAATGACCATAACTTTCACACTGGTAGCAATTATTCGTTTTATACGATGGAAAAACTGTTGCATCTTTATCGTACTTTATGCTTCGGGCGTGGACTTCTTAGGCCCTAACTATTCGATATGGTGGAGCAGCTCCCTAGAGTGAAGCCTAGGTTGCCCTGAACGTAGAAATGACCATAACTTTCACACTGGTAGCAATTACTCGTTTTATACGATGGAAAAACTGTTCTATTTATTTTGCATTTTATGCTTTGGGCGTTGACTTCTTAGGCCCTAACTATTCGATCTGGTGGAGCAACGCCCTAGAGTGAAGCCTAGATTGCCCGGAACGTTGAAATGACCATAACTTTCACACTGGTTGATATTATTCGTTTTATACGATGGAAAAACTGTTATATTTATTTTGTATTTTATTCTTATGGCGTTGAATTCTAAGTCCCCAGCTACTCAATCTGGTGGAGCAACGCCCTAGAGTGAAACCTAGGTCACCCGGAACGTAGAAATGACCAGTACTTTCACAATGTTTGCAGTTATTCCTGTTATACGATGGAAAAACTGTTGCATCTTTATTGCATTTTATGCTTCTGGCGTTGACTTCTAAGGCCCTAACTATTCGATCTGGTGGAGCAACGCCCTAGGGTGAAGCCTTGGTTGCCCGGAATGTAGAAATGTCCATAACTTTCACACTGGTTGCAATCACTCGTTTGATACGATGGAAAAACTATTGCATCTTTATGGTATTTTACGCTTCTGGCGAGGACTTCGAAGGCCCTAACTATTCGATCTGGTGGAGCAACGCCCTAGAGTGAAGCCTAGGTTGCCAGGAACGTAGAAATGACCATTACTTTCACAATATTTGCAACTACTCATTTTATACGATGGAATAACTGTTGTACTTATATTGTATTTTATCCTTCTGGCGTTGAATTCTTGGGCCCTTACTATTCCCTCTGGTGGATCAACGCCGTAGTGTGAAACCTACGTTGCCCGCAACGTAGAAATGACCATTACTTTCACACTGGTTGCAATTATTCGTTTTATACGGTGGAAAAGCTGCTGTATTTATATCGTATTTTATGATTCTGGCGTTGACTTCTTAGGCCCTAACTATTCCATCTGGTTGAACAACGCCCTAGGGTGAAGCCTAGGTTTCCCGGAAAGTAGAAATGACCATAACTTTCACACTGGTAGCAATTATTCGTTTTATACGATGGAAAAACTGTTCTATTTATTTTGTATTTTATGCTTCGGGCGTTGACTTCTAAGGCCCTAACTATTCGATCTGGTGGTGCAACACACTAGGGTGAAGACTAGGTTGCCCGGTACGTAGAAATGACCATAACTTTCACACTGGTTGCAATTATTCCTGTTCTACGATGGACAAACTGTTTTATTTATATCGTATTTTATGCTTCTGGCGTTGACGTCTAAGGACCTACATATTCCATCTTGTGGAGCAACGCTCTAGAGTGAAGCCTAGGTTGCTCGGAATGTAGAAATGACCATAAATTTCACACTGGTTGCAATCATTCGTTTTATACGATGGAAAAACTGTTGTATTTATATTGTATTTTATGCCTCTGCCGTTGACTTCTAAGGCCGTAGCTATTAGATGTGGTGGAGCAACGCCGTAGAGTGAGGCCTAGGTTGCCCGGAACGTAGAAATGACCATTACTTTCACAATGTTTTTAACTACTCATTTTATACGATGGAATAACTGTTGTACTTATATTGTATTTTATCCTTCTGGCGTTGAATTCTAAGTCCCTAGCTATTCGATCTGGTAGAGCAACGCCCTAGAGTGAAACCTAGGTTATCCGGAACGTAGAAATGACCAGTACATTCACACTGGTTGCAGTTGTTCCTGTAAAACGATGGAAAAACTGTTGCATCTTTATTGTATTTTATGCGTCTGGCGTTGACTTCTAAGGCCCTAACTATTCGATCTGGTGGAGCAACGCCCTAGGGTGAAGCCTAGGTTGGCCGGAATGTAGATATGTCCATAACTTTCACACTGGTTGCAATTATTCGTTTTATACGATTGAAAAGCTGTTGTATTTATACTGTATTTTATGCTTCTGGCGTTGTCTTCTTAGGCCCTAACTATTGCCTCTGGTGGATCGACGCCCTAGAGTGAAACCTACGTTGCCCGGAACGTAGAAATGACCATTACTTTCACACTGGTTGCAACTATTCCTGTTATACGATGGAAAGCTGTTGGACTTTAATCGTATTTTATGCTTTTAGCGATGAATTCTAAGTCCCTAGCTATTCGATCTGGTGGAACAACGCCCTAGAGTGACGCCTAGGTTGCTCGGAACGTAGAAATGACCATTACTTTCACACTGGTTGCAATTATTCGTTTTATACGATGGAAAGGTTGTTGTATTTATATCGTATTTTATGCATCTGGCGTTGACTTCTTAGGAACTAACTATTCGATCTGGTGGAGCAACGCCCTGGAGAGAAACCTAGGTTGCCGGAACGTAGAAATGACCATTACATTCACACTGGTTGCAATTATTCCTGTTACACGATGGAAAAACTGTTGTATTTTTATTGTATTCTGTGCTTCTGGCGTTTAATTCTAAGTCGCTAGCTATTGGATCTGGTGGAGCAACGACCTAAAGTGAAGCCTAGGTTGCCCGCAACGTAGAAATGACCATTACTTTCACACTGGTTGCAATTATTCGTTTTATACGGTGGAAAAGCTGCTGTATTTATATCGTATTTTATGATTCTGGCGTTGACTTCTTAGGCCCTAACTATTCCATCTGGTTGAACAACGCCCTAGGGTGAAGCCTAGGTTTCCCGGAAAGTAGAAATGACCATAACTTTCACACTGGTAGCAATTATTCGTTTTATACGATGGAAAAACTGTTCTATTTATTTTGTATTTTAAGCTTCGGGCGTTGACTTCTAAGGCCCTAACTATTCGATCTGGTGGTGCAACACACTAGGGTGAAGACTAGGTTGCCCGGTACGTAGAAATGACCATAACTTTCACACTGGTTGCAATTATTCCTGTTCTACGATGGACAAACTGTTTTATTTATATCGTATTTTATGCTTCTGGCGTTGACGTCTAAGGACCTACATATTCGATCTTGTGGAGCAACGCTCTAGAGTGAAGCCTAGGTTGCTCGGAATGTAGAAATGACCATAAATTTCACACTGGTTGCAATCATTCGTTTTATACGATGGAAAAACTGTTGTATTTATATTGTATTTTATGCCTCTGCCGTTGACTTCTAAGGCCGTAGCTATTAGATGTGGTGGAGCAACGCCGTAGAGTGAGGCCTAGGTTGCCCGGAACGTAGAAATGACCATTACTTTCACAATGTTTGCAACTACTCATTTTATACGATGGAATAACTGTTGTACTTATATTGTATTTTATCCTTCTGGCGTTGAATTCTAAGTCCCTAGCTATTCGATCTGGTAGAGCAACGCCCTAGAGTGAAACCTAGGTTATCCGGAACGTAGAAATGACCAGTACATTCACACTGGTTGCAGTTGTTCCTGTAAAACGATGGAAAAACTGTTGCATCTTTATTGTATTTTATGCTTCTGGCGTTGACTTCTAAGGCCCTAACTATTCGATCTGGTGGAGCAACGCCCTAGGGTGAAGCCTAGGTTGGCCGGAATGTAGAAATGTCCATAACTTTCACACTGGTTGCAATTATTCGTTTTATACGATTGAAAAGCTGTTGTATTTATACTGTATTTTATGCTTCTGGCGTTGTCTTCTTAGGCCCTAACTATTGCCTCTGGTGGATCGACGCCCTAGAGTGAAACCTACGTTGCCCGGAACGTAGAAATGACCATTACTTTCACACTGGTTGCAACTATTCCTGTTATACGATGGAAAGCTGTTGGACTTTAATCGTATTTTATGCTTTTAGCGATGAATTCTAAGTCCCTAGCTATTCGATCTGGTGGAACAACGCCCTAGAGTGACGCCTAGGTTGCCCGGAACGTAGAAATGACCATTACTTTCACACTGTTTGCTATTATTCATTTTGTACGATGGAAAAGCTGTTGTATTTATATTGTATTTTATGACTCTGGCGTTGAATTCTAAGTCCCTAGCTATTCGATCTGGTAGAGCAACGCCCTAGAGTGAAACCTAGGTTATCCGGAACGTAGAAATGACCAGTACATTCACACTGGTTGCAGTTACTCCTGTAAAACGATGGAAAAACTGTTGCATCTTTATTGTATTTTATGCTTCTGGCGTTGACTTCTAAGGCCCTAACTATTCGATCTGGTGGAGCAACGCCCTAGGGTGAAGCCTAGGTTGGCCGGAATGTAGAAATGTCCATAGCTTTCACACTGGTTGCAATTATTCGTTTTATACGATTGAAAAGCTGTTGTATTTATATTGTATTTTATGCTTCTGGCGTTGACTTCTTAGGCCCTAACTATTCCCTCTGGTGGATCAACGCCCAAGAGTGAAACCTACGTTGCCCGGAACGTAGAAATGACCATTACTTTCACACTGGTTGCAGTTATACCTGTTATACGATGGAAAAACTGTTGCATCTTTAATGTATTTTATGCTTCTGGCGTTGACTTCTAAGGCCCGAACTATTCGATCTGGAGGAGCAACGCCCTAGGGTGAAGCCTAGGTTGGCCGGAATGTAGAAATGTCCGTAACTTTCACACTGGTTGCAAGTATTCGTTTTATACGATTGAAGAGCTGTTGTATTTATATTGTATTTTATGCTTCTGGCGTTGACTTCTTAGGCCCTAACTATTCCCTCTGGTGGATCAGCGCCCTAGAGTGAAACCTACGTTGCCCGGAACGTAGAAATGACCATTACTTTCACACTGGTTGCAATTATTCCTGTTATACGATGGAAAAACTGTTGTATTTTAATTGTATTTTATGCTTTTAGCGATGAATTCTAAGTCCCTAGCTATTCGATCTGGTGGAGCAACGCACTAGGTTGACGCCTAGGTTGCTCGGAACGTAGAAATGTCCATTACTTTCACACTGGTTGCAATTATTCGTTTTATACGATGGAAAAGCTGTTGCATTTATATCGTATTTTATGCTTCTGGCGTGGACTTCGTAGGACCTAACTATTGGATGTGGTGGAGCAACGCCCTGGAGTGAAACCTATGTTGCCCGGAACGTAGAAATGACCATTACTTTCACACTGGTTGCAATTATTCCTGTTATACGATGGAAAAATTGTTGTATTTTTATTGCATTTTATGCTTCGGGCATTGACTTCTAAGGCCCTAACTATTGAATCTGTTGGAGCAACGCCCTAGGGTGAGGCCTAGGTTGCCCGGAAAGTAGAAATGACGTTAACTTTCAGACTGGTTGCAATTATTCGTTTTATTCGATGGAAAAACTGTTGTAATTATATTGTATTTTATGCTTCGGGCATTGACTTCTAAGGCCCTAACTGTTTGATATGGTGGAGCAACGCCCTAGAGTGAAGCCTAGGTTGCCCGGAACGCAGAAATGACCATAACTTTCACACTGGTTGCAATTATTCCTGTTCTACGATGGACAGACTGTTTTATTTATATCGTATTTTATGCGTCTGGCGTTGACGTCTAAGGTCCTAACTATTCGATCTTGTAGAGGAACGCTCTAGAGTGAAGCCTAGGTTGCTCGGAATGTAGAAATGACCATAAATTTCACACTGGTTGCAATCATTCGTTTTATACTATGGAAAAACTATTGCATCTTTATAGTATTTTACGCTTCTGGCGTGGACTTCGAAGGCCCTAACTATTCGATCTGGTGGAGCAACGCCCTAGAGTGAAGCCTAGGTTGCCCGGAACGTGGAAATGACCATTACTTTCACAATATTTGCAACTACTCATTTTATACGATGGAATAACTGTTGTACTTATATTGTATTTTATCCTTCTGGCGTTGAATTCTTAGGCCCTAACTATTCCCTCTGGTGGATCAACGCCGTAGTGTGAAACCTACGTTGCCCGGAACGTAGAAATGACCATTACTTTCACATTGGTTGCAATTATTCGTTTTATACGATGGAAAAGCTGTTGTATTTATATCGTATTTTATGCTTCTGGCGTTGACTTCTTAGGACCTAACTAATCGATCTGGTGGAGCAACGCCCTAGAGTGAAGCCTAGGTTTCCCGGAACGTAGAAATGACCATTACATTCACCCTGGTTCCAATCATTCGTTTGATACGATGGAAAAACTATTGCATCTTTATCGTATTTTACGCTTCTGGCGAGGACTTCGAAGGCCCTAACTATTCGATCTGGTGGAGCAACGCCCTAGAGTGAAGCCTAGGTTGCCAGGAACGTAGAAATGACCATTACTTTCACAATATTTGCAACTACTCATTTTATACGATGGAATAACTGTTGTACTTATATTGTATTTTATCGTTCTGGCGTTGAATTCTTGGGCCCTTACTATTCCCTCTGGTGGATCAACGCCGTCGTGTGAAACCTACGTTGCCCGCAACGTAGAAATGACCATTACTTTCACACTGGTTGCAATTATTCGTTTTATACGGTGGAAAAGCTGCTGTATTTATATCGTATTTTATGATTCTGGCGTTGACTTCTTAGGCCCTAACTATTCCATCTGGTTGAACAACGCCCTAGGGTGAAGCCTAGGCTGCGCGGAAAGTAGAAATGACCATAACCTTCACACTGGTAGCAATTATTCGTTTTATACGATGGAAAAACTGTTCTATTTATTTTGTATTTTGTGCTTCGGGCGTTGACTTCTAAGGCCCTAACTATTCGATCTGGTGGTGCAACACTCTAGGGTGAAGACTAGGTTGCCCGGAACGTAGAAATGACCATAACTTTCACACTGGTTGCAATTATTCCTTTTCTACGATGGACAAACTGTTGTATTTATATCGTATTTTATGCTTCTGGCGTTGACGACTAAGGACCTAACTATTCGATCTTGTGGGGCAACGCTCTAGAGTGAAGCCTAGGTTTCTCGGAATGTAGGAATGACCATAAATTTCACACTGGTTGCAATCATTCGTTTTATGCGATGGAAAAACTGTTGCATCTTTATCGTACTTTATGCTTCGGGCGTGGACTTCTTAGGCCCTAACTAATCGATATGGGGGAGCAGCTCCCTAGAGTGAAGCCTAGGTTGCCCTGAACGTAGAAATGACCATAACTTTTACACTGGTAGCAATTATTCGTTTTATACGGTGGAAAAGCTGCTGTATTTATATCGTATTTTATGATTCTGGCGTTGACTTCTTAGGCCCTAACTATTCCATCTGGTTGAACAACGCCCTAGGGTGAAGCCTAGGTTGCCCGGAAAGTAGAAATGACCATAACTTTCACACTGGTAGCAATTATTCGTTTTATACGATGGAAAAACTGTTGCATCTTTATTGCATTTTATGCTTCTGGCGTTGACTTCTAAGGCCCTAACTATTCCATCTCGTGGAGCAACGCCCTAGGGTGAAGCCTTGGTTGGCCGGAATGTAGAAATGTCCATAACTTTCACACTGGTTGCAATTATTCGTTTTATACGATTGAAAAGCTGTTGTATTTATATTGTATTTTATGCTTCTGGCGAGGACTTCGAAGGCCCTAACTATTCGATCTGGTGGAGCAACGCCCTAGAGTGAAGCCTAGGTTGCCCGGAACGTAGAAATGACCATTACATTCACAATATTTGCAACTACTCATTTTATTCGATGGAATAACTGTTGTACATATATTGTATTTTATCCTTCTGGCGTTGAATTCTTAGGCCCTAACTATTCCCTCTGGTGGATCAACGCCGTAGTGTGAAACCTACGTTGCCCGGAACGTAGAAATGACCATTACTTTCACACTGGTTGCAATTATTCCTTTTATACGATGGAAAGGTTGTTGTATTTATATCGTATTTTATGCATCTGGCGTTGACTTCTTAGGACCTAACTAATCGATGTGGAGGAGCAACGCCCTAGAGTGAAGCCTAGGTTGCCCGGAACGTAGAAATGACCATTACATTCAAACTGGTTGCAATTATTCCTTTTATACGATGGAAAAACTGTTGTATTTTTATTGTATTCTATGCTTCTGGCGTTTAATTCTAAGACGCTAGCTATTTGATCTGGTGGAGCAACGACCTAGAGTGAAGCCTAGGTTATCCGGAACGTAGAAATGACCAGTACATTCACACTGGTTGCAGTTACTCCTGTAAAACGATGGAAAAACTGTTGCTTCTTTATTGTATTTTATGCTTCTGGCGTGACTTCTAAGGCCCTAACTATTCGATCTGGTGGAGCAACGCCCTAGGGTGAAGCCTAGGTTGGCCGGAATGTAGAAATGTCCATAGCTTTCACACTGGTTGGAATTATTCGTTTTATACGATTGAAAAGCTGTTGTATTTATATTGTATTTTATGCTTCTGGCGTTGACTTCTTAGGCCCTAACTATTCCCTCTGGTGGATCAACGCCCTAGAGTGAAACCTACGTTGCCGGGAACGTAGAAATGACCATTACTTTCACACTGGTAGAAATTATTCGTTTTATACGATGGAAAAACTGTTCTATTTATTTTGTTTTTTGTGCATCGGGCGTTGACTTCTAAGGCCCTAACTATTCGATCTGGTGGTGCAACACACTAGGGTGAAGACTAGGTTGCCCGGAACGTAGAAATGACCATAACTTTCACACTGGTTGCAATTATTCCTGTTCTACGATGGACAAACTGTTGTATTTATATCGTATTTTATGCTTCTGGCGTTGACGACTAAGGACCTAACTATTCGATCTTGCGGGGCAACGCTCTAGAGTGAAGCCTAGGTTGCTCGGAATGTAGGAATGACCATAAATTTCACACTGGTTGCAATCATTCGTTTTATACGATGGAAAAACTGTTGCATCTTTATCGTACTTTATGCTTCTGGCGTTGACTTCTTAGGCCCTAACTATTCCCTCTGGTGGATCAACGCCCTAGAGTGAAACCTACGTTGCCGGGAACGTAGAAATGACCATTACTTTCACACTGGTAGAAATTATTCGTTTTATACGATGGAAAAACTGTTCTATTTATTTTGTTTTTTGTGCATCGGGCGTTGACTTCTAAGGCCCTAACTATTCGATCTGGTGGTGCAACACACTAGGGTGAAGACTAGGTTGCCCGGAACGTAGAAATGACCATTACATTCAAACTGGTTGCAATTATTCCTTTTATACGATGGAAAAACTGTTGTATTTTTATTGTATTCTATGCTTCTGGCGTTTAATTCTAAGACGCTAGCTATTTGATCTGGTGGAGCAACGACCTAGAGTGAAGCCTAGGTTATCCGGAACGTAGAAATGACCAGTACATTCACACTGGTTGCAGTTACTCCTGTAAAACGATGGAAAAACTGTTGCTTCTTTATTGTATTTTATGCTTCTGGCGTGACTTCTAAGGCCCTAACTATTCGATCTGGTGGAGCAACGCCCTAGGGTGAAGCCTAGGTTGGCCGGAATGTAGAAATGTCCATAGCTTTCACACTGGTTGGAATTATTCGTTTTATACGATTGAAAAGCTGTTGTATTTATATTGTATTTTATGCTTCTGGCGTTGACTTCTTAGGCCCTAACTATTCCCTCTGGTGGATCAACGCCCTAGAGTGAAACCTACGTTGCCGGGAACGTAGAAATGACCATTACTTTCACACTGGTAGAAATTATTCGTTTTATACGATGGAAAAACTGTTCTATTTATTTTGTTTTTTGTGCATCGGGCGTTGACTTCTAAGGCCCTAACTATTCGATCTGGTGGTGCAACACACTAGGGTGAAGACTAGGTTGCCCGGAACGTAGAAATGACCATAACTTTCACACTGGTTGCAATTATTCCTGTTCTACGATGGACAAACTGTTGTATTTATATCGTATTTTATGCTTCTGGCGTTGACGACTAAGGACCTAACTATTCGATCTTGCGGGGCAACGCTCTAGAGTGAAGCCTAGGTTGCTCGGAATGTAGGAATGACCATAAATTTCACACTGGTTGCAATCATTCGTTTTATACGATGGAAAAACTGTTGCATCTTTATCGTACTTTATGCTTCTGGCGTTGACTTCTTAGGCCCTAACTATTCCCTCTGGTGGATCAACGCCCTAGAGTGAAACCTACGTTGCCGGGAACGTAGAAATGACCATTACTTTCACACTGGTAGAAATTATTCGTTTTATACGATGGAAAAACTGTTCTATTTATTTTGTTTTTTGTGCATCGGGCGTTGACTTCTAAGGCCCTAACTATTCGATCTGGTGGTGCAACACACTAGGGTGAAGACTAGGTTGCCCGGAACGTAGAAATGACCATAACTTTCACACTGGTTGCAATTATTCCTGTTCTACGATGGACAAACTGTTGTATTTATATCGTATTTTATGCTTCTGGCGTTGACGACTAAGGACCTAACTATTCGATCTTGCGGGGCAACGCTCTAGAGTGAAGCCTAGGTTGCTCGGAATGTAGGAATGACCATAAATTTCACACTGGTTGCAATCATTCGTTTTATACGATGGAAAAACTGTTGCATCTTTATCGTACTTTATGCTTCGGGCGTGGACTTCTTAGGCCCTAACTATTCGACCTGGTGGAGCAACTCCCTAGAGTGAAGCCTAGGTTGCCCGGAACGTAGAAATGACCATAACTTTTACACTGGTAGCAATTATGCGTTTTATACAATGGAAAAACTGTTCTATTTATTTTGCATTTTATGCTTTGGGCGTTGACTTCTAAGGCCCTAACTGATTGATCTGGTGGAGCAACGCCCTAGAGTGAAGCCTAGATTGCCCGGAACGTTGAAATGACCATAACTTTCACACTGGTTGATATTATTCGTTTTATACGATGGAAAAACTGTTACATTTATATTGTATTTTATTCTTATGGCGTTGAATTCTAAGTCCCTAGCTACTCAATCTGGTGGAGCAACGCCCTAGAGTGAAACCTAGGTTACCCGGAACGTAGAAATGACCAGTACTTTCACACTGTTTGCAGTTATTGCTGTTATACGGTGGAAAAACTGTTGCATCTTTATTGCATTTTATGCTTCTGGCGTTGACTTCTAAGGCCCTAATTATTCGATCTGGTGGAGCAACGCCCTAGGGTGAAGCCTAGGTTGGTCGGAATGTAGAAATGGCCATAACTGTCACACTGGTTGCAATTATTCGTTTTATACGATTGAAAAGCTGTTGTATTTGTATTGTATTTTATGCTTCTGGCGTTGACTTCTTAGGCCCTAACTATTCCCTCTGGTGGATCGACGCCCTAGAGTGAAACCTACGATGCCCGGAACGTAGAAATGACCATTACTTTCACACTGGTTGCAATTCTTCCTGTTATACGATGGAAAGCTGTTGTACTTTAATTGTATTTTATGCTTTTAGCGATGAATTCTAAGTCCCTAGCTATTCGATCTGGTGGAGCAACGCCCTAGAGTGACGCCTAGGTTGCTCGGAACGTAGAAATGACCATTACTTTCACACTGGTAGCAATTATTCGTTTTATTCGATGGAAAAACTTTTGTATTTATATTGTATTTTATGCTTCGGGCATTGACTTCTAAGGCCCTAACTGTTTGATCCGGTGGAGCAACGCCCTAGAGTGAAGCCTAGGTTGCCAGGAACGCAGAAATGACCATAACTTTCACACTGGTTGCAATTATTCCTGTTCTACGATGGACAGACTGTTTTATTTATATCGTCTTTTATGCTTCTGGCGTTGACGTCTAAGGACCTACATATTCGATCTTGTGGAGCAACGCTCTAGAGTGAAGCCTAGGTTTCTCGGAATGTAGAAATGACCATAAATTTCACACTGGTTGCAATCATTCGTTTTATACGATGGAAAAACTGTTGTATTTATATTGTATTTTATGCCTCTGCCGTTGACTTCTAAGGCCGTAGCTATTAGATGTGGTGGAGCAACGCCGTAGAGTGAGGACTAGGTTGCCCGGTACGTAGAAATGACCATTACTTTCACACTGTTTACTATTATTCGTTTTATACGATGGAAAAACTGTTACATTTATATTGTATTTTATGCTTCTGGCGTTGACTTCTTAGGCCCTAACTATTCGATCTGGTGGATCAACGCCGTAGTGTGAAACCTACGTTGCCCGGAACGTAGAAATGACCATTACTTTCACATTGGTTGCAATTATTCGTTTTATACGATGGAAAAGCTGTTGTATTTATATCGTATTTTATGCTTCTGGCGTTGACTTCTTAGGACCTAACTAATCGATCTGGTGGAGCAACGCCCTAGAGTGAAGCCTAGGTTTCCCGGAACGTAGAAATGACCATTACATTCACACTGGTTGCAATCATTCGGTTGATACGATGGAAAAACTATTGCATCTTTATCGTATTTTACGCTTCTGGCGAGGACTTCGAAGGCCCTAACTATTCGATCTGGTGGAGCAACGCCCTAGAGTGAAGCCTAGGTTGCCAGGAACGTAGAAATGACCATTACTTTCACAATATTTGCAACTACTCATTTTATACGATGGAATAACTGTTGTACTTATATTGTATTTTATACTTCTGGCGTTGAATTCTTGGGCCCTTACTAATCCCTCTGGTGGATCAACGCCGTAGTGTGAAACCTACGTTGCCCGCAACGTAGAAATGACCATTACTTTCACACTGGTTGCAATTATTCGTTTTATACGGTGGAAAAGCTGCTGTATTTATATCGTATTTTATGATTCTGGCGTTGACTTCTTAGGCCCTAACTATTCCATCTGGTTGAACAACGACCTAGGGTGAAGCCTAGGTTGCCCGGAAAGTAGAAATGACCATAACTTTCACACTGGTAGCAATTATTCGTTTTATACGATGGAAAAACTGTTCTATTTATTTTGTATTTTGTGCTTCGGGCGTTGACTTCTAAGGCCCTAACTATTCGATCTGGTGGTGCAACACACTAGGGTGAAGACTAGGTTGCCCGGAACGTAGAAATGACCATAACTTTCACACTGGTTGCAATTATTCCTGTTCTACGATGGACAAACTGTTGTATTTATATCGTATTTTATGCTTCTGGCGTTGACGACTAAGGACCTAACTATTCGATCTTGTGGGGCAACGCTCTAGAGTGAAGCCTAGGTTGCTCGGAATGTAGGAATGACCATAAATTTCACACTGGTTGCAATCATTCGTTTTATACGATGGAAAAACTGTTGCATCTTTATCGTACTTTATGCTTCGGGCGTGGACTTCTTAGGCCCTAACTATTCGATATGGTGGAGCAGCTCCCTAGAGTGAAGCCTAGGTTGCCCTGAACGTAGAAATGACCATAACTTTTACACTGGTAGCAATTATTCGTGTTATACGATGGAAAAACTGTTCTATTTATTTTGCATTTTATGCTTTGGGCGTTGACTTCTTAGGCCCTAACTATTCGATCTGGTGGAGCAACGCCCTAGAGTGAAGCCTAGATTGCCCGGAACGTTGAAATGACCATAACTTTCACACTGGTTGCAATTATTCGTTTTATACGATGGAAAGGTTGTTGTATTTATATCGTATTTTATGCATCTGGCGTTGACTTCTTAGGAACTAACTATTCGATCTGGTGGAGCAACGCCCTGGAGAGAAACCTAGGTTGCCGGAACGTAGAAATGACCATTACATTCACACTGGTTGCAATAATTCCTGTTACACGATGGAAAAACTGTTGTATTTTTATTGTATTCTATGCTTCTGGCGTTTAATTCTAAGTCGCTAGCTATTGGATCTGGTGGAGCAACGACCTAAAGTGAAGCCTAGGTTGCCCGGAACGTAGAAATGACCATTACTTTCACACTGTTTGCTATTATTCATTTTGTACGATGGAAAAGCTGTTGTATTTATATTGTATTTTATGACTCTGGCGTTGAATTCTAAGTCCCTAGCTATTCGATCTGGTAGAGCAACGCCCTAGAGTGAAACCTATGTTATCCGGAACGTAGAAATGACCAGTACATTCACACTGGTTGCAGTTACTCCTGTAAAACGATGGACAAACTGTTGTATTTATATCGTATTTTATGCTTCTGGCGTTGACGACTAAGTACCTAACTATTCGATCTTGTGGGGCAACGCTCTAGAGTGAAGCCTAGGTTGCTCGGAATGTAGGATCGACCATAAATTTCACACTCGTTGCAATCATTCGTTTTATACGATGGAAAAACTGTTGCATCTTTATCGTACTTTATGCTTCGGGCGTGGACTTCTTAGGCCCTAACTATTCGACCTGGTGGAGCAACTCCCTAGAGTGAAGCCTAGGTTGCCCGGAACGTAGAAATGACCATAACTTTTACACTGGTAGCAATTATGCGTTTTATACAATGGAAAAACTGTTCTATTTATTTTGCATTTTATGCTTTGGGCGTTGACTTCTAAGGCCCTAACTGATTGATCTGGTGGAGCAACGCCCTAGAGTGAAGCCTAGATTGCCCGGAACGTTGAAATGACCATAACTTTCACACTGGTTGATATTATTCGTTTTATACGATGGAAAAACTGTTACATTTATATTGTATTTTATTCTTATGGCGTTGAATTCTAAGTCCCTAGCTACTCAATCTGGTGGAGCAACGCCCTAGAGTGAAACCTAGGTTACCCGGAACGTAGAAATGACCAGTACTTTCACACTGTTTGCAGTTATTGCTGTTATACTGTGGAAAAACTGTTGCATCTTTATTGCATTTTATGCTTCTGGCGTTGACTTCTAAGGCCCTAATTATTCGATCTGGTGGAGCAACGCCCTAGGGTGAAGCCTAGGTTGGTCGGAATGTAGAAATGGCCATAACTGTCACACTGGTTGCAATTATTCGTTTTATACGATTGAAAAGCTGTTGTATTTGTATTGTATTTTATGCTTCTGGCGTTGACTTCTTAGGCCCTAACTATTCCCTCTGGTGGATCGACGCCCTAGAGTGAAACCTACGATGCCCGGAACGTAGAAATGACCATTACTTTCACACTGGTTGCAATTCTTCCTGTTATACGATGGAAAGCTGTTGTACTTTAATTGTATTTTATGCTTTTAGCGATGAATTCTAAGTCCCTAGCTATTCGATCTGGTGGAGCAACGCCCTAGAGTGACGCCTAGGTTGCTCGGAACGTAGAAATGACCATTACTTTCACACTGGTAGCAATTATTCGTTTTATTCGATGGAAAAACTTTTGTATTTATATTGTATTTTATGCTTCGGGCATTGAGTTCTAAGGCCCTAACTGTTTGATCCGGTGGAGCAACGCCCTAGAGTGAAGCCTAGGTTGCCAGGAACGCAGAAATGACCATAACTTTCACACTGGTTGCAATTATTCCTGTTCTACGATGGACAGACTGTTTTATTTATATCGTCTTTTATGCTTCTGGCGTTGACGTCTAAGGACCTACATATTCGATCTTGTGGAGCAACGCTCTAGAGTGAAGCCTAGGTTGCTCGGAATGTAGAAATGACCATAAATTTCACACTGGTTGCAATCATTCGTTTTATACGATGGAAAAACTGTTGTATTTATATTGTATTTTATGCCTCTGCCGTTGACTTCTAAGGCCGTAGCTATTAGATGTGGTGGAGCAACGCCGTAGAGTGAGGACTAGGTTGCCCGGTACGTAGAAATGACCATTACTTTCAGACTGTTTACTATTATTCGTTTTATACGATGGAAAAACTGTTACATTTATATTGTATTTTATGCTTCTGGCGTTGACTTCTTAGGCCCTAACTATTCGATCTGGTGGATCAACGCCGTAGTGTGAAACCTACGTTGCCCGGAACGTAGAAATGACCATTACTTTCACATTGGTTGCAATTATTCGTTTTATACGATGGAAAAGCTGTTGTATTTATATCCTATTTTATGCTTCTGGCGTTGACTTCTTAGGACCTAACTAATCGATCTGGTGGAGCAACGCCCTAGAGTGAAGCCTAGGTTTCCCGGAACGTAGAAATGACCATTACATTCACACTGGTTGCAATCATTCGTTTGATACGATGGAAAAACTATTGCATCTTTATCGTATTTTACGCTTCTGGCGAGGACTTCGAAGGCCCTAACTATTCGATCTGGTGGAGCAACGCCCTAGAGTGGAGCCTAGGTTGCCAGGAACGTAGAAATGACCATTACTTTCACAATATTTGCAACTACTCATTTTATACGATGGAATAACTGTTGTACTTATATTGTATTTTATCCTTCTGGCGTTGAATTCTTGGGCCCTTACTAATCCCTCTGGTGGATCAACGCCGTAGTGTGAAACCTACGTTGCCCGCAACGTAGAAATGACCATTACTTTCACACTGGTTGCAATTATTCGTTTTATACGGTGGAAAAGCTGCTGTATTTATATCGTATTTTATGATTCTGGCGTTGACTTCTTAGGCCCTAACTATTCCATCTGGTTGAACAACGACCTAGGGTGAAGCCTAGGTTGCCCGGAAAGTAGAAATGACCATAACTTTCACACTGGTAGCAATTATTCGTTTTATACGATGGAAAAACTGTTGCATCTTTATCGTACTTTATGCTTCGGGCGTGGACTTCTTAGGCCCTAACTATTCGATATGGTGGAGCAGCTCCCTAGAGTGAAGCCTAGGTTGCCCTGAACGTAGAAATGACCATAACTTTCACACTGGTAGCAATTACTCGTTTTATACGATGGAAAAACTGTTCTATTTATTTTGCATTTTATGCTTTGGGCGTTGACTTCTTAGGCCCTAACTATTCGATCTGGTGGAGCAACGCCCTAGAGTGAAGCCTAGATTGCCCGGAACGTTGAAATGACCATAACTTTCACACTGGTTGATATTATTCGTTTTATACGATGGAAAAACTGTTATATTTATTTTGTATTTTATTCTTATGGCGTTGAATTCTAAGTCCCCAGCTACTCAATCTGGTGGAGCAACGCCCTAGAGTGAAACCTAGGTCACCCGGAACGTAGAAATGACCAGTACTTTCACAATGTTTGCAGTTATTCCTGTTATACGATGGAAAAACTGTTGCATCTTTATTGCATTTTATGCTTCTGGCGTTGACTTCTAAGGCCCTAACTATTCGATCTGGTGGAGCAACGCCCTAGGGTGAAGCCTTGGTTGCCCGGAATGTAGAAATGTCCATAACTTTCACACTGGTTGCAATCACTCGTTTGATACGATGGAAAAACTATTGCATCTTTATGGTATTTTACGCTTCTGGCGAGGACTTCGAAGGCCCTAACTATTCGATCTGGTGGAGCAACGCCCTAGAGTGAAGCCTAGGTTGCCAGGAACGTAGAAATGACCATTACTTTCACAATATTTGCAACTACTCATTTTATACGATGGAATAACTGTTGTACTTATATTGTATTTTATCCTTCTGGCGTTGAATTCTTGGGCCCTTACTATTCCCTCTGGTGGATCAACGCCGTAGTGTGAAACCTACGTTGCCCGCAACGTAGAAATGACCATTACTTTCACACTGGTTGCAATTATTCGTTTTATACGGTGGAAAAGCTGCTGTATTTATATCGTATTTTATGATTCTGGCGTTGACTTCTTAGGCCCTAACTATTCCATCTGGTTGAACAACGCCCTAGGGTGAAGCCTAGGTTTCCCGGAAAGTAGAAATGACCATAACTTTCACACTGGTAGCAATTATTCGTTTTATACGATGGAAAAACTGTTCTATTTATTTTGTATTTTATGCTTCGGGCGTTGACTTCTAAGGCCCTAACTATTCGATCTGGTGGTGCAACACACTAGGGTGAAGACTAGGTTGCCCGGTACGTAGAAATGACCATAACTTTCACACTGGTTGCAATTATTCCTGTTCTACGATGGACAAACTGTTTTATTTATATCGTATTTTATGCTTCTGGCGTTGACGTCTAAGGACCTACATATTCCATCTTGTGGAGCAACGCTCTAGAGTGAAGCCTAGGTTGCTCGGAATGTAGAAATGACCATAAATTTCACACTGGTTGCAATCATTCGTTTTATACGATGGAAAAACTGTTGTATTTATATTGTATTTTATGCCTCTGCCGTTGACTTCTAAGGCCGTAGCTATTAGATGTGGTGGAGCAACGCCGTAGAGTGAGGCCTAGGTTGCCCGGAACGTAGAAATGACCATTACTTTCACAATGTTTTTAACTACTCATTTTATACGATGGAATAACTGTTGTACTTATATTGTATTTTATCCTTCTGGCGTTGAATTCTAAGTCCCTAGCTATTCGATCTGGTAGAGCAACGCCCTAGAGTGAAACCTAGGTTATCCGGAACGTAGAAATGACCAGTACATTCACACTGGTTGCAGTTGTTCCTGTAAAACGATGGAAAAACTGTTGCATCTTTATTGTATTTTATGCGTCTGGCGTTGACTTCTAAGGCCCTAACTATTCGATCTGGTGGAGCAACGCCCTAGGGTGAAGCCTAGGTTGGCCGGAATGTAGATATGTCCATAACTTTCACACTGGTTGCAATTATTCGTTTTATACGATTGAAAAGCTGTTGTATTTATACTGTATTTTATGCTTCTGGCGTTGTCTTCTTAGGCCCTAACTATTGCCTCTGGTGGATCGACGCCCTAGAGTGAAACCTACGTTGCCCGGAACGTAGAAATGACCATTACTTTCACACTGGTTGCAACTATTCCTGTTATACGATGGAAAGCTGTTGGACTTTAATCGTATTTTATGCTTTTAGCGATGAATTCTAAGTCCCTAGCTATTCGATCTGGTGGAACAACGCCCTAGAGTGACGCCTAGGTTGCTCGGAACGTAGAAATGACCATTACTTTCACACTGGTTGCAATTATTCGTTTTATACGATGGAAAGGTTGTTGTATTTATATCGTATTTTATGCATCTGGCGTTGACTTCTTAGGAACTAACTATTCGATCTGGTGGAGCAACGCCCTGGAGAGAAACCTAGGTTGCCGGAACGTAGAAATGACCATTACATTCACACTGGTTGCAATTATTCCTGTTACACGATGGAAAAACTGTTGTATTTTTATTGTATTCTGTGCTTCTGGCGTTTAATTCTAAGTCGCTAGCTATTGGATCTGGTGGAGCATCGACCTAAAGTGAAGCCTAGGTTGCCCGCAACGTAGAAATGACCATTACTTTCACACTGGTTGCAATTATTCGTTTTATACGGTGGAAAAGCTGCTGTATTTATATCGTATTTTATGATTCTGGCGTTGACTTCTTAGGCCCTAACTATTCCATCTGGTTGAACAACGCCCTAGGGTGAAGCCTAGGTTTCCCGGAAAGTAGAAATGACCATAACTTTCACACTGGTAGCAATTATTCGTTTTATACGATGGAAAAACTGTTCTATTTATTTTGTATTTTAAGCTTCGGGCGTTGACTTCTAAGGCCCTAACTATTCGATCTGGTGGTGCAACACACTAGGGTGAAGACTAGGTTGCCCGGTACGTAGAAATGACCATAACTTTCACACTGGTTGCAATTATTCCTGTTCTACGATGGACAAACTGTTTTATTTATATCGTATTTTATGCTTCTGGCGTTGACGTCTAAGGACCTACATATTCGATCTTGTGGAGCAACGCTCTAGAGTGAAGCCTAGGTTGCTCGGAATGTAGAAATGACCATAAATTTCACACTGGTTGCAATCATTCGTTTTATACGATGGAAAAACTGTTGTATTTATATTGTATTTTATGCCTCTGCCGTTGACTTCTAAGGCCGTAGCTATTAGATGTGGTGGAGCAACGCCGTAGAGTGAGGCCTAGGTTGCCCGGAACGTAGAAATGACCATTACTTTCACAATGTTTGCAACTACTCATTTTATACGATGGAATAACTGTTGTACTTATATTGTATTTTATCCTTCTGGCGTTGAATTCTAAGTCCCTAGCTATTCGATCTGGTAGAGCAACGCCCTAGAGTGAAACCTAGGTTATCCGGAACGTAGAAATGACCAGTACATTCACACTGGTTGCAGTTGTTCCTGTAAAACGATGGAAAAACTGTTGCATCTTTATTGTATTTTATGCTTCTGGCGTTGACTTCTAAGGCCCTAACTATTCGATCTGGTGGAGCAACGCCCTAGGGTGAAGCCTAGGTTGGCCGGAATGTAGAAATGTCCATAACTTTCACACTGGTTGCAATTATTCGTTTTATACGATTGAAAAGCTGTTGTATTTATACTGTATTTTATGCTTCTGGCGTTGTCTTCTTAGGCCCTAACTATTGCCTCTGGTGGATCGACGCCCTAGAGTGAAACCTACGTTGCCCGGAACGTAGAAATGACCATTACTTTCACACTGGTTGCAACTATTCCTGTTATACGATGGAAAGCTGTTGGACTTTAATCGTATTTTATGCTTTTAGCGATGAATTCTAAGTCCCTAGCTATTCGATCTGGTGGAACAACGCCCTAGAGTGACGCCTAGGTTGCCCGGAACGTAGAAATGACCATTACTTTCACACTGTTTGCTATTATTCATTTTGTACGATGGAAAAGCTGTTGTATTTATATTGTATTTTATGACTCTGGCGTTGAATTCTAAGTCCCTAGCTATTCGATCTGGTAGAGCAACGCCCTAGAGTGAAACCTAGGTTATCCGGAACGTAGAAATGACCAGTACATTCACACTGGTTGCAGTTACTCCTGTAAAACGATGGAAAAACTGTTGCATCTTTATTGTATTTTATGCTTCTGGCGTTGACTTCTAAGGCCCTAACTATTCGATCTGGTGGAGCAACGCCCTAGGGTGAAGCCTAGGTTGGCCGGAATGTAGAAATGTCCATAGCTTTCACACTGGTTGCAATTATTCGTTTTATACGATTGAAAAGCTGTTGTATTTATATTGTATTTTATGCTTCTGGCGTTGACTTCTTAGGCCCTAACTATTCCCTCTGGTGGATCAACGCCCTAGAGTGAAACCTACGTTGCCCGGAACGTAGAAATGACCATTACTTTCACACTGGTTGCAGTTATACCTGTTATACGATGGAAAAACTGTTGCATCTTTAATGTATTTTATGCTTCTGGCGTTGACTTCTAAGGCCCGAACTATTCGATCTGGAGGAGCAACGCCCTAGGGTGAAGCCTAGGTTGGCCGGAATGTAGAAATGTCCGTAACTTTCACACTGGTTGCAAGTATTCGTTTTATACGATTGAAGAGCTGTTGTATTTATATTGTATTTTATGCTTCTGGCGTTGACTTCTTAGGCCCTAACTATTCCCTCTGGTGGATCAGCGCCCTAGAGTGAAACCTACGTTGCCCGGAACGTAGAAATGACCATTACTTTCACACTGGTTGCAATTATTCCTGTTATACGATGGAAAAACTGTTGTATTTTAATTGTATTTTATGCTTTTAGCGATGAATTCTAAGTCCCTAGCTATTCGATCTGGTGGAGCAACGCACTAGGTTGACGCCTAGGTTGCTCGGAACGTAGAAATGTCCATTACTTTCACACTGGTTGCAATTATTCGTTTTATACGATGGAAAAGCTGTTGCATTTATATCGTATTTTATGCTTCTGGCGTGGACTTCGTAGGACCTAACTATTGGATGTGGTGGAGCAACGCCCTGGAGTGAAACCTATGTTGCCCGGAACGTAGAAATGACCATTACTTTCACACTGGTTGCAATTATTCCTGTTATACGATGGAAAAATTGTTGTATTTTTATTGCATTTTATGCTTCGGGCATTGACTTCTAAGGCCCTAACTGTTTGATATGGTGGAGCAACGCCCTAGAGTGAAGCCTAGGTTGCCCGGAACGCAGAAATGACCATAACTTTCACACTGGTTGCAATTATTCCTGTTCTACGATGGACAGACTGTTTTATTTATATCGTATTTTATGCGTCTGGCGTTGACGTCTAAGGTCCTAACTATTCGATCTTGTAGAGGAACGCTCTAGAGTGAAGCCTAGGTTGCTCGGAATGTAGAAATGACCATAAATTTCACACTGGTTGCAATCATTCGTTTTATACTATGGAAAAACTATTGCATCTTTATAGTATTTTACGCTTCTGGCGTGGACTTCGAAGGCCCTAACTATTCGATCTGGTGGAGCAACGCCCTAGAGTGAAGCCTAGGTTGCCCGGAACGTGGAAATGACCATTACTTTCACAATATTTGCAACTACTCATTTTATACGATGGAATAACTGTTGTACTTATATTGTATTTTATCCTTCTGGCGTTGAATTCTTAGGCCCTAACTATTCCCTCTGGTGGATCAACGCCGTAGTGTGAAACCTACGTTGCCCGGAACGTAGAAATGACCATTACTTTCACATTGGTTGCAATTATTCGTTTTATACGATGGAAAAGCTGTTGTATTTATATCGTATTTTATGCTTCTGGCGTTGACTTCTTAGGACCTAACTAATCGATCTGGTGGAGCAACGCCCTAGAGTGAAGCCTAGGTTTCCCGGAACGTAGAAATGACCATTACATTCACCCTGGTTCCAATCATTCGTTTGATACGATGGAAAAACTATTGCATCTTTATCGTATTTTACGCTTCTGGCGAGGACTTCGAAGGCCCTAACTATTCGATCTGGTGGAGCAACGCCCTAGAGTGAAGCCTAGGTTGCCAGGAACGTAGAAATGACCATTACTTTCACAATATTTGCAACTACTCATTTTATACGATGGAATAACTGTTGTACTTATATTGTATTTTATCGTTCTGGCGTTGAATTCTTGGGCCCTTACTATTCCCTCTGGTGGATCAACGCCGTCGTGTGAAACCTACGTTGCCCGCAACGTAGAAATGACCATTACTTTCACACTGGTTGCAATTATTCGTTTTATACGGTGGAAAAGCTGCTGTATTTATATCGTATTTTATGATTCTGGCGTTGACTTCTTAGGCCCTAACTATTCCATCTGGTTGAACAACGCCCTAGGGTGAAGCCTAGGCTGCGCGGAAAGTAGAAATGACCATAACCTTCACACTGGTAGCAATTATTCGTTTTATACGATGGAAAAACTGTTCTATTTATTTTGTATTTTGTGCTTCGGGCGTTGACTTCTAAGGCCCTAACTATTCGATCTGGTGGTGCAACACTCTAGGGTGAAGACTAGGTTGCCCGGAACGTAGAAATGACCATAACTTTCACACTGGTTGCAATTATTCCTTTTCTACGATGGACAAACTGTTGTATTTATATCGTATTTTATGCTTCTGGCGTTGACGACTAAGGACCTAACTATTCGATCTTGTGGGGCAACGCTCTAGAGTGAAGCCTAGGTTGCTCGGAATGTAGGAATGACCATAAATTTCACACTGGTTGCAATCATTCGTTTTATGCGATGGAAAAACTGTTGCATCTTTATCGTACTTTATGCTTCGGGCGTGGACTTCTTAGGCCCTAACTAATCGATATGGGGGAGCAGCTCCCTAGAGTGAAGCCTAGGTTGCCCTGAACGTAGAAATGACCATAACTTTTACACTGGTAGCAATTATTCGTTTTATACGGTGGAAAAGCTGCTGTATTTATATCGTATTTTATGATTCTGGCGTTGACTTCTTAGGCCCTAACTATTCCATCTGGTTGAACAACGCCCTAGGGTGAAGCCTAGGTTGCCCGGAAAGTAGAAATGACCATAACTTTCACACTGGTAGCAATTATTCGTTTTATACGATGGAAAAACTGTTGCATCTTTATTGCATTTTATGCTTCTGGCGTTGACTTCTAAGGCCCTAACTATTCCATCTCGTGGAGCAACGCCCTAGGGTGAAGCCTTGGTTGGCCGGAATGTAGAAATGTCCATAACTTTCACACTGGTTGCAATTATTCGTTTTATACGATTGAAAAGCTGTTGTATTTATATTGTATTTTATGCTTCTGGCGAGGACTTCGAAGGCCCTAACTATTCGATCTGGTGGAGCAACGCCCTAGAGTGAAGCCTAGGTTGCCCGGAACGTAGAAATGACCATTACATTCACAATATTTGCAACTACTCATTTTATTCGATGGAATAACTGTTGTACATATATTGTATTTTATCCTTCTGGCGTTGAATTCTTAGGCCCTAACTATTCCCTCTGGTGGATCAACGCCGTAGTGTGAAACCTACGTTGCCCGGAACGTAGAAATGACCATTACTTTCACACTGGTTGCAATTATTCCTTTTATACGATGGAAAGGTTGTTGTATTTATATCGTATTTTATGCATCTGGCGTTGACTTCTTAGGACCTAACTAATCGATGTGGAGGAGCAACGCCCTAGAGTGAAGCCTAGGTTGCCCGGAACGTAGAAATGACCATTACATTCAAACTGGTTGCAATTATTCCTTTTATACGATGGAAAAACTGTTGTATTTTTATTGTATTCTATGCTTCTGGCGTTTAATTCTAAGACGCTAGCTATTTGATCTGGTGGAGCAACGACCTAGAGTGAAGCCTAGGTTATCCGGAACGTAGAAATGACCAGTACATTCACACTGGTTGCAGTTACTCCTATAAAACGATGGAAAAACTGTTGCTTCTTTATTGTATTTTATGCTTCTGGCGTGACTTCTAAGGCCCTAACTATTCGATCTGGTGGAGCAACGCCCTAGGGTGAAGCCTAGGTTGGCCGGAATGTAGAAAAGTCCATAGCTTTCACACTGGTTGGAATTATTCGTTTTATACGATTGAAAAGCTGTTGTATTTATATTGTATTTTATGCTTCTGGCGTTGACTTCTTAGGCCCTAACTATTCCCTCTGGTGGATCAACGCCCTAGAGTGAAACCTACGTTGCCGGGAACGTAGAAATGACCATTACTTTCACACTGGTAGAAATTATTCGTTTTATACGATGGAAAAACTGTTCTATTTATTTTGTTTTTTGTGCATCGGGCGTTGACTTCTAAGGCCCTAACTATTCGATCTGGTGGTGCAACACACTAGGGTGAAGACTAGGTTGCCCGGAACGTAGAAATGACCATAACTTTCACACTGGTTGCAATTATTCCTGTTCTACGATGGACAAACTGTTGTATTTATATCGTATTTTATGCTTCTGGCGTTGACGACTAAGGACCTACCTATTCGATCTTGCGGGGCAACGCTCTAGAGTGAAGCCTAGGTTGCTCGGAATGTAGGAATGACCATAAATTTCACACTGGTTGCAATCATTCGTTTTATACGATGGAAAAACTGTTGCATCTTTATCGTACTTTATGCTTCTGGCGTTGACTTCTTAGGCCCTAACTATTCCCTCTGGTGGATCAACGCCCTAGAGTGAAACCTACGTTGCCGGGAACGTAGAAATGACCATTACTTTCACACTGGTAGAAATTATTCGTTTTATACGATGGAAAAACTGTTCTATTTATTTTGTTTTTTGTGCATCGGGCGTTGACTTCTAAGGCCCTAACTATTCGATCTGGTGGTGCAACACACTAGGGTGAAGACTAGGTTGCCCGGAACGTAGAAATGACCATTACATTCAAACTGGTTGCAATTATTCCTTTTATACGATGGAAAAACTGTTGTATTTTTATTGTATTCTATGCTTCTGGCGTTTAATTCTAAGACGCTAGCTATTTGATCTGGTGGAGCAACGACCTAGAGTGAAGCCTAGGTTATCCGGAACGTAGAAATGACCAGTACATTCACACTGGTTGCAGTTACTCCTGTAAAACGATGGAAAAACTGTTGCTTCTTTATTGTATTTTATGCTTCTGGCGTGACTTCTAAGGCCCTAACTATTCGATCTGGTGGAGCAACGCCCTAGGGTGAAGCCTAGGTTGGCCGGAATGTAGAAATGTCCATAGCTTTCACACTGGTTGGAATTATTCGTTTTATACGATTGAAAAGCTGTTGTATTTATATTGTATTTTATGCTTCTGGCGTTGACTTCTTAGGCCCTAACTATTCCCTCTGGTGGATCAACGCCCTAGAGTGAAACCTACGTTGCCGGGAACGTAGAAATGACCATTACTTTCACACTGGTAGAAATTATTCGTTTTATACGATGGAAAAACTGTTCTATTTATTTTGTTTTTTGTGCATCGGGCGTTGACTTCTAAGGCCCTAACTATTCGATCTGGTGGTGCAACACACTAGGGTGAAGACTAGGTTGCCCGGAACGTAGAAATGACCATAACTTTCACACTGGTTGCAATTATTCCTGTTCTACGATGGACAAACTGTTGTATTTATATCGTATTTTATGCTTCTGGCGTTGACGACTAAGGACCTAACTATTCGATCTTGCGGGGCAACGCTCTAGAGTGAAGCCTAGGTTGCTCGGAATGTAGGAATGACCATAAATTTCACACTGGTTGCAATCATTCGTTTTATACGATGGAAAAACTGTTGCATCTTTATCGTACTTTATGCTTCTGGCGTTGACTTCTTAGGCCCTAACTATTCCCTCTGGTGGATCAACGCCCTAGAGTGAAACCTACGTTGCCGGGAACGTAGAAATGACCATTACTTTCACACTGGTAGAAATTATTCGTTTTATACGATGGAAAAACTGTTCTATTTATTTTGTTTTTTGTGCATCGGGCGTTGACTTCTAAGGCCCTAACTATTCGATCTGGTGGTGCAACACACTAGGGTGAAGACTAGGTTGCCCGGAACGTAGAAATGACCATAACTTTCACACTGGTTGCAATTATTCCTGTTCTACGATGGACAAACTGTTGTATTTATATCGTATTTTATGCTTCTGGCGTTGACGACTAAGGACCTAACTATTCGATCTTGCGGGGCAACGCTCTAGAGTGAAGCCTAGGTTGCTCGGAATGTAGGAATGACCATAAATTTCACACTGGTTGCAATCATTCGTTTTATACGATGGAAAAACTGTTGCATCTTTATCGTACTTTATGCTTCGGGCGTGGACTTCTTAGGCCCTAACTATTCGATATGGTGGAGCAGCTCCCTAGAGTGAAGCCTAGGTTGCCCTGAACGTAGAAATGACCATAACTTTTACACTGGTAGCAATTATTCGTTTTATACGATGGAAAAACTGTTCTATTTATTTTGCATTTTATGCTTTGGGCGTTGACTTCTTAGGCCCTAACTATTCGATCTGGTGGAGCAACGCCCTAGAGTGAAGCCTAGATTGCCCGGAACGTTGAAATGACCATAACTTTCACACTGGTTGATATTATTCGTTTTATACGATGGAAAAACTGTTATATTTATATTGTATTTTATTCTTATGGCGTTGAATTCTAAGTCCCTAGCTACTCAATCTGGTGGAGCAACGCCCTAGAGTGAAACCTAGGTTACCCGGAACGTAGAAATGACCAGTACTTTCACAATGTTTGCAGTTATTCCTGTTATACGATGGAAAAACTGTTGCATCTTTATTGCATTTTATGCTTCTGGCGTTGACTTCTAAGGCCCTAACTATTCGATCTGGTGGAGCAACGCCCTAGGGTGAAGCCTAGGTTGCCCGGAAAGTAGAAATGACGTTAACTTTCACACTGGTTGCAAATATTCGTTTTATACGATTGAAAAGCTGTTGTATTTATATTGTATTTTATGCTTCGGGCATTGACTTCTAAGGCCCTAACTGTTTGATCTGGTCGAGCAACGCCTTAGAGTGAAGCCTAGGTTGCCCTGAACGTAGAAATGACCGTTACTTTCACAATGTTTGCAACTACTCATTTTATACGATGGAATAACTGTTGTACTTATATTGTATTTTATCCTTCTGGCGTTGAATTCTAAGTCGCTAGCTATTCGATCTGGTAGAGCAACGCCCTAGAGTGAAACCTAGGTTATCCGGAACGTAGAAATGACCAGTACATTCACACTGGTTGCAGTTATTCCTGTAAAACGATGGAAAAACTGTTGCATCTTTATTGTATTTTATGCTTCTGGCGTTGACTTCTAAGGCCCGAACTATTCGATCTGGAGGAGCTACGCCCTAGGGTGAAGCCTAGGTTGGCCGGAATGTAGAAATGTCCGTAACTTTCACACTGGTTGCAATTATTCGTTTTATACGATTGAAAAGCTGTTGTATTTATATTGTATTTTATGCTTCTGGCGTTCACTTCTTAGGCCCTAACTATTCCCTCTGGTGGATCAGCGCCCTAGAGTGAAACCTACGTTGCCCGGAACGTAGAAATGACCATTACTTTCACACTGGTTGCAATTATTCCTGCTATACGATGGAAAAACTGTTGTATTTTAATTGTATTTTATGCTTTTAGCGATGAATTCTAAGTCCCTAGCTATTCCATCTGGTGGAGCAACGCACCAGGGTGACGCCTAGGTTGCTCGGAACGTAGAAATGTCCATTACTTTCACACTGGTTGCAATTATTCGTTTTATACGATGGAAAAGCTGTTGTATTTATATCGTATTTTATGCTTCTGGCGTTGACTTCGTAGGACCTAACTATTCGATCTGGTGGAGCAACGCCCTAGAGTGAAACCTACGTTGCCCGGAACGTAGAAATGACCATTACCTTCACACTGGTTGCAATTATTCCTGTTATACGATGGAGAAACTGTTGTATGTTAATTGTATTTTATGCTTTTAGCGATGAATTCTAAGTCCCTATCTATTCGATCTTGTGGAGCAACACCCTAGAGTGTCGCCAAGGTTTCTCGGAACGTAGAAATGACCATTACTTTCTCACTGGTTGCAATTATTCGTTTTATACGATGGAAAAGCTGTTGTATTTATTTCGTATTTTATGCTTCTGGCGTTGACTTCTTAGGACATAACTATTCGATCTGGTGGAGCAACGCCTTAGAGTGAAGCCTAGGTTGCGCGGAACGTAGCAATGACCATAATTTTCACACTGGTAGCAATTATTCGTTTTATACGATGGAAAAACTGTTCTATTTATTTTGTATTTTATGCTTCGGCCGTTGACTTCTAAGGCCCTAGCTATTCGATCTGGTCGAGCAACGCCTTAGAGTGAAGCCTAGGTTGCCCGGAACGTAGAAATGACCATAACTTTCACACTGGTAGCAATTATTCGTTTTATACGATGGAAAAACTGTTTTATTTATTTTGTATTTTATGCTTCTGGCGTTGACTTCTAAGGTCCTAACTATTCAAACTGTTGGAGCAACGCCCTGGAGTGAAACCTATGTTGCCCGGAACGTAGAAATGACCATTACTTTCACACTGGTTGCAATTATTCGTTTTATTCGATGGAAAAACTGTTGTATTTATATTGTATTTTATGCTTCGGGCATTGACTTCTAAGGCCCTAACTGTTTGATCTTGTGGAGCAACGCCCTAGAGTGAAGCCTAGGTTGCCCGGTACGCAGAAATGACCAGTACATTCACACTGGTTGCAGTTATTCCTGTAAAACGATGGAAAAACTGTTGTATCTTTATTGTATTTTATGCTTCTGGCGTTGACTTCTAAGGCCCTAACTATTCGATCTGGTGGAGCAACGCCCTAGAGTGAAACCTACGTTGCCCGGAACGTAGAAATGACCATTACTTTCACACTGGTTGCAGTTATTCCTGTTATACGACGGAAAAACTGTTGCATCTTTATTGCATTTTATGCTTCTGGCGTTGACTTCTAAGGCCCGAACTATTCGATCTGGAGGAGCCACGCCCTAGGGTGAAGCCTAGGTTGGCCGCAATGTAGAAATGTCCGTAACTTTCACACTGGTTGCAATTATTCGTTTTATACGATTGAAAAGCTGTTGTATTTATATTGTATTTTATGCTTCTGGCGTTCACTTCTTAGGCCCTAACTATTCCCTCTGGTGGATCAGCGCCCTAGAGTGAAACCTACGTTGCCCGGAACGTAGAAATGACCATTACTTTCACACTGGTTGCAATTATTCCAGTTATACGATGGAAAAACTGTTGTATTTTAATTGTATTTTATGCTTTTAGCGATGAATTCTAAGTCCCTAGCTATTCGATCTGGTGGAGCAACGCACCAGGGTAACGCCTAGGTTGCTCGGAACGTAGAAATGTCCATTACTTTCACACTGGTTGCAATTATTCGTTTTATACGATGGAAAAGCTGTTGTATTTATATCGTATTTTATGCTTCTGGCGTTGACTTCGTAGGACCTAACTATTCGATCTGGTGGAGCAACGCCATGGAGTGAAACCTATGTTGCCCGGAACGTAGAAATGACCATTACTTTCACACTGGTTGCAATTATTCGTTTTATTCGATGGAAAAACTGTTGTATTTATATTGTATTTTATGCTTCGGGCACTGACTTCTAAGGCCCTAACTGTTTGATCTTGTGGAGCAACGCCCTAGAGTGAAGCCTAGGTTGCCCGGTACGCAGAAATGACCAGTACATTCACACTGGTTGCAGTTATTCCTGTAAAACGATGGAAAAACTGTTGTATCTTTATTGTATTTTATGCTTCTGGCGTTGACTTCTAAGGCCCTAACTATTCGATCTGGTGGAGCAACGCCCTGGAGTGAAACCTAGATTGCCCGGAACGTAGAAATGACCACTACTATCACACTAGTTGCAAATTATTCCTGCTATACGATGGAAAAACTGTTCTATTTTTATTGCATTTTATGCTTCTGGCGTTCACTTCTTAGGCCCTAACTATTTGATCTGGTGGAAGAACGGCCTAGGGTGAAGCCTAGGTTGTCCGGAACGTAGAAATGACCATACCTTTTACACTGGTAGCAATTATTCATCTTATTCAATGGAAAAACTGTTCTATTTATTTTGTATTTTATGCTTCTGGCGTTGACTTCTAAGGCCCTAACTATTCGATCTGGTGGAGCAACGCCATAGGGTGAAGCCTAGGTTGGCAGCAATGTAGAAATGTCCGTAACTTTCACACTGGTAGCAATTATTCGTTATATACAATGGAAAAACTGTTGTATTTCTATTCCATTTTATGCTTCTGGCGTTCACTTCTTAGGCCCTAACTATTCCATCTGGTGGAACAACGCCCTAGAGTAAAGCCCAGGTTGCGCGGAACGTAGAAATGACCATATCTTTCACACTGGTAGCAATTATTCGTTTTATACAATGGAAAAACTGTTCTATTTATATTGTATTTTATGCTTCTGGCGTTGACTTCTTAGGCCCTAACTATTCGATCTTGTGGAACAACGCCCTAGAGTGAAGCCTAGGTTGCCTGGAACGTAGAAATGCCCATCACTTTCACACGGGTTGCAATTATTCCTGTTATAGGATGGAAAGACTGTTATATTTTTCTTGTATTTTATTCTTCTGGTGTTGACTTCTCAGGCCCTAACTATTCGATCTGGTGGAACAACGCAGTAGAGTGAAGCCTAGGTTGCCCGGAACGTAGAAATGACCATTACTTTCACACTGTTTGCAATTATTCCTTTTATACGATGGAACAGCTGTTGCATTTATGTCGTATTATATGCTTCTGGCGTTGACTTCTAAGGACCTAACTATTCGATCTGGTGGAGCAACGCCCTAGAGTGAAGCCTAGGTTGCTCGGAACGTAGAAATGACCAGTACATTCACACTGGTTGCAGTTATTCCTGTTAAACGATGGAAAAACTGTTGCATCTTTATTGTATTTTATGCTTCTCGCGCTGACTTCTAAGGCCGTAACTATTCGATCTGGTGGAGCAACGCGCTAGGGTGAAGGGTAGGTTGCGCGGAACGTAGCAATGACCATAACTTTCACACTGGTAGCAATTATACGTTTTATACAATGGAAAAACTGTTCTATTTATTTTGTATTTAATGCTTCGGGCGTTGACTTCTAAGGCCCTAACTATTCGATCAGGTGGAGCAACGCCCTAGAGTGAAGCCTAGGTCGCCCGGAACGTAGAAATGACCATAACTCTCACACTGGTTGCTATCATTCGTTTTATGCGATGGAAGAACTGTTATATTTATATTGTATTTTATGCTTCTGGCGTTGACTTCTTAGGCCCTAACTGTTCCATCTGGTAGAGCAACGCCCTAGAGTGTAGCCTAGGTTGCACGGTACGTAGAAATGACCATAACTTTCACACTGGTAGCAATTATTCGTTTTATACGGTGGAAAAACTGTTCTATTTATTTTGTATTTAATGCTTCGGGCGTTGACTTCTAAGGCCCTAACTATTCGATCAGGTGGAGCAACGCCCTAGAGTGAAGCCTAGGTGGCTCGGAATGTAGAAAGGACCATCACTTTCACACTGGTTGCAGTTATTCGTTTTATACGATGGAAAAACTGTTGCATCTTTATCGTATTTTGTGCTTCTGGCGTTGACTTCTTAGGCCGTAACTATTCGACCTGGTGGAGCAACGGCCTGGAGTGAAACCTAGGTTGCCCGGAACGTAGAAATGACCACTACTATCACACTGGTTGCAAATTATTCCTGCTATACGATGGAAAAACTGTTGTATTTTTATTGCATTTTATGCTTCTGGCGTTCACTTCTTAGGCCCTAGCTATTCGATCTGGTGGAACAACGGCCTAGGGTGAAGCCTAGGTTGCCTGGAACGTAGAAATGACCATCACTTTCACACGGGTTGCAATGATTTCTGTTACAGGATGGAAAGACTGTGGTATTTTTATTATATTTTATGCTTCTGGCGTGGACTTCTGAGGCCCTAGCTATTCGATGTGGTGGAAGAACGCCATACAGTGAAGCGTAGGTTGCCCGGAACGTAGAAATGACCATAAGTTTCGTACTGGTGTCAATTATTCCTTTTATACGATGGAAAAGCTGTTGTATTTATATCGTATTTTATGCTCCTGGCGTTGACTTCTAAGGACCTGACTATTCGATCTGGTGGAGCAACGCCCTAGAGTGAAGCCTAGGTTGCACGGTACGTAGAAATGACCATAACTTTCACACTGGTAGCAAGTATTCGTTTTATACGGTGGAAAAACTGTTCTATTTATTTTGTATTTAATGCTTCGGGCGTTGACTTCTAAGGCCCTAACTATTCGATCAGGTGGAGCAACGCCCTAGAGTGAAGCCTAGGTTGCTCGGAATGTAGAAATGACCATCACTTTCACACTGGTTGCAGTTATTCGTTTTATACGATGGAAAAACTGTTGCATCTTTATCGTATTTTGTGCTTCTGGCGTTGACTTCTTAGGCCGTAACTATTCGACCTGGTGGAGCAACGGCCTGGAGTGAAACCTAGGTTGCCCGGAACGTAGAAATGACCACTACTATCACACTGGTTGGAAATTATTCCTGCTATACGATGGAAAAACTGTTGTATTTTTATTGCATTTTATGCTTCTGGCGTTCACTTCTTAGGCCCTAGCTATTCGATCTGGTGGAACAACGGCCTAGGGTGAAGCCTAGGTTGCCTGGAACGTAGAAATGACCATCACTTTCACACGGGTTGCAATGATTTCTGTTACAGGATGGAAAGACTGTTGTATTTTTATTGTATTTTATGCTTCTGGCGTGGACTTCTGAGGCCCTAGCTATTCGATGTGGTGGAAGAACGCCATACAGTGAAGCCTAGGTTGCCCGGAACGTAGAAATGACCATAAGTTTCGTACTGGTGTCAATTATTCCTTTTATACGATGGAAAAGCTGTTGTATTTATATCGTATTTTATGCTCCTGGCGTTGACTTCTAAGGACCTGACTATTCGATCTGGTGGAGCAACGCCCTAGAGTGAAGCCTAGGTTGCTCGGAACGTAGAAATGACCATTACTTTCACACTGGTAGCAATTATTCGTTTTATACGATGGAAAAACTGTTCTATTTATTTTGCATTTTATGCTTCGGGCATTGACTTCTAAGGCCCTAGCTATTCGATTTGGTGGAGCACCACCCTAGAGTGAAGCCTAGGTTACCCGGAACGTAGAAATGACCATAACTTTTACACTGGTAGCAATTATTCGTTTTATACGATGGAAAAACTGTTATATTTATAATGTATTTTATGCTTCTGGCTTTGACTTCTGAGGCCGTTGCTATTCGATGTGGAGGAAGAACGCCATAGAGTGAAGCCTAGGTAGCCCTGAAAGTAGAAATGTCCATATCTTTCACACTGTTTGCAATTATTCATTTTATACGATGGCAAAGCTGTTGTATTTATATTGTATTTTATGCTTCTGGCGTTGAGTTCTTAGGCCCTAACTATTCGATCTGGTGGAGCAATGCCTCGGAGTTAAGTCTAGGATGCCAGAAACGCCGAAATGATCATTACTTTCACGCTTGTTGCAATTATTCCTGTTATACGATGAAAAGACTGTTGTATTTTTATTGTATTTTATGCTTCAGGCGTGGACTTCTGAGGCCGTAGCTATTCCATGTGGTGGAAGAACGCCTTACAGTGAAGCCTAGGTTGCCCGGAACGTAGAAATGAACATAAGTTTAATACTGGTGTCAATTATTGCTTTTATACGATGGAAAAGCTGTTGTATTTATATGGTATTTTATGCTTCTGGCATTCACTTCTTAGGCACTACCTATTCGATCTGGTGGTACAACGCCCTAGAGTGAAGCCCAGGTTGCTCGGAATGTAGAAATGACCATCACTTTCACACTGGTTGCAATTATTCGTTTTATACGATGGAAAAACTGTTGCATCTCTATCGTATTTTATGCTTCTGGCGTTGACTTCTTAGGCCGTATCTATTCGACCTGGTGGAACCACGCCCTAGGGTAAAGCCGAGGTTGCGTGGAACGTAGAAATGACCATAACTTTCACACTGGTAGCAATTATTCGTTTTATACGATGGAAGAACTGTTATATTTATATTGCATTTTATGCTTCGGGCATTGACTTCTAAGGCCCTAACTATTCAATCTGTTGGAACAACGCCCTAGGGTGAAGCCTAGGTTTCTCGGAATGTAGAAATGACCATAACTTTCACACTAATTGCAATTATCCGTTTTATACGATGGAAAAACTGTTGCATCTTTATCGTATTTTATGCTTCTGGCGTTGACTTCTTAGGCCGTAACTATTCGACCTGGTGGAACAACGCCCTAGGGTAAA
Source organism: Calliopsis andreniformis (assembly GCF_051401765.1). Taxonomy (NCBI): domain Eukaryota; kingdom Metazoa; phylum Arthropoda; class Insecta; order Hymenoptera; family Andrenidae; genus Calliopsis; species Calliopsis andreniformis. Next base: position 454,886 of record NW_027480460.1, on the reverse strand, counting down.
GCCCAGGTTGCGTGGAACGTAGAAATGACCATAACTTTCACACTGGTAGCAATTATTCGTTTTATACGATGGAAGAACTGTTATATTTATATTGCATTTTATGCTTCGGGCATTGACTTCTAAGGCCCTAACTATTCAATCTGTTGGAGCAACGCCCTAGGGTGAAGCCAAGGTTGCCCGGAAAGTAGACATGACCATAACTTTTATACTGGTTGCAATTATTCGTTTTATATGACGGAAAAGCTGCTGCATCATTAATGTATTTTATTCATCTGGGGTTGACTTCTAAGGCCCTACCTATTCGATCAGGTGGAGCACAGCCCTAGAGTGATGCCTAGGTTGCCCGGAACGTAGAAATGACCATAACTTTTACACAGGTAGCAATTATTCGTTTTATACAATGGAAAAACTGTTCTATTTATTTTGTATTTAATGCTTCGGGCGTTGACTTCTAAGGCCCTAACTGTTTGATCTGGTGGAGCAGCGCCCTAGAGTGAAGCCTAGGTTGCCCGGAACGTAGAAATGACCATAACTTTTACACTGGTAGCATTTATTCGTTCTATACGATGGAAAAACTGTTATATTTATATTGTATTTTATGCTTCTGGCGTTGACTTCTGAGGCCGCTGCTATTCGATATGGTGGAGCAACGCCATAGAGTGAAGCCTAGGTCGCCCGGAACATAGAAATGACCATAACTCTCACACTGGTTGCTATCATTCGTTCTATACGATGGAAGAACTGTTATATTTATATTGTATTTTAAGATTCTGGCGTTCACTTCTTAGGCCCTAACTGTTCGATCTGGTAGAGCAACGCCCTAGAGTGAAGCCTAGGTTGCCCGGTACGTAGAAATGACCATAACTTTCACACTGGTAGCAATTATTCGTTTTATACGATGGAAAAACTGTTCTATTTATTTTGTATTTTATGCTTCGGGCATTGACTTCTAAGGCCCTAGCTATTCGATTTGGTGGAGCACCACCCTAGAGTGAAGCCTAGGTTGCCCGGAACGTAGAAATGACCATAACTTCCACACTGGTTGCAATTATTCGTTTTATACGATGGAAAGGCTGTTGTATTTATATCGTTTTTTATGCTTCTGGCTTTGACTTCTGAGGCCGTTGCTATTCGATGTGGAGGAAGAACGCCATAGAGTGAAGCCTAGGTAGCCCTGAACGTAGAAATGTCCATATCTTTCACACTGTTTGCAATTATTCATTTTATACGATGGCAAAGCTGTTGTATTTATATTGTATTTTATGCTTCTGGCGTTGAGTTCTTAGGCCCTAACTATTCGATCTGGTGGAGCAATGCCTCGGAGTTAAGTCTAGGATGCCAGAAACGCCGAAATGATCATTACTTTCACGCTTGTTGCAATTATTCCTGTTATACGATGAAAAGACTGTTGTATTTTTATTGTATTTTATGCTTCAGGCGTGGACTTCTGAGGCCGTAGCTATTCCATGTGGTGGAAGAACGCCTTACAGTGAAGCCTAGGTTGCCCGGAACGTAGAAATGAACATAAGTTTAATACTGGTGTCAATTATTGCTTTTATACGATGGAAAAGCTGTTGTATTTATATGGTATTTTATGCTTCTGGCATTCACTTCTTAGGCACTACCTATTCGATCTGGTGGTACAACGCCCTAGAGTGAAGCCCAGGTTGCTCGGAATGTAGAAATGACCATCACTTTCACACTGGTTGCAATTATTCGTTTTATACGATGGAAAAACTGTTGCATCTCTATCGTATTTTATGCTTCTGGCGTTGACTTCTTAGGCCGTAACTATTCGACCTGGTGGAACCACGCCCTAGGGTAAAGCCGAGGTTGCGTGGAACGTAGAAATGACCATAACTTTCACACTGGTAGCAATTATTCGTTTTATACGATGGAAGAACTGTTATATTTATATTGCATTTTATGCTTCGGGCATTGACTTCTAAGGCCCTAACTATTCAATCTGTTGGAACAACGCCCTAGGGTGAAGCCAAGGTTGCCCGGAAAGTAGACATGACCATAACTTTCATACTGGTTGCAATTATTCGTTTTATATGGCGGAAAAGCTGCTGCATCATTAATGTATTTTATTCATCTGGGGTTGACTTCTAAGGCCCTACCTATTCGATCAGGTGGAGCACAGCCCTAGAGTGATGCCTAGGTTGCCCGGAACGTAGAAATGACCATAACTTTTACACAGGTAGCAATTCTTCGTTTTATACAATGGAAAAACTGTTCTATTTATTTTGTATTTAACGCTTCGGGCGTTGACTTCTAAGGCCCTAACTGTTTGATCTGGTGGAGCAACGCCCTAGAGTGAAGCCTAGGTTGCCCGGAACGTAGAAATGACCATAACTTTCACACTGGTTGCAATTATTCCTGTTACACGATGGAAAAACTGTTGCACCTTTATTGTGTTTTATGCTTCTGGCGTTGACTTCATAGGCCCTAACTATTCGATCTGGTGGAGCAACGTCCTAGAGTGAAGCCTAGGTTGACCGGAACGTAGAAATGACCATAACTTTCACACTGGTTACCATTATTCGTTTTATACTATGGAAAAGCTGTTGTATTTATATCGTATTTTATGCTTCTGGCGTTGACTTCATAGGCCCCAACTATTCAATCTGGTGGAGCAACGTCCTAGAGTGAAGCCTAGGTGTGACTGGAACGTAGAAATGACCATAACTTTCACACTGGTTACCATTATTCGTTTTATACGATGGAAAAACTGTTCTATTTTTTTGTATTTTATGCTTCTGGCGTTGACTTCTTAGGCCCTAACTATTCGATCTGGTGGAACAACGCCCTAGAGTGAAGCCTAGGTTACCAGGAACGTAGAAATGACCATTACTTTCACACTGTTTGCAAATATACATTATATACGATGGAAAGGCTGTTGTATTTATATTGTATTTTATGCTTCTAGCGTTGACTTCTTAGGCCCTAACTATTTAACCTGGCGGAGCACCGCCCTAGAGTGAAGCCTAGGTTGTCCGGAGCGTAGAACATACCATTACCTTCACACTGGTTGCAATTATTCCTGTTATACGAAGGAAAAACTGTTGCATCTTTATTGTATTTTATGCTTCTGGCGTTGACTTCTTAGGCCCTAACTATTCCATCTGGTGGAACAACGCCCTAGGGTGAAGCCCAGGTTGCCCCGAACGTAGAAATGACCAACTCTTTCACACTGGTAGCAATTATACGTTTTATACATGGAAAAGCTGTTATATATATATTGCATTTTATGCTTCTGGCATTGAATTCTAAGTCCCTCACTATTCGATCTGGTGCAGCAACGTCCTAGAGTGAAGCCTAGGTTGACTGGAACGTAGAAATGACATTAACTTTCACACTGGTTACCATTATTCGTTTTATACGATGGAAAAGCTGTTGTATTTATATCGTATTTTATGCTTCTTGCGTCAACTTTTAACGCCATAGCTATTAGATGTGGTGGAGCAACGCCCTAGAGTGTCGCATAGGTTGCCCGGAACGTAGAAATGACCATAACTTTCACAATGGTAGCAATTATTCGTTTTACACATGGAAAAACTGTTCTATTTTTTTGTATTTTATGCATCGGGCGTTGACTTCTAAGGCCCTAGCTATTCGATCTGGTGGAGCAACGCCCTAGAGTGAAACCTAGGTTACCCGGAACGTAGAAATGACCAGTACTTTCACACTGTTTGCAGTTATTCCTGTTGTATGATGGAAAAACTGTTGCATCTTTATTGTATTTTATGCTTCTGGCGTTGACTTATAAGGCCCTAACTATTCGATCTGGTGGAGCAACGCCCTAGAGTGAAGCCTAGGTTGCTCGGAACGTAGAAACGACCATTACCTTCACACTGCTTGCAATTATTCATTTTATACGATGGCAAAGCTGTTGTATTTATATTGTATTTTAAGCTTGCGGCGTTAACTTCTAAGGCCGTAGCTATCAGATGTGGAGCAGCAACGCCCTAGAGTGACGCGTAGGTTGCCCGGAACGTAGAAATGACCATTACTTTCACAATGTTCGCAATCATTCGTTTTATACGATGGAAAAACTGTTATACTTATATTGTATTTTATGCTTCGGGCGTTGACTTCTAAGGCCCTAACTATTCGACTTGGTGGAGCAACGCCCTACAGTGAAGCCTAGGTTGCCCGGAACGTAGATATGTCCATAACCATCACACAGGTTGCAATTATTCGTTTTATACGATGGAAAGACTGTTGTATTTATTCTGTAGTTTATGCTTCTGGCGTTGACTTCTAAGGCCCTAACTCTTCGATCTGGTGGAGCAACGCCTCAGAGTTAAGTCTAGGATGCCCGAAATGTCGATATGATCATTACTTTCGCACTGGTTACAATTAGTCATGCTATACGATGGAAAAACTGCTGCATTTTTATTGTATTTTGTGCTTCTCGCGTTGACTTCTAAGGCCGGAGCTACTAGATATGGTGGAGCAACGCCCTAGAGTGACGCCTAGGATACCCGGAACGTAGGAATGACCAGTACTTTCACACTGGTTGCAGTTATTCATTTTATACAATGGAAAAACTGATCTATTTATTTTGCATTTTATGCTTCTGGCATTGAATTCTATGTCCCTAGCAATTCCATCTGGTGGAGCAACACCCTAGAGTGAAGCCTAGGTTGCCCGGAACGTAGAAGTGACCATTACTTCCACACTGTTTGCAAATATACATTATATACGATGGAAAATCTGTTGTACTTATATTGTAATTTATGCTACTGGCGTTTACTTCTTAGGCCCTAACTATTTGATCTGGTGGAGCACCGCCCTAGAGTGAAGCCTAGGTTGCCCGGAACGTAGAACATACCATTACCTTCACACTGGTTGCAATTATTCCTGTTATACGATTGAAAGCTGTTGCACCATTATTGTATTTTATGCTTCTGGCGTTGACTTCTTAGGCCCTAACTATTCCATCTGGTGGAGCAACGCCCTAGGGTAAAGCCCAGGTTGCGCTGAACGTAGAAATGACCATAACTTTCACACTGGTAGCAATTTTTCGTTTTATACGATGGAAAAACTGTTTTATTTATTTTGTATTTTATGCTTCGGGCGTCGACTTCTAAGGACCTAACTATTCCATCTGGTGGAGCAACGCCCTAGAGTGCAGCCTAGGTTGCCCGGAACGTAGAAATGACCATAACTTTTACACTGGTAGCAATTATTCGTTTTATACAATGGAAAAAATGTTCTATTTATTTTGTATTTAATGCTTCGGGCATTGACTTCTAAGGCCCTAACAGTTTGATCTGGTGGAGCAACGCCCTGGAGTGAAGCCTAGGTTGCCTGGAACGTAAAAATGACCATCTCTTTCACACTGGTAGCAATTATTCGTTCTATACAATGGAAAAACTGTTCTATTTATATTGTATTTTATGCTTCTGGCGCTGACTTCTTAGGCCCTAACTATTCGATCTTGTGGAACAACGCCCTAGAGTAAAGCCTAGGTTGCCTGGAACGTAGAAATGCCCATCACTTTCACACGGGTTGCAATTATTCCTGTTATAGGATGGAAAGACTGTTATATTTTTATTGTATTTTATTCTTCTGGTGTTGACTTCTGAGGCCCTAACTATTCGATCTGGTGGAACAACGCCGTAGAGTGAAGCCTAGGTTGCCCGGAACGTAGAAATGACCATTACTTTCACACTGTTTGCAATTATTCCTTTTATACGATGGAACAGCTGTTGCATTTATGTCGTATTATATGCTTCTGGCGTTGACTTCTAAGGACCTAACTATTCGATCTGGTGGAGCAACGCCCTAGAGTGAATCCTAGGTTGCTCGGAATGTAGAAATGACCATAACTTTCACACTGATTGCAATTATTCGTTTTATACGATGGAAAAACTGTTGCATCTTTATCGTATTTTATGCTTCTGGCGTTGACTTCTTAGGCCCTAACTATTCCATCTGGTGGAGCAACGCCCTGGAGTGAAACCTGGGTTGCCCGGAACGAACAAATGACCACTACTATCACACTGGTTGCAAATCATTCCTGCTATACGATGGAAAAACTGTTGTATTTTTATTGCATTTTATGCTTCTGGCGGTCACTTCTTAGGCCCTAACTATTCGATCTGGTGGAAGAACGACCTAGGGTGAAGCCTAGGTTGCCCGGAACGTAGAAATGACCATAGCTTTTACACTCGTAGCAATTATTCGTTTTATACAATGAAAAAACCGTTCTATTTATTTTGTATTTTATGCTTCGGGCGTTCACTTCTAAGGCGCTAACTATTCAATCTGTTGGAGCAACGCCCTAGGGTGAAGCCTAGGTTGCTCGGAAAGTAGAAATGACCATAGCTTTCACACTGGTAGCTATTATTCGTTTTATACGATGGAAGAACTGTTATACTTATATTGTATTTTATGCTTCTGGCGTTGACTTCTTAGGCCCTAACTATTCGATCTTGTGGAACAACGCCCTAGGGTAAAGCCTAGGTTGCCTCGAACGAAGAAATGACCATCACTTTCACAAGGGTTGCAATTATTACTGTTATAGGATGGAAACACTGTAGTATTTTTATTGTATTTTATAGTTCAGGCGTTGATTTCTGAGGCCGTAGCTATTCGATGTGTGTGGAAGAACGCCATACAGTGAAGCCTAGGTTGCCCGGAACGTAGAAATGGCCATAAGTTTCATACTGGTTGCAATTATTCGGTTTATACGATGGAAAAACTGTTGTATTTATATTGTATTTTATGCTTCTGGCGTTCACTTCTTAGGCACTAACTATTCGATCTGGTGGAACAACGGCCTAGGGTGAAGTCTAGGTTGCCCGGAACGTAGAAATGACCATAACTTTCACACTGGTTGCAATTATTTGTTTTATACGATGGAAAAGCTGTTGTATTTATATCGTATTTTATGCTTCTGGCGTTGACTTCTTAGGCCCTAACTATTCGATCTGGTGGAACAACGCCGTAGAGTGAAGCCTAGGTTGCCCGGAACGTAGAAATGACCATTACTTTCACACTGTTTGCAATTATTCCTTTTATACGAAGGAACAGCTGTTGCATTTATGTCGTATTATATGCTTCTGGCGTTGACTTCTAAGGACCTAACTATTCGATCTGGTGGAGCAACGCCCTAGAGTGAAGCCTAGGTTGCTCGGAATGTAGAAATGACCATAACTTTCACACTGATTGCAATTATTCGTTTTATACGATGGAAAAACTGTTATATTTATATTGTATTTTATGCTTCTGGCGTTGACTTCTTAGGCCCTAACTGTTCCATCTGGTAGAGCAACGCCCTAGAGTGTAGCCTAGGTTGCACGGTACGTAGAAATGACCATAACTTTCACACTGGTAGCAATTATTCGTTTTATACGGTGGAAAAACTGTTCTATTTATTTTGTATTTAATGCTTCGGGCGTTGACTTCTAAGGCCCTAACTATTCGACCTGGTGGAGCAACGCCCTAGAGCGAAACCTAGGTTGCCCCGAACGTAGAAATGACCATTACCTTCACACTGGTTGCAATTATTCCTGTTATACGATGGAAAAACTGTTGCAGCTTTATTGTATTTTATGCATCTGGCGTTGACATCTAAGGCCCTCACTATTCGATCTGGTGGCGCAAGGCCCTATAGTGAAGCCTAGGTTGCCCGGAACGTAGAAATGACCAGTCCTTTCACACTGGTTGCAGTTATTCGATTTATACAATGAAAAACTGTTCTATTTATTTTGCATTTTAAGCTTCGGGCGCTGACTTCTAAGGCCCTAACTATTCGATCTGGTGGAGCAACGCCCTAGAGTGAAGCGAAGGTTGCCCGGGAAGTAGAAATGACCATAACTTTCACACTGGTTGCAATTATTCCTGTTACACGATGGAAAAACTGTTGCACCTTTATTGTGTTTTATGCTTCTGGCGTTGACTTCATAGGCCCTAACTATTCGATCTGGTGGAGCAACGTCCTAGAGTGAAGCCTAGGTTGACCGGAACGTAGAAATGACCATAACTTTCACACTGGTTACCATTATTCGTTTTATACTATGGAAAAGCTGTTGTATTTATATCGTATTTTATGCTTCTGGCGTTGACTTCATAGGCCCCAACTATTCAATCTGGTGGAGCAACGTCCTAGAGTGAAGCCTAGGTGTGACTGGAACGTAGAAATGACCATAACTTTCACACTGGTTACCATTATTCGTTTTATACGATGGAAAAACTGTTCTATTTTTTTGTATTTTATGCTTCTGGCGTTGACTTCTAAGGCCCTATCTCTTCGATTTGGTGGAGCAACGCCTCAGAGTTAAGCCTAGGATGCCCGAAACGTCGAAATGGTAATTACTTTCGCACTGGTTGCAATTAGTCATGCTATGCGATGGAAAATCAGTTGCATATTTATTGTATTTTATGCTTCTGGCGTTGACTTCCAAGGCCGTAGCTTTTAGCTGTGGTGGAGCAACGCCCTAGAGTGACGCCTAGGTTGCCCGGCACGTAGAAATGACCAATACTTTCACAATGTTTGCAATTATTCATTTTATACGATGGTAAACTGTTGTACTTATATTGCATTTTATTCTTCTGGCGTTGACTTCTTAGGCCCTAACTATTCGATCTGGTGGAACAACGCCCTAGAGTGAAGCCTAGGTTACCAGGAACGTAGAAATGACCAGTACTTTCACACTGTTTGCAGTTATTCCTGTTGTAAGAAGGAAAAACTGTTGCATCTTTATTGTATTTTATGCTTCTGGCGTTGACTTATAAGGCCCTAACTATTCGATCTGGTGGAGCAACGCCCTAGAGTGAAGCCTAGGTTGCTCGGAACGTAGAAACGACCATTACCTTCACACTGTTTGCAATTATTCATTTTATACGATGGCAATGCTGTTGTATTTATATTGTATTTTAAGCTTGCGGCGTTAACTTCTAAGGCCGTAGCTATCAGATGTGGAGCAGCAACGCCCTAGAGTGACGCGTAGGTTGCCCGGAACGTAGAAATGACCATTACTTTCACAATGTTCGCAATCATTCGTTTTATACGATGGAAAAACTGTTATACTTATATTGTATTTTATGCTTCGGGCGTTGACTTCTAAGGCCCTAACTATTCGACTTGGTGGAGCAACGCCCTACAGTGAAGCCTAGGTTGCCCGGAACGTAGATATGTCCATAACCATCACACAGGTTGCAATTATTCGTTTTATACGATGGAAAGACTGTTGTATTTATTCTGTAGTTTATGCTTCTGGCGTTGACTTCTAAGGCCCTAACTCTTCGATCTGGTGGAGCAACGCCTCAGAGTTAAGTCTAGGATGCCCGAAATGTCGATATGATCATTACTTTCGCACTGGTTGCAATTAGTCATGCTATACGATGGAAAAACTGCTGCATTTTTATTGTATTTTGTGCTTCTCGCGTTGACTTCTAAGGCCGGAGCTACTAGATATGGTGGAGCAACGCCCTAGAGTGACGCCTAGGATACCCGGAACGTAGGAATGACCAGTACTTTCACACTGGTTGCAGTTATTCATTTTATACAATGGAAAAACTGATCTATTTATTTTGCATTTTATGCTTCTGGCATTGAATTCTATGTCCCTAGCAATTCCATCTGGTGGAGCAACACCCTAGAGTGAAGCCTAGGTTGCCCGGAACGTAGAAGTGACCATTACTTCCACACTGTTTGCAAATATACATTATATACGATGGAAAATCTGTTGTACTTATGTTGTAATTTATGCTACTGGCGTTTACTTCTTAGGCCCTAACTATTTGATCTGGTGGAGCACCGCCCTAGAGTGAAGCCTAGGTTGCCCGGAACGTAGAACATACCATTACCTTCACACTGGTTGCAATTATTCCTGTTATACGATTGAAAGCTGTTGCACCATTATTGTATTTTATGCTTCTGGCGTTGACTTCTTAGGCCCTAACTATTCGATCTGGCGGAGCAACGCCCTAGAGTGAAGCCTAGGTTGCCCGGAACGTACAATTGGCCATCACTTACAAACTGGTTGCAATTATTCCTGTTATATGATGGAAAAACTGTTGTATTTATATTGCATTTTATGCTTCTGGCGTTCACTTCTTAGGCCCTAACTATTCGATCTGGTGGAACAACGGCCTAGGGTGAAGCCTAGGTTGCCCGGAACGTAGATATGACCATAACTTTTACACTGGTAGCAATTATTCGTTTTATACAATGGAAAAACTGTTCTATTTATTTTGTATTTAATGCTTCGGGCGTTGACTTCTAACGCCCTGACTGTTTGATCTGGTGGAGCAACGCCCTAGAGTGAAGCCTAGGTTGCCCGGAACGTAGAAATGACCATAACTTTCAAACTGGTTGCTATTATTCGTTTTATACGATGGTAAAGCTGTTGTATTTATATTGCATTTTATTCTTCTGGCGTTGACTTTTAAGGCCGTAGCTATTAGATGCGGTGGAGCAACGCCCTAGAGTGTCGCATAGGTTGCCCGGAACGTAGAAATGACCATTACTATCACAATGTTTGCAAATATTCATTTTATACGATGGAAAAACTGTTGTACTTATATTGTATTTTATTCTTCTGGCGTTGAATTCTAAGTCCCTAGCTTTTAGATCTCGTGGAGCAACGACCTAGAGTGAAACCTAGGTTACCCGGAACGTAGAAATGACCAGTACTTTCACACTGGTTGCAATTATTCCCGTTATAGGATGGAAAGACTGTTGTATTTTTATTGTATTTTATGCTTCACGCGTTGACTTCTAACGCCCTAACTATTCGATCAGGTGGAGCAACGCCCTAGAGTGAAGCCTAGGTTGCCCGGTACGTAGAAATGACCATTACTTACACACTGTTTGCAAATATACATTATATACGATGGAAAGTCTGTTGTATTTATGTTGTATTTTATGCTCCTGGCGTTGACTTCATAGGGCCTAACTATTTGATCTGGTGGAGCACCGCCCTAGAGTGAAGCCTAGGTTGCCCGGAACGTAGAAATGACCATTCATTTCACACTGGTGGCAATCGTTCGTTTTATACGATGGAAAAACTTTTTTATTTATTTTGTATTTTATGCTTCGGGCGTTGGCTTCTAAGGCCCTAACAATTCGATATGGAGGAACAACACCCTAGGGTGAAGCCTAGATCGCCCGGAACGTAGAAATGACCATAACTTTTACACTGGTAGCAATTATTCGTTTTATACAATGGAAAAACTGTTCTATTTATTTTGCATTTTATGCTGCGGGCGTTGACTTCTAAGGCCCTAACTGATTGATCTGGAGGAGCAACGCACTAGTGTGAAGCCTAGGTTGCCCGGAACGTAGAAAAGACCATAACTTTTACACTGGTAACAATTATTCTATTCATACAATAGAAGAACCGTTCTATTTATTTTGTATTTTATGCTTCTGGCGTTGACTTCTTAGGCCCTAACTATTCGATCTGGTGGAGCAACGCCCTAGAGTGAAGCCTAGGTTGCCCGGATCGTAGAAATGACCATTACTTTCACACTGGTTGCAATTATTCATTTTATACGATGGAAAAGCTGTTGTATTTATATTGTACTTTATGCTTCTGGCGTTGACTTCTAAGGCCGTAGCTATTAGATGTGGTGGCGCAACGTCCTAGAGTGACGGCTAGGTTGCCGGGAACGTAGAAATGACCATTACTTTCACAATGTTTGCAATTATTCATTTTATACGATGGAAAAACTGTTGTACTTATATTGTATTTTATCCATCTGGCGTTGAATTCTAAGTCCCTAGCTGTTAGATCTGGTGGGGCAACGCCCTAGAGTGAAACCTCGGTTACCTGGAACGTAGAAATGACCATAACTTTCACATCGGTAGCAATTATTCGTTTTATACGATGGAAGAACTGTTCCATTTATTTTGTATTTTATGCTTCGGGCGTTGACTTCTAAGGCCCTAACTATTCAATCGGTTGCAGCAACGCCCTAGGGTGGATCCTAGGTTGCCGGGAACGTAGAAATGACCATTACTTTCACAATGTTTGCAATTATTCATTTTATACGATGGAAAAACTGTTGTACTTATATTGTATTTTATCCATCTGCTGTTGAATTCTAAGTCCCTAGCTATTCGATCTGGTGGAGCAACACCCTACAGTGAAGCCTAGGTTGCCCGGAACGTATATATGACCATAACCTACACACAGGTTGCAATTATTCGTTTTATACGATGGAAAGGCTGTTCCATTTATTTTGTAGTTTATGTTTCTGGCGCTGACTTCTACGGCCCTAACTCTTCGATCTGGTTTAGCAACGGCCTGGAGTGAAGCCTAGGTTGCCCGGAACGTAGGACATACCTCTACCTTCACACTGGTTGCAATTATTCCTGTTATACGATGGAAAAACTGTTGTATTTATATCGTATTTTATGCTTCGAGCGTAGACTACTGAGGCCCTAGCTACCCGAGCTGGTGGAGCAACGCCCTAGAGTAAAACCTAGGTTGCCCGGATCGTAGAAATGACCATTACTTTCACACTGGTTGCAATTATTCATTTTATACGATGGAAAAGCTGTTGTATTTATATTGTACTTTATGCTTCTGGCGTTGACTTCTAAGGCCGTAGCTATTAGATGTGGTGGAGCAACGTCCTAGAGTGACGGCTAGGGTTCTCGGAACGTAGAAATGACCATTACTTTCACACTGGTTGCAATTATTCGTTTTATACGATGGAAAGGCTGTTGTATTAATATCGTATTTTATGCTTCTGGCGTTGACTTCTTAGGAACTAACTATTCGATCTGGTGGAGCAACGCCCTGGAGAGAAACCTAGGTTGCCGGAACGTAGAAATGACTATTACATTCACACTGGTTGCAATTATTCCTGTTACACGATGGAAAAGCTGTTGTATTTTTATTGTATTCTATGCTTCTGGCGTTTAATTCTAAGTCGCTAGCTATTGGATCTGGTAGAGCAACGACCTAAAGTGAAGCCTAGGTTGCCCGGAACGTAGAAATGACCATTACTTTCACACTGTTTGCCATTATTCATTTTGTACGATGGAAAAGCTGTTGTATTTATATTGTATTTTATGCCTCTGGCGTTGACTTCTAAGGCCGTAGCTATTAGATGTGGTGGAGCAACGCCGTAGAGTGAGGCCTAGGTTGCCCGGAACGTAGAAATGACCGTTACTTTCACAATGTTTGCAACTACTCATTTTATACGATGGAATAACTGTTGTACTTATATTGTATTTTATCCTTCTGGCGTTGAATTCTAAGTCCCTAGCTATTCGATCTGGTAGAGCAACGCCCTAGAGTGAAACCTAGGTTATCCGGAACGTAGAAATGACCAGTACATTCACACTGGTTGCAGATATTCCTGTAAAACGATGGAAAAACTGTTGCATCTTTATCGTATTTTATGCTTCTGGCGTTGACTTCTAAGGCCCTAACTATTCGATCTGGTGGAGCAACGCCATAGGGTGAAGCCTAGGTTGGCCGGAATGTAGAAATGTCCATAGCTTTCACACTGGTTGCAATTATTCGTTTTATACGATTGAAAAGCTGTTGTATTTATATTGTATTTTATGCTTCTGGCGTTGACTTCTTAGGTCCTAACTATTCCCTCTGGTGTATCAACGCCCTAGAGTGAAACCTACGTTGCCCGGAACGTAGAAATGACCATTACTTTCACACTGGTTGCAGTTATTCCTGTCAAATGATGGAAAAACTGTTGCATCTTTATTGCATTTTATTCTTCTGGCGTTGACTTCTAAGGCCCTAACTATTCGATCTGGTGGAGCAACGCCCTAGGGAGAAGCCTAGGTCGGCCGGAATGTAGTAATGTCCATAACATTCACACTGGTTGCAATTATTCGTTTTATACGATTGAAAAGCTGTTGTATTTATATTGTATTTTATGCTTCGGGCATCTACTTTTAAGTCCCTAACTATTCGATCTGTTGGAGCAACGCCCTAGGGTGAAGCCTTGGTTGCCCGGAACGTAGAAATGATACATAACTATCACACTGGTTGCAATTATTCGTTTTATACGGTGGAAAAGCTGCTGTATTTATATCGTATTTTATGATTCTGGCGTTGACTTCTTAGGCCCTAACTATTCCATCTGGTTGAACAACGCCCTAGGGTGAAGCCTAGGTTGCCCGTAAAGTAGAAATGACCATAACTTTCACACTGGTAGCAATTATTCGATTTATACGATGGAAAAACTGTTCTATTTATTTTGTATTTTATGCTTCGGGCGTTGACTTCTAAGGCCCTAACTATTCGATCTGGTGGTGCAACACTATGGGTGAAGACTAGGTTGCCCGGAACGTAGAAATGACCATAACTTTCACACTGGTTGCAATTATTCCTGTTCTACGATGGACAAACTGTTGTATTTATATCGTATTTTATGCTTCTGGCGTTGACGGCTAACGACCTAACTGTTCGATCTTGTGGGGCAACGCTCTAGAGTGAAGCCTAGGTTGCTCGGAATGGAGGAATGACCATAAATTTCACACTGGTTGCAATCATTCGTTTTATACGATGGAAAGACTGTTGCATCTTTATCGTACTTTATGCTTCGGGCGTGGACTTCTTAGGCCCTAACTATTCGATCTGGTGGAGCAACTCCCTAGAGTGAAGCCTAGGTTGCCCGGAACGTAGAAATGACCATAACTTTTACACTGGTAGCAATTATTCGTTTTATACAATGGAAAAACTGTTCTATTTATTTTGTATTTAATGCTTCGGGCGTTGGCTTCTAAGGCCCTAACTGTTTGATCTGGTGGAGCACCGCCCTAGAGTAAAGCCCAGGTTGCCCGGAACGTAGAAATGACCATAACTTCCACACTGGTAGCAATTATTCGTTTTATACGATAGAAAAAGTATTTTATTTATATTGTATTTTATGCTTCGGTCGTTGACTTCTAAGGCCCTAACTATTCGATCTGGTGGAGCATCAACCTAGAGTGAAGTCTAGGTTGCCCGGAACATGGAAATGACCATTACTTTCACACTGTTTGCAAATATACATTATATACGATGGAAAAGCTGTTGTATTTATATTGTGTTTTATGCTTCTGGCGTTGACTTCTTATGCCCTAACTATTCGATCTGGTGGAACAACGCCCTAGAGTGAAGACTAGATTGCCCGGAACATGGAAATGACCAGTACTTTCACACTGTTTGCAGTTATTCCTGCTATACGATGAAAAAACTGTTGCATCTTTATTGAATTTTATGCTTCTGGCGTTGACTTCTAATGCCCTAACTATTCTATCTGGTGGATCAACGCCCTAGAGTGAAGCCTAGGTTGCCCGGAACGTAGAAATGACCATTACTTTCACACTGGTTGCAATTATTCGTTTTATACGATGGAAAGGCTGTTGCATTAATATCGTATTTTATGCTTCTGGCGTTGACTTCTTAGGAACTAACTATTCGATCTGGTGGAGCAACGCCCTGGAGAGAAACCTAGGTTGCCGGAACGTAGAAATGACTATTACATTCACACTGGTTGCAATTATTCCTGTTACACGATGGAAAAACTGTTGTATTTTTAATGTATTCTATGCTTCTGGCGTTTAATTCTAAGTCGCTAGCTATTGGATCTGGTAGAGCAACGACCTAAAGTGAAGCCTAGGTTGCCCGGAACGTAGAAATGACCATTACTTTCACACTGTTTGCTATTATTCATTTTGTACGATGGAAAAGCTGTTGTATTTATATTGTATTTTATGCCTCTGGCGTTGACTTCTAAGGCCGTAGCTATTAGATGTGGTGGAGCAACGCCGTAGAGTGAGGCCTAGGTTGCCCGGAACGTAGAAATGACCGTTACTTTCACAATGTTTGCAACTACTCATTTTATACGATGGAATAACTGTTGTACTTATATTGTATTTGATCCTTCTGGCGTTGAATTCTAAGTCCCTAGCTATTCGATCTGGTAGAGCAACGCCCTAGAGTGAAACCTAGGTTATCCGGAACGTAGAAATGACCAGTACATTCACACTGGTTGCAGTTATTCCTCTAAAACGATGGAAAAACTGTTGCATCTTTATCGTATTTTATGCTTCTGGCGCTGACTTCTAAGGCCCTAACTATTCCCTCTGGTGTATCAACGCCCTAGAGTGAAACCTACTATGCCCGGAACGTAGAAATGACCATTACTTTCACACTGGTTGCAGTTATTCCTGTTATACGATGGAAAAACTGTTGCATCTTTATTGCATTTTATTCTTCTGGCGTTGACTTCTAAGGCCCGAACTATTCGATCTGGAGGAGCAACGCCCTAGGGTGAAGCCTTGGTTGCCCGGAACGTTGAAATGACCATAACTTTGACACTGGTTGATATTATTCGTTTTATACGATTGAAAAGCTGTTATATTTATATTGTATTTTATTCTTATGGCGTTGAATTCTAAGTCCCTTTCTACTCAATCTGGTGGATCAACGCCCTAGAGTGAAACCTACGTTGCCCGGAACGTAGAAATGACCATTACCTTCACACTGGTTGCAATTATTCCTGTCATACGACGGAAAAACTGTTGTATTTTAATTGTATTTTATGCTTTTAGCGATGAATTCTAAGTCCCTATCTATTCGATCTGGTGGAGCAACGCCTTAGAGTGAAGCTTAGGTTGCCCGGAACGTAGAAATGACCATAACTTTCACACTGGTAGCAATTATTCGTTTTATACGATGGAAAAACTGTTTTATTTATTTTGTATTTTTTGCTTCTGGCGTTGACTTCTAAGGTCCTAACTATTCAATCTGTTGGAGCAACGCCCTAGGGTGAAGCCTAGGTTGCCCGGAAAGTAGAAATGACCATAACTTTCACACTGGTTGCTATTATTCGTTTTATACGTTGGAGAAACTGTTATATTTATATAGTATTTTATGCTTCGGGCGTTGACTTCTAAGGCCCTAGCTATTCGATCTGGTCGAGCAACGACCTAGAGTGAAGCCTAGGTTGCCCGGAACGTAGAAATGACCTTAACTTTCACACTGGTTGCAATTATTCCTGTTCTACGATGGACAAACTGTTGTATTTATATCGTATTTTATGCTTCTGGCGTTGACGACTAAGGACCTAACTGTTCGATCTTGTGGGGCAACGCTCTAGAGTGAAGCCTAGGTTGCTCGGAATGTAGGAATGACCATAAATTTCACACTGGTTGCAATCATTCGTTTTATACGATGGAAAGACTGTTGCATCTTTACCGTACTTTATGCTTCGGGCGTGGACTTCTTAAGCCCTAGCTATTCGATCTGGTGGAGCAACTCCCTAGAGTGAAGCCTAGGTTGGCCGGAACGTAGAAATGACCATAACTTTTACACTGGTAGCAATTATTCGTTTTATACAATGGAAAAACTGTTCTATTTATTTTGTATTTTATGCTTCGGGCGTTGACTTCTAAGGCCCTAGCTATTCGATCTGGTCGAGCAACGACCTAGAGTGAAGCCTAGGTTGCCCGGAACGTAGAAATGACCTTAACTTTCACACTGGTTCCTATTATTCGTTTTATACGATGGAAAAACTGTTATATTTATATTGTATTTTATGCTTCTGACGTTGACTTCTTAGGCCCTAACTATTCGATCTGGTGCAACATCGCCCTAGAGTGAAGCCTAGGTTGCCTGGAACGTAGAAATGACCATTACTTTCACACTGTTTGCAGTTATTCCTGTTATACGCTGGAAAAACTGTTGCATCTTTATTGAATTTTATGATACTGGCGTTGATTTCTAAGGCCCTAACTATTCGATCTGGTGGAGCAACGCCCTAGAGTGACGCCAAGGTTTCTCGGAACGTATAAATGATCATTACTTTCACACTGGTTGCAATTATTCGTTTTATACGATGGAAAAGCTGTTGTATTTATATTGTATTTTATGCCTCTGGCGTTGACTTCTAAGGCCGTAGCTATTAGATGTGGTGGAGCAACGCCGTAGAGTGAGGCCTAGGTTGCCCGGAACGTAGAAATGACCGTTACTTTCACAATGTTTGCAACTACTCATTTTATACGATGGAATAACTGTTGTACTTATATTGTATTTGATCCTTCTGGCGTTGAATTCTAAGTCCCTAGCTATTCGATCTGGTAGAGCAACGCCCTAGAGTGAAACCTAGGTTATCCGGAACGTAGAAATGACCAGTACATTCGCACTGGTTGCAGTTATTCCTGTAAAACGATGGAAAAACTGTTGCATCTTTATCGTATTTTATGCTTCTGGCGCTGACTTCTAAGGCCCTAACTATTCGATCTGGTGGAGCAACGCCATAGGGTGAAGCCTAGGTTGGCCGGAATGTAGAAATGTCCATAGCTTTCACACTGGTTGCAATTATTCGTTTTATACGATTGAAAAGCTGTTGTATTTATATTGTATTTTATGCTTCTGGCGTTGACTTCTTAGGCCCTAACTATTCCCTCTGGTGTATCAACGCCCTAGAGTGAAACCTACTTTGCCCGGAACGTAGAAATGACCATTACTTTCACACTGGTTGCAGTTATTCCTGTTATACGATGGAAAAACTGTTGCATCTTTATTGCATTTTATTCTTCTGGCGTTGACTTCTAAGGCCCGAACTATTCGATCTGGAGGAGCAACGCCCTAGGGTGAAGCCTAGGTTGGCCGGAATGTAGAAATGTCCGTAACTTTCACACTGGTTGCAATTATTCGTTTTATACGATTGAAAAGCTATTGTATTTATATTGTATTTTATGCTTCTGGCGTTCACTTCTTAGGCCCTAACTATTCCCTCTGGTGGATCAGCGCCCTAGAGAGGAACCTACGTTGCCCGTAACGTAGAAATGACCATTACTTTCACACTGGTTGCAATTATTCGTTTTATTCGATGGAAAAGCTGTTGTATTTATATTGTATTTTATGCTTCGGGCATCTACTTTTAAGGCCCTAACTATTCGATCTGTTGGAGCAACGTCCTAGGGTGAAGCCTTGGTTGCCCGGAACGTTGAAATGACCATAACTTTGACACTGGTTGATATTATTCGTTTTATACGATTGAAAAGCTGTTATATTTATATTGTATTTTATTCTTATGGCGTTGAATTCTAAGTCCCTTGCTACTCAATCTGGTGGATCAACGCCCTAGAGTGAAACCTACGTTGCCCGGAACGTAGAAATGACCATTACCTTCACACTGGTTGCAATTATTCCTGTCATACGACGGAAAAACTGTTGTATTTTAATTGTATTTTATGCTTTTAGCGATGAATTCTAAGTCCCTATCTATTCGATCTGGTGGAGCAACGCCTTAGAGTGAAGCTTAGGTTGCCCGGAACGTAGAAATGACCATAACTTTCACACTGGTAGCAATTATTCGTTTTATACGATGGAAAAACTGTTTTATTTATTTTGTATTTTTTGCTTCTGGCGTTGACTTCTAAGGTCCTAACTATTCAATCTGTTGGAGCAACGCCCTAGGGTGAAGCCTAGGTTGCCCGGAAAGTAGAAATGACCATAACTTTCACACTGGTTGCTATTATTCGTTTTATACGTTGGAGAAACTGTTATATTTATATAGTATTTTATGCTTCGGGCGTTGACTTCTTAGGCCCTAACTATTCCCTCTGGCGGATCAACGCCCTAGAGTGAAACCTGCGTTGCCCGGAACGTAGAAATGACCATTACCTTCACACTGGTTGCAATTATTCCTGTTATACGATGGAGAAACTGTTGTATGTTAATTGTATTTTATGCTTTTAGCGATGAATTCTAAGTCCCTATCTATTCGATCTGGTGGAGCAACGCCCTAGAGTGTCGCCAAGGTTTCTCGGAACGTAGAAATGACCATTACTTTCTCACTGGTTGTAATTATTCGTTTTATACGATGGATAAACTGTTGTATTTATTTCGTATTTTATGCTTCTGGCGTTGACTTCTTAGGACCTAACTATTCGATCTGGTGGAGCAACGCCTTAGAGTGAAGCCTAGGTTATCCGGAACGTAGAAATGACCAGTACATTCACACTCGTTGCAGTTATTCCTGTAAAACGATGGAAAAACTGTTGCATCTTTATCGTATTTTATGCTTCTGGCGTTGACTTCTAAGGCCCTAACTTTTCGATCTGGTGGAGCAACGCCATAGGGTGAAGCCTAGGTTGGCCGGAATGTAGAAATGTCCATAGCTTTCACACTGGTTGCAATTATTCGTTTTACACGATTGAAAAGCTGTAGTATTTATATTGTATTTTATGCTTCTGGCGTTGACTTCTTAGGCCCTAACTATTCCCTCTGGTGGAACAACGCCCTAGAGTGAAACCTACGTTGCCCGGAACGTAGAAATGACCATTACTTTCACACTGCTGCAGTTATTCCTGTTATACGATGGAAAAACTGTTGCATCTTTATTGCATTTTATGCTTCTGGCGTTGACTTCTAAGGCCCGAACTATTCGATCTGGAGGAGCAACGCCCTAGGGTGAAGCCTAGGTTGGCCGGAATGTAGAAATGTCCGTAACTTTCACACTGGTTGCAATTATGCGTTTTATACGATTGAAAAGCTGTTGTATTTATATTGTATTTTATGCTTCTGGCGTTCACTTCTTAGGCCCTAACTATTTGATCTGGTGGAACAACGGCCTAGGGTGAAGCCTAGGTTGTCCGGAACGTAGAAATGACCATACCTTTTACACTGGTAGCAATTATTCGTTTTATTCAATGGAAAAGCTGTTCTATTTATTTTGTATTTAATGCTTCGGGCGTTGACTTCTAAGGCCCCAACTGTTTGATCTGGTGGAACAACGCCCTAGAGAGTAGCCTAGGTTGCCCGGAACGTAGAAATGACCATAACTTTCACACTGGTTGCAATTATTTGTTTTATACGATGGAAAAGCTGTTGCATTTATATCGTATTTTATGCTTCTGGCGTTGACTTCTTAGGCCCTAACTATCCCATCTTGTGGAACAAGGCCCTAGGGTAAAGCCCAGGTTGCACGGAACGTAGAAATGACCATAACTTTCACACTGGTAGCAATTATTCGTTTTATACGATGGAAGATCTGTTATATTTATATTGCATTTTATGCTTTGGGCGTTGACTTCTAAGGCCCTAACTGATTCATCTGGTGGAGCAACGCCCCAGAGTGAAGCCTAGATTGCCCGGAACGTTGAAATGACCATAAGTTTCACACTGGTTGATATTATTCGTTCTATACGATGGAAAAACTGTTATATTTATATTGTATTTTATTCATATGGCGTTGAATTCTAAGTCCCTAGCTACTCAATCTGGTGGAGCAACGCCCTGGAGTGAAACCTAGGTTGCCCGGAACGTAGAAATGACCACTACTATCACACTAGTTGCAAATTATTCCTGCTATACGATGGAAAAACTGTTCTATTTTCATTGCATTTTATGCTTCTGGCGTTCACTTCTTAGGCCCTAACTATTCGATCTGGTGGAACAACGCCCTAGAGTGAAGCCTAGGTTGCCTGGAACGTAGAAATGACCATTACTTTCACACTGTTTGCAGTTATTCCTGTTATACGCTGGAAAAACTGTTGCAACTTTATTGTATTTTATGATACTGGCGTTGATTTCTAAGGCCCTAACTATTCGATCTGGTGGAGCAACGCCCTAGAGTGACGCCAAGGTTACCCGGAACGTAGAAATGACCATAACTTTTACACTGGTAGCAATTATTCGTTTTATACGATGGAAAAACTGTTATATTTATATTGTATTTTATGCTTCTGGCGTTGACTTCTGAGGCCGTTGCTATTCGATGTGGAGGAAGAACGCCATAGAGTGAAGCCTAGGTAGCCCTGAACGTAGAAATGTCCATATCTTTCACACTGTTTGCAATTATTCATTTTATACGATGGCAAAGCTGTTGTATTTATATTGTATTTTATGATTTTGGCGTTGAGTTCTTAGGCCCTAACTATTCGATCTGGTGGAGCAATGCCTCAGAGTTAAGTCTAGGATGCCAGAAACGCCGAAATGATCATTACTTTCACGCTTGTTGCAATTATTCCTGTTATACGATGAAAAGACTGTTGTATTTTTATTGTATTTTATGCTTCAGGCGTGGACTTCTGAGGCCGTAGCTATTCCATGTGGTGGAAGAACGCCTTACAGTGAAGCCTAGGTTGCCCGGAACGTAGAAATGAACATAAGTTTAATACTGGTGTCAATTATTGCTTTTATACGATGGAAAAGCTTTTGTATTTATATGGTATTTTATGCTTCTGGCGTTCACCTCTTAGGCACTAACTATTCGATCTGGTGGAACAACGCCCTAGAGTGAAGCCCAGGTTGCTCGGAATGTAGAAATGACCATCACTTTCACACTGGTTGCAATTATTCGTTTTATACGATGGAAAAACTGTTGCATCTCTATCGTATTTTATGCTTCTGGCGTTGACTTCTTAGGCCGTAACTATTCGACCTGGTGGAACAACGCCCTAGGGTAAAGCCCAGCTTGCGTGGAACGTGGAAATGACCATAACTTTCACACTGGTAGCAATTAATCGTTTTATACGATGGAAGAACTGTTATATTTATATTGCATTTTATGCTTCGGGCATTGACTTCTAAGGCCCTAACTATTCAATCTGTTGGAGCAACGCCCTAGGGTGAAGCCAAGGTTGCCCGGAAAGTAGACATGACCATAACTTTCATACTGGTTGCAATTATTCGTTTTATATGACGGAAAAGCTGCTGCATCATTAATGTATTTTATTCATCTGGGGTTGGCTTCTAAGGCCCTACCTATTCGATCAGGTGGAGCACAGCCCTAGAGTGATGCCTAGGTTGCCCGGAACGTAGAAATGACCATAACTTTTACACAGGTAGCAATTATTCGTTTTATACAATGGAAAAACTGTTCTATTTATTTTGTATTTAATGCTTCGGGCGTTGACTTCTAAGGCCCTAACTGTTTGATCTGGTGGAGCAGCGCCCTAGAGTGAAGCCTAGGTTGCCCGGAACGTAGAAATGACCATAACTTTTACACTGGTAGCATTTATTCGTTTTATACGATGGAAAAACTGTTATATTTATATTGTATTTTATGCTTCTGGCGTTGACTTCTGAGGCCGCTGCTATTCGATGTGGAGGAAGAACGCCATAGAGTGAAGCCTAGGTTGCCCGGAACGTAGAAATGACCATAACTTTCACACTGGTTGCAATTATTTGTTTTATACGATGGAAACCTGTTGTATTTATATCGTATTTTATGCTTCTGGCGTTGACTTCTTAGGCCCTAACTATTCCATCTGGTGGAACAACGCCCTAGAGTGAATCCTAGGTTGCCCGGTACGTAGAAATGACCATAAGTTTCATTCTGGTTGCAATTATTCGTTTTATACGATGGAAAAACTGTTGTATTTATACTGTATTTTATGCTTCTGGCGTTGACTTCTTAGGCCCTAACTATTCCATCTGGTGGAACAACGCCCTAGAGTAAAGCCCAGGTTGCGCGGAACGTAGAAATGACCATAACTTTCACACTCGTAGCAATTATTCGTTTTATACAATGGAAAAACTGTTCTATTTATTTTGTATTTAATGCTTCGGGCGTTGACTTCTAAGGCCCTAACTATTCGATCAGGTGGAGCAACGCCCTAGAGTGAAGCCTAGGTCGCCCGGAACGTAGAAATGACCATAACTCTCACACTGGTTGCTATCATTCGTTTTATGCGATGGAAGAACTGTTATATTTATATTGTACTTTATGCTTCTGGCGTTTACTTCTTAGGCCCTAACTGTTCCATCTGGTAGAGCAACGCCCTAGAGTGTAGCCTAGGTTGCACGGTACGTAGAAATGACCATAACTTTCACACTGGTAGCAATTATTCGTTTTATACGGTGGAAAAACTGTTCTATTTATTTTGTATTTAATGCTTCGGGCGTTGACTTCTAAGGCCCTAACTATTCGATCAGGTGGAGCAACGCCCTAGAGTGAAGCCTAGGTTGCTCGGAATGTAGAAATGACCATCACTTTCACACTGGTTGCAGTTATTCGTTTTATACGATGGAAAAACTGTTGCATCTTTATCGTATTTTGTGCTTCTGGCGTTGACTTCTTAGGCCGTAACTATTCGACCTGGTGGAGCAACGGCCTGGAGTGAAACCTAGGTTGCCCGGAACGTAGAAATGACCACTACTATCACACTGGTTGCAAATTATTCCTGCTATACGATGGAAAAACTGTTGTACTTTTATTGCATTTTATGCTTCTGGCGTTCACTTCTTAGGCCCTAGCTATTCGATCTGGTGGAACAACGGCCTAGGGTGAAGCCTAAGTTGCCTGGAACGTAGAAATGACCATCACTTTCACACGGGTTGCAATGATTTCTGTTACAGGATGGAAAGACTGTTGTATTTTTATTGTATTTTATGCTTCTGGCGTGGACTTCTGAGGCCCTAGCTATTCGATGTGGTGGAAGAACGCCATACAGTGAAGCCTAGGTTGCCCGGAACGTAGAAATGACCATAAATTTCGTACTGGTGTCAATTATTCCTTTTATACGATGGAAAAGCTGTTGTATTTATATCGTATTCTATGCTCCTGGCGTTGACTTCTAAGGACCTGACTATTCGATCTGGTGGAGCAACGACCTAGAGTGAAGCCTAGGTTGCTCGGAACGTAGAAATGACCATTACTTTCACACTGTTTGCAATTATACCTTTTATACGATGGAAAAGCTGTTGTATTTATATCGCATTTTATGCTCCTGGCGTTGACTTCTAAGGACCTGACTATTCGATCTGGTGGAGCAACGCCCTAGAGTGAAGCCTAGGTTGCTCGGAATGTAGAAATGACCATAACTTTCACACTGGTTGCAATTATTCGTTTTATACGATGGAAAAACTGTTGCATCTCTATCGTATTTTATGCTTCTGGCGTTGACTTCTTAGGCCGTAACTATTCGACCTGGTGGAACAACGCCCTAGGGTAAAGCCCAGGTTGCGTGGAACGTAGAAATGACCATAACTTTCACACTGGTAGCAATTATTCGTTTTATACGATGGAAGAACTGTTATATTTATATAGCATTTTATGCTTCGGGCATTGACTTCTAAGGCCCTAACTATTCAATCTGTTGGAGCAACGCCCTAGGGTGAAGCCTAGGTTGCTCGGAAAGTAGAAATGACCATAGCTTTCACACTGGTAGCTATTATTCGTTTTATACGATGGAAAAACTGTTATATTTATATTGTATTTTATGCTTCTGGCGTTGACTTCTTAGGCCCTAACTATTCGATCTTGTGGAACAACACCCTAGGGTAAAGCCTAGGTTGCCTCGAACGTAGAAATGACCATCACTTTCACAAGGGATGCAATTATTACTGTTATAGGAGGGAAACACTGTAGTATTTTTATTGTATTTTATAGTTCAGGCGTTGATTTCTGAGGCCGTAGCTATTCGATGTGTGTGGAAGAACGCCATACAGTGAAGCCTAGGTTGCCCGGAACGTAGAAATGGCCATAAGTTTCATACTGGTTGCAATTATTCGGTTTATACGATGGAAATACTGTTGTATTTATATTGTATTTTATGCTTCTGGCGTTCAATTCTTAGGCCCTAACTATTCGATCTGGTGGAACAACGGCCTAGGGTGAAGCCTAGGTTGCCCGGAACGTAGAAATGACCATAACTTTTACACTGGCAGCAATTATTCGTTTTATACAATGGAAAAACCGTTCTATTTATTTTGTATTTTATGCTTCGGGCGTTGACTTCTAAGGCCCTAACTGTTTGATCTGGTGGAGCATCGCCGTAGAGTAAAGCCTAGGTTGCCCGGAACGTAGAAATGACATTAACTTTCACACTGGTTGCTATTATTCGTTTTATACGATGGAAAAACTGTTATATTTATATTGTATTTAAGCTTCTGGCGTTGACTTCTGAGGCCGTTGCTATTCGATGTGGTGGAAGAACGCCATAGAGTGAAGCGTAGGTTGCCCGGAACGTAGAAATGACCATAACTTTCACACTGGTTGCAATTATTTGTTTTATACGATGGAAACCTGTTGTATTTATATCGTATTTTATGCTTCTGGCGTTGACTTCTTAGGCCCTAACTATTCCATCTGGTGGAACAACGCCCTAGAGTAAAGCCCAGGTTGCGCGGAACGTAGAAATGACCATAACTTTCACACTCGTAGCAATTATTCGTTTTATACAATGGAAAAACTGTTCTATTTATTTTGTATTTAATGCTTCGGGCGTTGACTTCTAAGGCCCTAACTATTCGATCAGGTGGAGCAACGCCCTAGAGTGAAGCCTAGGTCGCCCGGAACGTAGAAATGACCATAACTCTCACACTGGTTGCTATCATTCGTTTTATGCGATGGAAGAACTGTTATATTTATATTGTACTTTATGCTTCTGGCGTTTACTTCTTAGGCCCTAACTGTTCCATCTGGTAGAGCAACGCCCTAGAGTGTAGCCTAGGTTGCACGGTACGTAGAAATGACCATAACTTTCACACTGGTAGCAATTATTCGTTTTATACGGTGGAAAAACTGTTCTATTTATTTTGTATTTAATGCTTCGGGCGTTGACTTCTAAGGCCCTAACTATTCGATCAGGTGGAGCAACGCCCTAGAGTGAAGCCTAGGTTGCTCGGAATGTAGAAATGACCATCACTTTCACACTGGTTGCAGTTATTCGTTTTATACGATGGAAAAACTGTTGCATCTTTATCGTATTTTGTGCTTCTGGCGTTGACTTCTTAGGCCGTAACTATTCGACCTGGTGGAGCAACGGCCTGGAGTGAAACCTAGGTTGCCCGGAACGTAGAAATGACCACTACTATCACACTGGTTGCAAATTATTCCTGCTATACGATGGAAAAGCTGTTGTATTTATATCGCATTTTATGCTCCTGGCGTTGACTTCTAAGGACCTGACTATTCGATCTGGTGGAGCAACGCCCTAGAGTGAAGCCTAGGTTGCTCGGAGTGTAGAAATGACCATAACTTTCACACTGGTTGCAATTATTCGTTTTATACGATGGAAAAACTGTTGCATCTCTATCGTATTTTATGCTTCTGGCGTTGACTTCTTAGGCCGTAACTATTCGACCTGGTGGAACAACGCCCTAGGGTAAAGACCAGGTTGCGTGGAACGTAGAAATGACCATAACTTTCACACTGGTAGCAATTATTCGTTTTATACGATGGAAGAACTGTTATATTTATATAGCATTTTATGCTTCGGGCATTGACTTCTAAGGCCCTAACTATTCAATCTGTTGGAGCAACGCCCTAGGGTGAAGCCTAGGTTGCTCGGAAAGTAGAAATGACCATAGCTTTCACACTGGTAGCTATTATTCGTTTTATACGATGGAAAAACTGTTATATTTATATTGTATTTTATAGTTCAGGCGTTGATTTCTGAGGCCGTAGCTATTCGATGTGTGTGGAAGAACGCCATACAGTGAAGCCTAGGTTGCCCGGAACGTAGAAATGGCCATAAGTTTCATACTGATTGCAATTATTCGGTTTATACGATGGAAATACTGTTGTATTTATATTGTATTTTATGCTTCTGGCGTTCAATTCTTAGGCCCTAACTATTCGATCTGGTGGAACAACGGCCTAGGGTGAAGCCTAGGTTGCCCGGAACGTAGAAATGACCATAACTTTCACACTGGTTGCAATTATTTGTTTTATACGATGGAAAAGCTGTTGTATTTATATCGTATTTTATGCTTCTGGCGTTGACTTCTTAGGCCCTAACTATTCCATCTGGTTGAACAACGCCCTAGAGTAAAGCCCAGGTTGCGCGGAACGTAGAAATGACCGTATCTTTCACACTGGTAGCAATTATTCGTTTTATACAATGGAAAAACTGTTCTATTTATATTGTATTTTATGCTTCTGGCGCTGACTTCTTAGGCCCTAACTATTCGATCTTGTGGAACAACGCCCTACAGTGAAGCCTAGGTTGCCTGGAACGTAGAAATGCCCATCACTTTCACACGGGTTGCAATTATTCCTGTTATAGGATGGAAAGACTGTTATATTTTTATTGTATTTTATTCTTCTGGTGTTGACTTCTTAGGCCCTAACTATTCGATCTGGTGGAACAACGCCGTAGAGTGAAGCCTAGGTTGCCCGGAACGTAGAAATGACCATTACTTTCACACTGTTTGCAATTATTCCTTTTATACGATGGAACAGCTGTTGCATTTATGTCGTATTATATGCTTCTGGCGTTGACTTCTAAGGCCCTAGCTCTTCGATTTGGTGGAGCAACGCCCTAGAGTGAAACCTGGATTACCCGGAACGTAGAAATGACCTGTACTTTCACACTGTTTGCAATTATTCCTGTTATACGATGGAACAGCTGTTGCATCTTTGTTGTATTTTATGCTTCTGGCGTTGACATCTTAGGACCTAACTATTCGATCTGGTGGAGCATCGACCTAGAGTGAAGCCTTGGTTGCCCGGAACGTAGAAATGACCATAACTTTCACACTGGTTACCATTATTCGTTTTATACGACGGAAAAGCTGTTGTATTTATATCGTATTTTATGCTTCTGGCGTTGACTTCTTTGGCCCTAACTATTCCATCTGGTGGAACAACGCCCAAGAGTGATGCCTAGGGTGCCCGGAACGTAGAAATGACCATTACCTTCACGCTTGCTGCAATTATTCCTGTTATACGATGAAAAAACTGTTATATTTTTATTGCATTTTATGCTTCAGGCGTTGACTTCTACGGCCGTAGCTATTCGATGTGGTGGAGTAATGCCCTAGAGTGAAACCTGGGTTACCCGGATCGTAGAAATGACCATCACTTTCACACAGGTTGCAATTATTCCTGTTATACGATGGAAAAACTGTTGTATTTTTATTGTATTTTATGCTTCGGGCGATGACTTCTAAGGCCCTAACTATTCGATCTGGTGTAGCAATGCACTACGGTGAAGCCTATGTTCGCCGGAACGTGGAAATGACCATAACTTTCACACGGTTTGCCATTATTCGTTTTATACGACGGAAAAGCTGTTGTATTTATATCTTATTTTATGCCTCTGGCGTTGACTTCTTAGGTCCCAGCTATTCCATCTGGTAGAACAACGCCCTCTGGTGAAGCCTAGGGTGCCCGGAACGTAGAAATGACCATAGCTTTCACACTGGAAACAATTATTCGTTTTATACATGGAACAGCTGTTCTATTTATTTTGTATTTTATGCTTCGGGCGTTGACCTCTAAGACCCTAACTATTCGATCTGGTGGAGCAACGGCCTAGGGTGAAGCCTAGGTTGCCCGGAAAGTAGAAATGGCCATTACTTTCACACTGGTTGCAATTGTTCCTGTTATACAATGGAAAAACTCTTGTATATTTATCGTATTTTATGCTTCGGGCGTTGACTTCTATGGCCCTACCTATTCGATCTGGTGGAGCAACACACTACAGTGAAGCCTAGGTTGCACGGACCGAAGATATGACCATAACCTTCACACAGGTTGCAATTATTCATTTTATACGATGGAAAGGCTGTTCTATTTATTTTGCATTTTATGCTTCTGGCGTTGACTTCTTAGGCCCAAACTATTCGATCTGGTGGAACAACGCCCTAGAGTGAAGCCTGCGATGCCAGTAACGTAGAAATGATCGTTACCTTCACGCTTGTTGCAATTATTCCTGTTATACGATGAAAAAACTGTTGTATTTTTATTGCATTTTTGGCTTCAGGCGTTGACTTCTAAGGCCGTAGCTATTCGATGTGGTGGAGCAACGCCCTAGAGTGACGCCTAGGTTGCCCGGCACGTAGAAATGACCATTACTTTCTCTATGTTTGCAATTATTCATTCTATACGATGGTAAACTGTTGTACTTATGTTGCATTTTATTCTTCTGGCGTTGACTTCTTAGGCCCTAACTATTCGATCTGGTGGAACAACGCCCTAGAGTGAAGCCTAGGTTGCCAGGAACGTAGAACATACCATTACCTTCACACTGGTTGCAATTATTCCTGTTATACGATGGAAAAACTGTTGCAGCTTTATTGTATTTTATGCATCTGGCGTTGACATCTAAGGCCCTAACTATTCGATCTGGTGGAGCAAGGCACTAGAGTGAAGCCTAGGTTGCCCGGAACGTAGAAATGACCAGTCCTATCACACTGGTTGCAGTTATTCGTTTTATACTATGAAAAAATGTTCTATTTATTTTGCATTTTAAGCTTCGGGCGCTGACTTCTGAGGCCCTAACTATTCGATCTGGTGGAGCAACGCCCTAGAGTGAAGCCAAGGTTGCCCGGGAAGTAGAAATGACCATAACTTTCACACTGGTTGCAATTATTCCTGTTACACGATGGAAAAACTGTTGCACCTTTATTGTGTTTTATGCTTCTCGCGTTGACTTCATAGGCCCCAACTATTCAATCTGGTGGAGCAACGTCCTAGAGTGAAGCCTAGGTTGACTGGAACGTAGAAATGACCATAACTTTCACACTGGTTACCATTATTCGTTTTATACGATGGAAAAACTGTTCTATTTTTTTGTATTTTCTGCTTCTGGCGTTGACTTCTAAGGCCCTATCTCTTCGATTTGGTGGAGCAACGTCCTAGAGTGAAGCCTAGGTTGACTGGAACGTGGAAATGACATTAACTTTCACACTGGTTACCATTATTCGTTTTATACGGTGGAAAAGCTGTTGTATTTATATCGTATTTTATGCTTCTGGCGTCAACTTTTAACGCCATAGCTATTAGATGTGGTGGAGCAACGCCCTAGAGTGTCGCATAGGTTGCCCGTAACGTAGAAATGACCATAACTTTCACAATGGTAGCAATTATTCGTTTTACACATGGAAAAACTGTTCTATTTTTTTGTATTTTATGCATCGGGCGTTGACTTCAAAGGCCCTAGCTATTCGATCTGGTGGAGCAACGCCCTAGAGTGAAACCTAAGTTACCCGGAACGTAGAAATGACCAGTACTTTCACACTGTTTGCAGTCATTCCTGTTGTATGATGGAAAAACTGTTGCATCTTTATTGTATTTTATGCTTCTGGCGTTGACTTATAAGGCCCTAACTATTCGATCTGGTGCAGCAACGCCCTAGAGTGAAGCCTAGGTTGCTCGGAACGTAGAAACGACCATTACCTTCACACTGTTTGCAATTATTCATTTTATACGATGGCAAAGCTGTTGTATTTACATTGTATTTTAAGCTTGCAGCGTTAACTTCTAAGGCCGTAGCTATCAGATGTGGAGCAGCAACGCCCTAGAGTGACGCGTAGGTTGCCCGGAACGTGGAAATGACAATTACTTTCACAATGTTCGCGATCATTCATTTTATACGATGGAAAAACTGTTATACTTATATTGTATTTTATGCTTCGGGCGTTGACTTCTAAGGCCCTAACTATTCGACTTGGTGGAGCAACGCCCTACAGTGAAGCCTAGGTTGCCCGGAACGTAGATATGTCCATAACCATCACACAGGTTGCAATTATTCGTTTTATACGATGGAAAGACTGTTGTATTTATTCTGTAGTTTATGCTTCTGGCGTTGACTTCTAAGGCCCTAACTCTTCGATCTGGTGGAGCAACGCCTCAGAGTTAAGTCTAGGATGCCCGAAATGTCGATATGATCATTACTTTCGCACTGGTTGCAACTAGTCATGCTATACGATGGAAAAACTGCTTCATTTTTATTGTATTTTGTGCTTCTCGCGTTGACTTCTAAGGCCGGAGCTACTAGATATGGTGGAGCAACGCCCTAGAGTGACGCCTAGGTTACCCGGAACGTAGGAATGACCAGTACTTTCACACTGGTTGCAGTTATTCATTTTATACAATGGAAAAACTGATCTATTTATTTTGCATTTTATGCTTCTGGCATTGAATTCTATGTCCCTAGCAATTCCATCTGGTGGAGCAACACCCTAGAGTGAAGCCTAGGTTGCCCGGAATGTAGAAGTGACCATTACTTCCACACTGTTTGCAAATATACATTATATACGATGGAAAATCTGTTGTACTTATATTGTAATTTATGCTACTGGCGTTTACTTCTTAGGCCCTAACTATTTGATCTGGTGGAGCACCGCCCTAGAGTGAAGCCTAGGTTGCCCGGAACGTACAATTGGCCATCACTT
The DNA here is from genome assembly GCF_051401765.1 of Calliopsis andreniformis. Lineage (NCBI taxonomy): Eukaryota > Metazoa > Arthropoda > Insecta > Hymenoptera > Andrenidae > Calliopsis > Calliopsis andreniformis. The sequence continues at coordinate 422,823 of NW_027480460.1, read as the reverse complement.
ACAAACTGGTTGCAATTATTCCTGTTATATGATGGAAAAACTGTTGTATTTATATTGCATTTTATGCTTCTGGCGTTCACTTCTTAGGCCCTAACTATTCGATCTGGTGGAACAACGGCCTAGGGTGAAGCCTAGGTTGCTCGGAATGTAGAAATGACCATAACTTTTACACTGGTAGCAATTATTCGTTTTATACAATGGAAAAACTGTTCTATTTATTTTGTATTTAATGCTTCGGGCGTTGACTTCTAACGCCCTAACTGTTTGATCTGGTGGAGCAACGCCCTAGAGTGAAGCCTAGGTTGCCCGGAACGTAGAAATGACCATAACTTTCACACTGGTTGCTATTATTCGTTTTATACGATGGAAAAGCTGTTGTATTTATATTGCATTTTATTCTTCTGGCGTTGACTTTTAAGGCCGTAGCTATTAGATGCGGTGGAGCAACGCCCTAGAGTGTCGCATAGGTTGCCCGGAACGTAGAAATGACCATTACTATCACAATGTTTGCAAATATTCATTTTATACGATGGAAAAACTGTTGTACTTATATTGTATTTTATTCTTCTGGCGTTGAATTCTAAGTCCCTAGCTTTTCGATCTCGTGGAGCAACGGCCTAGGGTGAAGCCTAGGTTGCCCGGAACGTAGAAATGACCATTACTATCACAATGTTTGCAAATATTCATTTTATACGATGGAAAAACTGTTGTACTTATATTGTATTTTATTCTTCTGGCGTTGAATTCTAAGTCCCTAGCTTTTCGATCTCGTGGAGCAACGGCCTAGGGTGAAGCCTAGGTTGCCCGGAACGTAGAAATGACCATAACTTTCACACTGGTTGCAATTATTTGTTTTATACGATGGAAAAGCTGTTGTATTTATATCGTATTTTATGCTTCTGGCGTTGACTTCTTAGGCCCTAACTATTCCATCTGGTTGAACAACGCCCTAGAGTAAAGCCCAGGTTGCGCGGAACGTAGAAATGACCATATCTTTCACACTGGTAGCAATTATTCGTTTTATACAATGGAAAAACTGTTCTATTTATATTCTATTTTATGCTTCTGGCGCTGACTTCTTAGGCCCTAACTATTCGATCTTGTGGAACAACGCCCTACAGTGAAGCCTAGGTTGCCTGGAACGTAGAAATGCCCATCACTTTCACACGGGTTGCAATTATTCCTGTTATAGGATGGAAAGACTGTTATATTTTTATTGTATTTTATTCTTCTGGTGTTGACTTCTTAGGCCCTAACTATTCGATCTGGTGGAACAACGCCGTAGAGTGAAGCCTAGGTTGCCCGGAACGTAGAAATGACCATTACTTTCACACTGTTTGCAATTATTCCTTTTATACGATGGAACAGCTGTTGCATTTATGTCGTATTATATGCTTCTGGCGTTGACTTCTAAGGCCCTAGCTCTTCGATTTGGTGGAGCAACGCCCTAGAGTGAAACCTGGATTACCCGGAACGTAGAAATGACCTGTACCTTCACACTGTTTGCAATTATTCCTGTTATACGATGGAACAGCTGTTGCATCTTTGTTGTATTTTATGCTTCTGGCGTTGACATCTTAGGACCTAACTATTCGATCTGGTGGAGCATCGACCTAGAGTGAAGCCTTGGTTGCCCGGAACGTAGAAATGACCATAACTTTCACACTGGTTACCATTATTCGTTTTATACGATGGAAAAGCTGTTGTATTTATATCGTATTTTATGCTTCTGGCGTTGACTTCTTTGGCCCTAACTATTCCATCTGGTGGAACAACGCCCAAGAGTGATGCCTAGGGTGCCCGGAACGTAGAAATGACCATTACCTTCACGCTTGCTGCAATTATTCCTGTTATACGATGAAAAAACTGTTATATTTTTATTGCATTTTATGCTTCAGGCGTTGACTTCTACGGCCGTAGCTATTCGATGTGGTGGAGTAATGCCCTAGAGTGAAACCTGGGTTACCCGGATCGTAGAAATGACCATCACTTTCACACAGGTTGCAATTATTCCTGTTATACGATGGAAAAACTGTTGTATTTTTATTGTATTTTATGCTTCGGGCGATGACTTCTAAGGCCCTAACTATTCGATCTGGTGTAGCAATGCACTACGGTGAAGCCTATGTTCGCCGGAACGTGGAAATGACCATAACTTTCACACTGGTAGCAATTATTCGTTTTATACGATGGAAGAACTGTTATATTTATATTGCATTTTATGCTTCGGGCATTGACTTCTAAGGCCCTAACTATTCAATCTGTTGGAGCAACGCCCTAGGGTGAAGCCAAGGTTGCCCGGAAAGTAGACATGACCATAACTTTCATACTGGTTGCAATTATTCGTTTTATATGACGGAAAAGCTGCTGCATCATTAATGTATTTTATTCACCTGGGGTTGGCTTCTAAGGCCCTACCTATTCGATCAGGTGGAGCACAGCCCTAGAGTGATGCCTAGGTTGCCCGGAACGTAGAAATGACCATAACTTTTACACAGGTAGCAATTATTCGTTTTATACAATGGAAAAACTGTTCTATTTATTTTGTATTTAATGCTTCGGGCGTTGACTTCTAAGGCCCTAACTGTTTGATCTGGTGGAGCAACGCCCTAGAGTGATGCCTAGGTTGCCCGGAACGTAGAAATGACCATAACTTTTACACTGGTAGCATTTATTCGTTTTATACGATGGAAAAACTGTTATATTTATATTGTATTTTATGCTTCTGGCGTTGACTTCTGAGGCCGCTGCTATTCGATGTGGAGGAAGAACGTCATAGAGTGAAGCCTAGGTTGCCCGGAACGTAGAAATGACCATAACTTTCACACTGGTTGCAATTATTTGTTTTATACGATGGAAACCTGTTGTATTTATATCGTATTTTATGCTTCTGGCGTTGACTTCTTAGGCCCAAACTATTCGATCTGGTGGAACAACGCCCTAGAGTGAAGCCTGCGATGCCCGTAACGTAGAAATGATCGTTACCTTCACGCTTGTTGCAATTATTCCTGTTATACGATGAAAAAACTGTTGTATTTTTATTGCATTTTTGGCTTCAGGCGTTGACTTCTAAGGCCGTAGCTATTCGATGTGGTGGAGCAACGCCCTAGAGTGACGCCTAGGTTGCCCGGCACGTAGAAATGACCATTACTTTCTCTATGTTTGCAATTATTCATTCTATACGATGGTAAACTGTTGTACTTATGTTGCATTTTATTCTTCTGGCGTTGACTTCTTAGGCCCTAACTATTCGATCTGGTGGAACAACGCCCTAGAGTGAAGCCTAGGTTGCCAGGAACGTAGAACATACCATTACCTTCACACTGGTTGCAATTATTCCTGTTATACGATGGAAAAACTGTTGCAGCTTTATTGTATTTTATGCATCTGGCGTTGACATCTAAGGCCCTAACTATTCGATCTGGTGGAGCAAGGCACTAGAGTGAAGCCTAGGTTGCCCGGAACGTAGAAATGACCAGTCCTATCACACTGGTTGCAGTTATTCGTTTTATACAATGAAAAAATGTTCTATTTATTTTGCATTTTAAGCTTCGGGCGCTGACTTCTGAGGCCCTAACTATTCGATCTGGTGGAGCAACGCCCTAGAGTGAAGCCAAGGTTGCCCGGGAAGTAGAAATGACCATAACTTTCACACTGGTTGCAATTATTCCTGTTACACGATGGAAAAACTGTTGCACCTTTATTGTGTTTTATGCTTCTCGCGTTGACTTCATAGGCCCCAACTATTCAATCTGGTGGAGCAACGTCCTAGAGTGAAGCCTAGGTTGACTGGAACGTAGAAATGACCATAACTTTCACACTGGTTACCATTATTCGTTTTATACGATGGAAAAACTGTTCTATTTTTTTGTATTTTCTGCTTCTGGCGTTGACTTCTAAGGCCCTATCTCTTCGATTTGGTGGAGCAACGTCCTAGAGTGAAGCCTAGGTTGACTGGAACGTGGAAATGACATTAACTTTCACACTGGTTACCATTATTCGTTTTATACGGTGGAAAAGCTGTTGTATTTATATCGTATTTTATGCTTCTGGCGTCTACTTTTAACGCCATAGCTATTAGATGTGGTGGAGCAACGCCCTAGAGTGTCGCATAGGTTGCCCGTAACGTAGAAATGACCATAACTTTCACAATGGTAGCAATTATTCGTTTTACACATGGAAAAACTGTTCTATTTTTTTGTATTTTATGCATCGGGCGTTGACTTCAAAGGCCCTAGCTATTCGATCTGGTGGAGCAACGCCCTAGAGTGAAACCTAAGTTACCCGGAACGTAGAAATGACCAGTACTTTCACACTGTTTGCAGTCATTCCTGTTGTATGATGGAAAAACTGTTGCATCTTTATTGTATTTTATGCTTCTGGCGTTGACTTATAAGGCCCTAACTATTCGATCTGGTGCAGCAACGCCCTAGAGTGAAGCCTAGGTTGCTCGGAACGTAGAAACGACCATTACCTTCACACTGTTTGCAATTATTCATTTTATACGATGGCAAAGCTGTTGTATTTACATTGTATTTTAAGCTTGCAGCGTTAACTTCTAAGGCCGTAGCTATCAGATGTGGAGCAGCAACGCCCTAGAGTGACGCGTAGGTTGCCCGGAACGTGGAAATGACAATTACTTTCACAATGTTCGCGATCATTCATTTTATACGATGGAAAAACTGTTATACTTATATTGTATTTTATGCTTCGGGCGTTGACTTCTAAGGCCCTAACTATTCGACTTGGTGGAGCAACGCCCTACAGTGAAGCCTAGGTTGCCCGGAACGTAGATATGTCCATAACCATCACACAGGTTGCAATTATTCGTTTTATACGATGGAAAGACTGTTGTATTTATTCTGTAGTTTATGCTTCTGGCGTTGACTTCTAAGGCCCTAACTCTTCGATCTGGTGGAGCAACGCCTCAGAGTTAAGTCTAGGATGCCCGAAATGTCGATATGATCATTACTTTCGCACTGGTTGCAACTAGTCATGCTATACGATGGAAAAACTGCTTCATTTTTATTGTATTTTGTGCTTCTCGCGTTGACTTCTAAGGCCGGAGCTACTAGATATGGTGGAGCAACGCCCTAGAGTGACGCCTAGGTTACCCGGAACGTAGGAATGACCAGTACTTTCACACTGGTTGCAGTTATTCATTTTATACAATGGAAAAACTGATCTATTTATTTTGCATTTTATGCTTCTGGCATTGAATTCTATGTCCCTAGCAATTCCATCTGGTGGAGCAACACCCTAGAGTGAAGCCTAGGTTGCCCGGAATGTAGAAGTGACCATTACTTCCACACTGTTTGCAAATATACATTATATACGATGGAAAATCTGTTGTACTTATATTGTAATTTATGCTACTGGCGTTTACTTCTTAGGCCCTAACTATTTGATCTGGTGGAGCACCGCCCTAGAGTGAAGCCTAGGTTGCCCGGAACGTAGAACATAACATTACCTTCACACTGGTTGCAATTATTCCTGTTATACGATTGAAAGCTGTTGCACCATTATTGTATTTTATGCTTCTGGCGTTGACTTCTTAGGCCCTAACTATTCGTTCTGGTGGAGCAACGCCCTAGAGTGAAGCCTAGGTTGCCCGGAACGTACAATTGGCCATCACTTACAAACTGGTTGCAATTATTCCTGTTATATGATGGAAAAACTGTTGTATTTATATTGCATTTTATGCTTCTGGCGTTCACTTCTTAGGCCCTAACTATTCGATCTGGTAGAACAACGGCCTAGGGTGAAGCCTAGGTTGCTCGGAATGTAGAAATGACCATAACTTTTACACTGGTAGCAATTATTCGTTTTATACAATGGAAAAACTGTTCTATTTATTTTGTATTTAATGCTTCGGGCGTTGACTTCTAACGCCCTAACTGTTTGATCTGGTGGAGCAACGCCCTAGAGTGAAGCCTAGGTTGCCCGGAACGTAGAAATGACCATAACTTTCACACTGGTTGCTATTATTCGTTTTATACGATGGAAAAGCTGTTGTATTTATATTGCATTTTATTCTTCTGGCGTTGACTTTTAAGGCCGTAGCTATTAGATGCGGTGGAGCAACGCCCTAGAGTGTCGCATAGGTTGCCCGGAACGTAGAAATGACCATTACTATCACAATGTTTGCAAATATTCATTTTATACGATGGAAAAACTGTTGTACTTATATTGTATTTTATTCTTCTGGCGTTGAATTCTAAGTCCCTAGCTTTTCGATCTCGTGGAGCAACGGCCTAGGGTGAAGCCTAGGTTGCCCGGAACGTAGAAATGACCATTACTATCACAATGTTTGCAAATATTCATTTTATACGATGGAAAAACTGTTGTACTTATATTGTATTTTATTCTTCTGGCGTTGAATTCTAAGTCCCTAGCTTTTCGATCTCGTGGAGCAACGGCCTAGGGTGAAGCCTAGGTTGCCCGGAACGTAGAAATGACCATAACTTTCACACTGGTTGCAATTATTTGTTTTATACGATGGAAAAGCTGTTGTATTTATATCGTATTTTATGCTTCTGGCGTTGACTTCTTAGGCCCTAACTATTCCATCTGGTTGAACAACGCCCTAGAGTAAAGCCCAGGTTGCGCGGAACGTAGAAATGACCATATCTTTCACACTGGTAGCAATTATTCGTTTTATACAATGGAAAAACTGTTCTATTTATATTCTATTTTATGCTTCTGGCGCTGACTTCTTAGGCCCTAACTATTCGATCTGGTGGAGCAACGCCCTAGAGTGAAGCCAAGGTTGCCCGGGAAGTAGAAATGACCATAACTTTCACACTGGTTGCAATTATTCCTGTTACACGATGGAAAAACTGTTGCACCTTTATTGTGTTTTATGCTTCTGGCGTTGACTTCATAGGCCCCAACTATTCAATCTGGTGGAGCAACGTCCTAGAGTGAAGCCTAGGTTGACTGGAACGTAGAAATGACCAACTCTTTCACACTGGTAGCAATTATACGTTTTATACATGGAAAAGCTGTTATATATATATTGCGTTTTATGCTTCTGGCATTGAATTCTAAGTCCCTAACTATTCGATCTGGTGGAGCAACGTCCTAGAGTGAAGCCTAGGTTGACTGGAACGTAGAAATGACATTAACTTTCACACTGGTTACCATTATTCGTTTTATACGGTGGAAAAGCTGTTGTATTTATATCGTATTTTATGCTTCTGGCGTTCACTTCTTAGGCCCTGACTATTCGATCTGGTGGAACAACGCCCTATGGTGAAGCCTAGGTTGACCGGAACGTAGAAATGACCATAACTTTCACACCGGTAGCAATTATTCGTTTTACACGATGGAAAAACTGTTGTATTTATTTTGTATCTTATGCTTCTGGCGTTGACTTCTAAGGCACTAACTATTCGATCTGGTGGAGCAACGCCCTAGAGTGAAGCCTAAGTTGCCCAGAACGTAGAAAGTACCATCACTTTCAAACTGGTTGCAAATATTCCTGTTATATGATGGGAAAACTATTGTATTTTTATTGCATTTTATGCTTCGGGCAATGACTTCTAAGGCACTAACTATTCAATCTGTAGGAGCAACGCCCTAGGGTGTAGCCTAGGTTTCCCGTAAAGTAGAAATGACCATAGCTTTCATACTGGTTGCAATTATTCGTTTTACACGATGGAAAAACTGTTCTATTTATAGTGTATTTTATGCAGCTGGCGTTCAGTTCTTAGGCCCTAACTATTCGATCTGGTGGCACAACGCCCTGGGGTGAAGCCTAGGTTGCCCGGAACGTAGAAATGGAAGTAACTTTCACACCGGTAGCAATTATTCGTTTTATACGATGGAAAAACAGTTCTATTTATTTTGTATTTGACATTTCGGCCGTTGACTTCTAAGGCCCTAACTATTCGATCTGTTGGAGCAACGCCCTAGGGTGAAGCCTAGGTTGCCGGAAAGTAGAAATGACCATAACTTTCATACTGGTTGCAATTATTCGTTTTATACGAAGGAAAAACTGTTGTATTTATATTGTATTTTATGCTTCTGGCGTTGACTTCTAAGGCCCTAGTTATTCGATCTGGTGGAGCAACGCCCTAGAGTGAAGCCTAGGTTGCCCGGAACGTAGAAATGACGTTAACTTTCACACGGGTTGCAATTACTCGTTTTATACGATTGAAAAGCTGTTGTATTTATATTGTATTTTATGCTTGTGGCGTTGACTTCTTATGGCCTAACTATTCCATCTGGTGGAACAACGCCCTATGGTGATGCCTAGGTTGCCTGGAACGTAGAAATGACCATAACTTTCACACCGGTAGCAATTATTCGTTTTATACGACGGAAAAACTGTTCTATTTATTTTGTATTTTATGCTTCGGGCGTTGACTTCTAAGGCCCTTACTACTCAATCTGTTGAAGCAACGCCCTAGGGTGAAGCCTAGGTTGCCCGGAAAGCAGAAATGACCATAACTTTCATACTGGTTGCAATTAATCCTTTTATACGATGGAAAAACTGTTGTATCTTTATTGCATTTTATGCTTCCGGCGTTGACTTCAAAGGCCCTAACTATTCAATCTGTTGGAGCAACGCCCTAGGGCGAAGCCTAGGTTGCCCGGAAAGTAGAAATGACGTTAACTTTCATACTGGTTACAATTACTCGTTTTATACGATTGAAAAGCTGTTGTATTTATATTGTATTTTATGCTTCTGGCGTTGACTTCTTATGCTCTAACTATTCCATCTGGTGTAACAACGCCCTATGGTGAAGCCTAGGTTGCCCGGAATGTAGAAATGACCATCACTTTCACACTGGTTGCAATTACTCCTGATATAGTATGGAAAAACTCTTGTATATTTATTGTATTTTATGCTTCGGGCGTAGACTTCTATGGCCCTACCTATTCGATCTGGTGGACCAACACCCTACAGTGAAGCCAAGGTTGCCCGGGACGTAGATATGACCATAACCTTCACACAGGTTGCAATTATTCGTTTTATACGATGGAAAAACTGTTGTATTTATATTGTACTTTATGCTTCTGGCGTTCACTTCTTAGGCCCTGACTATTCGATCTGGTGGAACAACGCCCTATGGTGAAGCCTAGGTTGACCGGAACGTAGAAATGACCATAACTTTCACACCGGTAGCAATTATTCGTTTTACACGATGGAAAAACTGTTGTATTTATTTTGTATCTTATGCTTCTGGCGTTGACTTCTAAGGCACTAACTATTCGATCTGGTGGAGCAACGCCCTAGAGTGAAGCCTAAGTTGCCCAGAACGTAGAAAGTACCATCACTTTCAAACTGGTTGCAAATATTCCTGTTATATGATGGGAAAACTATTGTATTTTTATTGCATTTTATGCTTCGGGCAATGACTTCTAAGGCACTAACTATTCAATCTGTAGGAGCAACGCCCTAGGGTGTAGCCTAGGTTTCCCGTAAAGTAGAAATGACCATAGCTTTCATACTGGTTGCAATCATTCGTTTTATACGAAGGAAAAACTGTTGTATTTATATTGTATTTTATGCTTCTGGCGTTGACTTCTAAGGCCCTAGTTATTCGATCTGGTGGAGCAACGCCCTAGAGTGAAGCCTAGGTTGCCCGGAACGTAGAAATGACGTTAACTTTCACACGGGTTGCAATTACTCGTTTTATACGATTGAAAAGCTGTTGTATTTATATTGTATTTTATGCTTGTGGCGTTGACTTCTTATGCCCTAACTATTCCATCTGGTGGAACAACGCCCTATGGTGATGCCTAGGTTGCCTGGAACGTAGAAATGACCATAACTTTCACACCGGTAGCAATTATTCGTTTTATACGACGGAAAAACTGTTCTATTTATTTTGTATTTTATGCTTCGGGCGTTGACTTCTAAGGCCCTTACTACTCAATCTGTTGAAGCAACGCCATAGGGTGAAGCCTAGGTTGCCCGGAAAGTAGAAATGACCATAACTTTCATACTGGTTGCAATTAATCCTTTTATACGATGGAAAAACTGTTGTATCTTTATTGCATTTTATGCTTCCGGCGTTGACTTCAAAGGCCCTAACTATTCAATCTGTTGGAGCAACGCCCTAGGGCGAAGCCTAGGTTGCCCGGAAAGTAGAAATGACGTTAACTTTCATACTGGTTACAATTACTCGTTTTATACGATTGAAAAGCTGTTGTATTTATATTGTATTTTATGCTTCTGGCGTTCACTTCTTAGGCCCTGACTATTCGATCTGGTGGAACAACGCCCTATGGTGAAGCCTAGGTTGACCGGAACGTAGAAATGACCATAACTTTCACACCGGTAGCAATTATTCGTTTTACACGATGGAAAAACTGTTCTATTTATTTTGTATTTTATGCTTCTGGCGTTGACTTCTTAGGCCCTAACTATTCGCTCTGGTGGAACAACGCCCTGGGCTGAAGCCTAGGTTGCCCGGAACGTAGAAATGACCATCACTTTCACACTGGTTGCAATTACTCCTGATATAGGATGGAAAAACTCTTATATATTTATTGTATTTTATGCTTCGGGCGTAGACTTCTATGGCCCTACCTATTCGATCTGGTGGAGCAACACCCTACAGTGAAGCCAAGGTTGCCCGGGACGTAGATATGACCATAACCTTCACACAGGTTGCAATTATTCGTTTTCTACGATGGAAAGGCTGTTGCATTTATATTGTATTTTATGCTTCCGGTGTTGACTTCTTAGACCCTAACTCTTCGATCTGGTGGAGCAACGCCTCAGAGTTAAGTCTAGGATGCCCGGAACGTAGAAATGACCATCACTTTCACACTGGTTGCAATTATTCCTGATATAGGATGGAAAAACAGTTGCATTTTTATTGCATTTTATGCTTCGGGCGTTGACTTCTAAGGCCCTAACTATTCAATCTGTTGGAGCAACGCCCTAGGGTGAAGCCTAGGTTGCTCGGAAAGTAGAAATGACGTTAACTTTCACACTGGTTGCTATTATTCGTTCTATACGATGGAAAAACTGTTATATTTATATTGTACCTTATGCTGCTGGCGTTGACTTCTTAGGCCCTAACAATTCGATCTAGTGGAACAACGCCCTAGAGTGAAGCCTAGGTTGCCTGGAACGTACAAATGACCATCACTTTCACATGGGTTGCAATTATTCCTGTTATAGGATGGGAAGACTGTTCTATTTTTATTGTATTTGATGCTTCAGGCGTTGACTCCTGAGGCCGTAGCTATGCGATGTGGTGGAAGAACGCCATAGAGTGAAGCCTAGGTTGCCCCGAACGTAGAAATGACCATAACTTTCATACTGGTGGCAATTATTCGTTTTATATGATGGAAAAACTGTTGTATTTATATTGTATTTTATGCTGCTGGCGTTCAGTTCTTAGGGCCTAACTATTCGATCTGGCGGCACAACGCCCTGGGGTGAAGCCTAGGTTGCCCGGAACGTAGAAATGGAAGTAACTTTCACACCGGTAGCAATTATTCGTTTTATACGATGGAAAAACAGTTCTATTTATTTTGTATTTTATGCTTCGGCCGTTGACTTCTGGCCCTAACTATTCGATCTGTTGGAGCAACGCCCTAGGGTGAAGCCTAGGTTGCCGGAAAGTAGAAATGACCATAACTTTCATACTGGTTGCAATTATTCGTTTTATACGAAGGAAAAACTGTTGTATTTATATTGTATTTTATGCTTCGGGCGTTGACTTCTAAGGCCCTAACGATTCAATCTGTTGGGTCAACGCCCTACAGTGAAGCCTAGGTTGCTCGGAATGTAGAAATGACCATAACATTCACACTGGTTGAAATTATTCGTTTTATACGATGGAAAAGCTGTTGCATCTTTATTCTATTTTACGCTTCTGGCGTTGACTTCTAAGGCCCTAACTATTCGAGCTGGTGGGTCAACGCCCTAGAGTGAAGCCTAGGTTGCTCGGAATGTAGAAATGACCATAACATTCACACTGGTTGAAATTATTCGTTTTATACGATGGAAAAGCTGTTGCATCTTTATTCTATTTTACGCTTCTGGCGTTGACTTCTAAGGCCCTAACTAGTCGATCTGGTGGAGCAACGCCCTAGAGTGTAGCCTAGGTTGCCCGGAACGTAGAAATGACCATCACTTTCAAACTGGTTGCAATTAATCCTTTTATACGATGGAAAAACTGTCGTATTTTTATTGCATTTTATGCTTCCGGCGTTGACTTCTAAGGCCCTAACTATTCAATCTGTTGGTGCAACGCCCTAGGGTGAAGCCTAGGTTGCCCGGAAAGTAGAAATGACGTTAACCTTCATACTGGTCGCAATTATTCGTTTTATACGATGGAAAAACTGTTGTATTTATATTGTTTTTTATGGTTCTGGCGTTGACGTCTAAGGCACTAACTATTCAATCTGGTGGAGCAACGCCCTAGAGTGAAGCCGAGGTTGCCCGGAACGTAGAAATGACCATCACGTTCAAACTGGTTGCAATTATTCCGGTTATATGATGGAAAAACTGTTGTATTTTTATTGCATTTTATGCTTCGGGCATTGACTTCTAAGGCCCTAACTATTCAATCTGTTGGAGCAACACCCTAGGGCGAAGCCTAGGTTGCCCGGAAAGTAGAAATGACGTCAACTTTCATACTGGTTGCAATTATTCGTTTTATACGATGGAAAAACTGTTGTATTTGTATTGTATTTTATGCTTCTGGCGTTCACTTCTTAGGCCCTGACTATTCGATCTGGTGGAACAACGCCCTATGGCGAAGCCTAGGTTGACCGGAACGTAGAAATGACCATAACTTTCACACCGGTAGCAATTATTCGTTTTACACGATGGAAAAACTGTTCTATTTATATTGTATTTTATGCTGCTGGCGTTCAGTTCTTAGGCCCTAACTATTCGATCTGGTGGCACAACGCCCTGGGGTGAAGCCTAGGTTGCCCGGAACGTAGAAACGGAAGTAACTTTCACACCGGTAGCAATTATTCGTTTTATACGATGGAAAAACAGTTCTATTTATATTGTATTTAACGCTTCGGCCGTTGACTTCTGAGGCCCTAACTATTCGATCTGTTGGAGCAACGCCCTAGGGTGAAGCCTAGGTTGCCGGAAAGTAGAAATGACCATAACTTTGATACTGGTTGCAATTATTCGTTTTATACGAAGGAAAAACTGTTGCATCTTTATTCTATTTTATGCTTCTGGCGTTGACTTCTAAGGCCCTATCTAGTCGATCTGGTGGAGCAACGCCCTAGAGTGTAGCCTAGGTTGCCCGGAACGTAGAAATGACCATCACTTTCAAACTGGTTGCAATTAATCCTTTTATACGATGGAAAAGCTGTCGTATTATTATTGCATTTTATGCTTCCGGCGTTGACTTCTAAGGCCCTAACTATTCAATCTGTTACACCAACGCCCTAGGGTGAAGCCTAGGTTGCCCGGAAAGTAGAAATGACCATCACGTTCAAACTGGTTGCAATTATTCCGGTTATATGATGGAAAAACTGTTGTATTTTTATTGCATTTTATGCTTCGGGCATTGACTTCTAAGGCACTAACTATTCAATCTGTTGGAGCAACGCCCTAGGGTGAAGCCTAGGTTGCCGGAAAGTAGACATGACCATAACTTTCATACTGGTTGCAATTATTCGTTTTATACGAAGGAAAAAGTGTTGTATTTATATTGTATTTTATGCTTCGGGCGTTGACTTCTAAGGCCCTAACAATTCGATCTGGTGGAACAACGCCCTAGAGTGAAGCCTAGGTTGCCTGGAACGTACACATGACCATCACTTTCACACGGGTTGCAATTATTCCTGTTATAGGATGGGAAGACTGTTGTATTTTTATTGTATTTGATGCTTCAGGCGTTGACTCCTGAGGCCGTAGCTATGCGATGTGGTGGAAGAACGCCATAGAGTGAAGCCTAGGTTGCCCCGAACGTAGAAATGACCATAACTTTCATACTGGTGGCAATTATTCGTTTTATATGATGGAAAAACTGTTGTATTTATATTGTATTTTATGCTGCTGGCGTTCAGTTCTTAGGCCCTAACTATTCGATCTGGTGGCACAACGCCCTGGGGTGAAGCCTAGGTTGCCCGGAACGTAGAAATGGAAGTAACTTTCACACAGGTAGCAATTATTCGTTTTATACGATGGAAAACAGTTCTATTTATTTTGTATTTTATGCTTCGGCCGTTGACTTCTAAGGCCCTAACTATTCGATCTGTTGGAGCAACGCCCTAGGGTGAAGCCTAGGTTGCCCGGAACGTAGAAATGACCATCACTTTCAAACTGGTTGCAATTAATCCTTTTATACGAAGGAAAAACTGTTGTATTTATATTGTATTTTATGCTTCGGGCGTTGACTTCTAAGGCCCTAACGATTCAATCTGTTGGGTCAACGCCCTAGAGTGAAGCCTAGGTTGCTTGGAATGTAGAAATGACCATAACATTCACACTGGTTGAAATTATTCGTTTTATACGATGGAAAAGCTGTTGCATCTTTATTCTATTTTACGCTTCTGGCGTTGACTTCTAAGGCCCTAACTATTCGAGCTGGTGGAGCAACGCCCTAGAGTGTAGCCGAGGTTGCCGGAACGTAGAAATGACCATCACGTTCAAACTGGTTGCAATTACTCCTGATATAGGATGGAAAAACTCTTATATATTTATTGTATTTTATGCTTCGGGCGTAGACTTCTATGGCCCTACCTATTCGATCTGGTGGAGCAACACCCTACAGTGAATCCAAGGTTGCCCGGGACGTAGATATGACCATAACCTTCATACAGGTTGCAATTATTCGTTTTCTACGATGGAAAGGCTGTTGGATTTATATTGTATTTTATGCTTCCGGTGTTGTCTTCTTAGACCCTAACTCTTCGATCTGGTGGAGCAACGCCTCGGAGTTAAGTCTAGGATGCCCGGAACGTAGAAATGACCATCACTTTCACACTGGTTGCAATTATTCCTGATATTGGATGGAAAAACAGTTGCATTTTTATTGCATTTTATGCTTCGGGCGTTGACTTCTAAGGCCCTAACTATTCAATCTGTTGGAGCAACGCCCTAGGGTGAAGCCTAGGTTGCTCGGAAAGTAGAAATGACGTTAACTTTCACACTGGTTGCAATTATTCGTTCTATACGATGGAAAAACTGTTGTATTTATATTGTATTTTATGCTTCTGGCGTTCACTTCTTAGGCCCTGACTATTCGATCTGGTGGAACAACGCCCTATGGTGAAGCCTAGGTTGACCGGAACGTAGAAATGACCATAACTTTCACACTGGTCGCTATTATTCGTTTTATACGATGGAGAAACTGTTATATTTATATTGTATTTTATGCTTCTGGCCTTGCCTTCTTAGGCCCTAGCTGTTCGATCTGGTGGAGCAACGCCCTAGGGTGTAGCCTAGGTTGCCGGAAAGTAGAAATGACCATAACTTTCATACTGGTTGCAATTATTCGTTTTATACGAAGGAAAAACTGTTGTATTTATATTGTATTTTATGCTTCGGGCGTTGACTTCTAAGGCCCTAACTATTCAATCTGTTGGGTCAACGCCCTAGAGTGAAGCCTAGGTTGCTCGGAATGTAGAAATGACCATAACATTCACACTGGTTGAAATTATTCGTTTTATACGATGGAAAAGCTGTTGCATCTTTATTCTATTTTACGCTTCTGGCGTTGACTTCTAAGGCCCTAACTATTCGAGCTGGTGGAGCAACGCCCTAGAGTGTAGCCTAGGTTGCCCGGAACGTAGAAATGACCATCACTTTCAAACTGGTTGCAATTAATCCTTTTATACGATGGAAAAACTGTTGTATTTTTATTGCATTTTATGCTTCCGGCGTTGACTTCTAAGGCCCTAACTATTCAATCTGTTGGAGCAACGCCCTAGGGTGAAGCCTAGGTTGCCCGGAAAGTAGAAATGACGTTAACCTTCATACTGGTCGCAATTATTCGTTTTATACGATGGAAAAACTGTTGTATTTATATTGTTTTTTATGCTTCTCGCGTTGACTCCTAAGGCACTAACTATTCAATCTGGTGGAGCAACGCCCTAGAGTGAAGCCGAGGTTGCCCGGAACGTAGAAATGACCATCACGTTCAAACTGGTTGCAATTATTCCGGTTATATGATGGAAAAACTGTTGTATTTTTATTGCATTTTATGCTTCGGGCATTGACTTCTAAGGCCCTAACTATTCAATCTGTTGGAGCAACACCCTAGGGCGAAGCCTAGGTTGCCCGGAAAGTAGAAATGACGTCAACTTTCATACTGGTTGCAATTATTCGTTTTATACGATGGAAAAACTGTTGTATTTGTATTGTATTTTATGCTTCTGGCGTTCACTTCTTAGGCCCTGACTATTCGATCTGGTGGAACAACGCCCTATGGTGAAGCCTAGGTTGACCGGAACGTAGAAATGACCATAACTTTCACACCGGTAGCAATTATTCGTTTTACACGATGGAAAAACTGTTCTATTTATATTGTATTTTATGCTGCTGGCGTTCAGTTCTTAGGCCCTAACTATTCGATCTGGTGGCACAACGCCCTAGGGTGAAGCCTAGGTTGCCCGGAAAGTAGAAATGACGTTAACCTTCATACTGGTCGCAATTATTCGTTTTATACGATGGAACAACTGTTGTATTTATATTGTTTTTTATGCTTCTGGCGTTGACTCCTAAGGCACTAACTATTCAATCTGGTGGAGCAACGCCCTAGAGTGAAGCCGAGGTTGCGCGGAACGTAGAAATGACCATCACGTTCAAACTGGTTGCAATTATTCCGCTTATATGATGGAAAAACTGTTGTATTTTTATTGCATTTTATGCTTCGGGCATTGACTTCTAAGGCCCTAACTATTCAATCTGTTGGAGCAACACCCTAGAGTGAAGCCTAGGTTGCTCGGAATGTAGAAATGACATTAACCTTCATACTGGATGCAATTATTCGTTTTATACGATGGAAAAACTGTTGTATTTATATTGTTTTTTATGCTTCTGGCGTTGACTCCTAAGGCACTAACTATTCAATCTGGTGGAGCAACGCCCTAGAGTGAAGCCGAGGTTGCCCGGAACGTAGAAATGACCATCACGTTCAAGCTGGTTGCAATTATTCCGGTTATATGATGGAAAAACTGTTGTATTTTTATTGCATTTTATGCTTCGGGCATTGACTTCTAAGGCCCTAACTATTCAATCTGTTGGAGCAACACCCTAGGGCGAAGCCTAGGTTGCCCGGAAAGTAGAAATGACGTCAACTTTCATACTGGTTGCAATTATTCGTTTTATACGATGGAAAAACTGTTGTATTTATATTGTATTTTATGCTTCTGGCGTTGACTTCTAAGGCCCTAGTTATTCGATCTGGTGGAGCAACGCCCTAGAGTGAAGCCTAGGTTGCCCGGAACGTGGAAATGACCATCACTTTCAAACTTGTTGCAATTAATCCTTTTATACGATGGAAAAACTGTTGCATCTTTATTGCATTTTATGCTTCCGGCGTTGACTTCTAAGGCCCTAACTATTCAATCTGTTGGAGCAGAACCCTAGGGCGAAGCCTAGGTTGCCCGGAAAGTAGAAATGACGTTAACTTTCATACTGGTTGCAATTACTCGTTTTATAGGATTGAAAAGCTGTTGTATTTATATTGCATTTTATGCTTCTGGCGTTGACTTCTTATGCCCTAACTATTCCATCTGGTGGAACAACGCCCTAGGGTTAAGCCTAGGTTGCCGGAAAGTAGAAATGACCATAACTTTCATACTGGTTGCAATTATTCGTTTTATACGAAGGAAAAACTGTTGTATTTATATTGTATTTTATGCTTCGGGCGTTGACTTCTAAGGCCCTAACTATTCAATCTGTTGGGTCAACGCCCTAGAGTGAAGCCTAGGTTGCTCGGAATGTAGAAATGACCATAACATTCACACTGGTTGAAATTATTCGTTTTATACGATGGAAAAGCTGTTGCATCTTTATTCTATTTTACGCTTCTGGCGTTGACTTCTAAGGCCCTACCTATTCGATCTGGTGGAGCAACGCCCTAGAGTGAAGCCTAGGTTGCCCGGAACGTAGAAATGACCATCACTTTCAAACTGGTTGCAATTATTCGTTTTATACGATGGAAAAACTGTTGTATTTATATTGTTTTTTATGCTTTTGGCGTTGACTCCTAAGGCACTAACTATTCGATCTGGTGGAGCAACGCCCTAGAGTGAAGCCGAGGTTGCCCGGAACGTAGAAATGACCATAACTTCCACACTGGAAGCAATTATTCGTTTTATACGATGGAAAAAGTATTTTATTTATTTTATATTTTATGCTTCGGGCGTTGACTTCTAAGGCCCTAACTATTCGATCTGGTGGAGCAACAACCTAGAGTGAAGTCTAGGTTGCCCGGAAAGTAGAAATGACGTCAACTTTCATACTGGTTGCAATTATTCGTTTTATACGATGGAAAAACTGTTGTATTTATATTGCTTTTTATGCTCCTGGCGTTGACTCCTAAGGCACTAACTATTCAATCTGGTGGAGCAACGCCCTAGAGTGAAGCCGAGGTTGCCCGGAACGTAGAAATGACCATCACGTTCAAACTGGTTGCAATTATTCCGGTTATATGTTGGAAAAACTGTTGTATTTTTATTGCATTTTATGCTTCGGGCATTGACTTCTAAGGCCCTAACTATTCAATCTGTTGGAGCAACACCCTAGGGCGAAGCCTAGGTTGCCCGGAAAGTAGAAATGACGTCAACTTTCATACTGGTTGCAATTATTCGTTTTATACGATGGAAAAACTGTTGTATTTGTATTGTATTTTATGCTTCTGGCGTTCACTTCTTAGGCCCTGACTATTCGATCTGGTGGAACAACGCCCTATGGCGAAGCCTAGGTTGACCGGAACGTAGAAATGACCATAACTTTCACACCGGTAGCAATTATTCGTTTTACACGATGGAAAAACTGTTCTATTTATATTGTATTTTATGCTGCTGGCGTTCAGTTCTTAGGCCCTAACTATTCGATCTGGTGGCACAACGCCCTGGGGTGAAGCCTAGGTTGCCCGGAACGTAGAAATGGAAGTAACTTTCACACCAGTAGCAATTATTCGTTTTATACGATGGAAAAACAGTTCTATTTATTTCGTATTTAACGCTTCGGCCGTTGACTTCTAAGGCCCTAAATATTCGATCTGTTGGAGCAACGCCCTAGGGTGAAGCCTAGGTTGCCGCGAACGTAGAAATGACCATAACTTTCACACTGGTCGCTATTATTCGTTTTATACGATGGAGAAACTGTTATATTTATATTGTATTTTATGCTTCTGGCCTTGCCTTCTTAGGCCCTAGCTGTTCGATCTGGTGGAACAACGCCCTAGAGTGAAGCCTAGGTTGCACGGAACGTAGAAATGATCATAACTTTCACTCTGGTTGCTATTATTCGTTCTATACGATGAAAAACTGTTATATTTATATTGTATCTTATGCTTCTGGCGTTGACTGCTTAGGCCCTAACAATTCGATCTGGTGGAACAACGCCCTAGAGTGAAGCCTAGGTTGCCTGGAACGTACAAATGACCATCACTTTCACACGGGTTGCAATTATTCCTGTTATAGGATGGGAAGACTGTTGTATTTTTATTGTATTTTATGCTTCAGGCGTTGACTCCTGAGGCCGTAGCTATGCGATGTGGTGGAAGAACGCCATAGAGTGAAGCCTAGGTTGCCCCGAACGTAGAAATGACCATAACTTTATTACTGGTGGCAATTATTCGTTTTATATGATGGAAAAACTGTTGTATTTATATTGTATTTTATGCTTCGGGCGTTGACTTCTAAGGCCCTAACTATTCAATCTGTTGGGTCAACGCCCTAGAGTGAAGCCTAGGTTGCTCGGAATGTAGAAATGACCATAACATTCACACTGGTTAAAATTATTCGTTTTATACGATGGAAAAGCTGTTGCATCTTTATTCTATTTTACGCTTCTGGCGTTGACTTCTAAGGCCCTAACTATTCGAGCTGGTGGAGCAACGCCCTAGAGTGTAGCCTAGGTTGCCCGGAACGTAGAAATGACCATCACTTTCAAACTGGTTGCAATTAATCCTTTTATACGATGGAAAAACTGTTGTATTTTTATTGCCTTTTATGCTTCCGGCGTTGACTTCTAAGGCCCTAACTATTCAATCTGTTGGAGCAACGCCCTAGGGTGAAGCCTAGGTTGCCCGGAAAGTAGAAATGACGTTAACCTTCATACTGGTCGCAATTATTCGTTTCATACGATGGAAAAACTGTTGTATTTATATTGTTTTTTATGCTTCTGGCGTTGACTCCTAAGGCACTAACTATTCAATCTGGTGGAGCAACGCCCTAGAGTGAAGCCGAGGTTGCCCGGAACGTAGAAATGACCATCACGTTCAAACTGGTTGCAATTATTCCGGTTATATGATGGAAAAACTGTTGTATTTTTATTGCATTTTATGCTTCGGGCATTGACTACTAAGGCCCTAACTATTCAATCTGTTGGAGCAACACCCTAGGGCGAAGCCTAGGTTGCCCGGAAAGTAGAAATGACGTCAACTTTCATACTGGTTGCAATTATTCGTTTTATACGATGGAAAAACTGTTGTATTTGTATTGTATTTTATGCTTCTGGCGTTCACTTCTTAGGCCCTGACTATTCGATCTGGTGGAACAACGCCCTATGGTGAAGCCTAGGTTGACCGGAACGTAGAAATGACCATAACTTTCACACCGGTAGCAATTATTCGTTTTACACGATGGAAAAACTGTTCTATTTATATTGTATTTTATGCTGCTGGCGTTCAGTTCTTAGGCCCTAACTATTCGATCTGGTGGCACAACGCCCTGGGGTGAAGCCTAGGTTGCCCGGAACGTAGAAATGGAAGTAACTTTCACACCGGTAGCAATTATTCGTTTTATACGATGGAAAAACAGTTCTATTTATTTTGTATTTGACGCTTCGGCCGTTGACTTCTAAGGCCCTAACAATTCGATCTGTTGGAGCAACGCCCTAGGGTGAAGCCTAGGTTGCCGGAAAGTAGAAATGACCATAACTTTGATACTGGTTGCAATTATTCGTTTTATACGAAGGAAAAACTGTTGTATTTATTATGTATTTTATGCTTCGGGCGTTGACTTCTAAGGCCCTAACTATTCAATCTGTTGGGTCAACGCCCTAGAGTGAAGCCTAGGTTGCTCGGAATGTAGAAATGACCATAACATTCACACTGGTTGAAATTATTCGTTTTATACGATGGAAAAGCTGTTGCATCTTTATTCTATTTTACGCTTCTGGCGTTGACTTCTAAGGCCCTAACTAGTCGATCTGGTGGAGCAACGCCCTAGAGTGTAGCCTAGGTTGCCCGGAACGTAGAAATGACCATCACTTTCAAACTGGTTGCAATTAATCCTTTTATACGATGGAAAAACTGTCGTATTTTTATTGCATTTTATGCTTCCGGCGTTGACTTCTATGGCCCTAACTATTCAATCTGTTGGAGCAACGCCCTAGGGTGAAGCCTAGGTTGCCCGGAAAGTAGAAATGACGTTAACCTTCATACTGGTCGCAATTATTCGTTTCATACGATGGAAAAACTGTTGTATTTATATTGTTTTTTATGCTTCTGGCGTTGACTCCTAAGGCACTAACTATTCTATCTGGTGGAGCAACGCCCTAGAGTGAAGCCGAGGTTGCCCGGAACGTAGAAATGACCATCACGTTCAAACTGGTTGCAATTATTCCGGTTATATGATGGAAAAACTGTTGTATTTTTATTGCATTTTATGCTTCGGGCATTGACTTCTAAGCCCCTAACTATTCAATCTGTTGGAGCAACACCCTAGGGCGAAGCCTAGGTTGCCCGGAAAGTAGAAATGACCATAACTTTCACACCGGTAGCAATTATTCGTTTTACACGATGGAAAAACTGTTCTATTTATATTGTATTTTATGCTGCTGGCGTTCAGTTCTTAGGCCCTAACTATTCGATCTGGTGGCACAACGCCCTGGGGTGAAGCCTAGGTTGCCCGGAACGTAGAAATGGAAGTAACTTTCACACCGGTAGCAATTATTCGTTTTATACGATGGAAAAACAGTTCTATTTATTTTGTATTTAACGCTTCGGCCGTTGACTTCTAAGGCCCTAACTATTCGATCTGTTGGAGCAACGCCCTAGGGTGAAGCCTAGGTTGCCGGAAAGTAGAAATGACCATAACTTTCATACTGGTTGCAATTATTCGTTTTATACGAAGGAAAAACTGTTGTATTTATATTGTATTTTATGCTTCGGGCGTTGACTTCTAAGGCCCTAACTAGTCGATCTGGTGGAGCAACGCCCTAGAGTGTAGCCTAGGTTGCCCGGAACGTAGAAATGACCATCACTTTCAAACTGGTTGCAATTAATCCTATTATACGATGGAAAAACTGTCGTATTTTTATTGCATTTTATGCTTCCGGCGTTGACTTCTAAGGCCCTAACTATTCAATCTGTTGGAGCAACGCCCTAGGGTGAAGCCTAGGTTGCCCGGAAAGTAGAAATGACGTTAACCTTCATACTGGTCGCAATTATTCGTTTTATACGATGGAAAAACTGTTGTATTTATATTGCTTTTTATGCTCCTGGCGTTGACTCCTAAGGCACTAACTATTCAATCTGGTGGAGCAACGCCCTAGAGTGAAGCCGAGGTTGCCCGGAACGTAGAAATGACCATCACGTTCAAACTGGTTGCAATTATTCCGGTTATATGATGGAAAAACTGTTGTATTTTTATTGCATTTTATGCTTCGGGCATTGACTTCTAAGGCCCTAACTATTCAATCTGTTGGAGCAACGCCCTAGGGCGAAGCCTAGGTTGCCCGGAAAGTAGAAATGACGTCAACTTTCATACTGGTTGCAATTATTCGTTTTATACGATGGAAAAACTGTTGTATTTGTATTGTATTTTATGCTTCTGGCGTTCACTTCTTAGGCCCTGACTATTCGATCTGGTGGAACAACGCCCTATGGCGAAGCCTAGGTTGACCGGAACGTAGAAATGACCATAACTTTCACACCGGTAGCAATTATTCGTTTTACACGATGGAAAAACTGTTCTATTTATATTGTATTTTATGCTGCTGGCGTTCAGTTCTTAGGCCCTAACTATTCGATCTGGTGGCACAACGCCCTGGGGTGAAGCCTAGGTTGCCCGGAACGTAGAAACGGAAGTAACTTTCACACCGGTAGCAATTATTCGTTTTATACGATGGAAAAACAGTTCTATTTATTTTGTATTTAACGCTTCGGCCGTTGACTTCTAAGGCCCTAAATATTCGATCTGTTGGAGCAACGCCCTAGGGTGAAGCCTAGGTTGCCGGAAAGTAGAAATGACCATAACTTTCATACTGGTTGCAATTATTCGTTTTATACGATGGAAAAACTGTTGTATTTATATTGTTTTTTATGCTTCTGGCGTTGACTCCTAAGGCACTAACTATTCAATCTGGTGGAGCAACGCCCTAGAGTGAAGCCGAGGTTGCCCGGAACGTAGAAATGACCATCACGTTCAAACTGGTTGCAATTATTCCGGTTATATGATGGAAAAACTGTTGTATTTTTATTGCATTTTATGCTTCGAGCATTGACTTCTAAGGCCCTAACTATTCAATCTGTTGGGGCAACACCCTAGGGCGAAGCCTAGGTTGCCCGGAAAGTAGAAATGACGTCAACTTTCATACTGGTTGCAATTATTCGTTTTATACGATGGAAAAACTGTTGTATTTGTATTGTATTTTATGCTTCTGGCGTTCACTTCTTAGGCCCTGACTATTCGATCTGGTGGAACAACGCCCTATGGCGAAGCCTAGGTTGACCGGAACGTAGAAATGACCATAACTTTCACACCGGTAGCAATTATTCGTTTTACACGATGGAAAAACTGTTCTATTTATATTGTATTTTATGCTGCTGGCGTTCAGTTCTTAGGCCCTGACTATTCGATCTGGTGGAACAACGCCCTATGGCGAAGCCTAGGTTGACCGGAACGTAGAAATGACCATAACTTTCACACCGGTAGCAATTATTTGTTTTATACGATGGAAAAACTGTTGTATTTATATTGTATTTTATGCTTCTGGTGTTGACTTCCAACGCCCTAGTTATTCGATCTGGTGGAGCAACGCCCTAGAGTGAAGCCTAGGTTGCCCGGAACGTGGAAATGACCATCACTTTCAAACTGGTGGCAATTAATCCTTTTATACGATGGAAAAACTGTTGTATCTTTATTGCATTTTATGCTTCCGGCGTTGACTTCTAAGGCCCTAACTATTCAATCTGGTGGAGCAACGCCCTAGAGTGAAGCCTAGGTTGCTCGGAATGTAGAAATGACCATAACTTTCACACTGGATGCAATTATTCGTTTTATACGATGGAAAAACTGTTATATTTATATTGTATTTTATGCTTCTGGCGTTCACTTCTTAGGCCCCAACTATTCGATCTGGAGGAACAACACCGTAGAGTGAAGCCTAGGTTGCCCGGAACGTAGAAATGACCATTACTTTCACACTGGTTACAATTATTCGTTTTATACGATGGAAAAGCTGTTGTATTTATATCGTATTTTATGCTTCTGGCGTTGACTTCTTAGGCCGTAACTATTCGGTCTGGTGGAGCAACGGCCTAGAGTGAAGCCTATGTTGCTCGGAATGTAGAAATGACCATAACTTTCACACTGGTTGCAATTATTCGTTTTATACGATGGAAACGCTGTTGTATTTATATTGTATTTTATGCCTCTGGCGTTGACTTCTAAGGCCGTAGCTATTCGATGTGGCGGAAGAACGCCATAGAGTGAAGCCTAGGTTGCCCGGGACGTAGAAATGTCCATATCTTTCACACTGTTTGCAATTATTCATTTTATACGATGGCAAAGCTGTTGTATTTATATCGTATTTTATGCTTCGGGCGTTGACCTCTAAGTCCCTAACTGTTCGATCTGGTGGAGCAACGTCCTAGAGTGAAGCCTAGGTTGCCCGGTACGAAGAAATGACCATCACTTTCAAACTGGTTGCAATTATTCCTGTTATATGATGGAAAAACTGTTGTATTTTTATTGCATTTTATGCTTCTGGCATTAACTTCTAAGGCCCTAGCTATTCAATCAGTAAGAGCAACGCCCTAGGCTGTAGCCTAGGTTGCCCGTAAAGCAGAAATGACCATAGCTTTCATACTGGTTGCAATTATTCGTTTTGTATGATGGAAATACTGTTGTATTTATATTGTATTTTATGCTTCTGTCGTTCACTTCTTAGGCCCTAACTATTCGATCTGGTGGAACAACGCCCTATGGTGAAGCCTAGGTTGACCGGAACGTAGAAATGACCATAACTTTCACACCGGTAGCAATTATTCGTTTTACACGATGGTAAAGCTGTTGAATCTTTATTGTATTTTATGATTCTGGCGTTGACTTCTAAGGCCCTAACTATTGGAGCTGGTGGAGCAACGCCCTAGAGTGAAGCCTAGGTTGCTCGGAATGTAGAAATGACCATAACATTCACACTGGTTGCAATTACTCCTTTTTATACGATGGAAAAACTGTTGTATTTATATTGTATTTTATGCTTCTGGCGTTGACTTCTAATGCACTAACTATTCGATCTGTTGGAGCAACGCCCCAGGGTGTAGCCTAGGTTACCAGGAACGTAGAAATGACCATCACTTTCAAACTGGTTGCAATTATTCGTTTTATACGATGGAAAAGCTGTTGTATTTATATCGTATTTTATGCTTCTGGCGTTGTCTTCTTAGGCCCTAACTGTTCCATCAGGTGGAACAACGCCCTAGGGTGAAGGCTAGGTTGCCCGGAACGTAGAAATGACTATAACTTTTACACTGGCAGCAATTATTCGTTTTATACAACGGAAAAACTGTTATATTTAGTTTGTATTTTATGCTTCGGGCGTTGACTTCTAAGGCCCTAACTGTTTGATCTGGTGGAGCAACGCCATAGAGTGAAGCCTAGGTTGCCCGGAACGTAGAATAGACCGTAACTTTCACACTGGTTGCAAATATTCCTGTTATATGATGGAAAAACTGTTGTATTTTTATTGCATTATATGCTTCGGGCATTAACTTCTAAGGCCCTATCTATTCAATCTGTAAGAGCAACGCCCTAGGGTGTAGCCTAGGTTGCCCGTAAGGTCGAAATGACCATAGCTTTCATACTGGTTGCAATTATTCGTTTTGTATGATGGAAAAACTGTTTTATTTATATTGTATTTTATGCTTCTGTCGTTCACTTCTTAGGCCCTAACCATTCGATCTGGTGGAACAACGCCCTATGGTGAAGCCTAGGTTGACCGGAACGTAGAAATGACCATAACTTTCACACCGGTAGCAATTATTCGTTTTACACGATGGAAAAACTGTTCTATTTATTTTGTATTTTATGCATCGGGCGTGGCTTCTAAGGCCCTAACTGTTCAATATGTTGGAGCAACGCCCGAGTGTGAAGCCTAGGTTGCCCGGAACGTAGGACTGACCATAACTTTTACACTGGTAGCAATTATTCGTTTAATACAATGGAAAAACTGTTCTATTTATTTTGTATGTTATGCTTCGGGCGTTGACTTCTAAGGCCCTAGCTGTTTGATCTGGTGGAGCAACGCCCTAGAGTGAAGCCTAGGTTGCCCGGAACGTAGAAATGACCATTACTTTCACACTGGTTGCAATTATTCGTTTTATACGATGGAAACGCTTTACATTTATATTGAATTTTATGCTTCTGGCAATGACTTCTTAGGCCCTAACTATTCGATCTGATGGAACAACGCCGTAGAGTGAAGCCTAGGTTGCCCAGAACGTAGAAATTACCAAAACTTTCACACTGGTTGCTATTATTCGTTCTATACGATGGAAAAGCTGTTGTATTTATACCGTATTTTATGCTTCGGGCATTGACTTCTAAGGCCCTAACTATTCAATCTGTTGGAGCAACGCCCTAGGGCGTAGCCTAGGTTGCCCGGAAAGTAGAAATGACCATAACTTTCATACTGGTTGCAATTATTCGTTTTATATGATGGAAAAACTGTTGTATTTATATTGTATTTTATGCTGCTGGCGTTCACTTCTTAGGCCCTAACTATTCGATCTGGTGGAACAACGCCCTGTCGTGAAGCCTAGGTTGATCGGAACGTAGAAATGACCATAACTTTCACACCGGTAGAAATTATTCGTTTTATACAATGGAAAAACTGTTCTATTTATTTTGTGTTTTATGCTTCTTGCGTTGACTTCTATGCCCTAACTATTCCATCTGGTGGAGCAACGCCCTAGGGTGAAGCCTAGGTTGCCCGGAACGTAGAAATGACCATCACATTCAAACTGGTTGCAACTAATCCTTTTATACGATGGAAAAACTGTTGCATTTTTATTGCATTTTATGCGTCGGGCGTTGACTTCTAAGGCCCTAACTATTCAATCTGTTGGAGCGACGCCCTAGGGTGAAGCCTAGGTTGCTCGGAAAGTAGAAATGACCATAAGTTTCATACTGGTTGCAATTATTCGTTTTATACAATGGAAAAACTGTTGTATTTATATTGTATTTTATGCTTCTGGCGTTGACTTCTAAGGCCCTAGCTATTCGATCTAGTGGAGTAACGCCCTAGAGTGAAGCCTAGGTTGCCCAGAAAGGAGAAATGACCATCACTTTCAAACTGGTTGCAATTATTCCTATTATAGGATGGAAAGACGGTTGTATTTTTATTGTATTTTATACTTCAGGCGTTGACTTCTGAGGCCGTAGCTATTCGATGTGGTGGAAGAACGCCATAGAGTGAAGCCTAGATTGCCCGGAACGTAGAAATGACCATAAGTTTCATACCGGTTGCAATTATTTCTTTTATACGATGGAAAAACTGTTGTATTTATATTGTATTTTATGCTTCGGGCGTTGACTTCTAAGGCCCTAGCTGTTTGATCTGGTGGAGCAACGCCCTGGAGTGAAGCCTAGGTTGCCCGGAACGTAGAAATGACCATAACTTTCACACTGGTTGCTATTATTCGTTCTATTCGATGGAAAAACTGTTATATTCATATTGTATCTTATGCTTCTGGCGTTCACTTCTTAGGCCCTAACAATTCGAACTGGTGGGACAACGACCTAGAGTGAAGCCTAGGTAGCCCGGAACGTAGAAATGACCATCACTTCCATACTGGTAGCAATTATTCGTTTTATACGATGGAAAAACTGTTGTACTTATATTGTATTTTATGCTTCTGGCGTTCACTTCTTAGGCCCTAACTATTCGATCTGGTGGAACAACGCCCTATGGTGAAGCCTAGGTTGACCGGAACGTAGAAATGACCATAACTTTCACACCGGCAGCAATTATTCGTTTTACACGATGGAAAAACTGTTGTATTTTTATTGCATTATATGCTTCGGGCATTAACTTCTAAGGCCCTATCTATCCAATCTGTAAGAGCAACGCCCTAGGGTGTAGCCTAGGTTGCCCGTAAAGTAGAAATGACCATAGCTCTCATACTGGTTGCTATTATTCGTTTTGTATGATGGAAAAACTGTTGTATTTATATTGTATTTTATGCTTCTGGCGTTCACTTCTTAGGCCCTAACTATTCGATCTGGTGGAACAACGCCCTATGGTGAAGCCTAGGTTGCCCGGAACGTAGAAATGACGATCTCTTTCAAACTGGTTGCAAATATTCCTGTTATATGATGGAAAAACTGTTGTATTTATATTGTATTTTATGCTTCTGGCGTTGACTTCTAAGGCCCTAACTATTGGATCTGGTGGAGCAACGCCCTAGAGTGAAGCCTAGGTTGCTCGGAATGTAGAAATGACCATAACATTCACACTGGTTGCAATTATTCCTTTTTATACGATGGAATGTCTGTTGTATTTATATTGTATTATATGCTTCTAGCGTTGACCTCTAATGCACTAACTATTCGATCTGACGCAGCAACGCCCTAGAGTGAAGCCGAGGTTTCCCGGAACGTAGAAATGACCATCACTTTCAAGCTGGTTGCAATTATTCCTGTTATATGACGGAAAAACTGTTGTATTTTTATTGCATTTTATGCTTCGGGCATTGACTTCTAAGGCCCTAACTATTGAATCTGTTGGAGCAACGCCCCAGGGTGTAGCCTATGTTACCAGGAACGTAGAAATGACCATCACTTTCAAACTGGTTGCAATTATTCGTTTTAAACGATGGAAAAACTGTTGTATTTGTTTTGTATTTTATGCATCGGGCGTTGACTTCTAAGGCCCTAACTATTCAGTCTGTTGGAGCAACGCCCTAGAGTGAAGCCTAGGTTGCCTGGAAAGTAGAAATGACGTTAACTTTCACACTGGTTGCTATTATTCGTTCTATACGATGGAAAAACTGATATATTTATATTGTATCTTATGCTTCTGGCGTTGACTTCTTAGGGCCTAACAATTCGATCTGGTGGAACAACGCCCTAGAGTGAAGCCTAGGTTGCCTGGAACGTACAAATGACCATCACTTTCACACGGGTTGCAAATATTCCTGTTATAGGACGGAAAGACTGTTGCATCTTTATTGTATTTTATGCTTCTGGCATTCAGTTCTTAGGCCCTAACTATTCGATCTGGTGGAACAACGACCTAGAGTGAGGCCTAGGTAGCCCGGAACGTAGAAATGACCATCACTTCCATACTGGTAGCAATTATTCGTTTTATACGATGGAAAAACTGTTTCATTTATTTTGTATTTTATGCTTCTGGCGTTGACTTCTAAGGCTCTAACAATTCGATCTGGTGGAGCAACGCCCTAGAGTGAAGCCTAGGTTGCCCGGAACGTAGAAATGACCATAACTTTCACACCGGCAGCAATTATTCGTTTTACACGATGGAAAAACTGTTGTATTTATTTTGTATTTTATGCATCGGGCGTTGACTTCTAAGGCCCTAACTATTCAATCTGTTGGAGCAACGCCCTAGGGTGAAGCCTAGGTTGCCTGGAACGTAGAAATGACCATAACTTTCACACTGGTTGCTATTATTCGTTCTATACGATGGAAAAACTGTTATATTTATATTGTATCTTATGCTTCTGGCGTTGACTTCTTAGGGCCTAAGAATTCGATCTGGTGGAACAACGCCCTAGAGTGAAGCCTAGGTTGCCTAGAACGTACAAATGACCATCACTTTCACACGGGTTGCAATTATTCCTGTTATAGGACGGAAAGACTGTTGTATTTTTATTGTATTTTATGCTTCAGGCGTTGACTTCTGAGGCCGTTGCTATTCGATGTAGAGGAAGAACGCCATAGAGTGAAGCCTAGGTTGCCCGGAACGTAGAAATGACCATCACTTTCACACGGGTTGCAATTATTCCTGTTATAAGACGGAAAGACTGTTGTATTTTTATTGTATTTTATGGTTGGGGCGTTGACTTCTAAGTCCCTAACTATTCAATCTGTTGGAGCAACGCCCTAGGGTGAAGCCTAGGTTGCTCGGAACAAAGAATTGACCATAGCTTTTACACTGGTAGCAATTATTCGTTTTACACAATGGAAAAACTGTTCTTTTTATTTTGTATTTTATGCTTCGGGCGTTGACTTCTAAGGCCCTAACTGTTTGATCTGGTGCAGCAACGCCTTAGAGTGAAGCCTAGGTTACCCGGATCGTAGAAATGACCATAACTTTCACACTGGTTGCTATTATTCGTTTTATACGATGGAAAAACTGTTATATTTATATTGTATTTTATGCTTCTGGCGTTGACTTCTAAGGCCCTAACTATTCGACCTGGCGGAGCAACGCCCTAGAGTGAAGCCTAGGTCGCCCGGAACGTAGAAATGACAATCACTTTCAAACTGGTTGCAATTAATCCTTTTATACGATGGAAAAACTGTTGTATTTTTATTGCATTTTATGCTTCTGGCGTTGACTTCTAAGGCCCTAACTATTCAATCTGTTGGAGCAACGCCCCAGGGTGTAGCCTAGGTTACCAGGAACGTAGAAATGACCATCACTTTCAATCTGGTTGCAATTATTCGTTTTATACGATGGAAAAGCTATTGTATTTATATCGTATTTTATGCTTCTGGCGTTGACTTCTTAGGCCCTAACTATTCCATCAGGTGGAACAACGCCCTGGGGTGAAGCCTAGGTTGCCCGGAACGTAGAAATGACAATAACTTTCACACTGGGTACAATGATTCGTTTTATACGATGGAAAAGCTGTTGCATCTTTATTGTATTTTATGCTTCTGTCGTTGACGTCTAAGGCCGTAGCTATTAGATGTGGTGGAGCAACGCACTAGAGTGACGCCTAGGTTGCCCGGAACGTGGAATGACCATTACTTTCGCAATGTTTGCAGTTATTCATTTTATACGATGGAAAAACTGTTGTACTTATATGGTATTTTATGCTTCTGGCGTTGACTTCTAAGGCCCTAACTATTCGTACTGGTGGAGCAACGCCCTAGAGTGAAGCCTAGGTTGCCCGGAACGTAGAAATGACCATAACTTTCATACTGGTTGCAATTATTCGTTTTATACGATGTAAAAACTGTTGTATATATATTGTATTTTATGCTTCTGGCGTTGACTTCTAAGGCACTAACTATTCGATCTGGTGGAGCAACGCCCTAGAGTGAAGCCTAGGTTGCCCGGAACGTAGAAATGACCATCACTTTCAAACTGGTTGCAATTATTCCTGTTATATGATGGAAAAACAGTTGTATTTATATTGTATTTTATGCTTCGGGCGTTGACTGCTAAGGCCCTGACTATTCAATCTGTTGGATCAACGCCCTAGAGTGAAGCCTAGGTTGCTCGGAATGTAGAAATGACCATAACATTCACACTGGTTGAAATTATTCGTTTAATACGATGGTAAAGCTGTTGCATCTTTATTGTATTTTATGCTTCTGCCGTTCACTTCTTAGGCCGTAACTATTCGATCTGGTGGAACAACGACCTTGAGTGAGGCCTAGGTTGCCCGAAACGTAGAAATGACCATCACTTCCATCCTGGTAGCAATTATTCGTTTTATACGATGGAAAAACTGTTTTACTTATATTGTATTTTATGCTTCTGGCGTTGACTTCTAAGGCTCTAACTATTCGATCTGGTGGAGCAACGCCCGAGGGTGAAGCCTAGGTTGCCCGGAAAGTAGAAATGACGCTAACTTTCACACTGGTTGCTATTATTCGTTCTATACGATGGAAAAACTGTTATATTTATATTGTATCTTATGCTTCTGGCGTTGACTTCTTAGGCCCTAACAATTCGATCTGGTGGAAAAACGACCTAGAGTGAGGCCTAGGTTGCACGGAACGTAGAACTGACCATAACTTTTACACTGGTAGCAATTATTCGTTTTATACAATGGAAAAACTGTTCTATTTATATTGTATTTTATACTTCTGGCGTTCACTTCTTAGGCCCTAACTATTCGATCTGGTGGAACAACGCCCTATGGTGAAGCCTAGGATGACCGGAACGTAGAAATGACCATAACTTTCACACCGGTAGCAATTATTCGTTTTACACGATGGAAAAACTGTTGTATTTATTGTGTATTTTATGCATCGGGCGTTGACTTCTAAGGCCCTAACTATTGAATCTGTTGGAGCAACGCCCTAGGGTGAAGCCTAGGTTGCCTGGAAAGTAGAAATGGCGTTAACTTTCACACTGGTTGCTATTATTCGTTCTATACGATGGAAAAACTGTTATATTTATATTGTATTTTATGCTTCGGGCGTTGACTGCTAAGGCCCTGACTATTCAATCTCTTCGACCAACGCCCTAGAGTGAAGCCTAGGATGCTCGGAATGTAGAAATGACCATAACATACACACTGGTTAAAATTATTCGTTTAATACGATGGTAAAGCTGTTGCATCTTTATTGTATTTTATGATTCTGACGTTGACTTCTAAGGCCCTAACTATTGGATCTGGTGGAGCAACGCCCTACAGTGAAGCCTAGGTTGCCCGGAACGTAGAAATGACCATCACTTTCAAACTGGTTGCTATTAATCCTTTTATACGATGGAAAAACTGCTGTATTTTTATTGCATTTTATGCTTCCGGCGTTGACTTCTAAGGCCCTAACTATTCAATCTGTTGGAGCAACGCCCCAGGGTGTAGCCTAGGTTACCAGGAACGTAGAAATGAACATCACTTTCAAACTGGTTGCAATTATTCGTTTTACACGATGGAAAAACTGTTGTATTTATTTTGTATTTTATGCATCGGGCGTTGACTTCTAAGGCCCTAACTATTCAGTCTGTTGGAGCAACGCCCTAGAGTGAAGCCTAGGTTGCCTGGAAAGTAGAAATGACGTTAACTTTCACACAGGTTGCTATTATTCGTTCTATACGATGGAAAAACTGATATATTTATATTGTATCTTATGCTTCTGGCGTTGACTTCTTAGGGCCTAACAATTCGATCTGGTGGAACAACGCCCTAGAGTGAAGCCTAGGTTGCCTGGAACGTACAAATGACCATCACTTTCACACGGGTTGCAATTATTCCTGTTATAGGACGGAAAGACTGTTGCATCTTTATTGTATTTTATGCTTCTGGCATTCAGTTCTTAGGCCCTAACTATTCGATCTGGTGGAACAACGACCTAGAGTGAGGCCTAGGTAGCCCGGAACGTAGAAATGACCATCACTTGCATACTGGTAGCAATTATTCGTTTTATACGATGGAAAAACTGTTTTATTTATATTGTATTTTATGCTTCGGGCGTTGACTTATTAGACCCTAACTATTCCATCTGGTGGAACAACGCCGTAGAGTGAAGCCTAGGTTGCCCAGAACGCAGAAATGACCATTACTTTCACACTGTTTGCAATTATTCCTTTTATACGATGGAAAAGCTGTTGTATTTATATCGTATTTTATGCTTCGGGCGTTGACCTCTTAGGCCCTAACTATTCCATCTGGTGGAACAACGCCGTAGAGTGAAGCCTAGGTTGCCCGGAACGTAGAAATGACCATAACTTTAACACTGGTTGCTATTATTCGTTTTATACGATGGAAAAACTGTTATATTTATATTGTATTTTATGCTTCTGGCGTTCACTTCTTAGGCCCCAACTATTCGATCTGGTGGAACAACACCGTAGAGTGAAGCCTAGGTTGCCCGGAACGTAGAAATGACCATTACTTTCACACTGTTTGCAATTATTCCTTTTATACGATGGAAAAGCTGTTGCATTTTTATTGCATTTTATGCGTCGGGCGTTGACTTCTAAGGCCCTAACTATTCAATCTGTTGGAGCGACGCCCTAGGGTGAAGCCTAGGTTGCTCGGAAAGTAGAAATGACCATAAGTTTCATACTGGTTGCAATTATTCGTTTTATACAATGGAAAAACTGTTGTATTTATATTGTATTTTATGCTTCTGGCGTTGACTTCTAAGGCCCTAGCTATTCGATCTAGTGGAGTAACACCCTAGAGTGAAGCCTAGGTTGCCCGGAAAGGAGAAATGACCATCACTTTAAAAGTGGTTGCAATTATTCCTGTTATAGGATGGAAAGACGGTTGTATTTTTATTGTATTTTATACTTCAGGCGTTGACTTCTGAGGCCGTAGCTATTCGATGTGGTGGAAGAACGCCATAGAGTGAAGCCTAGATTGCCCGGAACGTAGACATGACTATAAGTTTCATACCGGTTGCAATTATTTCTTTTATACGATGGAAAAACTGTTGTATTTATATTGTATTTTATGCTTCGGGCGTTGACTTCTAAGGCCCTAGCTGTTTGATCTGGTGGAGCAACGCCCTGGAGTGAAGCCTAGGTTGCCCGGAACGTAGAAATGACCATAACTTTCACACTGGTTGCTATTATTCGTTCTATTCGATGGAAAAACTGTTATATTCATATTGTATCTTATGCTTCTGGCGTTGACTTCTTAGGCCCTAACAATTCGAACTGGTGGGACAACGACCTAGAGTGAGGCCTAGGTAGCCCGGAACGTAGAAATGACCATCACTTCCATACTGGTAGCAATTATTCGTTTTATACGATGGAAAAACTGTTGTACTTATATTGCATTTTATGCTTCTGGCGTTCACTTCTTAGGCCCTAACTATTCGATCTGGTGGAACAACGCCCTATGGTGAAGCCTAGGTTGACCGGAACGTAGAAATGACCATAACTTTCACACCGGTAGCAATTATTCGTTTTACACGATGGAAAAACTGTTGTATTTATTTTGTATTTTATGCATCGGGCGTTGACTTCTAAGGCCCTAACTATTCAATCTGTTGGAGCAACGCCCTAGGGTGAAGCCTAGGTTGTCTGGAACGTAGAAATGACCATAACTTTCACACTGGTTGCTATTATTCGTTCTATACGATGGAAAAACTGTTATATTTATATTGTATCTTATGCTTCTGGCGTTGACTTCTTAGGGCCTAAGAATTCGATCTGGTGGAACAACGCCCTAGAGTGAAGCCTAGGTTGCCTAGAACGTACAAATGACCATCACTTTCACACGGGTTGCAATTATTCCTGTTATAGGACGGAAAGACTGTTGTATTTTTATTGTATTTTATGCTTCAGGCGTTGACTTCTGATGCCGTTGCTATTCGATGTAGAGGAAGAACGCCATAGAGTGAAGCCTAGGTTGCCCGGAACGTAGAAATGACCATAACTTTCATACTGGTTGCAATTATTCGTTTTATACGATGGAAAAACTGTTGTATTTATATTGTATTTTATGCTTCTGGCGTTGACTTCTAAGGCACTAACTATTCGATCTGGTGGAGCAACGCCCTAGAGTGAAGCCTAGGTTGCCCGGAACGTAGAAATGACCATCACTTTCAAACTGGTTGCAATTATTCCTGTTATATGATGGAAAAACTGTTGTATTTATATTGTATTTTATGCTTCGGGCGTTGACTGCTAAGGCCCTGACAATTCAATCTCTTCGATCAACGCCCTAGAGTGAAGCCTAGGTTGCTCGGAATGTAGAAATGACCATAACATTCACACTGGTTGAAATCATTCGTTTAATACGATGGTAAAGCTGTTGTATTTTTATTGCATTTTATGCTTCCGGCGTTGACTTCTAAGGCCCTAACTATTCAATCTGTTGGAGCAACGCCTAAGGGTGAAGCCTAGGTTGCCCGGAAAGAAGAAATGACGTTAACTTTCATACTGGTTGCAATTATTCCTTTTTATACGATGGAAAAACTGCTGTATTTATATTGTATTTTATGCTTCTGGCGTTGACTTCTAATGCACTATCTATTCGATCTGGCGGAGCAACGCCCAAGAGTGAAACCGAGGTTTCCCGGAACGTAGAAATGACCATCACTTCCATCCAGGTAGCAATTATTGGTTTTATACGATGGAAGAACGGTTTTATTTATATTGTATTTTATGCTTCTGGCGTTGACTTCTAAGGCTCTAACTATTCGATCTGGTGGAGCAACGCCCTAGAGTGAAGCCTAGGTTGCCCGGAACGTAGAAGTGACCATCACTTTCAAACTGGTTGCAATTATTCCTGTTATATGATGGAAAAACTGTTGTATTTTTATTGCATTTTATGGTTGGGGCGTTGACTTCTAAGTCCCTAACTATTCAATCTGTTGGAGCAACGCCCTAGGGTGAAGCCTAGGTTGCTCGGAACGTAGAAATGACCATAACTTTTACACTGGTAGCAATTATTCGTTTTATACAATGGAAAAACTGTTCTATTTATTTTGTATTTTATGCTTCGGGCTATGACTTCTAAAGCCCTAACTGTTTGATCTGGTGGAGCAACGCCTTAGAGTGAAGCCTAGGTTGCCCGGAACGTAGAAATGACCATAACTTTCACACTGGTTGCTATTATTCGTTTTATACGATGGAAAAACTGTTATATTTATATAGTATTTTATGCTTCTGGCGTTGACTTCTTAGGGCCTAACAATTCGATCTGGTGGAACAACGCCCTACAGTGAAGCCTAGGTTGCCTAGAACGTACAAATGACCATCACTTTCACACGGGTTGCAATTATTCCTGTTATAGGACGGAAAGACTGTTGTATTTTTATTGTATTTTATGCTTCAGGCGTTGACTACTGAGGCCGTTGCTATTCGATGTAGTGGAAGAACGCCATAGAGTGAAGCCTAGGTTGCCCGGAACGTAGAAGTGACCATAACTTTCATACTGGTTGCATTTATTCGTTTTATACGATGGAAAAACTGTTGTATTTTTATTGCATTTTATGCTTCCGGCGTTGACTTCTAAGGCCCTAACTATTCAATCTGTCGGAGCAACGCCCAAGGGTGAAGCCTAGGTTGTCCGGAAAGAAGAAATGACGTTAACATTCATACTGGCTGCAATTATTCCTTTTTATACGATGGAGAAACTGTTGCATTTATATTGTATTTTATGCTTCTGGCCTTGACTTCTAATGCACTAACTATTCGATCTGGCGGAGCAACGCCCTAGAGTGAAGCCGAGGTTTCCCGGAACGTAGAAATGACCATCACTTTCAAACTGGTTGCAATTATTCCTGTTATATGACGGAAAAACTGTTGTATTTTTATTGCATTTTATGCTTCGGGCATTGACTTCTAAAGCCCTAACTATTCGATCTGGTGGAGCAGCGCCCTAGAGTGAAGCCTAGGTTGCTCGGAATGTAGAAATGACCATTACTTTCACACTGGTTGCAATCATTCGTTTTATACGATGGAAAAGCTGTTGTATTTATATTGTATTTTATGCTTCTGGCCTTGACTTCTAATGCACTAACTATTCGATCTGGCGTAGCAACGCCCTAGAGTGAAGCCGAGGTTTCCCGGAACGTAGAAATGACCATCACTTTCAAACTGGTTGCAACTAATCCTTTTATACGATGGAAAAACTGTTGTATTTTTATTGCATTTTA
Source organism: Calliopsis andreniformis (assembly GCF_051401765.1). Taxonomy (NCBI): domain Eukaryota; kingdom Metazoa; phylum Arthropoda; class Insecta; order Hymenoptera; family Andrenidae; genus Calliopsis; species Calliopsis andreniformis. The sequence goes on along the minus strand of NW_027480460.1, from coordinate 384,933 downwards.
TGCTTCCGGCGTTGACTTCTAAGGCCCTAACTATTCAATCTGTTGGAGCAACGCCCAAGCGTGAAGCCTAGGTTGCCCGGAAAGAAGAAATGACGTTAACTTTCATACTGGTTGCAATTATTCGTTTTATACGATGGAAGAGCTGTTGTATTTATATCGTATTTTATGCTTCTGGCGTTGACTTCTTAGGACCTAACTAATCGATCTGGTGGAGCAACGCCCTAGAGTGAAGCCTAGGTTGCCCGGAACGTAGAAATGACCATTACATTCACACTGGTTGCAATTATTCCTGTTATACGATGGAAAAACTGTTGTATTTTTATTGTATTCTATGCTTCTGGCGTTTAATTCTAAGACGCTAGCTATTAGATGTGGTGGAGCAACGCCGTAGAGTGAGGCCTATGTTGCCCGGAAAGTAGAAATGACCATAACTTTTATACTGGTTGCAATTATTCGTTTTATACGATGGAAAAGCTGTTGTATTTATATCGTATTTTATGCTTCTGGCGTTGACTTGTTAGGCCGTAACTATTCGATCTGGTGGAGCAACGCCCTGGAGTGAAACCTAGGTTACCCGGAACGTAGAATTGACCATCACTTTCAAACTGGTTGCAATTATTCCTGTTATATGATGGAAACACTCTCGTATTTTTTTTGCATTTTATGGTTGGGGCGTTGACTTCTAAGTCCCTAACTATTCAATCTGTTGGAGCAACGCCCTAGGGTGAAGCCTAGGTTGCCCGGAACGTAGAAATGACTATAACTTTTACACTGGCAGCAATTATTCGTTTTATACAATGGAAAAACTATTCTATTTATTTTGTATTTTATGCTTCAGGCGTTGACTTGTAAGGCCCTAACTGTTTGATCTGGTGAAGCAACGCCCTAGAGTTAAGCCTAGGTTGCCCGGAACGTAGAAATGACCATAACTTTCACACTGGTTGCAAGTATTCGTTTTATACAATGGAAAAACTGTTCTATTTATTTTGTATTTTATGCTTCGGGCGTTGACTTCTAAAGCCCTAACTGTTTGATCTGGTGGAGCAACGCCTTATGGTGAAGCCTAGGTTGCCCGGAACGTAGAAATGACCATAACTTTCACACTGGTTGCTATTATTCGTTTTATACGATGGAAAAACTGTTATATTTATATTGTATTTTATGCTTCTGGCGTTGACTTCTTAGGGCCTAACAATTCGATCTGATGGAACAACGCCCTACAGTGAAGCCTAGGTTGCCTAGAACGTACATATGACCATCACTTTCACACGGGTTGCAATTATTCCTGTTATAGGACGGAAAGACTGTTGTATTTTTATTGTATTTTATGCTTCAGGCGTTGACTTCTGAGGCAGTTGCTATTCGATGTAGTGGAAGAACGCCATAGAGTGTAGCCTAGGTTGCCCGGAACGTAGAAATGACCATAACTTTCATACTGGTTGCAATTACTCGTTTTATACGATGGAAAAGCTGTTCTATTTTTATTGCATTTTATGCTTCCGGCGTTGACTTCTAAGGCCCTAACTATTCAATCTGTTGGAGCAACGCCCAAGGGTGAAGCCTAGGTTGCCCGGAAAGAAGAAATGACGTTAACTTTCATACTGGTTGCAATTATTCCTTTTTATACGATGGAAAAACTGTTGTATTTATATTGTATTTTATGCTTCTGGCGTTGACTTCTAATGCACTAACTATTCGATCTGGCGGAGCAACGCCCTAGAGTGAAGCCGAGGTTTCCGGGAACGTAGAAATGACCATCACTTTCAAACTGGTTGCAATTATTCCTGTTATATGACGGAAAAACTGTTGTATTTTTATTGCATTTTATGCTTCGGGCATTGACTTCTAAGGCCCTAACTATTCAATCTGTTGGAGCAACGCCCCAGGGTGTAGCCTAGGTTTCCAGGAACGTAGAATTGGCCATCACTTTCAAACTGGTTGCAATTATTCCTGTTATATGATGGAAACACTCTCGTATTTTTTTTTGCATTTTATGGTTGGGGCGTTGACTTCTAAGTCCCTAACTATTCAATCTGTTGGAGCAACGCCCTAGGGTGAAGCCTAGGTTGCTCGGAACGTAGAAATGACCATAACTTTTACACTGGTAGCAATTATTCGTTTTATACAATGGAAAAACTGTTCTATTTATTTTGTATTTTATGCTTCGGGCTATGACTTCTAAAGCCCTAACTGTTTGATCTGGTGGAGCAACGCCTTAGAGTGAAGCCTAGGTTGCCCGGAACGTAGAAATGACCATAACTTTCACACTGGTTGCTATTGTTCGTTTTATACGATGGAAAAACTGTTATATTTATATAGTATTTTATGCTTCTGGCGTTGACTTCTTAGGGCCTAACAATTCGATCTGGTGGAACAACGCCCTACAGTGAAGCCTAGGTTGCCTAGAACGTACAAATGACCATCACTTTCACACGGGTTGCAATTATTCCTGTTATAGGACGGATAGACTGTTGTATTTTTATTGTATTTTATGCTTCAGGCGTTGACTACTGAGGCCGTTGCTATTCGATGTAGTGGAAGAACGCCATAGAGTGAAGCCTAGGTTGCCCGGAACGTAGAAATGACCATAACTTTCATACTGGTTGCATTTATTCGTTTTATACGATGGAAAAACTGTTGTATTTTTATTGCATTTTATGCTTCCGGCGTTGACTTCTAAGGCCCTAACTATTCAATCTGTCGGAGCAACGCCCAAAGGTGAAGCCTAGGTTGCCCGGAAAGAATAAATGACGGTAACATTCATACTGGCTGCAATTATTCCTTTTTATACGATGGAGAAACTGTTGCATTTATATTGTATTTTATGCTTCTGGCCTTGACTTCTAATGCACTAACTATTCGATCTGGCGGAGCAACGCCCTAGAGTGAAGCCGAGGTTTCCCGGAACGTAGAAATGACCATCACTTTCAACCTGGTTGCAACTATTCCTGTTATATGACGGAAAAACTGTTGTATTTTTATTGCATTTTATGCATCGGGCATTGACTTCTAAAGCCCTAACTATTCGATCTGGTGGAGCAGCGCCCTAGAGTGAAGCCTAGGTTGCTCGGAATGTAGAAATGACCATTACTTTCACACTGGTTGCAATCATTCGTTTTATACGATGGAAAAGCTGTTGTATTTATATTGTATTTTATGCTTCTGGCCTTGACTTCTAATACACTAACTATTCGATCTGGCGTAGCAACGCCCTAGAGTGAAGCCGAGGTTTCCCGGAACGTAGAAATGACCATCACTTTCAAACTGGTTGCAACTAATCCTTTTATACGATGGAAAAACTGTTGTATTTTTATTGCATTTTATGCTTCCGGCGTTGACTTCTAAGGCCCTAACTATTCAATCTGTTGGAGCAACGCCCAAGCGTGAAGCCTAGGTTGCCCGGAAAGAAGAAATGACGTTAACTTTCATACTGGTTGCAATTATTCGTTTTATACGATGGAAGAGCTGTTGTATTTATATCGTATTTTATGCTTCTGGCGTTGACTTCTTAGGACCTAACTAATCGATCTGGTGGAGCAACGCCCTAGAGTGAAGCCTAGGTTGCCCGGAACGTAGAAATGACCATTACATTCACACTGGTTGCAATTATTCCTGTTATACGATGGAAAAACTTTTGTATTTTTATTGTATTCTATGCTTCTGGCGTTTAATTCTAAGACGCTAGCTATTAGATGTGGTGGAGCAACGCCGTAGAGTGAGGCCTATGTTGCCCGGAAAGTAGAAATGACCATAACTTTTATACTGGTTGCAATTATTCGTTTTATACGATGGAAAAGCTGTTGTATTTATATCGTATTTTATGCTTCTGGCGTTGACTTCTTAGGCCGTAACTATTCGATCTGGTGGAGCAACGCCCTGGGGTGAAACCTAGGTTACCCCGAACGTAGAATTGACCATCACTTTCAAACTGGTTGCAATTATTCCTGTTATATGATGGAAACACTCTCGTATTTTTTTTGCCTTTTATGGTTGGGGCGTTGACTTCTAAGTCCCTAACTATTCAATCTGTTGGAGCAACGCCCTAGGGTGAAGCCTAGGTTGCCCGGAACGTAGAAATGACTATAACTTTTACACTGGCAGCAATTATTCGTTTTATACAATGGAAAAACTATTCTATTTATTTTGTATTTTATGCTTCGGGCGTTGACTTGTAAGGCCCTAACTGTTTGATCTGGTGAAGCAACGCCCTAGAGTTAAGCCTAGGTTGCCCGGAACGTAGAAATGACCATAACTTTCACACTGGTTGCAATTATTCGTTTTATACAATGGAAAAACTGTTCTATTTATTTTGTATTTTATGCTTCGGGCGTTGACTTCTAAAGCCCTAACTGTTTGATCTGGTGGAGCAACGCCTTAGAGTGAAGCCTAGGTTGCCCGGAACGTAGAAACGACCATAACTTTCACACTGGTTGCTATTATTCGTTTTATACGATGGAAAAACTGTTATATTTATATTGTATTTTATGCTTCGGGCATTGACTTCTAAGGCCCTAACTATTCAATCTGTTGGAGCAACGCCCCAGGGTGTAGCCTAGGTTTCCAGGAACGTAGAATTGGCCATCACTTTCAAACTGGTTGCAATTATTCCTGTTATATGATGGAAACACTCTCGTATTTTTTTTTGCATTTTATGGTTGGGGCGTTGACTTCTAAGTCCCTAACTATTCAATCTGTTGGAGCAACGCCCTAGGGTAAAGCCTAGGTTGCTCGGAACGTAGAAATGACCATAACTTTTACACTGGTAGCAATTATTCGTTTTATACAATGGAAAAACTGTTCTATTTATTTTGTATTTTATGCTTCGGGCGATGACTTCTAAAGCCCTAACTGTTTGATCTGGTGGAGCAACGCCTTAGAGTGAAGCCTAGGTTGCCCGGAACGTAGAAATGACCATAACTTTCACACCGGTAGCAATTATTCGTTTTACATGATGGAAAAACTGTTGTATTTATTTTGTATTTTATGCATCGGGCGTTGACTTCTAAGGCCCTAACTATTGAATCTGTTGGAGCAACGCCCTAGGGTGAAGCCTAGGTTGCTCGGAATGTAGAAATGACCATAACATTCACACTGGTTGAAAGTATTCGTTTAATACGATGGTAAAGCTGTTGCATCTTTATTGTATTTTATGATTCTGGCGTTGACTTCTAAGGCCCTAACTATTCGATCTGGTGGAACAACGCCGTAGAGTGAAGCCTAGGTTGCCCGGATCGTAGAAATGACCATTACTTTCACACTGTTTGCAATTATTCCTTTTATACGATGGAAAGGTTGTTGTATTTATATCGTATTTTATGCTTCTGGCGTTGACTTCTAAGGCCCTGACTATTCAATCTGTCGGATCAACGCCCTAGAGTGAAGCCTAGGTTGCTCGGAATGTAGAAATGACGATTCATTCACACTGGTTGAAAGTATTCGTTTAATACGATGGAAAATCTGTTGTATATATATTGTATTTTATGCTTCTGGCGTTGACTTCTAACGCCCTAACTATTGGATCTGGTGGAGCAACGCCTCAGAGTGAGGCCTAGGTTGCCCGGAACGTAGAAATGACCATCACTTTCAAACTGGTTGCAATTATTCCTGTTATATGACGGAAAAACTGTTGTATTTTTATTGCATTTTATGCTTCGGGCATTGACTTCTAAGGCCCTAACTATTCATCTGTTGGAGCAACGCCCCAGGGTGTAGCCTAGGTTGCCCGGAACGTAGAAATGACCATCACTTTCAAACTGGTTGCAATTATTACGGTTATATGATGGAAAAACTGTTGTATTTTTATTGCATTTTATGCTTCGGGCATTGACTTCTAAGGCCCTAACTGTTTGATCTGGTGGAGCAACGCCCTAGAATGAAGCCTAGGTTGCCCGGTACGTAGAAATGACCATCACTTTCAAACTGGTTGCAATTATTCGTTTTATACGATGGAAAAGCTGTTGTATTTATATCGTATTTTATGCTTCTGGCGTTGACTTCTTAGGCCCTAACTATTCCATCAGGTGGAGCAACGCCCTACAGTGAAGCGTAGGTTGCCCGGAACGTAGAAATGACCATAACTTTCACACTGGTTGCTATTATTCGTTTTATACGATGGAAAAACTGTTATATTTATATTGTATTTTATGCTTCTGGCGTTGACTTCTTAGGCCCTAACTATTCGATCTGGTGGAACAACGCCGTAGAGTGAAGTCTAGGTTGCCCGGATCGTAGAAATGACCATTACTTTCACACTGTTTGCAATTATTCCTTTTATACGATGGAAAAGCTGTTGTATATATATCGTATTTTATGCTTCTGGCGTTGACATCTAAGGACCTAACTATTCGATCTGGTGCAGCAGGGCCCTAGAGTGAAGCCTAGGTTGCCCGGAACGTAGCAATTGCCATCACCTTCAGACTGGTTGAAAATATTCCTGTTATATGATGGAAAAACTGTTGTATTTTTATTGCATTATATGCTTCGGGCATTAACTTCTAAGGTCCTGACTATTCAATCTGTTGGAGCAACGCCCTAGGGTGAAGCCTAGGTTGACCGGAACGTAGAAATGACCATAACTTTCACACCGGTAGCAATTATTCGTTTTACACGATGGAAAAACTGTTGTATTTATTTTGTATTTTATGCATCGGGCGTTGACATCTAAGGCCCTAACTATTCAATCTGTTGGAGCAACGCCCAAGGGTGAAGCCTAGGTTGCCCGGAAAGAAGAAATGACGTTAACTTTCATACTGGTTGCAATTATTCGTTTTATACGATGGAAAAACTGTTGTATTTATATTGTATTTTATGCTTCTGGCGTTGACTTCTAATGCACTAACTATTCGATCTGGCGGAGCAACGCCCTAGAGTGAAACCGAGGTTTCCCGGAACGTAGAAATGACCATCACTTTCAAACTGGTTGCAATTATTCCTGTTATATGACGGAAAAACTGTTGTCTTTTTATAGAATTTTATGCTTCGGGCATTGACTTCTAAGGCCCTAACTACTCTATCTGTTGGAGCTACGCCCCAGGGTGTAGCCTAGGTTGCCCGGAACGTAGAAATGACCATCACTTTCAAACTGGTTGCAATTATTCCGGTTATATGATGGAAAAACTGTTGTATTTTTAATGCATTTTATGCTTCGGGCATTGACTTCTAAGGCCCTAACTGTTTGATCTGGTGGAGCAACGCCCTAGAGTGAAGCCTAGTTTGCCCGGTACGTAGAAGTGACCATCACTTTCAAACTGGTTGCAATTATTCGTTTTATACGATGGAAAAGCTGTTGCATTTATATCGTATTTTATGCTTCTGGCGTTGACTTCTTAGGCCCTAAATATTCCATCAGGTGGAACAACGCCCTAGGGTGAAGCCTAGGTTGCCCGGAACGTAGAAATGACTATAACTTTTACACTGGCAGCAATTATTCGTTTTATACAATGGAAAAACTGTTCTATTTATTTTGTATTTTATGCTTCGGGCGTTGACTTCTAAGGCCATAGCTGTTTGATCTGGTGGAGCAACGCCCTAGGGTGAAGCCTAGGTTGCCCGGAAAGTAGACATGACCATAACTTTCACACTGGTTGCTATTATTCGTTTTATACGATGGAAAAACTGTTGTATTTATATTGCATTTTATGCTTCTGGCGTTCACTTCTTAGGCCCTAACTATTCGATCTGGTGGAGCAACGCCCTAGAGTGAAGCCTAGGTTGCCCGGAACGTAGAAATGACCATCACTTTCAAACTGGTTGCAATTAATCCTTCTATACGATGGAAAAAGTGTTGTATTTTTATTGCATTATATGCTTCGGGCATTAACTTCTAAGGCCCTAACTATTCAATCTGTAAGAGCAACGCCCTAGGGTGTAGCCTAGGTTGCCCGTAAAGTAGAAATGACCATAGCTTTCATACTGGTGGCAATTATTCGTTTTGTATGATGGAAAAACTGTTGCATTTATATTGTATTTTATGCTTCTGGCGTTCACTTCTTAGGCCCTAACTATTCGATCTGGTGGAACAACGCCCTATGGTGAAGCCTAGGTTGACCGGAACGTAGAAATGACCATAACTTTCACACCGGTAGAAATTATTCGTTTTACACGATGGAAAAACTGTTGTATTTATTTTGTATTTTATGCATCGGGCGTTGACTTCTAAGGCCCTAGCTATTCAATCTGTTGGAGCAACGCCCTAGGGTGTAGCCTAGGTTGCCCGGAACGTAGAAATGACCATCACTTTCAAACTGGTTGCAATTATTCCGGTTATATGATGGAAAAACTGTTGTATTATTAATGCATTTTATGCTTCGGGCATTGACTTCTAAGGCCCTAACTGTTTGATCTGGTGGAGCAACGCCCTAGAGTGAAGCCTAGGTTGCCCGGTACGTAGAAGTGACCATCACTTTCAAACTGGTTGCAATTATTCGTTTTATACGATGGAAAAGCTGTTGTATTTATATCGTATTTTATGCTTCTGGCGTTGACTTCTTAGGCCCTAAATATTCCATCAGGTGGAACAACGCCCTAGGGTGAAGCCTAGGTTGCCCGGAACGTAGAAATGACTATAACTTTTACACTGGCAGCAATTATTCGTTTTATACAATGGAAAAACTGTTCTATTTATTTTGTATTTTATGCTTCGGGCGTTGACTTCTAAGGCCATAGCTGTTTGATCTGGTGGAGCAACGCCCTAGGGTGAAGCCTAGGTTGCCCGGAAAGTAGAAATGACCATAACTTTCACACTGGTTGCTATTATTCGTTTTATACGATGGAAAAACTGTTGTATTTATATTGCATTTTATGCTTCTGGCGTTCACTTCTTAGGCCCTAACTATTCGATCTGGTGGAGCAACGCCCTAGAGTGAAGCCTAGGTTGCCCGGAACGTAGAAATGACCATCACTTTCAAACTGGTTGCAATTAATCCTTCTATACGATGGAAAAAGTGTTGTATTTTTATTGCATTATATGCTTCGGGCATTAACTTCTAAGGCCCTAACTATTCAATCTGTAAGAGCAACGCCCTAGGGTGTAGCCTAGGTTGCCCGTAAAGTAGAAATGACCATAGCTTTCATACTGGTGGCAATTATTCGTTTTGTATGATGGAAAAACTGTTGCATTTATATTGTATTTTATGCTTCTGGCGTTCACTTCTTAGGCCCTAACTATTCGATCTGGTGGAACAACGCCCTATGGTGAAGCCTAGGTTGACCGGAACGTAGAAATGACCATAACTTTCACACCGGTAGCAATTATTCGTTTTACACGATGGAAAAACTGTTTTATTTATATTGTATTTTATGCTTCTGGCGTTGACTTCTAAGGCTCTAACTATTCGATCTGGTAGAGCAACGCCCTAGAGTGAAGCCTATGTTGCCCGGAACGTAGAAATGACCATCACTTTCAAACTGGTTGTAATTATTCCTGTTATATGACGGAAAAACTGTTGTCTTTTTACAGCATTTTATGCTTCGGGCATTGACTTCTAAGGCCCTAACTATTCTATCTGTTGGTGCAACGCCCCAGGGTGTAGCATAGGTTGCCCGGAACGTAGAAATGACCATCACTTTCAAACTGGTTGCAATTATTCCGGTTATATGATGGAAAAACTGTTGTATTTTTATTGCATTTTATGCTTCAGGCATTGACTTCTAAGGCCCTAACTGTTTGATCTGGTGGAGCAACGCCCTAGAGTGAAGCCTAGGTTGCCCGGTACGTAGAAATGACCATCACGTTCAAACTGGTTGCAATTATTCGTTTTATACGATGGAAAAGCTGTTGTATTTATATCGTATCTTATGCTTCTGGCGTTGACTTCTTAGGCCCTAAATATTCCATCAGGTGGAACAACGCCGTAGAGTGAAGCCTCGGTTGCCCGGATCGTAGAAATGACCATTACTTTCACACTGTTTGCAATTATTCCTTTTATACGATGGAAAAGCTGTTGTATTTATATCGTATTTTATGCTTCTGGCGTTGACATCTAAGGACCTAACTATTCGTTCTGGTGGAGCAGCGCCCTATAGTGAAGCCTAGGTTGCCCGGTACGTAGAAATGACCATCACTTTCACACTGGTAGCAATTATTAGGTTTATACGATGGAAACCCTGCTGTATTTTTATTGCATTTTATGATTCGGGCGTTGACTTCTAAGGCCCTGACTATTGAATCTGTTGGAGCAATGCCCTAGGGTGAAGCCTAGGTTGCTGGGAAAGTAGAAATGACCATAGCTTTTACACTGGTAGCAATTATTCGTTTTATACAATGGAAAAACTGTTCTATTTATTTTGTATTTTATGCTTCGGGCGTTGACTTCTAAAGCCCTAACTGTTTGATCTGGTGGAGCAACGCCCTAGAGTGAAGCCTAGGTTGCCCGGAACGTAGAAATGACCATAACTTTCACACTGGTTGCTATTGTTCGTTTTATACGATGGAAAAACTGTTATATTTATATTGTAACTTATGCTTCTGGCGTTGACTTCTTAGGGCCTAACAATTCGATCTGGTGGAACAACGCCCTACAGTGAAGCCTAGGTTGCCTAGAACGTATAAATGACCATCACTTTCACACGGGTTGCAATTATTCCTGTTATAGGACGGAAAGACTGTTGTATTTTTTTTGTACTTTATGCTTCAGGCGTTGACTTCTGAGGCCGTTGCTATTCGATGTAGAGGAAGAACGCCATAGAGTGAAGCCTAGGTTGCCCGGAACGTAGAAGTGACCATAACTTTCATACTGGCTGCAATTATTCGTTTTATACGATGGAAAAACTGTTGTATTTTTATTGCATTTTATGTTTCCGGCGTTGACTTCTAAGACCCTAACTATTCAATCTGTTGGAGCAACGCCCAAGGGTGAAGCCTAGGTTGCCCGTAAAGAAGAAATGACGTTAACTTTCATACTGGTTGCAATTATTCCTTTTTATACGATGGAAAAACTGTTGTATTTATATTGTATTTTATGCTTCTGGCGTTGACTTCAAATGCACTATCTATTCGATCTGGCGGAGCAACGCCCAAGAGTGAAGCCGAGGTTTCCCGGAACGTAGAAATGACCATCACTTTCAAACTGGTTGCAATTATTCCTGCTATATGACGGAAAAACTGTTGTATCTTTATTGCATTTTATGCTTCGGGCATTGACTTCTAAGGCCCTAACTATTCAATCTGTTGGAGCAACGCCCCAGGGTGTAGCCTAGGTTGCCAGGAACGTAGAAATGACCATCACTTTCACACTGGTTGCTATTATTCGTTCTATACGATGGAAAAACTGTTACATTTATATTGTATTTTATGCTTCGGGCGTTGACTTCTAAGGCCCTAGCTGTTTGATCTGCTGGAGCAACGCCCTAGAGTGTAGCCTAGGTTGCCCGGAACGTAGAAATGACCATAACTTTCACACTGGTTGCTATTATTCGTCCTATACGATGGAAAAACTGTTATATTTATATTGTATCTTATGCCTCTGGCGTTGACTACTTAGGGCCTAACAATTCGATCTGGTGGAACAACGCCCTACAGGGAAGCCTAGGTTGCCTAGAACGTACAAATGACCATCACTTTCACACAGGTTGCAATTATTCCTGTTATAGGACGGAAAGACTGTTGTATTTTTATTGTATTTTATGCTTCAGGAGTTGACTTCTGAGGCCGTTGCTATTCGATGTAGTGGAAGAACGCCATAGAGTGACGCCTAGGGTGCTCGGAACGTAGAAATGACCATTACTTTCACACTGGTTGCAAGTATTCGTTTTATACGATGGAAAAGCTGTTGTATTTATATCGTATTTTATGCTTCTGGCGTTGACTTCTTAGGCCGTAACTATTCGATCTGGTGGAGCAACGCCCTGGAGTGAAACCTAGGTTACCCGTAACGTAGAATTGGCCATCACTTTCAAACTGGTTGCAATTATTCCTGTTATATGATGGAAACACTCTCGCATTTTTTTTGCATTTTATGGTTGGGGCGTTGACTTCTAAGTCCCTAACTATTCAATCTGCTGGAGCAACGCCCTAGGGTGAAGCCTAGGTTGGTCGCAACGAAGAAATGACCATAACTTTTACACTGGTAGCAATTATTCGTTTTATACAATGGAAAAACTGTTCTTTTTATTTTGTATTTTATGCTTCGGGCGTTGACTTCTAAGGCCCTAACTATTCGACCTGGTGCAGCAACGCCCTAGAGTGAAGCCTAGGTTGCCCGGAACGTAGAAATGACCATCACTTTCAAACTGGTTGCAATTAATCCTTTTATACGATGGAAAAACTGTTGCATTTTTATTGCATTTTATGCTTCCGGCGTTGACTTCTAAGGCCCTATCTATTCAATCTGTTGGAGCAACGCCCTAGGGTGAAGCCTAGGTTGCCCGGAAAGTAGAAATGTCGTTAACATTCATACTGGTTGCAATTATTCGTTTTATACGATATAAAAACTGTTGTGTTTATATTGTATTTTATGCTTCGGGCGTTGACTTCTAAGGCCCTAGCTGTTTGATCTGGTGGAGCAACGCCCTAGAGTGAAGCCTAGGTTGCCCCGAACGTAGAAATGACCATAACTTTCACACTGGTTGCTATTATTCGTTCTATACGATGGAAAAACTGATATATTTATATTGTATCTTATGCTTCTGGCGTTGACTGCTTAGGGCCTAACAATTCGATCTGGTGGAACAACGCCCTAGAGTGAAGCCTAGGTTGCCTGGAAGGTACAAATGACCATCACTTTCACAAGGGTTGCAATTATTCCTGTTATACGACGGAAAGACTGTTGTATTTTTATTGTATTTTATGCTTCAGGCGTTGACTTCTGAGGCCGTTGCTATTCGATGTAGTGGAAGAACGCCATAGAGTGAAGCCTAGGTTGCCCGAGACGTAGAAATGACCATAACTTTCATACTGGTTGCAATTATTCGTTTTATACGATGTAAAAACTGTTGTATATATATTGTATTTTATGCTTCTGGCGTTGACTTCTAAGGCACTAACTATTCGATCTGGTGGAGCAACGCCCTAGAGTGAAGCCTAGGTTGCCCGGAACGTAGAAATAACCATCACTTTCAAACTGGTTGCAATTATTCCTGTTATATGATGGAAAAACTGTTGTATTTATATTGTATTTTATGCTTCGGCCGTTGACTGCTAAGGCCCTGACTATTCAATCTGTTGGATCAACGCCCTAGAGTGAAGCCTAGGTTGCTCGGAATGTAGAAATGACCATCACTTCCATACTGGTAGCAATTATTCGTTTTATACGATGGAAAAACTGTTTTATTTATATTGTATTTTATGCTTCGGGCGTTGACTTCTAAGGCTCTAACTATTCGATCTGGTAGAGCAACGCCCTAGAGAGAAGCCTATGTTGCCCGGAACGTAGAAATGACCATCACTTTCAAACTGGTTGCAATTATTCCTGTTATATGATGGAAAAACTGTTATATTTATTTTGTATTTTATGCTTCGGGCGTTGACTTCTAAGGCCCTAACTGTTTGATCTGGTGGAGCAACGCCGCAGAGTGAAGCCTAGGTTGCCCGGAACGTAGAAATGGCCATAACCTTCACACTGGTTGCTATTATTCGTTTTGTATGATGGAAAAACTGTTGTATTTATATAGTATTTTATGCTTCTGGCGTTCACTTCTTAGGCCCTAACTATTCGATCTGGTGGAACAACGCCCTATGGTGAAGCCTAGGTTGACCGGAACGTTGAAATGACCATAACTTTCACACCGGTAGCAATTATTCGTTTTACACGATGGAAAAACTGTTGTATTTATTTTGTATTTTATGCATCGGGCGTTGACTTCTAAGGCCCTAACTATTGAATCTGTTGGAGCAACGCCCTAGGGTGAGGCCTAGGTTGCCTGGAAAGTAGAAATGACGTTAACTTTCACACTGGTTGCTATTATTCGTTCTATACGATGGAAAAACTGATATATTTATATTGTATTTTATGCTTCGGGCGTTGACTTCTAAGGCCCTAGCTGTTTGATCTGGTGGAGCAACGCCCTAGAGTTTAGCCTAGGTTGCCCGGAACGTAGAAATGACCATAACTTTCACACTGGTTGCTATTATTCGTTCTATACGATGGAAAATCTGTTATATTTATATTGTATCTTATGCTTCTGGCGTTGACTTCTTAGTGCCTAACAATTCGATCTGGTGGAACAACGCCCTACAGTGAAGCCTAGGTTGCCTAGAACGTATAAATGACCATCACTTTCACACGGGTTGCAATTATTCCTGTTATAGGACGGAAAGACTGTTGTATTTTTATTGTATTTTATGCTTCAGGCGTTGACTTCTGAGGCCGTTGCTAGTCGATGTAGAGGAAGAACGCCATAGAGTGAAGCCTAGGTTGCCCGGAACGTAGAAGTGACCATAACTTTCATACTGGTTGCAATTATTCGTTTTATACGATGGAAAAACTGTTGTATTTATATTGTATTTTATGCTTCTGGCGTTGACTTCTAAGGCACTAACTATCCGATCTGGTGGAGCAACGCCCTAGAGTGAAGCCTAGGTTGCCCGGAACGTAGAAATGACCATCACTTTCAAACTGGTTGCAATTATTCCTGTTATATAATGGAAAAACTGTTGTATTTATATTGTATTTTATGCTTCGGGCGTTGACTGCTAAGGCCCTGACTATTCAATCTGTTCGATCAACGCCCTAGAGTGAAGCCTAGGTTGCTCGGAATGTAGAAATGACCATAACATTCACACTGGTTGAAATTATTCGTTTAATACGATGGTAAAGCTGTTGCATCTTTATTGTATTTTCTGATTCTGACGTTGACTTCTAAGGCCCTAACTATTGGATCTGGTGGAGCAACGCCCTAGAGTGAAGGCTAGGTTGCCCGGAACGTAGAAATGACCATCACTTTCAAACTGGTTGCAACTAATCCTTTTATACGATGGAAAAACTGTTGTATTTTTATTGCATTTTATGCTTCCGGCGTTGACTTCTAAGGCCCTAACTATTCAATCTGTTGGAGCAACGCCCAAGCGTGAAGCCTAGGTTGCCCGGAAAGAAGAAATGACGTTAACTTTCATACTGGTTGCAATTATTCCTTTTTATACGAAGGAAAAACTGTTGTATTTATATTGTATTTTATGCTTCTGGCGTTCACTTCTTAGGCCCTAACTATTCGATCTGGTGGAACAACACCGTAGAGTGAAGCCTAGGTTGCCCGGAACGTAGAAATGACCATAACTTTCACACTGGTTGCTATTATTCGTGTTATACGATGGAAAAACTGTTATATTTATTTTGTATTTTATGCTTCGGGCGTTGACTTCTAAGGCCCTAACTGTTTGATCTGGTGGAGCAACGCCCCAGAGTGAAGCCTAGGTTGCCCGGAACGTAGAAATGGCCATAACCTTCACACTGGTTGCTATTATTCGTTTTATACGATGGAAAAACTGTTATATTTATAGTGTATTTTATGCTTCTGGCGTTGACTTCTTAGGCCCTAACTATTCGATCTGGTGGAACAACGCCGTAGAGTGAAGCCTAGGTTGCCCGGATCGTAGAAATGACCATTACTTTGACACTGTTTGCAATTATTCCTTTTATACGATGGAAAAGCTGTTGTATTTATATCGTATTTTATGCTCTTGGCGTTGACATCTAAGGACCTAACTATTCGATCTGGTGGAGCAGCGCCCTAGAGTGAAGCCTAGGTTGCTCGGAATGTAGAAATGACCATTACTTTCACACTGGTTGCAATCATTCGTTTTATACGATGGAAAAGCTGTTGTATTTATATTGTATTTTATGCCTCTGGCGTTGGCTTCTAATGCCGTAGCTTTTAGATGTGGTGGAGCAACGCCCTAGAGTGACGCCAAGGGTGCTCGGAGCGTAGAAATGACCATATCTTTCACACTGGTTGCAATTATTCGTTTTATACGATGGAAAAGCTGTTGTATTTATATCGTATTTTATGCTTCTGGCGTTGACTTCTTAGGCCGTAACTATTCGATCTGGTGGAGCAACGCCCTGGAGTGAAACCTAGGTTACCCGGAACGTAGAATTGACCATCACTTTCAAACTGGTTGCAATTATTCCTGTTATATGATGGAAACACTCTCGTATTTTTTTTGCATTTTATGGTTGGGGCGTTGACTTCTAAGTCCCTAACTATTCAATCTGTTGGAGCAACGCCCTAGGGTGAAGCCTAGGTTGCCCGGAACGTAGAAATGACTATAACTTTTACACTGGCAGCAATTATTCGTTTTATACAATGGAAAAACTATTCTATTTATTTTGTATTTTATGCTTCGGGCGTTGACTTGTAAGGCCCTAACTGTTTGATCTGGTGAAGCAACGCCCTAGAGTTAAGCCTAGGTTGCCCGGAACGTAGAAATGACCATAACTTTCACACTGGTTGCAATTATTCGTTTTATACAATGGAAAAACTGTTCTATTTATTTTGTATTTTATGCTTCGGGCGTTGACTTCTAAAGCCCTAACTGTTTGATCTGGTGGAGCAACGCCTTAGAGTGAAGCCTAGGTTGCCCGGAACGTAGAAATGACCATAACTTTCACACCGGTAGAAATTATTCGTTTTACACGATGGAAAAACTGTTGTATTTATTTTGTATTTTATGCATCGGGCGTTGACTTCTAAGGCCCTAGCTATTCAATCTGTTGGAGCAACGCCCTAGGGTGTAGCCTAGGTTGCCCGGAACGTAGAAATGACCATCACTTTCAAACTGGTTGCAATTATTCCGGTTATATGATGGAAAAACTGTTGTATTATTAATGCATTTTATGCTTCGGGCATTGACTTCTAAGGCCCTAACTGTTTGATCTGGTGGAGCAACGCCCTAGAGTGAAGCCTAGGTTGCCCGGTACGTAGAAGTGACCATCACTTTCAAACTGGTTGCAATTATTCGTTTTATACGATGGAAAAGCTGTTGTATTTATATCGTATTTTATGCTTCTGGCGTTGACTTCTTAGGCCCTAAATATTCCATCAGGTGGAACAACGCCCTAGGGTGAAGCCTAGGTTGCCCGGAACGTAGAAATGACTATAACTTTTACACTGGCAGCAATTATTCGTTTTATACAATGGAAAAACTGTTCTATTTATTTTGTATTTTATGCTTCGGGCGTTGACTTCTAAGGCCATAGCTGTTTGATCTGGTGGAGCAACGCCCTAGGGTGAAGCCTAGGTTGCCCGGAAAGTAGAAATGACCATAACTTTCACACTGGTTGCTATTATTCGTTTTATACGATGGAAAAACTGTTGTATTTATATTGCATTTTATGCTTCTGGCGTTCACTTCTTAGGCCCTAACTATTCGATCTGGTGGAGCAACGCCCTAGAGTGAAGCCTAGGTTGCCCGGAACGTAGAAATGACCATCACTTTCAAACTGGTTGCAATTAATCCTTCTATACGATGGAAAAAGTGTTGTATTTTTATTGCATTATATGCTTCGGGCATTAACTTCTAAGGCCCTAACTATTCAATCTGTAAGAGCAACGCCCTAGGGTGTAGCCTAGGTTGCCCGTAAAGTAGAAATGACCATAGCTTTCATACTGGTGGCAATTATTCGTTTTGTATGATGGAAAAACTGTTGCATTTATATTGTATTTTATGCTTCTGGCGTTCACTTCTTAGGCCCTAACTATTCGATCTGGTGGAACAACGCCCTATGGTGAAGCCTAGGTTGACCGGAACGTAGAAATGACCATAACTTTCACACCGGTAGCAATTATTCGTTTTACACGATGGAAAAACTGTTTTATTTATATTGTATTTTATGCTTCTGGCGTTGACTTCTAAGGCTCTAACTATTCGATCTGGTAGATCAACGCCCTAGAGTGAAGCCTATGTTGCCCGGAACGTAGAAATGACCATCACTTTCAAACTGGTTGTAATTATTCCTGTTATATGACGGAAAAACTGTTGTCTTTTTACAGCATTTTATGCTTCGGGCATTGACTTCTAAGGCCCTAACTATTCCATCTGTTGGTGCAACGCCCCAGGGTGTAGCATAGGTTGCCCGGAACGTAGAAATGACCATCACTTTCAAACTGGTTGCAATTATTCCGGTTATATGATGGAAAAACTGTTGTATTTTTATTGCATTTTATGCTTCAGGCATTGACTTCTAAGGCCCTAACTGTTTGATCTGGTGGAGCAACGCCCTAGAGTGAAGCCTAGGTTGCCCGGTACGTAGAAATGACCATCACGTTCAAACTGGTTGCAATTATTCGTTTTATACGATGGAAAAGCTGTTGTATTTATATCGTATCTTATGCTTCTGGCGTTGACTTCTTAGGCCCTAAATATTCCATCAGGTGGAACAACGCCGTAGAGTGAAGCCTCGGTTGCCCGGATCGTAGAAATGACCATTACTTTCACACTGTTTGCAATTATTCCTTTTATACGATGGAAAAGCTGTTGTATTTATATCGTATTTTATGCTTCTGGCGTTGACATCTAAGGACCTAACTATTCGTTCTGGTGGAGCAGCGCCCTATAGTGAAGCCTAGGTTGCCCGGTACGTAGAAATGACCATCACTTTCACACTGGTAGCAATTATTAGGTTTATACGATGGAAACCCTGCTGTATTTTTATTGCATTTTATGATTCGGGCGTTGACTTCTAAGGCCCTGACTATTGAATCTGTTGGAGCAATGCCCTAGGGTGAAGCCTAGGTTGCTGGGAAAGTAGAAATGACCATAGCTTTTACACTGGTAGCAATTATTCGTTTTATACAATGGAAAAACTGTTCTATTTATTTTGTATTTTATGCTTCGGGCGTTGACTTCTAAAGCCCTAACTGCTTGATCTGGTGGAGCAACGCCCTAGAGTGAAGCCTAGGTTGCCCGGAACGTAGAAATGACCATAACTTTCACACTGGTTGCTATTGTTCGTTTTATACGATGGAAAAACTGTTATATTTATATTGTATCTTATGCTTCTGGCGTTGACTTCTTAGGGCCTAACAATTCTATCTGGTGGAACAACGCCCTACAGTGAAGCCTAGGTTGCCTAGAACGTATAAATGACCATCACTTTCACACGGGTTGCAATTATTCCTGTTATAGGACGGAAAGACTGTTGTATTTTTTTTGTATTTTATGCTTCAGGCGTTGACTTCTGAGGCCGTTGCTATTCGATGTAGAGGAAGAACGCCATAGAGTGAAGCCTAGGTTGCCCGGAACGTAGAAGTGACCATAACTTTCATACTGGCTGCAATTATTCGTTTTATACGATGGAAAAACTGTTGTATTTTTATTGCATTTTATGTTTCCGGCGTTGACTTCTAAGACCCTAACTATTCAATCTGTTGGAGCAACGCCCAAGGGTGAAGCCTAGGTTGCCCGTAAAGAAGAAATGACGTTAACTTTCATACTGGTTGCAATTATTCCTTTTTATACGATGGAAAAACTGTTGTATTTATATTGTATTTTATGCTTCTGGCGTTGACTTCAAATGCACTATCTATTCGATCTGGCGGAGCAACGCCCAAGAGTGAAGCCGAGGTTTCCCGGAACGTAGAAATGACCATCACTTTCAAACTGGTTGCAATTATTCCTGCTATATGACGGAAAAACTGTTGTATCTTTATTGCATTTTATGCTTCGGGCATTGACTTCTAAGGCCCTAACTATTCAATCTGTTGGAGCAACGCCCCAGGGTGTAGCCTAGGTTGCCAGGAACGTAGAAATGACCATCACTTTCACACTGGTTGCTATTATTCGTTCTATACGATGGAAAAACTGTTACATTTATATTGTATTTTATGCTTCGGGCGTTGACTTCTAAGGCCCTAGCTGTTTGATCTGCTGGAGCAACGCCCTAGAGTGTAGCCTAGGTTGCCCGGAACGTAGAAATGACCATAACTTTCACACTGGTTGCTATTATTCGTCCTATACGATGGAAAAACTGTTATATTTATATTGTATCTTATGCCTCTGGCGTTGACTACTTAGGGCCTAACAATTCGATCTGGTGGAACAACGCCCTACAGGGAAGCCTAGGTTGCCTAGAACGTACAAATGACCATCACTTTCACACAGGTTGCAATTATTCCTGTTATAGGACGGAAAGACTGTTGTATTTTTATTGTATTTTATGCTTCAGGCGTTGACTTCTGAGGCCGTTGCTATTCGATGTAGTGGAAGAACGCCATAGAGTGACGCCTAGGGTGCTCGGAACGTAGAAATGACCATTACTTTCACACTGGTTGCAAGTATTCGTTTTATACGATGGAAAAGCTGTTGTATTTATATCGTATTTTATGCTTCTGGCGTTGACTTCTTAGGCCGTAACTATTCGATCTGGTGGAGCAACGCCCTGGAGTGAAACCTAGGTTACCCGTAACGTAGAATTGGCCATCACTTTCAAACTGGTTGCAATTAATCCTTTTATACGATGGAAAAACTGTTGCATTTTTATTGCATTTTATGCTTCCGGCGTTGACTTCTAAGGCCCTATCTATTCAATCTGTTGGAGCAACGCCCTAGGGTGAAGCCTAGGTTGCCCGGAAAGTAGAAATGTCGTTAACATTCATACTGGTTGCAATTATTCGTTTTATACGATATAAAAACTGTTGTGTTTATATTGTATTTTATGCTTCGGGCGTTGACTTCTAAGGCCCTAGCTGTTTGATCTGGTGGAGCAACGCCCTAGAGTGAAGCCTAGGTTGCCCCGAACGTAGAAATGACCATAACTTTCACACTGGTTGCTATTATTCGTTCTATACGATGGAAAAACTGATATATTTATATTGTATCTTATGCTTCTGGCGTTGACTGCTTAGGGCCTAACAATTCGATCTGGTGGAACAACGCCCTAGAGTGAAGCCTAGGTTGCCTGGAAGGTACAAATGACCATCACTTTCACAAGGGTTGCAATTATTCCTGTTATAGGACGGAAAGACTGTTGTATTTTTATTGTATTTTATGCTTCAGGCGTTGACTTCTGAGGCCGTTGCTATTCGATGTAGTGGAAGAACGCCATAGAGTGAAGCCTAGGTTGCCCGAGACGTAGAAATGACCATAACTTTCATACTGGTTGCAATTATTCGTTTTATACGATGTAAAAACTGTTGTATATATATTGTATTTTATGCTTCTGGCGTTGACTTCTAAGGCACTAACTATTCGATCTGGTGGAGCAACGCCCTAGAGTGAAGCCTAGGTTGCCCGGAACGTAGAAATAACCATCACTTTCAAACTGGTTGCAATTATTCCTGTTATATGATGGAAAAACTGTTGTATTTATATTGTATTTTATGCTTCGTCCGTTGACTGCTAAGGCCCTGACTATTCAATCTGTTGGATCAACGCCCTAGAGTGAAGCCTAGGTTGCTCGGAATGTAGAAATGACCATCACTTCCATACTGGTAGCAATTATTCGTTTTATACGATGGAAAAACTGTTTTATTTATATTGTATTTTATGCTTCGGGCGTTGACTTCTAAGGCCCTAACTGTTTGATCTGGTGGAGCAACGCCCCAGAGTGAAGCCTAGGTTGCCCGGAACGTAGAAATGGCCATAACTTTCACACTGGTAGCAATTATTCGTTTTATACGATGGAAAAACTGTTTTATTTATATTGTATTTTATGCTTCTGGCGTTGACTTCTAAGGCTCTAACTATTCGATCTGGTAGAGCAACGCCCTAGAGAGAAGCCTATGTTGCCCGGAACGTAGAAATGACCATCACTTTCAAACTGGTTGCAATTATTCCTGTTATATGATGGAAAAACTGTTGTATTTTTATTGCATTTTATGCTTCGGGCATTAACTTCTAGGGTGCTAACTATTCAATATCTTGGAGCAACGCCCGAGGGTGAAGCCTAGGTTGCCCGGAAAGTAGAAATGACGCTAACTTTCACACTGTTTGCTATTATTCGTTCAATACGATGGAAAAACTGTTATATTTATATTGTATCTTATGCTTCTGGCGTTGACTTCTTAGGACCTAACAATTCGATCTGGTGGAAAAACGACCTAGAGTGAGGCATAGGTTGCACGGAACGTAGAACTGACCATAACGTTTACACTGGTAGCAATTATACGTTTTATACGATGGAAAAACTGTTCTATTTATTTTGTATTTTATGCTTCGGGCGTTGACTTCTAAGGCTCTAGCTGTTTGATCTGGTGGAGCAACGCCCTAGAGTGAAGCCTAGGTTGCCCGGAACGTAGAAATGACCATACCTTTCACACTGGTTGCTATTATTCGTTTTGTATGATGGAAAAACTGTTGTATTTATATAGTATTTTATGCTTCTGGCGTTCACTTCTTAGGCCCTAACTATTCGATCTGGTGGAACAACGCCCTATGGTGAAGCCTAGGTTGACCGGAACGTTGAAATGACCATAACTTTCACACCGGTAGCAATTATTCGTTTTACACGATGGAAAAACTGTTGTATTTATTTTGTATTTTATGCATCGGGCGTTGACTTCTAAGGCCCTAACTATTGAATCTGTTGGAGCAACGCCCTAGGGTGAGGCCTAGGTTGCCTGGAAAGTAGAAATGACGTTAACTTTCACACTGGTTGCTATTATTCGTTCTATACGATGGAAAAACTGATATATTTATATTGTATTTTATGCTTCGGGCGTTGACTTCTAAGGCCCTAGCTGTTTGATCTGGTGGAGCAACGCCCTAGAGTTTAGCCTAGGTTGCCCGGAACGTAGAAATGACCATAACTTTCACACTGGTTGCTATTATTCGTTCTATACGATGGAAAATCTGTTATATTTATATTGTATCTTATGCTTCTGGCGTTGACTTCTTAGTGCCTAACAATTCGATCTGGTGGAACAACGCCCTACAGTGAAGCCTAGGTTGCCTAGAACGTATAAATGACCATCACTTTCACACGGGTTGCAATTATTCCTGTTATAGGACGGAAAGACTGTTGTATTTTTATTGTATTTTATGCTTCAGGCGTTGACTTCTGAGGCCGTTGCTAGTCGATGTAGAGGAAGAACGCCATAGAGTGAAGCCTAGGTTGCCCGGAACGTAGAAGTGACCATAACTTTCATACTGGTTGCAATTATTCGTTTTATACGATGGAAAAACTGTTGTATTTATATTGTATTTTATGCTTCTGGCGTTGACTTCTAAGGCACTAACTATCCGATCTGGTGGAGCAACGCCCTAGAGTGAAGCCTAGGTTGCCCGGAACGTAGAAATGACCATCACTTTCAAACTGGTTGCAATTATTCCTGTTATATAATGGAAAAACTGTTGTATTTATATTGTATTTTATGCTTCGGGCGTTGACTGCTAAGGCCCTGACTATTCAATCTGTTCGATCAACGCCCTAGAGTGAAGCCTAGGTTGCTCGGAATGTAGAAATGACCATAACATTCACACTGGTTGAAATTATTCGTTTAATACGATGGTAAAGCTGTTGCATCTTTATTGTATTTTCTGATTCTGACGTTGACTTCTAAGGCCCTAACTATTGGATCTGGTGGAGCAACGCCCTAGAGTGAAGGCTAGGTTGCCCGGAACGTAGAAATGACCATCACTTTCAAACTGGTTGCAACTAATCCTTTTATACGATGGAAAAACTGTTGTATTTTTATTGCATTTTATGCTTCCGGCGTTGACTTCTAAGGCCCTAACTATTCAATCTGTTGGAGCAACGCCCAAGCGTGAAGCCTAGGTTGCCCGGAAAGAAGAAATGACGTTAACTTTCATACTGGTTGCAATTATTCCTTTTTATACGAAGGAAAAACTGTTGTATTTATATTGTATTTTATGCTTCTGGCGTTCACTTCTTAGGCCCTAACTATTCGATCTGGTGGAACAACACCGTAGAGTGAAGCCTAGGTTGCCCGGAACGTAGAAATGACCATAACTTTCACACTGGTTGCTATTATTCGTGTTATACGATGGAAAAACTGTTATATTTATTTTGTATTTTATGCTTCGGGCGTTGACTTCTAAGGCCCTAACTGTTTGATCTGGTGGAGCAACGCCCCAGAGTGAAGCCTAGGTTGCCCGGAACGTAGAAATGGCCATAACCTTCACACTGGTTGCTATTATTCGTTTTATACGATGGAAAAACTGTTATATTTATAGTGTATTTTATGCTTCTGGCGTTGACTTCTTAGGCCCTAACTATTCGATCTGGTGGAACAACGCCGTAGAGTGAAGCCTAGGTTGCCCGGATCGTAGAAATGACCATTACTTTGACACTGTTTGCAATTATTCCTTTTATACGATGGAAACGCTGTTGTATTTATATCGTATTTTATGCTCTTGGCGTTGACATCTAAGGACCTAACTATTCGATCTGGTGGAGCAGCGCCCTAGAGTGAAGCCTAGGTTGCTCGGAATGTAGAAATGACCATTACTTTCACACTGGTTGCAATCATTCGTTTTATACGATGGAAAAGCTGTTGTATTTATATTGTATTTTATGCCTCTGGCGTTGGCTTCTAATGCCGTAGCTTTTAGATGTGGTGGAGCAACGCCCTAGAGTGACGCCAAGGGTGCTCGGAGCGTAGAAATGACCATATCTTTCACACTGGTTGCAATTATTCGTTTTATACGATGGAAAAGCTGTTGTATTTATATCGTATTTTATGCTTCTGGCGTTGACTTCTTAGGCCGTAACTATTCGATCTGGTGGAGCAACGCCCTGGAGTGAAACCTAGGTTACCCGGAACGTAGAATTGACCATCACTTTCAAACTGGTTGCAATTATTCCTGTTATATGATGGAAACACTCTCGTATTTTTTTTGCATTTTATGGTTGGGGCGTTGACTTCTAAGTCCCTAACTATTCAATCTGTTGGAGCAACGCCCTAGGGTGAAGCCTAGGTTGCCCGGAACGTAGAAATGACTATAACTTTTACACTGGCAGCAATCATTCGTTTTATACAATGGAAAAACTATTCTATTTATTTTGTATTTTATGCTTCGGGCGTTGACTTCTAAGGCCCTAACTGTTTGATCTGGTGAAGCAACGCCCTAGAGTTAAGCCTAGGTTGCCCGGAACGTAGAAATGACCATAACTTTCACACTGGTTGCAATTATTCGTTTTATACAATGGAAAAACTGTTCTATTTATTTTGTATTTTATGCTTCGGGCGTTGACTTCTAAAGCCCTAACTGTTTGATCTGGTGGAGCAACGCCTTAGAGTGAAGCCTAGGTTGCCCGGAACGTAGAAATGACCATAACTTTCACACTGGTTGCTATTATTCGTTTTATACGATGGAAAAACTGTTATATTTATATTGTATTTTATGCTTCTGGCGTTGACTTCTTAGGGCCTAACAATTCGATCTGATGGAACAACGCCCTACAGTGAAGCCTAGGTTGCCTAGAACGTACATATGACCATCACTTTCACACGGGTTGCAATTATTCCTGTTATAGGACGGAAAGACTGTTGTATTTTTATTGTATTTTATGCTTCAGGCGTTGACTTCTGAGGCAGTTGCTATTCGATGTAGTGGAAGAACGCCATAGAGTGTAGCCTAGGTTGCCCGGAACGTAGAAATGACCATAACTTTCATACTGGTTGCATTTATTCGTTTTATACGATGGAAAAACTGTTGTATTTTTATTGCATTTTATGCTTCCGGCGTTGACTTCTAAGGCCCTAACTATTCAATCTGTTGGAGCAGCGCCCAAGGGTGAAGCCTAGGTTGCCCGGAAAGAAGAAATGACGTTAACTTTCATACTGGCTGCGATTATTCCTTTTTATACGATGGAAAAACTGTTGCATTTATATTGTATTTTATGCTTCTGGCCTTGACTTCTAATGCACTAACTATTCGATCTGGCGGAGCAACGCCCTAGAGTGAAGCCGAGGTTTCCCGGAACGTAGAAATGACCATCACTTTCAAACTGGTTGCAATTATTCCTGTTATATGACGGAAAAACTGTTGTATTTTTATTGCATTTTATGCTTCGGGCATTGACTTCTAAAGCCCTAACTATTCGATCTGGTGGAGCAGCGCCCTAGAGTGAAGCCTAGGTTGCTCGGAATGTAGAAATGACCATTACTTTCACACTGGTTGCAATCATTCGTTTTATACGATGGAAAAGCTGTTGTATTTATATTGTATTTTATGCTTCTGGCCTTGACTTCTAATGCACTAACTATTCGATCTGGCGTAGCAACGCCCTAGAGTGAAGCCGAGGTTTCCCGGAACGTAGAAATGACCATCACTTTCAAACTGGTTGCAATTATTCCTGTTATATGACGGAAAAACTGTTGTATTTTTATTGCATTTTATGCTTCGGGCATTGACTTCTAAGGCCCTGACTATTCAATCTGTTGGATCAACGCCCTAGAGTGAAGCCTAGGTTGCTCGGAATGTAGAAATGACCATAACATTCACACTGGTTGAAAGTATTCGTTTAATACGATGGTAAAGCTGTTGCATCTTTATTGTATTTTATGATTCTGGCGTTGACTTCTAAGGCCCTAACTATTCGATCTGGTGGAACAACGCCGTAGAGTGAAGCCTAGGTTGCCCGGATCGTAGAAATGACCATTACTTTCACACTGTTTGCAATTATTCCTTTTATACGAGGGAAAGGTTGTTGTATTTATATCGTATTTTATGCTTCTGGCGTTGACTTCTAAGGCCCTGACTATTCAATCTGTCGGATCAACGCCCTAGAGTGAAGCCTGGGCTGCTCGGAATGTAGAAATGACGATTCATTCACACTGGTTGAAAGTATTCGTTTAATACGATGGAAAATCTGTTGTATATATATTGTATTTTATGCTTCTGGCGTTGACTTCTAAGGCCCTAACTATTGGATCTGGTGGAGCAACGCCTCAGAGTGAAGCCTAGGTTGCCCGGAACGTAGAAATGACCATCACTTTCAAACTGGTTGCAATTATTCCTGTTCTATGACGGAAAAACTGTTGTATTTTTATTGCATTTTATGCTTCGGGCATTGACTTCTTAGGCCGTAACTATTCGATCTGGTGGAGCAACGCCCTGGAGTGAAACCTAGGTTACCCGGAACGTAGAATTGACCATCACTTTCAAACTGGTTGCAATTATTCCTGTTATATGATGGAAACACTCTCGTATTTTTTTTGCATTTTATGGTTGGGGCGTTGACTTCTAAGTCCCTAACTATTCAATCTGTTGGAGCAACGCCCTAGGGTGAAGCCTAGGTTGCCCGGAACGTAGAAATGACTATAACTTTTACACTGGCAGCAATTATTCGTTTTATACAATGGAAAAACTATTCTATTTATTTTGTATTTTATGCTTCGGGCGTTGACTTGTAAGGCCCTAACTGTTTGATCTGGTGAAGCAACGCCCTAGAGTTAAGCCTAGGTTGCCCGGAACGTAGAAATGACCATAACTTTCACACTGGTTGCAATTATTCGTTTTATACAATGGAAAAACTGTTCTATTTATTTTGTATTTTATGCTTCGGGCGTTGACTTCTAAAGCCCTAACTGTTTGATCTGGTGGAGCAACGCCTTAGAGTGAAGCCTAGGTTGCCCGGAACGTAGAAATGACCATAACTTTCACACTGGTTGCTATTATTCGTTTTATACGATGGAAAAACTGTTATATTTATATTGTATTTTATGCTTCTGGCGTTGACTTCTTAGGGCCTAACAATTCGATCTGATGGAACAACGCCCTACAGTGAAGCCTAGGTTGCCTAGAACGTACATATGACCATCACTTTCACACGGGTTGCAATTATTCCTGTTATAGGTCGGAAAGACTGTTGTATTTTTATTGTATTTTATGCTTCAGGCGTTGACTTCTGAGGCAGTTGCTATTCGATGTAGTGGAAGAACGCCATAGAGTGTAGCCTAGGTTGCCCGGAACGTAGAAATGACCATAACTTTCATACTGGTTGCATTTATTCGTTTTATACGATGGAAAAACTGTTGTATTTTTATTGCATTTTATGCTTCCGGCGTTGACTTCTAAGGCCCTAACTATTCAATCTGTTGGAGCAGCGCCCAAGGGTGAAGCCTAGGTTGCCCGGAAAGAAGAAATGACGTTAACTTTCATACTGGCTGCAATTATTCCTTTTTATACGATGGAAAAACTGTTGCATTTATATTGTATTTTATGCTTCTGGCCTTGACTTCTAATGCACTAACTATTCGATCTGGCGGAGCAACGCCCTAGAGTGAAGCCGAGGTTTCCCGGAACGTAGAAATGACCATCACTTTCAAACTGGTTGCAATTATTCCTGTTATATGACGGAAAAACTGTTGTATTTTTATTGCATTTTATGCTTCGGGCATTGACTTCTAAAGCCCTAACTATTCGATCTGGTGGAGCAGCGCCCTAGAGTGAAGCCTAGGTTGCTCGGAATGTAGAAATGACCATTACTTTCACACTGGTTGCAATCATTCGTTTTATACGATGGAAAAGCTGTTGTATTTATATTGTATTTTATGCTTCTGGCCTTGACTTCTAATGCACTAACTATTCGATCTGGCGTAGCAACGCCCTAGAGTGAAGCCGAGGTTTCCCGGAACGTAGAAATGACCATCACTTTCAAACTGGTTGCAATTATTCCTGTTATATGACGGAAAAACTGTTGTATTTTTATTGCATTTTATGCTTCGGGCATTGACTTCTAAGGCCCTGACTATTCAATCTGTTGGATCAACGCCCTAGAGTGAAGCCTAGGTTGCTCGGAATGTAGAAATGACCATAACATTCACACTGGTTGAAAGTATTCGTTTAATACGATGGTAAAGCTGTTGCATCTTTATTGTATTTTATGATTCTGGCGTTGACTTCTAAGGCCCTAACTATTCGATCTGGTGGAACAACGCCGTAGAGTGAAGCCTAGGTTGCCCGGATCGTAGAAATGACCATTACTTTCACACTGTTTGCAATTATTCCTTTTATACGAGGGAAAGGTTGTTGTATTTATATCGTATTTTATGCTTCTGGCGTTGACTTCTAAGGCCCTGACTATTCAATCTGTCGGATCAACGCCCTAGAGTGAAGCCTGGGCTGCTCGGAATGTAGAAATGACGATTCATTCACACTGGTTGAAAGTATTCGTTTAATACGATGGAAAATCTGTTGTATATATATTGTATTTTATGCTTCTGGCGTTGACTTCTAAGGCCCTAACTATTGGATCTGGTGGAGCAACGCCTCAGAGTGAAGCCTAGGTTGCCCGGAACGTAGAAATGACCATCACTTTCAAACTGGTTGCAATTATTCCTGTTCTATGACGGAAAAACTGTTGTATTTTTATTGCATTTTATGCTTCGGGCATTGACTTCTAAGGCCCTAACTATTCATCTGTTGGAGCAACGCCCCAGGGTGTAGCCTAGGTTGCCCGGAACGTAGAAATGACCATCACTTTCAAACTGGTTGCAATTATTCCGGTTATATGATGGAAAAACTGTTGTATTTTTATTGCATTTTATGCTTCGGGCATTGACTTCTAAGGCCCTAACTGTTTGATCTGGTGGAGCAACGCCCTAGAATGAAGCCTAGGTTGCCCGGTACGTAGAAATGACCATCACTTTCAAACTGGTTGCAATTATTCGTTTTATACGATGGAAAAGCTGTTGTATTTATATCGTATTTTATGCTCCTGGTGTTGACTTCTTAGGCCCTAACTATTCCATCAGGTGGAGCAACGCCCTACAGTGAAGCGTAGGTTGCCTGGAACGTAGAAATGACCATAACTTTCACACTGGTTGCTATTATTCGTTTTATACGGTGGAAAAACTGTTATATTTATATTGTATTTTATGCTTCTGGCGTTGACTTCTTAGGCCCTAACTATTCGATCTGGTGGAACAACGCCGTAGAGTGAAGCCTAGGTTGCCCGGATCGTAGAAATGACCATTACTTTCACACTGTTTGCAATTATTCCTTTTATACGATGGAAAAGCTGTTGTATATATATCGTATTTTATGCTTCTGGCGTTCACTTCTTAGGCCCTAACTATTCGATCTGGTGCAGCAGGGCCCTAGAGTGAAGCCTAGGTTGTTCGGAATGTAGAAATGACTATTACTTTCACACTGGTTGCAATCATTCGTTTTATACGATGGAAAAGCTGTTGTATTTATATTGTGTTTCATGCCTCTGGCGTTGACTTCTAAGGCCGTAGCTATTAGATGTGGTGGAGCAACGCCCTATAGTGACGCCTAGGGTGCTCGGAACGTAGAAATGGCCATTACTTTCACACTGGTTGCAATTATTCGTTTTATACGATGGAAAAGCTGTTGTATTTATATCGTATTTTATGCTTCTGGCGTTGACTTCTTAGGCCGTAACTATTCGATCTGGTGGAGCAACGCCCTGGAGTGAAACCTAGGTTACCCGGAACGTAGAATTGGCCATCACTTTCAAACTGGTTGCAATTATTCCTGTTATATGATGGAAACACTCTCGTATTTTTTTTGCATTTTATGGTTGGGGCGTTGACTTCTAAGTCCCTAACTATTCAATCTGTTGGAGCAACGCCCTAGGGTGATGCCTATGTTGCTCGGAACGTAGAAATGACCATAACTTTTACACTGGTAGCAATTATTCGTTTTATACAATGGAAAAACTGTTCTATTTATTTTGTAATTTATGCTTCGGGCGTTGACTTCTAAAGCCCTAACTGTTTGATCTGGTGGAGCAACGCCTTAGAGTGAAGCCTAGGTTGCCCGGAACGTAGAAATGACCATAACTTTCACACTGGTTACTATTATTCGTTTTATACGATGGAAAAACTGTTATATTTATATTGTATTTTATGCTTCTGGCGTTCACTTCTTAGGCCCTAACTATTCGATCTCGTGGAACAACGACCTAGAGTGAGTCCTAGGTAGCCCGGATCGTAGAAATGACCATCACTTCCATACTGGTAGCAATTATTCGTTTTATACGATGGAAAAACTGTTTTATTTATATTGTATTTTATGCTTCTGGCGTTGACTTCTAAGGCTCTAACTATTCGATTTGGTGGAGCAACGCCCTAGAGTGAAACCTAGGTTGCCCGGAACGTAGAAATGACCATCACTTTCAAACTGGTTGCAATTATTCCTGTTATATGATGGAAAAACTGTTGTATTTTTATTGCATTTTATGCTTCGGTCATTAACTTCTAAGGTCCTGACTATTCAATCTGTTGGAGCAACGCCCTAGGGTGAAGCCTAGGTTGCGCGGAAAGTAGAAATGACAATAACTTTCACACTGGGTGCAATTATTCGTTTTATACGATGGAAAAGCTGTTGCATCTTTATTGTATTTTATGCTTCTGTCGTTGTCGTCTAAGGCCGTAGCCATTAGATGTGGTGGAGCAACGCACTAGAGTGACGCCTAGGTTGCCCGGAACGTGGAATGACCATTACTTTCGCAATATTTGCAATTATTCATTTTATACGATGGAAAAACTGTTGTACCTATATTGTATTTTATGCTTCTGGCGTTGACTTCTAAGGCTCTAACTATTCGACCTGATGGAGCAACGCCCTAGAGTGAAGCCTAAGTTGCCCGGAGCGTAGCAATTGCCATCACTTTCAGACTGGTTGCAAATATTCCTGTTATATGATGGAAAAACTGTTGTATTTTTATTGCATTATATGCTTCGGGCATTAACTTCTAAGGTCCTGACTATTCAATCTGTTGGAGCAACGCCCTAGGGTGAAGCCTAGGTTGACCGGACCGTAGAAATGACCATAACTTTCACACCGGTAGCAATTATTCGTTTTACACGATGGAAAAACTGTTGTATTTATTTTGTATTTTATGCATCGGGCGTCGACATCTAAGGCCCTAACTATTCAATCTGTTGGAGCAACGCCCTAGGGTGAAGCCTAGGTTGCCCGGAAAGAAGAAATGACGTTAACTTTCATACTGGTTGCAATTATTCGTTTTATACGATGGAAAATCTGTTGTATTTATATTGTGTTTTATGCTTCTGGCGTTGACTTCTAATGCACTAACTATTCGATCTGGCGGAGCAACGCCCTAGAGTGAAGCCGAGGTTTCCCGGAACGTAGAAATGACCATCACTTTCAAACTGGTTGCAATTATTCCTGTTATATGACGGAAAAACTGTTGTATATATATTGTATTTTATGCTTCTGGCGTTGACTTCTAAGGCACTAACTACTCGATATGGTGGAGCAACACCCTAGAGTGAAGCCTAGGTTGCCCGGAACGTAGAAATGACCATCACTTTCAAACTGGTTGCAATTATTCCGGTTATATGATGGAAAAACTGTTGTATTTTTATTGCATTTTATGCTTCGGGCATTGACTTCTAAGGCCCTAACTGTTTGATCTGGTGGAGCAACGCCCTAGAGTGAAGCCTAGGTTGCCCGGTACGTAGATATGACCATCACGTTCAAACTGGTTGCAATTATTCGTTTTATACGATGGAAAAGCTGTTGTATTTATATCGTATTTTATGCTTCTGGCGTTGACTTCTTAGGCCCTAAATATTCCATCAGGTGGAACAACGCCGTAGAGTGAAGCCTCGGTTGCCCGGATCGTAGAAATGACCATTACTTTCACACTGTTTGCAATTATTCCTTTTATACGATGGAAAAGCTGTTGTATTTATATCGTATTTTATGCTTCTGGCGTTGACATCTAAGGACCTAACTATTCGTTCTGGTGGAGCAGCGCCCTATAGTGAAGCCTAGGTTGCCCGGTACGTAGAAATGACCATCACTTTCACACTGGTAGCAATTATTAGGTTTATACGATGGAAACCCTGCTGTATTTTTATTGCATTTTATGATTCGGGCGTTGACTTCTAAGGCCCTAACTATTGAATCTGTTGGAGCAAT
The DNA here is from genome assembly GCF_051401765.1 of Calliopsis andreniformis. Taxonomy (NCBI): domain Eukaryota; kingdom Metazoa; phylum Arthropoda; class Insecta; order Hymenoptera; family Andrenidae; genus Calliopsis; species Calliopsis andreniformis. The sequence goes on along the minus strand of NW_027480460.1, from coordinate 352,175 downwards.
GCCCTAGGGTGAAGCCTAGGTTGCTGGGAAAGTAGAAATGACCATAGCTTTTACACTGGTAGCAATTATTCGTTTTATACAATGGAAAAACTGTTCTATTTATTTTGTATTTTATGCTTCGGGCGTTGACTTCTAAAGCCCTAACTGTTTGATCTGGTGGAGCAACGCCCTAGAGTGAAGCCTAGGTTGCCCGGAACGTAGAAATGACCATAACCTTCACACTGGTTCCTATTGTTCGTTTTATACGATGGAAAAACTGTTATATTTATATTGTATTTTATGCGTCTGGCGTTCACTACTTAGGCCCTAACTTTTCGATCTGGTGGAACAACGCCATAGAGTGAAGCCTCGGTTGCCCGGATCGTAGAAATGACCATTACTTTCAAACTGGTTGCAATTATTCCGGTTATATGATGGAAAAACTGTTGTATTTTTATTGCATTTTATGCTTCGTGCATTGACTTCTAAGGTCCTAACTGTTTGATCTGGTGGAGCAACGCCCTAGAGTGAAGCCTAGGTTGCCCGGTACGTAGAAATGACCATGACTTTCAAACTGGTTGCAATTATTCGTTTTATACGATGGAAAAGCTGTTGTATTTATATCGTATTTTATGCTTCTGGCGTTGACTTCTAAGGCCCTAACTATTCATCTGTTGGAGCAACGCCCCAGGGTGTAGCCTAGGTTGCCCGGAACGTAGAAATGACCATCACTTTCAAACTGGTTGCAATTATTCCGGTTATATGATGGAAAAACTGTTGTATTTTTATTGCATTTTATGCTTCGGGCATTGACTTCTAAGGCCCTAACTGTTTGATCTGGTGGAGCAACGCCCTAGAATGAAGCCTAGGTTGCCCGGTACGTAGAAATGACCATCACTTTCAAACTGGTTGCAATTATTCGTTTTATACGATGGAAAAGCTGTTGTATTTATATCGTATTTTATGCTCCTGGTGTTGACTTCTTAGGCCCTAACTATTCCATCAGGTGGAGCAACGCCCTACAGTGAAGCGTAGGTTGCCTGGAACGTAGAAATGACCATAACTTTCACACTGGTTGCTATTATTCGTTTTATACGATGGAAAAACTGTTATATTTATATTGTATTTTATGCTTCTGGCGTTGACTTCTTAGGCCCTAACTATTCGATCTGGTGGAACAACGCCGTAGAGTGAAGCCTAGGTTGCCCGGATCGTAGAAATGACCATTACTTTCACACTGTTTGCAATTATTCCTTTTATACGATGGAAAAGCTGTTGTATATATATCGTATTTTATGCTTCTGGCGTTCACTTCTTAGGCCCTAACTATTCGATCTGGTGCAGCAGGGCCCTAGAGTGAAGCCTAGGTTGTTCGGAATGTAGAAATGACTATTACTTTCACACTGGTTGCAATCATTCGTTTTATACGATGGAAAAGCTGTTGTATTTATATTGTGTTTCATGCCTCTGGCGTTGACTTCTAAGGCCGTAGCTATTAGATGTGGTGGAGCAACGCCCTATAGTGACGCCTAGGGTGCTCGGAACGTAGAAATGGCCATTACTTTCACACTGGTTGCAATTATTCGTTTTATACGATGGAAAAGCTGTTGTATTTATATCGTATTTTATGCTTCTGGCGTTGACTTCTTAGGCCGTAACTATTCGATCTGGTGGAGCAACGCCCTGGAGTGAAACCTAGGTTACCCGGAACGTAGAATTGGCCATCACTTTCAAACTGGTTGCAATTATTCCTGTTATATGATGGAAACACTCTCGTATTTTTTTTGCATTTTATGGTTGGGGCGTTGACTTCTAAGTCCCTAACTATTCAATCTGTTGGAGCAACGCCCTAGGGTGATGCCTATGTTGCTCGGAACGTAGAAATGACCATAACTTTTACACTGGTAGCAATTATTCGTTTTATACAATGGAAAAACTGTTCTATTTATTTTGTAATTTATGCTTCGGGCGTTGACTTCTAAAGCCCTAACTGTTTGATCTGGTGGAGCAACGCCTTAGAGTGAAGCCTAGGTTGCCCGGAACGTAGAAATGACCATAACTTTCACACTGGTTACTATTATTCGTTTTATACGATGGAAAAACTGTTATATTTATATTGTATTTTATGCTTCTGGCGTTCACTTCTTAGGCCCTAACTATTCGATCTCGTGGAACAACGACCTAGAGTGAGTCCTAGGTAGCCCGGATCGTAGAAATGACCATCACTTCCATACTGGTAGCAATTATTCGTTTTATACGATGGAAAAACTGTTTTATTTATATTGTATTTTATGCTTCTGGCGTTGACTTCTAAGGCTCTAACTATTCGATTTGGTGGAGCAACGCCCTAGAGTGAAACCTAGGTTGCCCGGAACGTAGAAATGACCATCACTTTCAAACTGGTTGCAATTATTCCTGTTATATGATGGAAAAACTGTTGTATTTTTATTGCATTTTATGCTTCGGTCATTAACTTCTAAGGTCCTGACTATTCAATCTGTTGGAGCAACGCCCTAGGGTGAAGCCTAGGTTGCGCGGAAAGTAGAAATGACAATAACTTTCACACTGGGTGCAATTATTCGTTTTATACGATGGAAAAGCTGTTGCATCTTTATTGTATTTTATGCTTCTGTCGTTGTCGTCTAAGGCCGTAGCCATTAGATGTGGTGGAGCAACGCACTAGAGTGACGCCTAGGTTGCCCGGAACGTGGAATGACCATTACTTTCGCAATATTTGCAATTATTCATTTTATACGATGGAAAAACTGTTGTACCTATATTGTATTTTATGCTTCTGGCGTTGACTTCTAAGGCTCTAACTATTCGACCTGGTGGAGCAACGCCCTAGAGTGAAGCCTAAGTTGCCCGGAGCGTAGCAATTGCCATCACTTTCAGACTGGTTGCAAATATTCCTGTTATATGATGGAAAAACTGTTGTATTTTTATTGCATTATATGCTTCGGGCATTAACTTCTAAGGTCCTGACTATTCAATCTGTTGGAGCAACGCCCTAGGGTGAAGCCTAGGTTGACCGGACCGTAGAAATGACCATAACTTTCACACCGGTAGCAATTATTCGTTTTACACGATGGAAAAACTGTTGTATTTATTTTGTATTTTATGCATCGGGCGTCGACATCTAAGGCCCTAACTATTCAATCTGTTGGAGCAACGCCCTAGGGTGAAGCCTAGGTTGCCCGGAAAGAAGAAATGACGTTAACTTTCATACTGGTTGCAATTATTCGTTTTATACGATGGAAAATCTGTTGTATTTATATTGTGTTTTATGCTTCTGGCGTTGACTTCTAATGCACTAACTATTCGATCTGGCGGAGCAACGCCCTAGAGTGAAGCCGAGGTTTCCCGGAACGTAGAAATGACCATCACTTTCAAACTGGTTGCAATTATTCCTGTTATATGACGGAAAAACTGTTGTATATATATTGTATTTTATGCTTCTGGCGTTGACTTCTAAGGCACTAACTACTCGATATGGTGGAGCAACACCCTAGAGTGAAGCCTAGGTTGCCCGGAACGTAGAAATGACCATCACTTTCAAACTGGTTGCAATTATTCCGGTTATATGATGGAAAAACTGTTGTATTTTTATTGCATTTTATGCTTCGGGCATTGACTTCTAAGGCCCTAACTGTTTGATCTGGTGGAGCAACGCCCTAGAGTGAAGCCTAGGTTGCCCGGTACGTAGATATGACCATCACGTTCAAACTGGTTGCAATTATTCGTTTTATACGATGGAAAAGCTGTTGTATTTATATCGTATTTTATGCTTCTGGCGTTGACTTCTTAGGCCCTAAATATTCCATCAGGTGGAACAACGCCGTAGAGTGAAGCCTCGGTTGCCCGGATCGTAGAAATGACCATTACTTTCACACTGTTTGCAATTATTCCTTTTATACGATGGAAAAGCTGTTGTATTTATATCGTATTTTATGCTTCTGGCGTTGACATCTAAGGACCTAACTATTCGTTCTGGTGGAGCAGCGCCCTATAGTGAAGCCTAGGTTGCCCGGTACGTAGAAATGACCATCACTTTCACACTGGTAGCAATTATTAGGTTTATACGATGGAAACCCTGCTGTATTTTTATTGCATTTTATGATTCGGGCGTTGACTTCTAAGGCCCTAACTATTGAATCTGTTGGAGCAATCCCCTAGGGTGAAGCCTAGGTTGCTGGGAAAGTAGAAATGACCATAGCTTTTACACTGGTAGCAATTATTCGTTTTATACAATGGAAAAACTGTTCTATTTATTTTGTATTTTATGCTTCGGGCGTTGACTTCTAAAGCCCTAACTGTTTGATCTGGTGGAGCAACGCCCTAGAGTGAAGCCTAGGTTGCCCGGAACGTAGAAATGACCATAACTTTCACACTGGTTCCTATTGTTCGTTTTATACGATGGAAAAACTGTTACATTTATATTGTATTTTATGCGTCTGGCGTTCACTACTTAGGCCCTAACTTTTCGATCTGGTGGAACAACGCCATAGAGTGAAGCCTCGGTTGCCCGGATCGTAGAAATGACCATTACTTTCAAACTGGTTGCAATTATTCCGGTTATATGATGGAAAAACTGTTGTATTTTTATTGCATTTTATGCTTCGTGCATTGACTTCTAAGGTCCTAACTGTTTGATCTGGTGGAGCAACGCCCTAGAGTGAAGCCTAGGTTGCCCGGTACGTAGAAATGACCATGACTTTCAAACTGGTTGCAATTATTCGTTTTATACGATGGAAAAGCTGTTGTATTTATATCGTATTTTATGCTTCTGGCGTTGACTTCTTAGGCCCTAAATATTCCATCAGGTGGAACAACGCCGTAGAGTGAAGCCTCGGTTGCCCGGATTGTAGAAATGACCATTACTTTCACACTGTTTGCAATTATTCCTTTTATACGATGGAAAAGCTGTTGTATTTATATCGTATTTTATGCTTCTGGCGTTGACATCTAAGGACCTAACTATTCGTTCTGGTGGAGCAGCGCCCTATAGTGAAGCCTAGGTTGCCCGGTACGTAGAAATGACCATCACTTTCACACTGGTAGCAATTATAAGTTTTATACGATGGAAACCCTGCTGTATTTTTATTGCATTTTATGATTCAGGCGTTGACTTCTAAGGCCCTAACTATTGAATCTGTTGGAGCAATGCCCTAGGGTGAAGCCTAGGTTGCTGGGAAAGTAGAAATGACCATAGCTTTTACACTGGTAGCAATTATTCGTTTTATACAATGGAAAAACTGTTCTATTGATTTTGTATTTTATGCTTCGGGCGTTGACTTCTAAAGCCCTAACTGTTTGATCTGGTGGAGCAACGCCCTAGAGTGAAGCCTAGGTTGCCCGTAACGTAGAAATGACCATAACTTTCACACTGGTTGCTATTATTCGTTTTATACGATGGAAAAACTGTTATATTTATATTGTATCTTATGCGTCTGGCGTTCACTTCTTAAGCCCTAACTATTCAATCTGGTGGAACAACGCCGTAGAGTGAAGCCTCGGTTGCCCGGAACGTAGAAATGACCATCACTTTTAAACTGGTTGCAATTAATCCTTTTATACGATGGAAAAACTGTTGAATTTTTATTGCATTTTATGCTTCCGGCGTTGACTTCTAAGGCCCCAACTATTCAATCTGTTGGAGCAACGCCCAAGGGTGAAGCCTAGGTTGCCCGGAAAGAAGAAATGACGTTAACTTTCATACTGGTTGCAATTATTCGTTTTATACGATGGAAAAACTGTTGTATTTATATTGTATTTTATGCTTCTGGCGTTGACTTCTAATGCACTAACTATTCGATCTGGCGGAGCAACGCCCTAGAGTGAAACCGAGGTTTCCCGGAACGTAGAAATGACCATCACTTTCAAACTGGTTGCAATTATTCCTGTTATATGACGGAAAAACTGTTGTCTTTTTATAGAATTTTATGCTTCGGGCATTGACTTCTAAGGCCCTAACTACTCTATCTGTTGGAGCTACGCCCCAGGGTGTAGCCTAGGTTGCCCGGAACGTAGAAATGACCATCACTTTCAAACTGGTTGCAATTATTCCGGTTATATGATGGAAAAACTGTTGTATTTTTAATGCATTTTATGCTTCGGGCATTGACTTCTAAGGCCCTAACTGTTTGATCTGGTGGAGCAACGCCCTAGAGTGAAGCCTAGGTTGCCCGGTACGTAGAAGTGACCATCACTTTCAAACTGGTTGCAATTATTCGTTTTATACGATGGAAAAGCTGTTGTATTTATATCGTATTTTATGCTTCTGGCGTTGACTTCTTAGGCCCTAAATATTCCATCAGGTGGAACAACGCCCTAGGGTGAAGCCTAGGTTGCCCGGAACGTAGAAATGACTATAACTTTTACACTGGCAGCAATTATCCGTTTTATACAATGGAAAAACTGTTCTATTTATTTTGTATTTTATGCTTCGGGCGTTGACTTCTAAGGCCATAGCTGTTTGATCTGGTGGAGCAACGCCCTAGGGTGAAGCCTAGGTTGCCCGGAAAGTAGAAATGACCATAACTTTCACACTGGTTGCTATTATTCGTTTTATACGATGGAAAAACTGTTGTATTGATATTGCATTTTATGCTTCTCGCGTTCACTTCTTAGGCCCTAACTATTCGATCTGGTGGAGCAACGCCCTAGAGTGAAGCCTAGGTTGCCCGGAACGTAGAAATGACCATCACTTTCAAACTGGTTGCAATTAATCCTTCTATACGATGGAAAAAGTGTTGTATTTTTATTGCATTATATGCTTCGAGCATTAACTTCTAAGGCCCTAACTATTCAATCTGTAAGAGCAACGCCCTAGGGTGTAGCCTAGGTTGCCCGTAAAGTAGAAATGACCATAGCTTTCATACTGGTGGCAATTATTCGTTTTGTATGATGGAAAAACTGTTGCATTTATATTGTAGTTTATGCTTCTGGCGTTCACTTCTTAGGCCCTAACTATTCGATCTGGTGGAACAACGCCCTATGGTGAAGCCTAGGTTGACCGGAACGTAGAAATGACCATAACTTTCACACCGGTAGCAATTATTCGTTTTACACGATGGAAAAACTGGTGTATTTATTTTGTATTTTATGCATCGGGCGTTGACTTCTAAGGCCCTAGCTATTCAATCTGTTGGAGCAACGCCCTAGGGTGTAGCCTAGGTTGCCCGTAAACTAGAAATGACCATAGCTTTCATACTGGTGGCAATTATTCGTTTTGTATGATGGAAAAACTGTTGCATTTATATTGTATTTTATGCTCCTGGCGTTCACTTCTTAGGCCCTAACTATTCGATCTGGTGGAACAACGCCCTATGGTGAAGCCTAGGTTGACCGGAACGTAGAAATGACCATATCTTTCACACCGGTAGCAATTATTCGTTTTACACGATGGAAAAACTGTTGTATTTATTTTGTATTTTATGCATCGAGCGTTGACTTCTAAGGCCCTAGCTATTCAATCTGTTGGAGCAACGCCCTAGGGTGAAGCCTAGGTTGCCTGGAAAGTAGAAATGACGTTAACTTTCACACTGGTTGCTATTATTCGTTCTATACGATGGAAAAACTGTTATATTTATATTGTATTTTATGCTTCGGGCGTTGGCTTCTAAGGCCCTAGCTGTTTGATCTGGTGGAGCAACGCCCAAGGGTGAAGCCTAGGTTGCCCGGAAAGAAGAAATGACGTTAACTTTCATACTGGTTGCAATTATTCGTTTTATACGATGGAAAAACTGTTGTATTTATATTGTATTTTATGCTTCTGGCGTTGACTTCTAAGGCACTAACTACTCGATATGGTGGAGCAACACCCTAGAGTGAAGCCTAGGTTGCCCGGAACGTAGAAATGACCATCACTTTCAAACTGGTTGCAATTAATCCTTTTATACGATGGAAAAACTGTTGAATTTTTATTGCATTTCATGCTTCCGGCGTTGACTTCTAAGGCCCTAACTATTCAATCTGTTGGAGCAACGCCCAAGGGTGAAGCCTAGGTTGCCCGGAAAGAAGAAATGACGTTAACTTTCACACTGGTTGCTATTATTCGTTCTATACGATGGAAAAACTGTTGTATTTATATTGTATTTTATGCTTCTGGCGTTGACTTCTAAGGCACTAACTACTCGATATGGTGGAGCAACGCCCCAGGGTGTAGCATAGGTTGCCCGGAACGTAGAAATGACCATCACTTTCAAACTGGTTGCAATTATTCCGGTTATATGATGGAAAAACTGTTGTATTTTTATTGCATTTTATGCTTCGGGCATTGACTTCTAAGGCCCTAACTGTTTGATCTGGTGGAGCAACGCCCTAGAGTGAAGCCTATGTTGCCCGGTACGTAGAAATGACCATCACGTTCAAACTGGTTGCAATTATTCGTTTTATACGATGGAAAAGCTGTTGTATTTATATCGTATTTTATGCTTCTGGCGTTGACTTCTTAGGCCCTAAATATTCCATCAGGTGGAACAACGCCGTAGAGTGAAGCCTCGGTTGCCCGGATCGTAGAAATGACCATTACTTTCACACTGTTTGCAATTATTCCTTTTATACGATGGAAAAGCTGTTGTATTTATATCGTATTTTATGCTTCTGGCGTTGACATCTAAGGACCTAACAATTCGTTCTGGTGGAGCAGCGCCCTAGAGTGAAGCCTAGGTTGCCCGGAAAGTAGAAATGACCATAACCTTCATACTGGTTGCAATTATTCGTTTTATATGATGGAAAAACTGTTGTATTTATATTGTATTTTATGCTTCTGGCGTTCACTTCTTAGGAGCTAACTATTCGATCTGGTGGAACAACGGCCTAGGGTGAAGCCTAGGTTGCCCGGAACGTAGAAATGACCATAACTTTTACACTGGTAGCAATTATTCGTTTTATACAATGGAAAAACTGTTCTATTTATTTTGTATTTAATGCTTCGGGCGTTGGCTTCTAATGCCCTGACTGTTTGATCTGGTGGAGCAACGCCATAGAGTGAAGCCTAGGTTGCCCGGAACGTAGAAATGACCATCACTTTCAAACTGGTTGCAATTAATCCTGTTATACGATGGAAAAACTGTTGTATTTTTATTGCATTTTATGCTTTGGGCCTTGACTTCTAAGGCCCTAACTATTCAATCTGTTGGAGCAACGCCCTAGGGAGAAAGCCTAGGTTGCCCGGAAAGTAGAAATGACCATCACTTTCACACTGGCAGCAATTATTCGTTTTATACGATGGAAAAACTGTTCTATTTATTTTGTATTTTATGCTTCTGGCGATCACTTCTTAGGCCCGTACTATTCGATCTGGTGGAACAACGCCCTACGGTGAAGCCTAGGTTGCCCGGAACGTAGAAATGACCATAATATTTACACTGGTTGCAATTATTCGTTTTATACAATGGAAAAACTGCTCTATTTATTTTGTATTTTATGCTTCGGGCGTTGACTTCGAAGGCCCTAACTGTTTGATCTGGTGGAGCAACGCCCTATAGTGAAACCTAGGTTGCCTGGAACGCAGAAATGACCATCACCTTCACACGGGTTGCAGTTATTCCTGTTATAGGATGGAAAGACTGTTGTATTTTTATTGTATTTTAGACTTCTGGCGTTGACTCCTAAGGCCCTAACTATTCGATCAGGTGGAGCATCGGCCTAGAGTGAAGCCTAGGTTGCTCCGAATGTAGAAATGACCATAAGTTTCACACTGGTTGCAATTATTCACTTTATACGGTGGAAAAACTGTTGTACTTATATTGTATTTTATTCTTATGGCGTTGAATTCTAAGTCCCTCACTATTCGATCTGGTGGTGCAACGCCCTAGTGTGAAACCTAGGTTACCCGGAACGTAGAAATGACCACTACTTTCATACTGTTTGCAGTTATTCCTGTTATACGATGGAAAAACTGTTGCATCTTTATTGTTTTTTATGCTTCTGGCGTTGACATCTTAGGCCCTAACTATTCCATCTGGTGGAGCAACGGCCTAGGGTGAAGGGTAGGTTGCCCTGAACGTAGAAATGACCATAACCTTCACACTGGTAGCAATTATTCGTTTTATACGATGGAAAAACTGTTCTATTTATATATTATTTTATGCTTCTGGCGTTCACTTCTTAGGCCCTAACTATTCGATCTGGTGGAACAACGGCCTAGGGTGAAGCCTAGGTTGCCCGGAACGTAGAAATGACCATAACTTTTACACTGGTAGCAATTATTCGTTTTATACAATGGAAAAACTGTTCTATTTATTTTGTATTTAATGCTTCGGGCGTTGGCTTCTAATGCCCTAACTGTTTAATCTGGTGGAGCAACGCCCTAGGGTGAAGCCGAGGTTTCCCGGAACGTATAAATGACCATCACTTTCAAACTGGTTGCAATTATTCCTGTTATATGACGGAAAAACTGTTGTATATATATTGTATTTTATGCTTCTGGCGTTGACTTCTAAGGCACTAACTACTCGATATGGTGGAGCAACACCCTAGAGTGAAGCCTAGGTTGCCCGGAACGTAGAAATGACCATCACTTTCAAACTGGTTGCAATTAATCCTTTTATACGATGGAAAAACTGTTGAATTTTTATTGCATTTTATGCTTCCGGCGTTGACTTCTAAGGCCCTAACTATTCAATCTGTTGGAGCAACGCCCAAGGGTGAAGCCTAGGTTGCCCGGAAAGAAGAAATGACGTTAACTTTCATACTGGTTGCAATTATTCGTTTTATACGATGGAAAAACTGTTGTAATTATATTGCATTTTATGCTTCTGGCGTTGACTTCTAATGCACTAAGTATTCGATCTGGCGGAGCAACGCCCTAGAGTGAAGCCGAGGTTTCCCGGAACGTAGAAATGACCATCACTTTCAAACTGGTTGCAATTATTCCTGTTATATGACGGAAAAACTGTTGTCTTTTTACAGCATTTTATGCTTCGGGCATTGACTTCTAAGGCCCTAACTATTCTATCTGTTAGTGCAACGCCCCAGGGTGTAGCATAGGTTGCCCGGAACGTAGAAATGACCATCACTTTCAAACTGGTTGCAATTATTCCGGTTATATGATGGAAAAACTGTTGTATTTTTATTGCATTTTATGCTTCGGGCATTGACTTCTAAGGCCCTAACTGTTTGATCTGGTGGAGCAACGCCCTAGAGTGAAGCCTAGGTTGCCCGGTACGTAGAAATGACCATCACGTTCAAACTGGTTGCAATTATTCGTTTTATACGATGGAAAAGCTGTTGTATTTATATCGTATTTTATGCTTCTGGCGTTGACTTCTTAGGCCCTAAATATTCCATCAGGTGGAACAACGCCGTAGAGTGAAGCCTCGGTTGCCCGGATCGTAGAAATGACCATTACTTTCACACTGTTTGCAATTATTCCTTTTATACGATGGAAAAGCTGTTGTATTTATATCGTATTTTATGCTTCTGGCGTTGACGTCTAAGGACCTAACAATTCGTTCTGGTGGAGCAGCGCCCTAGAGTGAAGCCTAGGTTGCCCGGAAAGTAGAAATGACCATAACCTTCATACTGGTTGCAATTATTCGTTTTATATGATGGAAAAACTGTTGTATTTATATTGTATTTTATGCTTCTGGCGTTCACTTCTTAGGCCCTAACTATTCGATCTGGTGGAACAACGGCCTAGGGTGAAGCCTAGGTTGCCCGGAACGTAGAAATGACCATAACTTTTACACTGGTAGCAATTATTCGTTTTATACAATGGAAAACTGTTCTATTTATTTTGTATTTAATGCTTCGGGCGTTGGCTTCTAATGCCCTAACTGTTTAATCTGGTGGAGCAACGCCCTATGGTGAAGCCTAGGTTGCCCGGAAAGTAGAAATGACCATAACTTTCACACTGGCAGCAATTATTCGTTTTATACAATGGAAAAACTGTTCTATTTATTTTGCATTTTATGCTTCAGGCGTAGGCTTCTAAGGCCGTAGCTATTCGATATGGTGGAGCACCGCCCTAGAGCGAAGCCTAGGTTGCTCGGAACGTAGAAATGACCACAACTTTCACACTGTTTGCAATTATCCATTTAATACGATGGAAAGCTGTTGTATTTATTTCGTATTTTATGCTTCTGGCGTTGACATCTAAGGACCTAACTATTCGTTCTGGTGGAGCAGCGCCCTAGAGTGAAGCCTAGGTTGCTCGGAATGTAGAAATGACCATAACTTTCACACTGGTTGCTATTATTCGTTTTATACGATGGAAAAACTGTTGTATTTATATTGCATTTTATGCTTCTGGCGTTCACTTCTTAGGCCCTAACTATTCGATCTTGTGGAGCAACGCCCTAGAGTGAAGCCTAGGTTGCCCGGAACGTAGAAATGACCATCACTTTCAAACTGGTTGCAATTAATCCTGTTATACGATGGAAAAACTGTTGTATTTTTATTGCATTTTATGCTTTGGGCCTTGACTTCTAAGGCCCTAACTATTCAATCTGTTGGAGCAACGCCCTAGGGTGAAGCCTAGGTTGCCCGGAAAGTAGAAATGACCATAACTTTCACACTGGCAGCAATTATTCGTTTTATACGATGGAAAAAGTGTTTTATTTATTATGTATTTTATGCTTCGGGCGTTGACTTCTAAGGCCCTAACTATTCGATCTGGTGCAACAACGCCCTAGAGTGAAGCCTAGGTTGCCCGGAACGTAGAAATGACCATCACTTGCACATGGGTTGCAATTATTCCTGTTATAGGATAGAAAAACTGTTGTATATATTTTGTATTTTATTCTTTTGGTGTTGACTTCTTAGGCCCTAACTATTCGATCTGGTGGGATAACGCCGTAGAGTGAAGCCTAGGTTGCCGGGAACGTAGAAATGACCACTACTTTCACACTGTTTGCAATTATTCCTTTTATACGATGGAAAAGCTGTTGTATTTATATCGTATTTTATGCTTCTGGCGTTGAATTCTAAGGACCTAACTATTCGATCTGGTGGAGCAACGCCCTAGAGCGAAGTCTAGGTTGTCCGGAACGTAGAAGTGACCATAACTTTCACACTGGTTGCTATCATTCGTTTTATACGATGGAAAAGCTGTTGTATTTATATTGTATTTTATGCTTCTGGCGTTGACTTCTAATGCACTAACTATTCGATCTGGCGGAGCAACGCCCTAGAGTGAAGCCTATGTTATCCGGAATGTAGAAATGACCAGTACTTTCACACTGTTTGCAGTTATTCCTGCTATACGATGGAAAAACTGTTGCATCCTTATTGAATTTTATGCTTCTGACGTTGACTTCTGAGGCCCTAACTATTCTATCTGGTGGATCAACGCCCTAGTGTGAAGCCTAGGTTGCCCGGAACGTAGAAATGACGTTAACTCTCATACTGGTTGCAATTATTCGTTTTATACGACGGAAAAACAGTACTATTTATTTTGTATTTTATGCTTCGGCCGTGGACTTCTACGGCACTCACTATTCGATCTGTTGGAGCAACGCCCTAGGGTGTAGCCTGGGTTGCCCGGAAAGTAGAAATGACCAGAACTTTCATACTGGTTGCAATTACTCGTTTTATATGATGGAAGAACTGTTGTACTTATATTGTATTTTATGCTGCTGGCGTTCACTTCTTAGGCCCTAACTATTCGATCTGGTGGAACAACGACCTGGGGTGAAGCCTAGGTTGCCCGGAACGTAGAAATGACCATAACTTTCACACTGGTTGCAATTATTCGTTTTATACGATGGAAAAGCTGTTTTATTTATATCGTATTTTAAGCTTCTGGCGTTGACTTCTAAGGCCCTAGCTATTCGACCTAGTGGAGCAACGCCCCAGAGTGAAGCCTAGGTTGCCCGGAAAGGAGAAATGACCATCACTTTCAAACTGGTTGCAATTAATCCTGTTATACGATGGAAAAACTGATGTATTTTTATTGCATTTTACGCTTCTGGCGTTCACTTCTTAGGCCCTAACTATTCGATCTGGTGGACCAACGCCCTAGAGTGAAGCCTAGTCTGCCCGGAACGTAGAAATGACCATAACTTTCACACTGGTTGCTATTATTCGTTCTATACGATGGAAAAACTGTTATATTTATATTGCATCTTATGCTTCTGCCGTTGACTTCTTAGGCCCTAACAATTCGATCTGGTGGAACAACGCCCTAGAGTGAAGCCTAGGTTGCCTGGAACGTACAAATGACCATCACTTTCACACGGGTTGCAATTATTCCTGTTATAGGGTGGAAAGACTGTTGTATTTTTATTGTATTTTATGCATCAGGCGTTGACTTCAGAGGCCGTAGCTATTCGATGTGGTGGAAGAACGCCAGAGAGTGAAGCCTGGGTTGCCCGGAACGTAGAAATGACCATAACTTTCATACTGGTTGCAATTATTCGTTTTATATGATGGAAGAACTGTTGAACTTATATTGTATTTTATTCTGCTGGCGTTCACTTCTTATTCCCTAACTATTCGATCTGGTGGAACAACGACCTGGGGTGATGCCTAGGTTGCCCGGAACGTAGAAATGACCATAACTTTCACACTGGTTGCAATTATTCGTTTTATACAATGGAAAAACTGTTGTATTTATATTGTATTTTACGCTTCTGGCGTTGACTTCTAAGGCCCTAGCTATTCGACCTAGTGGAGCAACGCCCCAGAGTGAAGCCTAGGTTGCCCGGAAAGGAGAAATGACCATCACTTTCAAACTGGTTGCAATTAATCCTGTTATACGATGGAAAAACTGTTGTATTTTTATTGCATTTTACGCTTCTGGCGTTCACTTCTTAGGCCCTAACTATTCGATCTGGTGGACCAACGCCCTAGAGTGAAGCCTAGTCTGCCCGGAACGTAGAAATGACCATAACTTTCACACTGGTTGCTATTATTCGTTCTATACGATGGAAAAACTGTTGTATTCATATTGTATTTTATGCTGCTGGCGTTCACTCCTTAGTCCCTAATTATTCTGTCTGGTGGAACAACGCGCTAGAGTGAGGCCTAGGTTGCCCGGAACTTAGAAATGACCATAAGTTTCATACTGGTTGCAATTATTCGTTTTATACGATGGAAAACCTGTTGTATTTATATTGTATTTTATGCTTCTGGCGTTGACTTCTAAGGCACTAACTATTCGATCTGGTGGAGCAACGCTCTAGAGTGAAGCCTAGGTTGCCCGGAACGTAGAAATGACCATCATCTTCAAACTGGTTGCAATTATTCCTGTTATAGGATGGAAAGACTGTTGTATTTTTATTGTATTCTATGCTTCAGGCGTTGACTTCTGAGGCCGCAACTATTCGATGTGGTGGAAGAACGCCATAGAGTGAAGCCTAGGTTGCCCGGAACGTAGAAATGACCATAACTTTCATACTGGTTGCAATTATTCGTTTTATATGATGGAAGAACTGTTGTATTTATATTGTATTTTATGCTGCTGGCGTTCACTTCTTAGGCCATAACTATTCGATCTGGTGGAACAACGCCCT
This sequence comes from Calliopsis andreniformis, assembly GCF_051401765.1. NCBI lineage: Eukaryota > Metazoa > Arthropoda > Insecta > Hymenoptera > Andrenidae > Calliopsis > Calliopsis andreniformis. The sequence goes on along the minus strand of NW_027480460.1, from coordinate 336,735 downwards.
GGGGTGAAGCCTAGGTTGCCAGAACGTAGAAATGATCATAACTTTCACACTGGTTGCAATTATTCGTTTTATACGATGGAAAAACAGTTCTATTTACTTTGTATTTTATGCTTCGGCCGTTGACTTCTAAGGCACTAACTATTCGATCTGTTGGAGCAACGCCCTAGGGTGTAGTCTAGGTTGCCCGGAAAGTAGAAATGACCACAACTTTCATACTGGTTGCAATTACTCGTTTTATATGATGGAAAAACTGTTGTATTTATATTGTATTTTATGCTTCAGGCGTTGACTTCTGAGGCCGTAGCTATTCGATGTGGTGGAAGAACGCCATAGAGTGAAGCCTGGGTTTCCCGGAACGTAGAAATGACCATAACCTTCATACTGGTTGCAATTATTCGTTTTATATGATGGAAGAACTGATGTATTTATATTGTATTTTATGCTGCTGGCGTTCACTTCTTAGGCCCTAACTATTCGATCTGGTGGAACAACGACCTGGGGTGTAGCCTAGGTTGCCGGGAACGTAGCAATGACCATAACTTTCACACTGGTTGCAATTGTTCGTTTTATACGATGGAAAAGCTGTTGTATTTATATCGAATTTTATGCTTCTGGCGTTGTCTTCTTAGGCCGTAACTATTCGATCTGGTGGAGCAACGCCCTGGAGTGAAGCCTAGGTTGCGCGGAACGTAGAATAGGCCATCACTTCCAAACTGGTTGCTATTATTCCTGTTATATGATGGAAACACTGTTGTATTCTTATTGCATTTTATGCTTCGGGCGTTGACTTCTAAGGCCCTAACTATTCGATCTGGTGGAGCAACGCCCTCGAGTGAAGCCTAGGTTGCCCGGAACGTAGAAATGACCATCACTTTCAAACTGGTTGCAATTATTCCTGTTATATGATGGAAAAACTGTTGTATTTTTATTGCATTTTATGCTTCGTGCATTGACTTCTAAGGTCCTAACTATTCAATCTGTTGGAGCAACGCCCTAGGGTGAAGCCTAGGTTGCGCAGAAAGTAGAAATGACAATAACTTTCACACTGGGTGCAATTATTCGTTTTATACGATGGAAAAGCTGTTGCATCTTTATTGTATTTTATGCTTCTGTCGTTGACGTCTAAGGCCGTAGCAATTAGATGTGGTGGAGCAACGCACTAGAGTGACGCCTAGGTTGCCCGGAATGTGGAATGACCATTACTTTCGCAATGTTTGCAATTATTCATTTTATACGATGGAAAAACTGTTGTACTTATATTGCATTCTATGCTTCTGGCGTTGACTTCTAAGGCCCTAACTATTCGATCTGGTGGAGCAACGCCCTAGAGTGAAGCCTAGGTTGCCCGGAACGTAGAAATGACCATCACTTTCAAACTGGTTGCAATTAATCCTTTTATACGATGGAAAAACTGTTGTATTTTTATTGCATTTTATGCATCCGGCGTTGACTTCTAAGGTCCTAACTATTCAATCTGTTGGAACAACGCCCTAGGGTGAAGCCTGGGTTGCCCGGAAAGTAGAAATGACGTTAACTTTCATACTGGTTGCACTGAGTCGTTTTATACGATGGAAAAACTGTTGTATTTATATTGCATTTTATGCTTCTGGCGTTGACTTCTAAGGCACTAACTATTCGATCTGCTGGAGCAACGCCCTAGAGTGAAGCATAAGTTGCCCGGAACGTAGAAATTACCATCACTTTCAAACTGGTTGCAAATATTCCCGTTATATGATGGAAAAACTGTTGTATTTTTATTGCATTTTATGCTTCGGGCATTAACTTCTAAGGCCCTAACTATTCAATCTGTAAGAGCAACGCCCAAATGTGTAGCCTAGGTTGCCCGTAAAGTAGATATGACCCTAGCTTTCATACTGGATGCAATTATTCGTTTTGTATGATGGAAAAACTGTTGTATTTATATTGTATTTTATGCTTCTGGCGTTCACTTCTTAGGCCCTAAATATTCGATCTGGTGGAATAACGCCCTATGGTGAAGCCTAGGTTGACCGGAGCGTAGAAATGACCATAACTTTTACACCGGTAGCAATTATTCGTTTTACACGATGGAAAACTGTTCTATTAATTTTGTGTTTTATGCATCGGGCGTTGACTTCTAAGGCCCTAACTATTCAATCTGTTGGAGCAACGCCCTAGGGTGAAGCCTAGGTTGCCCGGAAAGTAGAAATGACGATAACTTTCACGCTGGTTGCTATTATTCGTTTTATACGATGGAGAAACAGTTCTATTTATTTTGTATTTTATGCTTCGGCCGTTGACTTCTAAGGCACTAACTATTCGATCTGTTGGAGGAACGCCCTAGAGTGAAGCCTAGGTTGCCTGGAACGTACAAATGACCATCACTTTCACACGGGTTGCAATTATTCCTGTTATAGGACGGAAAGACTGTTGTATTTTTATTGTATTTTATGCTTCAGGCGTTGACTTCTGAGGCCGTTAGCATTCGATGTAGTGGAAGAACGCCATAGAGTGAGGCCTAGGTTGCCCGGAACGTAGAAATGACCATAACTTTCATACTGGTTGCAATTATTCGTTCTATACGATGGAAAAACTGTTGTACTTATGTTGTATTTTATGCTTCGGCCGTTGACTTCTAAGGCACTAACTATTCGATCTGTTGGAGCAACGCCCTAGGGTGTAGCCTAGGGTGCCCGGAAAGTAGAAATGACCACAACTTTCATACTTGTTGCAATTACTCGTTTTATATGATGGAAAAACTGTTGTATTTATTTTGTATTTTATGCTTCGGGCGTTGACTTCTAAGGCCCTAACTGTTTGATCTGGTGGAGCAACGCCCTAGAGTGAAGCCTAGGTTGCCCGGAACGTAGAAATGGCCATAACTTTCACACTGGATGCTATTATTCGTTCTATACGATTGAAAAACTGTTATATTTATATTGTATCTTATGCTTCTGGCGTTGACTTCTTAGGCCCTAACAATTCGATCTGGTGGAACAACGCCCTAGAGTGAAGCCTAGGTTGCCTGGAACGTACAAATGACCATCACTTTCACAAGGGTTGCAATTATTCCTGTTATGGGATGGAAAGACTGTTTTTTTTATTGTATTTTCTGCTTTAGGCGTTGACTTCTGAGGCCGTAGCTATTCGATGTGGTGGAAGAACGCCATAGAGTGAAGCCTAGGTTGCCCGGAACGTAGAAATGACCATAACTTTCATACTGGTTGCAATTATTCGTTTTATATGATGGAAGAACTGTTGTATTTATATTGTATTTTATGCTGCTGGCGTTCATTTCTCAGGCCCTAACTATTCGATGTGGTGGAACAACGACCTGGGCTGAAGCCTAGGTTGCCCGGAACGTAGAAATGATCATAACTTTCACACTGGCTGCTATTATTCGTTTTATACGATGGAAAAACTGTTATATTTATATTGTATTTTATGCTTCTGGCGTTGACTACTTAGCCCCTAACTATTCGATCTGGTTGAACAACGCCCTAGAGTGAAGCCTAGGTTGCCTATAACGTTGAAATGACCATCACATTCACAAGTGTTGCAATTATTCCTGTTATAGGATGGAAAGACGGTTGTATTTTTATTGTATTTTATACTTCGGGCGTAGACTTCTATGGCCCTACCTATTCGATCTGGTGGAGCAACACCGTACAGTGAAGCCACGGTTGCCCGGAACGTAGATATGTTCATAACCTTCACACAGGTTGCAATTATACGTTTTCTGCGATGGAAAAGCTGTTGTATTTATATTGCATTTTATGCTTCCGGTGTTGACTTCTTAGACCCTAACTCTTCGATCTGGTGGAGCAACGCCTCAGAGTTAAGTCTAGGATGCCCGAAACGTCGAAATGATCGTTACTTTCGCACTGGTTGCAGTTGGTCATGCTATACAATGGAAAATCTGTTGCATTTATACTGTATTTTATGCTTCTGGCGTAGACTTCTAAAGCCGTAGCTATCCGATGTGGTGGAGCAACGCCCTAGAGTGAAGCCTAGGTTGCCCGGAACGTAGAAATGCCCATTACTTTCACACTGGTTGCAATTATTAGTTTTATGCGATGGAAAAACTGTTCTATTTATTTTGTATTTTATGCATCGGGCGTTGACTTCTAAGGCCCTAACTATTCAATCTGTTGGAGCAACGCCCTAGGGTGATGCCTATGTTGCCCGGAAAGTAGAAATGACGTTAACTTTCACACTGGTTGCTATTATTCGTTCTACACGATGGAAAAACTGTTATATTTATATTGTATTTTATGCTTCGCGCGTTGACTTCTAAGGTCCCAGCTGTTTGATCTGGTGGAACAACGCCCTAGAGTGAAGCCTAGGTTGCCTGGAACGTACAAATGACCATCTCTTACACACGGGTTGCAATTATTCCTGTTATAGGACGGAAAGACTGTTGTATTTTTATTGTATTTTATGCTTCAGGCGTTGACTTCTGAGGCCGTTGCTATTCGATGTAGTGGAAGAACGCCATAGAGTGAAGCCTAGGTTGCCCGAAACGTAGAAATGACCATAACTTTCATACTGGTTGCAATTATTCGTTTTATACGTCGGAAAAACTGTTGTATTTATATTGTATTTTATGCTTCTGGCGTTGACTTCTGAGGCACTAACTATTCGATCTGGTGGAGCAACGCCCTAGAGTGAAGCCTAGGTTGCCCGGAACGTAGAAATGACCATCACTTTCAAACTGGTTGCAATTATTCCTGTTATATGATGGAAAAACTGTTGTATTTATATTGTATTTTCTGCTTCGGGCGTTGACTGCTAAGGCCCTAACTATTCAGTCTGTAGGATCAACGCCCTAGAGTGAAGCCTAGGTTGCTCGGAATGTAGAAATGACCATAACATTCACACTGGTTGAAATTATTCGTTTAATACGATGGAAAAGCTGTTGCACCTTCATTGTATTTTATGATTCTGGCGTTGACTTCTAAGGCCCTAACTATTCGATCTGGTGGAGCAACGCCCTAGAGTGAAGCCTAGGTTGCCCGCAACGTAGAAATGACCATCACTTTCAAGCTGGTTGCAATTAATCCATTTATACGATGGAAAAACTGTTGTATTTTTGTTGCATTTTACGCTTCGGCCATTGACTTCTAAGGCCCTAACTATTCAATCTGTTGAAGCAACGCCCTGGGGTGTAGCCTAGGTTGCCCGGAAAGTAGAAATGACCACAACTTTCATACAGGTTGCAATTACTCGTTTTATATGATAGAAAAACTGTTGTACTTATATCGTCTTTTATGCTTCAGGCATTGACTTCTTATGCCCTAACTATTCCATCTGGTGGAACAACGCCCTAGGGTGAAGCCTAGGTTGCCCGGAACGTAGACATGGAAATAACTTTCATACCGGTAGCAATTAGTCGTTTTATACGATGGAAAAACAGTTCTATTTATTTTGTATTTTATGCTTCTGGCGCTGACTTCTTAGGCCCTAACTATTCGATCTGGTGGAACAACGCCGTAGAGTGAAGCCTAGGTTGCCCGGAACGTAGAAATGACCATAACTTTCACACTGGTTGCTATTATTCGTTTTATACGATGGAAAACTGTTGTATTTATATTGTATTTTATGCTTCTGGAGTTGACTTCTAAGGCACTAACTATTCGATCTGGTGGAGCAACGCCCTAGAGTGAAGCCTAGGTTGCCCGGAACGTAGAAATGACCATCACTTTCAAACTGGTTGCAATTAATCCTTTTATACGATGGAAAAACTGTTGTATTTTTATTGGATTTTATGCTTCGGGCATTGACTTCTAAGGCCCTAACTATTCAATCTGTTGGAGCAACGCCCTAGGGTGTAGCCTAGGTTGCACGGAATGTAGAAATGACCATCACTTTCAAACTGGTAGCAATTAATCCTTTTATACGATGGAAAAACTGTTGCATTTTTATTGCATTTTATGCGTCGGGCGTTGACTTCTAAGGCCCTAACTATTCAATCTGTTGGAGCGACGCCCTAGGGTGAAGCCTAGGTTGCCCGGAACTTAGAAATGACCATAACTTTCACACCGGTAGCAATTATACTTTTTATACAATGGAAAAACTGTACTATTTATTTTGTATTTTATGCTTCGGGCGTTGACTTCTACGGCCCTAGCTATTCGATCTGGTGGAGCAACGCCCTAGAGGGAAGCCTAGGTTGCCCGGAACGTACAAGTGACCATCACTTTCAAACTGGTTGCAAATATTCCTGTTATATGATGGAAAAACTGTTGTATTCTTATTGCATTTGATGCTTCGGGCATTGACTTCTAAGGCCCTAACTATTCACTCTGTAGGAGCAACGCCCTAGGGTGTAGCCTAGGTTGCCCGTAAAGTAGAAATGACCATAGCCTTCATACTGGTTGCAATTATTCGTTTTATATGATGGAAAAACTGTTGCATCTTCATTAAATTTTATGCTTCTGGCGTTGACTTCTAAGGCCCTCACTATTCTATCTGGTGGATCAACGACCTAGAGTGAAGCCTAGGTTGCTCGGAATGTAGAAATGACCATAACATTCACACTGGTTGAAATTATTCGTTTTACACGATGGAAAAACAGTTATATTTATATTGTATTTTATGCTTCTGCCGTTGATTTCTTAGACCCTCACTATTCAATCTGGGGGAACAACGCCCTAGAGTGAGGCCTAGGTTGCCCGGAACGTAGAAATGAGCATCACTACCATACTGGTAGCAATTATTCGTTTTATACGATGGAAAAACTGTTGTGTTTATATTGTATTTTATGCTTCTGGCGTTGACTTCTAAGGCACTAACTATTCGATCTGGTGGAGCAACGCCCTAGAGTAAAGCCTAGGTTGCCCGGAACGTAGAAGTGACCATCACTTTCAAACTGTTTGCAATTAATCCTTTTATACGATGTAAAAACTGATGTATTTTTATTGCATTTTATGCTTCCGGCGTTGACTTCTAAGGCCCTAACTATTCAATCTGGTGGAACAACGCCCTAGAGTGAGGCCTAGGATGCCCGGAACGTAGAAATGACCATAACTTTCATACTGGTTGCAATTATTCGTTATATACGTTGGAAAAACTGTTGTATTTATATTGTATTTTATGCTTCTGGCGTTGACTTCTGAGGCACTAACTATTCGATCTGCTGGAACGACGCCCTAGAGTGAAGCCTAGGTTGCCCGGAACGTAGAAATGACCATCACTTTCAAACTGTTTGCAATTAATCCTTTTATACGATGTAAAAACTGATGTATTTTTATTGCATTTTATGCGTCGGTCGTTTACTTCTAAGGCCCTAACCATTCAATCTGTTGGAGCGACGCCCTAGGGTGAAGCCTAGGTTGCCCGGAACTTAGAAATGACCATAACTTTCACACTGATTGCTATTATTCGTTTTATACGATGGAAAAACTGTTATATTTATATTGTATTTTATGCTCCTGGCGGTGCCTTCTTAGGCCCTAAGTGTTCGATCTGTTGGAACAACGCCCTAGAGTGAAGCCTACGTTGCCCGGAACGTAGAAATGACCATCACTTTCACACTGGTTGCAATTATTCCTGATATACGATGGAAAAACTCTTGTATATTTATTGTATTTTATGCTTCTGGCGTTGACTTCTAAGGCCGTAGCTATTCGATGTGGTAGAGCAACGCCCTAGAGTGAAGCCTAGGTTGTCCGGAACGTAGAAATGCCCATTACTTTCACACTGGTTGAAATTACTAGTTTTATACGATGGAAAAACTGTTCTATTTATTTTGTATTTTATGCTTCTGGCGCTGACTTCTTAGGCCCTAACTATTCGATCTGGTGGAACAACGCCGTAGAGTGAAGCCTAGGTTGCCCGGAACGTAGAAGTGACCATAACTTTCACACTGGTTGCTATTATTCGTTCTATACGATGGAAAAACTGTTACCTTTATATTGTATCTTATGCTTCTGGCGTTGACTTCTTAGGCCCTAACAATTCGATCTGGTGGAACAACGCCCTAGAGTGAAGATTAGGTTGCCTGGAACGTCCAAATGACCATCACTTTCACACGGGTTGCAATCATTCCTGTTATAGGACGGAAAGACTGTTGTATCTTTATTGTATTTTATGCTTCGGGCGTTGACTTCTAAGGCCCTAACTATTCGATCTGGTGGAGCAACGCCCTAGAGTGAAACCTAGGTTGCCCGGAACGTAGAAATGACCATCACTTTCAAGCTGGTTGCAACTAATCCTTTTATACGATGGAAAAACTGTTGCATTTTTATTGCATTTTATGCTTCGGCCATTCACTTCTAAGGCCCTAACTATTCAATCTGTTGGAGCAACGCCCTAGGGTGTAGCCTAGGTTGCCCGGAAAGTAGAAATGACCACAACCTTCATACTGGTTGCAATTACTCGTTTTATATGATAGAAAAACTGTTGTATTTATATTGTATTTTATGCTTCTGGCGTTGACTTCTAAAGCCCTAACTATTCAATCTGTTGGAACAGCGCCCTGGGGTGAAGCCTAGGTTGTCCGGAACGTAGAAGTGACCATCATTTTCGAACTGTTTGCAATTAATCCTTTTATACGATGTAAAAACTGGTGTATTTTTATTGCATTTTATGCTTCCGGCGTTGACTTCTAAGGCCCTAACTATTCAATCTGGTGGAACAACGCCCTAGAGTGAGGCCTAGGTTGCCCGGAACGTAGAAATGACCATAACTTTCATACTGGTTGCAATTATTCGTTTTATACGTTGGAAAAACTGTTGTATTTATATTGTATTTTATGCTTCTGGCGTTGACTTCTGAGGCACTAACTATTCGATCTGCTGGAACAACGCCCTAGAGTGAAGCCTAGGTTGCCCGGAACGTAGAAATGACCATCACTTTCAAACTGTTTGCAATTAATCCTTTTATACGATGTAAAAACTGATGTATTTTTATTGCATTTTATGCGTCGGTCGTTGACTTCTAAGGCCCTAACCATTCAATCTGTTGGAGCGACGCCCTAGGGTGAAGCCTAGGTTGCCCGGAACTTAGAAATGACCATAACTTTCACACTGATTGCTATTATTCGTTTTATACGATGGAAAAACTGTTATATTTATATTGTATTTTATGCTCCTGGCGGTGCCTTCTTAGGCCCTAAGTGTTCGATCTGTTGGAACAACGCCCTAGAGTGAAGCCTACGTTGCCCGGAACGTAGAAATGACCATCACTTTCACACTGGTTGCAATTATTCCTGATATACGATGGAAAAACTCTTGTATATTTATTGTATTTTATGCTTCTGGCGTTGACTTCTAAGGCCGTAGCTATTCGATGTGGTAGAGCAACGCCCTAGAGTGAAGCCTAGGTTGTCCGGAACGTAGAAATGCCCATTACTTTCACACTGGTTGAAATTACTAGTTTTATACGATGGAAAAGCTGTTCTATTTATTTTGTATTTTATGCTTCTGGCGCTGACTTCTTAGGCCCTAACTATTCGATCTGGTGGAACAACGCCGTAGAGTGAAGCCTAGGTTGCCCGGAACGTAGAAGTGACCATAACTTTCACACTGGTTGCTATTATTCGTTCTATACGATGGAAAAACTGTTACCTTTATATTGTATCTTATGCTTCTGGCGTTGACTTCTTAGGCCCTAACAATTCGATCTGGTGGAACAACGCCCTAGAGTGAAGATTAGGTTGCCTGGAACGTCCAAATGACCATCACTTTCACACGGGTTGCAATCATTCCTGTTATAGGACGGAAAGACTGTTGTATCTTTATTGTATTTTATGCTTCGGGCGTTGACTTCTAAGGCCCTAACTATTCGATCTGGTGGAGCAACGCCCTAGAGTGAAACCTAGGTTGCCCGGAACGTGGAAATGACCATCACTTCCATACTGGTAGCAATTGTTCGTTTTATACGATGGAAAAACTGTTGTGTTTATATTGTATTTTATGCTTCTGGCGTTGACTTCTAAGGCACTAACTATTCGATCTGGTGGAGCAACGCCCTAGAGTAAAGCCTAGGTTGCCCGGAACGTAGAAGTGACCATCACTTTCAAACTGTTTGCAATTAATCCTTTTATACGATGGAAAAACTGATGTATTATTATTGCATTTTATGCTTCCGGCGTTGACTTCTAAGGCCCTAACTATTCAATCTGTTGGCGCAACGCCCTAGGCTGAAGCCTAGGTTGCCCGGAAGGTAGAAATGACGTTATCTTTCATACTGGTTGCAATTATTCGTTTTATATGATGGAAAAACTGTTGTATTTATATTGTATTTTATGCTTCTGTCGTTGACGTCTAAGGCCGTAGCTATTAGATGTGGTGGAGCAACGCACTAGAGTGACGCCTAGGCTGCCCGGAACGTAGAAATGACCATTACTTTCGCAATGTTTGCAATTATACATTTTATACGATGGAAAAACTGTTGTACTTATATCGTCTTTTATGCTTCTGGCGTTGACTTCTTATGCCCTAACTATTCCATCTGGTGGAACAACGCCCTAGGGTGAAGCCTAGGTTGCCCGGAACGTAGAGATGGAAGTAACTTGCACACCGGTAGCAATTATTCGTTTTATACGATGGAAAAACTGTTCTATTTATTTTGTATTTTATGCATCGGGCGTTGACTTCTAAGGCCCTAACTATTCAATCTGTTGCAGCAACGCCCTAGGGTGAAGCCTAGGTTGCCCGGAAAGTAGAAATGACGTTAACTTTCACACTGGTTGCTATTATTCGTTCTATACGATGGAAAAACTGTTATATTTATATTGTATTTTATGCTTCGGGCGTTGACTTCTAAGGCCCTAGCTGTTTGGTCTGGTGGAGCAACGCCCTAGAGTGAAGCCCAGGTTGCCCGAACGTAGAAATGACCATAACTTTCACACTGGTTGCTATTATTCGTTTTATACAATGGAAAAACTGTTCTATTTATGTGTATTTTATGCTTCGGTCGTTGACTTCTGAGGCCCTAACTGTTTGATCTGGTGGAGCAACGCCCTAGAGTGAAGCCTAGGTTGCCCGGAACGTAGAAGTGACCATAACTTTCACACTGGTTGCTATTATTCGTTCTATACGATGGAAAAACTGTTACCTTTATATTGTATCTTATGCTTCTGGCGTTGACTTCTTAGGCCCTAACAATTCGATCTGGTGGAACAACGCCCTAGAGTGAAGATTAGGTTGCCTGGAACGTCCAAATGACCATCACTTTCACACGGGTTGCAATCATTCCTGTTATAGGACGGAAAGACTGTTGTATCTTTATTGTATTTTATGCTTCGGGCGTTGACTTCTAAGGCCCTAACTATTCGATCTGGTGGAGCAACGCCCTAGAGTGAAGCCTAGGTTGCCCGGAACGTAGAAATGACCATCACTTTCAAGCTGGTTGCAACTAATCCTTTTATACGATGGAAAAACTGTTGCATTTTTATTGCATTTTATGCTTCGGCCATTCACTTCTAAGGCCCTAACTATTCAATCTGTTGGAGCAACGCCCTAGGGTGTAGCCTAGGTTGCCCGGAAAGTAGAAATGACCACAACCTTCATACTGGTTGCAATTACTCGTTTTATATGATAGAAAAACTGTTGTATTTATATTGTAGTTTATGCTTCTGGCGTTGACTTCTAAGGCCCTAACTATTCAATCTGTTGGAACAGCGCCCTGGGGTGAAGCCTAGGTTGTCCGGAACGCAGAAGTGACCATCATTTTCGAACTGTTTGCAATTAATCCTTTTATACGATGTAAAAACTGATGTATTTTTATTGCATTTTATGCTTCCGGCGTTGACTTCTAAGGCCCTAACTATTCAATCTGGTGGAACAACGCCCTAGAGTGAGGCCTAGGTTGCCCGGAACGTAGAAATGACCATAACTTTCATACTGGTTGCAATTATTCGTTTTATACGTTGGAAAAACTGTTGTATTTATATTGTATTTTATGCTTCTGGCGTTGACTTCTGAGGCACTAACTATTCGATCTTCTGGAACAACGCCCTAGAGTGAAGCCTAGGTTGCCCGGAACGTAGAAATGACCATCACTTTCAAACTGTTTGCAATTAATCCTTTTATACGATGTAAAAACTGATGTATTTTTATTGCATTTTATGCGTCGGTCGTTGACTTCTAAGGCCCTAACCATTCAATCTGTTGGAGCGACGCCCTAGGGTGAAGCCTAGGTTGCCCGGAACTTAGAAATGACCATAACTTTCACACTGATTGCTATTATTCGTTTTATACGATGGAAAAACTGTTATATTTATATTGTATTTTATGCTCCTGGCGGTGCCTTCTTAGGCCCTAAGTGTTCGATCTGTTGGAACAACGCCCTAGAGTGAAGCCTACGTTGCCCGGAACGTAGAAATGACCATCACTTTCACACTGGTTGCAATTATTCCTGATATACGATGGAAAAACTCTTGTATATTTATTGTATTTTATGCTTCTGGCGTTGACTTCTAAGGCCGTAGCTATTCGATGTGGTAGAGCAACGCCCTAGAGTGAAGCCTAGGTTGTCCGGAACGTAGAAATGCCCATTACTTTCACACTGGTTGAAATTACTAGTTTTATACGATGGAAAAGCTGTTCTATTTATTTTGTATTTTATGCTTCTGGCGCTGACTTCTTAGGCCCTAACTATTCGATCTGGTGGAACAACGCCGTAGAGTGAAGCCTAGGTTGCCCGGAACGTAGAAGTGACCATAACTTTCACACTGGTTGCTATTATTCGTTCTATACGATGGAAAAACTGTTACCTTTATATTGTATCTTATGCTTCTGGCGTTGACTTCTTAGGCCCTAACAATTCGATCTGGTGGAACAACGCCCTAGAGTGAAGATTAGGTTGCCTGGAACGTCCAAATGACCATCACTTTCACACGGGTTGCAATCATTCCTGTTATAGGACGGAAAGACTGTTGTATCTTTATTGTATTTTATGCTTCGGGCGTTGACTTCTAAGGCCCTAACTATTCGATCTGGTGGAGCAACGCCCTAGAGTGAAACCTAGGTTGCCCGGAACGTGGAATTGACCATCACTTCCATACTGGTAGCAATTGTTCGTTTTATACGATGGAAAAACTGTTGTGTTTATATTGTATTTTATGCTTCTGGCGTTGACTTCTAAGGCACTAACTATTCGATCTGGTGGAGCAACGCCCTAGAGTAAAGCCTGGGTTGCCCGGAACGTAGAAGTGACCATCACTTTCAAACTGTTTGCAATTAATCCTTTTGTACGATGGAAAAACTGATGTATTATTATTGCATTTTATGCTTCCGGCGTTGACTTCTAAGGCCCTAACTATTCAATCTGTTGGGGCAACGCCCTAGGCTGAAGCCTAGGTTGCCCGGAAGGTAGAAATGACGTTATCTTTCATACTGGTTGCAATTATTCGTTTTATATGATGGAAAAACTGTTGTATTTATATTGTATTTTATGCTTCTGTCGTTGACGTCTAAGGCCGTAGCTATTAGATGTGGTGGAGCAACGCACTAGAGTGACGCCTAGGCTGCCCGGAACGTAGAAATGACCATTACTTTCGCAATGTTTGCAATTATACATTTTATACGATGGAAAAACTGTTGTACTTATATCGTCTTTTATGCTTCTGGCGTTGACTTCTTATGCCCTAACTATTCCATCTGGTGGAACAACGCCCTAGGGTGAAGCCTAGGTTGCCCGGAACGTAGAGATGGAAGTAACTTGCACACCGGTAGCAATTATTCGTTTTATACGATGGAAAAACTGTTATATTTATTTTGTATTTTATGCATCGGGCGTTGACTTCTAAGGCCCTAACTATTCAATCTGTTGCAGCAACGCCCTAGGGTGAAGCCTAGGTTGCCCGGAAAGTAGAAATGACCATAACTTTCATACTGGTTGCAATTATTCGTTTTATACGTTGGAAAAACTGTTGTATTTATATTGTATTTTATGCTTCTGGCGTTGACTTCTAAGGCCCTAACTATTCAATCTGTTGGAACAGCGCCCTGGGGTGAAGCCTAGGTTGTCCGGAACGTAGAAGTGACCATCACTTTCACACTGGTTGCAATTATTCCTGATATACGATGGAAAAACTCTTGTATATTTATTGTATTTTATGCTTCTGGCGTTGACTTCTAAGGCCGTAGCTATTCGATGTGGTAGAGCAACGCCCTAGAGTGAAGCCTAGGTTGTCCGGAACGTAGAAATGCCCATTACTTTCACACTGGTTGAAATTACTAGTTTTATACGATGGAAAAACTGTTCTATTTATTTTGTATTTTATGCTTCTGTCGTTGACGTCTAAGGCCGTAGCTATTAGATGTGGTGGAGCAACGCACTAGAGTGACGCCTAGGCTGCCCGGAACGTAGAAATGACCATTACTTTCGCAATGTTTGCAATTATACATTTTATACGATGGAAAAACTGTTGTACTTATATCGTCTTTTATGCTTCTGGCGTCGACTTCTTATGCCCTAACTATTCCATCTGGTGGAACAACGCCCTAGGGTGAAGCCTAGGTTGCCCGGAACGTAGAAATGCAAGTAACTTTCACACCGGTAGCAATTATTCGTTTTATACGATGGAAAAACAGTTCTATTTATTTTGTATTTTATGCTTCGGCCGTTGACTTCTAAGGCACTAACTATTCGATCTGTTGGAGCAACGCCCTAGGGTGAAGCCTAGGTTGCCCGGAACGTAGAAATGACCATCATTTTCACACCGGTAGCAATTATTCGTTTTACACGATTGAAAAACTGTTCTATTTATTTTGTATTTTATGCATCGGGCGTTGACTTCTAAGGCCCTAACTATTCAATCTGTTGGAGCAACGCCCAAGGGTGTAGCCTAGGTTGCCCGGAAAGTAGAAATGACGTTAACTTTCACACTGGTTGCTATTATTCGTTCTATACGTTGGAAAAACTGTTATATTTATATTGTATTTTATGCTTCGGGCGTTGACTTCTAAGCCCCTAGCTGATTGGTCTGGTGGAGCAACGCCCTAGAGTGAAGCCCAGGTTGCCCGAACGTAGAAATGACCATAACTTTCACACTGGTTGCTATTATTCGTTTTATACAATGGAAAAACTGTTCTATTTATTTTGTATTTTATGCTTCGGTCGTTGACTGCTAAGGCCCTAACTATTCGATCTGGTGGAGCACCGCCCTAGAGTGAAGCCTAGGTTGCCCGGAACGTTGAAATGACCATCACTTTCAAACTGGTTGCAATTATTCCTGTTATATGACGGAAAAACTGTTGTATTTTTATTTCATTTTATGCTTCGGGCATTGACTTCTAAGGTCCTAGCTATTCAATCTGTTGGAGCAACGCCCTAGGGTGAAGCCTAGGTTGCGCGGAAAGTAGAAATGACAATAACTTTCACACTGGGTGCAATTATTCGTTTTATACGATGGAAAAGCTGTTGCATCTTTATTGTATTTTATGCTTCTGTCGTTGACGTCTAAGGCCGTAGCTGTTAGATGTTGTGGAGCAACGCACTAGAGTGACGCCTAGGTTGCCCGGAACGTGGAATGACCATTACTTTCGCAATGTTTGCAATTATTCATTTTATACGATGGAAAAACTGTTGTACTTATATTGTATTTTATGCTTCTGGCGTTGACTTCTTATGCCCTAACTATTCCATCTGGTGGAACAACGCCCTAGGGTGAAGCCTAGGTTGCCCGGAACGTAGAAATGGAAGTAACTTTCACACCGGTAGCAATTATTCGTTTTATACGATGGAAAAACAGTTCTATTTATTTTGTATTTTATGCTTCGGCCGTTGACTTCTAAGGCACTAACTATTCGATCTGTTGGAGCAACGCCCTAGGGTGAAGCCTAGGTTGCCCGGAACGTAGAAATGACCATCATTTTCACACCGGTAGCAATTATTCGTTTTACACGATGGAAAAACTGTTCTATTTATTTTGTATTTTATGCTTCTGGCGTTGACTTCTAAGGCCCTAACTATTCAATCTGTTGGAGCAACGCCCTAGGTGATGCCTAGGTTGCCCGGAAAGTAGAAATGACGTTATCTTTCATACTGGTTGCAATTATTCGTTTTATATGATGGAAAAACTGTTGTATTTATATTGTATTTTATGCTTCGGCCGTTGACTTCTAAGGCGCTAACTATTCGATCTGTTGGAGCAAAGCCCTAGGGTGAAGCCTAGGTTGCCCGGAACGTAGAAATGACCATAACTTTCACACTGGTTACAATAATTCGTTTTTTATGATGGAAAAACTGTTGTATTTATATTGTATTTTATGCTTCTGGGGTCCTTTTCTTAGGCCCTAACTATACGATCTGGTGGAGTAACGCCCTATGGTGAAGCCTAGGTTGCCCGGAACGTATAAATGACCATAACTTGCACACCGGTAGCAATTATTCGTTTTGTACGATGGAAAAACTGTTCTATTTATTTTGTATTTTATGCTTCTGTCGTTGACGTCTAAGGCCGTAGCTATTAGATGTGGTGGAGCAACGCACTAGAGTGACGCCTAGGCTGCCCGGAACGTAGAAATGACCAATACTTTCGCAATGTTTGCAATTATACATTTTATACGATGGAAAAACTGTTGTACTTATATCGTCTTTTATGGTTCTGGCGTTGACTTCTTATGCCCTAACTATTCCATCTGGTGGAGCAACGCCCTAGGGTGAAGCCTAGGTTGCCCGGAACGTAGAAATGACCATCATTTTCACACCGGTAGCAATTATTCGTTTTACACGATGGAAAAACTGTTCTATTTATTTTGTATTTTATGCTTCTGGCGTTGACTTCTAAGGCCCTAACTATTCAATCTGTTGGAGCAACGCCCTAGGTGATGCCTAGGTTGCCCGGAAAGTAGAAATGACGTTATCTTTCATACTGGTTGCAATTATTCGTTTTATATGATGGAAAAACTGTTGTATTTATATTGTATTTTATGCTTCGGCCGTTGACTTCTAAGGCGCTAACTATTCGATCTGTTGGAGCAAAGCCCTAGGGTGAAGCCTAGGTTGCCCGGAACGTAGAAATGACCATAACTTTCACACTGGTTGCAATAATTCGTTTTTTATGATGGAAAAACTGTTGTATTTATATTGTATTTTATGCTTCTGGGGTCCTTTTCTTAGGCCCTAACTATACGATCTGGTGGAGTAACGCCCTATGGTGAAGCCTAGGTTGCCCGGAACGTATAAATGACCATAACTTTCACACCGGTAGCAATTATTCGTTTTGTACGATGGAAAAACTGTTCTATTTATTTTGTATTTTATGCTTCTGTCGTTGACGTCTAAGGCCGTAGCTATTAGATGTGGTGGAGCAACGCACTAGAGTGACGCCTAGGCTGCCCGGAACGTAGAAATGACCAATACTTTCGCAATGTTTGCAATTATACATTTTATACGATGGAAAAACTGTTGTACTTATATCGTCCTTTATGCTTCTGGCGTTGACTTCTTATGCCCTAACTATTCCATCTGGTGGAGCAACGCCCTAGGGTGAAGCCTAGGTTGCCCGGAACGTAGAAATGCAAGTAACTTTCACACCGGTAGCAATTATTCGTTTTATACGATGGAAAAACAGTTCTATTTATTTTGTATTTTATGCTTCGGCCGTTGACTTCTAAGGCACTAACTATTCGATCTGTTGGAGCAACGCCCTAGGGTGAAGCCTAGGTTGCCCGGAACGTAGAAATGACCATCATTTTCACACCGGTAGCAATTATTCGTTTTACACGATGGAAAAACTGTTCTATTTATTTTGTATTTTATGCATCGGGCATTGACTTCTAAGGTCCTAGCTATTCAATCTGTTGGAGCAACGCCCTAGGGTGAAGCCTAGGTTGCGCGGAAAGTAGAAATGACAATAACTTTCACACTGGGTGCAATTATTCGTTTTATACGATGGAAAAGCTGTTGCATCTTTATTGTATTTTATGCATCTGTCGTTGACGTCTAAGGCCGTAGCTGTTAGATGTTGTGGAGCAACGCACTAGAGTGACGCCTAGGTTGCCCGGAACGTGGAATGACCATTACTTTCGCAATGTTTGCAATTATTCATTTTATACGATGGAAAAACTGTTGTACTTATATTGTATTTTATGCTTCTGGCGTTGACTTCTTATGCCCTAACTATTCCATCTGGTGGAACAACGCCCTAGGGTGAAGCCTAGGTTGCCCGGAACGTAGAAATGGAAGTAACTTTCACACCGGTAGCAATTATTCGTTTTATACGATGGAAAAACAGTTCTATTTATTTTGTATTTTATGCTTCGGCCGTTGACTTCTAAGGCACTAACTATTCGATCTGTTGGAGCAACGCCCTAGGGTGAAGCCTAGGTTGCCCGGAACGTAGAAATGACCATCATTTTCACACCGGTAGCAATTATTCGTTTTACACGATGGAAAAACTGTTCTATTTATTTTGCATTTTATGCATCGGGCGTTGACTTCTAAGGCCCTAACTATTCAATCTGTTGGAGCAACGCCCTAGGGTGAAGCCTAGGTTGCCCGGAAAGTAGAAATGACGTTAACTTTCACACTGGTTGCTATT
This sequence comes from Calliopsis andreniformis, assembly GCF_051401765.1. Taxonomy (NCBI): domain Eukaryota; kingdom Metazoa; phylum Arthropoda; class Insecta; order Hymenoptera; family Andrenidae; genus Calliopsis; species Calliopsis andreniformis. The sequence continues at coordinate 318,260 of NW_027480460.1, read as the reverse complement.
ATTCGTTCTATACGATGGAAAAACTGTTATATTTATATTGTATTTTATGCTTCGGGCGTTGACTTCTAAGGCCCTAGCTGTTTGGTCTGGTGGAGCAACGCCCTAGAGTGAAGCCCAGGTTGCCCGAACGTAGAAATGACCATAACTTTCACACTGGTTGCTATTATTCGTTTTATACAATGGAAAAACTGTTCTATTTATTTTGTATTTTATGCTTCGGTCGTTGACTGCTAAGGCCCTAACTATTCGATCTGGTGGAGCACCGCCCTAGAGTGAAGCCTAGGTTGCCCGGAACGTAGAAATGACCATCACTTTCAAACTGGTTGCAATTATTCCTGTTATATGATGGAAAAACTGTTGTATTTTTATTTCATTTTATGCTTCGGGCATTGACTTCTAAGGTCCTAGCTATTCAATCTGTTGGAGCAACGCCCTAGGGTGAAGCCTAGGTTGCGCGGAAAGTAGAAATGACAATAACTTTCACACTGGGTGCAATTATTCGTTTTATACGATGGAAAAGCTGTTGCATCTTTATTGTATTTTATGCTTCTGTCGTTGACGTCTAAGGCCGTAGCTGTTAGATGTTGTGGAGCAACGCACTAGAGTGACGCCTAGGTTGCCCGGAACGTGGAATGACCATTACTTTCGGTATGTTTGCAATTATTCATTTTATACGATGGAAAAACTGTTGTATTTATATTGTATTTTACGCTTCGGGCGTTGACTGCTAAGGCCCTAACTATTCAATCTATTGGATCAACGCTCTAGAGTGAAGCCTAGGTTGCTCGGAATGTAGAAATGACCATAACATTCACACTGGTTGAAATTATTCGTTTAATACGATGGAAAAGCTATTGCATCTTCATTGTATTTTATGATTCTGGCGTTGACTTCTAAGGCCCTAACTATTCGATCTGGTGGAGCAACGCCCTAGAGTGAAGCCTAGGTTGCCCGGAACGTAGAGATGACCATCACTTTCAAGCTGGTTGCAACTAATCCTTTTATACGATGGAAAAACTGTTGCATTTTTATTGCATTTTATGCTTCGGCCATTCACTTCTAAGGCCCTAACTATTCAATCTGTTGGAGCAACGCCCTAGGGTGTAGCCTAGGTTGCCCGGAAAGTAGAAATGACCACAACCTTCATACTGGTGGCAATTACTCGTTTTATATGATAGAAAAACTGTTGTATTTATGTTGTATTTTATGCCTCTGGCGTTCACTTCTTAGGCCCTAACTATTCGATCTGGTGGAACAACGCCCTGGTGTGAAGCCTAGGTTGCCGGAACGTAGAAATGACCATAACTTTCACACTGGTTGTTATTATTCGTTTTATACGATGGAAAAACTGTTCTATTTATTTTGTATTTTGTGCTTCGGGCGTTGACTTCTAAGGAACTAACTGTTTGATCTGGTGGAGCAACGCCCTAGAGTGAAGCCTAGGTTGCCTGGAACGTTCAAATGACCTTCACTTCCACACGGGTTGCAATTATTCCTGTTATAGGATGGAACGTCTGTTGTATTTTTATTGTATTTTATCCTTCAGGCGTTGACTTCTGAGGCCGTAGCTGTTCGACGTGGTGGAAGAACGCCATAGAGTGAAGCCTAGGTTGCCCGGAACGTAGCAAATACCATCACTTTCAAACTGGTTGCAAATACTCCTGTTATATGATGGAAAAACTGTTGTATTTTTATTGCATTTTATGCTTCGGGCATTGACTTCTGAGGCCCTAACTATTCAATCTGTAGGAGCAACGCCCTAGGGTGTAGTCTAGGTTGCCCGTAAAGTAGAAATGACCATAGCTTTCATACTGGTTGCTATTATTCGTTTTATACGATGGAAAAACTGTTATATTTATATTGTATCTTATGCTTCTGGCGTTGACTTCTTAGGCCCAAACAATTCGATCTGGTGGAACAACGCCCTAGAGTGAAGCCTAGGTTGCCTGGAACGTACAAATGACCATCACTTCCACACGGGTTGCAATTATTCCTGCTATTGGATGGAAAGACTGTTGTATTTTTCTCGTATTTTATGCTTCAGTCGTTGACTTCTGAGGCCGTAGCTATTCGATGTGGTGGAAGAACGCCATAGAGTGAAGCCTAGGTTGCCCGGAACGTTGAAATGACCATAACTTTCACATCGGAAGCAATTATACGTTTTATACAATGGAAAAACTGTACTATTTATTTTGTATTTTATGCTTCGGGCGTTGACTTCTAAGGCCCTAGCTATTCGATCTGGTGGAGCAACGCCCTAGAGTGAAGCCTAGGTTGCCCGGAACGTAGAAATGACCATCACTTTCAAACTGGTTGCAATTATTCCTGTTATATGATGGAAAAACTGTTATATTTATATTGTATTTTATGCTTCGGGCGTTGACTTCTAAGGCCCTAACTATTCTCTCTGGACGATCAACGCCCTAGAGTGTAGCCTAGGTTGCCCGGAATGTAGAAATGACCATAACATTCACACTGGTTGAAATTATTCGTTTTATACGATGGAAAAGCTGTTATATTTATATTGTATTTTATGCTTCTGGCGTTGATTTCTTAGGCCCTAACTATTCGATCTGGTGGAACAACGCCCTAGAGTGAGGCCTAGGTTGCCCGGAACGTAGAAATGACCATCACTTCCATACTGGTAGCAATTATTCGTTTTATACGATGGAAAAACTGTTGTGTTTATATTGTATTTTATGCTTCTGGCGTTGACTTCTAAGGCACTAACTATTCGATCTGGTGGAGCAACGCCCTAGAGTAAAGCCTAGGTTGCCCGGAACGTAGAAGTGACCATCACTTTCAAACTGGTTGCAATTAATCCTTTTATACGATGGAAAAACTGTTGCATTTCTATTGCATTTTATGCGTCGGGGGTTGCCTTCTTATGCCCTAACTACTCCATCTGGCGGAACAACGCCCTAGGGTGAAGCCTAGGTTGCCCGGAACGTAGAAATGACCATCACTTTCAAACTGGTTGCAATTAATCCTTTTATACGATGGAAAAACTGTTGCATTTTTATTGAATTTTATTCGTCGGGCGTTGACTTCTAAGGCCCTAACTATTCAATCTGTTGGAGCGACGCCCTAGGGTGAAGCCTAGGTTGCCCGGAACATAGAAATGGCCATAACTTTCACACTGATTGCTATTATTCGTTTTATACGATGGAAAAACTGTTATATTTATATTGTATTTTATGCTTCTGGCGGTGCCTTCTTAGGCCCTAAGTGTTCGATCTGTTCGAACAACGCCCTAGAGTGAAGCCTACGTTGTCCGGAACGTAGAAATGACCATCACTTTCACACTGGTTGCAATTATTCCTGATATACGATGGAAAAACTCTTGTATATTTATTGTATTTTATGCTTCTGGCGTTGACTTCTAAGGCCGTAGCTATTCGATGTGGTGGAGCAACGCCGTAGAGTGAAGCCTAGGTTGTCCGGAACGTAGAAATGCCCATTACTTTCACACTGGTTGAAATTATTAGTTTTATACGATGGAAAAACTGTTCTATTTATTTTGTATTTTATACTTCGGGCGTTGACTTCTAAGGCCCTAACTATTCCATCTGGTGGAACAACGACCTAGGGTGAAGCCTAGGTTGCCCGGAACGTAGAAATGACCATAACTTTCACACCGGTAGCAATTATACGTTTTATACAATGGAAAAACTGTACTATTTATTTTGTATTTTATGCTTCGGGCGTTGACATCTAAGGCCCTAGCTATTCGATCTGGTGGAGCAACGCCGTAGAGTGTAGCCTAGGTTGCCCGGAACGTAGAAATGACCATCACTTTCAAACTGGTTGCAATTAATCCTTTTATACGATGGAAAAACTGTTGTATTTTTATTGCATTTTATGCTTCGGGCATTAACTTCTAAGGCCCTAACTATTCAATCTGTAAGAGCAACGCCCTAGGGTGTTGCCTAGGTTTCCCGTAAAGTAGAAATGACCCTAGCTTTCATACTTTTTGCAATAATTCGTTTTTTATGATGGAAAAACTGTTGTATTTATATTGTATTTTATGCTTCTGGGGTCCTCTTCTTAGGCCCTAACTATTCGAACTGGTGGAGTAACGCCCTATGGTGAAGCCTAGGTTGCCCGGAACGTATAAATGACCATAAGTTTCACACCGGTAGCAATTATTCGTTTTATACGATGGAAAAACTGTTCTATTTATTTTGTATTTTATGCTTCGGGCGTTGACTTCTAAGGCCCTAAATATTCAATCTGTTGAAGCAACGCCCTAGGGTGATGCCTAGGTTGCCAGGAAAGTAGAAATGACGTTATCTTCCATACTGTTTGCAATTATTCGTTTTATGCGATGGAAAAACTGTTGTATTTATATTGTGTTTTATGCTTCTGGCGTTGACTTCTAAGGCACTAACTATTCGATCTGGTGGAGCAACGCCCTAGAGTTAAGCCTAAGTTGCCCGGAACGTAGCTTATACCATCACTTTCAAACAGGTTGCAAATACTCCTGTTATATGATGGAAAAACTGTTGTATTTTTATCGTATTTTATGCTTCTGGCGTTGACTTCTAAGGCACTAACTATTCGATCTCGTGGACCAACGCCCTAGAGTGAAGCCTAGGTTGCCCGGAACGTAGAAATGACCATCACCTTCAAACTGGTTGCAATTATTCCTGTTATATGATGGAAAAACTGTTGCATTTTTATTGCATTTTATGCGTCGGGGGTTGACTTCTTATGCCCTAACTACTCCATCTGGCGGAACAACGCCCTAGGGTGAAGCCTAGGTTGCCCGGAACGTAGAAATGACCATCACTTTCAAACTGGTTGCAATTAATCCTTTTATACGATGGAAAAACTGTTGCATTTTTATTGCATTTTATTCGTCGGGCGTTGACTTCTTATGCCCTAACTACTCCATCTGGCGGAACAACGCCCTAGGGTGAAGCCTAGGTTGCCCGGAACGTAGAAATGACCATCACTTTCAAACTGGTTGCAATTAATCCTTTTATACGATGGAAAAACTGTTGTATTTATATTGCATTTTATGCTGCTGGCATTCACTTCTAAGGCTCTAACTATTCCATCTGGTGGAGCAACGCCCTAGGGTGTAGCCTAGGTTGCCCGTAAAGTAGAAATGACCATGGCCTTCATACTGGTTGCAATTATTCGTTTTATATGATGGAAAAACTGTTGCATCTTTATTAAATTTTATGCTTCTGACGTTGACTTCTAAGGCCCTCACTATTCTATCTGGAGGATCAACGACCTAGAGTGAAGCCTATGTTGCTCGGAATGTAGAAATGACCATAACATTCACACTGGTTGAAATTATTCGTTTTACACGATGGAAAAACAGTTATATTTATATTGTATTTTATGCTTCTGCCGTTGATTTCTTAGGCCCTAACTATTCAATCTGGAGGAACAACGCCCTAGAGTGAGGCCTAGGTTGCCCGGAACGTAGAAATGAGCATCACTTCCATACTGGTAGCAATTATTCGTTTTATACGATGGAAAAACTGTTGTATTTATATTGTATTTTATGCTTCTGGCGTTGACATCTAAGGCACTAACTATTCGATCTCGTGGACCAACGCCCTAGAGTGAAGCCTAGGTTGCCCGGAACGTAGAAATGACCATCACCTTCAAACTGGTTGCAATTATTCCTGTTATATGATGGAAGAACTGTTATATTTATATTGTATTTTATGCTTCGGGCGTTGACTCCTAAGGCCCTAACTGTTCAATCTGTTGGATCAACGCCCTTGAGTGAAGCCTAGGTTGCTCGGAATGTAGAAATGACCCTAACATTCACACTGGTTGAAATTATTCGTTTAATACGATGGAAAAGCTGTTGCATCTTCATTGCATTTTATGCTTCTGGCGTTGACCTCTAAGGCCCCAACTATTCGATCTGTTGGAGCAACGCCCTAGAGTAAAGCCTAGGTTGCCCGGAACGTAGAAGTGACCATCACTTTCAAACTGTTTGCAATTAATCCTTTTATACGATGGAAAAACTGATGTATTATTATTGCATTTTATGCTTCCGGCGTTGACTTCTAAGGCCCTAACTATTCAATCTGTTGGGGCAACGCCCTAGGCTGAAGCCTAGGTTGCCCGGACCGTAGAAATGGAAATAACTTTCACACTGGTTGCTATTATTCGTTCTATACGATGGAAAAACTGTTATATTTATATTGTATTTTATGCTTCGGGCGTTGACTTCTAAGGCCCTAGCTGTTTGGTCTGGTGAAGCAACGCCCTAGAGTGAAGCCCAGGTTGCCCGAACGTAGAAATGACCATAACTTTCACACTGGTTGCTATTATTCGTTTTATACAATGGAAAAACTGTTATATTTATATTGTATTTTATGCTTCTGGCGGTGCCTTCTTAGGCCCCAAGTGTTCGATCTGTTGGAACAACGCCCTAGAGCGAAGCCTACGTTGCCCGGAACGTAGAAATGACCATCACTTTCACACTGGTTGCAATTATTCCTGATATACGGTGGAAAAACTCTTGTATATTTATTGTATTTTATGCTTCTGGCGTTGACTTCTAAGGCCGTAGCTATTCGATGTGGTGGAGCAACGCCCTAGAGTGAAGCCTAGGTTGTCCGGAACGTAGAAATGCCCATTACTTTCACACTGGTTGAAATTATTAGTTTTATACGATGGAAAAACTGTTCTTTTTATTTTGTATTTTACGCTTCTGGCGTTGACTTCTAAGGCCCTAGCTATTCGACCTAGTGGAGCAACGCCCCAGAGTGAAGCCTAGGTTGCCCGGAAAGGAGAAATGACCATCACTTTCAAACTGGTTGCAATTAATCCTGTTATACGATGGAAAAACTGTTGTATTTTTATTGCATTTTACGCTTCTGGCGTTCACTTCTTAGGCCCTAACTATTCGATCTGGTGGACCAACGCCCTAGAGTGAAGCCTAGTCTGCCCGGAACGTAGAAATGACCATAACTTTCACACTGGTTGCTATTATTCGTTCTATACGATGGAAAAACTGTTGTATTCATATTGTATTTTATGCTGCTGGCGTTCACTCCTTAGTCCCTAATTATTCTGTCTGGTGGAACAACGCGCTAGAGTGAGGCCTAGGTTGCCCGGAACTTAGAAATGACCATAAGTTTCATACTGGTTGCAATTATTCGTTTTATACGATGGAAAACCTGTTGTATTTATATTGTATTTTATGCTTCTGGCGTTGACTTCTAAGGCACTAACTATTCGATCTGGTGGAGCAACGCTCTAGAGTGAAGCCTAGGTTGCCCGGAACGTAGAAATGACCATCATCTTCAAACTGGTTGCAATTATTCCTGTTATAGGATGGAAAGACTGTTGTATTTTTATTGTATTCTATGCTTCAGGCGTTGACTTCTGAGGCCGCAACTATTCGATGTGGTGGAAGAACGCCATAGAGTGAAGCCTAGGTTGCCCGGAACGTAGAAATGACCATAACTTTCATACTGGTTGCAATTATTCGTTTTATATGATGGAAGAACTGTTGTATTTATATTGTATTTTATGCTGCTGGCGTTCACTTCTTAGGCCATAACTATTCGATCTGGTGGAACAACGCCCTGGGGTGAAGCCTAGGTTGCCAGAACGTAGAAATGATCATAACTTTCACACTGGTTGCAATTATTCGTTTTATACGATGGAAAAACAGTTCTATTTATTTTGTATTTTATGCTTCGGCCGTTGACTTCTAAGGCACTAACTATTCGATCTGTTGGAGCAACGCCCTAGGGTGTAGTCTAGGTTGCCCGGAAAGTAGAAATGACCACAACTTTCATACTGGTTGCAATTACTCGTTTTATATGATGGAAAAACTGTTGTATTTATATTGTATTTTATGCTTCAGGCGTTGACTTCTGAGGCCGTAGCTATTCGATGTGGTGGAAGAACGCCATAGAGTGAAGCCTGGGTTTCCCGGAACGTAGAAATGACCATAACCTTCATACTGGTTGCAATTATTCGTTTTATATGATGGAAGAACTGATGTATTTATATTGTATTTTATGCTGCTGGCGTTCACTTCTTAGGCCCTAACTATTCGATCTGGTGGAACAACGACCTGGGGTGAAGCCTAGGTTGCCGGGAACGTAGCAATGACCATAACTTTCACACTGGTTGCAATTGTTCGTTTTATACGATGGAAAAGCTGTTGTATTTATATCGAATTTTATGCTTCTGGCGTTGTCTTCTTAGGCCGTAACTATTCGATCTGGTGGAGCAACGCCCTGGAGTGAAGCCTAGGTTGCGCGGAACGTAGAATAGGCCATCACTTCCAAACTGGTTGCTATTATTCCTGTTATATGATGGAAACACTGTTGTATTCTTATTGCATTTTATGCTTCGGGCGTTGACTTCTAAGGCCCTAACTATTCGATCTGGTGGAGCAACGCCCTCGAGTGAAGCCTAGGTTGCCCGGAACGTAGAAATGACCATCACTTTCAAACTGGTTGCAATTATTCCTGTTATATGATGGAAAAACTGTTGTATTTTTATTGCATTTTATGCTTCGTGCATTGACTTCTAAGGTCCTAACTATTCAATCTGTTGGAGCAACGCCCTAGGGTGAAGCCTAGGTTGCGCAGAAAGTAGAAATGACAATAACTTTCACACTGGGTGCAATTATTCGTTTTATACGATGGAAAAGCTGTTGCATCTTTATTGTATTTTATGCTTCTGTCGTTGACGTCTAAGGCCGTAGCAATTAGATGTGGTGGAGCAACGCACTAGAGTGACGCCTAGGTTGCCCGGAATGTGGAATGACCATTACTTTCGCAATGTTTGCAATTATTCATTTTATACGATGGAAAAACTGTTGTACTTATATTGCATTTTATGCTTCTGGCGTTGACTTCTAAGGCCCTAACTATTCGATCTGGTGGAGCAACGCCCTAGAGTGAAGCCTAGGTTGCCCGGAACGTAGAAATGACCATCACTTTCAAACTGGTTGCAATTAATCCTTTTATACGATGGAAAAACTGTTGTATTTTTATTGCATTTTATGCATCCGGCGTTGACTTCTAAGGCCCTAACTATTCAATCTGTTGGAACAACGCCCTAGGGTGAAGCCTGGGTTGCCCGGAAAGTAGAAATGACGTTAACTTTCATACTGGTTGCACTGAGTCGTTTTATACGATGGAAAAACTGTTGTATTTATATTGCATTTTATGCTTCTGGCGTTGACTTCTAAGGCACTAACTATTCGATCTGCTGGAGCAACGCCCTAGAGTGAAGCATAAGTTGCCCGGAACGTAGAAATTACCATCACTTTCAAACTGGTTGCAAATATTCCCGTTATATGATGGAAAAACTGTTGTATTTTTATTGCATTTTATGCTTCGGGCATTAACTTCTAAGGCCCTAACTATTCAATCTGTAAGAGCAACGCCCAAATGTGTAGCCTAGGTTGCCCGTAAAGTAGATATGACCCTAGCTTTCATACTGGATGCAATTATTCGTTTTGTATGATGGAAAAACTGTTGTATTTATATTGCATTTTATGCTTCTGGCGTTCACTTCTTAGGCCCTAAATATTCGATCTGGTGGAATAACGCCCTATGGTGAAGCCTAGGTTGACCGGAGCGTAGAAATGACCATAACTTTTACACCGGTAGCAATTATTCGTTTTACACGATGGAAAACTGTTCTATTAATTTTGTGTTTTATGCATCGGGCGTTGACTTCTAAGGCCCTAACTATTCAATCTGTTGGAGCAACGCCCTAGGGTGAAGCCTAGGTTGCCCGGAAAGTAGAAATGACGATAACTTTCACGCTGGTTGCTATTATTCGTTTTATACGATGGAGAAACAGTTCTATTTATTTTGTATTTTATGCTTCGGCCGTTGACTTCTAAGGCACTAACTATTCGATCTGCTGGAGGAACGCCCTAGAGTGAAGCCTAGGTTGCCTGGAACGTACAAATGACCATCACTTTCACACGGGTTGCAATTATTCCTGTTATAGGACGGAAAGACTGTTGTATTTTTATTGTATTTTATGCTTCAGGCGTTGACTTCTGAGGCCGTTAGCATTCGATGTAGTGGAAGAACGCCATAGAGTGAGGCCTAGGTTGCCCGGAACGTAGAAATGACCATAACTTTCATACTGGTTGCAATTATTCGTTCTATACGATGGAAAAACTGTTGTACTTATGTTGTATTTTATGCTTCGGCCGTTGACTTCTAAGGCACTAACTATTCGATCTGTTGGAGCAACGCCCTAGGGTGTAGCCTAGGGTGCCCGGAAAGTAGAAATGACCACAACTTTCATACTTGTTGCAATTACTCGTTTTATATGATGGAAAAACTGTTGTATTTATTTTGTATTTTATGCTTCGGGCGTTGACTTCTAAGGCCCTAACTGTTTGATCTGGTGGAGCAACGCCCTAGAGTTGAGCCTAGGTTGCCCGGAACGTAGAAATGACCATAACTTTCACACTGGTTGCTATTATTCGTTTTATACGATGGAAAACTGTTGTATTTATATTGTATTTTATGCTTCTGGAGTTGACTTCTAAGGCACTAACTATTCGATCTGGTGGAGCAACGCCCTAGAGTGAAGCCTAGGTTGCCCGGAACGTAGAAATGACCATCACTTTCAAACTGGTTGCAATTAATCCTTTTATACGATGGAAAAACTGTTGTATTTTTATTGGATTTTATGCTTCGGGCATTGACTTCTAAGGCCCTAACTATTCAATCTGTTGGAGCAACGCCCTAGGGTGTAGCCTAGGTTGCACGGAATGTAGAAATGACCATCACTTTCAAACTGGTTGCAATTAATCCTTTTATACGATGGAAAAACTGTTGCATTTTTATTGCATTTTATGCGTCGGGCGTTGACTTCTAAGGCCCTAACTATTCAATCTGTTGGAGCGACGCCCTAGGGTGAAGCCTAGGTTGCCCGGAACTTAGAAATGACCATAACTTTCACACCGGTAGCAATTATACTTTTTATACAATGGAAAAACTGTACTATTTATTTTGTATTTTATGCTTCGGGCGTTGACTTCTACGGCCCTAGCTATTCGATCTGGTGGAGCAACGCCCTAGAGGGAAGCCTAGGTTGCCCGGAACGTACAAGTGACCATCACTTTCAAACTGGTTGCAAATATTCCTGTTATATGATGGAAAAACTGTTGTATTCTTATTGCATTTGATGCTTCGGGCATTGACTTCTAAGGCCCTAACTATTCACTCTGTAGGAGCAACGCCCTAGGGTGTAGCCTAGGTTGCCCGTAAAGTAGAAATGACCATAGCCTTCATACTGGTTGCAATTATTCGTTTTATATGATGGAAAAACTGTTGCATCTTCATTAAATTTTATGCTTCTGGCGTTGACTTCTAAGGCCCTCACTATTCTATCTGGTGGATCAACGACCTAGAGTGAAGCCTAGGTTGCTCGGAATGTAGAAATGACCATAACATTCACACTGGTTGAAATTATTCGTTTTACACGATGGAAAAACAGTTATATTTATATTGTATTTTATGCTTCTGCCGTTGATTTCTTAGACCCTCACTATTCAATCTGGGGGAACAACGCCCTAGAGTGAGGCCTAGGTTGCCCGGAACGTAGAAATGAGCATCACTACCATACTGGTAGCAATTATTCGTTTTATACGATGGAAAAACTGTTGTGTTTATATTGTATTTTATGCTTCTGGCGTTGACTTCTAAGGCACTAACTATTCGATCTGGTGGAGCAACGCCCTAGAGTAAAGCCTAGGTTGCCCGGAACGTAGAAGTGACCATCACTTTCAAACTGTTTGCAATTAATCCTTTTATACGATGTAAAAACTGATGTATTTTTATTGCATTTTATGCTTCCGGCGTTGACTTCTAAGGCCCTAACTATTCAATCTGGTGGAACAACGCCCTAGAGTGAGGCCTAGGATGCCCGGAACGTAGAAATGACCATAACTTTCATACTGGTTGCAATTATTCGTTATATACGTTGGAAAAACTGTTGTATTTATATTGTATTTTATGCTTCTGGCGTTGACTTCTGAGGCACTAACTATTCGATCTGCTGGAACGACGCCCTAGAGTGAAGCCTAGGTTGCCCGGAACGTAGAAATGACCATCACTTTCAAACTGTTTGCAATTAATCCTTTTATACGATGTAAAAACTGATGTATTTTTATTGCATTTTATGCGTCGGTCGTTTACTTCTAAGGCCCTAACCATTCAATCTGTTGGAGCGACGCCCTAGGGTGAAGCCTAGGTTGCCCGGAACTTAGAAATGACCATAACTTTCACACTGATTGCTATTATTCGTTTTATACGATGGAAAAACTGTTATATTTATATTGTATTTTATGCTCCTGGCGGTGCCTTCTTAGGCCCTAAGTGTTCGATCTGTTGGAACAACGCCCTAGAGTGAAGCCTACGTTGCCCGGAACGTAGAAATGACCATCACTTTCACACTGGTTGCAATTATTCCTGATATACGATGGAAAAACTCTTGTATATTTATTGTATTTTATGCTTCTGGCGTTGACTTCTAAGGCCGTAGCTATTCGATGTGGTAGAGCAACGCCCTAGAGTGAAGCCTAGGTTGTCCGGAACGTAGAAATGCCCATTACTTTCACACTGGTTGAAATTACTAGTTTTATACGATGGAAAAACTGTTCTATTTATTTTGTATTTTATGCTTCTGGCGCTGACTTCTTAGGCCCTAACTATTCGATCTGGTGGAACAACGCCGTAGAGTGAAGCCTAGGTTGCCCGGAACGTAGAAGTGACCATAACTTTCACACTGGTTGCTATTATTCGTTCTATACGATGGAAAAACTGTTACCTTTATATTGTATCTTATGCTTCTGGCGTTGACTTCTTAGGCCCTAACAATTCGATCTGGTGGAACAACGCCCTAGAGTGAAGATTAGGTTGCCTGGAACGTCCAAATGACCATCACTTTCACACGGGTTGCAATCATTCCTGTTATAGGACGGAAAGACTGTTGTATCTTTATTGTATTTTATGCTTCGGGCGTTGACTTCTAAGGCCCTAACTATTCGATCTGGTGGAGCAACGCCCTAGAGTGAAACCTAGGTTGCCCGGAACGTAGAAATGACCATCACTTTCAAGCTGGTTGCAACTAATCCTTTTATACGATGGAAAAACTGTTGCATTTTTATTGCATTTTATGCTTCGGCCATTCACTTCTAAGGCCCTAACTATTCAATCTGTTGGAGCAACGCCCTAGGGTGTAGCCTAGGTTGCCCGGAAAGTAGAAATGACCACAACCTTCATACTGGTTGCAATTACTCGTTTTATATGATAGAAAAACTGTTGTATTTATATTGTATTTTATGCTTCTGGCGTTGACTTCTAAAGCCCTATCTATTCAATCTGTTGGAACAGCGCCCTGGGGTGAAGCCTAGGTTGTCCGGAACGTAGAAGTGACCATCATTTTCGAACTGTTTGCAATTAATCCTTTTATACGATGTAAAAACTGGTGTATTTTTATTGCATTTTATGCTTCCGGCGTTGACTTCTAAGGCCCTAACTATTCAATCTGGTGGAACAACGCCCTAGAGTGAGGCCTAGGTTGCCCGGAACGTAGAAATGACCATAACTTTCATACTGGTTGCAATTATTCGTTTTATACGTTGGAAAAACTGTTGTATTTATATTGTATTTTATGCTTCTGGCGTTGACTTCTGAGGCACTAACTATTCGATCTGCTGGAACAACGCCCTAGAGTGAAGCCTAGGTTGCCCGGAACGTAGAAATGACCATCACTTTCAAACTGTTTGCAATTAATCCTTTTATACGATGTAAAAACTGATGTATTTTTATTGCATTTTATGCGTCGGTCGTTGACTTCTAAGGCCCTAACCATTCAATCTGTTGGAGCGACGCCCTAGGGTGAAGCCTAGGTTGCCCGGAACTTAGAAATGACCATAACTTTCACACTGATTGCTATTATTCGTTTTATACGATGGAAAAACTGTTATATTTATATTGTATTTTATGCTCCTGGCGGTGCCTTCTTAGGCCCTAAGTGTTCGATCTGTTGGAACAACGCCCTAGAGTGAAGCCTACGTTGCCCGGAACGTAGAAATGACCATCACTTTCACACTGGTTGCAATTATTCCTGATATACGATGGAAAAACTCTTGTATATTTATTGTATTTTATGCTTCTGGCGTTGACTTCTAAGGCCGTAGCTATTCGATGTGGTAGAGCAACGCCCTAGAGTGAAGCCTAGGTTGTCCGGAACGTAGAAATGCCCATTACTTTCACACTGGTTGAAATTACTAGTTTTATACGATGGAAAAGCTGTTCTATTTATTTTGTATTTTATGCTTCTGGCGCTGACTTCTTAGGCCCTAACTATTCGATCTGGTGGAACAACGCCGTAGAGTGAAGCCTAGGTTGCCCGGAACGTAGAAGTGACCATAACTTTCACACTGGTTGCTATTATTCGTTCTATACGATGGAAAAACTGTTACCTTTATATTGTATCTTATGCTTCTGGCGTTGACTTCTTAGGCCCTAACAATTCGATCTGGTGGAACAACGCCCTAGAGTGAAGATTAGGTTGCCTGGAACGTCCAAATGACCATCACTTTCACACGGGTTGCAATCATTCCTGTTATAGGACGGAAAGACTGTTGTATCTTTATTGTATTTTATGCTTCGGGCGTTGACTTCTAAGGCCCTAACTATTCGATCTGGTGGAGCAACGCCCTAGAGTGAAACCTAGGTTGCCCGGAACGTGGAAATGACCATCACTTCCATACTGGTAGCAATTGTTCGTTTTATACGATGGAAAAACTGTTGTGTTTATATTGTATTTTATGCTTCTGGCGTTGACTTCTAAGGCACTAACTATTCGATCTGGTGGAGCAACGCCCTAGAGTAAAGCCTAGGTTGCCCGGAACGTAGAAGTGACCATCACTTTCAAACTGTTTGCAATTAATCCTTTTATACGATGGAAAAACTGATGTATTATTATTGCATTTTATGCTTCCGGCGTTGACTTCTAAGGCCCTAACTATTCAATCTGTTGGCGCAACGCCCTAGGCTGAAGCCTAGGTTGCCCGGAAGGTAGAAATGACGTTATCTTTCATACTGGTTGCAATTATTCGTTTTATATGATGGAAAAACTGTTGTATTTATATTGTATTTTATGCTTCTGTCGTTGACGTCTAAGGCCGTAGCTATTAGATGTGGTGGAGCAACGCACTAGAGTGACGCCTAGGCTGCCCGGAACGTAGAAATGACCATTACTTTCGCAATGTTTGCAATTATACATTTTATACGATGGAAAAACTGTTGTACTTATATCGTCTTTTATGCTTCTGGCGTTGACTTCTTATGCCCTAACTATTCCATCTGGTGGAACAACGCCCTAGGGTGAAGCCTAGGTTGCCCGGAACGTAGAGATGGAAGTAACTTGCACACCGGTAGCAATTATTCGTTTTATACGATGGAAAAACTGTTCTATTTATTTTGTATTTTATGCATCGGGCGTTGACTTCTAAGGCCCTAACTATTCAATCTGTTGCAGCAACGCCCTAGGGTGAAGCCTAGGTTGCCCGGAAAGTAGAAATGACGTTAACTTTCACACTGGTTGCTATTATTCGTTCTATACGATGGAAAAACTGTTATATTTATATTGTATTTTATGCTTCGGGCGTTGACTTCTAAGGCCCTAGCTGTTTGGTCTGGTGGAGCAACGCCCTAGAGTGAAGCCCAGGTTGCCCGAACGTAGAAATGACCATAACTTTCACACTGGTTGCTATTATTCGTTTTATACAATGGAAAAACTGTTCTATTTATGTGTATTTTATGCTTCGGTCGTTGACTTCTGAGGCCCTAACTGTTTGATCTGGTGGAGCAACGCCCTAGAGTGAAGCCTAGGTTGCCCGGAACGTAGAAGTGACCATAACTTTCACACTGATTGCTATTATTCGTTCTATACGATGGAAAAACTGTTACCTTTATATTGTATCTTATGCTTCTGGCGTTGACTTCTTAGGCCCTAACAATTCGATCTGGTGGAACAACGCCCTAGAGTGAAGATTAGGTTGCCTGGAACGTCCAAATGACCATCACTTTCACACGGGTTGCAATCATTCCTGTTATAGGACGGAAAGACTGTTGTATCTTTATTGTATTTTATGCTTCGGGCGTTGACTTCTAAGGCCCTAACTATTCGATCTGGTGGAGCAACGCCCTAGAGTGAAGCCTAGGTTGCCCGGAACGTAGAAATGACCATCACTTTCAAGCTGGTTGCAACTAATCCTTTTATACGATGGAAAAACTGTTGCATTTTTATTGCATTTTATGCTTCGGCCATTCACTTCTAAGGCCCTAACTATTCAATCTGTTGGAGCAACGCCCTAGGGTGTAGCCTAGGTTGCCCGGAAAGTAGAAATGACCACAACCTTCATACTGGTTGCAATTACTCGTTTTATATGATAGAAAAACTGTTGTATTTATATTGTAGTTTATGCTTCTGGCGTTGACTTCTAAGGCCCTAACTATTCAATCTGTTGGAACAGCGCCCTGGGGTGAAGCCTAGGTTGTCCGGAACGCAGAAGTGACCATCATTTTCGAACTGTTTGCAAT
The DNA here is from genome assembly GCF_051401765.1 of Calliopsis andreniformis. Classification (NCBI taxonomy): domain Eukaryota; kingdom Metazoa; phylum Arthropoda; class Insecta; order Hymenoptera; family Andrenidae; genus Calliopsis; species Calliopsis andreniformis. The sequence continues at coordinate 301,671 of NW_027480460.1, read as the reverse complement.
TAATCCTTTTATACGATGTAAAAACTGATGTATTTTTATTGCATTTTATGCTTCCGGCGTTGACTTCTAAGGCCCTAACTATTCAATCTGGTGGAACAACGCCCTAGAGTGAGGCCTAGGTTGCCCGGAACGTAGAAATGACCATAACTTTCATACTGGTTGCAATTATTCGTTTTATACGTTGGAAAAACTGTTGTATTTATATTGTATTTTATGCTTCTGGCGTTGACTTCTGAGGCACTAACTATTCGATCTTCTGGAACAACGCCCTAGAGTGAAGCCTAGGTTGCCCGGAACGTAGAAATGACCATCACTTTCAAACTGTTTGCAATTAATCCTTTTATACGATGTAAAAACTGATGTATTTTTATTGCATTTTATGCGTCGGTCGTTGACTTCTAAGGCCCTAACCATTCAATCTGTTGGAGCGACGCCCTAGGGTGAAGCCTAGGTTGCCCGGAACTTAGAAATGACCATAACTTTCACACTGATTGCTATTATTCGTTTTATACGATGGAAAAACTGTTATATTTATATTGTATTTTATGCTCCTGGCGGTGCCTTCTTAGGCCCTAAGTGTTCGATCTGTTGGAACAACGCCCTAGAGTGAAGCCTACGTTGCCCGGAACGTAGAAATGACCATCACTTTCACACTGGTTGCAATTATTCCTGATATACGATGGAAAAACTCTTGTATATTTATTGTATTTTATGCTTCTGGCGTTGACTTCTAAGGCCGTAGCTATTCGATGTGGTAGAGCAACGCCCTAGAGTGAAGCCTAGGTTGTCCGGAACGTAGAAATGCCCATTACTTTCACACTGGTTGAAATTACTAGTTTTATACGATGGAAAAGCTGTTCTATTTATTTTGTATTTTATGCTTCTGGCGCTGACTTCTTAGGCCCTAACTATTCGATCTGGTGGAACAACGCCGTAGAGTGAAGCCTAGGTTGCCCGGAACGTAGAAGTGACCATAACTTTCACACTGGTTGCTATTATTCGTTCTATACGATGGAAAAACTGTTACCTTTATATTGTATCTTATGCTTCTGGCGTTGACTTCTTAGGCCCTAACAATTCGATCTGGTGGAACAACGCCCTAGAGTGAAGATTAGGTTGCCTGGAACGTCCAAATGACCATCACTTTCACACGGGTTGCAATCATTCCTGTTATAGGACGGAAAGACTGTTGTATCTTTATTGTATTTTATGCTTCGGGCGTTGACTTCTAAGGCCCTAACTATTCGATCTGGTGGAGCAACGCCCTAGAGTGAAACCTAGGTTGCCCGGAACGTGGAATTGACCATCACTTCCATACTGGTAGCAATTGTTCGTTTTATACGATGGAAAAACTGTTGTGTTTATATTGTATTTTATGCTTCTGGCGTTGACTTCTAAGGCACTAACTATTCGATCTGGTGGAGCAACGCCCTAGAGTAAAGCCTGGGTTGCCCGGAACGTAGAAGTGACCATCACTTTCAAACTGTTTGCAATTAATCCTTTTGTACGATGGAAAAACTGATGTATTATTATTGCATTTTATGCTTCCGGCGTTGACTTCTAAGGCCCTAACTATTCAATCTGTTGGGGCAACGCCCTAGGCTGAAGCCTAGGTTGCCCGGAAGGTAGAAATGACGTTATCTTTCATACTGGTTGCAATTATTCGTTTTATATGATGGAAAAACTGTTGTATTTATATTGTATTTTATGCTTCTGTCGTTGACGTCTAAGGCCGTAGCTATTAGATGTGGTGGAGCAACGCACTAGAGTGACGCCTAGGCTGCCCGGAACGTAGAAATGACCAATACTTTCGCAATGTTTGCAATTATACATTTTATACGATGGAAAAACTGTTGTACTTATATCGTCCTTTATGCTTCTGGCGTTGACTTCTTATGCCCTAACTATTCCATCTGGTGGAGCAACGCCCTAGGGTGAAGCCTAGGTTGCCCGGAACGTAGAAATGCAAGTAACTTTCACACCGGTAGCAATTATTCGTTTTATACGATGGAAAAACAGTTCTATTTATTTTGTATTTTATGCTTCGGCCGTTGACTTCTAAGGCACTAACTATTCGATCTGTTGGAGCAACGCCCTAGGGTGAAGCCTAGGTTGCCCGGAACGTAGAAATGACCATCATTTTCACACCGGTAGCAATTATTCGTTTTACACGATGGAAAAACTGTTCTATTTATTTTGTATTTTATGCATCGGGCATTGACTTCTAAGGTCCTAGCTATTCAATCTGTTGGAGCAACGCCCTAGGGTGAAGCCTAGGTTGCGCGGAAAGTAGAAATGACAATAACTTTCACACTGGGTGCAATTATTCGTTTTATACGATGGAAAAGCTGTTGCATCTTTATTGTATTTTATGCATCTGTCGTTGACGTCTAAGGCCGTAGCTGTTAGATGTTGTGGAGCAACGCACTAGAGTGACGCCTAGGTTGCCCGGAACGTGGAATGACCATTACTTTCGCAATGTTTGCAATTATTCATTTTATACGATGGAAAAACTGTTGTACTTATATTGTATTTTATGCTTCTGGCGTTGACTTCTTATGCCCTAACTATTCCATCTGGTGGAACAACGCCCTAGGGTGAAGCCTAGGTTGCCCGGAACGTAGAAATGGAAGTAACTTTCACACCGGTAGCAATTATTCGTTTTATACGATGGAAAAACAGTTCTATTTATTTTGTATTTTATGCTTCGGCCGTTGACTTCTAAGGCACTAACTATTCGATCTGTTGGAGCAACGCCCTAGGGTGAAGCCTAGGTTGCCCGGAACGTAGAAATGACCATCATTTTCACACCGGTAGCAATTATTCGTTTTACACGATGGAAAAACTGTTCTATTTATTTTGCATTTTATGCATCGGGCGTTGACTTCTAAGGCCCTAACTATTCAATCTGTTGGAGCAACGCCCTAGGGTGAAGCCTAGGTTGCCCGGAAAGTAGAAATGACGTTAACTTTCACACTGGTTGCTATTATTCGTTCTATACGATGGAAAAACTGTTATATTTATATTGTATTTTATGCTTCGGGCGTTGACTTCTAAGGCCCTAGCTGTTTGGTCTGGTGGAGCAACGCCCTAGAGTGAAGCCCAGGTTGCCCGAACGTAGAAATGACCATAACTTTCACACTGGTTGCTATTATTCGTTTTATACAATGGAAAAACTGTTCTATTTATTTTGTATTTTATGCTTCGGTCGTTGACTGCTAAGGCCCTAACTATTCGATCTGGTGGAGCACCGCCCTAGAGTGAAGCCTAGGTTGCCCGGAACGTAGAAATGACCATCACTTTCAAACTGGTTGCAATTATTCCTGTTATATGATGGAAAAACTGTTGTATTTTTATTTCATTTTATGCTTCGGGCATTGACTTCTAAGGTCCTAGCTATTCAATCTGTTGGAGCAACGCCCTAGGGTGAAGCCTAGGTTGCGCGGAAAGTAGAAATGACAATAACTTTCACACTGGGTGCAATTATTCGTTTTATACGATGGAAAAGCTGTTGCATCTTTATTGTATTTTATGCTTCTGTCGTTGACGTCTAAGGCCGTAGCTGTTAGATGTTGTGGAGCAACGCACTAGAGTGACGCCTAGGTTGCCCGGAACGTGGAATGACCATTACTTTCGGTATGTTTGCAATTATTCATTTTATACGATGGAAAAACTGTTGTATTTATATTGTATTTTACGCTTCGGGCGTTGACTGCTAAGGCCCTAACTATTCAATCTATTGGATCAACGCTCTAGAGTGAAGCCTAGGTTGCTCGGAATGTAGAAATGACCATAACATTCACACTGGTTGAAATTATTCGTTTAATACGATGGAAAAGCTATTGCATCTTCATTGTATTTTATGATTCTGGCGTTGACTTCTAAGGCCCTAACTATTCGATCTGGTGGAGCAACGCCCTAGAGTGAAGCCTAGGTTGCCCGGAACGTAGAGATGACCATCACTTTCAAGCTGGTTGCAACTAATCCTTTTATACGATGGAAAAACTGTTGCATTTTTATTGCATTTTATGCTTCGGCCATTCACTTCTAAGGCCCTAACTATTCAATCTGTTGGAGCAACGCCCTAGGGTGTAGCCTAGGTTGCCCGGAAAGTAGAAATGACCACAACCTTCATACTGGTGGCAATTACTCGTTTTATATGATAGAAAAACTGTTGTATTTATGTTGTATTTTATGCCTCTGGCGTTCACTTCTTAGGCCCTAACTATTCGATCTGGTGGAACAACGCCCTGGTGTGAAGCCTAGGTTGCCGGAACGTAGAAATGACCATAACTTTCACACTGGTTGTTATTATTCGTTTTATACGATGGAAAAACTGTTCTATTTATTTTGTATTTTGTGCTTCGGGCGTTGACTTCTAAGGAACTAACTGTTTGATCTGGTGGAGCAACGCCCTAGAGTGAAGCCTAGGTTGCCTGGAACGTTCAAATGACCTTCACTTCCACACGGGTTGCAATTATTCCTGTTATAGGATGGAACGTCTGTTGTATTTTTATTGTATTTTATCCTTCAGGCGTTGACTTCTGAGGCCGTAGCTGTTCGACGTGGTGGAAGAACGCCATAGAGTGAAGCCTAGGTTGCCCGGAACGTAGCAAATACCATCACTTTCAAACTGGTTGCAAATACTCCTGTTATATGATGGAAAAACTGTTGTATTTTTATTGCATTTTATGCTTCGGGCATTGACTTCTGAGGCCCTAACTATTCAATCTGTAGGAGCAACGCCCTAGGGTGTAGTCTAGGTTGCCCGTAAAGTAGAAATGACCATAGCTTTCATACTGGTTGCTATTATTCGTTTTATACGATGGAAAAACTGTTATATTTATATTGTATCTTATGCTTCTGGCGTTGACTTCTTAGGCCCAAACAATTCGATCTGGTGGAACAACGCCCTAGAGTGAAGCCTAGGTTGCCTGGAACGTACAAATGACCATCACTTCCACACGGGTTGCAATTATTCCTGCTATTGGATGGAAAGACTGTTGTATTTTTCTCGTATTTTATGCTTCAGTCGTTGACTTCTGAGGCCGTAGCTATTCGATGTGGTGGAAGAACGCCATAGAGTGAAGCCTAGGTTGCCCGGAACGTTGAAATGACCATAACTTTCACATCGGAAGCAATTATACGTTTTATACAATGGAAAAACTGTACTATTTATTTTGTATTTTATGCTTCGGGCGTTGACTTCTAAGGCCCTAGCTATTCGATCTGGTGGAGCAACGCCCTAGAGTGAAGCCTAGGTTGCCCGGAACGTAGAAATGACCATCACTTTCAAACTGGTTGCAATTATTCCTGTTATATGATGGAAAAACTGTTATATTTATATTGTATTTTATGCTTCGGGCGTTGACTTCTAAGGCCCTAACTATTCTCTCTGGACGATCAACGCCCTAGAGTGTAGCCTAGGTTGCCCGGAATGTAGAAATGACCATAACATTCACACTGGTTGAAATTATTCGTTTTATACGATGGAAAAGCTGTTATATTTATATTGTATTTTATGCTTCTGGCGTTGATTTCTTAGGCCCTAACTATTCGATCTGGTGGAACAACGCCCTAGAGTGAGGCCTAGGTTGCCCGGAACGTAGAAATGACCATCACTTCCATACTGGTAGCAATTATTCGTTTTATACGATGGAAAAACTGTTGTGTTTATATTGTATTTTATGCTTCTGGCGTTGACTTCTAAGGCACTAACTATTCGATCTGGTGGAGCAACGCCCTAGAGTAAAGCCTAGGTTGCCCGGAACGTAGAAATGACCATCACCTTCAAACTGGTTGCAATTATTCCTGTTATATGATGGAAAAACTGTTGCATTTTTATTGCATTTTATGCGTCGGGGGTTGACTTCTTATGCCCTAACTACTCCATCTGGCGGAACAACGCCCTAGGGTGAAGCCTAGGTTGCCCGGAACGTAGAAATGACCATCACTTTCAAACTGGTTGCAATTAATCCTTTTATACGATGGAAAAACTGTTGCATTTTTATTGCATTTTATTCGTCGGGCGTTGACTTCTTATGCCCTAACTACTCCATCTGGCGGAACAACGCCCTAGGGTGAAGCCTAGGTTGCCCGGAACGTAGAAATGACCATCACTTTCAAACTGGTTGCAATTAATCCTTTTATACGATGGAAAAACTGTTGTATTTATATTGCATTTTATGCTGCTGGCATTCACTTCTAAGGCTCTAACTATTCCATCTGGTGGAGCAACGCCCTAGGGTGTAGCCTAGGTTGCCCGTAAAGTAGAAATGACCATGGCCTTCATACTGGTTGCAATTATTCGTTTTATATGATGGAAAAACTGTTGCATCTTTATTAAATTTTATGCTTCTGACGTTGACTTCTAAGGCCCTCACTATTCTATCTGGAGGATCAACGACCTAGAGTGAAGCCTATGTTGCTCGGAATGTAGAAATGACCATAACATTCACACTGGTTGAAATTATTCGTTTTACACGACGGAAAAACAGTTATATTTATATTGTATTTTATGCTTCTGCCGTTGATTTCTTAGGCCCTAACTATTCAATCTGGAGGAACAACGCCCTAGAGTGAGGCCTAGGTTGCCCGGAACGTAGAAATGAGCATCACTTCCATACTGGTAGCAATTATTCGTTTTATACGATGGAAAAACTGTTGTATTTATATTGTATTTTATGCTTCTGGCGTTGACATCTAAGGCACTAACTATTCGATCTCGTGGACCAACGCCCTAGAGTGAAGCCTAGGTTGCCCGGAACGTAGAAATGACCATCACCTTCAAACTGGTTGCAATTATTCCTGTTATATGATGGAAGAACTGTTATATTTATATTGTATTTTATGCTTCGGGCGTTGACTCCTAAGGCCCTAACTGTTCAATCTGTTGGATCAACGCCCTTGAGTGAAGCCTAGGTTGCTCGGAATGTAGAAATGACCCTAACATTCACACTGGTTGAAATTATTCGTTTAATACGATGGAAAAGCTGTTGCATCTTCATTGCATTTTATGCTTCTGGCGTTGACCTCTAAGGCCCCAACTATTCGATCTGTTGGAGCAACGCCCTAGAGTAAAGCCTAGGTTGCCCGGAACGTAGAAGTGACCATCACTTTCAAACTGTTTGCAATTAATCCTTTTATACGATGGAAAAACTGATGTATTATTATTGCATTTTATGCTTCCGGCGTTGACTTCTAAGGCCCTAACTATTCAATCTGTTGGGGCAACGCCCTAGGCTGAAGCCTAGGTTGCCCGGACCGTAGAAATGGAAATAACTTTCACACTGGTTGCTATTATTCGTTCTATACGATGGAAAAACTGTTATATTTATATTGTATTTTATGCTTCGGGCGTTGACTTCTAAGGCCCTAGCTGTTTGGTCTGGTGAAGCAACGCCCTAGAGTGAAGCCCAGGTTGCCCGAACGTAGAAATGACCATAACTTTCACACTGGTTGCTATTATTCGTTTTATACAATGGAAAAACTGTTATATTTATATTGTATTTTATGCTTCTGGCGGTGCCTTCTTAGGCCCCAAGTGTTCGATCTGTTGGAACAACGCCCTAGAGCGAAGCCTACGTTGCCCGGAACGTAGAAATGACCATCACTTTCACACTGGTTGCAATTATTCCTGATATACGGTGGAAAAACTCTTGTATATTTATTGTATTTTATGCTTCTGGCGTTGACTTCTAAGGCCGTAGCTATTCGATGTGGTGGAGCAACGCCCTAGAGTGAAGCCTAGGTTTTCCGGAACGTAGAAATGCCCATTACTTTCACACTGGTTGAAATTATTAGTTTTATACGATGGAAAAACTGTTCTTTTTATTTTGTATTTTATACTTCGGGCGTTGTATTCTAAGGCCCTAACTATTCGATCTGGTGGAACAACGCCCTAGAGTGAGGCCTAGGTTGCCCGGAACGTAGAAATGACCATCACTTCCATACTGGTAGCAATTATTCGTTTTATACGATGGAAAAGCTGTTGTACTTATATCGTCTTTTATGCTTCTGGCGTTGACTTCTTATGCCCTAACTATTCCATCTGGTGGAACAACGCCCTGGGGTGAAGCCTAGGTTGCCCGGACCGTAGAAATGGAAATAACTTTCACACCGGTAGCAATTATTCGTTTTATACGATGGAAAAACAGTTCTATTTATTTTGTATTTTATGCTTCGGCCGAGGACTTCTAAGGCACTAACTGTTCGATCTGTTGGAGCAACGCCCTAGGGTGAAGCCTAGGTTGCCCGGAACGTAGAAATGACCATAACTATCACACTGGTTGCTATTATTCGTTTTATACGATGGAAAAACTGTTATATTTATATTGTATTTTATGCTTCTGGCGCTGACTTCTTAGGCCCTAACTATTCGATCTGGTGGAACAACGCCGTAGAGTGAAGCCTAGGTTCCTCGCAACGTAGAAATGCCCATAACTTTCACACTGATTGCTATTATTCGTTCTATACGATGGAAAAACTGTTATATTTATATTGTATTTTATGCTTCTGGCGGTGCCTTCTTAGGCCCTAAGTGTTCGATCTGTTGGAACAACGCCCTAGAGTGAAGCCTACGTTGCCCGGAACGTAGAAATGACCATCACTTTCACACTGGTTGCAATTATTCCTGATATACGATGGAAAAACTCTTGTATATTTATTGTATTTTATGCTTCTGGCGTTGACTTCTAAGGCCGTAGCTATTCGATGTGGTGGAGCAACGCCCTAGAGTGAAGCCTAGGTTGTCCGGAACGTAGAAATGCCCATTACTTTCACACTTGTTGAAATTATTAGTTTCATACGATGGAAAAACTGTTCTATTTATTTTGTATTTTATGCATCGGGCGTTGACTTCTAAGGCCCTAACTATTCAATATGGTGGATCAACGACCTAGAGTGAAGCCTAGGTTGCTCGGAATGTAGAAATGACCATAACATTCACACTGGTTGAAATTATTCGTTTTACACGATGGAAAAACAGGAATATTTATATTGTATTTTATGCTTCTGCCGTTGATTTCTTAGGCCCTAACTATTCAATCTGGAGGAACAACGCCCTAGAGTGAGGCCTAGGTTGCCCGGAACGTAGAAATGACCATCACTTCCATACTGGTAGCAATTATTCGTTTTATACGATGGAAAAACTGTTGTGTTTATATTGTATTTTATGCTTCTGGCCTTGCCTTCTTATGCCCTAACTGTTCGATCTGGTGGAACAACGCCCTAGAGTGAAGCCTAGGTTACCCGGAACGTAGAAATGACCAGTACTTTCACACTGTTTGCAATTATTCCTGCTATACGATGGAAAAACTGTTGCATCTTTATTGAATTTTATGCTTCTGGCGTTGACTTCTAAGGCCCTAACTATTCTCTCTGGTGGATCAACGCCCTAGAGTGTAGCCTAGGTTGCTCGGAATGTAGAAATGACCATAACATTCACACTGGTTGAAATTATTCGTTTTATACGATGGAAAAACAGATATATTTATATTGTATTTTATGCTTCTGTCGTTGACGTCTAAGGCCGTAGCTATTAGATGTGGTGGAGTAACGCACTAGAGTGACACCTAGGTTGCCCGGAACGTAGAAATGACCATTACTTTCGCAATGTTTGCAATTATACATTTTATACGATGGAAAAGCTGTTGTATTTATACCGTATTTTATGCTTCTGACGTTGACTTCTTATTGCCTAGCTATTCCATCTGGTGGAACAACGCCCTAGGGTGAAGCCTAGGTTGCCCGGAACGTAGAAATGACCATCACTTTCAAACTGGTTGCAATTAATCCTTTTAAACGATGGAAAAACTGTTGCATTTTTATTGCATTTTATGCGTCGGGCGTTGACTTCTAAGGCCCTAACTATTCAATCTGTTGGAGCGACGCCCTAGGGTGAAGCCTAGGTTGCCCGGAACTTAGAAATGACCATAACTTTCACACTGATTACTATTATTCGTTTTATACGATGGAAAAACTGTTATATTTATATTGTATTTTATGCTTCTGGCGGTGCCTTCTTAGGCCCCAAGTGTTCGATCTGTTGGAACAACGCCCTAGAGCGAAGCCTACGTTGCCCGGAACGTAGAAATGACCATCACTTTCACACTGGTTGCAATTATTCCTGATATACAGTGGAAAAACTCTTGTATATTTATTGTATTTTATGCTTCTGGCGTTGACTTCTAAGGCCGTAGCTATTCGATGTGGTGGAGCAACGCCCTAGAGTGAAGCCTAGGTTGTCCGGAACGTAGAAATGCCCATTACTTTCACACTGGTTGAAATTATTAGTTTTATACGATGGAAAAACTGTTCTTTTTATTTTGTATTTTATACTTCGGGCGTTGTATTCTAAGGCCCTAACTATTCGATCTGGTGGAACAACGCCCTAGAGTGAGGCCTAGGTTGCCCGGAACGTAGAAATGACCATCACTTCCATACTGTTAGCAATTATTCGTTTTATACGATGGAAAAGCTGTTGTACTTATATCGTCTTTTATGCTTCTGGCGTTGACTTCTTATGCCCTAACTATTCCATCTGGTGGAACAACGCCCTGGGGTGAAGCCTAGGTTGCCCGGACCGTAGAAATGGAAATAACTTTCACACCGGTAGCAATTATTCGTTTTATACGATGGAAAAACAGTTCTATTTATTTTGTATTTTATGCTTCGGCCGAGGACTTCTAAGGCACTAACTGTTCGATCTGTTGGAGCAACGCCCTAGGGTGAAGCCTAGGTTGCCCGGAACGTAGAAATGACCATAACTATCACACTGGTTGCTATTATTCGTTTTATACGATGGAAAAACTGTTATATTTATATTGTATTTTATGCTTCTGGCGCTGACTTCTTAGGCCCTAACTATTCGATCTGGTGGAACAACGCCGTAGAGTGAAGCCTAGGTTCCTCGCAACGTAGAAATGCCCATAACTTTCACACTGATTGCTATTATTCGTTCTATACGATGGAAAAACTGTTATATTTATATTGTATTTTATGCTTCTGGCGGTGCCTTCTTAGGCCCTAAGTGTTCGATCTGTTGGAACAACGCCCTAGAGTGAAGCCTACGTTGCCCGGAACGTAGAAATGACCTTCACTTTCACACTGGTTGCAATTATTCCTGATATACGGTGGAAAAACTCTTGTATATTTAATGTATTTTATGCTTCTGGCGTTGACTTCTAAGGCCGTAGCTATTCGATGTGGTGGAGCAACGCCCTAGAGTGAAGTCTAGGTTGTCCGGAACGTAGAAATGCCCATTACTTTCACACTTGTTGAAATTACTAGTTTCATACGATGGAAAAACTGTTCTATTTATTTTGTATTTTATGCATCGGGCGTTGACTTCTAAGGCCCTAACTATTCAATATGGTAGATCAACGACCTAGAGTGAAGCCTAGGTTGCTCGGAATGTAGAAATGACCATAACATTCACACTGGTTGAAATTATTCGTTTTACACGATGGAAAAACAGGAATATTTATATTGTATTTTATGCTTCTGCCGTTGATTTCTTAGGCCCTAACTATTCAATCTGGAGGAACAACGCCCTAGAGTGAGGCCTAGGTTGCCCGGAACGTAGAAATGAGCATCACTTTCAAACTGGTTGCAATTATTCCTGTTGTATGATGGAAAAACTGTTGTATTTTTATTGCATTTTATGCTTCGGGCGTTGACTTCTAAGGCCCTAACTATTCAAACTGCTGGAGCAACGCCCTATTGTGTAGCCTAGGTTGCCCGGAAAGTAGAAATGACCATAACTTTCATACTGGTTGCAATTATTCGTTTTATATGATGGAAAATCTATTGTATTTATATTGCATTTTATGCTGCTGGCGTTCACTTCTTAGGCCCTAACTATTCGATCTGGTGGCACAACGCCCTGTGGTGAACCCTAGGTTGCCCGGAACGTAGAAATGACCATAACTATCACACTGGTTGCTATTATTCGTTTTATACGATGGAAAAACTGTTCTATTTATTTTGTATTTTATGCTTCGGGCGTTGACTTCTAAGGAACTAACTGTTTGATCTGGTGGAGCAACGCCCTAGGGTGTAGCCTAGTTTGCTCGGAATATAGAAATGACCATAACATTCACACTGGTTGAAATTATTCGTTTTATACGATGGAAAAACTGTTATATTTATATTGTATTTTATGCTTCTGGCGTTGATTTCTTAGGCCCTAACTATTCAATCTGGTGGAACAACGCCCTAGAGTCAGGCCTAGGTTGCCCGGAACGTAGAAATGACCATCACTTCCATACTGGTAGCAATTATTCGTTTTATACGATGGAAGAACTGTTGTATTTATACTGTATTTTATGCTTCTGGCGTTGACTTCTAATGCACTAACTATTCGACCTGGCGGAGCAACGCCCTAGAGTGAAGCCGAGGTTTCCCGGAACGTAGAAATGACCATCACTTTCAAACTGGTTGCAATTATTCCTGTTGTATGATGGAAAAACTGTTGTATTTTTATTGCATTTGATGCTTCGGGCATTGACTTCTAAGGCCCTAACTATTCAATCTGTAGGAGCAACGCCCTAGGGTGTAGCCTAGGTTGCCCGTAAAGTAGAAATGACCATAGCTTTCATACTGGTTGCAATTATTCGTTTTATATGATGGAAAAACTGTTGCATCTTTATTGAATTTTATGCTTCTGGCGTTGACTTCTAAGGCCCTCACTATTCTATCTGGTGGATCAACGACCTAGATTGAAGCCCAGGTTGTTCGGAATGTAGAAATGACCATAACATTCACACTGGTTGAAATTATTCGTTTTACAGGATGGAAAAACAGTTATGTTTATATTGTATTTTATGCTTCTGCCGTTGATTTCTTAGGCCCTAACTATTCAATCTGGAGGAACAACGCCCTAGAGTGAGGCCTAGGTTGCCCGGAACGTAGAAATGACCATCACTTCCATACTGGTAGCAATTATTCGTTTTATACGATGTAAAAACTGTTGTGTTTATATTGTATTTTATGCTTCTGGCCTTGCCTTCTTATGCCCTAACTGTTCGATCTGGTGGAACAACGCCCTAGAGTGAAGCCTAGGTTACCCGGAACGTAGAAATGACCAGTACTTTCACACTGTTTGCAATTATTCCTGCTATACGATGGAAAAACTGTTGCATCTTTATTGAATTTTATGCTTCTGGCGTTGACTTCTAAGGCCCTAACTATTCAATATGGTGGATCAACGACCGAGAGTGTAGCCTAGGTTGCTCGGAATGTAGAAATGACCATAACATTCACACTGGTTGAAATTATTCGTTTTACACGATGGAAAAACAGGAATATTTATATTGTATTTTATGCTTCTGCCGTTGATTTCATAGGCCCTAACTATTCAATCTGGAGGAACAACGCCCTAGAGTGAGGCCTAGGTTGCCCGGAACGTAGAAATGACCATCACTTCCATACTGGTAGCAATTATTCGTTTTATACGATGGAAAAACTGTTGTATTTATATTGTATTTTATGCTTCTGGCGTTGACTTCTAAGGCACTAACTATTCGATCTCGTGGAGCAACGCCCTAGAGTAAAGCCTAGGTTGCCCGGAACGTAGAAGTGACCATCACTTTCAAACTGTTTGCAATTAATCCTGTTATACGATGGAAAAACTCTTGTATATTTATTGTATTTTATGCTTCTGGCGTTGACTTCTAAGGCCGTAGCTATTCGATGTGGTGGAGCAACGCCCTAGAGTGAAGCCTAGGCTGTCCGGAACGTAGAAATGCCCATTACTTTCACACTTGTTGAAATTATTAGTTTTATACGATGGAAAAACTGTTCTATTTATTTTGTATTTTATGCATCGGGCGTTGACTTCTAAGGCCCTAACTATTCAATCTGTTGGAGCAACGCCCTAGGGTGAAGCCTAGGTTGCCCGGAAAGTGGAAAAGACGTGAACTTTCACACTGGATGCTATTATTCGTTCTATACGATGGAAAAACTGTACTATTTATTTTGTATTTTATGCTTCGGGCGTTGACTTCTAATGCCCTAGCTATTCGATCTGGTGGAGCAACGCCCTAGAGTGAAGCCTAGGTTGCCCGGAACGTAGAAATGACCATCACTTTCAAACTGGTTGCAATTAATCCTTTTATACGATGGAAAAACTGTTGTATTTTTATTGCATTTTATGCTTCGGGCATTAACTTCTAAGGCCCTAACTATTCAATCTGTAAGAGCAACGCCCTAGGGTGTAGCCTAGGTTGCCCGTAAAGTAGAAATGACCCTAGCTTTCATACTGGTTGCAATTATTCGTTTTGTATGTTGGAAAAACTGTTGTATTTATATTGTGTTTTATGCTTCTGGGGTTCACTTCTTAGGCCCTAACTACTCCATCTGGCGGAACAACGCCCTAGAGTGAGGCCTAGGTTGCCCGGAACGTAGAACTGACCATCACTTCCATACTGGTAGCAATTATTCGTTTTATACGATGGAAAAACTGTTGTGTTTATATTGTATTTTATGCTTCTGGCGTTGCCTTCTTATGCCCTAACTGTTCGATCTGGTGGAACAACGCCCTAGAGTGAAGCCTAGGTTACCCGGAACGTAGAAATGACCAGTACTTTCACACTGTTTGCAATTATTCCTTTTATACGATGGAAAAACTGATGTATTATTATTGCATTTTATGCTTCCGGCGTTGACTTCTAAGGCCCTAACGATTCAATCTGTTGGAGCAACGCCCTAGGGTGAAGCCTAGGTTGTCCGGAACGTAGAAATGACGTTAACTTTCGTACTGGTTGCAATTACTCGTTTTATACGATTGAAAAACTGTTGTATTTATATTGTATTTTATGCTTCTGGCGTTGACTTCTAAGGCCCTAACTATTCAATCTGTGGGAGCAACGTCCTAGGTGATGCCTAGGTTGCCCAGAAAGTAGAAATGACGTTATCTTTCATACTGGTTGCAATTATTCGTTTTATATGATGGAAAAACTGTTGTATTTATATTGTATTTTATGCTTCTGTCGTTGACGTCTAAGGCCGTAGCTATTAGATGTGGTGGAGCAACGCCCTAGAGTGAAGCCTAGGTTGCCCGGAACGTAGAAATGACCATCACTTTCAAACTGGTTGCAATTATTCCTGCTATATGATGGAAAAACTGTTGTATTTATATTGTATTTTATGCTTCGGGCGTTGACTGCTAAGGCCCTAACTATTCAATCTGTTGGATCAACGCCCCAGAGTGAAGCCTAGGTTGCTCGGAATGTAGAAATGACCATAACATTCACACTGGTTGAAATTATTCGTTTAATACGATGGAAAAGCTGTTGCATCTTCATTGTATTTTATGATTCTGGCGTTGACTTCTAAGGCCGTAACTATTCGATCTGGTGGAGCAACGCCCTAGAGTGAAGCCTAGGTTGCCCGGTACGTAGAAATGACCACCACTTTCAAACTGGTTGCAATTAATCCTTTTATACGATGGAAAAACTGTTGTATTTTTATTGCATTTTATGCTTCGGGCATTGACTTCTATGGCCCTAAGTATTCAATCTGTTGGAGCAACGCCCTAGGGTGTAGCCTAGGTTGCCCGGAAAGTAGAAATGACCATAACTTTCATACTGGTTGCAATTACTCGTTTTATATGATAGAAAAACTGTTGTATTTATATTTTATTTTATGCTTCTGGCGTTCACTTCTTACGCCCTAACTATTCGATCTGGTGGAACAACGCCCTGGGGTGAAGCCTAGGTTGCCGGAACGTAGAAATGACCATCACTTCCATACTGGTAGCAATTATTCGTTTTATACGATGGAAAAACTGTTGTGTTTATATTGTATTTTATGCTTCTGGCGTTGCCTTCTTATGCCCTAACTGTTCGATCTGGTGGAACAACGCCCTAGAGTGAAGCCTAGGTTACCCGGAACGTAGAAATGACCATAACATTCACACTGGTTGAAATTATTCGTTTTATACGATGGAAAAACTGTTATATTTATATTGTATTTTATGCTTCTGGCGTTGATTTCTTAGGCCCTAACTATTCAATCTGTTGGATCAACGCCCTAGAGTGAAGCCTAGGTTGCTCGGAATGTAGAAATGACAATAACATTCACACTGGTTGAAATTATTCGTTTAATACGATGGAAAAGCTGTTGCATCTTTATTGTATTTTATGCTTCTGGCGTTGACTTCTAAGGCCCCATCTATTCGATCTGGTGGAGCAACGCCCTAGAGTGAAGCCTAGGTTGCCCGGAACGTAGAAATGACCATCACTTTCAAACTGGTTGCAATTAATCCTTTTATACGATGGAAAAACTGTTGTATTTTTATTGCATTTTATGCTTCCGGCGTTGACTTCTAAGGCCCTAACTATTCAATCTGTTGGAGCGATGCCCTAGGGTGAAGCCTAGGTTGCCCGGAACTTAGAAATGATCATAACTTTCTCACTGATTGCTATTATTCGTTCTATACGATGGAAAAACTGTTATATTTATATTGTATTTTATGCTTCTGGCGGTGCCTTCTTAGGCCCTAAGTGTTCGATTTGTTGGAACAACGCCCTAGAGTGAAGCCTACGTTGCCCGGAACGTAGAAATGATCATAACTTTCACACTGGATGCTATTATTCGTTCTATACGATGGAAAAACTGTTATATATATATTGTATCTTATGCTTCTGGCGTTGACTTCTTAGGCCCTAACAATTCGATCTGGTGGAACAACGCCCTAGAGTGAAGCCTAGGTTGCCTGGAACGTACAAATGACCATCACTTCCACACGGGTTGCAATTATTCCTGTCATAGGATGGAAAGACTGTTGTATTTTTATCGTATTTTATGCTTCAGGCGTTGACTTCTGAGGCCGTAGCTATTCGATGTGGTGGAAGAACGCCATAGAGTGAAGCCTAGGTTGCCCGGAACGTAGAAATGACCATAACAGTCATACTGGTTGCAATTATACGTTTTATATGATGGAAGAACTGTTGTATTTATATTGTATTTTATGCTGCTGGCGTTCACTTCTTAGGCCCTAACTATTCGATCTGGTGGAACAACGACCTGGGGTGAAGCCTAGGTTGCCCGGAACGTAGAAATGTCCATAACTTTCACACTGGTTGCTATTATTCGTTTTATACGATGGAAAAACTGTTATATTTATATTGAATTTCATGCTTCTGGCGTTGCCTTCTTATGCCCTAACTGTTCGATCTGGTGGAACAACGCCCTAGAATGAAGCCTAGGTTACCCGGAACGTAGAAATGACCAGTACTTTCACACTGTTTGCAATTATTCCTGCTATACGATTGAAAAACTGTTGCATCTTTATTGAATTTTATGCTTCTGGCGTTGACTTCTAAGGCCCTAACTATTCTCTCTGGTGGACCAACGCCCTAGAGTGTAGCCTAGGTTGCTCGGAATGTAGAAATGACCATAACATTCACACTGGTTGAAATTATTCGTTTTATACGATGGAAAAACTGTTATATTTATATTGTATTTTATGCTTCTGGCGTTGATTTCTTAGGCCCTAACTATTCAATCTGGTGGAACAACGCCCTAGAGTGAGGCCTAGGTTGCCCGGAACGTAGAAATGACCATCACTTTCAAACTGGTTGCAATTAATCCTTTTATACGATGGAAAAACTGTTACCTTTATATTGTATCTTATGCTTCTGGCGTTGACTTCTTAGACCCTAACAATTCGATCTGGTGGAACACCGCCCTAGAGTGAAGATTAGGTTGCCTGGAACGTCCAAATGACCATCACTTTCACACGGGTTGCAATTATTCCTGTTATAGGACGGAAAGACTGTTGTATTTTTATTGTATTTTATGCTTCAGGCGTTGACTTCTGCGGCCGTTGCTATTCGATGTAGTGGAAGAACGCCATAGAGTGAAGCCTAGGCTGCCTGGAACGTACAAATGACCATAACATTCACACTGGTTGAAATTATTCGTTTTATACGATGGAAAAACTGTTATATTTATATTGTATTTTATGCTTCTGGCGTTGATTTCTTAGGCCCTAACTATTCAATCTGGTGGAACAACGCCCTAGAGTGAGGCCTAGGTTGCCCGGAACGTAGAAATGACCATAACTTTCACACCGGTAGCAATTATACGTTTTATACAATGGAAAAACTGTACTATTTATTTTGTATTTTATGCTTCGGGCGTTGACTTCTAAGGCCCTAGCTATTCGATCTGGTGGAGCAACGCCCTAGAGTGAAGGCTAGGTTGCCCGGAACGTAGAAATGACCATCACTTTCAAACTGGTTGCAATTAATCCTTTTATACGATGAAAAAACTGTTGTATTTTTATGGCATTTTATGCTTCGGGCATTAACTTCTAAGGCCCTAACTATTCAATCTGTAAGAGCAACGCCCTAGGGTGTAGCCTAGGTTGCCCGTAAAGTAGAAATGACCCTAGCTTTCATACTGGTTGCAATTATTCGTTTTGTATGATGGAAAAACTGTTGTATTTATATTGTATTTTATGCTTCTGGGGTTCACATCTTAGGCCCTAACTATTCGATCTGGTGGAGTAACGCCCTATGGTGAAGCCTAGGTTGACCGGAACGTAGAAATGACCATAACTTTCACACTGGTTGCTTTTATTCGTTTTATACGATGGAAAAACTGTTATATTTATATTGTATTTTATGCTTCTGGCGGTGCCTTCTTAGGCCCTAAGTGTTCGATCTGTTGGAACAACGCCCTAGAGTGAAGCCTACGTTGCCCGGAACGTAGAAATGACCATCACTTTCACACTGGTTGCAATTATTCCTGATATACGATGGAAAAACTCTTGTATATTTATTGTATTTTATGCTTCGGGCGTTGACTTCTAAGGAACTAACTGTTTGATCTGGTGGAGCAACGCCCTAGAGTGAAGCCTACGTTGCCCGGAACGTAGAAATGATCATAACTTTCACACTGGATGCTATTATTCGTTCTATACGATGGAAAAACTGTTATATTTATATTGTATCTTATGCTTCTGGCGTTGACTTCTTAGGCCCTAACAATTCGATCTGGTGGAACAACGCCCTAGAGTGAAGCCTAGGTTGCCTGGAACGTACAAATGACCATCACTTCCACACGGGTTGCAATTATTCCTGTCATAGGATGGAAAGACTGTTGTATTTTTATCGTATTTTATGCTTCAGGCGTTGACTTCTGAGGCCGTAGCTATTCGATGTGGTGGAAGAACGCCATAGAGTGAAGCCTAGGTTGCCCGGAACGTAGAAATGACCATAACAGTCATACTGGTTGCAATTATACGTTTTATATGATGGAAGAACTGTTGTATTTATATTGTATTTTATGCTGCTGGCGTTCACTTCTTAGGCCCTAACTATTCGATCTGGTGGAACAACGACCTGGGGTGAAGCCTAGGTTGCCCGGAACGTAGAAATGACCATAACTTTCACACTGGTTGCTATTATTCGTTTTATACGATGGAAAAACTGTTATATTTATATTGAATTTTATGCTTCTGGCGTTGCCTTCTTATGCCCTAACTGTTCGATCTGGTGGAACAACGCCCTAGAGTGAAGCCTAGGTTACCCGGAACGTAGAAATGACCAGTACTTTCACACTGTTTGCAATTATTCCTGCTATACGATTGAAAAACTGTTGCATCTTTATTGAATTTTATGCTTCTGGCGTTGACTTCTAAGGCCCTAACTATTCTCTCTGGTGGATCAACGCCCTAGAGTGTAGCCTAGGTTGCTCGGAATGTAGAAATGACCATAACATTCACACTGGTTGAAATTATTCGTTTTATACGATGGAAAAACTGTTATATTTATATTGTATTTTATGCTTCTGGCGTTGATTTCTTAGGCCCTAACTATTCAATCTGGTGGAACAACGCCCTAGAGTGAGGCCTAGGTTGCCCGGAACGTAGAAATGACCATCACTTCCATACTGGTAGCAATTATTCGTTTTATACGATGGAAAAACTGTTGTGTTTATATTGTATTTTATGCTTCTGGCGTTGACTTCTAAGGCACTAACTATTCGATCTGGTGGAGCAACGCCCTAGAGTAAAGCCTAGGTTGCCCGGAACGTAGATGTGACCAGTGCTTTCACACTGTTTGCAATTATTCCTGCTATACGATGGAAAAACTGTTGCATCTTTATTGAATTTTATGCTTCTGGCGTTGACTTCTAAGGCCCTAACTATTCTCTCTGGTGGACCAACGCCCTAGAGTGTAGCCTAGGTTGCTCGGAATGTAGAAATGACCATAACATTCACACTGGTTGAAATTATTCGTTTTATACGATGGAAAAACTGTTATATTCATATTGTATTTTATGCTTCTGGCGTTGATTTCTTAGGCCCTAACTATTCAATCTGGTGGAACAACGCCCTAGAGTGAGGCCTAGGTTGCCCGGAACGTAGAAATGACAATCACTTCCATACTGGTAGCAATTATTCGTTTTATACGATGGAAAAACTGTTGTATTTATATTGTATTTTATGCTTCTGGCGTTGGCTTCTAAGGCACTAACTATTCAATCTGTTGGAGCAACGCGCAAGGGTGAAGCCTAGGTTGCCCGGAAAGTAGAAATGACGTTAACTTTCATACTGGTTGCAATTATTCGTTTTATACGATGGAAAAACTGTTGTATTTATATTGCATTTTATGCTTCTGGCGTTGACTTCTAATGCACTAACTATTCGATCTGGCGGAGCAACGCCCTAGAGTGAAGCCGAGGTTTCCCGGAACGTAGAAATGACCATCACTTTCAAACTGGTTGCAATTATTCCTGTTATATGATGGAAAAACTGTTGTATTTTTATTGCATTTTATGCTTCGGGCATTGACTTCTAAGGCCCTAACTATTCAAACTGCTGGAGCAACGCCCTATGGTGTAGCCTAGGTTGCCCGGAAAGTAGAAATGGCCATAACTTTCGTACTGGTTGCAATTACTCGTTTTATACGATTGAAAAGCTGTTGTATTTATATTGTATTTTATGCTTCTGGCGTTGACTTCTAAGGCCCTAACTATTCAATCTGTTGGAGCAACGCCCTAGGTGATGCCTAGGTTGCCCGGAAAGTAGAAATGACGTTATCTTTCATACTGGTTGCAATTATTCGTTTTATATGATGGAAAAACTGTTGTATTTATATTGTATTTTATGCTTCTGTCGTTGACGTCTAAGGCAGTTGCTATTTGATGTGGTGGAGCAACGCACTAGAGTGACGCCTACGTTGCCCGGTACGTAGAAATGACCATTACTTTCGCAATGTTTGCAATTATACATTTTATGCGATGGAAAAACTGTTGTACTTATATCGTCTTTTATGCTTCTCGCGTTGACTTCTTATGCCCTAACTATTCCATCTGGTGGAACAACGCCCTACGGTGAAGCCTAGGTTGCCCGGAACGTAGAAATGGAAATAACTTTAACACCGGTAGCAATTATTCGTTTTATACGATGGAAAAACAGTTCTATTTATTTTGTATTTTATGCTTCGGCCGTTGACTTCTAAGGCACTAACTATTCGATCTGTTGGAGCAACGCCCTAGGGTGAAGCCTAGGTTGCCCGGAACTTAGAAATGACCATAACTTTCTCACTGGTTGCTATTATTCGTTCTATACGATGGAAAAACTGTTATATTTATATTGTATTTTATGCTTCTGGCGGTGCCTTCTTAGGCCCTAAGTGTTCGATTTGTTGGAACAACGCCCTAGAGTGAAGCCTACGTTGCCCGGAACGTAGAAATGACCATCACTTTCACACTGGTTGCAATTATTCCTGTCATAGGATGGAAAGACTGTTGTATTTTTATCGTATTTTATGCTTCAGGCGTTGACTTCTGAGGCCGTAGCTATTCGATGTGGTGGAAGAACGCCATAGAGTGAAGCCTAGGTTGCCCGGAACGTAGAAATGACCATAACATTCATAGTGGTTGCAATTATACGTTTTATATGATGGATGAACTGTTGTATTTATATTGTATTTTATGCTGCTGGCGTTCACTTCTTAGGCCCTAACTATTCGATCTGGTGGAACAACGACCTGGGGTGAAGCCTAGGTTGACCGGAACGTAGAAATGACCATAACTTTCACACTGGTAGCTATTATTCGTTTTATACGATGGAAAAACTGTTATATTTATATTGAATTTTATGCTTCTGGCGTTGCCTTCTTATGACCTAACTGTTCGATCTGGTGGAACAACGCCCTAGAGTGAAGCCTAGGTTACCCGGAACGTAGAAATGACCAGTACTTTCACACTGTTTGCAATTATTCCTGCTATACGATTGAAAAACTGTTGCATCTTTATTGAATTTTATGCTCCTGGCGTTGACTTCTAAGGCCCTAACTATTCTCTCTGGTGGATCAACGCCCTAGAGTGTAGCCTAGGTTGCTCGGAATGTAGAAATGACCATAACATTCACACTGGTTGAATTTATTCGTTTTATACGATGGAAAAACTGTTACATTTATATTGTATTTTATGCTTCTGGCGTTGATTTCTTAGGCCCTAACTATTCAATCTGGTGGAACAAGGCCCTAGAGTGAGGCCTAGGTTGCCCGGAACGTAGAAATGACCATCACTTCCATACTGGTAGCAATTATTCGTTTTATACGATGGAAAAACTGTTGTGTTTATATTGTATTTTATGCTTCTGGCGTTGACTTCTAAGGCACTAACTATTCGATCTGGTGGAGCAACGCCCTAGAGTAAAGCCTAGGTTGCCCGGAACGTAGAAGTGACCATCACTTTCAAACTGTTTGCAATTAATCCTTTTATACGATGGAAAAACTGATGTATTTTTATTGCATTTTATGTTTCCGGCGTTGACTTCTAAGCCCCTAACTATTTAATCTGTTGGAACAACGCCCTGGTGTGAAGCCTAGGTTGCCGGAACGTAGAAATGACCATAACTTTCACACTGGTTGCTATTATTCGTTTTATACGATGGAAAAACTGTTCTACTTATTTTGTATTTTATGCTTCGGGCGTTGACTTCTAAGGCCCTAGCTATTCGATCTGGTGGAGCAACGCCCTAGAGTGAAGCCTAGGTTGCCCAGAACGTAGAAATGACCATCACTTTCAAACTGGTTGCAATTAATCCTTTTATACGATGGAAAAACTGTTATATTTATATTGTATTTTATGCTTCTGACGGTGCCTTCTTACGCCCTAAGTGTTCGATCTGTTGGAACAACGCCCTAGAGTGAAGCCTACGTTGCCCGGAACGTAGAAATGACCATCACTTTCACACTGGTTGCAATTATTCCTGAAATACGATGGAAAAACTCTTGTATATTTATTGTATTTTATGCTTCAGGCGTTGACTTCTGAGGCCGTTGCTATTCGATGTAGTGGAAGAACGCCATAGAGTGAAGCCTAGGTTGCCCCGAACGTAGAAATGACCATAACTTTCACACTGGTTGCTTTTATTCGTTTTATACGATGGAAAAACTGTTCTATTTATTTTGTATTTTATGCTTCGGGCGTTGACTGCTAAGGCCCTAACTATTCAATCTGTTGGATCAACGCCCTAGAGTGAAGCCTAGGTTGCTCGGAATGTAGAAATGACCATAACATTCACACTGGTTGAAATTATTCGTTTAATACGATGGAAAAGCTGTTGCATCTTCATTGTATTTTATGATTCTGGCGTTGACTTCTAAGGCCCTAACTATTCGATCTGGTGGAGCAACGCCCTAGAGTGAGCCTAGGTTGCCCGGAACGTAGAAATGACCATCACTTTCAAACTGGTTGCAATTAATCCTTTTATACGTTGGAAAAACTGTTGCACTTTTATTGCATTTTATGCGTCGGGGGTTGACTTCTTATGCCCTAACTACTCCATCTGGCGGAACAACGCCTTAGGGTGAAGCCTCGGTTGCCCGGAACGTAGAAATAACCATCACTTTCAAACTGGTTGCAATTAATCCTTTTATACGATGGAAAAACTGTTGCATTTTTATTGCATTTTATGCGTCGGGCGTTGACTTCTAAGGCCCTAACTATTCAATCTGTTGGAGCGACGCCCTAGGGTGAAGCCTAGGTTGCCCGGAACTTAGAAATGACCATAACTTTCACACCGGTAGCAATTATACGTTTTATACAATGGAAAAACTGTACTATTTATTTTGTATTTTATGCTTCGGGCGTTGACTTCTAAGGCCCTAGCTATTCGATCTGGTGGAGCAACGACCTAGGGTGAAGCCTAGGTTACCCGGAACGTAGAAATGACCATAACTTTCACACCGGTAGCAATTATACGTTTTATACAATGGAAAAACTGTACTATTTATTTTGTATTTTATGCTTCGGGCGTTGACTTCTAAGGCCCTAGCTATACGATATGGTGGAGCAACGCCCTAGAGTGAAGGCTAGGTTGCCCGGAACGTAGAAATGACCATCACTTTCAAACTGGTTGCAATTAATCCTTTTATACGATGAAAAAACTGTTGTATTTTTATGGCATTTTATGCTTCGGGCATTAACTTCTAAGGCCCTAACTATTCAATCTGTAGGAGCAACGCCCTAGGGTGTAGCCTAGGTTGCCCGTAAAGTAGAAATGACCATAGCTTTCATACTGGTTGCAATTATTCGGTTTATATGATGGAAAAACTGTTGCATCTTTATTGAATTTTATGCTTCTGGCGTTGACTTCTAAGGCCCTCACTATTCTATCTGGTGGATCAACGACCTAGGGTGAAGCCTAGGTTGCTCGGAATGTAGAAATGACCATAACATTCACACTGGTTGAAATTATTCGTTTTACACGATGGAAAAACAGTTATATTTATATTGTATTTTATGCTTCTGCCGTTGATTTCTTAGGCCCTAACTATTCAATTTGGAGTAACAACGCCCTAGAGTGAGGCCTAGGTTGCCCGGAACGTAGAAATGACCATCACTTCCATACTGGTAGCAATTATTCGTTTTATACGATGGAAAAACTGTTCTATTTATTTTGTATTTTATGCTTCGGGCGTTGACTTCTAAGGAACTAACTGTTTGATCAGGTGGAGCGACGCCCTAGAGTGAAGCCTACATTGCCCGGAACGTAGAAATGACCATAACTTTCACACTGGATGCTATTATTCGTTCTATACGATGGAAAAACTGTTATATTTATATTGTATCTTATGCTTCTGGCGTTGACTTCTTAGGCCCTAACAATTCGATCTGGTGGAACAACGCCCTAGAGTGAAGCCTAGGTTGCCTGGAACGTACAAATGACCATCACTTCCACACGGGTTGCAATTATTCCTGTCATAGGATGGAAAGACTGTTGTATTTTTATCGTATTTTATGCTTCAGGCGTTGACTTCTGAGGCCGTAGCTATTCGATGTGGTGGAAGAACGCCATAGAGTGAAGCCTAGGTTGCCCGGAACGTAGAAATGACCCTAGCTTTCATACTGGTTGCAATTATTCGTTTTGTATGATGGAAAAACTGTTGTATTTATATTGTATTTTATGCTTCTGGGGTTCACATCTTAGGCCCTAACTATTCGATCTGGTGGAGTAACGCCCTATGGTGAAGCCTAGGTTGACAAGAACGTAGAAATGACCATAACTTTCACACTGGTTGCTTTTATTCGTTTTATACGATGGAAAAACTGTTATATTTATATTGTATTTTATGCTTCTGGCGGTGCCTTCTTACGCCCTAAGTGTTCGATCTGTTGGAACAACGCCCTAGAGTGAAGCCTACGTTGCCCGGAACGTAGAAATGACCATCACTTTCACACTGGTTGCAATTATTCCTGAAATACGATGGAAAAACTCTTGTATATTTATTGTATTTTATGCTTCAGGCGTTGACTTCTGAGGCCGTTGCTATTCGATGTAGTGGAAGAACGCCATAGAGTGAAGCCTAGGTTGCCCCGAACGTAGAAATGACCATAACTTTCATACTAGTTGCAATTATTCGTTTTATACGTTGGAAAAACTGTTGTATTTATATTGTATTTTATGCTTCGGGCGTTGACTGCTAAGGCCCTAACTATTCAATCTGTTGGATCAACGCCCTAGAGTGAAGCCTAGGTTGCTCGGAATGTAGAAATGACCATAACATTCACACTGGTTGAAATTATTCGTTTAATACGTTGGAAAAACTGTTGTATTTTTATTGCATTTTATGCTTCGGGCATTGACTTCTAAGGCCCTAACTATTCAATCTGTTGGAGCAACGCTCTAGGGTGTAGCCTAGGTTGCCCGGAAAGTAGAAATGTCCACACCTTTCATACTGGTTGCAATTACTCGTTTTATATGATAGAAAAACTGTTGTATTTATATTTTATTTTATGCTTCTGGCGTTCACTTCTTACGCCCTAACTATTCGATCTGGTGGAACAACGCCCTGGGGTGAAGCCTAGGTTGCCGGAACGTAGAAATGACCATAACTTTCACACTGGTTGCTTTTATTCGTTTTATACGATGGAAAAACTGTTCTATTTATTTTGTATTTTATGCTTCGGGCGTTGACTTCTAAGGAACTAACTGTTTGACCTGGTGGAGTAACGCCCTATGGTGAAGCCTAGGTTGACCGGAACGTAGAAATGACCATAATTTTCACACCGGTAGCAATTATTCGTTTTACACGATGGAAAAGCTGTTCTATTTATTTTGTATTTTATGCACCGGGCGTTGACTTCTAAGGCCCTAACTATTCACTCTGTTGGAGCAACGCCCTAGGGTGAAGCCTAGGTTGCCCGGAAAGTAGAAATGACGTTAACTTTCACACTGGTTGCTATTATTCGTTCTATACGATGGAAGAACTGTTATATTTGTATTGTATTTTATGCTTCGGGCGTTGACTTCTAAGGCCCTAGCTGTTTGATCTGGTGGATCAACGCCCTAGGGTGAAGCCTAGGTTGCCCGGAACGTAGAAATGCCCATCACTTTCAAACTGGTTGCAATTAATCCTTTTATACGATGGATAAACTGTTGCATTTTTATTGCATTTTATGCGTCGGCCGTTGACTTCTAAGGCACTAACTATTCGATCTGTTGGAGCAACGCCCTAGGGTGAAGCCTAGGCTGCCCGGAACGTAGGAATGACCATAACTTTCACACTGGCTGCTATTATTCGTTTTATACGATGGAAAAACTGTTATATTTATATTGTATTTTATGCTTCTGGCGCTGACTTCTTAGGCCCTAACTATTCGATCTGGTGGAACAACGCCCTAGAGTGAAGCCTACGTTGCCCGGAACGTAGAAATGACCATCACTTTCACACTGGTTGCCATTATTCCTGAAATACGATGGAAAAACTCTTGTATATTTATTGTATTTTATGCTTCAGGCGTTGACTTCTGAGGCCGTTGCTATTCGATGTAGTGGAAGAACGCCATAGAGTGAAGCCTAGGTTGCCCCGAACGTAGAAATGACCATAACTTTCATACTAGTTGCAATTATTCGTTTTATACGTTGGAAAAACTGTTGTATTTATATTGTATTTTATGCTTCGGGCGTTGACTGCTAAGGCCCTAACTATTCAATCTGTTGGATCAACGCCCTAGAGTGAAGCCTAGGTTGCTCGGAATGTAGAAATGACCATAACATTCACACTGGTTGAAATTATTCGTTTAATACGATGGAAAAGCTGTTGCATCTTCATTGTATTTTATGATTCTGGCGTTGACTTCTAAGGCCCTAACTATTCGATCTGGTGGAGCAACGCCCTAGAGTGAGCCTAGGTTGCCCGGAACGTAGAAATGACCATCACTTTCAAACTGGTTGCAATTAATCCTTTTATACGATGGAAAAACTGTTGTATTTTTATTGCATTTTATGCTTCGGGCATTGACTTCTAAGGCCCTAACTATTCAATCTGTTGGAGCAACGCCCTAGGGTGTAGCCTAGGTTGCCCGGAAAGTAGAAATGACCACCCCTTTCATACTGGTTGCAATTACTCGTTTTATATGATAGAAAAACTGTTGTATTTATATTTTATTTTATGCTTCTGGCGTTCACTTCTTACGCCCTAACTATTCGATCTGGTGGAACAACGCCCTGGGGTGAAGCCTAGGTTGCCGGAACGTAGAAATGACCATAACTTTCACACTGGTTGCTTTTATTCGTTTTATACGATGGAAAAACTGTTCTATTTATTTTGTATTTTATGCTTCGGGCGTTGACTGCTAAGGCCCTAACTATTCAATCTGTTGGATCAACGCCCTAGAGTGAAGCCTAGGTTGCTCGGAATGTAGAAATGACCATAACATTCACACTGGTTGAAATTATTCGTTTAATACGATGGAAAAGCTGTTGCATCTTCATTGTATTTTATGATTCTGGCGTTGACTTCTAAGGCCCTAACTATTCGATCTGGTGGAGCAACGCCCTAGAGTGAGCCTAGGTTGCCCGGAACGTAGAAATGACCATCACTTTCAAACTGGTTGCAATTAATCCTTTTATACGTTGGAAAAACTGTTGTATTTTTATTGCATTTTATGCTTCGGGCATTGACTTCTAAGGCCCTAACTATTCAATCTGTTGGAGC
Organism: Calliopsis andreniformis; assembly: GCF_051401765.1. Lineage (NCBI taxonomy): Eukaryota > Metazoa > Arthropoda > Insecta > Hymenoptera > Andrenidae > Calliopsis > Calliopsis andreniformis. Next base: position 273,202 of record NW_027480460.1, on the reverse strand, counting down.
AACGCCCTAGGGTGTAGCCTAGGTTGCCCGGAAAGTAGAAATGTCCACACCTTTCATACTGGTTGCAATTACTCGTTTTATATGATAGAAAAACTGTTGTATTTATATTTTATTTTATGCTTCTGGCGTTCACTTCTTACGCCCTAACTATTCGATCTGGTGGAACAACGCCCTGGGGTGAAGCCTAGGTTGCCGGAACGTAGAAATGACCATAACTTTCACACTGGTTGCTTTTATTCGTTTTATACGATGGAAAAACTGTTCTATTTATTTTGTATTTTATGCTTCGGGCGTTGACTTCTAAGGAACTAACTGTTTGACCTGGTGGAGTAACGCCCTATGGTGAAGCCTAGGTTGACCGGAACGTAGAAATGACCATAATTTTCACACCGGTAGCAATTATTCGTTTTACACGATGGAAAAGCTGTTCTATTTATTTTGTATTTTATGCATCGGGCGTTGACTTCTAAGGCCCTAACTATTCACTCTGTTGGAGCAACGCCCTAGGGTGAAGCCTAGGTTGCCCGGAAAGTAGAAATGACGTTAACTTTCACACTGGTTGCTATTATTCGTTATATACGATGGAAGAACTGTTATATTTGTATTGTATTTTATGCTTCGGGCGTTGACTTCTAAGGCCCTAGCTGTTTGATCTGGTGGATCAACGCCCTAGGGTGAAGCCTAGGTTGCCCGGAACGTAGAAATGCCCATCACTTTCAAGCTGGTTGCAATTAATCCTTTTATACGATGGATAAACTGTTGCATTTTTATTGCATTTTATGCGTCGGCCGTTGACTTCTAAGGCACTAACTATTCGATCTGTTGGAGCAACGCCCTAGGGTGAAGCCTAGGCTGCCCGGAACGTAGGAATGACCATAACTTTCACACTGGCTGCTATTATTCGTTTTATACGATGGAAAAACTGTTATATTTATATTGTATTTTATGCTTCTGGCGCTGACTTCTTAGGCCCTAACTATTCGATCTGGTGGAACAACGCCGTAGTGTGTAGCCTAGGTTGCCCGGAACGTAGAAATGCCCATAACTTTCACACTGGTTGCTATTATACGTTTTATACGATGGAAAAGCTGTTGTATTTATAGCGTATTTTATGCTTCTGGCGTTGACTTCTTATGCCCGAACTATTCCATCTGGTGGAACAACGCCCTAGGGTGAAGCCTAGGTTGCCCGGAACGTAGAAATGACCATCACTTTCAAACTGGTTGCAATTAATCCTTTTATACGATGGAAAAACTGTTGCATTTTTATTGCATTTTATGCGTCGGGGGTTGACTTCTTATGCCCTAACTACTCCATCTGGCGGAACAACGCCCTAGGGTGAAGCCTAGGTTGCCCGGAACGTAGAAATGACCATCACTTTCAAACTGGTAGCAATTAATCCTTTTATACGATGGATAAACTGTTGCATTTTTATTGCATTTTATGCGTCGGGCGTTGACTTCTCAGGCCCTAACTATTCAATCTGTTGGAGCGACGCCCTAGGGTGAAGCCTAGGTTGCCCGGAACTTAGAAATGACCATAACTTTCACACTGATTGCTATTATTCGTTTTCTACGATGGAAAAACTGTTATATTTATATTGTATTTTATGCTTCTGGCGGTGCCTTCTTAGGCCCTAAGTGTTCGATCTGTTGGAACAACGCCCTAGAGTGAAGCCTACGTTGCCCGGAACGTAGAAATGACCATCACTTTCACACTGGTTGCAATTATTCCTGATATACGATGGAAAAACTCTTGTATATTTATTGTATTTTATGCTTCTGGCGTTGACTTCTAAGGCCGTAGCTATTCGATGTGGTGGAGCAACGCCCTAGAGTGAAGCCTAGGTTGTCCGGAACGTAGAAATGGCCATTACTCTCACACTGGTTGAAATTATTAGTTTTATACGATGGAAAAACTGTTCTATTTATTTTGTATTTTATACTTCGGGCGTTGACTTCTAAGGCACTAACTATTCGATCTGGTGGAGCAACGCCCTAGAGTGAAGCCTAGGTTGCCCGGAACGTAGAAATGACCATCACTTTCAAACTGGTTGCAATTATTCCTGTTATATGATGGAAAAACTGTTGTATTTATATTGTATTTTATGCTTCGGGCGTTGACTGCTAAGGCCCTAACTATTCAATCTGTTGGATCAACGCCCTAGAGTGAAGCCTAGGTTGCTCGGAATGTAGAAATGACCATGACATTCACACTTGTTGAAATTATTCGTTTAATACGATGGAAAAGCTGTTGCATCTTCATTGTATTTTATGATTCTGGCGTTGACTTCTAAGGCCCTAACTATTCGATCTGGTGGAGCAACGCCCTAGAGTGAAGCCTAGGTTGCCGGGAACGTTGAAATGACCATCACTTTCAAACTGGTTGCAATTAATCCTTTTATACGATGGAAAAACTGTTGTATTTTTATTGCATTTTATGCTTCGGGCATTGACTTCTAAGGCCCTAACTATTCAATCTGTTGGAGCAACGCCCTAGGGTGAAGCCTAGGTTGCCCGGAAAGTAGAAATGACGTTAACTTTCACACTGGTTGCTATTATTCGTTCTATACGATGGAAAAACTGTTATATTTATATTGTATTTTATGCTTCGGGCGTTGACTTCTAAGGCCCCAGCTGTTTGATCTGGTGGAGCAACGCCCTAGAGTGAAGCCCAGGTTGCCCGAACGTAGAAATGACCATAACTTTCACACTGGTTGCTATTATTCGTTTTATACGATGGAAAACCTGTTATATTTATATTCTATTTTATGCTTCTGGCGCTGACTTCTTAGGCCCTAACTATTCGATCTGGTGGAACAACGCCGTAGAGTGTAGCCTAGGTTGCCCGGAACGTAGAAATGCCCATAACTTTCACACTGGTTGCTATTATACGTTTTATACGATGGAAAAGCTGTTGTATTTATAGCGTATTTTATGCTTCTGGCGTTGACTTCTTATGCCCGAACTATTCCATTTGGTGGAACAACGCCCTAGGGTGAAGCCTAGGTTGCCCGGAACGTAGAAATGACCATCACTTTCAAACTGGTTGCAATTAATCCTTTTATACGATGGATAAACTGTTGCATTTTTATTGCATTTTATGCGTCGGTGGTTGACTTCTTATGCCCTAACTACTCCATCTGGCGGAACAACGCCCTAGGGTGAAGCCTAGGTTGCCCGGAACGTAGAAATGACCATCACTTTCAAACTGATTGCAATTAATCCTTTTATACGATGGATAAACTGTTGCATTTTTATTGCATTTTATGCGTCGGGCGTTGACTTCTCAGGCCCTAACTATTCAATCTGTTGGAGCGACGCCCTAGGGTGAAGCCTAGGTTGCCCGGAACTTAGAAATGACCATAACTTTCACACTGATTGCTATTATTCGTTTTCTACGATGGAAAAACTGTTATATTTATATTGTATTTTATGCTTCTGGCGGTGCCTTCTTAGGCCCTAAGTGTTCGATCTGTTGGAACAACGCCCTAGTTTGAAGCCTACGTTGCCCGGAACGTAAAAATGACCATCACTTTCACACTGGTTGCAATTATTCCTGATATACAATGGAAAAACTCTTGTATATTTATTGTATTTTATGCTTCGGGCGTTGACTTCTACGGCCCTAGCTATTCGATCTGGTGGAGCAACGCCCTAGAGTGAAGGCTAGGTTACCCGGAACGTAGAAATGACCATCACTTTCAAACTGGTTGCAATTAATCGTTTTATACGATGGAAAAACTGTTGTATTTTTATTGCATTTTATGCTTCGGGCATTAACTTCTAAGGCCCTAACTATTCAATCTGTAAGAGCAACGCCCTAGGGTGTAGCCTAGGTTGCCCGTAAAGTAGAAATGACCCTAGCTTTCATACTGGTTGCAATTATTCGTTTTGTATGATGGAAAAACTGTTGTATTTATATTGTATTTTATGCTTCTGGGGTTCACATCTTAGGCCCTAACTATTCGATCTGGTGGAGCAACGCCCTAAGGTGAAGCCTAGGTTGCCCGGAAAGTAGAAATGACGTTAACTTTCACACTGGTTGCTATTATTCGTTCTATACGATGGAAAAACTGTTGTATTGTTATTGCATTTTATGCTTCGGGCATTGACTTCTAAGGGCCTAACTATTCAATCTGTTGGAGCAACGCCCTAGGGTGAAGCCTAGGTTGCCCGGAACGTAGAAATGACCATCACTTTCAAACTGGTTGCAATTAATCCTTTTATACGATGGAAAAACTGTTGCATTTTTATTGCATTTTATGCGTCGGGGTTGACTTCTTATGCCCTAACTACTCCATCTGGCGGAACAACGCCCTAGGGTGAAGCCTAGGTTGCCCGGAACGTAGAAATGACCATCACTTTCAAACTGGTTGCGTTTAATCCTTTTATACGATGGAAAAACTGTTGTATTTTTATTGCATTTTATGCTTCGGGCATTAACTTCTAAGGCCCTAACTATTCAATCTGTAAGAGCAACGCCCTAGGGTGTAGCCTAGGTTGCCCGTAAAGTAGAAATGACCCTAGCTTTCATACTGGTAGCAATTATTAATTTTGTATGATGGAAAAACTGTTGCATTTATATTGTATTTTATGCTTCTGGGGTTCACATCTTAGGCCCTAACTATTCGATCTGGTGGAGTAACGCCATATGGTGAAGCCGAGGTTGACCGGAACGTAGAAATGACCATAATTTTCACACCGGTAGCAATTATTCGTTATACACGATGGAAAAACTGTTCTACTTATTTTGTATTTTATGCATCGGGCGTTGACTTCTAAGGCCCTAACTATTCAATCTGTTGGAGCAACGCCCTAGGGTGAAGCCTAGGTTGCCCGGAAAGTAGAAATGACGTTAACTTTCACACTGGTTGCTATTATTCGTTCTATACGATGGAAAAACTGTTATATTTATATTGTATTTTATGCTTCGGGCGTTGACTTCTAAGGCCCTAGCTGTTTGATCTGGTGGAGCAACGCCCTAGAGTGAACCCCAGGTTGCCCGAACGTAGAAATGACCATAACTTTCACACTGGTTGCTATTATTCGTTTTATACAATGGAAAAACTGTTCTATTTATTTTGTATTTTATGCTTCGGTCGTTGACTGCTAAGGCCCTAACTGTTTGATCTGGTGGAGCAACGCCCTAGAGTGAAGCCTAGGTTGCCCGGAACGTAGAAGTGACCATAACTTTCACACTGGTTGCTATTATTCGTTCTATACGATGGAAAAACTGTTACCTTTATATTGTATCTTATGCTTCTGGCGTTGACTTCTTAGGCCCTAACAATTCGATCTGGTGGAACAACGCCCTAGAGTGAAGATTAGGTTGCCTGGTACGTCCAAATGAAAATCACTTTCACACGGGTTGCAATTATTCCTGTTATAGGACGGAAAGACTGTTGTATTTTTATTGCATTTTATGCTTCCGGCGTTGACTTCTAAGGCCCTAACTATTCAATCTGTCGGAGCAACGCGCAAGGGTGAAGCCTAGGTTGCCCGGAAAGTAGAAATGACGTTAACTTTCATACTGGTTGCAATTATTCGTTTTATACTATGGAAAAACTGTTGTATTTATATTGTATTTTATGCTTCTGGCGTTGACTTCTAATGCACTAACTATTCGATCTGGCGGAGCAACGCCCTAGAGTGAAGCTGAGGTTTCCCGGAACGTAGAAATGACCATCACTTTCAAACTGGTTGCAATTATTCCTGTTATATGATGGAAAAACTGTTGTAGTTTTATTGCATTTTATGCTTCGGGCATTGACTTCTAAGGCCCTAACTATTCAAACTGCTGGAGCAACGCCCTATGGTGTAGCGTAGGTTGCCCGGAAAGTAGAAATGACCATAACTTTCATACTGGTTGCAATTATTCGTTTTATATGCTGGAAAAACTGTTGTAATTATATTGCATTTTATGCTGCTGGCGTTCACTTCCTAGGCCCTAACTATTCGATCTGGTGGAACAACGACCTGGGGTGAAGCCTAGGTTGCCCGGAACGTAGAAATGACCATAACTTTCACACTGGTTGCTATTATTCGTTTTATACGATGGAAAAACTGTTATATTTATATTGAATTTTATGCTTCTGGCGTTGCCTTCTTATGCCCTATCTGTCCGATCTGGTGGAAGAACGCCCTAGAGTGAAGCCTAGGTTACCCGGAACGTAGAAATGACCAGTACTTTCACACTGTTTGCAATTATTCCTGCTATACGATGGAAAAACTGTTGCATCTTTATTGAATTTTATGCTTCTGGCGTTGACTTCTAAGGCCCTAACTATTCTCTCTGGTGGATCAACGCCCTAGAGTGTAGCCTAGGTTGCTCGGAATGTAGAAATGACCATAAGATTCACACTGGTAGCAATTATTCGTTTTATACGATGGAAAAACTGTTGTGTTTATATTGTATTTTATGCTTCTGGCGTTGACTTCTAAGGCACTAACTATTCGATCTGGTGGAGCAACGCCCTAGAGTAAAGCCTAGGTTGCCCGGAACGTAGAAGTGACCATCACTTTCAAACTGTTTGCAATTAATCCTCTTATACGATGGAAAAACTGATGTATTATTATTGCATTTTATGCTTCCGGCGTTGACTTCTAAGGCCCTAACTATTCAATCTGTTGGAGCAACGCCCTAGGGTGAAGCCTAGGTTGTCCGGAACGTAGAAATGACGTTAACTTTCGTACTGGTTTCAATTACTCGTTTTATACGATTGAAAAACTGTTGTATTTATATTGTATTTTATGCTTCTGGCGTTGACTTCTTATGCCCTAACTATTCCATCTGGTGGAACAACGCCCTATGGTAAAGCCTAGGTTGCCCGGAACGTAGAAATGACCATAACTTTCACACCCGTAGCAATTATTCGTTTTATACGATGGAAAAACTGTTTTATTTATTTTGTATTTTATGCTTCGGGCGTTGACTTCTAAGGCCCTAAATATTCAATCTTTTGAAGCAACGCCCTAGGGTGAAGCCTAGGTTGCCCGGAAAGTAGAAATGACCATAACTTTCATACTGGTTGCAATTATTCGTTTTATGCGATGGAAAAAGTGTTGTATTTATATTGTATTTTATGCTTCTGGCGTTGACTTCTAAGGCCCTAGTTATTCGATCTGGTGGAGCAACGCCCTAGAGTGAAGCCTAGGTTGCCCGGAGCGTAGAAATGGCTATCACTTTCAAACTGGTTGCAATTAATCCTTTTATACGATGGAAAAACTGTTATATTTATATTGTATTTTATGCTTCTGGCGTTGACTTCTAAGGCCCTAACTATTCAATCTGGTGGAAGAACGCCCTAGAGTGAGGCCTAGGTTGCCCGGAACGTAGAAATGACCATCACTTCCATATTGGTAGCAATTATTCGTTCTATACGATGGAAAAACTGTTACCTTTATATTGTATCTTATGCTTCTGGCGTTGACTTCTTAGGCCCTAACAATTCGATCTGGTGGAACAACGTCCTAGAGTGAAGATTAGGTTGCCTGGAACGTCCAAATGACCATCACTTTCACACGGGTTGCAATTATTCCTGTTATAGGACGGAAAGACTGTTGTATTTTTATTGTATTTTATGCTTCAGGCGTTGACTTCTGAGGCCGTTGCTATTCGATGTAGTGGAAGAACGCCATAGAGTGAAGCCTAGGTTGCCCCGAACGTAGAAATGACCATAACTTTCATACTGGTTGCAATTATTCGTTTTATACGTTGGAAAAACTGTTGTATTTATATTGTATTTTATGCTTCTGGCGTTGACTTCTAAGGCACTAATTATTCGATCTGGTGGAGCAACGCCCTAGAGTGAAGCCTAGGCTGCCGGAACGTAGAAATGACCATCACTTTCAAACTGGTTGCAATTATTCCGGTTATATGATGGAAAAGCTGTTGTATTTATATTGTATTTTATGCCTCGGGCGTTAGCTGCTAAGGCCCTAACTATTCAATCTGTTGGATCAACGCCCTAGAGTGAAGCCTAGGTTGCTCGGAATGTAGAAATGACCATAACATTCACACTGGTTGAAATTATTCGTTTAATACGATGGAAAAGCTGTTGCATCTTCATTGTATTTTATGATTCTGGCGTTGACTTCTAAGGCCCTAACTATTCTATCTGGTGGAGCAACGCCCTAGAGTGAGCGTAGGTTGCCCGGAACGTAGAAATGACCATCACTTTCAAACTGGTTGCAATTAATCCTTTTATACGATGGAAAAACTGTTGTATTTTTATTGCACTTTATGCTTCGGGCATTAACTTCTAAGGCCCTAACTATTCAATCTGTAAGAGCAACGCCCTAGGGTGTAGCCTAGGTTGCCCGTAAAGTAGAAATGACCCTAGCTTTCATACTGGTTGCAATTATTCGTTTTGTATGATGGAAAAACTGTTGCATTTATATTGTATTTTATGCTTCTGGGGTTCACATCTTAGGCCCTAACTATTCGATCTGGTGGAGTAACGCCATATGGCGAAGCCGAGGTTGACCGGAACGTAGAAATGACCATAATTTTCACACCGGTAGCAATTATTCGTTATACACGATGGAAAAACTGTTCTATTTATTTTGTATTTTATGCATCGGGCGTTGACTTCTAAGGCCCTAACTATTCGATCTGTTGGAGCAACGCCCTAGGGTGAAGCCTAGGTTGCCCGGAACGTAGAAATGACCATAACTTTCACACTGGCTGCTATTATTCGTTTTATACGATGGAAAACCTGTTATATTTATATTCTATTTTATGCTTCTGGCGCTGACTTCTTAGGCCCTAACTATTCGATCTGGTGGAACAACGCCGTAGAGTGTAGCCTAGGTTGCCCGGAACGTAGAAATGCCCATAACTTTCACACTGGTTGCTATTATACGTTTTATACGATGGAAAAGCTGTTGTATTTATAGCGTATTTTATGCTTCTGGCGTTGACTTCTTATGCCCGAACTATTCCATTTGGTGGAACAACGCCCTAGGGTGAAGCCTAGGTTGCCCGGAACGTAGAAATGACCATCACTTTCAAACTGGTTGCAATTAATCCTTTTATACGATGGATAAACTGTTGCATTTTTATTGCATTTTATGCGTCGGTGGTTGACTTCTTATGCCCTAACTACTCCATCTGGCGGAACAACGCCCTAGGGTGAAGCCTAGGTTGCCCGGAACGTAGAAATGACCATCACTTTCAAACTGATTGCAATTAATCCTTTTATACGATGGATAAACTGTTGCATTTTTATTGCATTTTATGCGTCGGGCGTTGACTTCTCAGGCCCTAACTATTCAATCTGTTGGAGCGACGCCCTAGGGTGAAGCCTAGGTTGCCCGGAACTTAGAAATGACCATAACTTTCACACTGATTGCTATTATTCGTTTTCTACGATGGAAAAACTGTTATATTTATATTGTATTTTATGCTTCTGGCGGTGCCTTCTTAGGCCCTAAGTGTTCGATCTGTTGGAACAACGCCCTAGTTTGAAGCCTACGTTGCCCGGAACGTAAAAATGACCATCACTTTCACACTGGTTGCAATTATTCCTGATATACAATGGAAAAACTCTTGTATATTTATTGTATTTTATGCTTCGGGCGTTGACTTCTACGGCCCTAGCTATTCGATCTGGTGGAGCAACGCCCTAGAGTGAAGGCTAGGTTACCCGGAACGTAGAAATGACCATCACTTTCAAACTGGTTGCAATTAATCGTTTTATACGATGGAAAAACTGTTGTATTTTTATTGCATTTTATGCTTCGGGCATTAACTTCTAAGGCCCTAACTATTCAATCTGTAAGAGCAACGCCCTAGGGTGTAGCCTAGGTTGCCCGTAAAGTAGAAATGACCCTAGCTTTCATACTGGTTGCAATTATTCGTTTTGTATGATGGAAAAACTGTTGTATTTATATTGTATTTTATGCTTCTGGGGTTCACATCTTAGGCCCTAACTATTCGATCTGGTGGAGCAACGCCCTAAGGTGAAGCCTAGGTTGCCCGGAAAGTAGAAATGACGTTAACTTTCACACTGGTTGCTATTATTCGTTCTATACGATGGAAAAACTGTTATATTTATATTGTATTTTATGCTTCGGGCGTTGACTTCTAAGGCCCCAGCTGTTTGATCTGGTGGAGCAACGCCCTAGAGTGAAGCCCAGGTTGCCCGAACGTAGAAATGACCATAACTTTCACACTGGTTGCTATTATTCGTTTTATACAATGGAAAAACTGTTCTATTTATTTTGTATTTTATGCTTCGGTCGTTGACTTCTGAGGCACTAACTATTCGATCTGTTGGAGCAACGCCCTAGGGTGAAGCCTAGGTTGCACGGAACGTAGAAATGACCATAACTTTCACACTGGCTGCTATTATTCGTTCTATACGATGGAAAAACTGTTACCTTTATATTGTATCTAATGCTTCTGGCGTTGACTTCTTAGGCCCTAACAATTCGATCTGGTGGAACAACGCGCTAGAGTGAAGATTAGGTTGCCTGGAACGTCCAAATGACCATCACTTTCACACGGGTTGCAATTATTCCTGTTATAGGACGGAAAGACTGTTGTATTTTTATTGTATTTTATGCTTCAGGCGTTGACTTCTGAGGCCGCTGCTATTCGATGTAGTGGAAGAACGCCACAGAGTGAAGCCTAGGTTGCCCCGAACGTAGAAATGACCATAACTTTCATACTGGTTGCAATTATTCGTTTTATACGTTGGAAAAACTGTTGTATTTATATTGTATTTTATGCTTCTGGCGTTGACTTCTAAGGCACTAACTATTCGATCTGGTGGAGGAACGCCCTAGAGTGAAGCCTAGGTTGCCCGAACGTCGAAATGTCCATCACTTTCAAACTGGTTGCAATTATTCCTGTTATATGATGGAAAAACTGTTGTATTTAAATTGTATTTTATGCCTCGGGCGTTGACTGCTAAGGCCCTAACTATTCAATCTGTTGGATCAACGCCCTAGAGTGAAGCCTAGGTTGCTCGGAATGTAGAAATGACCATAACATTCACACTGGTTGAAATTATTCGTTTAATACGATGGAAAAGCTGTTGCATCTTCATTGTATTTTATGATTCTGGCGTTGACTTCTAAGGCTCTAACTATTCTGTCTGGTGGAGCAACGCCGTAGAGTGAGCGTAGGTTGCCCGGAACGTAGAAATGACCATCACTTTCAAACTGGTTGCAATTAATCCTTTTATACGATGGAAAAACTGTTGTATTGTTATTGCATTTTATGCTTCGGGCATTGACTTCTAAGGGCCTAACTATTCAATCTGTTGGAGCAACGCCCTAGGGTGAAGCCTAGGTTGCCCGGAACGTAGAAATGACCATCACTTTCAAACTGGTTGCAATTAATCCTTTTATACGATGGAAAAACTGTTGCATTTTTATTGCATTTTATGCGTCGGGGTTGACTTCTTATGCCCTAACTACTCCATCTGGCGGAACAACGCCCTAGGGTGAAGCCTAGGTTGCCCGGAACGTAGAAATGACCATCACTTTCAAACTGGTTGCGTTTAATCCTTTTATACGATGGAAAAACTGTTGTATTTTTATTGCATTTTATGCTTCGGGCATTAACTTCTAAGGCCCTAACTATTCAATCTGTAAGAGCAACGCCCTAGGGTGTAGCCTAGGTTGCCCGTAAAGTAGAAATGACCCTAGCTTTCATACTGGTAGCAATTATTAATTTTGTATGATGGAAAAACTGTTGCATTTATATTGTATTTTATGCTTCTGGGGTTCACATCTTAGGCCCTAACTATTCGATCTGGTGGAGTAACGCCATATGGTGAAGCCGAGGTTGACCGGAACGTAGAAATGACCATAATTTTCACACCGGTAGCAATTATTCGTTATACACGATGGAAAAACTGTTCTACTTATTTTGTATTTTATGCATCGGGCGTTGACTTCTAAGGCCCTAACTATTCAATCTGTTGGAGCAACGCCCTAGGGTGAAGCCTAGGTTGCCCGGAAAGTAGAAATGACGTTAACTTTCACACTGGTTGCTATTATTCGTTCTATACGATGGAAAAACTGTTATATTTATATTGTATTTTATGCTTCGGGCGTTGACTTCTAAGGCCCTAGCTGTTTGATCTGGTGGAGCAACGCCCTAGAGTGAACCCCAGGTTGCCCGAACGTAGAAATGACCATAACTTTCACACTGGTTGCTATTATTCGTTTTATACAATGGAAAAACTGTTCTATTTATTTTGTATTTTATGCTTCGGTCGTTGACTGCTAAGGCCCTAACTGTTTGATCTGGTGGAGCAACGCCCTAGAGTGAAGCCTAGGTTGCCCGGAACGTAGAAGTGACCATAACTTTCACACTGGTTGCTATTATTCGTTCTATACGATGGAAAAACTGTTACCTTTATATTGTATCTTATGCTTCTGGCGTTGACTTCTTAGGCCCTAACAATTCGATCTGGTGGAACAACGCCCTAGAGTGAAGATTAGGTTGCCTGGTACGTCCAAATGAAAATCACTTTCACACGGGTTGCAATTATTCCTGTTATAGGACGGAAAGACTGTTGTATTTTTATTGCATTTTATGCTTCCGGCGTTGACTTCTAAGGCCCTAACTATTCAATCTGTCGGAGCAACGCGCAAGGGTGAAGCCTAGGTTGCCCGGAAAGTAGAAATGACGTTAACTTTCATACTGGTTGCAATTATTCGTTTTATACAATGGAAAAACTGTTGTATTTATATTGTATTTTATGCTTCTGGCGTTGACTTCTAATGCACTAACTATTCGATCTGGCGGAGCAACGCCCTAGAGTGAAGCTGAGGTTTCCCGGAACGTAGAAATGACCATCACTTTCAAACTGGTTGCAATTATTCCTGTTATATGATGGAAAAACTGTTGTAGTTTTATTGCATTTTATGCTTCGGGCATTGACTTCTAAGGCCCTAACTATTCAAACTGCTGGAGCAACGCCCTATGGTGTAGCATAGGTTGCCCGGAAAGTAGAAATGACCATAACTTTCATACTGGTTGCAATTATTCGTTTTATATGCTGGAAAAACTGTTGTAATTATATTGCATTTTATGCTGCTGGCGTTCACTTCCTAGGCCCTAACTATTCGATCTGGTGGAACAACGACCTGGGGTGAAGCCTAGGTTGCCCGGAACGTAGAAATGACCATAACTTTCACACTGGTTGCTATTATTCGTTTTATACGATGGAAAAACTGTTATATTTATATTGAATTTTATGCTTCTGGCGTTGCCTTCTTATGCCCTATCTGTCCGATCTGGTGGAAGAACGCCCTAGAGTGAAGCCTAGGTTACCCGGAACGTAGAAATGACCAGTACTTTCACACTGTTTGCAATTATTCCTGCTATACGATGGAAAAACTGTTGCATCTTTATTGAATTTTATGCTTCTGGCGTTGACTTCTAAGGCCCTAACTATTCTCTCTGGTGGATCAACGCCCTAGAGTGTAGCCTAGGTTGCTCGGAATGTAGAAATGACCATAAGATTCACACTGGTAGCAATTATTCGTTTTATACGATGGAAAAACTGTTGTGTTTATATTGTATTTTATGCTTCTGGCGTTGACTTCTAAGGCACTAACTATTCGATCTGGTGGAGCAACGCCCTAGAGTAAAGCCTAGGTTGCCCGGAACGTAGAAGTGACCATCACTTTCAAACTGTTTGCAATTAATCCTCTTATACGATGGAAAAACTGATGTATTATTATTGCATTTTATGCTTCCGGCGTTGACTTCTAAGGCCCTAACTATTCAATCTGTTGGAGCAACGCCCAAGGGTGAAGCCTAGGTTGTCCGGAACGTAGAAATGACGTTAACTTTCGTACTGGTTTCAATTACTCGTTTTATACGATTGAAAAACTGTTGTATTTATATTGTATTTTATGCTTCTGGCGTTGACTTCTTATGCCCTAACTATTCCATCTGGTGGAACAACGCCCTATGGTAAAGCCTAGGTTGCCCGGAACGTAGAAATGACCATAACTTTCACACCCGTAGCAATTATTCGTTTTATACGATGGAAAAACTGTTTTATTTATTTTGTATTTTATGCTTCGGGCGTTGACTTCTAAGGCCCTAAATATTCAATCTTTTGAAGCAACGCCCTAGGGTGAAGCCTAGGTTGCCCGGAAAGTAGAAATGACCATAACTTTCATACTGGTTGCAATTATTCGTTTTATGCGATGGAAAAAGTGTTGTATTTATATTGTATTTTATGCTTCTGGCGTTGACTTCTAAGGCCCTAGTTATTCGATCTGGTGGAGCAACGCCCTAGAGTGAAGCCTAGGTTGCCCGGAGCGTAGAAATGGCTATCACTTTCAAACTGGTTGCAATTAATCCTTTTATACGATGGAAAAACTGTTATATTTATATTGTATTTTATGCTTCTGGCGTTGACTTCTAAGGCCCTAACTATTCAATCTGGTGGAAGAACGCCCTAGAGTGAGGCCTAGGTTGCCCGGAACGTAGAAATGACCATCACTTCCATATTGGTAGCAATTATTCGTTCTATACGATGGAAAAACTGTTACCTTTATATTGTATCTTATGCTTCTGGCGTTGACTTCTTAGGCCCTAACAATTCGATCTGGTGGAACAACGCCCTAGAGTGAAGATTAGGTTGCCTGGAACGTCCAAATGACCATCACTTTCACACGGGTTGCAATTATTCCTGTTATAGGACGGAAAGACTGTTGTATTTTTATTGTATTTTATGCTTCAGGCGTTGACTTCTGAGGCCGTTGCTATTCGATGTAGTGGAAGAACGCCATAGAGTGAAGCCTAGGTTGCCCCGAACGTAGAAATGACCATAACTTTCATACTGGTTGCAATTATTCGTTTTATACGTTGGAAAAACTGTTGTATTTATATTGTATTTTATGCTTCTGGCGTTGACTTCTAAGGCACTAATTATTCGATCTGGTGGAGCAACGCCCTAGAGTGAAGCCTAGGCTGCCGGAACGTAGAAATGACCATCACTTTCAAACTGGTTGCAATTATTCCGGTTATATGATGGAAAAGCTGTTGTATTTATATTGTATTTTATGCCTCGGGCGTTAGCTGCTAAGGCCCTAACTATTCAATCTGTTGGATCAACGCCCTAGAGTGAAGCCTAGGTTGCTCGGAATGTAGAAATGACCATAACATTCACACTGGTTGAAATTATTCGTTTAATACGATGGAAAAGCTGTTGCATCTTCATTGTATTTTATGATTCTGGCGTTGACTTCTAAGGCCCTAACTATTCTATCTGGTGGAGCAACGCCCTAGAGTGAGCGTAGGTTGCCCGGAACGTAGAAATGACCATCACTTTCAAACTGGTTGCAATTAATCCTTTTATACGATGGAAAAACTGTTGCATCTTTATTAAATTTTATGCTTCTGACGTTGACTTCTAAGGCCCTCACTATTCAATCTGTAAGAGCAACGCCCTAGGGTGTAGCCTAGGTTGCCCGTAAAGTAGAAATGACCCTAGCTTTCATACTGGTTGCAATTATTCGTTTTGTATGATGGAAAAACTGTTGCATTTATATTGTATTTTATGCTTCTGGGGTTCACATCTTAGGCCCTAACTATTCGATCTGGTGGAGTAACGCCATATGGCGAAGCCGAGGTTGACCGGAACGTAGAAATGACCATAATTTTCACACCGGTAGCAATTATTCGTTATACACGATGGAAAAACTGTTCTATTTATTTTGTATTTTATGCATCGGGCGTTGACTTCTAAGGCCCTAACTATTCAATCTGTTGGAGCAACGCCCTAGGGTGAAGCCTAGGTTGCCCGGAAAGTAGAAATCACGTTAACTTTCACACTGGTTGCTATTATTCGTTCTATACGATGGAAAAACTGTTATATTTATATTGTATTTTATGCTTCGGGCGTTGACTTCTAAGGCCCTAGCTGTTTGATCTGGTGGAGCAACGCCCTAGAGTGAAGCCCAGGTTGCCCGAACGTAGAAATGACCATAACTTTCACACTGGTTGCAATTATTCGTTTTATACGATGGAAAAACTGTTATATTTATATTGAATTTTATGCTTCTGGCGTTGCCTTCTTATGCCCTATCTGTTCGATGTGGTGGAAGAACGCCCTAGAGTGAAGCCTAGGTTACCCGGAACGTAGAAATGACCATAACTTTCACACTGGTTGCTATTATTCGTTTTATACGATGGAAAAACTGTTATATTTATATTGAATTTTATGCTTCTGGCGTTGCCTTCTTATGCCCTATCTGTTCGATCTGGTGGAACAACGCCCTAGAGTGAAGCCTAGGTTACCCGGAACGTAGAAATGACCAGTACTTTCACACTGTTTGCAATTATTCCTGCTATACGATGGAAAAACTGTTGCATCTTTATTCAATTTTATGCTTCTGGCGTTGACTTCTAAGGCCCTAACTATTCTCTCTGGTGGATCAACGCCCTAGAGTGTAGCCTAGGTTGCCCGGAACGTAGAAATGACCATAAGTTTCACACCCGTAGCAATTATTCGTTTTATACGATGGAAAAACTGTTTTATTTATTTTGTATTTTATGCTTCGGGCGTTGACTTCTAAGGCCCTAAATATTCAATCTTTTGAAGCAACGCCCTAGGGTGAAGCCTAGGTTGCCCGGAAAGTAGAAATGACCATAACATTCACACTGGTTGAAATTATTCGTTTTACACGATGGAAAAACAGTTATATTTATATTGTATTTTATGCTTCTGCCGCTGATTTCTTAGGCCCTAACAATTCAATCTGGAGGAACAACGCCCTAGAGTGAGGCCTAGGTTGCCCGGAACGTAGAAATGGCCATCACTTCCATACTGGTAGCAATTATTCGTTTTATACGATGGAAAAACTGTTGTATCTATATTGTATTTTATGCTTCTGGCGTTGACTTCTAAGGCCCTAACTATTCAATCTGCTGGAGCAACGCCCTGTGGTGTAGCCTAGGTTGCCCGGAAAGTGGAAATGACCATTACTTTCATACTGGTTGCAATTATTCGTTTTATATGATGGAAAAACTGTTGTATTTATATTGTATTTTATGCTTCTGTCTTTGACGTCAAAGGCCGTAGCTATTAGATGTGGTGGAGCAACGCACTAGAGTGACGCCTAGGTTGCCCGGAACGTAGAAATCACCATTACTTTCGCAATGTTTGCAATTATACATTTTATAGGATGGAAAAATTGTTGTACTTATATCGTATTTTATGCTTCTGGCGTTGACTTATTATGCCCAAACTATTCCATCTGGTCGAACAACGCTATACGGTGAAGCCTAGGTTGCCCGAAATGAAGAAATGGAAATAACTTTCACACCTGTAGCAATTATTCGTTTTATACGATGGAAAAACATTTCTATTTATTTTGTATTTTATGCTTCGACCGTTGACTTCTAAGGCACTAAATATTCGATTGTTGGAGCAACGCCCTAGGGTGAAGCCTAGGTTGCCCGGAACGTAGAAATGACCATAACTTTCACACCGGTAGAAATTATACGTTTTATACAATGGAAAAACTGTTCTATTTATTTTGTATTTTATGCTTCGAGCGTTGACTTCTAAGGCCCTAGCTATTTGATCTGTTGGAGCAACGCCCTAGAGTAAAGCCTAGGTTGCACGGAACGTAGAAGTGACCATCACTTTCAAACTGGTTGCAATTAATCCTTTTATACGTTGGAAAAACTGATATATTTTTATTGCATTTTATGTTTCCGGCGTTGACTTCTAAGGCCCTAACTATTCAATCTGTTGGAGCAACGCCCTAGGGTGAAGCCTAGGTTGCCGGGAACGTAGAAATGACGTCAACTTTCGTACTGGTTGCAATTACTCGTTTTATACGATTGAAAAACTGTTGTATTTATATTGTATTTTATGCTTCTCGCGTTGACTTCTTATGCCCTAACTATACCATCTGGTGGAACAACGCCATATGGTGAAGCCTAGGTTGCCCGGAACGTAGAAATGACCATAACTTTCACACCGGTAGCAATTATTCGTTTGATATGATGGAAAAACTGTTCTATTTATTTTGTATTTTATGCTTCGGGCGTTGACTTCTAAGGCCCTAAATATTCAATCTGTTGAAGCAACGCCCTAGGGTGAAGCCTAGGTTGCCCGGAATGTAGAAATGACCATAACTTTCATACTGGTTGCAATTATTCGTATTATATGATGGAAAAACTGTTGCATCTTTATTGAATTTTATGCTTCTGGCGTTGACTTCTAAGGCCCTCACTATCCTGTCTGGTGGATCAACGACCTAGAGTGAAGTCTAGGTTGCTCGGAATGTAGAAATGACCATAACATTCACACTGGTTGAAATTATTCGTTTTACACGATGGAAAAACGGTTATACTTATATTGTATTTTATGCTTCAGCCGCTGATTTCTTAGGCCCTAACAATTCAATCTGGAGGAACAACGCCCTAGAGTGAGGCCTAGGTTGCCCGTAAAGTAGAAATGACCATAGCTTTCATACTGGTTGCAATTATTCGTATTATATGACGGAAAAACTGTTGCATCTTTATTGAATTTTATGCTTCTGGCGTTCACTTCTAAGGCCCTCTCTATTCTGTCTGGTGGATCAACGACCTAGAGTGAAGCCTAGGTTGCTCGGAATGTAGAAATGACCATAACATTCACACTGGTTGAAATTATTCGTTTTACACGATGGAAAAACAGTTATATTTATATTGTATTTTATGCTTCTGCCGCTGATTTCTTAGGCCCTAACAATTCAATCTGGAGGAACAACGCCCTAGAGTGAGGCCTAGGTTGCCCGGAACGTAGAAATGACCATCACTTCCATACTGGTAGCAATTATTCGTTTTATACGATGGAAAAACTGTTGTATCTATATTGTATTTTATGCTTCTGGCGTTGACTTCTAAGGCCCTAACTATTCAATCTGCTGGAGCAACGCCCTGTGGTGTAGCCTAGGTTGCCCGGAAAGTGGAAATGACCATTACTTTCATACTGGTTGCAATTATTCGTTTTATATGATGGAAAAACTGTTGTATTTATATTGCATTTTATGCTGCTGGCGTTCACTTCTTAGGCCCTAACTATTCGATCTGGTGGAACAACGCCCTGTGGTGAACCCTAGGTTGCCCGGAACGTAGAAATGACCATAACTTTCACACTGGTTGCTATTATTCGTTTTATACGATGTAAAAACTGTTCTATTTATTTTGTATTTTATGCTTCGGGCGTTGACTTCTAAGGCCCTAACTATTCAATCTGTAGGAGCAACGCCCTAGGGTGTAGCCTAGGTTGCCCGTAAAGTAGAAATGACCATAGCTTTCATACTGGTTGCAATTATTCGTTTTATATGATGGAAAAACTGTTGTATTTATATTGTATTTTATGCTTCTGTCTTTGACGTCAAAGGCCGTAGCTATTAGATGTGGTGGAGCAACGCACTAGAGTGACGCCTAGGTTGCCCGGAACGTAGAAATCACCATTACTTTCGCAATGTTTGCAATTATACATTTTATAGGATGGAAAAATTGTTGTACTTATATCGTATTTTATGCTTCTGGCGTTGACTTATTATGCCCTAACTATTCCATCTGGTCGAACAACGCTCTACGGTGAAGCCTAGGTTGCCCGAAATGAAGAAATGGAAATAACTTTCACACCTGTAGCAATTATTCGTTTTATACGATGGAAAAACATTTCTATTTATTTTGTATTTTATGCTTCGACCGTTGACTTCTAAGGCACTAAATATTCGATTGTTGGAGCAACGCCCTAGGGTGAAGCCTAGGTTGCCCGGAATGTAGAAATGACCATAACTTTCACACCGGTAGAAATTATACGTTTTATACAATGGAAAAACTGTTCTATTTATTTTGTATTTTATGCTTCGAGCGTTGACTTCTAAGGCCCTAGCTATTTGATCTGTTGGAGCAACGCCCTAGAGTAAAGCCTAGGTTGCACGGAACGTAGAAGTGACCATCACTTTCAAACTGGTTGCAATTAATCCTTTTATACGTTGGAAAAACTGATATATTTTTATTGCATTTTATGTTTCCGGCGTTGACTTCTAAGGCCCTAACTATTCAATCTGTTGGAGCAACGCCCTAGGGTGAAGCCTAGGTTGCCGGGAACGTAGAAATGACGTCAACTTTCGTACTGGTTGCAATTACCCGTTTTATACGATTGAAAAACTGTTGTATTTATATTGTATTTTATGCTTCTCGCGTTGACTTCTTATGCCCTAACTATTCCATCTGGTGGAACAACGCCATATGGTGAAGCCTAGGTTGCCCGGAACGTAGAAATGACCATAACTTTCACACCGGTAGCAATTATTCGTTTGATATGATGGAAAAACTGTTCTATTTATTTTGTATTTTATGCTTCGGGCGTTGACTTCTAAGGCCCTAAATATTCAATCTGTTGAAGCAACGCCCTAGGGTGAAGCCTAGGTTGCCCGGAATGTAGAAATGACCATAACTTTCATACTGGTTGCAATTATTCGTTTTATACGAAGGAAAAACTATTGTATTTATATTGTATTTTATGCTTCTGGCGTTGACTTCTAAGGCCCTAGTTATTCGATATGGTGGAGCAACGCCCTAGAGTGATGCCTAGGTTGGCCGGAACGTAGAAATGACCACCACTTTCAAACTGGTTGCAATTATTCCTGTTATATGATGGAAAAACCGTTGTACTTTTATTGCATTTTATGCTTCAGGCATTGACTTCTAAGGTCCTAACTATTCAATCTGTTGGAGCAACGCCCTAGGCTGAAGCCTAGGTTGCGCGGAAAGTAGAAATGACAATAACTTTCACACTGGGTGCAATTATTCGTTTTATACGAAGGAAAAGCTGTTGCATCTTTATTGTATTTTATGCTTCTGTCGTTGACGTCTAAGGCCGTAGCTATTAGATGTGGTGTAGCAACGCACTAGAGTGACGCCTAGGTTGCCCGGAACGTGGAATGACCATTACTTTCGCAATGTTTGCAATTATTCATTTTATACGATGGAAAAACTGTTGTACTTATATTGTATTTTATGCTTCTGGCGTTGACTTCTAAGGCCCTAACTATTCGACCTGGTGGAGCAACGCCCTACAGTGAAGCCTAGGTTGCCCGGAACGTAGAAATGACCGTCACTTTCAAACTGGTTGCAATTAATCCTTTTATACGATGTAAAAACTGTTGTATTTTTATTGCATTTTATGCTTCGGGCATTAACTTATAGGGCCCTAACTATTCAATCTGTAAGAGCAACGCCCTAGGCTGTAGCCTAGGTTGCCGGTAAAGTAGAAATGACCCTAGCTTTCATACTGGTTGCAATTATTCGTTTTGTATGATGGAAAAACTGTTGTATTTATATTGTATTTTATGCTTCTGGCGTTCACTTATTAGGCCGAAACTATTCGATCTGGTGGAGTAACGCCCTATGGTGAAGCCTAGGTTGACCGGAACGTAGAAATGACCATAATTTTCACACCGGTAGCAATTATTCGTTTTACACGATGGAAAAACTGTTCTATTTATTTTGTATTTTATGCATCGGGCGTTGACTTCTAAGGCCCTAACTACTCAATCTGTTGGAGCAACGCCCTAGGGTGAAGCCTAGGTTGCCCGGAAAGTAGAAATGACGTTAACTTTCACACTGGTTGCTATTATTAGTTCTATACGATGGCAAAACTGTTATATTTATATTGTATTTTATGCTTCGGGCGTTGACTTCTAAGGCCCTAGCTGTTTGATCTGGTGGAGCAAAGCCGTAGAGTGAAGCCTAGGTTGCCCGGAACGTAGAAATGACCATAACTCTCACACTGGTTGCTATTATTCGTTTTATACAATGGAAAATCTGTTCTATTTATTTTGTGTTTTATGCTTCGGGCGTTGACTTCTAAGGCGCTAACTGTTTTATCTGGTGGAGCAACGCCCTAGAGTGAAGCCTAGGTTGCCCGGAACGTAGAAGTGACCATAACTTTCACACTGGTTGCTATTATTCGTTCTATACGATGGAAAAACTGTTATATTTATATTGTATCTTATGCTTCTGGCGTTCACTTCTTAGGCCCTAACAATTCTATCTGGTGGAACAACGCCCTAGAGTGAATCCTAGGTTGCCTGGAACGTCCAAATGACCATCACTTTCACACGGGTTGCAATTATTCCTGTTATAGGACGGAAAGACTGTTGTATTTTTATTGTATTTTATGCTTCAGGCGTTGACTTCTGAGGCCGTAGCTATTCGATGTGGTGGAAGAACGCCATAGAGTGAAGCCTAGGTTGCCCGGAACGTAGAAGTGACCATAACTTTCATACTGGTTGAAATTATTCGTTTTATATGATGGAAGAACTGTTGTATTTATATTGTATTTTATGCTTCTGGCGTTGATTTCTTAGGACCTAACTATTCAATCTGGTGGAACAACGCCATATAGTGAGGCCTAGGTTGCCCGGAACGTAGAAATGACCATCACTTCCATACTGATAGCAATTATTCGTTTTATACGATGGAAAAACTGTTGTGTTTATATTGTATTTTAAGCTTCTGGCGTTGACTTCTGTGGCCGTAGCTATTCGATGTGGTGGAAGAACACCCAAGAGTGAAGCCTAGGTTGCCCAGAACGTAGAAATGACCATCACTTTCAAACTGGTTGCAACTAATCCTTTTATACGATGGAAAAGCTGTTGTATTTTTATTGCATTTTATGCTTCGGGCATTGACTTCTAAGGCCCTAACTATTCAATCTGTTGGAGCAACGCCCTAGGGTGTAGCCTAGGTTGCCCGGAAAGTAGAAATGACCACAACTTTCATACTGGTTGCAATTATTCGTTCTGTACGATGGAAAAACTGTTATATTTATATTGTATTTTATGCTTCGGGCGTTGATTTCTAAGGCCCTAGCTGTTTCATCTGGTGGAGCAACGCCCTAGAGTGAAGCCCAGGTTGCCCGAACGTAGAAATGACCATAACTTTCACACTGGTTGCTATTATTCGTTTTATACGATGGAAAAGCTGATGTATTTTTATTGCATTTTATGCTTCCGGCGTTGACTTCTAAGGCCCTAACTATTCAGTCTGGTGGAACAACGCCCTAGAGTGAGGCCTGGGTTGCCCGGAACGTAGAAATGACCATAACTTTCATACTGGTTGCAATTATTCGTTTTATACGTTGGAAAAACTGTTGTATTTATCTTGTATTTTATGCTTCTGGCGTTGACTTCTGAGGCACTAACTAGTCGATCTGGTGGAGCAACGCCCTAGAGTGAAGCCTAGGTTGCCCGGAACGTAGAAATGACCATCACTTTCAAACTGGTTGCAATTATTCCTGTTATATGATGGAAAAACTGTTGTATTTATACTGTATTTTATGCTTCGGGCGTTGACTGCTAAGGCCCTAACTATTCAATCTGTTGGATCAACGCCCTAGAGTGAACCCTACGTTGCTCGGAATGTAGAAATGACCATAACATTCACACTGGTTGAAATTATTCGTTTAATACGATGGAAAAGCTGTTGCATCTTCATTGTATTTTATGATTCTGGCGTTGACTTCTAAGGCCCTAACTATTCGATCTGGTGGAGCAACGCCCTAGAGTGAAGCCTAGGTTGCCCGGAACGTAGAAATGTCCATCACTTTCAAGCTGGTTGCAACTAATCCTTTTATACGATGGAAAAACTGTTGCACTTTTATTGCATTTTATGCTTCTGCCATTCACTTCTAAGGCCCTAGCTATTCAATCTGTTGGAGCAACGCCCTAGGGTGTAGCCTAGGTTGCCCGGAAAGTAGAAACGACCACAACCTTCATACTGGTTGCAATTACTCGTTTTATATGATAGAAAAACTGTTGTATTTATATTGTATTTTATGCTTCTGGCGTTGACTTCTAAGGCCCTAACTATTCAATCTGTTGGAACAACGCCCTGGGGTGAAGCCTAGGTTGTCCGGAACGTAGAAGTCACCATCACTTTCAAACTGTTTGCAATTAATCCTTTTATACGATGTAAAAACTGATGCATTTTTATTGCATTTTATGCTTCCGGCGTTGACTTCTAAGGCCCTAACTATTCAATCTGGTGGAACAACGCCCTAGAGTGAGGTCTAGGTTGCCCGGAACGTAGAAATGACCATAACTTTCATACTGGTTGCAATTATTCGTTTTATACGTTGGAAAAACTGTTGTATTTATATTGTATTTTATGCTTCTGGCGTTGACTTCTGAGGCACTAACTATTCGATCTGGTGGAGCAACGCCCTAGAGTGAAGCCTAGGTTGCCCGGAACGTAGCAAATACCATCACTTTCAAACTGGTTGCAAATACTCCTGTTATATGATGGAAAAACTGTTGTATTTTTATTGCATTTTATGCTTCGGGCATTGACTTCTAAGTCCCTAACTATTCAATCTGTAGGAGCAACGCCCTAGGGTGTACCCTAGGTTGCCCGTAAAGTAGAAATGACCATAGCTTTCATACTGGTTGCAATTATTCGTTTTATATGATGGAAAAAATGTTGTATTTATATTGTATTTTATGCTTCTGTCGTTGACGTCTAAGGCCGTAGCTATTAGATGTGGTGGAGCAACGCAATAGAGTGACGCCTAGGTTGCCCGGAACGTAGAAATGACCATCACTTTCAAACTGGTTGCAATTATTCCTGTTATATGATGGAAAAACCGTTGTATTTTTATTGCATTTTATGCTTCAGGCATTGACTTCTAAGGTCCTAACTATTCAATCTGTTGGAGCAACGCCCTAGGCTGAAGCCTAGGTTGCGCGGAAAGTAGAAATGACAATAACTTTCACACTGGGTGCAATTATTCGTTTTATACGAAGGAAAAGCTGTTGCATCTTTATTGTATTTTATGCTTCTGTCGTTGACGTCTAAGGCCGTAGCTATTAGATGTGGTGTAGCAACGCACTAGAGTGACGCCTAGGTTGCCCGGAACGTGGAATGACCATTACTTTCGCAATGTTTGCAATTATTCATTTTATACGATGGAAAAACTGTTGTACTTATATTGTATTTTATGCTTCTGGCGTTGACTTCTAAGGCCCTAACTATTCGACCTGGTGGAGCAACGCCCTACAGTGAAGCCTAGGTTGCCCGGAACGTAGAAATGACCGTCACTTTCAAACTGGTTGCAATTAATCCTTTTATACGGTGTAAAAACTGTTGTATTTTTATTGCATTTTATGCTTCGGGCATTAACTTATAGGGCCCTAACTATTCAATCTGTAAGAGCAACGCCCTAGGGTGTAGCCTAGGTTGCCGGTAAAGTAGAAATGACCCTAGCTTTCATACTGGTTGCAATTATTCGTTTTGTATGATGGAAAAACTGTTGTATTTATATTGTATTTTATGCTTCTGGCGTTCACTTATTAGGCCGAAACTATTCGATCTGGTGGAGTAACGCCCTATGGTGAAGCCTAGGTTGACCGGAACGTAGAAATGACCATAATTTTCACACCGGTAGCAATTATTCGTTTTACACGATGGAAAAACTGTTCTATTTATTTTGTATTTTATGCATCGGGCGTTGACTTCTAAGGCCCTAACTACTCAATCTGTTGGAGCAACGCCCTAGGGTGAAGCCTAGGTTGCCCGGAAAGTAGAAATGACGTTAACTTTCACACTGGTTGCTATTATTAGTTCTATACGATGGCAAAACTGTTATATTTATATTGTATTTTATGCTTCGGGCGTTGACTTCTAAGGCCCTAGCTGTTTGATCTGGTGGAGCAAAGCCGTAGAGTGAAGCCTAGGTTGCCCGGAACGTAGAAATGACCATAACTCTCACACTGGTTGCTATTATTCGTTTTATACAATGGAAAATCTGTTCTATTTATTTTGTGTTTTATGCTTCGGGCGTTGACTTCTAAGGCGCTAACTGTTTTATCTGGTGGAGCAACGCCCTAGAGTGAAGCCTAGGTTGCCCGGAACGTAGAAGTGACCATAACTTTCACACTGGTTGCTATTATTCGTTCTATACGATGGAAAAACTGTTATATTTATATTGTATCTTATGCTTCTGGCGTTCACTTCTCAGGCCCTAACAATTCTATCTGGTGGAACAACGCCCTAGAGTGAATCCTAGGTTGCCTGGAACGTCCAAATGACCATCACTTTCACACGGGTTGCAATTATTCCTGTTATAGGACGGAAAGACTGTTGTATTTTTATTGTATTTTATGCTTCAGGCGTTGACTTCTGAGGCCGTAGCTATTCGATGTGGTGGAAGAACGCCATAGAGTGAAGCCTAGGTTGCCCGGAACGTAGAAGTGACCATAACTTTCATACTGGTTGAAATTATTCGTTTTATATGATGGAAGAACTGTTGTATTTATATTGTATTTTATGCTTCTGGCGTTGATTTCTTAGGCCCTAACTATTCAATCTGGTGGAACAACGCCATATAGTGAGGCCTAGGTTGCCCGGAACGTAGAAATGACCATCACTTCCATACTGATAGCAATTATTCGTTTTATACGATGGAAAAACTGTTGTGTTTATATTGTATTTTAAGCTTCTGGCGTTGACTTCTGTGGCCGTAGCTATTCGATGTGGTGGAAGAACACCCAAGAGTGAAGCCTAGGTTGCCCAGAACGTAGAAATGACCATCACTTTCAAACTGGTTGCAACTAATCCTTTTATACGATGGAAAAGCTGTTGTATTTTTATTGCATTTTATGCTTCGGGCATTGACTTCTAAGGCCCTAACTATTCAATCTGTTGGAGCAACGCCCTAGGGTGTAGCCTAGGTTGCCCGGAAAGTAGAAATGACCACAACTTTCATACTGGTTGCAATTACTCGTTTTATACGATGGAAAAACTGTTCTATTTATTTTGTATTTTATGCTTCGGGCGTTGACTTCTAAGGAACTAACTGTTTGATCTGGTGGAGTAACGCCCTATGGTGAAGCCTAGGTTGACCGGAACGTAGAAATGACCATAATTTTCACACCGGTAGCAATTATTCGTTTTACACTATGGAAAAACTGTTCTATTTATTTTGTATTTTATGCATCGGGCGTTGACTTCTAAGGCCCTAACTAGTCAATCTGTTGGAGCAATGCCCTAGGGTGAAGCCTAGGTTGCCCGGAAAGTAGAAATGACGTTAACTTTCACACTGGTTGCTATTATTCGTTCTGTACGATGGAAAAACTGTTATATTTATATTGTATTTTATGCTTCGGGCGTTGATTTCTAAGGCCCTAGCTGTTTCATCTGGTGGAGCAACGCCCTAGAGTGAAGCCCAGGTTGCCCGAACGTAGAAATGACCATAACTTTCACACTGGTTGCTATTATTCGTTTTATACGATGGAAAAGCTGATGTATTTTTATTGCATTTTATCCTTCCGGCGTTGACTTCTAAGGCCCTAACTATTCAGTCTGGTGGAACAACGCCCTAGAGTGAGGCCTAGGTTGCCCGGAACGTAGAAATGACCATAACTTTCATACTGGTTGCAATTATTCGTTTTATACGTTGGAAAAACTGTTGTATTTATCTTGTATTTTATGCTTCTGGCGTTGACTTCTGAGGCACTAACTAGTCGATCTGGTGGAGCAACGCCCTAGAGTGAAGCCTAGGTTGCCCGGAACGTAGAAATGACCATCACTTTCAAACTGGTTGCAATTATTCCTGTTATATGATGGAAAAACTGTTGTATTTATACTGTATTTTATGCTTCGGGCGTTGACTGCTAAGGCCCTAACTATTCAATCTGTTGGATCAACGCCCTAGAGTGAAGCCTACGTTGCTCGGAATGTAGAAATGACCATAACATTCACACTGGTTGAAATTATTCGTTTAATACGATGGAAAAGCTGTTGCATCTTCATTGTATTTTATGATTCTGGCGTTGACTTCTAAGGCCCTAACTATTCGATCTGGTGGAGCAACGCCCTAGAGTGAAGCCTAGGTTGCCCGGAACGTAGAAATGTCCATCACTTTCAAGCTGGTTGCAACTAATCCTTTTATACGATGGAAAAACTGTTGCACTTTTATTGCATTTTATGCTTCTGCCATTCACTTCTAAGGCCCTAGCTATTCAATCTGTTGGAGCAACGCCCTAGGGTGTAGCCTAGGTTGCCCGGAAAGTAGAAACGACCACAACCTTCATACTGGTTGCAATTACTCGTTTTATATGATAGAAAAACTGTTGTATTTATATTGTATTTTATGCTTCTGGCGTTGACTTCTAAGGCCCTAACTATTCAATCTGTTGGAGCAACGCCCTAGGGTGAAGCCTAGGTTGCCCGGAAAGTAGAAATGACGTTAACTTTCACACTGGTTGCAATTATTCGTTCTATACGATGGAACAACTGTTATATTTATATTGAATTTTATGCTTCGGGCGTTGACTTCTAAGGCCCTAGCTGTTTGATCTGGTGGAGCAACGCCCTAGAGTGAAGCCCAGGTTGCCCGAACGTAGAAATGACCATAACTTTCACACTGGTTGCTATTATTCGTTTTATACAATGGAAAAACTGTTCTATTTATTTTGTATTTTATGCTTCGGTCGTTGACTTCTAAGGCCCTAACTGTTTGATCTGGTGGAGCAACGCCCTAGAGTGAAGCCTAGGTTGCCCGGAACGTAGAAGTGACCATAACTTTCACACGGGTTGCAATTATTCCTGTTATAGGACGGAAAGACTGTTGTATTTTTATTGTATTTTATGCTTCAGGCGTTGACTTCTGAGGCCGTTGCTATTCGATGTAGTGGAAGAACGCCATAGAGTGAAGCCTAGGTTGCCCGAAACGTAGAAATGACCATAACTTTCATACTGGTTGCAATTATTCGTTTTATACGTTGGAAAAACTGTTGTATTTATATTGTATTTTATGCTTCTGGCGTTGACTTCTGAGGCACTAACTATTCGATCTGCTGGAGCAACGCCCTAGAGTGAAGCCTAGGTTGCCCGGAACGTAGAAATGACCATCACTTTCAAACTGGTTGCAATTATTCCTGTTATATGATGGAAAAACTGTTGTATTTATATTGTATTTTATGCTTCGGGCGTTGACTGCTAAGGCCCTAACTATTCAATCTGTTGGATCAACGCCCTAGAGTGAAGCCTAGGTTCCTCGGAATGTAGAAATGACCATAACATTCACAGTGGTTGCAATTACTCGTTTTATATGATAGAAAAACTGTTGTACTTATATCGTCTTTTATGCTTCTGGCGTTGACTTCTTATGCCCTAACTATTCCATCTGGTGGAACAACGCCCTAGGGTGAAGCCTAGGTTGCCCGGAACGTAGAAATGGAAATAACTTTCACAACGGTAGCAATTAGTCATTTTATACGATGGAAAAACAGTTCTATTCATTTTGTATTTTATGCTTCGGCCGCTGACTTCTAAGGCACTAACTATTCGATCTTTTGGAGCAACGCCGTAGGGTGAAGCCTAGGTTGCCCGGAACGTAGAGATGACCATAACTTTCACACTGGTTGCTATTATTCGTTTTATACGATGGAAAAACTGTTATATTTATATTGTATTTTATGCTTCTGGCGCTGACTTCTTAGGCCCTAACTATTCGATCTGGTGGAACAACGCCGTAGAGTGAAGCCTAGGTTGCCCGGAATGTAGAAATGCCCATAACTTTCACACTGGTTGCTATTATTCATTTTATACGATGGAAAAGCTGTTGTATTTTTATTGCATTTTATGCGTCGGGCGTTGACTTCTAAGGCCCTAACTATTGAATCTGTTGGAGCGACGCCCTAGGGTGAAGCCTAGGTTGCCCGGAACTTAGATATGACCATAAACTTCACACAGGTTGCAATTATTCATTTTCTACGATGGAAAAGCTGTTGTTTTTATATTGTATTTTATGCTTCCGGTGTTGACTTCTTAGACCCTAACTCTCCGATCTGGTGGAGCAACGCCTCAGAGTTAAGTCCAGGATGCCCGATACGTCGAAATGATAGTTACTTTCGCACTGGTTGCAATTGGTCATGCTATACAACGGAAAAACTGTTGTATTTATACTGTATTTTATGCTTCTGGCGTTGACTTCTAAGGCCGTAGCTATTCGATGTGGTGGAGCAACGCCCTAGAGTGAAGCCTAGGTTGCCCGGAACGTAGAAATGCCCATTACTTTCACACTGGTTGAAATTATTAGTTTTATACGATGGAAAAACTGTTCTATTTATTTTGTATTTTATACTTCGGGCGTTGACTTCTAAGGCCCTAGCTATTCGATCTGGTGGAGCAACGCCCTAGAGTGAAGCCTAGGTTGCCCGGAACGTAGAAGTGACCATCACTTTCAAACTGGTTGCAATTAATCCTTTTATACGATGGAAAAACTGTTATATTTATATTGTATTTTATGCTTCTGGCGTTGATTTCTTAGGCCCTAACTATTCAATCTGGTGGAACAACGCCCTAGGGTGAGGCCTAGGTTGCCCGGAACTTAGAAATGACCATCACTTCCAAACTGGTAGCAATTATTCGTTTTATACGATGGAAAAACTGTTGTGTTTATATTGTATTTTATGCTCCTGGCGTTGACTTCTGTGGCCGTAGCTATTCGATGTGGTGGAAGAACGCCATAGAGTGAAGCCTGGGTTGCCCGGAACGTAGAAATGACCATAACTTTCATACTGGTTGCAATTATTCGTTTTCTATGATGGAAGATCTGTTGTATTTATATTGTATTTTATGCTGCTGGCGTTGACTTCTAAGGCCCTAACTATTCGATCTGGTGGAGCAACACCCTAGAGTGAAGCCTAGGTTGCCCAGAACGTAGAAATGACCATCACTTTCAAACTGGTTGCATTTAATCCTTTTATACGATGGAAAAACTGTTGTATTTTTACTGCATTTTATGCTTCGGGCATTGACTTCTAAGGCCCTAACTATTCAATCTGTTGGAGCGACGCCCTAGGGTGAAGCCTAGGTTGCCCGGAACTTAGAAATGACCATAACTTCCACACTGATTGCTATTATTCGTTTTATACGATGGAAAAACTGTTATATTTATATTGTATTTTATGCTTCTGGCGGTGCCTTCTTAGGCCCTAAGTGTTAGATCTGTTGGACCAACGCCCTAGAGTGAAGCCTGCGTTGCCCGGAACGTAGAAATGACCATCACTTTCACACTGGTTGCAATTATTCCTGATATACGATGGAAAAACTCTTGTATATTTATTGTATTTTATGCTTCTGGCGTTGACTTCTAAGGCCCTAACTATTCAATCTGTTGGAACAACGCCCTGGGGTGAAGCCTAGGTTGTCCGGAACGTAGAAGTGACCATCACTTTCAAACTGTTTGCAATTAATCCTTTTATACGATGTAAAAACTGATGTATTTTTATTGCATTTTATGCTTCCGGCGTTGACTTCTAAGGCCCTAACTATTCAATCTGGTGGAACAACGCCCTAGAGTGAGGCCTAGGTTGCCCGGAACGTAGAAATGACCATAACTTTCATACTGGTTGCAATTATTCGTTTTATACGTTGGAAAAACTGTTGTATTTATATTGTATTTTATGCTTCTGGCGTTGACTTCTGAGGCACTAACTATTCGATCTGGTGGAGCAGCGCCCTAGAGTGAAGCCTAGGTTGCCCGGAACGTAGCAAATACCATCACTTTCAAACTGGTTGCAAATACTCCTGTTATATGATGGAAAAACTGTTGTATTTTTATTGCATTTTATGCTTCGGGCATTGACTTCTAAGGCCCTAACTATTCAATCTGTAGGAGCAGCGCCCTAGGGTGTACCCTAGGTTGCCCGTAAAGTAGAAATGACCATAGCTTTCATACTGATTGCAATTATTCGTTCTATATGATGGAAAAAATGTTGTATTTATATTGTATTTTATGCTTCTGTCGTTGACCTCTAAGGCCGTAGCTATTAGATGTGGTGGAGCAACGCACTAGAGTGACGCCTAGGTTGCCCGGAACGTAGAAATGACCATCACTTTCAAACTGGTTTCAATTAATCCTTTTATACGATGGAAGAACTGTTGCATTTTTATTGCATTTTATGCGTCGGGCGTTGACTTCTAAGGCCCTAACTATTCCTTCTGGTGGAACAACGACCTAGGGTGAAGCCTAGGTTGCCCGGAACTTAGAAATGACCATAACTTTCACACTGATTGCTATTATTCGTTTTATACGATGGAAAAACTGTTATATTTATATTGTATTTTATGCTTCTGGCGGTGCCTTCTTAGGCCCTAAGTGTTCGATCTGTTGGAACAACGCCCTAGAGTGAAGCCTACGTTGCCCGGAACGTAGAAATGACCATCACTTTCACACTGGTTGCAATTATTCCTGATATACGATGGAAAAACTCTTGTATATTTATTGTATTTTATGCTTCTGGCGTTGACTTCTAAGGCCGTAGCTATTCGATGAGGTGGAGCAACGCCCTAGGGTGTACCCTAGGTTGCCCGTAAAGTAGAAATGACCATAGCTTTCATACTGGTTGCAATTATTCGTTTTATATGATGGAAAAAATGTTGTATTTATATTGTATTTTATGCTTCTGTCGTTGACGTCTAAGGCCGTAGCTATTAGATGTGGTGGAGCAACGCACTAGAGTGACGCCCAGGTTGCCCGGAACGTAGAAATGACCATCACTTTCAAACTGGTTGCAATTAATCCTTTTATACGATGGAAAAACTGTTGCATTTTTATTGCATTTTATGCGTCGGGCGTTGACTTCTAAGGCCCTAACTATTCCTTCTGGTGGAACAACGACCTAGGGTGAAGCCTAGGTTGCCCGGAACGTAGAAATGACCACAACTTTCACACTGGTTGCTATTATTCGTTTTATACGATGGAAAAACTGTTCTATTTATTTTGTATTTTATGCTTCGGGCGTTGACTTCTAAGGAACTAACTGTTTGATCTGGTGGAGTAACGCCCTATGGTGAAGCCTAGGTTGACCGGAACGTAGAAATGACCATAATTTTCACACCGGTAGCAATTATTCGTTTTACACGATGGAAAAACTGTTCTATTTATTTTGTATTTTATGCATCGGGCGTTGACTTCTAAGGCTCTAACTATTCAATCTGTTGGAGCAACGCCCTAGGGTGAAGCCTAGGTTGCCTGGAACGTACAAATGACCATCACTTCCACACGGGTTGCAATTATTCCTGTTATAGGATGGAAACACTGTTGTATTTTTATCGTATTTTATGCTTCAGTTGTTGACTTCTGAGGCCGTAGCTATTCGATCTGGTGGAGCAACGCCATAGAGTGAAGCCTAGGTTGCCCGGAACGTTGAAATGACCATAACTTTCATACTGGTTGCAATTATTCGTTTGATATGATGGAAGAACTGTTGTATTTATATTGTATTTTATGCTGCTGGCGTTCACTTCTAAGGCCCTAACTATTCCATCTGGTGGAACAATGACCTAGGGTGAAGCCTATGTTGCCCGGGACGTAGAAATGACCATAACTTTCACACCGGAAGCAATTATACGTTTTATACAATGGAAAAACTGTACTATTTATTTTGTATTTTATGCTTCGGGCGTTGACTTCTAAGGCCCTAGCTATTCGATCTGGTGGAGCAACGCCCTAGAGTGAAGCCTAGGTTGCCCGGAACGTACAAGTGACCATCACTTTCAAACTGGTTGCAAATATTCCTGTTATATGATGGAAAAACTGTTGTATTTTTATTGCATTTGATGCTTCGGGCATTGACTTCTAAGGCCCTAACTATTCAATCTGTAGGAGCAACGCCCTAGGGTGTAGCCTAGGTTGCCCGTAAAGTAGAAATGACCATAGCTTTCATACTGGTTGCAATTATTCGTTTTATATGATGGAAAAACTGTTGCATCTTTATTGAATTTTATGCTTCTGGCGTTGACTTCTTAGGCCCTAACTATTCAATCTGGAGGAACAACGCCCTAGAGTGAGGCCTAGGTTGCCCGGAACGTAGAAATGACCATCACTTCCATACTGGTAGCAATTATTCGTTTTATACGATGGAAAAACTGTTTTATTTATATTGCATTTTATGCTTCGGGCATTGACTTCTAAGGCCCTAACTATTCAATCTGTAGGAGCAACGCCCTAGGGTGTACCCTAGGTTGCCCGTAAAGTAGAAATGACCATAGCTTTCATACTGGTTGCAATTATTCGTTTTATATGATGGAAAAAATGTTGTATTTATATTGTATTTTATGCTTCTGTCGTTGACGTCTAAGGCCGTAGCTATTAGATGTGGTGGAGCAACGCACTAGAGTGACGCCTAGGTTGCCCGTAAAGTAGAAATGACCATAGCTTTCATACTGGTTGCAATTATTCGTTTTATATGATGGAAAAACTGTTGCATCTTTATTGAATTTTATGCTTCTGGCGTTGACTTCTTAGGCCCTAACTATTCAATCTGGAGGAACAACGCCCTAGAGTGAGGCCTAGGTTGCCCGGAACGTAGAAATGACCATCACTTCCATACTGGTAGCAATTATTCGTTTTATACGATGGAAAAACTGTTTTATTTATATTGCATTTTATGCTTCGGGCATTGACTTCTAAGGCCCTAACTACTCAATCTGTAGGAGCAACGCCCTAGGGTGTACCCTAGGTTGCCCGTAAAGTAGAAATGACCATAGCTTTCATACTGATTGCAATTATTCGTTCTATATGATGGAAAAAATGTTGTATTTATATTGTATTTTATGCTTCTGTCGTTGACCTCTAAGGCCGCAGCTATTAGATGTGGTGGAGCAACGCACTAGAGTGACGCCTAGGTTGCCCGGAACGTAGAAATGACCATCACTTTCAAACTGGTTTCAATTAATCCGTTTATACGATGGAAGAACTGTTGCATTTTTATTGCATTTTATGCGTCGGGCGTTGACTTCTAAGGCCCTAACTATTCAGTCTGTTGGAGCGACGCCCTAGGGTGAAGCCTAGCTTGCCCGGAACTTAGAAATGAC
Source organism: Calliopsis andreniformis (assembly GCF_051401765.1). Classification (NCBI taxonomy): domain Eukaryota; kingdom Metazoa; phylum Arthropoda; class Insecta; order Hymenoptera; family Andrenidae; genus Calliopsis; species Calliopsis andreniformis. The sequence continues at coordinate 238,318 of NW_027480460.1, read as the reverse complement.
CATAACTTTCACACTGATTGCTATTATTCGTTTTATACGATGGAAAAACTGTTATATTTATATTGTATTTTATGCTTCTGGCGGTGCCTTCTTAGGCCCTAAGTGTTCGATCTGTTGGAACAACGCCCTAGAGTGAAGCCTACGTTGCCCGGAACGTAGAAATGACCATCACTTTCACACTGGTTGCAATTATTCCTGATATACGATGGAAAAACTCTTGTATATTTATTGTATTTTATGCTTCTGGCGTTGACTTCTAAGGCCGTAGCTATTCGATGAGGTGGAGCAACGCCCTAGGGTGTACCCTAGGTTGCCCGTAAAGTAGAAATGACCATAGCTTTCATACTGGTTGCAATTATTCGTTTTATATGATGGAAAAAATGTTGTATTTATATTGTATTTTATGCTTCTGTCGTTGACGTCTAAGGCCGTAGCTATTAGATGTGGTGGAGCAACGAACTAGAGTGACGCCCAGGTTGCCCGGAACGTAGAAATGACCATCACTTTCAAACTGGTTGCAATTAATCCTTTTATACGATGGAAAAACTGTTGCATTTTTATTGCATTTTATGCGTCGGGCGTTGACTTCTAAGGCCCTAACTATTCCTTCTGGTGGAACAACGACCTAGGGTGAAGCCTAGGTTGCCCGGAACGTAGAAATGACCACAACTTTCACACTGGTTGCTATTATTCGTTTTATACGATGGAAAAACTGTTCTATTTATTTTGTATTTTATGCTTCGGGCGTTGACTTCTAAGGAACTAACTGTTTGATCTGGTGGAGTAACGCCCTATGGTGAAGCCTAGGTTGACCGGAACGTAGAAATGACCATAATTTTCACACCGGTAGCAATTATTCGTTTTACACGATGGAAAAACTGTTCTATTTATTTTGTATTTTATGCATCGGGCGTTGACTTCTAAGGCTCTAACTATTCAATCTGTTGGAGCAACGCCCTAGGGTGAAGCCTAGGTTGCCTGTAACGTACAAATGACCATCACTTCCACACGGGTTGCAATTATTCCTGTTATAGGATGGAAACACTGTTGTATTTTTATCGTATTTTATGCTTCAGTTGTTGACTTCTGAGGCCGTAGCTATTCGATGTGGTGGAAGAACGCCATAGAGTGAAGCCTAGGTTGCCCGGAACGTTGAAATGACCATAACTTTCATACTGGTTGCAATTATTCGTTTGATATGATGGAAGAACTGTTGTATTTATATTGTATTTTATGCTGCTGGCGTTCACTTCTAAGGCCCTAACTATTCCATCTGGTGGAACAATGACCTAGGGTGAAGCCTAGGTTGCCCGGGACGTAGAAATGACCATAACTTTCACACCGGAAGCAATTATACGTTTTATACAATGGAAAAACTGTACTATTTATTTTGTATTTTATGCTTCGGGCGTTGACTTCTAAGGCCCTAGCTATTCGATCTGGTGGAGCAACGCCCTAGAGTGAAGCCTAGGTTGCCCGGAACGTACAAGTGACCATCACCTTCAAACTGGTTGCAAATATTCCTGTTATATGATGGAAAAACTGTTGTATTTTTATTGCATTTGATGCTTCGGGCATTGACTTCTAAGGCCCTAACTATTCAATCTGTAGGAGCAACGCCCTAGGGTGAAGCCTAGGTTGCCCGTAAAGTAGAAATGACCATAGCTTTCATACTGGTTGCAATTATTCGTTTTATATGATGGAAAAACTGTTGCATCTTTATTGAATTTTATGCTTCTGGCGTTGACTTCTTAGGCCCTAACTATTCAATCTGGAGGAACAACGCCCTAGAGTGAGGCCTAGGTTGCCCGGAACGTAGAAATGACCATCACTTCCATACTGGTAGCAATTATTCGTTTTATACGATGGAAAAACTGTTTTATTTATATTGCATTTTATGCTTCGGGCATTGACTTCTAAGGCCCTAACTATTCAATCTGTAGGAGCAACGCCCTAGGGTGTACCCTAGGTTGCCCGTAAAGTAGAAATGACCATAGCTTTCATACTGGTTGCAATTATTCGTTTTATATGATGGAAAAAATGTTGTATTTATATTGTATTTTATGCTTCTGTCGTTGACGTCTAAGGCCGTAGCTATTAGATGTGGTGGAGCAACGCACTAGAGTGACGCCTAGGTTGCCCGGAACGTAGAAATGACCATCACTTTCAAACTGGTTGCAATTAATCCTTTTATGCGATGGAAAAACTGTTGCATTTTTATTGCATTTTATGCGTCGGGCGTTGACTTCTAAGGCCCTAACTATTCAATCTGTTGGAGCGACGCCCTAGGGTGAAGCCTACGTTGCCCGGAACTTAGAAATGACCATAACTTTCACACTGATTGCTATTATTCGTTTTATACGATGGAAAAACTGTTATATTTATATTGTATTTTATGCTTCTGGCGGTGCCTTCTTAGGCCCTAAGTGTTCGATCTGTTGGAACAACGCCCTAGAGTGAAGCCTACGTTGCCCGGAACGTAGAAATGACCATCACTTTCACACTGGTTGCAATTATTCCTGATATACGATGGAAAAACTCTTGTATATTTATTGTATTTTATGCTTCTGGCGTTGACTTCTAAGGCCGTAGCTATTCGATGTGGTGGAGCAACGCCCTAGAGTGAAGCCTAGGTTGTCCGGAACGTAGAAATGCCCATTACTTTCACACTGGTTGAAATTATTAGTTTTATACGATGGAAAAACTGTTCTATTTATTTTGTATTTTATACTTCGGGCGTTGACTTCTAAGGCCCTAACTATTCCTTCTGGTGGAACAACGACCTAGGGTGAAGCCTAGGTTGCCCGGAACGTAGAAATGACCACAACTTTCACACTGGTTGCTATTATTCGTTTTATACGATGGAAAAACTGTTCTATTTATTTTGTATTTTATGCTTCGGGCGTTGACTTCTAAGGAACTAACTGTTTGATCTGGTGGAGTAACGCCCTATGGTGAAGCCTAGGTTGACCGGAACGTAGAAATGACCATAATTTTCACACCGGTAGCAATTATTCGTTTTACACGATGGAAAAACTGTTCTATTTATTTTGTATTTTATGCATCGGGCGTTGACTTCTAAGGCTCTAACTATTCAATCTGTTGGAGCAACGCCCTAGGGTGAAGCCTAGGTTGCCTGGAACGTACAAATGACCATCACTTCCACACGGGTTGCAATTATTCCTGTTATATGATGGAAAAACTGTTGTATTTTTATTGCATTTGATGCTTCGGGCATTGACTTCTAAGGCCCTAACTATTCAATCTGTAGGAGCAACGCCCTAGGGTGTAGCCTAGGTTGCCCGTAAAGTAGAAATGACCATAGCTTTCATACTGGTTGCAATTATTCGTTTTATATGATGGAAAAACTGTTGCATCTTTATTGAATTTTATGCTTCTGGCGTTGACTTCTAAGGCCCTCACTATTCTATCTGGTGGATCAACGACCTAGAGTGAAGCCTGGGTTGCTCGGAATGTAGAAATGACCGTATCATTCACACTGGTTGAAATTATTCGTTTTACACGATGGAAAAACAGTTATATTTATATTGTATTTTATGCTTCTGCCGTTGATTTCTTAGGCCCTAACTATTCAATCTGGAGGAACAACGCCCTAGCGTGAGGCCTAGGTTGCCCGGAACGTAGAAATGACCATCACTTCCATACTGGTAGCAATTATTCGTTTTATACGATGGAAAAACTGTTCTATTTATATTGTATTTTATGCTTCTGGCGTTGACTTCTAAGGAACTAACTGTTTGATCTGGTGGAGCAACGCCCTAGAGTGAAGCCTAGGTTGCCCGGAAAGTAGAAATGACCATAACTTTCATACTGGGTGCAATTATTCGTTTTATACGATGGAAAAACTGTTCTATTTATATTGTATTTTATGCTTCTGGCGTTGACTTCTAAGGAACTAACTGTTTGATCTGGTGGAGCAACGCCCTAGAGTGAAGCCTAGGTTGCCCGGAAAGTAGAAATGACCATAACTTTCATACTGGGTGCAATTATTCGTTTTATATGATGGAAAAACTGTTGTATTTATATTGTATCTTATGCTGCTGGCGTTCACTTCTTAGGCCCTAACTATTCGATCTGGTGGAACAACGCCCTGTGGTGAACCATAGGTTGCCCGGAACGTAGAAATGACCATAACTTTCACACTGGTTGATATTATTCGTTTTATACGATGGAAAAACTGTTCAATTTATTTTGTATTTTATGCTTCGGGCGTTGACTTCTAAGGAACTAACTGTTTGATCTGGTGGAGCAACGCCCTAGAGTGAAGCCTAGGTTGCCCGGAACGTAGAAATGACCATAACTTTCACACTGGATGCTATTATTCGTTCTATACGCTGGAAAAACTGTTATATTTATATTGCATCTTATGCTTCTGGCGTTGACTTCTTAGGCCCTAACAATTCGATCTGGTGGAACAACGCCCTAGAGTGATGCCTAGGTTGCCCGGAACGTAGAAATGACCATCACTTCCATACTGGTAGCAATTATTCGTTTTATACGGTGGAAAAACTGTTGTGTTTATATTGTATTTTATGCTTCTGGCGTTGACTTCTAATGCACTAGCTATTCGATCTGGCGGAGCAACGCCCTAGAGTGAAGCCGAGGTTTCCCGGAACGTAGAAATGACCATCACTTTCAAACTGGTTGCAATTATTCCTGTTATATGATGGAAAAACTGTTGTATTTTTATTGCATTTTATGCTTCGGGCGTTGACTCCCAAGGCCCTAACTATTCAATCTGTTGGATCAACGCCCTAGAGTGAAGCCTAGGTTGCTCGGAATGTAGAAATGCCAATAACATTCACACTGGTTGAAATTATTCGTTTAATACGATGGAAAAGCTGTTGCATCTTTATTGTATTTTATGCTGCTGGCGTTCACTTCAAAGGACCTAACTATTCCATCTGGTGGAACAACGACCTAGGGTGAAGCCTAGGTTGCCCGGGACGTATAAATGACCATTACTTTCACATTGGATGTAATTATTCGTTTTATACGATGGAAAAATTGTTGTATTTATATTGTATTTTATGCCTCTGGCGTTGACTTCTAAGGCCCTAACTATTCAATCTGTTGGAGCAACGCGCAAGTGTGAAGCCTAGGTTGCCGGAAAGTAGAAATGACGTTAACTTTCATACTGGTTGCAATTATTCGTTTTATACGATGGAAAAACTGTTGTATTTATATTGTATTTTATGCTTCTGGCGTTGACTTCTAATGCACTACCTATTCGATCTGACGGAGCAACGCCCTAGAGTGAAGCCGAGGTTTCCCGGAACGTAGAAATGACCATCACTTTCAAACTGGTTGCAATTATGCCTGTTATATGATGGAAAAACTGTTGTATTTTTATTGCATTTTAAGCTTCGGGCATTGACTTCTAAGGCCCTAACTATTCAAACTGCTGGAGCAACGCCCTATGGTGTAGCCTAGGTTGCCCGGAAAGTAGAAATGACCATAACTTTCATACTGGGTGCAATTATTCGTTTTATATGATGGAAAAACTGTTGTATTTATATTGCATTTTATGCTGCTGGCGTTCACTTCTTAGGCCCTAACTACTCGATCTGGTGGAACAACGCCCTGTGGTGAACCATAGGTTGCCCGGAACGTAGAAATGACCATAACTTTCACACTGGATGCTATTATTCGTTCTATACGATGGAAAAACTGTTATATTTATATTGTATCTTATGCTTCTGGCGTTGACTTCTTAGGCCCTAACAATTCGATCTGGTGGAACAACGCCCTAGAGTGAAGCCTAGGTTGCCCGGAACGTACAAGTGACCATCACTTTCAAACTGGTTGCAAATATTCCTGTTATATGATGGAAAAACTGTTGTATTTTTATTGCACTTGATGCTTCGGGCATTGACTTCTAAGGCCCTAACTATTCAAACTGCTGGAGCAACGCCCTATGGTGTAGCCTAGGTTGCCCGGAAAGTAGAAATGACCATAACTTTCATACTGGTTGCAATTATTCGTTTTATATGATGGAAAAACTGTTGTATTTATATTGCATTTTATGCTGCTGGCGTTCACTTCTTAGGCCCTAACTATTCGATCTGGTGGAACAACGCCCTGTGGTGAACACTAGGTTGCCCGTAAAGTAGAAATGACCATAGCTTTCACACTGGTTGAAATTATTCGTTTAATACGATGGAAAAGCTGTTGCATCTTTATTGTATTTTATGCTTCTGGCGTTGACTTCTAAGGCCCCAACTATTCGATCTGGTGGAGCAACGCCCTAGAGTGAAGCCTAGGTTGCCCGGAACGTAGAAATGACCATCACTTTCAAACTGGTTGCAATTAATCCTTTTATACGATGGAAAAGCTGTTGTATTTTTATTGCATTTTATGCTTCCGGCGTTGACTTCTAAGGCCCTAACTATTCAATCTGTTGGAATAACGCGCAAGGGTGAAGCCTAGGTTGCCCGGAAAGTAGAAATGACGTTAACTTTCATACTGGTTGCAATTATTCGTTTTATACGATGGAAAAACTGTTGTATTTATATTGTATTTTATGCTTCTGGCGTTGACTTCTAATGCACTACCTATTCGATCTGACGGAGCAACGCCCTAGAGTGAAGCCGAGGTTTCCCGGAACGTAGAAATGACCATCACTTTCAAACTGGTTGCAATTATTCCTGTTATATGATGGAAAAACTGTTGTATTTTTATTGCATTTTAAGCTTCGGGCATTGACTTCTAAGGCCCTAACTATTCAAACTGCTGGAGCAACGCCCTATGGTGTAGCCTAGGTTGCCCGGAAAGTAGAAATGACCATAACTTTCATACTGGGTGCAATTATTCGTTTTATATGATGGAAAAACTGTTGTATTTATATTGTATCTTATGCTGCTGGCGTTCACTTCTTAGGCCCTAACTATTCGATCTGGTGGAACAACGCCCTGTGGTGAACCATAGGTTGCCCGGAACGTAGAAATGACCATAACTTTCACACTGGTTGATATTATTCGTTTTATACGATGGAAAGACTGTTCAATTTATTTTGTATTTTATGCTTCGGGCGTTGACTTCTAAGGAACTAACTGTTTGATCTGGTGGAGCAACGCCCTAGAGTGAAGCCTAGGTTGCCCGGAACGTAGAAATGACCATAGCTTTCACACCGGAAGCAATTATACGTTTTATACAATGGAAAAACTGTACTATTTATTTTGTATTTTATGCTTCGGGCGTTGACTTCTAAGGCCCTAGCTATTCGATCTGGTGGAGCAACGCCCTAGAGTGAAGCCTAGGTTGCCCGGAACGTACAAGTGACCATCACTTTCAAACTGGTTGCAAATATTCCTGTTATATGATGGAAAAACTGTTGTATTTTTATTGCATTTGATGCTTCGGGCATTGACTTCTAAGGCCCTAACTATTCAATCTGTAGGAGCAACGCCCTAGGGTGTAGCCTAGGTTGCCCGTAAAGTGGAAATGACCATAGCTTTCATACTGGTTGCAATTATTCGTTTTATATGAAGGAAAAACTGTTGCATCTTTATTGAATTTTATGCTTCTGGCGTTGACTTCTAAGGCCCTCACTATTCTATCTGGTGGATCAACGACCTAGAGTGAAGCCTAGGTTGCTCGGAATGTAGAAATGACCATAACATTCACACTGGTTGAAATTATTCGTTTTACACGATGGAAAAACAGTTATATTTATATTGTATTTTATGCTTCTGCCGTTGATTTCTTAGGCCCTAAATATTCAATCTGGAGGAACAACGCCCTAGAGTGAGGCCTAGGTTGCCCGGAACGTAGAAATGGCCATCACTTCCATACTGGTAGCAATTATTCGTTTTATACGATGGAAAAACTGTTTTATTTATATTGTATTTTATGCTTCTGGCGTTGACTTCTAAGGCCCTAACTATTCAATCTGGAGGAACAACGCCCTAGAGTGAGGCCTAGGTTGCCCGGAACGTAGAAATGGCCATCACTTCCATACTGGTAGCAATTATTCGTTTTATACGATGGAAAAACTGTTTTATTTATATTGTATTTTATGCTTCTGGCGTTGACTTCTGAGGCACTAACTATTCGATCTCGTGGAGCAACGCCCTGTGGTGAACCATAGGTTGCCCGGAACGTAGAAATGACCATAACTTTAACACTGGTTGATATTATTCGTTTTATACGATGGAAAGACTGTTCAATTTATATTGTATTTTATGCTTCGGGCGTTGACTTCTAAGGAACTAACTGTTTGATCTGGTGGAGCAACGCCCTAGAGTGAAGCCTAGGTTGCCCGGAACGTAGAAATGACCATAACTTTCACACTGGATGCTATTATTCGTTCTATACGATGGAAAAACTGTTATATTTATATTGTATCTTATGCTTCTGGCGTTGACTTCTTAGGCCCTAACAATTCGATCTGGTGGAACAACGCCCTAGAGTGATGCCTAGGTTGCCCGGAACGTAGAAATGACCATCACTTCCATACTGGTAGCAATTATTCGTTTTATACGGTGGAAAAACTGTTGTGTTTATATTGTATTTTATGCTTCTGGCGTTGACTTCTAATGCACTAGCTATTCGATCTGGCGGAGCAACGCCCTAGAGTGAAGCCGAGGTTTCCCGGAACGTAGAAATGACCATCACTTTCAAACTGGTTGCAATTATTCCTGTTATATGATGGAAAAACTGTTGTATTTTTATTGCATTTTATGCTTCAGGCGTTGACTCCCAATGCCCTAACTATTCAATCTGTTGGATCAACGCCCTAGAGTGAAGCCTAGGTTGCTCGGAATGTAGAAATGACAATAACATTCACACTGGTTGAAATTATTCGTTTAATACGATGGAAAAGCTGTTGCATCTTTATTGTATTTTATGCTTCTGCCGTTGACTTCTAAGGCCCCAACTATTCGATCTGGTGGAGCAACGCCCTAGAGTGAAGCCTAGGTTGCCCGGAACGTAGAAATGACCATCACTTTCAAACTGGTTGCAATTAATCCTTTTATACGATGGAAAAACTGTTGTATTTTTATTGCATTTTATGCTTCCGGCGTTGACTTCTAAGGCCCTAACTATTCAATCTGTTGGAGCAACGCGCAAGTGTGAAGCCTAGGTTGCCCGGAAAGTAGAAATGACGTTAACTTTCATACTGGTTGCAATTATTCGTTTTATACGATGGAAAAACTGTTGTATTTATATTGTATTTTATGCTTCTGGCGTTGACTTCTAATGCACTACCTATTCGATCTGACGGAGCAACGCCCTAGAGTGAAGCCGAGGTTTCCCGGAACGTAGAAATGACCATCATTTTCAAACTGGTTGCAATTATTCCTGTTATATGATGGAAAAACTGTTGTATTTTTATTGCATTTTAAGTTCGGGCATTGACTTCTAAGGCCCTAACTATTCAAACTGCTGGAGCAACGCCCTATGGTGTAGCCTAGGTTGCCCGGAAAGTAGAAATGACCATAACTTTCATACTGGTTGCAATTATTCGTTTTATACGATGGAAAAACTGTTGTATTTATATTGCATTTTATGCTGCTGGCGTTCACTTCTTAGGCCCTAACTATTCGATCTGGTGGAACAACGCCCTGTGGTGAACCCTAGGTTGCCCGGAACGTAGAAATGACCATAACTTTCACACTGGTTGATATTATTCGTTTTATACGATGGAAAGACTGTTCTATTTATTTTGTATTTTATGCTTCGGGCGTTGACTTCTAAGGAACTAACTGTTTGATCTGGTGGAGCAACGCCCTAGAGTGAAGCCTAGGTTGCCCGGAACGTAGAAATGACCATAACTTTCACAATGGATGCTATTATTCGTTCTATACGATGGAAAAACTGTTATATTTATATTGTATCTTATGCTTCTGGCGTTGACTTCTTAGGCCCTAACAATTCGATCTGTTGGTGCAACGCCCTAGGGTGAAGCCTAGGTTGCCTGGAACGTACAAATGACCATCACTTCCACACGGGTTGCAATTATTCCTGTTATAGGATGGAAAGACTGTTTTATTTTTATCGTATTTTACGCTTCAGGCGTTGACTTCTGAGGCCGTAGCTATTCGATGTGGTGGAAGAACGCCATAGAGTGAAGCCTAGGTTGCCCGGAACGTTGAAATGACCATAACCTTCATACTGGTTGCAATTATTCGTTTTATATGATGGAAGAACTGTTGTATTTATATTGTATTTTATGCTGCTGACGTTCACTTCTAAGGCCCTAACTATTCCATCTGGTGGAACAACGACCTAGGGTGAAGCCTAGGTTGCCCGGGACGTAGAAATGACCATAACTTTCACACCGGAAGCAATTATACGTTTTATACAATGGAAAAACTGTAATATTTATTTTGTATTTTATGCTTCGGGCGTTGACTTCTAAGGCCCTAGCTATTCGATCTGGTGGAGCAACGCCCTAGAGTGAAGCCGAGGTTTCCCGGAACGTAGAAATGACCATCACTTTCAAACTGGTTGCAATTATTCCTGTTATATGATGGAAAAACTGTTGCATTTTTATTGCATTTGATGATTCGGGCATTGACTTCTAAGGCCCTAACTATTCAATCTGTAGGATCAACGCCCTAGGGTGTAGCCTAGGTTGCCCGTAAAGTAGAAATGACAATAGCTTTCATACTGGTTGCAATTATTCGTTTTATATGATGGAAAAACTGTTGCATCTTTATTGAATTTTATGCTTCTGGCGTTGACTTCTAAGGCCCTCACTATTCTATCTGGTGGATCAACGACCTAGAGTGAAGCCTAGGTTGCTCGGAATGTAGAAATGACCATAACATTCACACTGGTTGAAATTATTCGTTTTACACGATGGAAAAGCAGTTATATTTATATTGTATTTTATGCCTCTGCCGTTGATTTCTTAGGCCCTAACTACTCAATCTGGAGGAACAACGCCCTAGAGTGAGGCCTAGGTTGCCCGGAACGTAGAAATGACCATCACTTCCATACTGGTAGCAATTATTCGTTTTATACGATGGAAAAACTGTTTTATTTATATTGTATTTTATGCTTCTGGCGTTGACTTCTAAGGCACTAACTATTCGATCTCGTGGAGCAACGCCCTAGAGTGAAGCCCAGGTTGCCCGGAACGTAGAAATGACCTTCACTTTCAAACTGGTTGCAATTATTCCTGTTATATGATGGTAAAACTGTTATATTTATATTGTATTTTATGCTTCGGGCGTTGACTCCTAAGGCCCTAACTATTCAATCTGTTGGATCAACGCCCTAGAGTGAAGCCTAGGTTGCTCGGAATGTAGAAATGACAATAACATTCACACTGGTTGAAATTATTCGTTTAATACGATGGAAAAGCTGTTGCATCTTTATTGCATTTTATGCTTCTGGCGTTGACTTCTAAGGCCCCAACTATTCGATCTGGTGGAGCAACGCCCTAGAGTGAAGCCTAGGTTGCCCGGAACGTAGAAATGACCATCACTTTCAAACTGGTTGCAATTAATCCTTTTATACAATGGAAAAACTGTTGTATTTTTATTGCATTTTATGCTTCCGGCGTTGACTTCTAAGGCCCTAACTATTCAATCTGTAGGAGCAACGCCCTAGGGTGTAGCCTAGGTTGCCCGTAAAGTAGAAATGACCATAGCTTTCATACTGGTTGCAATTATTCGTTCTATATGATGGAAAAACTGTTGCATCTTTATTGAATTTTATGCTTCTGGCGTTGACTTCTAAGGCCCTCACTATTCTATCTGGTGGATCAACGACCTAGAGTGAAGCCTAGGTTGCTCGGAATGTAGAAATGACCATAACATTCACACTGGTTGAAATTATTCGTTTTACACGATGGAAAAACAGTTATATTTATATTGTATTTTATGCTTCTGCCGTTGATTTCTTAGGCCCTAACTACTCAATCTGGAGGAACAACGCCCTAGAGTGAGGCCTAGGTTGCCCGGAACGTAGAAATGACCATCACTTCCATACTGGTTGCAATTATTCGTTTTATACGATGGAAAAACTGTTTTATTTATATTGTATTTTATGCTTTTAGCGTTGACTTCTAAGGCACTAACTATTCGATCTCGTGGAGCAACGCCCTAGAGTGAAGCCCAGGTTGCCCGGAACGTAGAAATGACCATCACTTTCAAACTGGTTGCAATTATTCCTGTTATATGATGGAAAAACTGTTATATTTATATTGTATTTTATGCTTCGGGCGTTGACTCCTAAGGCCCTAACTATTCAATCTGTTGGATCAACGCCCTAGAGTGAAGCCTAGGTTGCTCGGAATGTAGAAATGACAATAACATTCACACTGGTTGAAATTATTCGTTTAATACGATGGAAAAGCTGTTGCATCTTTATTGTATTTTATGCTTCTGGCGTTGACTTCTAAGGCCCCAACTATTCGATCTGGTGGAGCAACGCCCTAGAGTGAAGCCTAGGTTGCCCGGAACGTAGAAATGACCATCACTTTCAAACTGGTTGCAATTAATCCTTTTATACGATGGAAAAACTGTTGTATTTTTATTGCATTTTATGCTTCCGGCGTTGACTTCTAAGGCCCTAACTATTCAATCTGTTGGAGCAACGCGCAAATGTGAAGCCTAGGTTGCCCGGAAAGTAGAAATGACGTTAACTTTCATACTGGTTGCAATTATTCGTTTTATACGATGGAAAAACTGTTGTATTTATATTGTATTTTATGCTTCTGGCGTTGGCTTCTAATGCACTACCTATTCGATCTGACGGAGCAACGCCCTAGAGTGAAGCCGAGGTTTCCCGGAACGTAGAAATGACCATCACTTTCAAACTGGTTGCAATTATTCCTGTTATATGATGGAAAAACTGTTGTATTTTTATTGCATTTTAAGCTTCGGGCATTGACTTCTAAGGCCCTAACTATTCAAACTGCTGGAGCAACGCCCTATGGTGTAGCCTAGGTTGCCCGGAAAGTAGAAATGACCATAACTTTCATACTGGTTGCAATTATTCGTTTTATATGATGGAAAAACTGTTGTATTTATATTGCATTTTATGCTGCTGGCGTTCACTTCTTAGGCCCTAACTATTCGATCTGGTGGAACAACGCCCTGTGGTGAACCCTAGGTTGCCCGGAACGTAGAAATGACCATAACTTTCACACTGGTTGATATTATTCGTTTTATACGATGGAAAGACTGTTCTATTTATTTTGTATTTTATGCTTCGGGCGTTGACTTCTAAGGAACTAACTGTTTGATCTGGTGAAGCAACGCCCTAGAGTGAAGCCTAGGTTGCCCGGAACGTAGAAATGACCATAACTTTCACACTGGATGCTATTATTCGTTCTATACGATGGAAAAACTGTTATATTTATATTGTATCTTATGCTTCTGGCGTTGACTTCTTAGGCCCTAACAATTCGATCTGGTGGAACAACGCCCTAGAGTGATGCCTAGGTTGCCCGGAACGTAGAAATGACCATCACTTCCATACTGGTAGCAATTATTCGTTTTATACGGTGGAAAAACTGTTGTGTTTATATTGTATTTTATGCTTCTGGCGTTGACTTCTAATGCACTAGCTATTCGATCTGGCGGAGCAACGCCCTAGAGTGAAGCCGAGGTTTCCCGGAACGTAGAAATGACCACCACTTTCAAACTGGTTGCAATTATTCCTGTTATATGATGGAAAAACTGTTGTCTTTTTATTGCATTTTATGCTTCGGGCGTTGACTCCCAAGGCCCTAACTATTCAATCTGTTGGATCAACGCCCTAGAGTGAAGCCTAGGTTGCTCGGAATGTAGAAATGACAATAACATTCACACTGGTTGAAATTATTCGTTTAATACGATGGAAAAGCTGTTGCATCTTTATTGTATTTTATGCTTCTGGCGTTGACTTCTAAGGCCCCAACTATTCGATCTGGTGGAGCAACGCCCTAGAGTGAAGCCTAGGTTGCCCGGAACGTAGAAATGACCATCACTTTCAAACTGGTTGCAATTAATCCTTTTATACGATGGAAAAACTGTTGTATTTTTATTGCATTTTATGCTTCCGGCGTTGACATCTAAGGCCCTAACTATTCAATCTGTTGGAGCAACGCGCAAGTGTGAAGCCTAGGTTGCCCGGAAAGTAGAAATGACGTTAACTTTCATACTGGTTGCAATTATTCGTTTTATACGATGGAAAAACTGTTGTATTTATATTGTATTTTATGCTTCTGGCGTTGACTTCTAATGCACTACCTATTCGATCTGACGGAGCAACGCCCTAGAGTGAAGCCGAGGTTTCCCGGAACGTAGAAATGACCATCACTTTCAAACTGGTTGCAATTATTCCTGTTATATGATGGAAAAACTGTTGTATTTTTATTGCATTTTAAGCTTCGGGCATTGACTTCTAAGGCCCTAACTATTCAAACTGCTGGAGCAACGCCCTATGGTGTAGCCTAGGTTGCCCGGAAAGTAGAAATGACCATAACTTTCATACTGGTTGCAATTATTCGTTTTATACGATGGAAACACTGTTGTATTTATATTGCATTTTATGCTGCTGGCGTTCACTTCTTAGGCCCTAACTATTCGATCTGGTGGAACAACGCCCTGTGGTGAACCCTAGGTTGCCCGGAACGTAGAAATGACCATAACTTTCACACTGGTTGATATTATTCGTTTTATACGATGGAAAGACCGTTATATTTATATTGTATCTTATGCTTCTGGCGTTGACTTCTTAGGCCCTAACAATTCGATCTGTTGGTGCAACGCCCTAGGGTGAAGCCTACGTTGCCTGGAACGTACAAATGACCATCACTTCCACACGGGTTGCAATTATTCCTGTTATAGGATGGAAAGACTGTTGTATTTTTATCGTATTTTACGCTTCAGGCGTTGACTTCTGAGGCCGTAGCTATTCGATGTGGTGGAAGAACGCCATAGAGTGAAGCCTAGGTTGCCCGGAACGTTGAAATGACCATAACTTTCATACTGGTTGCAATTATTCGTTTTATATGATGGAAGAACTGTTGTATTTATATTGTATTTTATGCTGCTGGCGTTCACTTCTAAGGCCCTAACTATTCCATCTGGTGGAACAACGACCTAGGGTGAAGCCTAGGTTGCCCGGGACGTAGAAATGACCATAACTTTCACACCGGAAGCAATTATACGTTTTATACAATGGAAAAACTGTAATATTTATTTTGTATTTAATCTTCGGGCGTTGACTTCTAAGGCCCTAGCTATTCGATCTGGTGGAGCAACGCCCTAGAGTGAAGCCGAGGTTTCCCGGAACGTAGAAATGACCATCACTTTCAAACTGGTTGCAATTATTCCTGTTATATGATGGAAAAACTGTTGTATTTTTATTGCATTTGATGCTTCGGGCATTGACTTCTAAGGCCCTAACTATTCAATCTGTAGGTGCAACGCCCTAGGGTGTAGCCTAGGTTGCCCGCAAAGTAGAAATGACCATAGCTTTCATACTGGTTGCAATTATTCGTTTTATATGATGGAAAAACTGTTGCATCTTTATTGAATTTTATGCTTCTGGCGTTGACTTCTAAGGCCCTCACTATTCTATCTGGTGGATCAACGACCTAGAGTGAAGCCTAGGTTGCTCGGAATGTAGAAATGACCATAACATTCACACTGGTTGAAATTATTCGTTTTACACGATGGAAAAACAGTTATATTTATATTGTATTTTATGCTTCTGCCGTTGATTTCTTAGGCCCTAACTACTCAATCTGGAGGAACAACGCCCTAGAGTGAGGCCTAGGTTGCCCGGAACGTAGAAATGACCATCACTTCCATACTGGTAGCAATTATTCGTTTTATACGATGGAAAAACTGTTTTATTTATATTGTATTTTATGCTTCTGGCGTTGACTTCTAAGGCACTAACTATTCGATCTGGTGGAGCAACGCCCTAGAGTGAAGCCCAGGTTGCCCGGAACGTAGAAATGACCATCACTTTCAAACTGGTTGCAATTATTCCTGTTATATGATGGAAAAACTGTTATATTTATATTGCATTTTATGCTTCGGGCGTTGACTCCTAAGGCCCTAACTACTCAATCTGTTGGATCAACGCCCTAGAGTGAAGCCTAGGTTGCTCGGAATGTAGAAATGACAATAACATTCACACTGGTTGAAATTATTCGTTTAATACGATGGAAAAGCTGTTGCATCTTTATTGCATTTTATGCTTCTGGCGTTGACTTCTAAGGCCCCAACTATTCGATCTGGTGGAGCAACGCCCTAGAGTGAAGCCTAGGTTGCCCGGAACGTAGAAATGACCATCACTTTCAAACTGGTTGCAATTAATCCTTTTATACAATGGAAAAACTGTTGTATTTTTATTGCATTTTATGCTTCCGGCGTTGACTTCTAAGGCCCTAACTGTTCAATCTGTAGGAGCAACGCCCTAGGGTGTAGCCTAGGTTGCCCGTAAAGTAGAAATGACCATAGCTTTCATACTGGTTGCAATTATTCGTTTTATATGATGGAAAAACTGTTGCATCTTTATTGAATTTTATGCTTCTGGCGTTGACTTCTAAGGCCCTCACTATTCTATCTGGTGGATCAACGACCTAGAGTGAAGCCTAGGTTGCTCGGAATGTAGAAATGTCCATAACATTCACACTGGTTGAAATTATTCGTTTTACACGATGGAAAAACAGTTATATTTATATTGTATTTTATGCTTCTGCCGTTGATTTCTTAGGCCCTAACTACTCAATCTGGAGGAACAACGCCCTAGAGTGAGGCCTAGGTTGCCCGGAACGTAGAAATGACCATCACTTCCATACTGGTAGCAATTATTCGTTTTATACGATGGAGAAACTGTTTTATTTATATTGTATTTTATGCTTCTGGCGTTGACTTCTAATGCACTAACTATTCGATCTCGTGGAGCAACGCCCTAGAGTGAAGCCCAGGTTGCCCGGAACGTAGAAATGACCATCACTTTCAAACTGGTTGCAATTATTCCTGTTATATGATGGAAAAACTGTTATATTTATATTGTATTTTATGCTTCGGGCGTTGACTCCTAAGGCCCTAACTATTCAATCTGTTGGATCAACGCCCTAGAGTGAAGCCTAGGTTGCTCGGAATGTAGAAATGACAATAACATTCACACTGGTTGAAATTATTCGTTTAATACGATGGAAAAGCTGTTGCATCTTTATTGCATTTTATGCTTCTGGCGTTGACTTCTAAGGCCCCAACTATTCGATCTGGTGGAGCAACGCCCTAGAGTGAAGCCTAGGTTGCCCGGAACGTAGAAATGACCATCACTTTCAAACTGGTTGCAATTAATCCTTTTATACAATGGAAAAACTGTTGTATTTTTATTGCATTTTATGCTTCCGGCGTTGACTTCTAAGGCCCTAACTATTCAATCTGTTGGAGCAACGCGCAAGTGTGAAGCCTAGGTTGCCCGGAAAGTAGAAATGACGTTAACTTTCATACTGGTTGCAATTATTCGTTTTATACGATGGAAAAACTGTTGTATTTATATTGTATTTTATGCTTCTGGCGTTGACTTCTAATGCACTACCTATTCGATCTGACGGAGCAACGCCCTAGAGTGAAGCCGAGGTTTCCCGGAACGTAGAAATGACCATCACTTTCAAACTGGTTGCAATTATTCCTGTTATATGATGGAAAAACTGTTGTATTTTTATTGCATTTTAAGCTTCGGGCATTGACTTCTAAGGCCCTAACTATTCAAACTGCTGGAGCAACGCCCTATGGTGTAGCCTAGGTTGCCCGGAAAGTAGAAATGACCATAACTTTCATACTGGTTGCAATTATTCGTTTTATATGATGGAAAAACTGTTGTATTTATATTGCATTTTATGCTGCTGGCGTTCACTTCTTAGGCCCTAACTATTCGATCTGGTGGAACAACGCCCTGTGGTGAACCCTAGGTTGCCCGGAACGTAGAAATGACCATAACTTTCACACTGGTTGATATTATTCGTTTTATACGATGGAAAGACTGTTCTATTTATTTTGTATTTTATGCTTCGGGCGTTGACTTCTAAGGAACTAACTGTTTGATCTGGTGGAGCAACGCCCTAGACTGAAGCCTAGGTTGCCCGGAACGTAGAAATGACCATAACTTTCACACTGGATGCTATTATTCGTTCTATACGATGGAAAAACTGTTATATTTATATTGTATCTTATGCTTCTGGCGTTGACTTCTTAGGCCCTAACAATTCGATCTGGTGGAACAACGCCCTAGAGTGATGCCTAGGTTGCCCGGAACGTAGAAATGACCATCACTTCCATACTGGTAGCAATTATTCGTTTTACACGGTGGAAAAACTGTTGTGTTTATATTGTATTTTATGCTTCTGGCGGTGACTTCTAATGCACTAGCTATTCGATCTGGCGGAGCAACGCCCTAGAGTGAAGCCGAGGTTTCCCGGAACGTAGAAATGACCATCACTTTCAAACTGGTTGCAATTATTCCTGTTATATGATGGAAAAACTGTTGTATTTTTATTGCATTTTATGCTTCGGGCGTTGACTCCCAAGGCCCTAACTATTCAATCTGTTGGATCAACGCCCTAGAGTGAAGCCTAGGTTGCTGGGAATGTAGAAATGACAATAACATTCACACTGGTTGAAATTATTCGTTTAATACGATGGAAAAGCTGTTGCATCTTTATTGTATTTTATGCTTCTGGCGTTGACTTCTAAGGCCCCAACTATTCGATCTGGTGGAGCAACGCCCTAGAGTGAAGCCTAGGTTGCCCGGAACGTAGAAATGACCATCACTTTCAAACTGGTTGCAATTAATCCTTTTATACGATGGAAAAACTGTTGTATTTTTATTGCATTTTATGCTTCCGGCGTTGACTTCTAAGACCCTAACTATTCAATCTGTTGGAGCAACGCGCAAGTGTGAAGCCTAGGTTGCCCGGAAAGTAGAAATGACGTTAACTTTCATACTGGTTGCAATTATTCGTTTTATACGATGGAAAAACTGTTGTATTTATATTGTATTTTATGCTTCTGGCGTTGACTTCTAATGCACTACCTATTCGATCTGACGGAGCAACGCCCTAGAGTGAAGCCGAGGTTTCCCGGAACGTAGAAATGACCATCACTTTCAAACTGGTTGCAATTATTCCTGTTATATGATGGAAAAACTGTTGTATTTTTATTGCATTTTAAGCTTCGGGCATTGACTTCTAAGGCCCTAACTATTCAAACTGCTGGAGCAACGCCCTATGGTGTAGCCTAGGTTGCCCGGAAAGTAGAAATGACCATAACTTTCATACTGGTTGCAATTATTCGTTTTATACGATGGAAACACTGTTGTATTTATATTGCATTTTATGCTGCTGGCGTTCACTTCTTAGGCCCTAACTATTCGATCTGGTGGAACAACGCCCTGTGGTGAACCCTAGGTTGCCCGGAACGTGAAATGACCATAACTTTCACACTGGTTGATATTATTCGTTTTATACGATGGAAAGACTGTTCTATTTATTTTGTATTTTATGCTTCGGGCGTTGACTTCTAAGGAACTAACTGTTTGATCTGGTGGAGCAACGCCCTAGAGTGAAGCCTAGGTTGCCCGGAACGTAGAAATGACCATAACTTTCACACTGGATGCTATTATTCGTTCTATACGATGGAAAAACTGTTATATTTATATTGTATCTTATGCTTCTGGCGTTGACTTCTTAGGCCCTAACAATTCGATCTGTTGGAGCAACGCCCTAGGGTGAAGCCTAGGTTGCCTGGAACGTACAAATGACCATCACTTCCACACGGGTTGCAATTATTCCTGTTATAGGATGGAAAAACTCTTGTATATTTATTGTATTTTATGCTTCTGGCGTTGACTTCTAAGGCCGTAGCTATTCGATGTGGTGGAGCAACGCCCTAGAGTGAAGCCTAGGTTGTCCGGAACGTAGAAATGCCCATTACTTTCACACTGGTTGAAATTATTAGTTTTATACGATGGAAAAACTGTTCTATTTATTTTGTATTTTATACTTCGGGCGTTGACTTCTAAGGCCCTAACTATTCCTTCTGGTGGAACAACGACATAGGGTGAAGCCTAGGTTGCCCGGAACGTAGAAATGACCACAACTTTCACACTGGTTGCTATTATTCGTTTTATACTATGGAAAAACTGTTCTATTTATTTTGTATTTTATGCTTCGGGCGTTGACTTCTAAGGAACTAACTGTTTGATCTGGTGTAGTAACGCCCTATGGTGAAGCCTAGGTTGACCGGAACGTAGAAATGACCATAATTTTCACACCGGTAGCAATTATTCGTTTTACACGATGGAAAAACTGTTCTATTTATTTTGTATTTAATGCATCGGGCGTTGACTTCTAAGGCTCTAACTATTCAATCTGTTGGAGCAACGCCCTAGGGTGAAGCCTAGGTTGCCTGGAACGTACAAATGACCATCACTTCCACACGGGTTGCAATTATTCCTGTTATAGGATGGAAAGACTGTTGTATTTTAATCGTATTTTATGTTTCAGGCGTTGACTTCTGAGGCCGTAGCTATTCGATGTGGTGGAAAAACGCCATAGAGTGAAGCCTAGGTTGCCCGGAACGTTGAAATGACCATAACTTTCATACTGGTTGCAATTATTCGTTTTATATGATGGAAGAACTGTTGTATTTATATTGTATTTTATGCTGCTGGCGTTCACTTCTAAGGCCCTAACTATTCCATCTGGTGGAACAACGACCTAGGGTGAAGCCTAGGTTGCCCGGGACGTAGAAATGACCATAACTTTCACACCGGAAGCAATTATACGTTTTATACAATGGAAAAACTGTACTATTTATTTTGTATTTTATGCTTCGGGCGTTGACTTCTAAGGCCCTAGCTATTCGATCTGGTGGAGCAACGCCCTAGAGTGAAGCCTAGGTTGCCCGGAACGTACAAGTGACCATCACTTTCAAACTGGTTGCAAATATTCCTGTTATATGATGGAAAAACTGTTGTATTTTTATTGCGTTTGATGCTTCGGGCATTGACTTCTAAGGCCCTAACTATTCAATCTGTAGGAGCAACGCCCTAGGGTGTAGCCTAGGTTGCCCGTAAAGTAGAAATGACCATAGCTTTCATACTGGTTGCAATTATTCGTTTTATATGATGGAAAAACTGTTGCATCTTTATTGAATTTTATGCTTCTGGCGTTGACTTCTAAGGCCCTCACTATTCTATCTGGTGGATCAACGACCTAGAGTGAAGCCTAGGTTGCTCGGAATGTAGAAATGACCATAACATTCACACTGGTTGAAATTATTCGTTTTACACGATGGAAAAACAGTTATATTTATATTGTATTTTATGCTTCTGCCGTTGATTTCTTAGGCCCTAACCATTGAATCAGGAGGAACAACGCCCTAGAGTGAGGCCTAGGTTGCCCGGAACGTAGAAATGACCATCACTTTCAAACTGGTTGCAATTATTACTGTTATATGATGGAAAAACTGTTGTATTTTTATTGCATTTTAAGCTTCGGGCATTGACTTCTAAGGCCCTAACTATTCAAACTGCTGGAGCAACGCCCTATGGTGTAGCCTAGGTTGCCCGGAAAGTAGAAATGACCATAACTTTCATACTGGTTGATATTATTCGTTTTATACGATGGAAAGACTGTTCTATTTATTTTGTATTTTATGCTTCGGGCGTTGACTTCTAAGGAACTAACTGTTTGATCTGGTGGAACAACGCCCTGTGGTGAACCCTAGGTTGCCCGGAACGTAGAAATGACCATAACTTTCACACTGGATGCTATTATTCGTTTTATACGATGGAAAGACTGTTATATTTATATTGTATCTTATGCTTCTGGCGTTGACTTCTTAGGCCCTAACAATTCGATCTGTTGGTGCAACGCCCTAGGGTGAAGCCTACGTTGCCTGGAACGTACAAATGACCATCACTTCCACACGGGTTGCAATTATTCCTGTTATAGGATGGAAAGACTGTTGTATTTTTATCGTATTTTACGCTTCAGGCGTTGACTTCTGAGGCCGTAGCTATTCGATGTGGTGGAAGAACGCCATAGAGTGAAGCCTAGGTTGCCCGGAACGTTGAAATGACCATAACTTTCATACTGGTTGCAATTATTCGTTTTATATGATGGAAGAACTGTTGTATTTATATTGTATTTTATGCTGCTGGCGTTCACTTCTAAGGCCCTAACTATTCCATCTGGTGGAACAACGACCTAGGGTGAAGCCTAGGTTTCCCGGGACGTAGAAATGACCATAACTTTCACACCGGAAGCAATTATACGTTTTATACAATGGAAAAACTGTAATATTTATTTTGTATTTAATCTTCGGGCGTTGACTTCTAAGGCCCTAGCTATTCGATCTGGTGGAGCAACGCCCTAGAGTGAAGCCGAGGTTTCCCGGAACGTAGAAATGACCATCACTTTCAAACTGGTTGCAATTATTCCTGTTATATGATGGAAAAACTGTTGTATTTTTATTGCATTTGATGCTTCGGGCATTGACTTCTAAGGCCCTAACTATTCAATCTGTAGGTGCAACGCCCTAGGGTGTAGCCTAGGTTGCCCGTAAAGTAGAAATGACCATAGCTTTCATACTGGTTGCAATTATTCGTTTTATATGATGGAAAAACTGTTGCATCTTTATTGAATTTTATGCTTCTGGCGTTGACTTCTAAGGCCCTCACTATTCTATCTGGTGGATCAACGACCTAGAGTGAAGCCTAGGTTGCTCGGAATGTAGAAATGACCATAACATTCACACTGGTTGAAATTATTCGTTTTACACGATGGAAAAACAGTTATATTTATATTGTATTTTATGCTTCTGCCGTTGATTTCTTAGGCCCTAACTACTCAATCTGGAGGAACAACGCCCTAGAGTGAGGCCTAGGTTGCCCGGAACGTAGAAATGACCATCACTTCCATACTGGTAGCAATTATTCGTTTTATACGATGGAAAAACTGTTTTATTTATATTGTATTTTATGCTTCTGGCGTTGACTTCTAAGGCACTAACTATTCGATCTGGTGGAGCAACGCCCTAGAGTGAAGCCCAGGTTGCCCGGAACGTAGAAATGACCATCACTTTCAAACTGGTTGCAATTATTCCTGTTATATGATGGAAAAACTGTTATATTTATATTGTATTTTATGCTTCGGGCGTTGACTCCTAAGGCCCTAACTACTCAATCTGTTGGATCAACGCCCTAGAGTGAAGCCTAGGTTGCTCGGAATGTAGAAATGACAATAACATTCACACTGGTTGAAATTATTCGTTTAATACGATGGAAAAGCTGTTGCATCTTTATTGCATTTTATGCTTCTGGCGTTGACTTCTAAGGCCCCAACTATTCGATCTGGTGGAGCAACGCCCTAGAGTGAAGCCTAGGTTGCCCGGAACGTAGAAATGACCATCACTTTCAAACTGGTTGCAATTAATCCTTTTATACAATGGAAAAACTGTTGTATTTTTATTGCATTTTATGCTTCCGGCGTTGACTTCTAAGGCCCTAACTGTTCAATCTGTAGGAGCAACGCCCTAGGGTGTAGCCTAGGTTGCCCGTAAAGTAGAAATGACCATAGCTTTCATACTGGTTGCAATTATTCGTTTTATATGATGGAAAAACTGTTGCATCTTTATTGAATTTTATGCTTCTGGCGTTGACTTCTAAGGCCCTCACTATTCTATCTGGTGGATCAACGACCTAGAGTGAAGCCTAGGTTGCTCGGAATGTAGAAATGTCCATAACATTCACACTGGTTGAAATTATTCGTTTTACACGATGGAAAAACAGTTATATTTATATTGTATTTTATGCTTCTGCCGTTGATTTCTTAGGCCCTAACTACTCAATCTGGAGGAACAACGCCCTAGAGTGAGGCCTAGGTTGCCCGGAACGTAGAAATGACCATCACTTCCATACTGGTAGCAATTATTCGTTTTATACGATGGAGAAACTGTTTTATTTATATTGTATTTTATGCTTCTGGCGTTGACTTCTAATGCACTAACTATTCGATCTCGTGGAGCAACGCCCTAGAGTGAAGCCCAGGTTGCCCGGAACGTAGAAATGACCATCACTTTCAAACTGGTTGCAATTATTCCTGTTATATGATGGAAAAACTGTTATATTTATATTGTATTTTATGCTTCGGGCGTTGACTCCTAAGGCCCTAACTATTCAATCTGTTGGATCAACGCCCTAGAGTGAAGCCTAGGTTGCTCGGAATGTAGAAATGACAATAACATTCACACTGGTTGAAATTATTCGTTTAATACGATGGAAAAGCTGTTGCATCTTTATTGCATTTTATGCTTCTGGCGTTGACTTCTAAGGCCCCAACTATTCGATCTGGTGGAGCAACGCCCTAGAGTGAAGCCTAGGTTGCCCGGAACGTAGAAATGACCATCACTTTCAAACTGGTTGCAATTAATCCTTTTATACAATGGAAAAACTGTTGTATTTTTATTGCATTTTATGCTTCCGGCGTTGACTTCTAAGGCCCTAACTATTCAATCTGTTGGAGCAACGCGCAAGTGTGAAGCCTAGGTTGCCCGGAAAGTAGAAATGACGTTAACTTTCATACTGGTTGCAATTATTCGTTTTATACGATGGAAAAACTGTTGTATTTATATTGTATTTTATGCTTCTGGCGTTGACTTCTAATGCACTACCTATTCGATCTGACGGAGCAACGCCCTAGAGTGAAGCCGAGGTTTCCCGGAACGTAGAAATGACCATCACTTTCAAACTGGTTGCAATTATTCCTGTTATATGATGGAAAAACTGTTGTATTTTTATTGCATTTTAAGCTTCGGGCATTGACTTCTAAGGCCCTAACTATTCAAACTGCTGGAGCAACGCCCTATGGTGTAGCCTAGGTTGCCCGGAAAGTAGAAATGACCATAACTTTCATACTGGTTGCAATTATTCGTTTTATATGATGGAAAAACTGTTGTATTTATATTGCATTTTATGCTGCTGGCGTTCACTTCTTAGGCCCTAACTATTCGATCTGGTGGAACAACGCCCTGTGGTGAACCCTAGGTTGCCCGGAACGTAGAAATGACCATAACTTTCACACTGGTTGATATTATTCGTTTTATACGATGGAAAGACTGTTCTATTTATTTTGTATTTTATGCTTCGGGCGTTGACTTCTAAGAGAACTAACTGTTTGATCTGGTGGAGCAACGCCCTAGACTGAAGCCTAGGTTGCCCGGAACGTAGAAATGACCATAACTTTCACACTGGATGCTATTATTCGTTCTATACGATGGAAAAACTGTTATATTTATATTGTATCTTATGCTTCTGGCGTTGACTTCTTAGGCCCTAACAATTCGATCTGGTGGAACAACGCCCTAGAGTGATGCCTAGGTTGCCCGGAACGTAGAAATGACCATCACTTCCATACTGGTAGCAATTATTCGTTTTACACGGTGGAAAAACTGTTGTGTTTATATTGTATTTTATGCTTCTGGCGGTGACTTCTAATGCACTAGCTATTCGATCTGGCGGAGCAACGCCCTAGAGTGAAGCCGAGGTTTCCCGGAACGTAGAAATGACCATCACTTTCAAACTGGTTGCAATTATTCCTGTTATATGATGGAAAAACTGTTGTATTTTTATTGCATTTTATGCTTCGGGCGTTGACTCCCAAGGCCCTAACTATTCAATCTGTTGGATCAACGCCCTAGAGTGAAGCCTAGGTTGCTGGGAATGTAGAAATGACAATAACATTCACACTGGTTGAAATTATTCGTTTAATACGATGGAAAAGCTGTTGCATCTTTATTGTATTTTATGCTTCTGGCGTTGACTTCTAAGGCCCCAACTATTCGATCTGGTGGAGCAACGCCCTAGAGTGAAGCCTAGGTTGCCCGGAACGTAGAAATGACCATCACTTTCAAACTGGTTGCAATTAATCCTTTTATACGATGGAAAAACTGTTGTATTTTTATTGCATTTTATGCTTCCGGCGTTGACTTCTAAGACCCTAACTATTCAATCTGTTGGAGCAACGCGCAAGTGTGAAGCCTAGGTTGCCCGGAAAGTAGAAATGACGTTAACTTTCATACTGGTTGCAATTATTCGTTTTATACGATGGAAAAACTGTTGTATTTATATTGTATTTTATGCTTCTGGCGTTGACTTCTAATGCACTACCTATTCGATCTGACGGAGCAACGCCCTAGAGTGAAGCCGAGGTTTCCCGGAACGTAGAAATGACCATCACTTTCAAACTGGTTGCAATTATTCCTGTTATATGATGGAAAAACTGTTGTATTTTTATTGCATTTTAAGCTTCGGGCATTGACTTCTAAGGCCCTAACTATTCAAACTGCTGGAGCAACGCCCTATGGTGTAGCCTAGGTTGCCCGGAAAGTAGAAATGACCATAACTTTCATACTGGTTGCAATTATTCGTTTTATACGATGGAAACACTGTTGTATTTATATTGCATTTTATGCTGCTGGCGTTCACTTCTTAGGCCCTAACTATTCGATCTGGTGGAACAACGCCCTGTGGTGAACCCTAGGTTGCCCGGAACGTGAAATGACCATAACTTTCACACTGGTTGATATTATTCGTTTTATACGATGGAAAGACTGTTCTATTTATTTTGTATTTTATGCTTCGGGCGTTGACTTCTAAGGAACTAACTGTTTGATCTGGTGGAGCAACGCCCTAGAGTGAAGCCTAGGTTGCCCGGAACGTAGAAATGACCATAACTTTCACACTGGATGCTATTATTCGTTCTATACGATGGAAAAACTGTTATATTTATATTGTATCTTATGCTTCTGGCGTTGACTTCTTAGGCCCTAACAATTCGATCTGTTGGAGCAACGCCCTAGGGTGAAGCCTAGGTTGCCTGGAACGTACAAATGACCATCACTTCCACACGGGTTGCAATTATTCCTGTTATAGGATGGAAAAACTCTTGTATATTTATTGTATTTTATGCTTCTGGCGTTGACTTCTAAGGCCGTAGCTATTCGATGTGGTGGAGCAACGCCCTAGAGTGAAGCCTAGGTTGTCCGGAACGTAGAAATGCCCATTACTTTCACACTGGTTGAAATTATTAGTTTTATACGATGGAAAAACTGTTCTATTTATTTTGTATTTTATACTTCGGGCGTTGACTTCTAAGGCCCTAACTATTCCTTCTGGTGGAACAACGACATAGGGTGAAGCCTAGGTTTCCCGGAACGTAGAAATGACCACAACTTTCACACTGGTTGCTATTATTCGTTTTATACTATGGAAAAACTGTTCTATTTATTTTGTATTTTATGCTTCGGGCGTTGACTTCTAAGGAACTAACTGTTTGATCTGGTGTAGTAACGCCCTATGGTGAAGCCTAGGTTGACCGGAACGTAGAAATGACCATAATTTTCACACCGGTAGCAATTATTCGTTTTACACGATGGAAAAACTGTTCTATTTATTTTGTATTTAATGCATCGGGCGTTGACTTCTAAGGCTCTAACTATTCAATCTGTTGGAGCAACGCCCTAGGGTGAAGCCTAGGTTGCCTGGAACGTACAAATGACCATCACTTCCACACGGGTTGCAATTATTCCTGTTATAGGATGGAAAGACTGTTGTATTTTAATCGTATTTTATGTTTCAGGCGTTGACTTCTGAGGCCGTAGCTATTCGATGTGGTGGAAAAACGCCATAGAGTGAAGCCTAGGTTGCCCGGAACGTTGAAATGACCATAACTTTCATACTGGTTGCAATTATTCGTTTTATATGATGGAAGAACTGTTGTATTTATATTGTATTTTATGCTGCTGGCGTTCACTTCTAAGGCCCTAACTATTCCATCTGGTGGAACAACGACCTAGGGTGAAGCCTAGGTTGCCCGGGACGTAGAAATGACCATAACTTTCACACCGGAAGCAATTATACGTTTTATACAATGGAAAAACTGTACTATTTATTTTGTATTTTATGCTTCGGGCGTTGACTTCTAAGGCCCTAGCTATTCGATCTGGTGGAGCAACGCCCTAGAGTGAAGCCTAGGTTGCCCGGAACGTACAAGTGACCATCACTTTCAAACTGGTTGCAAATATTCCTGTTATATGATGGAAAAACTGTTGTATTTTTATTGCGTTTGATGCTTCGGGCATTGACTTCTAAGGCTCTAACTATTCAATCTGTAGGAGCAACGCCCTAGGGTGTAGCCTAGGTTGCCCGTAAAGTAGAAATGACCATAGCTTTCATACTGGTTGCAATTATTCGTTTTATATGATGGAAAAACTGTTGCATCTTTATTGAATTTTATGCTTCTGGCGTTGACTTCTAAGGCCCTCACTATTCTATCTGGTGGATCAACGACCTAGAGTGAAGCCTAGGTTGCTCGGAATGTAGAAATGACCATAACATTCACACTGGTTGAAATTATTCGTTTTACACGATGGAAAAACAGTTATATTTATATTGTATTTTATGCTTCTGCCGTTGATTTCTTAGGCCCTAACCATTGAATCTGGAGGAACAACGCCCTAGAGTGAGGCCTAGGTTGCCCGGAACGTAGAAATGACCATCACTTTCAAACTGGTTGCAATTATTACTGTTATATGATGGAAAAACTGTTGTATTTTTATTGCATTTTAAGCTTCGGGCATTGACTTCTAAGGCCCTAACTATTCAAACTGCTGGAGCAACGCCCTATGGTGTAGCCTAGGTTGCCCGGAAAGTAGAAATGACCATAACTTTCATACTGGTTGATATTATTCGTTTTATACGATGGAAAGACTGTTCTATTTATTTTGTATTTTATGCTTCGGGCGTTGACTTCTAAGGAACTAACTGTTTGATCTGGTGGAGCAACGCCCTAGAGTGAAGCCTAGGTTGCCCGGAACGTAGAAATGACCATAACTTTCACACTGGATGCTATTATTCGTTCTATACGATGGAAAAACTGTTATATTTATATTGTATCTTATGCTTCTGGCGTTGACTTCTTAGGCCCTAACAATTCGATCTGGTGGAACAACGCCCTAGAGTGATGCCTAGGTTGCCCGGAACGTAGAAATGACCATCACTTCCATACTGGTAGCAATTATTCGTTTTATACGGTGGAAAAACTGTTGTGTTTATATTGTATTTTATGCTTCTGGCGTTGACTTCTAATGCACTAGCTATTCGATCTGGCGGAGCAACGCCCTAGAGTGAAGCCGAG
The DNA here is from genome assembly GCF_051401765.1 of Calliopsis andreniformis. Classification (NCBI taxonomy): domain Eukaryota; kingdom Metazoa; phylum Arthropoda; class Insecta; order Hymenoptera; family Andrenidae; genus Calliopsis; species Calliopsis andreniformis. The sequence continues at coordinate 209,130 of NW_027480460.1, read as the reverse complement.
GTTTCCCGGAACGTAGAAATGACCATCACTTTCAAACTGGTTGCAATTATTCCTGTTATATGATGGAAAAACTGTTGTATTTTTATTGCATTTTATGCTTCGGGCGTTGACTCCCAAGGCCCTAACTATTCAATCTGTTGGATCAACGCCCTAGCGTGAAGCCTAGGTTGCTCGGAATGTAGAAATGACAATAACATTCACACTGGTTGAAATTATTCGTTTAATACGATGGAAAAGCTGTTGCATCTTTATTGTATTTTATGCTTCTGGCGTTGACTTCTATGGCCCCAACTATTCGATCTGGTGGAGCAACGCCCTAGAGTGAAGCCTAGGTTGCCCGGAACGTAGAAATGACCATCACTCTCAAACTGGTTGCAATTAATCCTTTTATACGATGGAAAAACTGTTGTATTTTTATTGCATTTTATGCTTCCGGCGTTGACTTCTAAGGCCCTAACTATTCAATCTGTTGGAGCAACGCGCAAGTGTGAAGCCTAGGTTGCCCGGAAAGTAGAAATGACGTTAACTTTCATACTGGTTGCAATTATTCGTTTTATACGATGGAAAAACTGTTGTATTTATATTGTATTTTATGCTTCTGGCGTTGACTTCTAATGCACTACCTATTCGATCTGACGGAGCAACGCCCTAGAGTGAAGCCGACGTTTCCCGGAACGTAGAAATGACCATCACTTTCAAACTGGTTGCAATTATTCCTGTTATATGATGGAAAAACTGTTGTATTTTTATTGCATTTTAAGCTTCGGGCATTGACTTCTAAGGCCCTAACTATTCAAACTGCAGGAGCAACGCCCTATGGTGTAGCCTAGGTTGACCGGAAAGTAGAAATGTCCATAACTTTCATACTGGTTGCAATTATTCGTTTTATACTTTGGAAAAGCTGTTGTATTTATATTGTATTTTATGCTTCTGGCGTTGACTTCTAAGGCACTAACTATTCGATCTGGTGGAGCAACGCCCTAGAGTGAAGCCTAGGTTGCCCGGAACGTAGAAATGACCATCACTTTCAAACTGGTTGCAATTATTCCTGTTATATGATGGAAGAACTGTTGTATTTATATTGTATTTTATGCTTCGGGCGTTGACTGCTAAGGCCCTAACTATTCAATCTGTTGGATCAACGCCCTAGAGTGAAGCCTAGGTTGCTCGGAATGTAGAAATGACCATAACATTCACACTGGTTGAAATTATCCGTTTAATACGATGGAAAAGCTGTTGCATCTTCATTGTATTTTATGATACTGGCGTTGACTTCTAAGGCCCTAACTATTCGATCTGGTGGAGCAACGCCCTAGAGTGAAGCCTAGGTTGCCCGGAACGTAGAAATGACCAGTACTTTCACACTGTTTGCAATTATTCCTGCTATACGATGGAAAAACTGTTGCATCTTTATTGAATTTTATGCTTCTGGCGTTGACTTCTAAGGCCCTAACTATTCAATCTGTTGGAGCAACGCGCAAGTGTGAAGCCTAGGTTGCCCGGAAAGTAGAAATGACGTTAACTTTCATACTGGTTGCAATTATTCGTTTTATACGATGGAAAAACTGTTGTATTTATATTGTATTTTATGCTTCTGGCGTTGACTTCTAATGCACTACCTATTCGATCTGACGGAGCAACGCCCTAGAGTGAGCCTAGGTTGCCCGGAACGTAGAAATGACCATCACTTTCAAACTGGTTGCAATTAATCCTTTTATACGATGGAAAAACTGTTGTATTTTTATTGCATTTTATGCTTCGGGCGTTGACTTCTAAGGCCCTAACTATTCAATCTGTTGGAGCAACGCCCTAGGGTGAAGCCTAGGTTGCCCGGAAAATAGAAATGACGTTAACTTTCACACTGGTTGCTATTATTCGTTCTATACGATGGAAAAACTGTTATATTTATATTGTATTTTATGCTTCGGGCGTTGACTTCGAAGGCCCTAGCTTTTTGATCTGGTGGAGCAACGCCCTAGAGTGAAGCCCAGGTTGCCCGGAACGTAGAAATGACCATAACTTTCACACTGGCTGCTATTATTCGTTTTATACGATGGAAAAACTGTTATATTTATCTTGTATTTTATGCTTCTGGCGCTGACTTCTTAGGCCCTAACTATTCGATCTGGTGGAACAGCGCCGTAGAGTGTAGCCTAGGTTGCCCGGAACGGAGAAATGCCCATAACTTTCACACTGGTTGCTATTATACGTTTTATACGATGGAAAATCTGTTGTATTTATACCGTATTTTATGCTTCTGGCGTTGACTTCTTATGCCCTAACTATTCCATCTGGTGGAACAACGCCCTAGGGTGAAGCCTAGGTTGCCCGGAACGTAGAAATGACCATCACTTTCAAACTGGTTGCAATTAATCCTTTTATACGATGGAAAAACTGTTGCATTTTTATTGCATTTTATGCGTCGGGGGTTGACTTCTTATGCCCTAACTACTCCATCTGGCGGAACAACGCCCTAGGGTGAAGCCTAGGTTGCCCGGAACGTAGAAATGACCATCACTTTCAAACTGGTTGCAATTAATCCTTTTATACGATGGAAAAACTGTTGCATTTTTATTGCATTTTATGCGTCGGGCGTTGACTTCTAAGGCTCTAACTATTCAATCTGTTGGAGCGACGCCCTAGGGTGAAGCCTAGGTTGCCCGGAACTTAGAAGTGACCATAACTTTCACACTGATTGCTATTATTCGTTTTATACGATGGAAAAACTGTTATATTTACATTGTATTTTATGCTTCTGGCGGTGCCTTCTTAGGCCCTAAGTGTTCGATCTGTTGGAACAACGCCCTAGAGTGAAGCCTACGTTGCCCGGAACGTAGAAATGACCATCACTTTCACACTGGTTGCAATTATTCCTGATATACGATGGAAAAACTCTTGTATATTTATTGTATTTTATGCTTCTGGCGTTGACTTCTAAGGCCGTAGCTATTCGACGTGGTGGAGCAGCGCCCTAGGGTGAAGCCTAGGTTGTCCGGAACGTAGAAATGCCCATTACTTTCACACTGGTTGAAATTATTAGTTTTATACGATGGAAAGACTGTTCTATTTATTTTGTATTTTATACTTCGGGCGTTGACTTCTAAGGCCCTAACTATTCCATCTGGTGGAACAACGACCTAGGGTGAAGCCTAGGTTGCCCAGAACGTAGAAGTGACCATAACTTTCACACTGGTTGCTATTATTCGTTCTATACGATGGAAAAACTGTTACCTTTATATTGTATCTTATGATTCTGGCGTTGACTTCTTCGGCCCTAAAAATTCGATCTGGTGGAACAACGCCCTAGAGTGAAGATTAGGTTGCCTGGAACGTCCAAATGACCATCACTTTCACACGGGTTGCAATTATTCCTGTTATAGGTCGGAAAGACATTTGTATTTTTATTGTATTTTATGCTTCAGGCGTTGACTTCTGAGGCCGTTGCTATTCGATGTAGTGGAAGAACGCCATAGAGTGAAGCCTAGGTTGCCCCGAACGTAGAAATGACCATAACTTTCATACTGGTTGCAATTATTCGTTTTATACGTTGGAAAAACTGTTGTATTTATATTGTATTTTATGCTTCTGGCGTTGACTACTAAGGCACTAACTATTCGATCTGGTGGAGCAACGCCATAGAGTGAAGCCTAGGTAGCCCGGAACGTAGAAATGACCATCACTTTCAAACTGGTTGCAATTATTCCTGTAATACGATGGAAAAGCTGTTGTATTTATATTGTATTTTATGCTTCGGGCGTTGACTGCTATGGCCCTAACCATTCAATCTGTTGGATCAACGCCCTAGAGTGAAGCCTAGGTTGCTCGGAATGTAGAAATGACCATAACATTCACACCGGTTGAAATTATTCGTTTAATACGATGGAAAAGCTGTTGCATCTTCATTGTATTTTATGATTCTGGCGTTTACTTCTAAGGCCCTAACTATTCGATCTTGTGGAGCAACGCCCTAGAGTGAGCCTAGGTTGCCCGGAACGTAGAAATGACCATCACTTTCAAACTGGTTGCAATTAATCCTTTTATACGATGGAAAAACTGTTGCATTTTTATTGCATTTTATGCGTCGGGGGTTGACTTCTTATGCCCTAACTACTCCATCTGGCGGAACAACGCCCTAGGGTGAAGCCTAGGTTGCCCGGAACGTAGAAATGACCATCACTTTCAAACTGGTTGCAATTAATCCTTTTATACGATGGAAAAACTGTTGCATTTTTATTGCATTTTATGCGTCGGGCGTTGACTTCTAAGGCCCTAACTATTCAATCTGTTGGAGCGACGCCCTAGGGTGAAGCCTACGTTGCCCGGAACGTAGAAATGACCATCACTTTCACACTGGTTGCAATTATTCCTGATATACGATGGAAAAACTCTTGTATATTTATTGTATTTTATGCTTCTGGCGTTGACTTCTAAGGCCGCAGCTATTCGATGTGGTGGAGCAACGCCCTAGGGTGAAGCCTAGGTTGTCCGGAACGTAGAAATGACCATAACTTTCACACTGGCTGCTATTATTCGTTTTATACGATGGAAAAACTGTTATATTTATCTTGTATTTTATGCTTCTGGCGCTGACTTCTAAGGCACTATCTATTCGATCTGGTGGAGCAACGCCCTAGGGTGAAGCCTAGTTTGCCCGGAACGTAGAAATGACCATCACTTTCAAACTGGTTGCAATTAATCATTTTATACCATGGACAATCTGTTGCATTCTTATTGCATTTTATGCGTCGGGCGTTGACTTCTAAGGCCCTAACTATTCAATCTGTTGGAGCGACGCCCTAGGGTGAAGCCTAGGTTGCCCGGAACTTAGAAATGACCATAACCTTCACACTGATTGCTATTATTCGTTTTATAAGATGGAAAAACTGTTATATTTATATTGTATTTTATGCTTCTGGCGGTGCCTCCTTAGGCTCTAAGTGTTCGATCTGTTGGAACAACGCCCTAGAGTGAAGCCTACGTTGCCCGGAACGTAGAAATGACCATCACTTTCACACTGGTTGCAATTATTCCTGATATACGATGGAAAAACTCTTGTATATTTATTGTATTTTATGCTTCTGGCGTTGACTTCTAAGGCCGTAGCTATTCGATGTGGTGGAGCAACGCCCTAGAGTGGAGCCTAGGTTGTCCGGAACGTAGAAATGCCCATTACTTTCACACTGGTTGAAATTATTAGTTTTATACGATGGAAAAACTGTTCTATTTATTTTGTATTTTATACTTCGGGCGTTGACTTCTAAGGCCCTAACTATTCCATCTGGTGGAACAACGACCTAGGGTGAAGCCTAGGTTGCCCGGAACGTAGAAATGACCATAACTTTCACACCGGTAGCAATTATACGTTTTATACAATGGAAAAGCTGTACTATTTATTTTGTATTTTATGCTTCGGGCGTTGACTTCTAAGGAACTAACTGTTTGACCTGGTGGAGTAACGCCCTATGCTGAAGCCTAGGTTGACCGGAACGTAGAAATGACCATAATTTTCACACCGGTAGCAATTATTCGTTTTACACGATGGAAAAGCTGTTCTATTTATTTTGTATTCTATGCATCGGGCGTTGACTTCTAAGGCCCTAACTATTCAATCTGTTGGAGCAACGCCCTAGGGTGAAGCCTAGGTTGCCCGGAAAGTAGAAATGACGTTAACTTTCACACTGGTTGCTATTATTCGTTCTATACAATGGAAAAACTGTTCTATTTATTTTGTATTTTATGCTTCGGTCGTTGACTTCTGAGGCACTAACTATTCGATCTGGTGGAACAACGCCGTAGAGTGTAGCCTAGGTTGCCCGGAACGTAGAAATGCCCATAACTTTCACACTGGTTGCTATTGTACGTTTTATACGATGGAAAAGCTGTTGTATTTATACCGTATTTTATGCTTCTGGCGTTGACTTCTTATGCCCTAACTATTCCATCTGGTGGCACAACGCCCTAGGGTGAAGCCTAGGTTGCCCGGAACGTAGAAATGACCATCACTTTCAAACTGGTTGCAATTAATCCTTTTATACGATGGAAAAACTGTTGCATTTTTATTGCATTTTATGCGTCGGGGGTTGACTTCTTATGCCCTAACTACTCCATCTGGCGGAACAACGCCCTAGGGTGAAGCCTAGGTTGCCCGGAACGTAGAAATGACCATCACTTTCACACGGGTTGCAATTATTCCTGTTATAGGTCGGAAAGACTGTTGTATTTTTATTGTATTTTATGCTTCAGGCGTTGACTTCTGAGGCCGTTGCTATTCGATGTAGTGGAAGAACGCCATAGAGTGAAGCCTAGGTTGCCCCGAACGTAGAAATGACCATAACTTTCATACTGGTTGCAATTATTCGTTTTATACGTTGGAAAAACTGTTGTATTTATATTGTATTTTATGCTTCTAGCGTTGACTACTAAGGCACTAACTATTCGATCTGGTGGAGCAACGCCATAGAGTGAAGCCTAGGTAGCCCGGAACGTAGAAATGACCATCACTTTCAAACTGGTTGCAATTATTCCTGTTATACGATGGAAAAGCTGTTGTATTTATTTTGTATTTTATGCTTCGGGCGTTGACTGCTAAGGCCCTAACCATTCAATCTGTTGGATCAACGCCCTAGAGTGAAGCCTAGGTTGCTCGGAATGTAGAAATGACCATAACATTCACACCGGTTGAAATTATTCGTTTAATACGATGGAAAAGCTGTTGCATCTTCATTGTATTTTATGATTCTGGCGTTTACTTCTAAGCCCTAGAAGCCCTGACTTCTAGGCCCTAACATTCCGATCTGGTGGAGCAACGCCCTACAGTGAAGCCTAGGTTGCCCGGAACGTAGATATGACCATAACCTTCACACAGGTTGCAATTACTCGTTTTATACGGTGTAAAGGCTGTTGTACTTATTTTGTATTTTATTCTTCTGGTGTTGATTTCTTAGGCCCTAACTATTCGATCTGGGTGAACAACGCCGTAGAGAGAAGCCTATGTTGCCCGGAACGTAGGAATGACCATTACTTTCACACTGTTTGCAATTATTCCTTTTATACGATTGAAAAGCTGTTGTATTTATATCGTATTTTATGCTTCTGGCGTTGACTTCTAAGGACCAAACTATTCGATCTGGTGGAGCAACACCCTACAGTGATGCCTAGGTTGCCCGGAACGTAGATACGACCATAACCTTCACACTGGTTGCAAATTATTCCTGCTATACGATGGAAAAGCTGTTGTATTTTTACTGCATGTTATGCTTCGGGCATTGACTTCTAAGGCCCTAACTATGCAATCTGTTGGAGCAACGCCCTAGGGGGAAGCCTAGGTTGCCCGGAACGTAGAAATGAACATAACTTTCACACTGGTAGCAATTATTCGTTTTATACGATGGAAAAGCTGTTGTATTTATATCGTATTTTATGCTTCTGGCGTTGACTTCTAAGGACCTAACTATTCGATCTGGTGGAGCAACGCACTACAGTGATGCCTAGGTTGCCCGGAACGTAGATACGACCATAACCTTCACACTGGTTGCAAATTATTCCTGCTATACGATGGAAAAGCTGTTGTATTTTTACTGCATGTTATGCTTCGGGCATTGACTTCTAAGGCCCTAACTATGCAATCTGTTGGAGCAACGCCCTAGGGGGAAGCCTAGGTTGCCCGGAACGTAGAAATGACCATAACTTTCACACTGGTTGCAATTATTCGTTTTATACGATGGAAAAGCTGTTGAATTTATATCGTATTTTATGCTTCTGGCGTTGACTTCTTAGGCCGTAACTATTCCATCTGGTGGATCAATGCCCTAGGGGGTAGCGTAGGCTGCCCGGAAAGTACAAATGACCATAACTTTCACACTCGTAGCAATTATTCGTTTTATACGATGGAAAAACTGTTCTATTTATTTTGTATTTTATGCTTCGGGCGTTGACTTCTAACGACCTAACTATTCGATCTGGTGGAGCAACGCCCTAGAGTGAAGCCTAGGTTGCCCTGTACGTAGAAATGACCATCACTTTCAAACTGGTTGCAATTATTCCTGTTATATGATGGAAAAACTGTTGTATTTTTATTGCATTTTATGCTTCGGGCATTTACTTCTAAGGCCCTAACTATTCACTCTGTTGGAGCAACGCCCTAGGGTGAAGCCTAGGTTGCCCGGAAAGTAGAAATGACCGTAACTATCATACTGGTTGCAATTATTCGTTTTATATGGTGGAAAAACTGTTGTATTTATATCGTATTTTATGCTTCTGGCGTTGACTTCTTAGGCCCTAACTATTCCATCTGGTGGAACAACGCCCTAGGGTAAAGCCAAGATTGCGCGGAACGTAGAAATGACGATAACTTTCATACTGGTTGCAATTATTCGTTTTATACGGTGTAAAGGCTGTTGTACTTATTTTGTATTTTATTCTTCTGGTGTTGATTTCTTAAGCCCTAACTATTCGATCTGGTGGAACAACGCCGTAGAGTGAAGCCTAGGTTGCTCGGAATGTAGAAATGACCGTAACTTTCACACTGGTTGCTATTATTCGTTTTATACGATGGAAAAACTGTTGTATTTATATTGTATTTTATGCTTCTGGCGTTCACTTCTTAGGCCCTAACTATTCGATCTGGTGGAACAACGCCCTAGGGTGAAGCCTGGGTTGCCCGGAACGTAGAAATGACCATAACTTTTACACTGGTAGCAATTATTCGTTTTATACAATCGAAAAACTGTTCTTTTTATTTTGTATTTTATGCTTCGGGCGTTGACTTCTAAGGCCCTAACTGTTTGATCTGTTGGAGCAACACTCTAGAGTGAGGCCTAGGTTGCCCGGAACGTAGAAATAACAATTACTTTCACACTGTTTGCAATTATTCCTTTTATACGATGCAAAAGCTGTTGTATTTATATCGTATTTTATGCTTCTGGCGTTGACTTCTAAGGCCCTAACTATTCGATCTGGTGGAGCAACGCCCTAGAGTGAAGCCTAGGTTGCTCGGAATGTAGAAATAACCATAACTTTCACACTGGTTGCAATTATTCGTTTTTTACGATGGAAAAGCTGTTGTATTTATATTGTATTTTATGCCTCTGGCGTTGACTTCTAAGGCCCTAGCTATTCGATCTAGTGGAGCAACGCCCTAGAGTGAAGCCTAGGTTGCCCGGAACGTAGAAATGACCATAACTTTCACACTGGTTGCAATTATTCGTTTGATACGATGGAAAAGCTGTTGTATTTATATCGTATTTTATGCTTCTGGCGTTGACTTCTAAGGCCCTAACTATTCGATCTGGTGGAGCAACGCCCTAGAGTGAAGCCTAGGTTGCTCGAAATGTAGAAATAACCATAACTTTCACACTGGTTGCAATTATTCGTTTTTTACGATGGAAAAGCTGTTGTATTTATATTGTATTTTATGCCTCTGGCGTTGACTTCTAAGGCCCTAGCTACTCGATCTAGTGGAGCAACACCCTAGAGTGAAGCCTAGGTTGCTCGGAACGTAGAAATGACCATGACTTTCAAACTGTTTGCAATTAATCCTGTTATACGATGCAAAAACTGTTGTATTTTTATTGCATTTTATGTTTCGGGCGTTGACTTCTAAGGCCCTAACTATTCAATCTGTTGGAGCAACGCCCTAGAGTGAAGCCTAGGTTGCTCGGAATGTAGAAATGACCATAACTTTCACACTGGTTGCAATTATTCGTTTGATACGATGGAAAAGCTGTTGTATTTATATCGTATTTTATGCTTCGGGCGTTGACTTCTAAGGCCCTAGCTATTCGAACTAGTGGAGCAACGCCCTACAGTGAAGCCTAGGTTGCCCGGAACGTAGATATGACCATAACCTTCACACAGGTTGCAATTATTCGTTTTATACGGTGTAAAGGCTGTTGTACTTATTTTGTATTTTATTCTTCTGGTGTTGATTTCTTAGGCCCTAACTATTCGATCTGGGTGAACAACGCCGTAGAGAGAATCCTATGTTGCCCGGAACGTAGGAATGACCATTACTTTCACACTGTTTGCAATTATTCCTTTTATACGATTGAAAAGCTGTTGTATTTATATCGTATTTTATGCTTCTGGCGTTGACTTCTAAGGACCAAACTATTCGATCCGGTGCAGCAACGCCCTACAGTGATGCCTAGGTTGCCCGGAACGTAGATACGACCATAACCTTCACACTGGTAGCAAATTATTCCTGCTATACGATGGAAAAGCTGTTGTATTTTTACTGCATGTTATGCTTCGGGCATTGAATTCTAAGGCCCTAACTATGCAATCTGTTGGAGCAACGCCCTAGGGGGAAGCCTAGGTTGCCCGGAACGTAGAAATGACCATAACTTTCACACTGGTTGCAATTATTCGGTTTATACGATGGAAAAGCTGTTGTATTTATATCGTATTTTATGCTTCTGGCGTTGACTACTTAGGCCCTAGCCAGTCAATCTGGTGGATCAACGCCCTAGGGGGAAGCGTAGGTTGCCCGGAAAGTAGAAATGACCATAACTTTCACACTGGTAGCAATTATTCGTTTTATTCGATGGAAAAGCTGTTGTATTTATATCGTATTTTATGCTTCTCGCGTTGACTTCTAAGGACCTAACTATTCGATCTGGTGGAGCAACGCACTACAGTGATGCCTAGGTTGCCCGGAACGTAGATATGACCATAACCTTCACACAGGTTGCAATTATTCGTTTTATACAGTGTAAAGGCTGTTGTACTTATTTTGCATTTTATTCTTCTGGTGTTGATTTCTTAGGCCCTAACTATTCGATCTGGTGGAACAACGCCGTAGAGTGAAGCCTAGGTTGCCCGGAACGTAGAAATGACCATTACTTTCACACTGTTTGCAATTATTCCTTTTATACGATGGAAAAGCTGCTGTATTTATATCGTATTTTATGCTTCTGGCGTTGACTTCTAAGGACCTAACTATTCGGTCTGGTGGAGCAACGCCCTAGAGTGAAGCCTAGGTTGCTCGGAATGTAGAAATGACCATAACTTTCACACTGGTTGCAATTATTCGTTTTATACGGTTGAAAAACTGTTGTATTTATATTGTATTTTATGCTTCTGGTGTTCACTTCTTAGGCCCTAACTATTCCATCTGGTGGAACAACGCCCTAGTGTGAAGCCTGGGTTGCCCGGAACGTAGAAATGACCATAACTTTTACACTGGTAGCAATTATTCGTTTTATACAATCGAAAAACTGTTCTTTTTATTTTGTATTTTATGCTTCGGGCGTTAACTTCTAAGGCCCTAACTGTTTGATCTGTTGGAGCAACGCCCTAGAGTGTGGCCTAGGTTGCCCGGAACGTAGAAATAACAATTACTTTCACACTGTTTGCAATTATTCCTTTTATACGATGCAAAAGCTGTTGTATTTATATCGTATTTTATGCTTCTGGCGTTGACTTCTAAGGCCCTAACTATTCGATCCGGTGCAGCAACGCCCTACAGTGATGCCTAGGTTGCCCGGAACGTAGATACGACCATAACCTTCACACTGGTTGCAAATTATTCCTGCTATACGATGGAAAAGCTGTTGTATCTTTACTGCATGTTATGCTTCGGGCATTGAATTCTAAGGCCCTAACTATGCAATCTGTTGGAGCAACGCCCTAGGGGGAAGCCTAGGTTGCCCGGAACGTAGAAATGACCATAACTTTCACACTGGTTGCAATTATTCGGTTTATACGATGGAAAAGCTGTTCTTTTTATTTTGTATTTTATGCTTCGGGCGTTAACTTCTAAGGCCCTAACTGTTTGATCTGTTGGAGCAACGCCCTAGAGTGTGGCCTAGGTTGCCCGGAACGTAGAAATAACAATTACTTTCACACTGTTTGCAATTATTCCTTTTATACGATGCAAAAGCTGTTGTATTTATATCGTATTTTATGCTTCTGGCGTTGACTTCTAAGGCCCTAACTATTCGATCTGGTGGAGCAACGCCCTAGAGTGAAGCCTAGGTTGCTCGAAATGTAGAAATAACCATAACTTTCACACTGGTTGCAATTATTCGTTTTTTACGATGGAAAAGCTGTTGTATTTATATTGTTTTTTATGCCTCTGGCGTTGACTTCTAAGGCCCTAGCTATTCGATCTAGTGGAGCAACGCCCTAGAGTGAAGCCTAGGTTGCCCGGAACGTAGAAATGACCATCACTTTCAAACTGGTTGCAATTAATCCTGATATACGATGGAAAAACTGTTGTATTTTTATTGCATTTTATGCTTCGGGCGTTGACTTCTAAGGCCCTAACTATTCAACCTGTTGGAGCAACGCCCTAGAGTAAAGCCTAGGTTGATCGGAATGTAGAAATGACCATTGCTTTCACACTGGTTGCAATTATTCGTTTTATACGATGGAAAAACTGTTGTATTTATATGGTATTTTATGCTTCTGGCGTTCACTTCTTAGGCCCTAACTATTCGATCTGGTGGAACAACGCCCTAGGGTGAAGCCTAGGTTGCCCGGAACGTAGAAATGACCATAACTTTCGCACTGTTTGCAATTATTCATTTTATACGATGGAAAAGCTGTTGTATTTATATCGTATTTTATGCTTCGGGCGTTGACTTCTAAGGCCCTAGCTATTCGAACTAGTGGAGCAACGCCCTACAGTGAAGCCTAGGTTGCCCGGAACGTAGATATGACCATAACCTTCACACAGGTTGCAATTATTCGTTTTATACGGTGTAAAGGCTGTTGTACTTATTTTGTATTTTATTCTTCTGGTGTTGATTTCTTAGGCCCTAACTATTCGATCTGGGTGAACAACGCCGTAGAGAGAATCCTATGTTGCCCGGAACGTAGGAATGACCATTACTTTCACACTGTTTGCAATTATTCCTTTTATACGATTGAAAAGCTGTTGTATTTATATCGTATTTTATGCTTCTGGCGTTGACTTCTAAGGACCAAACTATTCGATCCGGTGCAGCAACGCCCTACAGTGATGCCTAGGTTGCCCGGAACGTAGATACGACCATAACCTTCACACTGGTAGCAAATTATTCCTGCTATACGATGGAAAAGCTGTTGTATTTTTACTGCATGTTATGCTTCGGGCATTGAATTCTAAGGCCCTAACTATGCAATCTGTTGGAGCAACGCCCTAGGGGGAAGCCTAGGTTGCCCGGAACGTAGAAATGACCATAACTTTCACACTGGTTGCAATTATTCGGTTTATACGATGGAAAAGCTGTTGTATTTATATCGTATTTTATGCTTCTGGCGTTGACTACTTAGGCCCTAGCCAGTCAATCTGGTGGATCAACGCCCTAGGGGGAAGCGTAGGTTGCCCGGAAAGTAGAAATGACCATAACTTTCACACTGGTAGCAATTATTCGTTTTATTCGATGGAAAAGCTGTTGTATTTATATCGTATTTTATGCTTCTCGCGTTGACTTCTAAGGACCTAACTATTCGATCTGGTGGAGCAACGCACTACAGTGATGCCTAGGTTGCCCGGAACGTAGATATGACCATAACCTTCACACAGGTTGCAATTATTCGTTTTATACAGTGTAAAGGCTGTTGTACTTATTTTGCATTTTATTCTTCTGGTGTTGATTTCTTAGGCCCTAACTATTCGATCTGGTGGAACAACGCCGTAGAGTGAAGCCTAGGTTGCCCGGAACGTAGAAATGACCATTACTTTCACACTGTTTGCAATTATTCCTTTTATACGATGGAAAAGCTGCTGTATTTATATCGTATTTTATGCTTCTGGCGTTGACTTCTAAGGACCTAACTATTCGGTCTGGTGGAGCAACGCCCTAGAGTGAAGCCTAGGTTGCTCGGAATGTAGAAATGACCATAACTTTCACACTGGTTGCAATTATTCGTTTTATACGGTTGAAAAACTGTTGTATTTATATTGTATTTTATGCTTCTGGTGTTCACTTCTTAGGCCCTAACTATTCCATCTGGTGGAACAACGCCCTAGTGTGAAGCCTGGGTTGCCCGGAACGTAGAAATGACCATAACTTTTACACTGGTAGCAATTATTCGTTTTATACAATCGAAAAACTGTTCTTTTTATTTTGTATTTTATGCTTCGGGCGTTAACTTCTAAGGCCCTAACTGTTTGATCTGTTGGAGCAACGCCCTAGAGTGTGGCCTAGGTTGCCCGGAACGTAGAAATAACAATTACTTTCACACTGTTTGCAATTATTCCTTTTATACGATGCAAAAGCTGTTGTATTTATATCGTATTTTATGCTTCTGGCGTTGACTTCTAAGGCCCTAACTATTCGATCCGGTGCAGCAACGCCCTACAGTGATGCCTAGGTTGCCCGGAACGTAGATACGACCATAACCTTCACACTGGTTGCAAATTATTCCTGCTATACGATGGAAAAGCTGTTGTATCTTTACTGCATGTTATGCTTCGGGCATTGAATTCTAAGGCCCTAACTATGCAATCTGTTGGAGCAACGCCCTAGGGGGAAGCCTAGGTTGCCCGGAACGTAGAAATGACCATAACTTTCACACTGGTTGCAATTATTCGGTTTATACGATGGAAAAGCTGTTCTTTTTATTTTGTATTTTATGCTTCGGGCGTTAACTTCTAAGGCCCTAACTGTTTGATCTGTTGGAGCAACGCCCTAGAGTGTGGCCTAGGTTGCCCGGAACGTAGAAATAACAATTACTTTCACACTGTTTGCAATTATTCCTTTTATACGATGCAAAAGCTGTTGTATTTATATCGTATTTTATGCTTCTGGCGTTGACTTCTAAGGCCCTAACTATTCGATCTGGTGGAGCAACGCCCTAGAGTGAAGCCTAGGTTGCTCGAAATGTAGAAATAACCATAACTTTCACACTGGTTGCAATTATTCGTTTTTTACGATGGAAAAGCTGTTGTATTTATATTGTTTTTTATGCCTCTGGCGTTGACTTCTAAGGCCCTAGCTATTCGATCTAGTGGAGCAACGCCCTAGAGTGAAGCCTAGGTTGCCCGGAACGTAGAAATGACCATCACTTTCAAACTGGTTGCAATTAATCCTGATATACGATGGAAAAACTGTTGTATTTTTATTGCATTTTATGCTTCGGGCGTTGACTTCTAAGGCCCTAACTATTCAACCTGTTGGAGCAACGCCCTAGAGTAAAGCCTAGGTTGATCGGAATGTAGAAATGACCATTGCTTTCACACTGGTTGCAATTATTCGTTTTATACGATGGAAAAACTGTTGTATTTATATGGTATTTTATGCTTCTGGCGTTCACTTCTTAGGCCCTAACTATTCGATCTGGTGGAACAACGCCCTAGGGTGAAGCCTAGGTTGCCCGGAACGTAGAAATGACCATAACTTTCGCACTGTTTGCAATTATTCATTTTATACGATGGAAAAGCTGTTGTATTTATATCGTATTTTATGCTTCGGGCGTTGACTTCTTAGGCCCTAACATTTCGATCTGGTGGAGCAACGCCCTACAGTGAAGCCTAGGTTGCCCGGAACGTAGATATGACCATAACCTTCACACAGGTTGCAATTATTCGTTTTATACGGTGTAAAGGCTGTTGTACTTATTTTGTATTTTATTCTTCTGGTGTTGATTTCTTAGGCCCTAACTATTCGATCTGGGTGAACAACGCCGTAGAGAGAAGCCTATGTTGCCCGGAACGTAGGAATGACCATTACTTTCACACTGTTTGCAATTATTCCTTTTATACGATTGAAAAGCTGTTGTATTTATATCGTATTTTATGCTTCTGGCGTTGACTTCTAAGGACCAAACTATTCGATCTGGTGGAGCAACGCCCTACAGTGATGCCTAGGTTGCCCGGAACGTAGATACGACCATAACCTTCACACTGGTTGCAAATTATTCCTGCTATACGATGGAAAAGCTGTTGTATCTTTACTGCATGTTATGCTTCGGGCATTGACTTCTAAGGCCCTAACTATGCAATCTGTTGGAGCAACGCCCTAGGGGGAAGCCTAGGTTGCCCGGAACGTAGAAATGACCATAACTTTCACACTGGTAGCAATTATTCGTTTTATACGATGGAAAAGCTGTTGTATTTATATCGTATTTTATGCTTCTGGCGTTGACTTCTAAGGACCTAACTATTCGATCTGGTGGAGCAACGCACTACAGTGATGCCTAGGTTGCCCGGAACGTAGATACGACCATAACCTTCACACTGGTTGCAAATTATTCCTGCTATACGATGGAAAAACTGTTGTATTTTTACTGCATTTTATGCTTCGGGCATTGACTTCTAAGGCCCTGACTATGCAATCTGTTGGAGAAACGCCCTAGGGGGAAGCCTAGGTTGCCCGGAACGTAGAAATGACCATAACTTTCACACTGGTTGCAATTATTCGTTTTATACGATGGAAAAGCTGTTGAATTTATATCGTATTTTATGCTTCTGGCGTTGACTTCTTAGGCCGTAACTATTCCATCTTGTGGATCAATGCCCTAGGGGGTAGCGTAGGCTGCCCGGAAAGTACAAATGACCATAACTTTCACACTCGTAGCAATTATTCGTTTTATACGATGGAAAAACTGTTCTATTTATTTTGTATTTTATGCTTCGGGCGTTGACTTCTAACGACCTAACTATTCGATCTGGTGGAGCAACGCCCTAGAGTGAAGCCTAGGTTACCCTGTACGTAGAAATGACCATCACTTTCAAACTGGTTGCAATTATTCCTGTTATATGATGGAAAAACTGTTGTATTTTTATTGCATTTTATGCTTCGGGCATTTACTTCTAAGGCCCTAACTATTCACTCTGTTGGAGCAACGCCCTAGGGTGAAGCCTAGGTTGCCCGGAAAGTAGAAATGACCGTAACTATCATACTGGTTGCAATTATTCGTTTTATATGGTGGAAAAACTGTTGTATTTATATCGTATTTTATGCTTCTGGCGTTGACTTCTTAGGCCCTAACTATTCCATCTGGTGGAACAACGCCCTAGGGTAAAGCCAAGATTGCGCGGAACGTAGAAATGACGATAACTTTCATACTGGTTGCAATTATTCGTTTTATACGGTGTAAAGGCTGTTGTACTTATTTTGTATTTTATTCTTCTGGTGTTGATTTCTTAAGCCCTAACTATTCGATCTGGTGGAACAACGCCGTAGAGTGAAGCCTAGGTTGCTCGGAATGTAGAAATGACCATAACTTTCACACTGGTTGCAATTATTCGTTTTATACGATGGAAAAACTGTTGTATTTATATTGTATTTTATGCTTCTGGCGTTCACTTCTTAGGCCCTAACTATTCGATCTGGTGGAACAACGCCCTAGGGTGAAGCCTGGGTTGCCCGGAACGTAGAAATGACCATAACTTTTACACTGGTAGCAATTATTCGTTTTATACAATCGAAAAACTGTTCTTTTTATTTTGTATTTTATGCTTCGGGCGTTAACTTCTAAGGCCCTAACTGTTTGATCTGTTGGAGCAACGCCCTAGAGTGTGGCCTAGGTTGCCCGGAACGTAGAAATAACAATTACTTTCACACTGTTTGCAATTATTCCTTTTATACGATGCAAAAGCTGTTGTATTTATATCGTATTTTATGCTTCTGGCGTTGACTTCTAAGGCCCTAACTATTCGATCCGGTGCAGCAACGCCCTACAGTGATGCCTAGGTTGCCCGGAACGTAGATACGACCATAACCTTCACACTGGTTGCAAATTATTCCTGCTATACGATGGAAAAGCTGTTGTATTTTTACTGCATGTTATGCTTCGGGCATTGAATTCTAAGGCCCTAACTATGCAATCTGTTGGAGCAACGCCCTAGGGGGAAGCCTAGGTTGCCCGGAACGTAGAAATGACCATAACTTTCACACTGGTTGCAATTATTCGGTTTATACGATGGAAAAGCTGTTCTTTTTATTTTGTATTTTATGCTTCGGGCGTTAACTTCTAAGGCCCTAACTGTTTGATCTGTTGGAGCAACGCCCTAGAGTGTGGCCTAGGTTGCCCGGAACGTAGAAATAACAATTACTTTCACACTGTTTGCAATTATTCCTTTTATACGATGCAAAAGCTGTTGTATTTATATTGTTTTTTATGCCTCTGGCGTTGACTTCTAAGGCCCTAGCTATTCGATCTAGTGGAGCAACGCCCTAGAGTGAAGCCTAGGTTGCCCGGAACGTAGAAATGACCATCACTTTAAAACTGGTTGCAATTAATCCTGATATACGATGGAAAAACTGTTGTATTTTTATTGCATTTTATGCTTCGGGCGTTGACTTCTAAGGCCCTAACTATTCAACCTGTTGGAGCAACGCCCTAGAGTAAAGCCTAGGTTGATCGGAATGTAGAAATGACCATTGCTTTCACACTGGTTGCAATTATTCGTTTTATACGATGGAAAAACTGTTGTATTTATATGGTATTTTATGCTTCTGGCGTTCACTTCTTAGGCCCTAACTATTCGATCTGGTGGAACAACGCCCTAGGGTGAAGCCTAGGTTGCCCGGAACTTAGAAATGACCATAACCTTCACACTGATTGCTATTATTCGTTTTATAAGATGGAAAAACTGTTATATTTATATTGTATTTTATGCTTCTGGCGGTGCCTTCTTAGGCTCTAAGTGTTCGATCTGTTGGAACAACGCCCTAGAGTGAAGCCTACGTTGCCCGGAACGTAGAAATGACCATCACTTTCACACTGGTTGCAATTATTCCTGATATACGATGGAAAAACTCTTGTATATTTATTGTATTTTATGCTTCTGGCGTTGACTTCTAAGGCCGTAGCTATTCGATGTGGTGGAGCAACGCCCTAGAGTGAAGACTAGGTTGTCCGGAACGTAGAAATGCCCATTACTTTCACACTGGTTGAAATTATTAGTTTTATACGATGGAAAAACTGTTCTATTTATTTTGTATTTTATACTTCGGGCGTTGACTTCTAAGGCCCTAACTATTCCATCTGGTGGAACAACGACCTAGGGTGAAGCCTAGGTTGCCCGGAACGTAGAAATGACCATAACTTTCACACCGGTAGCAATTATACGTTTTATACAATGGAAAAGCTGTACTATTTATTTTGTATTTTATGCTTCGGGCGTTGACTTCTAAGGAACTAACTGTTTGACCTGGTGGAGTAACGCCCTATGCTGAAGCCTAGGTTGACCGGAACGTAGAAATGACCATAATTTTCACACCGGTAGCAATTATTCGCTTTACACGATGGAAAAGCTGTTCTATTTATTTTGTATTCTATGCATCGGGCGTTGACTTCTAAGGCCCTAACTATTCACTCTGTTGGAGCAACGCCCTAGGGTGAAGCCTAGGTTGCCCGGAAAGTAGAAATGACCGTAACTATCATACTGGTTGCAATTATTCGTTTTATATGGTGGAAAAACTGTTGTATTTATATCGTATTTTATGCTTCTGGCGTTGACTTCTTAGGCCCTAACTATTCCATCTGGTGGAACAACGCCCTAGGGTAAAGCCAAGATTGCGCGGAACGTAGAAATGACGATAACTTTCATACTGGTTGCAATTATTCGTTTTATACGGTGTAAAGGCTGTTGTACTTATTTTGTATTTTATTCTTCTGGTGTTGATTTCTTAAGCCCTAACTATTCGATCTGGTGGAACAACGCCGTAGAGTGAAGCCTAGGTTGCTCGGAATGTAGAAATGACCATAACTTTCACGCTGGTTGCAATTATTCGTTTTATACGATGGAAAAACTGTTGTATTTATATTGTATTTTATGCTTCTGGCGTTCACTTCTTAGGCCCTAACTATTCGATCTGGTGGAACAACGCCCTAGGGTGAAGCCTGGGTTGCCCGGAACGTAGAAATGACCATAACTTTTACACTGGTAGCAATTATTCGTTTTATACAATCGAAAAACTGTTCTTTTTATTTTGTATTTTATGCTTCGGGCGTTGACTTCTAAGGCCCTAACTGTTTGATCTGTTGGAGCAACACCCTAGAGTGAGGCCTAGGTTGCCCGGAACGTAGAAATAACAATTACTTTCACACTGTTTGCAATTATTCCTTTTATACGATGCAAAAGCTGTTGTATTTATATCGTATTTTATGCTTCTGGCGTTGACTTCTAAGGCCCTAACTATTCGATCTGGTGGAGCAACGCCCTAGAGTGAAGCCTAGGTTGCTCGGAATGTAGAAATAACCATAACTTTCACACTGGTTGCAATTATTCGTTTTTTACGATGGAAAAGCTGTTGTATTTATATTGTATTTTATGCCTCTGGCGTTGACTTCTAAGGCCCTAGCTATTCGATCTAGTGGAGCAACGCCCTAGAGTGAAGCCTAGGTTGCCCGGAACGTAGAAATGACCATAACTTTCACACTGGTTGCAATTATTCGTTTGATACGATGGAAAAGCTGTTGTATTTATATCGTATTTTATGCTTCTGGCGTTGACTTCTAAGGCCCTAACTATTCGATCTGGTGGAGCAACGCCCTAGAGTGAAGCCTAGGTTGCTCGAAATGTAGAAATAACCATAACTTTCACACTGGTTGCAATTATTCGTTTTTTACGATGGAAAAGCTGTTGTATTTATATTGTATTTTATGCCTCTGGCGTTGACTTCTAAGGCCCTAGCTATTCGATCTAGTGGAGCAACACCCTAGAGTGAAGCCTAGGTTGCTCGGAACGTAGAAATGACCATCACTTTCAAACTGTTTGCAATTAATCCTGTTATACGATGCAAAAACTGTTGTATTTTTATTGCATTTTATGTTTCGGGCGTTGACTTCTAAGGCCCGAACTATTCAATCTGTTGGAGCAACGCCCTAGAGTGAAGCCTAGGTTGCTCGGAATGTAGAAATGACCATAACTTTCACACTGGTTGCAATTATTCGTTTGATACGATGGAAAAGCTGTTGTATTTATATCGTATTTTATGCTTCGGGCGTTGACTTCTAAGGCCCTAGCTATTCGAACTAGTGGAGCAACGCCCTACAGTGAAGCCTAGGTTGCCCGGAACGTAGATATGACCATAACCTTCACACAGGTTGCAATTATTCGTTTTATACGGTGTAAAGGCTGTTGTACTTATTTTGTATTTTATTCTTCTGGTGTTGATTTCTTAGGCCCTAACTATTCGATCTGGGTGAACAACGCCGTAGAGAGAATCCTATGTTGCCCGGAACGTAGGAATGACCATTACTTTCACACTGTTTGCAATTATTCCTTTTATACGATTGAAAAGCTGTTGTATTTATATCGTATTTTATGCTTCTGGCGTTGACTTCTAAGGACCAAACTATTCGATCCGGTGCAGCAACGCCCTACAGTGATGCCTAGGTTGCCCGGAACGTAGATACGACCATAACCTTCACACTGGTAGCAAATTATTCCTGCTATACGATGGAAAAGCTGTTGTATTTTTACTGCATGTTATGCTTCGGGCATTGAATTCTAAGGCCCTAACTATGCAATCTGTTGGAGCAACGCCCTAGGGGGAAGCCTAGGTTGCCCGGAACGTAGAAATGACCATAACTTTCACACTGGTTGCAATTATTCGGTTTACACGATGGAAAAGCTGTTGTATTTATATCGTATTTTATGCTTCTGGCGTTGACTACTTAGGCCCTAGCCAGTCAATCTGGTGGATCAACGCCCTAGGGGGAAGCGTAGGTTGCCCGGAAAGTAGAAATGACCATAACTTTCACACTGGTAGCAATTATTCGTTTTATTCGATGGAAAAGCTGTTGTATTTATATCGTATTTTATGCTTCTCGCGTTGACTTCTAAGGACCTAACTATTCGATCTGGTGGAGCAACGCACTACAGTGATGCCTAGGTTGCCCGGAACGTAGATATGACCATAACCTTCACACAGGTTGCAATTATTCGTTTTATACAGTGTAAAGGCTGTTGTACTTATTTTGCATTTTATCCTTCTGGTGTTGATTTCTTAGGCCCTAACTATTCGATCTGGTGGAACAACGCCGTAGAGTGAAGCCTAGGTTGCCCGGAACGTAGAAATGACCATTACTTTCACACTGTTTGCAATTATTCCTTTTATACGATGGAAAAGCTGCTGTATTTATATCGTATTTTATGCTTCTGGCGTTGACTTCTAAGGACCGAACTATTCGGTCTGGTGGAGCAACGCCCTAGAGTGAAGCCTAGGTTGCTCGGAATGTAGAAATGACCATAACTTTCACACTGGTTGCAATTATTCGTTTTATACGGTTGAAAAACTGTTGTATTTATATTGTATTTTATGCTTCTGGTGTTCACTTCTTAGGCCCTAACTATTCCATCTGGTGGAACAACGCCCTAGTGTGAAGCCTGGGTTGCCCGGAACGTAGAAATGACCATAACTTTTACACTGGTAGCAATTATTCGTTTTATACAATCGAAAAACTGTTCTTTTTATTTTGTATTTTATGCTTCGGGCGTTAACTTCTAAGGCCCTAACTGTTTGATCTGTTGGAGCAACGCCCTAGAGTGTGGCCTAGGTTGCCCGGAACGTAGAAATAACAATTACTTTCACACTGTTTGCAATTATTCCTTTTATACGATGCAAAAGCTGTTGTATTTATATCGTATTTTATGCTTCTGGCGTTGACTTCTAAGGCCCTAACTATTCGATCCGGTGCAGCAACGCCCTACAGTGATGCCTAGGTTGCCCGGAACGTAGATACGACCATAACCTTCACACTGGTTGCAAATTATTCCTGCTATACGATGGAAAAGCTGTTGTATTTTTACTGCATGTTATGCTTCGGGCATTGAATTCTAAGGCCCTAACTATGCAATCTGTTGGAGCAACGCCCTAGGGGGAAGCCTAGGTTGCCCGGAACGTAGAAATGACCATAACTTTCACACTGGTTGCAATTATTCGGTTTATACGATGGAAAAGCTGTTCTTTTTATTTTGTATTTTATGCTTCCGGCGTTAACTTCTAAGGCCCTAACTGTTTGATCTGTTGGAGCAACGCCCTAGAGTGTGGCCTAGGTTGCCCGGAACGTAGAAATAACAATTACTT
Organism: Calliopsis andreniformis; assembly: GCF_051401765.1. Taxonomy (NCBI): domain Eukaryota; kingdom Metazoa; phylum Arthropoda; class Insecta; order Hymenoptera; family Andrenidae; genus Calliopsis; species Calliopsis andreniformis. The sequence goes on along the minus strand of NW_027480460.1, from coordinate 186,160 downwards.
TCACACTGTTTGCAATTATTCCTTTTATACGATGCAAAAGCTGTTGTATTTATATCGTATTTTATGCTTCTGGCGTTGACTTCTAAGGCCCTAACTATTCGATCTGGTGGAGCAACGCCCTAGAGTGAAGCCTAGGTTGCTCGAAATGTAGAAATAACCATAACTTTCACACTGGTTGCAATTATTCGTTTTTTACGATGGAAAAGCTGTTGTATTTATATTGTTTTTTATGCCTCTGGCGTTGACTTCTAAGGCCCTAGCTATTCGATCTAGTGGAGCAACGCCCTAGAGTGAAGCCTAGGTTGCCCGGAACGTAGAAATGACCATCACTTTCAAACTGGTTGCAATTAATCCTGATATACGATGGAAAAACTGTTGTATTTTTATTGCATTTTATGCTTCGGGCGTTGACTTCTAAGGCCCTAACTATTCAACCTGTTGGAGCAACGCCCTAGAGTAAAGCCTAGGTTGATCGGAATGTAGAAATGACCATTGCTTTCACACTGGTTGCAATTATTCGTTTTATACGATGGAAAAACTGTTGTATTTATATGGTATTTTATGCTTCTGGCGTTCACTTCTTAGGCCCTAACTATTCGATCTGGTGGAACAACGCCCTAGGGTGAAGCCTAGGTTGCCCGGAACGTAGAAATGACCATAACTTTCGCACTGTTTGCAATTATTCATTTTATACGATGGAAAAGCTGTTGTATTTATATCGTATTTTATGCTTCGGGCGTTGACTTCTTAGGCCCTAACATTTCGATCTGGTGGAGCAACGCCCTACAGTGAAGCCTAGGTTGCCCGGAACGTAGATATGACCATAACCTTCACACAGGTTGCAATTATTCGTTTTATACGGTGTAAAGGCTGTTGTACTTATTTTGTATTTTATTCTTCTGGTGTTGATTTCTTAGGCCCTAACTATTCGATCTGGGTGAACAACGCCGTAGAGAGAAGCCTATGTTGCCCGGAACGTAGGAATGACCATTACTTTCACACTGTTTGCAATTATTCCTTTTATACGATTGAAAAGCTGTTGTATTTATATCGTATTTTATGCTTCTGGCGTTGACTTCTAAGGACCAAACTATTCGATCTGGTGGAGCAACGCCCTACAGTGATGCCTAGGTTGCCCGGAACGTAGATACGACCATAACCTTCACACTGGTTGCAAATTATTCCTGCTATACGATGGAAAAGCTGTTGTATTTTTACTGCATGTTATGCTTCGGGCATTGACTTCTAAGGCCCTAACTATGCAATCTGTTGGAGCAACGCCCTAGGGGGAAGCCTAGGTTGCCCGGAACGTAGAAATGACCATAACTTTCACACTGGTAGCAATTATTCGTTTTATACGATGGAAAAGCTGTTGTATTTATATCGTATTTTATGCTTCTGGCGTTGACTTCTGAGGACCTAACTATTCGATCTGGTGGAGCAACGCACTACAGTGATGCCTAGGTTGCCCGGAACGTAGATACGACCATAACCTTCACACTGGTTGCAAATTATTCCTGCTATACGATGGAAAAACTGTTGTATTTTTACTGCATTTTATGCTTCGGGCATTGACTTCTAAGGCCCTGACTATGCAATCTGTTGGAGAAACGCCCTAGGGGGAAGCCTAGGTTGCCCGGAACGTAGAAATGACCATAACTTTCACACTGGTTGCAATTATTCGTTTTATACGATGGAAAAGCTGTTGAATTTATATCGTATTTTATGCTTCTGGCGTTGACTTCTTAGGCCGTAACTATTCCATCTGGTGGATCAATGCCCTAGGGGGTAGCGTAGGCTGCCCGGAAAGTACAAATGACCATAACTTTCACACTCGTAGCAATTATTCGTTTTATACGATGGAAAAACTGTTCTATTTATTTTGTATTTTATGCTTCGGGCGTTGACTTCTAACGACCTAACTATTCGATCTGGTGGAGCAACGCCCTAGAGTGAAGCCTAGGTTACCCTGTACGTAGAAATGACCATCACTTTCAAACTGGTTGCAATTATTCCTGTTATATGATGGAAAAACTGTTGTATTTTTATTGCATTTTATGCTTCGGGCATTTACTTCTAAGGCCCTAACTATTCACTCTGTTGGAGCAACGCCCTAGGGTGAAGCCTAGGTTGCCCGGAAAGTAGAAATGACCGTAACTATCATACTGGTTGCAATTATTCGTTTTATATGGTGGAAAAACTGTTGTATTTATATCGTATTTTATGCTTCTGGCGTTGACTTCTTAGGCCCTAACTATTCCATCTGGTGGAACAACGCCCTAGGGTAAAGCCAAGATTGCGCGGAACGTAGAAATGACGATAACTTTCATACTGGTTGCAATTATTCGTTTTATACGGTGTAAAGGCTGTTGTACTTATTTTGTATTTTATTCTTCTGGTGTTGATTTCTTAAGCCCTAACTATTCGATCTGGTGGAACAACGCCGTAGAGTGAAGCCTAGGTTGCTCGGAATGTAGAAATGACCATAACTTTCACACTGGTTGCAATTATTCGTTTTATACGATGGAAAAACTGTTGTATTTATATTGTATTTTATGCTTCTGGCGTTCACTTCTTAGGCCCTAACTATTCGATCTGGTGGAACAACGCCCTAGGGTGAAGCCTGGGTTGCCCGGAACGTAGAAATGACCATAACTTTTACACTGGTAGCAATTATTCGTTTTATACAATCGAAAAACTGTTCTTTTTATTTTGTATTTTATGCTTCGGGCGTTAACTTCTAAGGCCCTAACTGTTTGATCTGTTGGAGCAACGCCCTAGAGTGTGGCCTAGGTTGCCCGGAACGTAGAAATAACAATTACTTTCACACTGTTTGCAATTATTCCTTTTATACGATGCAAAAGCTGTTGTATTTATATCGTATTTTATGCTTCTGGCGTTGACTTCTAAGGCCCTAACTATTCGATCCGGTGCAGCAACGCCCTACAGTGATGCCTAGGTTGCCCGGAACGTAGATACGACCATAACCTTCACACTGGTTGCAAATTATTCCTGCTATACGATGGAAAAGCTGTTGTATTTTTACTGCATGTTATGCTTCGGGCATTGAATTCTAAGGCCCTAACTATGCAATCTGTTGGAGCAACGCCCTAGGGGGAAGCCTAGGTTGCCCGGAACGTAGAAATGACCATAACTTTCACACTGGTTGCAATTATTCGGTTTATACGATGGAAAAGCTGTTCTTTTTATTTTGTATTTTATGCTTCGGGCGTTAACTTCTAAGGCCCTAACTGTTTGATCTGTTGGAGCAACGCCCTAGAGTGTGGCCTAGGTTGCCCGGAACGTAGAAATAACAATTACTTTCACACTGTTTGCAATTATTCCTTTTATACGATGCAAAAGCTGTTGTATTTATATTGTTTTTTATGCCTCTGGCGTTGACTTCTAAGGCCCTAGCTATTCGATCTAGTGGAGCAACGCCCTAGAGTGAAGCCTAGGTTGCCCGGAACGTAGAAATGACCATCACTTTCAAACTGGTTGCAATTAATCCTGATATACGATGGAAAAACTGTTGTATTTTTATTGCATTTTATGCTTCGGGCGTTGACTTCTAAGGCCCTAACTATTCAACCTGTTGGAGCAACGCCCTAGAGTAAAGCCTAGGTTGATCGGAATGTAGAAATGACCATTGCTTTCACACTGGTTGCAATTATTCGTTTTATACGATGGAAAAACTGTTGTATTTATATGGTATTTTATGCTTCTGGCGTTCACTTCTTAGGCCCTAACTATTCGATCTGGTGGAACAACGCCCTAGGGTGAAGCCTAGGTTGCCCGGAACGTAGAAATGACCATAACTTTCGCACTGTTTGCAATTATTCATTTTATACGATGGAAAAGCTGTTGTATTTATATCGTATTTTATGCTTCGGGCGTTGACTTCTTAGGCCCTAACATTTCGATCTGGTGGAGCAACGCCCTACAGTGAAGCCTAGGTTGCCCGGAACGTAGATATGACCATAACCTTCACACAGGTTGCAATTATTCGTTTTATACGGTGTAAAGGCTGTTGTACTTATTTTGTATTTTATTCTTCTGGTGTTGATTTCTTAGGCCCTAACTATTCGATCTGGGTGAACAACGCCGTAGAGAGAAGCCTATGTTGCCCGGAACGTAGGAATGACCATTACTTTCACACTGTTTGCAATTATTCCTTTTATACGATTGAAAAGCTGTTGTATTTATATCGTATTTTATGCTTCTGGCGTTGACTTCTAAGGACCAAACTATTCGATCTGGTGGAGCAACGCCCTACAGTGATGCCTAGGTTGCCCGGAACGTAGATACGACCATAACCTTCACACTGGTTGCAAATTATTCCTGCTATACGATGGAAAAGCTGTTGTATTTTTACTGCATGTTATGCTTCGGGCATTGACTTCTAAGGCCCTAACTATGCAATCTGTTGGAGCAACGCCCTAGGGGAAACCTAGGTTGCCCGGAACGTAGAAATGACCATAACTTTCACACTGGTAGCAATTATTCGTTTTATACGATGGAAAAGCTGTTGTATTTATATCGTATTTTATGCTTCTGGCGTTGACTTCTAAGGACCTAACTATTCGATCTGGTGGAGCAACGCACTACAGTGATGCCTAGGTTGCCCGGAACGTAGATACGACCATAACCTTCACACTGGTTGCAAATTATTCCTGCTATACGATGGAAAAACTGTTGTATTTTTACTGCATTTTATGCTTCGGGCATTGACTTCTAAGGCCCTGACTATGCAATCTGTTGGAGAAACGCCCTAGGGGGAAGCCTAGGTTGCCCGGAACGTAGAAATGACCATAACTTTCACACTGGTTGCAATTATTCGTTTTATACGATGGAAAAGCTGTTGAATTTATATCGTATTTTATGCTTCTGGCGTTGACTTCTTAGGCCGTAACTATTCCATCTGGTGGATCAATGCCCTAGGGGGTAGCGTAGGCTGCCCGGAAAGTACAAATGACCATAACTTTCACACTCGTAGCAATTATTCGTTTTATACGATGGAAAAACTGTTCTATTTATTTTGTATTTTATGCTTCGGGCGTTGACTTCTAACGACCTAACTATTCGATCTGGTGGAGCAACGCCCTAGAGTGAAGCCTAGGTTACCCTGTACGTAGAAATGACCATCACTTTCAAACTGGTTGCAATTATTCCTGTTATATGATGGAAAAACTGTTGTATTTTTATTGCATTTTATGCTTCGGGCATTTACTTCTAAGGCCCTAACTATTCACTCTGTTGGAGCAACGCCCTAGGGTGAAGCCTAGGTTGCCCGGAAAGTAGAAATGACCGTAACTATCATACTGGTTGCAATTATTCGTTTTATATGGTGGAAAAACTGTTGTATTTATATCGTACTTTATGCTTCTGGCGTTGACTTCTTAGGCCCTAACTATTCCATCTGGTGGAACAACGCCCTAGGGTAAAGCCAAGATTGCGCGGAACGTAGAAATGACGATAACTTTCATACTGGTTGCAATTATTCGTTTTATACGGTGTAAAGGCTGTTGTACTTATTTTGTATTTTATTCTTCTGGTGTTGATTTCTTAAGCCCTAACTATTCGATCTGGTGGAACAACGCCGTAGAGTGAAGCCTAGGTTGCTCGGAATGTAGAAATGACCATAACTTTCACACTGGTTGCAATTATTCGTTTTATACGATGGAAAAACTGTTGTATTTATATTGTATTTTATGCTTCTGGCGTTCACTTCTTAGGCCCTAACTATTCGATCTGGTGGAACAACGCCCTAGGGTGAAGCCTGGGTTGCCCGGAACGTAGAAATGACCATAACTTTTACACTGGTAGCAATTATTCGTTTTATACAATCGAAAAACTGTTCTTTTTATTTTGTATTTTATGCTTCGGGCGTTGACTTCTAAGGCCCTAACTGTTTGATCTGTTGGAGCAACACCCTAGAGTGAGGCCTAGGTTGCCCGGAACGTAGAAATAACAATTACTTTCACACTGTTTGCAATTATTCCTTTTATACGATGCAAAAGCTGTTGTATTTATATCGTATTTTATGCTTCTGGCGTTGACTTCTAAGGCCCTAACTATTCGATCTGGTGGAGCAACGCCCTAGAGTGAAGCCTAGGTTGCTCGGAATGTAGAAATAACCATAACTTTCACACTGGTTGCAATTATTCGTTTTTTACGATGGAAAAGCTGTTGTATTTATATTGTATTTTATGCCTCTGGCGTTGACTTCTAAGGCCCTAGCTATTCGATCTAGTGGAGCAACGCCCTAGAGTGAAGCCTAGGTTGCCCGGAACGTAGAAATGACCATTACTTTCACACTGTTTGCAATTATTCCTTTTATACGATGGAAAAGCTGTTGTATTTATATCGTATTTTATGCTTCTGGCGTTGACTTCTAAGGCCCTAGCTATTCGATCTAGTGGAGCAACGCCCTAGAGTGAAGCCTAGGTTGCCCGGAACGTAGAAATGACCATCACTTTCACACTGGTTGCAATTAATCCTGATATACGATGGAAAAACTGTTGTATTTTTATTGCATTTTATGCTTCGGGCGTTGACTTCTAAGGCCCTAACTATTAAACCTGTAGGAGCAACGCCCTAGAGTAAAGCCTAGGTTGATCGGAATGTAGAAATGACCATAACTTTCACACTGGTTGCAATTATTCGTTTTATACGATGGAAAAACTGTTGCATTTATATGGTATTTTATGCTTCTGGCGTTCACTTCTTAGGCCCTAACTATTCGATCTGGTGGAACAACGCCCTAGGGTGAAGCCTAGGTTGCCCGGATCGTAGAAATGACCATAACTTTCACACTGTTTGCAATTATTCATTTTATACGATGGAAAAGCTGTTGTATTTATATCGTATTTTATGCTTCGGGCGTTGACTTCTTAGGCCCTAACATTTCGATCTGGTGGAGCAACGCCCTACAGTGAAGCCTAGGTTGCCCGGAACGTAGATATGACCATAACCTTCACACAGGTTGCAATTATTCGTTTTATACTGTGTAAAGGCTGTTGTACTTATTTTGTATTTTATTCTTCTGGTGTTGATTTCTTAGGCCCTAACTATTCGATCTGGGTGAACAACGCCGTAGAGAGAAGCCTAGGTTGCCCGGAACGTAGGAATGACCATTACTTTCACACTGTTTGCAATTATTCCTTTTATACGATTGAAAAGCTGTTGTATTTATATCGTATTTTATGCTTCTGGTATTGACTTCTAAGGAACAAACTATTCGACCCGGTGGATCAACGCCCTAGGGGGAAGCGTAGGTTGCACGGAAAGTAGAAATGACCATAACCTTCACACTGGTAGCAATTATTCGTTTTATACGATGGAAAAACTGTTCTATTTATTTTGTATTTTATGCTTCGGGCGTTGACTTCTAAGGCCCTAACTACTCGATCTGGTGGAGCAACGCCCTAGAGTGAAGCCTAGGTTGCCCGGAACGTAGATACGAGCATAACCTTCACACTGGTTGCAATTATTCCTGTTATATGATGGAAAAACTGTTGTATTTTTATTGCATTTTATGCTTCGGGCATTGACTTCTAAGGCCCTAACTATTCACTCTGTTGGAGCAACGCCCTAGGGGGAAGCCTAGGTTGCCCGGAACGTAGAAATGACCATAACTTTCACACTGGTTGCAATTATTCGGTTTATACGATGGAAAAGCTGTTGTATTTATATCGTATTTTATGCTTCTGGCGTTGACTTCTCAGGCCCTAGCTATACAATCTGGTGGATCAACGCCCTAGGGGGAAGCGTAGGTTGCACGGAAAGTAGAAATGACCATAACTTTCACACTGGTAGCAATTATTCGTTTTATACGATGGAAAAACTGTTCTATTTATTTTGTATTTTATGCTTCGGGCGTTGAATTCTAAGGCCCTGACTATTCGATCTGGTGGAGCAACGCCCTAGAGTGAAGCCTAGGTTGCCCGGTACGTAGAAATGACCATCACTTTCAAACTGGTTGCAATTATTCCTGTTATATGATGGAAAAACTGTTGTATTTTTATTGCATTTTATGCTTCGGGCATTGACTTCTAAGACCCTAACTATTCACTCTGTTGGAGCAACGCCTTAGGGTGAAGCCTAGGTTGCCCGGAAAGTAGAAATGACCGTAACTTTCATACTGGTTGCAATTATTCGTTTTATATGGTGGAAAAACTGTTGTATTTATATTGTATTTTATTATTCTGGCGTTGACTTCTAAGGCCCTAACTACTCGATCAGGTGGAGCAACGCCCTAGAGTGCAGCCTAGGTTGCTCGAAGTGTAGAAATGACCATAACTTTCACATTGGTTGCAATTATTCGTTTTATACGATGGAAAAGCTGTTGTATTTATATCGTATTTTATGCTTCTGGCGTTGACTTCTTAGGCCCTAACTATTCCATCTGGTGGAACAACGCCCTAGGGTAAAGCCAAGATTGCGTGGAACGTGGAAATGACCATAACTTTCATACTGGTTGCAATTATTCTTTTTATATGGTGGAAAAACTGTTGTATTTATATCGTATTTTATGCTTCTGCCGTTGACTTCTTAGGCCGTAACTATTCCATCTGGTGGATCAATGCCCTAGGGGGAAGCGTAGGTTGCCCGGAAAGTACAAATGACCATAACTTTCACACTCGTAGCAATTATTCGTTCTATACGATGGAAAAACTGTTCTATTTATTTTGTATTTTATGCTTCGGGCGTTGACTTCTAACGACCTAACTATTCGATCTGGTGGAGCAACGCCCTAGAGTGAAGCCTAGGTTGCCCTGTACGTAGAAATGACCATCACTTTCAAACTGGTTGCAATTATTCCTGTTATATGATGGAAAAACTGTTGTATTTTTATTGCATTTTATGCTTCGGGCATTGACTTCTAAGGCCCTAACTATTCACTCTGTTGGAGCAACGCCCTAGGGTGAAGCCTAGGTTGCCCGGAAAGTAGAAATGACCGTAACTATCATACTGGTTGCAATTATTCGTTTTATATGGTGGAAAAACTGTTGTATTTATATCGTATTTTATGCTTCTGGCGTTGACTTCTTAGGCCCTAACTATTCCATCTGGTGGAACAACGCCCTAGGGTAAAGCCAAGATTGCGCGGAACGTAGAAATGTTGATAACTTTCATACTGGTTGCAATTATTCGTTTTATACGGTGTAAAAGCTGTTGTACTTATTTTGTATTTTATTCTCCTGGTGTTGATTTCTTAGGCCCTAACTATTCGATCTGGTGGAACAACGCCGTAGAGTGAAGCCTAGGTTGCTCGGAATGTAGAAATGACCATAACTTTCACACTGGTTGCAATTATTCGTTTTATACGATGGAAAAACTGTTGTATTTATATTGTATTTTATGCTTCTGGCGTTCACTTCTTAGGCCCTAACTATTCGATCTGGTGGAACAACGCCCTAGGGTGAAGCCTGGGTTGCCCGGAACGTAGAAATGACCATAACTTTTACACTGGTAGCAATTATTCGTTTGATACAATCGAATAACTGTTCTTTTTATTTTGTATTTTATGCTTCGGGCGTTGACTTCTAAGGCCCTAACTGTTTGATCTGTTGGAGCAACGCCCTAGAGTGAGGCCTAGGTTGCCCGGAACGTAGAAATAACAATTACTTTCACACTGTTTGCAATTATTCCTTTTATACGATGCAAAAGCTGTTGTATTTATATCGTATTTTATGCTTCTGGCGTTGACTTCTAAGGCCCTAACTATTCGATCTGGTGGAGCAGCGCCGTAGTGTGAAGCCTTGGTCGCTCGGAATGTAGAAATAACCATAACTTTCACACTGGTTGCAATTATTCGTTTTTTACGATGGAAAAGCTGTTGTATTTATATTGTATTTTATGCCTCTGGCGTTGACTTCTAAGGCCCTAGCTATTCGATCTAGTGGAGCAACGCCCTAGAGTGAAGCCTAGGTTGCCCGGAACGTAGAAATGACCATTACTTTCACACTGTTTGCAATTATTCCTTTTATACGATGGAAAAGCTGTTGTATTTATATCGTATTTTATGCTTCTGGCGTTGACTTCTAAGGCCCTAGCTATTCGATCTAGTGGAGCAACGCCCTAGAGTGAAGCCTAGGTTGCCCGGAACGTAGAAATGACCATCACTTTCACACTGGTTGCAATTAATCCTGATATACGATGGAAAAACTGTTGTATTTTTATTGCATTTTATGCTTCGGGCGTTGACTTCTAAGGCCCTAAATATTAAACCTGTTGGAGCAACGCCCTAGAGTAAAGCCTAGGTTGATCGGAATGTAGAAATGACCATAACTTTCACACTGGTTGCAATTATTCGTTTTAAAGGATGGAAAAACTGTTGCATTTATATGGTATTTTATGCTTCTGGCGTTCACTTCTTAGGCCCTAACTATTCGATCTGGTTGAACAACGCCCTAGGGTGAAGCCTAGGTTGCCCGGATCGTAGAAATGACCATAACTTTCACACTGTTTGCAATTATTCATTTTATACGATGGAAAAGCTGTTGTATTTATATCGTATTTTATGCTTCGGGCGTTGACTTCTTAGGCCCTAACATTTCGATCTGGTGGAGCAACGCCCTAGAGTGAAGCCTAGGTTGCCCGGATCGTAGAAATGACCATAACTTTCACACTGTTTGCAATTATTCATTTTATACGATGGAAAAGCTGTTGTATTTATATCGTATTTTATGCTTCGGGCGTTGACTTCTTAGGCCCTAACATTTCGATCTGGTGGAGCAACGCCCTACAGTGAAGCCTAGGTTGCCCGGAACGTAGATATGACCATAACCTTCACACAGGTTGCAATTATTCGTTTTATACGGTGTAAAGGCTGTTGTACTTATTTTGTATTTTATTCTTCTGGTGTTGATTTCTTAGGCCCTAACTATTCGATCTGGGTGAACAACGCCGTAGAGAGAAGCCTAGGTTGCCCGGAACGTAGGAATGACCATTACTTTCACACTGTTTGCAATTATTCCTTTTATACGATTGAAAAGCTGTTGTATTTATATCGTATTTTATGCTTCTGGTATTGACTTCTAAGGAACAAACTATTCGACCAGGTGGATCAACGCCCTAGGGGGAAGCGTAGGTTGCACGGAAAGTAGAAATGACCATAACTTTCACACTGGTAGCAATTATTCGTTTTATACGATGGAAAAACTGTTCTATTTATTTTGTATTTTATGCTTCGGGCGTTGACTTCTAAGGCCCTGACTACTCGATCTGGTGGAGCAACGCCCTAGAGTGAAGCCTAGGTTGCCCGGAACGTGGATACGACCATAACCTTCACACTGGTTGCAATTATTCCTGTTATATGATGGAAAAACTGTTGTATTTTTATTGCATTTTATGCTTCGGGCATTGACTTCTAAGGCCCTAACTATTCACTCTGTTGGAGCAACGCCCTAGGGGGAAGCCTAGGTTGCCCGGAACGTAGAAATGACCATAACTTTCACATTGGTTGCAATTATTCGTTTTATACGATGGAAAAGCTGTTGTATTTATATCGTATTTTATGCTTCTGGCGTTGACTTCTTAGGCCCTAACCATTCCATCTGGTGGAACAACGCCCTAGGGTAAAGCCAAGATTGCGTGGAACGTAGAAATGACCATAACTTTCATACTGGTTGCAATTATTCGTTTTATATGGTGGAAAAACTGTTGTATCTATATCGTATTTTATGCTTCTGGCGTTGACTTCTAAGGACCTAACTATTCGATCTGGTGGAGCAACGCCCTAGAGTGAAGCCTAGGTTGCTCGAAATGCAGAAATGACCATAACTTTCACACTCGTTGCAAATTATTCCTGCTATACGATGGAAAAACTGTTGTATTTTTACTGCATTTTATGCTTCGGGCATTGACTTCTAAGGCCCTGACTATGCAATCTGTTGGAGAAACGCCCTAGGGGGAAGCCTAGGTTGCCCGGAACGTAGAAATGACCATAACTTTCACACTGGTTGCAATTATTCGTTTTATACGATGGAAAAACTGTTCTATTTATTTTGTATTTTATGCTTCGGGCGTTGACTTCTAACGACCTAACTATTCGATCTGGTGGAGCAACGCCCTAGAGTGCAGCCTAGGTTGCCCTGTACGTAGAAATGACCATCACTTTCAAACTGGTTGCAATTATTCCTGTTATATGATGGAAAAACTGTTATATTTTTATTGCATTTTATGCTTCGGGCGTTGACTTCTAAGGCCCTAACTGTTTGATCTGTTGGAGCAACGCCCTAGAGTGAGGCCTAGGTTGCCCGAAACGTAGAAATAACAATTACTTTCACACTGTTTGCAATTATTCCTTTTATACGATGCAAAAGCTGTTGTATTTATATCGTATTTTATGCTTCTGGCGTTGACTTCTAAGGCCCTAACTATTCGATCTGGTGGACAAACGCCCTAGAGTGAAGCCTAGGTTGCTCGGAATGTAGAAATAACCATAACTTTCACACTGGTTGCAATTATTCGTTTTTTACGATGGAAAAGCTGTTGTATTTATATTGTATTTTATGCCTCTGGCGTTGACTTCTAAGGCCCTAGCTATTCGATCTAGTGGAGCAACGCCCTAGAGTGAAGCCTAGGTTGCCCGGAACGTAGAAATGACCATTACTTTCACACTGTTTGCAATTATTCCTTTTATACGATGGAAAAGCTGTTGTATTTATATCGTATTTTATGCTTCTGGCGTTGACTTCTAAGGCCCTAGCTATTCGATCTAGTGGAGCAATGCCCTAGAGTGAAGCCTAGGTTGCCCGGAACGTAGAAATGACCATTACTTTCACACTGTTTGCAATTATTCCTTTTATACGATGGAAAAGCTGTTGTATTTATATCGTATTTTATGCTTCTGGCGTTGACTTCTAAGGCCCTAGCTATTCGATCTAGTGGAGCAACGCCCTAGAGTAAAGCCTAGGTTGATCGGAATGTAGAAATGACCATAACTTTCACACTGGTTGCAATTATTCGTTTTATACGATGGAAAAACTGTTGCATTTATATGGTATTTTATGCTTCTGGCGTTCACTTCTTAGGCCCTAACTATTCGATCTGGTGGAACAACGCCCTAGGGTGAAGCCTAGGTTGCCCGGATCGTAGAAATGACCATAACTTTCACACTGTTTGCAATTATTCATTTTATACGATGGAAAAGCTGTTGTATTTATATCGTATTTTATGCTTCGGGCGTTGACTTCTTAGGCCCTAACATTTCGATCTGGTGGAGCAACGCCCTACAGTGAAGCCTAGGTTGCCCGGAACGTAGATATGACCATAACCTTCACACAGGTTGCAATTATTCGTTTTATACGGTGTAAAGGCTGTTGTACTTATTTTGTATTTTATTCTTCTGGTGTTGATTTCTTAGGCCCTAACTATTCGATCTGGGTGAACAACGCCGTAGAGAGAAGCCTAGGTTGCCCGGAACGTAGGAATGACCATTACTTTCACACTGTTTGCAATTATTCCTTTTATACGATTGAAAAGCTGTTGTATTTATATCGTATTTTATGCTTCTGGTATTGACTTCTAAGGAACAAACTAATCGACCTGGTGGATCAACGCCCTAGGGGGATGCGTAGGTTGCACGGAAAGTAGAAATGACCATAGCTTTCACACTGGTAGCAATTATTCGTTTTATACGATGGAAAAACTGTTCTATTTATTTTGTATTTTATGCTTCGGGCGTTGACTTCTAAGGCCCTGACTATTCGATCTGGTGGAGCAACGCCCTAGAGTGAAGCCTAGGTTGCCCGGAACGTAGATACGACCATAACCTTCACACTGGTTGCAATTATTCCTGTTATATGATGGAAAAACTGTTGTATTTTTATTGCATTTTATGCTTCGGGCATTGACCTCTAAGGCCCTAACTATTCACTCTGTTGGAGCAACGCCCTAGGGGGAAGCCTAGGTTGCCCGGAACGTAGAAATGACCATAACTTTCACACTGGTTGCAATTATTCGGTTTATACGATGGAAAAGCTGTTGTATTTATATCGTATTTTATGCTTCTGGCGTTGACGTCTCAGGCCCTAGCTATACAATCTGGTGGATCAACGCCCTAGGGGGAAGCGTAGGTTGCACGGAAAGTAGAAATGACCATAACTTTCACACTGGTAGCAATTATTCGTTTTATACGATGGAAAAACTGTTCTATTTATTTTGTATTTTATGCTTCGGGCGTTGACTTATAAGGCCCTGACTATTCGATCTGGTGGAGCAACGCCCTAGAGTGAACCCTAGGTTGCCCGGTACGTAGAAATGACCATCACTTTCAAACTGGTTGCAATTATTCCTGTTATATGATGGAAAAACTGTTGTATTTTTATTGCATTTTATGCTTCGGGCATTGACTTCTAAGACCCTAACTATTCACTCTGTTGGAGCAACGCCCTAGGGTGAAGCCTAGGTTGCCCGGAAACTAGAAATGACCGTAACTTTCATACTGGTTGCAATTATTCGTTTTATATGGTGGAAAAACTGTTGTATTTATATTGTATTTTATTATTCTGGCGTTGACTTCTAAGGCCCTAACTATTCGATCAGGTGGAGAAACGCCCTAGAGTGCAGTCTAGGTTGCTCGAAGTGTAGAAATGACCATAACTTTCACATTGGTTGCAATTATTCGTTTTATACGATGGAAAAGCTGTTGTATTTATATCGTATTTTATGCTTCTGGCGTTGACTTCTTAGGCCCTAACTATTCCATCCGGTGGAACAACGCCCTAGGGTAAAGCCAAGATTGCGTGGAACGTAGAAGTGACCATAACTTTCATACTGGTTGCAATTATTCGTTTTATATGGTGGAAAAACTGTTGTATTTATATTGTATTTTATGCTTCAGGCGTTGACTTCTAAGGCCCTAACTATTCGATCAGGTGGAGCAACGCCCTAGAGTGAAGCCTAGGTTGCTCGAAATGTAGAAATGACCACAACTTTCACACTGGTTGCAATTATTCTTTTATACGATGGAAAAACTGTTGTATTTATATCGTATTTTATGCTTGTGGCGTTGACTTCTTAGGCCCTGACTATTCAATCTGGTGGATCGACGCCGTAGGGGGAAGCGTAGGTTGCCCGGAAAGTAGAAATGACCATAACTTTCACACTGGTAGCAATTATTCGTTTTATACGATGGAAAAACTGTTCTATTTATTTTGTATTTTATGCTTCGGGCGTTGACTTCTAAGGCCCTAACTATTCGATCTGGTGGAGCAACGCCCTAGAGTGAAGCCTGGGTTGCCCGGAACGTAGAAATGACCATAACTTTCACACTGGTAGCAATTATTCGTTTTATACGATGGAAAAACTGTTCTATTTATTTTGTATTTTATGCTTCGGACGTTGACTTCTAAGGCCCTAACTATTCGATCTGGTGGAGCAACGCCCTAGAATGAAGCCTAGGTTGCCCGGTACGTAGAAATGACCATCACTTTCAAACTGGTTGCAATTATTCCTGTTATATGATGGAAAAACTGTTGTATTTTTATTGCATTTTATGCTTCGGGCATTGACTTCTAAGGCCCTAACTATTCACTCTGTTGGAGCAACGCCCTAGGGTGAAGCCTAGGTTGCCCGGAAAGTAGAAATGACCGTAACTATCATACTGGTTGCAATTATTCGTTTTATATGGTGGAAAAACTGTTGTATTTATATCGTATTTTATGCTTCTGGCGTTGACTTCTTAGGCCCTAACTATTCCATCTGGTGGAACAACGCCCTAGGGTAAAGCCAAGATTGCGCGGAACGTAGAAATGACGATAACTTTCATACTGGTTGCAATTATTCGTTTTATACGGCGTAAAGGCTGTTGTACTTATTTTGTATTTTATTCTTCTGGTGTTGATTTCTTAGGCCCTAACTATTCGATCTGGTGGAACAACGCCGTAGAGTGAAGCCTAGGTTGCTCGGAATGTAGAAATGACCATAACTTTCACACTGGTTGCAATTATTCGTTTTATACGATGGAAAAACTGTTGTATTTATATTGTATTTTATGCTTCTGGCGTTCACTTCTTAGGCCCTAACTATTCGATCTGGTGGAACAACGCCCTAGGGTGAAGCCTGGGTTGCCCGGAACGTAGAAATGACCATAACTTTTACACTGGTAGCAATTATTCGTTTTATACAATCGAAAAACTGTTCTTTCTATTTTGTATTTTATGCTTCGGGCGTTGACTTCTAAGGCCCTAACTGTTTGATCTGTTGGAGCAACGCCCTAGAGTGAGGCCTAGGTTGCCCGAAACGTAGAAATAACAATTACTTTCACACTGTTTGCAATTATTCCTTTTATACGATGCAAAAGCTGTTGTATTTATATCGTATTTTATGCTTCTGGCGTTGACTTCTAAGGCCCTAACTATTCGATCTGGTGGAGCAACGCCCTAGAGTGAAGCCTAGGTTGCTCGGAATGTAGAAATAACCATAACTTTCACACTGGTTGCAATTATTCGTTTTTTACGATGGAAAAGCTGTTGTATTTATATTGTATTTTATGCCTCTGGCGTTGACTTCTAAGGCCCTAGCTATTCGATCTAGTGGAGCAACGCCCTAGAGTGAAGCCTAGGTTGCCCGGAACGTAGAAATGACCATTACTTTCACTCTGTTTGCAATTATTCCTTTTATACGATGGAAAAGCTGTTGTATTTATATCGTATTTTATGCTTCTGGCGTTGACTTCTAAGGCCCTAGCTATTCGATCTAGTGGAGAAACGCCCTAGAGTGAAGCCTAGGTTGCTCGGAATGTAGAAATGACCATAACTTTCACACTGGTTGCAATTATTCGTTTTATACGATGGAAAAACTGTTGTATTTATATTGTATTTTATGCTTCTGGCGTTCACTTCTTAGGCCCTAACTATTCGATCTGGTGGAACAACGCCCTAGGGTGAAGCCTGGGTTGCCCGGAACGTAGAAATGACCATAACTTTTACACTGGTAGCAATTATTCGTTTTATACAATCGAAAAACTGTTCTTTTTATTTTGTATTTTATGCTTCGGGCGTTGACTTCTAAGGCCCTAACTGTTTGATCTGTTGGAGCAACGCCCTAGAGTGAGGCCTAGGTTGCCCGGAACGTATAAATAACAATTACTTTCACACTGTTTGCAATTATTCCTTTTATACGATGCAAAAGCTGTTGTATTTATATCGTATTTTATGCTTCTGGCGTTGACTTCTAAGGCCCTAACTATTCGATCTGGTGGAGCAACGCCCTAGAGTGAAGCCTAGGTTGCTCGGAATGTAGAAATAACCATAACTTTCACACTGGTTGCAATTATTCGTTTTTTACGATGGAAAAGCTGTTGTATTTATATCGTATTTTATGCTTCGGGCGTTGACTTCTTAGGCCCTAACATTTCGATCTGGTGGAGCAACGCCCTACAGTGAAGCCTAGGTTGCCCGGAACGTAGATATGACCATAACCTTCACACAGGTTGCAATTATTCGTTTTATACGGTGTAAAGGCTGTTGTACTTATTTTGTATTTTATTCTTCTGGTGTTGATTTCTTAGGCCCTAACTATTCGATCTGGGTGAACAACGCCGTAGGGAGAAGCCTAGGTTGCCCGGAACGTAGGAATGACCATTACTTTCACGCTGTTTGCAATTATTCCTTTTATACGATTGAAAAGCTGTTGTATTTATATCGTATTTTATGCTTCTGGTATTGACTTCTAAGGAACAAACTATTCGACCTGGTGGATCAACGCCCTAGGGGGATGCGTAGGTTGCACGGAAAGTAGAAATGACCATAACTTTCACACTGGTAGCAATTATTCGTTTTATACGATGGAAAAACTGTTCTATTTATTTTGTATTTTATGCTTCGGGCGTTGACTTCTAAGGCCCTGACTATTCGATCTGGTGGAGCAACGCCCTAGAGTGAAGCCTAGGTTGCCCGGAACGTAGATACGACCATAACCTTCACACTGGTTGCAATTATTCCTGTTATATGATGGAAAAACTGTTGTATTTTTATTGCATTTTATGCTTTGGGCATTGACCTCTAAGGCCCTAACTATTCACTCTGTTGGAGCAACGCCCTAGGGGGAAGCCTAGGTTGCCCGGAACGTAGAAATGACCATAACTTTCACACTGGTTGCAATTATTCGGTTTATACGATGGAAAAGCTGTTGTATTTATATCGTATTTTATGCTTCTGGCGTTGACGTCTCAGGCCCTAGCTATACAATCTGGTGGATCAACGCCCTAGGGGGAAGCGTAGGTTGCACGGAAAGTAGAAATGACCATAACTTTCACACTGGTAGCAATTATTCGTTTTATACGATGGAAAAACTGTTCTATTTATTTTGTATTTTATGCTTCGGGCGTTGACTTATAAGGCCCTGACTATTCGATCTGGTGGAGCAACGCCCTAGAGTGAAGCCTAGGTTGCCCGGTACGTAGAAATGACCATCACTTTCAAACTGGTTGCAATTATTCCTGTTATATGATGGAAAAACTGTTGTATTTTTATTGCATTTTATGCTTCGGGCATTGACTTCTAAGACCCTAACTATTCACTCTGTTGGAGCAACGCCCTAGGGTGAAGCCTAGGTTGCCCGGAAAGTAGAAATGACCGTAACTTTCATACTGGTTGCAATTATTCGTTTTATATGGTGGAAAAACTGTTGTATTTATATTGTATTTTATTATTCTGGCGTTGACTTCTAAGGCCCTACCTATTCGATCAGGTGGAGCAACGCCCTAGAGTGAAGCCTAGGTTGCTCGAAATGTAGAAATGACCACAACTTTCACACTGGTTGCAATTATTCTTTTATACGATGGAAAAACTGTTGTATTTATATCGTATTTTATGCTTGTGGCGTTGACTTCTTAGGCCCTGACTATTCAATCTGGTGGATCGACGCCGTAGGGGGAAGCGTAGGTTGCCCGGAAAGTAGAAATGACCATAACTTTCACACTGGTAGCAATTATTCGTTTTATACGATGGAAAAACTGTTCTATTTATTTTGTATTTTATGCTTCGGGCGTTGACTTCTAAGGCCCTAACTATTCGATCTGGTGGAGCAACGCCCTAGAGTGAAGCCTAGGTTGAACGGTACGTAGAAATGACCATCACTTTCAGACTGGTTGCAATTATTCTTGTTATATGATGGAAAAACTGTTGTATTTTTATTGCATTTTATGCTTCTGGCGTTGACTTCTAAGGCCCTAACTATTCAACCTGTTGGAGCAACGCCCTAGAGTAAAGCCTAGGTTGATCGGAATGTAGAAATGACCATAACTTTCACACTGGTTGCAATTATTCGTTTTATATGGTGGAAAAACTGTTGTATTTATATCGTATTTTATGCTTCTGGCGTTGACTTCTTAGGCCCTAACTATTCGATCTGGTGGAACAACGCCCTAGGGTGAAGCCAAGATTGCGCGGAACGTAGAAATGACGATAACTTTCATACTGGTTGCAATTATTCGTTTTATACGGTGTAAAGGCTGTTGTACTTATTTTGTATTTTATTCTTCTGGTTTTGATTTCTTAGGCCCTAACTATTCGATCTGGTGGAACAACGCCGTAGAGTGAAGCCTAGGTTGCCCGGAACGTAGAAATGACCATTACTTTCACACTGTTTGCAGTTATTCCTTTTATACGATGGAAAAGCTGCTGTATTTATATCGTATTTTATGCTTCTGGCGTTGACTTCTAAGGCCCTAGCTATTCGATCTGGTGGAGCAACGCCCTACAGTGATGCCTAGGTTGTCCGGAACGTAGACACGACCATAACCTTCACACTGGTTGCAAATTATTCCTGCTATGCGATGGAAAAGCTGTTGTATTTTTACTGCATGTTATGCTTCGGGTATTGACTTCTAAGGCCCTAACTATGCAACATGTTGGAGCAACGCCCTAGGGGGAAGCCTAGGTTGCCCGGAACGTAGAAATGTCCATAACTTTCACACTGGTTGCAATTATTCGGTTTATACGATGGAAAAGCCGTTGTATTTATATCGTATTTTATGCTTCTGGCGTTGACTTCTAAGGCCGTAACTATCCGACCTGGTGGAGCAACGCCCTAGAGGGAAGCCTAGGTTGCCCGGAACGTAGAAATGACCATAACTTTCACACTGGCTGCAATTATTTGTTTTATACGATGGAAAAGCTGTTGTATTTATATCGTATTTTATGCTTCTGGCGTTGACTTCTTAGGCCCTAACTATTCCATCTGGTGGAACAACGCCCTAGGGTAAAGCCCTGGTTGCGCGGAACATAGAAATGACCATAGCTTTCACACTGGTAGCAATTATTCGTTTTATACGATGGAAAAACTGTTTTATTTATTTTGTATTTTATGCTTCGGGCGTTGCCTTCTGAGGCCCTAACTATTCGATCTGGTGGAGCAACGCCCTAGAGTGAAGCCTAGGTTGCCCGGAACGTAGAAATGACCATAACTTTCACACTGGTTGCTATCTTTCGTTTTTTACGATGGAAAGACTGTTATATTTATATTGTATTTTATGCTTCTGGCGCTGACTTCTAAGGCCCTAACTGATTGATCTGGTGGAGCAACGCCCTAGAGTGAAGCCTAGATTGCCCGGAACGTTGAAATGACCATAACTTTCACACTGGTTGCTATTATTCGTTTTATACGATGTAAAAGCTGTTTTATTTATATCGTATTTTATGCTTCTGGCGTTGACTTCTTAGGCCCTAACTATTCGACCTGGTGGACCAACGCCCTAGAGTGAAACCTAGGTTGCCCGGAACGTAGAAATGACCATTACATTCACACTGGTTGCAATTATTCCCGTTATACGATGGAAAAACTTATGTATTTTTATAGTATTCTATGCTTCTGGCGTTTAATTCTATGTCGCTAGCTATTTGATCAGGTGGAGCAACGACGTAGAGTGAAGCCTAGGTTGCCCGGAACGTAGAAATGACAATTACTTTCACACTGTTTGCTATTATTCATTTTGTACGATGGAAAAGCTGTTGTATTTATATTGTATTTTATGCCTCTGGCGTTGACTTCTAAGGCCGTAGCTCTTAGATGTGGTGGAGCAACGCCCTATAGTGACGCCTAGGTTGCCCGGAACGTAGAAGTGACCATTACTTTTAAAATGTTTGCAACTATTCGTTTTATACGATGGAATAACTGTTGTACTTATATTGTATTTTATCCTTCTGGCGTTGAATTCTAAGTCCCTAGCTATTCGATCTGGTAGAGCAACGCCCTAGAGTGAAACCTAGGTTATCCGGAACGTAGAAATGGCCAGTACATTCACACTGGTTGCAGTTATTCCTGTTAAACGATGGAAAGCTGTTGCATCTTTATTGTATTTTATGCTTCTGGTGCTGACTTCTAAGGCCGTGTCTATTCGATCTGGTGGAGCAACGCCCTATGGTGAAGGGTAGGATGCGCGGAACGTAGCAATGACCATAACTTTCACACTGGTAGCAATTATTCGTTTTATACGATGGAAAAGCTGTTCTATTTATTTTGTATTTTATGCTTCCGGCGTTGACTTCTAAGGCCCTAACTGTTTGATCTGGTGGAGCATCGCCGTAGAGTGAAGCCTAGGTTGCCCGGCACTTAGAAATGACCATAACTTTCACACTGGTTGCTATTATTCGTATTATACGATGGAAAAACTGTTATATTTATATTGTATTTAAGTTTCTGGCGTTGACTTCTGAGCCCGCTGCTATTCGGTGTGGTGGAAGAACGCCATAGAGTGAAGCCTAGGTAGCCCGGATCGTAGGAATGTCCATATCTTTCACACTGTTTGCAATTTTTCGTTTTATACGGTGGAAAAACTGTTTTATTTATTTTGTATTTTATGCTTCGGGCGTTGACTTCTAAGGCTCTAACTACTCGATCTGGTGGAGCAACGCCCTAGAGTGCAGCCTAGGTTGCCTGGAACGTAGAAATGACCATCACTTTCACACGGGTTGCAATTATTCCTGTTATAGGATGGAAAGACTGTTGTAGTTTTATTGTATTTTATAGCTCAGGCGTTGACTTCTGAGGCCGTAGCTATTCGTTGTGGTGGAAGAACGCCATACAGTGAAGCCTAGGCTGCCCGGAACGTAGAAATGACCATAACTTTCACACTGTTTGCAATTATTAGTTTTATACGATGGAAAAGCTGTTCCATTTATTTTGTATTTAATGCTTCGGGCGTGGACTTCTAAGGCCCTAGCTATTCGATCAGGTGGCGCAACGCCCTAGAGTGAAGCCTAGGTTGCTCGAAATGTAGAAATGACCATAACTTCCACACTGGTTGCAATCATTCGTTTTATACGATGGAAAAACTGTTGTATTTATATCGTATTTTATGCTTCTGGCGTTGACTTCTTAGGCCCTGACTATTCAATCTGGTGGATCGACGCCGTAGGGGGAAGCGTAGGTTGCCCGGAAAGTATAAATGACCATAACTTTCACACTGGTAGCAATTATTCGTTTTACACGATGGAAAAACTGTTCTATTTATTTTGTATTTTATGCTTCGGGCGTTGACTTCTAAGGCCCTAACTATTCGATCTGGTGGAGCAACGCCCTAGAGTGAAGCCTAGGTTGCTCGGAATGTACAAATAACCATAACTTTCACACTGGTTGCAATTATTCGTTTTTTACGATGGAAAAGCTGTTGTATTTATATTGTATTTTATGCCTCTGGCGTTGACTTCTAAGGCCCTAGCTATTCGATCTAGTGGAGCAACGCCCTAGAGTGAAGCCTAGGTTGCTCTGAACGTAGAAATGACCATCACTTTCAAACTGTTTGCAATTAATCCTGTTATTGCATTTTATGCTTCGGGCGTTGACTTCTAAGGCCCTAACTATTCGATCTGGGTGAACAACGCCGTAGAGAGAAGCCTAGGTTGCCCGGAAAGTAGGAATGACCATTACTTTCACACTGTTTGCAATTATTCCTTTTATACGATTGAAAAGCTGTTGTATTTATATCGTATTTTATGCTTCTGGCGTTGACTTCTAAGGACCAAACTATTCGATCTGGTGGAGCAACGCCCTACAGTGATGTCTAGGTTGCCCGGAACGTAGATACGACCATAACCTTCACACTGGTTGCAAATTATTCCTGCTATACGATGGAAAAACTGTTGTATTTTTACTGCATGTTATGCTTCGGGCATTAACTTCTAAGGCCCAAACTATGCAATCTGTTGGAGCAACGCCCTAGGGGGAAGCCTAGGTTGCCCGGAACGTAGAAATGACCATAACTTTTACACTGGTTGCAATTATTCGGTTTATACGATGGAAAAGCTGTTGTATTTATATCGTATTTTATGCTTCTGGCGTTGACTTCTAAGGCCCTAGCTATTCGATCTGGTCGAGCAACGCCCTAGAGTGAAGCCTAGGTTGCTCGAAACGTAGAAATGACCATAACTTCCACACTGGTTGCAATCATTCGTTTTATACGATGGAAAAACTGTTGTATTTATATTGTATTTTATGCTTCGGGCGTTGACTTCTAAGGCCCTAACTATTCGATCTGGTGGAGCAACGCCCTAGAGTGAAGCCTAGGTTGCTCGGAATGTAGAAATAACCATAACTTTCACACTGGTTGCAATTATTCGTTTTTTACGATGGAAAAGCTGTTGTATTTATATTGTATTTTATGCCTGTGGCGTTGACTTCTAAGGCCCTAGCTATTCGATCTAGTGGAGCAACGCCCTAGAGTGAAGCCTAGGTTGCTCTGAACGTAGAAATGACCATCACTTTCAAACTGTTTGCAATTAATCCTGTTATACGATGGAAAAACTGTTGTATTTTTATTGCATTTTATGCTTCGAGCGTTGACTTCTAAGGCCCTAACTATTCGATCTGGGTGAACAACGCCGTAGAGAGAAGCCTAGGTTGCCCGGAACGTAGGAATGACCATTACTTTCACACTGTTTGCAATTATTCCTTTTATACGATAGAAAAGCTGTTGTATTTATATCGTATTTTATGCTTCTGGCGTTGACTTCTAAGGACCAAACTATTCGATCTGGTGGAGCAACGCCCTACAGTGATGTCTAGGTTGCCCGGAACGTAGATACGACCATAACCTTCACACTGGTTGCAAATTATTCCTGCTATACGATGGAAAAGCTGTTGTATTTTTACTGCATGTTATGCTTCGGGCATTGACTTCTAAGGCCCTGACTATTCACTCTGTTGGAGCAACGCCCTAGGGTGAAGCCTAGGTTGCCCGGAAAGTAGAAATCACTGTAACTTTCATACTGGTTGCAATTATTCGTTTTATATGGTGGAAAAACTGTTGTATTTATATTGTATTTTATTATTCTGGCGTTGACTTTTAAGGCCCTAACTATTCGATCAGGTGGAGCAACGCACTAGAGTGCAGCCTAGGTTGCTCGAAGTGTAGAAATGACCATAACTTTCACATTGGTTGCAATTATTCGTTTTATACGATGGAAAAGCTGTTGTATTTATATCGTATTTTATGCTTCTGGCGTTGACTTCTTAGGCCCTAACTATTCCATCTGGTGGAACCACGCCCTAGAGTGAAACCTAGGTTGCCCGGAACGTAGAAATGACCATTACATTCACAATGGTTGCAATTATTCCTGTTATACGATGGAAAAACTGATGTATTTTTATTGTATTCTATGCTTCTGGCGTTTAATTCTATGTCGCTAGCTATTTGATCAGGTGGAGCAACGACGTAGAGTGAAGCCTAGGTTGCCCGGAACGTAGAAATGACAATTACTTTCACACTGTTTGCTATTATTCATTTTGTACGATGGAAAAGCTGTTGTATTTATATTGTATTTTATGCCTCTGGCGTTGACTTCTAAGGCCGTAGCTCTTAGTTGTGGTGGAGCAACGCCCTATAGTGACGCCTAGGTTGCCCGGAACGTAGAAGTGACCATTACTTTTAAAATGTTTGCAACTATTCGTTTTATACGATGGAATAACTGTTGTACTTATATTGTATTTTATCCTTCTGGCGTTGAATTCTAAGTCCCTAGCTATTCGATCTGGTAGAGCAACGCCCTAGAGTGAAACCTAGGTTATCCGGAACGTAGAAATGGCCAGTACATTCACACTGGTTGCAGTTATTCCTGTTAAACGATGGAAAGCTGTTGCATCTTTATTGTATTTTATGCTTCTGGTGCTGACTTCTAAGGCCGTGTCTATTCGATCTGGTGGAGCAACGCCCTATGGTGAAGGGTAGGATGCGCGGAACGTAGCAATGACCATAACTTTCACACTGGTAGCAATTATTCGTTTTATACGATGGAAAAGCTGTTCTATTTATTTTGTATTTTATGCTTCCGGCGTTGACTTCTAAGGCCCTAACTGTTTGATCTGGTGGAGCATCGCCGTAGAGTGAAGCCTAGGTTGCCCGGAACTTAGAAATGACCATAACTTTCACACTGGTTGCTATTATTCGTATTATACGATGGAAAAACTGTTATATTTATATTGTATTTAAGTTTCTG
Source organism: Calliopsis andreniformis (assembly GCF_051401765.1). Taxonomy (NCBI): domain Eukaryota; kingdom Metazoa; phylum Arthropoda; class Insecta; order Hymenoptera; family Andrenidae; genus Calliopsis; species Calliopsis andreniformis. The sequence goes on along the minus strand of NW_027480460.1, from coordinate 160,715 downwards.
GCGTTGACTTCTGAGCCCGCTGCTATTCGGTGTGGTGGAAGAACGCCATAGAGTGAAGCCTAGGTAGCCCGGATCGTAGGAATGTCCATATCTTTCACACTGTTTGCAATTTTTCGTTTTATACGATGGAAAAACTGTTTTATTTATTTTGTATTTTATGCTTCGGGCGTTGACTTCTAAGGCTCTAACTACTCGATCTGGTGGAGCAACGCCCTAGAGTGCAGCCTAGGTTGCCTGGAACGTAGAAATGACCATCACTTTCACACGGGTTGCAATTATTCCTGTTATAGGATGGAAAGACTGTTGTAGTTTTATTGTATTTTATAGCTCAGGCGTTGACTTCTGAGGCCGTAGCTATTCGTTGTGGTGGAAGAACGCCATACAGTGAAGCCTAGGCTGCCCGGAACGTAGAAATGACCATAACTTTCACACTGTTTGCAATTATTAGTTTTATACGATGGAAAAGCTGTTCTATTTATTTTGTATTTAATGCTTCGGGCGTGGACTTCTAAGGCCCTAGCTATTCGATCAGGTGGCGCAACGCCCTAGAGTGAAGCCTAGGTTGCTCGAAATGTAGAAATGACCATAACTTCCACACTGGTTGCAATCATTCGTTTTATACGATGGAAAAACTGTTGTATTTATATCATATTTTATGCTTCTGGCGTTGACTTCTTAGGCCCTGACTATTCAATCTGGTGGATCGACGCCGTAGGGGGAAGCGTAGGTTGCCCGGAAAGTAGAAATGACCATAACTTTCACACTGGTAGCAATTATTCGTTTTACACGATGGAAAAACTGTTCTATTTATTTTGTATTTTATGCTTCGGGCGTTGACTTCTAAGGCCCTAACTATTCGATCTGGTGGAGCAACGCCCTAGAGTGAAGCCTAGGTTGCTCGGAATGTACAAATAACCATAACTTTCACACTGGTTGCAATTATTCGTTTTTTACGATGGAAAAGCTGTTGTATTTATATTGTATTTTATGCCTCTGGCGTTGACTTCTAAGGCCCTAGCTATTCGATCTAGTGGAGCAACGCCCTAGAGTGAAGCCTAGGTTGCTCTGAACGTAGAAGTGACCATCACTTTCAAACTGTTTGCAATTAATCCTGTTATTGCATTTTATGCTTCGGGCGTTGACTTCTAAGGCCCTAACTATTCGATCTGGGTGAACAACGCCGTAGAGAGAAGCCTAGGTTGCCCGGAAAGTAGGAATGACCATTACTTTCACACTGTTTGCAATTATTCCTTTTATACGATTGAAAAGCTGTTGTATTTATATCGTATTTTATGCTTCTGGCGTTGACTTCTAAGGACCAAACTATTCGATCTGGTGGAGCAACGCCCTACAGTGATGTCTAGGTTGCCCGGAACGTAGATACGACCATAACCTTCACACTGGTTGCAAATTATTCCTGCTATACGATGGAAAAACTGTTGTATTTTTACTGCATGTTATGCTTCGGGCATTAACTTCTAAGGCCCAAACTATGCAATCTGTTGGAGCAACGCCCTAGGGGGAAGCCTAGGTTGCCCGGAACGTAGAAATGACCATAACTTTCACACTGGTTGCAATTATTCGGTTTATACGATGGAAAAGCTGTTGTATTTATATCGTATTTTATGCTTCTGGCGTTGACTTCTAAGGCCCTAGCTATTCGATCTGGTCGAGCAACGCCCTAGAGTGAAGCCTAGGTTGCTCGAAACGTAGAAATGACCATAACTTCCACACTGGTTGCAATCATTCGTTTTATACGATGGAAAAACTGTTGTATTTATATCGTATTTTATGCTTCGGGCGTTGACTTCTAAGGCCCTAACTATTCGATCTGGTGGAGCAACGCCCTAGAGTGAAGCCTAGGTTGCTCGGAATGTAGAAATAACCATAACTTTCACACTGGTTGCAATTATTCGTTTTTTACGATGGAAAAGCTGTTGTATTTATATTGTATTTTATGCCTGTGGCGTTGACTTCTAAGGCCCTAGCTATTCGATCTAGTGGACCAACGCCCTAGAGTGAAGCCTAGGTTGCTCTGAACGTGGAAATGACCATCACTTTCAAACTGTTTGCAATTAATCCTGTTATACGATGGAAAAACTGTTGTATTTTTATTGCATTTTATGCTTCGAGCGTTGACTTCTAAGGCCCTAACTATTCGATCTGGGTGAACAACGCCGTAGAGAGAAGCCTAGGTTGCCCGGAACGTAGGAATGACCATTACTTTCACACTGTTTGCAATTATTCCTTTTATACGATAGAAAAGCTGTTGTATTTATATCGTATTTTATGCTTCTGGCGTTGACTTCTAAGGACCAAACTATTCGATCTGGTGGAGCAACGCCCTACAGTGATGTCTAGGTTGCCCGGAACGTAGATACGACCATAACCTTCACACTGGTTGCAAATTATTCCTGCTATACGATGGAAAAGCTGTTGTATTTTTACTGCATGTTATGCTTCGGGCATTGACTTCTAAGGCCCTGACTATTCACTCTGTTGGAGCAACGCCCTAGGGTGAAGCCTAGGTTGCCCGGAAAGTAGAAATGACGGTAACTTTCATACTGGTTGCAATTATTCGTTTTATATGGTGGAAAAACTGTTGTATTTATATTGTATTTTATTATTCTGGCGTTGACTTCTAAGGCCCTAACTATTCGATCAGGTGGAGCAACGCACTAGAGTGCAGCCTAGGTTGCTCGAAGTGTAGAAATGACCATAACTTTCACATTGGTTGCAATTATTCGTTTTATACGATGGAAAAGCTGTTGTATTTATATCGTATTTTATGCCTCTGGCGTTGACTTCTTAGGCCCTAACTATTCCATCTGGTGGAACCACGCCCTAGGGTAATGCCAAGATTGCGCGGAACGTAGAAATGACCATAACTTTCATACTGGTTGCAATTATTCGTTTTATATGGTGGAAAACTGTTGTATTTATATTGTATTTTATGCTTCTGGCGTTGACTTCTAAGGCCCTAACTATTCGATCAGGTGGAGCAACGCCCTAGAGTGAAGCCTAGGTTGCTCGAAATGTAGAAATGACCACAACTTTCACACTGGTTGCAATTATGCGTTTTATACGATGGAAAAACTGTTGTATTTATATTGTATTTTATGTTTCTGGCGTTCACTTCTTAGGCCCTAACTATTCGATCTGCTGGTACAACGCGCTAGGGTGTAGCCTAGGTTGCCCGGAACGTAGAAATGACCATAACTTTTACCCTGGCAGCAATTATTCGTTTTATACTATGGAAAAACCGTTCTATTTATTTTGTATTTTATGCTTCGGGCGTTGACTTCTAAGGCCCTAACTGTTTGATCTGGTGGAGCATCGCCGTAGAGTGAAGCCTAGGTTGCCCGGAACGTAGAAATGACCATAACTTTCACAATGGTTGCTATTATTCGTTTTATACGATGGAAAAACTGTTATATTTATATTGTATTTAAGTTTCTGGCGTTGACTTCTGAGCCCGTTGCTATTCGATGTGGTGGAAGAACGCCATAGAGTGAAGCCTAGGTAGCCCGGATCGTATAAATGTCCATATCTTTCACACTGTTTGCAATTAATCCTGATATACGATGGAAAAACTGTTGTATTTTTATTGCATTTTATGCTTCGGGCGTTGACTTCTAAGGCTCTAACTATTCAACCTGTTGGAGCAACGCCCTAGAGTAAGTCGTAGGTTGATCGGAATGTAGAAATGACCATAACTTTCACACTGGTTGCAATTATTCGTATTATATGATGGAAAAACTGTTGTATTTATATTGTATTTTATGCTTCTGTCGTTGACTTCTAAGGCCCTAACTATTCGATCTGGTGGAACAACGCCCTAGGGTGAAGCCTAGGTTGCCCGGAACGTAGAAATGACCATAACTTTCACACTGTTTGCAATTATTCATTTTATACGATGGAAAAGCTGTTGTATTTATATCGCATTTTATGCTTCGGGCGTTGACTTCTTAGGCCCTAACATTTCGATCTGGTGGAGCAACGCCCTACAGTGAAGCCTAGGTTGCCCGGAACGTAGATATGACCATAACTTTCACACTGGTAGCAATTATTCGTTTTATACGATGGAAAAACTGTTCTATTTATTTTGTATTTTATGCTTCGGGCGTTGACTTCTAAGGCCCTAACTATTCGATCTGGTGGAGCAACGCCCTAGAATGAAGCCTAGGTTGCCCGGTACGTAGAAATGACCATCACTTTCAAACTGGTTGCAATTATTCCTGTTATATGATGGAAAAACTGTTGTATTTTTATTGCATTTTATGCTTCTGGCGTTGACTTCTAAGGCCCTAACTATTCAACCTATTGGAGCAACGCCCTAGAGTAAAGCCTAGGTTGATCGGAATGTAGAAATGACCATAACTTTCACACTGGTTGCAATTATTCGTTTTATATGGTGGAAAAACTGTTGTATTTATATCGTATTTTATGCTTCTGGCGTTGACTTCTTAGGCCCTAACTATTCGATCTGGTGGAACAACGCCCTAGGGTGAAGCCAAGATTGCGCGGAACGTAGAAATGACGATAACTTTCATACTGGTTGCAATTATTCGTTTTATACGGTGTAAAGGCTGTTGTACTTATTTTGTATTTTATTCTTCTGGTTTTGATTTCTTAGGCCCTAACTATTCGATCTGGTGGAACAACGCCGTAGAGTGAAGCCTAGGTTGCCCGGAACGTAGAAATGACCATTACTTTCACACTGTTTGCAGTTATTCCTTTTATACGATGGAAAAGCTGCTGTATTTATATCGTATTTTATGCTTCTGGCGTTGACTTCTAAGGCCCTAGCTATTCGATCTGGTGGAGCAACGCCCTACAGTGATGCCTAGGTTGTCCGGAACGTAGACACGACCATAACCTTCACACTGGTTGCAAATTATTCCTGCTATGCGATGGAAAAGCTGTTGTATTTTTACTGCATGTTATGCTTCGGGCATTGACCTCTAAGGCCCTAACTATGCAACATGTTGGAGCAACGCCCTAGGGGGAAGCCTAGGTTGCCCGGAACGTAGAAATGTCCATAACTTTCACACTGGTTGCAATTATTCGGTTTATACGATGGAAAAGCCGTTGTATTTATATCGTATTTTATGCTTCTGGCGTTGACTTCTAAGGCCGTAACTATCCGACCTGGTGGAGCAACGCCCTAGAGGGAAGCCTAGGTTGCCCGGAACGTAGAAATGACCATAACTTTCACACTGGCTGCAATTATTTGTTTTATACGATGGAAAAGCTGTTGTATTTATATCGTATTTTATGCTTCTGGCGTTGACTTCTTAGGCCCTAACTATTCCATCTGGTGGAACAACGCCCTAGGGTAAAGCCCTGGTTGCGCGGAACATAGAAATGACCATAGCTTTCACACTGGTAGCAATTATTCGTTTTATACGATGGAAAAACTGTTTTATTTATTTTGTATTTTATGCTTCGGGCGTTGCCTTCTGAGGCCCTAACTATTCGATCTGGTGGAGCAACGCCCTAGAGTGAAGCCTAGGTTGCCCGGAACGTAGAAATGACCATAACTTTCACACTGGTTGCTATCTTTCGTTTTTTACGATGGAAAGACTGTTATATTTATATTGTATTTTATGCTTCTGGCGCTGACTTCTAAGGCCCTAACTGATTGATCTGGTGGAGCAACGCCCTAGAGTGAAGCCTAGATTGCCCGGAACGTTGAAATGACCATAACTTTCACACTGGTTGCTATTATTCGTTTTATACGATGTAAAAGCTGTTTTATTTATATCGTATTTTATGCTTCTGGCGTTGACTTCTTAGGCCCTAACTATTCGACCTGGTGGACCAACGCCCTAGAGTGAAACCTAGGTTGCCCGGAACGTAGAAATGACCATTACATTCACACTGGTTGCAATTATTCCCGTTATACGATGGAAAAACTTATGTATTTTTATTGTATTCTATGCTTCTGGCGTTTAATTCTATGTCGCTAGCTATTTGATCAGGTGGAGCAACGACGTAGAGTGAAGCCTAGGTTGCTCGGAACGTAGAAATGACAATTACTTTCACACTGTTTGCTATTATTCATTTTGTACGATGGAAAAGCTGTTGTATTTATATTGTATTTTATGCCTCTGGCGTTGACTTCTAAGGCCGTAGCTCTTAGATGTGGTGGAGCAACGCCCTATAGTGACGCCTAGGTTGCCCGGAACGTAGAAGTGACCATTACTTTTAAAATGTTTGCAACTATTCGTTTTATACGATGGAATAACTGTTGTACTTATATTGTATTTTATCCTTCTGGCGTTGAATTCTAAGTCCCTAGCTATTCGATCTGGTAGAGCAACGCCCTAGAGTGAAACCTAGGTTATCCGGAACGTAGAAATGGCCAGTACATTCACACTGGTTGCAGTTATTCCTGTTAAACGATGGAAAGCTGTTGCATCTTTATTGTATTTTATGCTTCTGGTGCTGACTTCTAAGGCCGTGTCTATTCGATCTGGTGGAGCAACGCCCTATGGTGAAGGGTAGGATGCGCGGAACGTAGCAATGACCATAACTTTCACACTGGTAGCAATTATTCGTTTTATACGATGGAAAAGCTGTTCTATTTATTTTGTATTTTATGCTTCCGGCGTTGACTTCTAAGGCCCTAACTGTTTGATCTGGTGGAGCATCGCCGTAGAGTGAAGCCTAGGTTGCCCGGAACTTAGAAATGACCATAACTTTCACACTGGTTGCTATTATTCGTATTATACGATGGAAAAACTGTTATATTTATATTGTATTTAAGTTTCTGGCGTTGACTTCTGAGCCCGCTGCTATTCGGTGTGGTGGAAGAACGCCATAGAGTGAAGCCTAGGTAGCCCGGATCGTAGGAATGTCCATATCTTTCACACTGTTTGCAATTTTTCGTTTTATACGGTGGAAAAACTGTTTTATTTATTTTGTATTTTATGCTTCGGGCGTTGACTTCTAAGGCTCTAACTACTCGATCTGGTGGAGCAACGCCCTAGAGTGCAGCCTAGGTTGCCTGGAACGTAGAAATGACCATCACTTTCACACGGGTTGCAATTATTCCTGTTATAGGATGGAAAGACTGTTGTAGTTTTATTGTATTTTATAGCTCAGGCGTTGACTTCTGAGGCCGTAGCTATTCGTTGTGGTGGAAGAACGCCATACAGTGAAGCCTAGGCTGCCCGGAACGTAGAAATGACCATAACTTTCACACTGTTTGCAATTATTAGTTTTATACGATGGAAAAGCTGTTCCATTTATTTTGTATTTAATGCTTCGGGCGTGGACTTCTAAGGCCCTAGCTATTCGATCAGGTGGCGCAACGCCCTAGAGTGCAGCCTAGGTTGCCTGGAACGTAGAAATGACCATAACTTTCACGCTGGTAGCAATTATTCGTTTTATACGATGGAAAAACTGTTATATTTATATCGTATTTTAAGATTTCTGGCGTTGACTTCTGAGGCCGTAGCTATTCGATGTGGCGGAAGAGCGCCATACAGTGAAGCCTAGGTTGCACGGAACGTAGAAATGACCATAAGTTTCATACTGGTGTCAATTATTCCTTTTATACGATGGAAAAGCTGTTGTATTTATATCGTATTTTATGCTTCTGGCGTTCACTTCTTAGGCCCTAACTATTCGATCCGGTGGAACAACGCCCTAGAGAGAAGACTAGGTTGCTCGGAATGTAGAAATGACCATCACTTTCACACTGGTTGCAATAATTCGTTTTATACGATGGAAAAACTGTTGCATCTTTATCGTATTTTATGCTTCTGGCGCTGACTTCTTAGGCCGTAACTATCCGACCTGGTGGAGCAACGCCCTAGAGTGAAACCTAGGTTGCCCGGAACGTAGAAATGACCATTACATTCACACTGGTTGCAATTATTCCTGTTATACGATGGAAGAACTGTTGCATCTTTATCGTATTTTATGCTTCTGGCGTTGACTTCTTAGGCCGTAACTATTCGATCTGGTGGAGCAACGCCCTAGAGTGAAGCCTAGGTTGCCTGGAACGTAGAAATGACCATCACGTTCACACGGGTTGCAATTATTCCTGTTATAGGATGGAAAGACTGTTGTATTTTTATTGTACTTTATACTTCAGGCGTTGAATTCTGAGGCCGTAGCTATTCGATGTGGTGGAAGAACGGCATAGAGTGAAGCCTAGGTTGCCCGGAACGTAGAAATGACCATTACTTTCACACTGTTTGCAATTATTCCTTTTATACGATGAAAAGACTGTTGTATTTTTATTGTATTTTATGCTTCTGGCGTTAACTTCTTAGGTCCTAACTATTCGATCTGGTGGAACAACGCCGTAGAGTGAAGCCTAGGTTGCCCGGAACGTAGAAATGACCATTACTTTCACACTGTTTGCAATTATTCCTTTTATACGATGGAACAGCTGTTGTGTTTATATCGTATTTTATGCTTCTGGCGTTGATTTCTAAGGACCTAACTATTCGATCTGGTGGAGCAACGCCCTAGAGTGAAGCCTAGGTTGCTCGGAATGTAGAAATGACCATAACTTTCACACTGATTGCAATTATTCGTTTTATACGATGGAAGAACTGTTGCATCTTTATCGTATTTTATGCTTCTGGCGTTGAATTCTAAGTCGCTAGCTATTCGATCTGGTGGAGCAACGCCCTAGAGTGAAGCCTAGGTTGCCTCGAACGTAGAAATGACCATCACTTTCACACGGGTTGCAATTATTCCTCTTATAGGATGGAAAGACTGTTGCATCTTTATCGTATTTTATGCTTCTGGCGTTGACTTCTTGGGCCGTAACTATTCGATCTGGTGGAGCAACGCCCTGGAGTGAAACCTGGTTTGCACGGAACGTAGAAATGACCACTACTATCACACTGGTTGCAAATTATTCCTGCTATACGATGGAAAAACTGTTGCATTTTTATTGCATTTTATGCTTCTGGCGTTAACTTCTTAGGTCCTAACTATTCGATCTGGTGGATCAACCCTAGGGTGAAGCCTAGGTTGCCCGGAACGTAGAAATGACCATAGCTTTTAAACTCGTAGCAATTATTCGTTTTATACAATGGTAAAACCGTTCCATTTATTTTGTATTTTATGCTTCGGGCGTTGACTTCTAAGGCCCTAACTATTGAATCTGTTGGAGCAACGCCCTAGGGTGAAGCCTATGTTGCTCGGAAAGTAGAAATGACCATAAGTTTCATACTGGTTGCAATTATTCGTTTTATACGATGGAAAAACTGTTGTATTTATATTGTACTTTATGCTTCTGGCGTTGACTTCTAAGGCCCTAATTATTCGATCTGGTGGAGCAATGCCTCAGAGTTAAGTCTAGGATGCCCGAAACGCCGAAATGATCATGACTTTCACGCTTGTTGCAATTATTCCTGTTATGCGATGAAAAGACTGTTGTATTTTTATTGTACTTTATACTTCAGGCGTTGACTTCTGAGGCCATAGCTATTCGATGTGGTGGAAGAACGCCATAGAGTGAAGCCTAGGTAGCCCGGAACGTAGGAATGTCCATATCTTTCACACTGTTTGCAATTATTCGTTTTATACGGTGTAAAGGCTGTTGTATTTATTTTGTATTTTATTCTTCTGGTGTTGACTTCTTAGGCCCTAACTATTCGATCTGGTGGAACAACGCCGTACAGTGTAGCCTAGGTTGCCCGGAACGTAGAAATGACCATTACTTTCACACTGTTTGCAATTATTCCTTTTATACGATGGAAAAGCTGTTGTATTTATATCGTATGTTATGCTTCTGGCGTTGACTTCTAAGGTCCTAGCTATTGGATTTGGCGGAGCACCGCCCTAGAGTGAAACCTAGGTTGCCCGGAACGTAGAAATGACCATAACTTCCACACTGTTTGCAATTATTCCTTTTATACGATGGAAAAGCTGTTGTATTTATATCGTATTTTATGCTTCTGGCGTTGACTTCTAAGGACCTAACTATTCGATCTTGTGGAGCAACGCCCTAGAGTGAAGCCTAGATTGCTCGGAATGTAGAAATGACCATAACTTTCACACTGATTGCAATTATTCGTTTTATACGATGGAAAAATTGTTGCATCTTTATCGTATTTTATGCTTCTGGCGTTGACTTCTTAGGCCGTAACTATTAGATCTGGTGGAGCAACGCCCTGGAGTGATATCTGGGTTGCCCGGAACGTAGAAATGACGACTACTATCACACTGGTTGCAAATTATTCCTGCTATACAATGGAAAAGCTGTTGTATTTTTATTGCATTTTATGCTTCTGGCGTTCACTTCTAAGGCCCTAGCTATTCGATTTGGCGGAGCACCGCCCTAGAGTGAAGCCTAGGTTGCCCGGAACGTAGAAATGACCATAACTTCCACACTGGTTGCAATTATTCGTTTTATACGATGGAAAAGCTGTTGTATTTATATCGTTCTTTATGCTTCTGGAGTTGACTTCATAGGCCCTAACTATTCCATCTGGTGGAACAGCGCCCTAGGGTAAAGCCCAGATTGCGCGGAACGTAGAAATGACCATAACTTCCACACTGGTTGCAATTATTCGTATTATACGTTGGAAAAGCTGTTGTATTTATATCGTTCTTTATGCTTCTGGCGTTGACTTCTTAGGCCCTAACTATTCCATCTGGTGGAACAACGCCCTAGGGTAAAGCCCAGATTGCGCGGAACGTAGAAATGACCATTACTTTCACACTGTTTGCAATTATTCTTTTTGTACGATGGAAAAGCTGTTTATTTATATCGTATTTTATGCTTCTGGCGTTGACTTCTAAGGACCTAACTATTCGATCTGGTGGAGCAACGCCCTAGAGTGAAGCCTAGGTTGCTCGAAATGCAGAAATGACCATAACTTTCACACTCGTTGCAATTATTCCTCTTATAGGATGGAAAGACTGTTGTATTTTTACTGTATTTTATTCTTCTGGTGTTGACTTCTTAGGGCCTAACTATTCGATCTGGTGGAAGAACGCCATAGAGTGAAGCCTAGGTTGCCCGGAACGTAGAAATGACCATTACCTTCACACTGGTTGCTACTATTCGTTTCATACGATGGAAAAACTGTTATACTTATATTGTATTTTATGCTTCTGGCGTTGACTTCTTTGGCCCTAACTTTTCGATCTGTTGGGGCAACGCCCTAGGGTGAAACCTAGGTTGCCCGGAACGTAGAAATGACCATAACTTTCACACTGGTAGCAATTATTCGTTTTATACAATGGAAAACCTGTTCGATTTATTTTGTATTTTATGTTTCGGGCGTTGACTTCTAAGGCCCTAACTATTCGATCTGGTGGAGCAACGCCCTAGAGTGGAGCCTAGGTTGCTCGGAACGTAGAAACGACCATTACCTTCACACTGTTTACAATTATTCATTTTATACGATGGCAAAGCTGTTGTATTTATATTGTATTTTATGCTTCCGGCGTTAACTTCTAAGGCCGTAGCTATCAGATGTGGAGCAGCAACGCAATAGTATGACGCGTAGGTTGCCCGGACCGTAGAAGTGACCATTACTTTCACAATGTTCGCAATCATTCATTTTATACGATGGAAAAACTGTTGTACTTATATTGTATTTTATGCTTCAGGCGTGACTTCTAAGGTCCTAACTATTCGATTTGGTGGAGCAACGCCCTACAGTGAAGCCTAGGTAGCCCGGAGCGTAGATATGTCCATAACCATCACACAGGTTGCAATTATTCGTTTTATACGATGGAAAGACTGTTGTATTTATTTTGTAGTTTATGCTTCTGGCGTTGACTTCTAAGGCCCTAACTCTTCGATCTGGTGGAGCAACGCCTCAGAGTTAAGTCTAGGATGCCCGAAATGTCGATATGATCATTACTTTCGCGCTGGTTGCAATTAGTCATGCTATACGATGGAAAAACTGCTGCATTTTTATTGTATTTTGTGCTTCTGGCTTTGACTTCTAAGGCCCTGACTATGCAATCTGTTGGAGAAACGCCCTAGGGGGAAGCCTAGGTTGCCCGGAACGTAGAAATGACCATTACTTTCACACTGTTTGCAATTATTCATTTTATACGATGGAAAAGCTGTTGTATTGATATTGTATTTTATGCTCCTGGCGTTGACTTCTAAGGCCGTAGCTATTAGATGTGGTGGAGCAACGCCCTAGAGTGACGCCTAGGTTGACCGGAACGTAGAAATGACCATTACTTTCACAATGTCTGCAATTATTCATTTTATACGATGGAAAAACTGTTGTATTTATATTGTATTTTATGCTTCTGGCGTTGAGTTCTTAGGCCCTAACTATTCCATCTGGTGGAACAACACCCTAGGGTGAAGCCTAGGTTGCCCGGAACGTAGAAATGAACAGTACTTTCACACTGTTTGCAGTTATTCCTGTTATACGATGGAAAAACTGTTGCATCTTCATTGTATTTTATGCTTCTGGCGTTGACTTCTAGGGCCCTGAACTATTCGATTTGGTGGAGCAACGTCCTGGAGTGAAGCCTATGTTGCCCGGGACGTACAAATGACCATTGCTTTCACACTGTTTGCAATTATTCATTTTATACGATGTAAAAGCTCTTGTATTTATATTGCATTTTATTCTTCTGGCGTTGACTTTTAAGGCCGTAGCTATTAGATGTGGTGGAGCAACGCTCTAGAGTGTCGCATAGGTTGCCCGGAACGTCGAAATGACCATTACTTCCACAATGTTTGCAAATATTCATTTTATACGATGGAAAAACTGTTGTACTTGTATTGTATTTTATTCTTCTGGCGTTGAATTCTAAGTCCCTAGCTTTTAGATCTGGTGGAGGAACGCCCTAGAGTGATACCTAGGTTACCCGTAACGTAGAAATGACCAGTACTTTCACACTGGTTGCAGTTATTCCTGTTATACGATGGAAAAACTGTTGCACCTTTATTGTATTTTATGCTTCTGGCGTTGACATCTAAGACCCTAACTGTTTGATCTGGTGGAGCAACACCCTACAGTCAAGTCTAGGTTGCCCGGAACGTAGAAATGACCATAACATTCACACCGGTTGCAATTACTCATGCTATACGTTGGAAAAACTGTTGCATTTTTATTGTAATTTATGCTTCTAGCGTTGACTTCTAAGGCCGTAGCTATTCGATGTGGTGGAGCGACGCCCTAGAGTGAAGCCTAGGTTGCCTGGAACGTACATATGACCATCACTTTCACACGGGTTGCAATTATTCCTGTTATAGGATGGAAAGACTGTTGTATTTTTATTGTATTTTATGCTTCGGGCGTTGACTTCTAAGGCCCTAACTATTCGATCCGGGGGAGCAACGCCCTAGAGTGAAACCTTGGTTGCCCGGAACGTAGAAATAACCATAACTTTCATACTGGTTGCAATTATTCGTTTTTCACGATGGAAAAGCTGTTATATTTATATTGTATTTTATGCTTCTGGCGTTGACTTCTATGGCCCTACCTATTCGACTTGGTGGACCAACACCCTGCAGTGAAGCCTAGGTTGTCAGAAACGTAGAAATGAACATAACTTTCACACTGGTAGCAATTATTCGTTTTATACAATGGAAAAACTGTTCTATTTATTTTGTATTTTATGCTTCCGGTGTTGACTTCTTAGACCCTATCTCTTCGATGTGGTGGAGCAACGCCCTAGGGTGAAGCCTAGGTTGCCCGGAAAGTAGAAATGACCATAACTTTCATACTGGTTGCAATTATTCGTTTTACACGATGGAAAAACTGTTGTATTTATATTGTACTTTATGCTTCTGGCGCTGACTTCTAGGGCACTAACTATACGATCTGGTGGAGCAGCGCCCTGGGGTGAAGCCTAGGTTGCCCGGAACGTAGAAATGACCATTACTTTTATACTGGTTTCAATTATTCGTTTTATACGATGGAAAAACTGTTGCATCTTTATTGTATTTTATGCTTCGGGCGTTGACTTCTAAGGCCCTAACTATTCCATCTGGTGGAGCAACGCCCTAGAGAGGAGCCTAGGTTGCCCGGAACAATGATATGCCATTACTTTCACACTGGTTGCAATAATTCCTGATATACGATGGAAGAACTGTTGCATCTTTATTGTATTTTATGCTTCTGGCGTTGACTTCATAGGCCCTAACTATTCGATCTGCTGGAGCAACGCCCTAGAGTGAAGCCTAGGTTGCCCGGAAAGTAGAAATGACTATAACTTTCACACTGGTAGCAATTATTCGTTTTATACGATGGAAAAGCTGTTGTATTTATACCGTATTTTATGCTTCTGGCGTTGACTTCTTATGCCCTAACTATTCCATCTGGTGGAACAACACCCTAGGGTGATGCCTAGGTTGCCCGGAACGTAGAAATGACCATAACTTTCACACCGGTAGCAATTATTCGTTTTATACGATGGAAAAACTGTTGTATTTATATTGCATTTTATGCTTCGGGCGGTGCCTTCTTAGGCCCTAAGTGTTCGATCTGGTGGAGCAACGCCCTAGAGTGAAGCCTAGGTTGCCCGGAACGTAGAAATGACCATCACTTTCACACTGGTTGCAATTATTCCTGTTATACGATGGAAAAGCTCTTGTATATTTAATGTATTTTATGCTTCGGGCGTTGACTTCTATGGCCCTACCTATTCGATCTGGTGGAGCAACGCCCAACAGTGAAGCCTAGGTTGCCCGGAACGTAGAAATGAACATAACCTTCACACTGGTAGCAATTATTAGTTTTATACGTTGGAAAAACTGTTCTATTTATTGTGTATTTTATGCATCGGTCGTTGGCTTCTTAGGCCCTAACAATTCGATCTGGTGGAACAACGCCCCAGAGAGAAGCCTGGGTTGCCTGGAACGTACAAATGACCATCACTTTCACACGGGTTGCAATTATTGCTGTTATAGGATGGAAAGACTGTTGTATTTTTATTGTATTTTATGCTTCGGGCGTTGACTTCTATGGCCCTACCTATTCGATCTGGTGGAGCAACGCCCTACAGTCAAGCCTAGGTTGCCCGGAACGTAGAAATGAACATAACTTTCACACTGGTAGCAATTATTCGTTTTACACAATGGAAAAACTGTTCTATTTATTTTGTATTTTATGCTTCGGGCGTTGACTTCTATGGCCCTACCTATTCGATCTGGTGGAGCAACACCCTACAGTCAAGCCTAGGTTGCCCGGAACGTAGAAATGACCATAACTTTCACACCGGTAGCAATTATTCGTTTTATACGATGGAAAAACTGTTGTATTTATATTGCATTTTATGCTTCGGGCGGTGCCTTCTTAGGACCTAAGTGTTCGATCTGGTGGAGCAACGCCCTAGAGTGAAGCCTAGGTTGCCCGGAACGTAGAAATGACCATGACTTTCACACTGGTTGCAATTATTCCTGTTATACGATGGAAAAGCTCTTGTATATTTAATGTATTTTATGCTTCGGGCGTTGACTTCTATGGCCCTACCTATTCGATCTGGTGGAGCAACGCCCAACAGTGAAGCCTAGGTTGCCCGGAACGTAGAAATGAACATAACTTTCACACTGGTAGCAATTATTAGTTTTATACGTTGGAAAAACTGTTCTATTTATTGTGTATTTTATGCATCGGTCGTTGGCTTCTTAGGCCCTAACAATTCGATCTGGTGGAACAACGCCCCAGAGAGAAGCCTGGGTTGCCTGGAACGTACAAATGACCATCACTTTCACACGGGTTGCAATTATTGCTGTTATAGGATGGAAAGACTGTTGTATTTTTATTGTATTTTATGCTTCGGGCGTTGACTTCTATGGCCCTACCTATTCGATCTGGTGGAGCAACGACCAACATTCAAGCCTAGGTTGTGCGGAACGTAGAAATGAACATAACTTTCACACTGGAAGCAATTATTCGTTTTATACAATGGAAAAACTGTTCTATTTATTTTGTATCTTATGCTTCAGGCGTTGACTTCTATGGCCCGACCTATTCGATCTGGTCGAGCAACACCCTACAGTCAAGCCTAGGTAGCCCGGAACGTAGAAATGACCATAACATTCACACCGGTTGCAATTACTCATGCTATACGTTGGAAAAACTGTTGCATTTTTATTGTAATTTATGCTTCTAGCGTTGACTTCTAAGGCCGTAGCTATTCGATGTAGTGGAGCGACGCCCTAGAGTGAAGCCTAGGTTGTCCGGAACGTAGAAATGACCATTAGTTTCACACTGTTTGCTATTATTCATTTTATACGATGGAAAAGGTGTTATATTTATATTGTATTTTATGCTTCGGGCGTTGACTTCTATGGCCCTACCTATTCGATCTGGTGGAGCAACGCCCTACAGTCAAGCCTAGGTTGCCCGGAACGTAGAAATGAACATAACTTTCACACTGGTGGCAATTATTCGTTTTACACAATGGAAAAACTGTTCTATTTATTTTGTATTTTATGCTTCGGGCGTTGACTTCTATGGCCCTACCTATTCGATCTGGTGGAGCAACACCCTACAGTCAAGTCTAGGTTGCCCGGAACGTAGAAATGACCATAACTTTCACACTGGTTGCTATTATTCGTTCTATACGATGGAAAAACTGTTATATTTATATTGTATCTTATGCTTCTGGCGTTGACTTCTTAGGCCCTAACAATTCGATCTGGTGGAACAACGCCATAGAGTGAAGCCTAGGTGGCCTGGAACGTACAAATGACCATAACATTCACACCGGTTGCAATTACTCATGCTATACGTTGGAAAAACTGTTGCATTTTTATTGTAATTTATGCTTCTAGCGTTGACTTCTAAGGCCGTAGCTATTCGATGTGGTGGAGCGACGCCCTAGAGTGAAGCCTAGGTTGTCCGGAACGTAGAAATGACCATTACTTTCACACTGTTTGCTATTATTCATTTTATACGATGGAAAAGGTGTTGTATCTATATTGTATTTTATGCTTCTAGCGTTGACTTCTAAGGCCGTAGCTATTCGATGTGGTGGAGTAACGCCCTAGAGTGACGTCTACGTTGCCTGGAACGTAGAAATGACCATTACTTATCACAATGTTTCCAATTATTCATTTTATACGATGGAAAAACTGTTGTACTTATATTGTATTTTATTCTTATGGCGTTGAATTCTAAGTCCCTAGCTATGCGCTCTGGTGGAGCAACGCCCTAGAGTGAAACCTAGGTTGCCCGGAACGTAGAAATTACCATAACTTTCACACTGGTAGGAATTATTCGTTTTATACGATGGAACAACTGTTCTATTTATTTTGTATTTCATGCTTCGGGCGTTGACTTCTACTGCCCTAACTATTCCATCTGTTGGAACAACGCCCTAGGGTGAAGCCTAGGTTGCCCGGAAAGTAGAAATGACCATAACTTTCATACTGGTTGCAATTATTCGTTTTTCACGATGGAAAAGCTGTTATATTTATATCGTATTTTATGCTTCTGGCGTTGACTTCTATGGCCCTACCTATTCGATTTGGTGGACCAACACCCTGCAGTGAAGGCTAGGTTGTTGGAAACGTAGAAATGAATATAACTTTCACACTGGTAGCAATTATTCGTTTTATACAGTGGAAAAACTGTTCTATTTATTTTGTATTTTATGCTTCCGTTGTTGACTTGTTAGACCCTATCTCTTCGATCTGGTGGAGCAACGCCTCAGAGTTAAGTCTAGGATGCCTGAAACGTCGAAATGATCGTTACTTTCGCACTGGTTGCAATTAGTCATGCTGTACAATGGAAAAATTGTTGTATTTATACTGTATTTTATGCTTCTGGCGTTGACTTCTTAGGCCCTAACAATTCGATCTGGTGGAACAACGCCCTAGAGTGAAGCCTAGGTTGCCTGGAACGTACATATGACCATCACTTTCACACGGGTTGCAATTATTCCTGTTATAGGATGGAAAGACTGTTGTATTTTTAATGTATTTTATGCTTCGGGCGTTGACTTCTAAGGCCCTAACTATTCGATCCGGGGGAGCAACGCCCTAGAGTGAAACCTAGGTTGCCCGGAACGTAGAAATGACCATAACTTTCATACTGGTTGCAATTATTCGTTTTTCACGATGGAAAAGCTGTTATATTTATATTGTATTTTATGCTTCTGGCGTTGACTTCTATGGCCCTACCTATTCGATTTGGTGGACCAACACTCTGCAGTGAAGCCTAGGTTGTCAGAAAAGTAGAAATGAACATAACTTTCACACTGGTAGCAATTATTCGTTTTATACAATGGAAAAACTGTTCTATTTATTTTGTATTTTATGCTTCCGGTGTTGACTTCTTAGACCCTATCTCTTCGATGTGGTGGAGCAACGCCCTAGGGTGACGCCTAGGTTGCCCGGAAAGTAGAAATGACCATAACTTTCATACTGGTTGCAATTATTCGTTTTAAACGATGGAAAAACTGTTGTATTTATATTGTACTTTATGCTTCTGGCGCTGACTTCTAGGGCACTAACTATACGATCTGGTGGAGCAGCGCCCTGGGGTGAAGCCTAGGTTGCCCGGAACGTAGAAATGACCATTACTTTTATACTGGTTTCAATTATTCGTTTTATACGATGGAAAAACTGTTGCATCTTTATTGTATTTTATGCTTCGGGCGTTGACTTCTAAGGCCCTAACTATTCCATCTGGTGGAGCAACGCCCTAGAGAGAAGCCTAGTTTGCCCGGAACAATGATATGCCATTACTTTCACACTGGTTGCAATAATTCCTGATATACGATGGAAAAACTGTTGCATCTTTAATGTATTTTATGCTTCTGGCGTTGACTTCATAGGCCCTAACTATTCGATCTGGTGGAGCAACGCCCTAGAGTGAAGCCTAGGTTGCCCGGAAAGTAGAAATGACTATAACTTTCACACTGGTAGCAATTATTCGTTTTATACGATGGAAAAGCTGTTGTATTTATACCGTATTTTATGCTTCTGGCGTTGACTTCTTATGCCCTAACTAATCCATCTGGTGGAACAACACCCTAGGGTGATGCCTAGGTTGCCCGGAACGTAGAAATGACCATAACTTTCACACCGGTAGCAATTATTCGTTTTATACGATGGAAAAACTGTTGTATTTATATTGCATTTTATGCTTCGGGCGGTGCCTTCTTAGGCCCTAAGTGTTCGACCTGGTGGAGCAACGCCCTAGAGTGAAGCCTAGGTTGCCCGGAACGTAGAAATGACCATCACTTTCACACTGGTTGCAATTATTCCTGTTATACGATGGAAAAGCTCTTGTATATTTAATGTATTTTATGCTTCGGGCGTTGACTTCTATGGCCCTACCTATTCGATCTGGTGGAGCAACGCCCTACAGTCAAGCCTAGGTCGCCCGGAACGTAGAAATGAACATAACTTTCACACTGGTAGCAATTATTAGTTTTATACGATGGAAAAACTGTTCTATTTATTGTGTATTTTATGCATCGGGCGTTGACTTCTTAGGCCCTAACAATTCGATCTGGTGGAACAACGCCCCAGAGAGAAGCCTGGGTTGCCTGGAACGTACAAATGACCATCCCTTTCACACGGGTTGCAATTATTGCTGTTATAGGATGGAAAGACTGTTGTATTTTTATTGTATTTTATGCTTCGGGCGTTGACTTCTATGGCCCTACCTATTCGATCTGGTGGAGCAACGCCCAACATTCAAGCCTAGGTTGTCCGGAACGTAGAAATGAACATAACTTTCACACTGGAAGCAATTATTCGTTTTATACAATGGAAAAACTGTTCTATTTATTTTGTATTTTATGCTTCGGGCGTTGACTTCTATGGCCCTACCTATTCGATCTGGTGGAGCAACACCCTACAGTCAAGCCTAGGTTGCCCGGAACGTAGAAATGACCATAACTTTCACACTGGTTGCTATTATTCGTTCTATACGATGGAAAAACTGTTATATTTATATTGTATCTTATGCTTCTGGCGTTGACTTCTTAGGCCCTAACAATTCGATCTGGTGGAACAACGCCCTAGAGTGAAGCCTAGGTTACCTGGAACGTACAAATGACCATCGCTTTCACACGGGTTGCAATTATTCCTGTTATAGGATGGAAAGACTGTTGCATTTTTATTTTATTTTATGCTGCTGGCGTTCACTTCTTAGGCCCGAACTATTCGATCTGGTGGAACAACGCCCTGGGGTGAAGTATAGGTTGCCGGGAACGTAGAAATGACCAGAACTTTCACACTGGTTGCTATTATTCGTTTTATACGATGGAAAAACTGTTATATTTATATTGTACTTTATGCTTCTGGCGTTGCCTTCTTAGGCCCTAAGTGTTCGATCTGGTGGAGCAACGCCCTAGAGTGAAGCCTAGGTTGCCCGGAACGTAGAAATGATCATCACTTTCAAACTGGTTGCAATTAATCCTTTTATACGATGGAAAAACTGTTGTATTTATATTGCATATTATGCTTCGGGCGTAGACTTCTGTGGCCCTACCTATTCGATCTGGTGGAGCAACACCCTACAGTCAAGCCTAGGTTGCCCGGAACGTAGAAATGAACATAACTTTCACACTGGTAGCAATTATTAGTTTTATACGATGGAAAAACTGTTCTATTTATTGTGTATTTTATGCATCGGTCGTTGGCTTCTTAGGCCCTAACAATTCGATCTGGTGGAACAACGCCCCAGAGAGAAGCCTGGGTTGCCTGGAACGTACAAATGACCATCACTTTCACACGGGTTGCAATTATTGCTGTTATAGGATGGAAAGACTGTTGTATTTTTATTGTATTTTATGCTTCGGGCGTTGACTTCTATGGCCCTACCTATTCGATCTGGTGGAGCAACGCCCAACATTCAAGCCTAGGTTGTCCGGATCGTAGAAATGAACATAACTTTCACACTGGAAGCAATTATTCGTTTTATACAATGGAAAAACTGTTCTATTTATTTTGTATCTTATGCTTCAGGCGTTGACTTCTATGGCCCGACCTATTCGATCTGGTGGAGCAACACCCTACAGTCAAGCCTAGGTAGCCCGGAACGTAGAAATGACCATAACATTCACACCGGTTGCAATTACTCAAGCTATACGTTGGAAAAACTGTTGCATTTTTATTGTAATTTATGCTTCTAGCGTTGACTTCTAAGGCCGTAGCTATTCGATGTAGTGGAGCGACGCCCTAGAGTGAAGCCTAGGTTGTCCGGAACGTAGAAATGACCATTAGTTTCACACTGTTTGCTATTATTCATTTTATACGATGGAAAAGGTGTTATATTTATATTGTATTTTATGCTTCGGGCGTTGACTTCTATGGCCCTACCTATTCGATCTGGTGGAGCAACGCCCTACAGTCAAGCCTAGGTTGTCCGGAACGTAGAAATGAACATAACTTTCACACTGGAAGCAATTATTCGTTTTATACAATGGAAAAACTGTTCTATTTATTTTGTATCTTATGCTTCAGGCGTTGACTTCTATGGCCCGACCTGTTCGATCTGGTGGAGCAACACCCTACAGTCAAGCCTAGGTAGCCCGGAACGTAGAAATGACCATAACATTCACACCGGTTGCAATTACTCATGCTATACGTTGGAAAGACTGTTGCATTTTTATTTTAATTTATGCTTCTAGCGTTGACTTCTAAGGCCGTAGCTATTCGATGTGGTGGAGCGACGCCCTAGAGTGAAGCCTAGGTTGTCCGGAACGTAGAAATGACCATTACTTTCACACTGTTTGCTATTATTCATTTTATACGATGGAAAAGGTGTTGTATCTATATTGTATTTTATGCTTCTAGCGTTGACTGCTAAGGCCGTAGCTATTAGATGTGGTGGAGTAACGCCCTAGAGTGACGTCTACGTTGCCTGGAACTTAGAAATGACCATTACTATCACAATGTTTCCAATTATTCATTTTATACGATGGAAAAACTGTTGTACTTATACTGTATTTTATTCTTATGGCGTTGAATTCTAAGTCCCTCGCTATGCGATCTGGTGGAGCAACGCCCTAGAGTGAAACCTAGGTTGCCCGGAACGTAGAAATTACCATAACTTTCACACTGGTAGGAATTATTCGTTTTATACGATGCAACAACTGTTCTATTTATTTTGTATTTCATGCTTCGGGCGTTGACTTCTACGGACCTAACTATTCCATCTGTTGGAACAACGCCCTAGGGTGAAGCCTAGGTTGCCCGGAAAGTAGAAATGACCATAACTTTCATACTGGTTGCAATTATTCGTTTTTCACGATGGAAAAGCT
Organism: Calliopsis andreniformis; assembly: GCF_051401765.1. Lineage (NCBI taxonomy): Eukaryota > Metazoa > Arthropoda > Insecta > Hymenoptera > Andrenidae > Calliopsis > Calliopsis andreniformis. The sequence goes on along the minus strand of NW_027480460.1, from coordinate 138,530 downwards.
GTTATATTTATATTTTATTTTATGCTTCTGGCGTTGACTTCTATGGCCCTACCTATTCGATTTGGTGGACCAACACCCTGCAGTGAAGCCTAGGTTGTCAGAAACGTAGAAATGAATATAACTTTCACACTGGTAGCAATTATTCGTTTTATACAATGGAAAAACTGTTCTATTTATTTTGTATTTTTTGCTTCGGGCGTTGACTTCTATGGCCCTACCTATTCGATCTGGTGGAGCAACTCCCTACAGTCAAGCCTAGGTTGCCCGGAACGTAGAAATGACCATAACTTTCACACTGGTTGCTATTATTCGTTCTATACGATGGAAAAACTGTTATATTTATATTGTATCTTATGCTTCTGGCGTTGACTTCTTAGGCCCTAACAATTCGATCTGGTGGAACAACGCCATAGAGTGAAGCCTAGGTGGCCTGGAACGTACAAATGACCATCACATTCACACGGGTTGCAATTATTCCTGTTATAGGATGGAAAGACTGTTGTATTTTTATTGTATTTTATGCTGCTGGCGTTCACTTCTTAGGCCCTAACTATTCGATCTGGTGGAACAACGCCCTGGGGTGAAGTATAGGTTGCCGGGAACGTAGAAATGACCAGAACTTTCACACTGGTTGCTATTATTCGTTTTATACGATGGAAAAACTGTTATATTTATATTGTACTTTATGCTTCTGGCGTTGCCTTCTTAGGCCGTAACTGTTCGATCTGGTGGAACAACGCCCTAGAGTGAAGCCTAGGTTGCCCGGAACGTAGAAATGACCATCACTTTCACACTGGTTGCAATTATTCCTGTTATACGATGGAAAAGCTCTTGTATATTTAATGTATTTTTTGCTTCGGGCGTTGACTTCTATGGCCCTACCTATTCGATCTGGTGGAGCAACGCCCTACAGTCAAGCCTAGGTTGCCCGGTACGTAGAAATGACCATAACCTTCACACAGGTTGCAATTATTCGTTTTCTACGATGGAAAAGCTGTTGTATTTAAATTGTATTTTATGCTTCTGGCGTTGACTTCTATGGCCCTACCTATTCGATTTGGTGGACCAACACCCTGCAGTGAAGCCTAGGTTGTCAGAAACGTAGAAATGAATATAACTTACACACTGGTAGCAATTATTCGTTTTATACAATGGAAAAACTGTTCTATTTATTTTGTATTTTATGCTTCGGGCGTTGACTTCTATGGCCCTACCTATTCGATCTGGTGGAGCAACACCCTACAGTCAAGTCTAGGTTGCCCGGAACGTAGAAATGACCATAACTTTCACACTGGTTGCTATTATTCGTTCTATACGATGGAAAAACTGTTATATTTATATTGTATCTTATGCTTCTGGCGTTGACTTCTTAGGCCCTAACAATTCGATCTGGTGGAACAACGCCATAGAGTGAAGCCTAGGTCGCCCGGAACGTAGAAATGAACATAACTTTCACACTGGTAGCAATTATTAGTTTTATACGATGGAAAAACTGTTCTATTTATTGTGTATTTTATGCATCGGGCGTTGACTTCTTAGGCCCTAACAATTCGATCTGGTGGAACAACGCCCCAGAGAGAAGCCTGGGTTGCCTGGAACGTACAAATGACCATCCCTTTCACACGGGTTGCAATTATTGCTGTTATAGGATGGAAAGACTGTTGTATTTTTATTGTATTTTATGCTTCGGGCGCTGACTTCTATGGCCCTACCTATTCGATCTGGTGGAGCAACGCCCAACATTCAAGCCTAGGTTGTCCGGAACGTAGAAATGAACATAACTTTCACACTGGAAGCAATTATTCGTTTTATACAATGGAAAAACTGTTCTATTTATTTTGTATTTTATGCTTCGGGCGTTGACTTCTATGGCCCTACCTATTCGATCTGGTGGAGCAACACCCTACAGTCAAGCCTAGGTTGCCCGGAACGTAGAAATGACCATAACTTTCACACTGGTTGCTATTATTCGTTCTATACGATGGAAAAACTGTTATATTTATATTGTATCTTATGCTTCTGGCGTTGACTTCTTAGGCCCTAACAATTCGATCTGGTGGAACAACGCCCTAGTGTGAAGCCTAGGTTACCTGGAACGTACAAATGACCATCGCTTTCACACGGGTTGCAATTATTCCTGTTATAGGATGGAAAGACTGTTGCATTTTTATTTTATTTTATGCTGCTGGCGTTCACTTCTTAGGCCCGAACTATTCGATCTGGTGGAACAACGCCCTGGGGTGAAGTATAGGTTGCCGGGAACGTAGAAATGACCAGAACTTTCACACTGGTTGCTATTATTCGTTTTATACGATGGAAAAACTGTTATATTTATATTGTACTTTATGCTTCTGGCGTTGCCTTCTTAGGCCCTAAGTGTTCGATCTGGTGGAGCAACGCCCTAGAGTGAAGCCTAGGTTGCCCGGAACGTAGAAATGATCATCACTTTCAAACTGGTTGCAATTAATCCTTTTATACGATGGAAAAACTGTTGTATTTATATTGCATATTATGCTTCGGGCGTAGACTTCTGTGGCCCTACCTATTCGATCTGGTGGAGCAACACCCTACAGTCAAGCCTAGGTTGCCCGGAACGTAGAAATGAACATAACTTTCACACTGGTAGCAATTATTAGTTTTATACGATGGAAAAACTGTTCTATTTATTGTGTATTTTATGCATCGGTCGTTGGCTTCTTAGGCCCTAACAATTCGATCTGGTGGAACAACGCCCCAGAGAGAAGCCTGGGTTGCCTGGAACGTACAAATGACCATCACTTTCACACGGGTTGCAATTATTGCTGTTATAGGATGGAAAGACTGTTGTATTTTTATTGTATTTTATGCTTCGGGCGTTGACTTCTATGGCCCTACCTATTCGATCTGGTGGAGCAACGCCCAACATTCAAGCCTAGGTTGTCCGGAACGTAGAAATGAACATAACTTTCACACTGGAAGCAATTATTCGTTTTATACAATGGAAAAACTGTTCTATTTATTTTGTATCTTATGCTTCAGGCGTTGACTTCTATGGCCCGACCTATTCGATCTGGTGGAGCAACACCCTACAGTCAAGCCTAGGTAGCCCGGAACGTAGAAATGACCATAACATTCACACCGGTTGCAATTACTCAAGCTATACGTTGGAAAAACTGTTGCATTTTTATTGTAATTTATGCTTCTAGCGTTGACTTCTAAGGCCGTAGCTATTCGATGTAGTGGAGCGACGCCCTAGAGTGAAGCCTAGGTTGTCCGGAACGTAGAAATGACCATTAGTTTCACACTGTTTGCTATTATTCATTTTATACGATGGAAAAGGTGTTATATTTATATTGTATTTTATGCTTCGGGCGTTGACTTCTATGGCCCTACCTATTCGATCTGGTGGAGCAACGCCCTACAGTCAAGCCTAGGTTGTCCGGAACGTAGAAATGAACATAACTTTCACACTGGAAGCAATTATTCGTTTTATACAATGGAAAAACTGTTCTATTTATTTTGTATCTTATGCTTCAGGCGTTGACTTCTATGGCCCGACCTGTTCGATCTGGTGGAGCAACACCCTACAGTCAAGCCTAGGTAGCCCGGAACGTAGAAATGACCATAACATTCACACCGGTTGCAATTACTCATGCTATACGTTGGAAAGACTGTTGCATTTTTATTTTAATTTATGCTTCTAGCGTTGACTTCTAAGGCCGTAGCTATTCGATGTGGTGGAGCGACGCCCTAGAGTGAAGCCTAGGTTGTCCGGAACGTAGAAATGACCATTACTTTCACACTGTTTGCTATTATTCATTTTATACGATGGAAAAGGTGTTGTGTCTATATTGTATTTTATGCTTCTAGCGTTGACTGCTAAGGCCGTAGCTATTAGATGTGGTGGAGTAACGCCCTAGAGTGACGTCTACGTTGCCTGGAACTTAGAAATGACCATTACTATCACAATGTTTCCAATTATTCATTTTATACGATGGAAAAACTGTTGTACTTATACTGTATTTTATTCTTATGGCGTTGAATTCTAAGTCCCTCGCTATGCGATCTGGTGGAGCAACGCCCTAGAGTGAAACCTAGGTTGCCCGGAACGTAGAAATTACCATAACTTTCACACTGGTAGGAATTATTCGTTTTATACGATGCAACAACTGTTCTATTTATTTTGTATTTCATGCTTCGGGCGTTGACTTCTACGGACCTAACTATTCCATCTGTTGGAACAACGCCCTAGGGTGAAGCCTAGGTTGCCCGGAAAGTAGAAATGACCATAACTTTCATACTGGTTGCAATTATTCGTTTTTCACGATGGAAAAGCTGTTATATTTATATTTTATTTTATGCTTCTGGCGTTGACTTCTATGGCCCTACCTATTCGATTTGGTGGACCAACACCCTGCAGTGAAGCCTAGGTTGTCAGAAACGTAGAAATGAATATAACTTTCACACTGGTAGCAATTATTCGTTTTATACAATGGAAAAACTGTTCTATTTATTTTGTATTTTTTGCTTCGGGCGTTGACTTCTATGGCCCTACCTATTCGATCTGGTGGAGCAACTCCCTACAGTCAAGCCTAGGTTGCCCGGAACGTAGAAATGACCATAACTTTCACACTGGTTGCTATTATTCGTTCTATACGATGGAAAAACTGTTATATTTATATTGTATCTTATGCTTCTGGCGTTGACTTCTTAGGCCCTAACAATTCGATCTGGTGGAACAACGCCATAGAGTGAAGCCTAGGTGGCCTGGAACGTACAAATGACCATCACATTCACACGGGTTGCAATTATTCCTGTTATAGGATGGAAAGACTGTTGTATTTTTATTGTATTTTATGCTGCTGGCGTTCACTTCTTAGGCCCTAACTATTCGATCTGGTGGAACAACGCCCTGGGGTGAAGTATAGGTTGCCGGGAACGTAGAAATGACCAGAACTTTCACACTGGTTGCTATTATTCGTTTTATACGATGGAAAAACTGTTATATTTATATTGTACTTTATGCTTCTGGCGTTGCCTTCTTAGGCCGTAACTGTTCGATCTGGTGGAACAACGCCCTAGAGTGAAGCCTAGGTTGCCCGGAACGTAGAAATGACCATCACTTTCACACTGGTTGCAATTATTCCTGTTATACGATGGAAAAGCTCTTGTATATTTAATGTATTTTATGCTTCGGGCGTTGACTTCTATGGCCCTACCTATTCGATCTGGTGGAGCAACGCCCTACAGTCAAGCCTAGGTTGCCCGGTACGTAGAAATGACCATAACCTTCACACAGGTTGCAATTATTCGTTTTCTACGATGGAAAAGCTGTTGTATTTAAATTGTATTTTATGCTTCTGGCGTTGACTTCTATGGCCCTACCTATTCGATTTGGTGGACCAACACCCTGCAGTGAAGCCTAGGTTGTCAGAAACGTAGAAATGAATATAACTTACACACTGGTAGCAATTATTCGTTTTATACAATGGAAAAACTGTTCTATTTATTTTGTATTTTATGCTTCGGGCGTTGACTTCTATGGCCCTACCTATTCGATCTGGTGGAGCAACACCCTACAGTCAAGTCTAGGTTGCCCGGAACGTAGAAATGACCATAACTTTCACACTGGTTGCTATTATTCGTTCTATACGATGGAAAAACTGTTATATTTATATTGTATCTTATGCTTCTGGCGTTGACTTCTTAGGCCCTAACAATTCGATCTGGTGGAACAACGCCATAGAGTGAAGCCTAGGTGGCCTGGAACGTACAAATGACCATAACATTCACACCGGTTGCAATTACTCATGCTATACGTTGGAAAAACTGTTGCATTTTTATTGTAATTTATGCTTCTAGCGTTGACTTCTAAGGCCGTAGCTATTCGATGTGGTGGAGCGACGCCCTAGAGTGAAGCCTAGGTTGTCCGGAACGTAGAAATGACCATTACTTTCACACTGTTTGCTATTATTCATTTTATACGATGGAAAAACTGTTGCATCTTTATTGTATTTTATGCTTCGGGCGTTGACTTCTAAGGCCCTAACTATTCCATCTGGTGGAGCAACGCCCTAGAGAGAAGCCTAGTTTGCCCGGAACAATGATATGCCATTACTTTCACACTGGTTGCAATAATTCCTGATATACGATGGAAAAACTGTTGCATCTTTAATGTATTTTATGCTTCTGGCGTTGACTTCATAGGCCCTAACTATTCGATCTGGTGGAGCAACGCCCTAGAGTGAAGCCTAGGTTGCCCGGAAAGTAGAAATGACTATAACTTTCACACTGGTAGCAATTATTCGTTTTATACGATGGAAAAGCTGTTGTATTTATACCGTATTTTATGCTTCTGGCGTTGACTTCTTATGCCCTAACTAATCCATCTGGTGGAACAACACCCTAGGGTGATGCCTAGGTTGCCCGGAACGTAGAAATGACCATAACTTTCACACCGGTAGCAATTATTCGTTTTATACGATGGAAAAACTGTTGTATTTATATTGCATTTTATGCTTTGGGCGGTGCCTACTTAGGCCCTAAGTGTTCGATCTGGTGGAGCAACGCCCTAGAGTGAAGCCTAGGTTGCCCGGAACGTAGAAATGACCATCACTTTCACACTGGTTGCAATTATTCCTGTTATACGATGGAAAAGCTCTTGTATATTTAATGTATTTTATGCTTCGGGCGTTGACTTCTATGGCCCTACCTATTCGATCTGGTGGGGCAACGCCCTACAGTCAAGCCTAGGTCGCCCGGAACGTAGAAATGAACATAACTTTCACACTGGTAGCAATTATTAGTTTTATACGATGGAAAAACTGTTCTATTTATTGTGTATTTTATGCATCGGGCGTTGACTTCTTAGGCCCTAACAATTCGATCTGGTGGAACAACGCCCCAGAGAGAAGCCTGGGTTGCCTGGAACGTACAAATGACCATCCCTTTCACACGGGTTGCAATTATTGCTGTTATAGGATGGAAAGACTGTTGTATTTTTATTGTATTTTATGCTTCGGGCGTTGACTTCTATGGCCCTACCTATTCGATCTGGTGGAGCAACGCCCAACATTCAAGCCTAGGTTGTCCGGAACGTAGAAATGAACATAACTTTCACACTGGAAGCAATTATTCGTTTTATACAATGGAAAAACTGTTCTATTTATTTTGTATCTTATGCTTCAGGCGTTGACTTCTATGGCCCGACCGATTCGATCTGGTGGAGCAACACCCTACAGTCAAGCCTAGGTAGCCCGGAACGTAGAAATGACCATAACATTCAGACCGGTTGCAATTACTCATGCTATACGTTGGAAAAACTGTTGCATTTTTATTGTATTTTATTCTTATGGCGTTGAATTCTAAGTCCCTAGCTATTCGATGTGGTGGAGCGACGCCCTAGAGTGAAGCCTAGGTTGTACGGAACGTAGAAATGACCATTACTTTCACACTGTTTGCTATTATTCATTTTATACGATGGAAAAGGTGTTGTATCTATATTGTATTTTATGCTTCTAGCGTTGACTGCTAAGGCCGTAGCTATTAGATGTAGTGGAGTAACGCCCTAGAGTGACGCCTACGTTGCCTGGAACGTAGAAATGACCATTACTTTCACAATGTTTCGAATTATTCATTTTATACGATGGAAAAACTGTTGAACTTATATTGTATTTTATTCTTATGGCGTTGAATTCTAAGTCCCTAGCTATGCGATCTGGTGGAGCAACGCCCTAGAGTGAAACCTAGGTTGCCCGGAACGTAGAAATTACCATAACTTTCACACTGGTAGGAATTATTCGTTTTATACGGTGGAACAACTGTTCTATTTATTTTGTATTTCATGCTTCGGGCGTTGACTTCTACGGCCCTAACTATTCCATCTGTTGGAACAACGCCCTAGGGTGAATCCTAGGTTGCCCGGAAAGTAGAAATGACCATAACTTTCATACTGGTTGCAATGATTCGTTTTTCACGATGGAAAAGCTGTTATATTTATATTGTATTTTATGCTTCGGGCGATGACTTCTATGGCCCTACCTATTCGATCTGGTGGAGCAACGCCCTACAGTCAAGCCTAGGTTGCCCGGAACCTAGAAATGAACATAACTTTCACACTGGTAGCAATTATTCGTTTTACACAATGGAAAAACTGTTCTATTTATTTTGTATTTTATGCCTCGGGCGTTGACTTCTATGGCCCTACCTATTCGATCTGGTGGAGCAACACCCTACAGTCAAGCCTAGGTTGCCCGGAACGTAGAAATGACCATAACTTACACACTGGTTGCTATTATTCGTTCTATACGATGGAAAAACTGTTATATTTATATTGTATCTTATGCTTCTGGCGTTGACTTCTTAGGCCCTAACAATTCGATCTGGTGGAACAACGCCCTAGAGTGAAGCCTAGGTTGCCTGGAACGTATAAATGACCATCGCTTTCACACGGGTTGCAATTATTCCTGTTATAGGATGGAAAGACTGTTGCATTTTTATTGTATTTTATACTGCTGGCGTTCACTTCTTAGGCCCGAACTATTCGATCTGGTGGAACAACGCCCTGGGGTGAAGTATAGGTTGCCGGGAACGTAGAAATGACCAGAACTTTCACACTGGTTGCTATTATTCGTTTTATACGATGGAAAAACTGTTATATTTATATTGTACTTTATGCTTCTGGCGTTGCCTTCTTAGGCCCTAAGTGTTCGATCTGGTGGAGCAACGCCCTAGAGTGAAGCCTAGGTTGCCCGGAACGTAGAAATGATCATCACTTTCAAACTGGTTGCAATTAATCCTTTTATACGATGGAAAAACTGTTGTATTTATATAGCATATTATGCTTCGGGCGTAGACTTCTGTGGCCCTACCTATTCGATCTGGTGGAGCAACACCCTACAGTGAAGCCTAGGTTGCCCGGAACGTAGAAATGAACTTAACTTTCACACTGGAAGCAATTATTCGTTTTACACAATGGAAAAACTGTTCTATTTATTTTGTATCTTATGCTTCAGGCGTTGAATTCTAAGTCCCTAGCTATGCGATCTGGTGGAGCTACGCCCTAGAGTGAAACCTAGGTTGCCCGGAACGTAGAAATTACCATAACTTTCACACTGGTAGGAATTATTCGTTTTATACGGTGGAACAACTGTTCTATTTATTTTGTATTTCATGCTTCGGGCGTTGACTTCTACGGCCCTAACTATTCCATCTGTTGGAACAACACCCTGCAGTGAAGCCTAGGTTGTTAGAAAGGTAGAAATGAATATAACTTTCACACTGGTAGCAATTATTCGTTTTATACAGTGGAAAAACTGTTCTATTTATTTTGTATTTTATGCTTCCGTTGTTGACTTCTTAGACCCTATCTCTTCGATCTGGTGGAGCAACGCCTCAGAGTTAAGTCTAGGATGCCCGAAACGTCGAAATGATCGTTACTTTCGCACTGGTTGCAATTAGTCATGCTGTACAATGGAAAAATTGTTGTATTTATACTGCATTTTATGCTTCTGGCGTTGACTTCTTAGGCCCTAACAATTCGATCTGGTGGAACAACGCCCTAGAGTGAAGCCTAGGTTGCCTGGTACGTACATATGACCATCACTTTCACACGGGTTGCAATTATTCCTGTTATAGGATGGAAAGACTGTTGTATTTTTATTGTATTTTATGCTTCGGGCGTTGACTTCTAAGGCCCTAACTATTCGATCCGGGGGAGCAACGCCCTAGAGTGAAACCTGGGTTGCCCGGAACGTAGAAATGACCATAACTTTCATACTGGTTGCAATTATTCGTTTTTCACGATGGAAAAGCTGTTATATTTATATTGTATTTTATGCTTCTGGCGTTGACTTCTATGGCCCTACCTATTCGATTTGGTGGACCAACACCCTGCAGTGAAGCCTAGGTTGTCAGAAACGTAGAAATGAACATAACTTTCACACTGGTAGCAATTATTCGTTTTATACAATGGAAAAACTGTTCTATTTATTTTGTATTTTATGCTTCCGGTGTTGACTTCTTAGACCCTATCTCTTCGATGTGGTGGAGCAACGCCCTAGGGTGAAGCCTAGGTTGCCCGGAAAGTAGAAATGACCATAACTTTCATACTGGTTGCAATTATTCGTTTTATACGATGGAAAAACTGTTGTATTTATATAGTACTTTATGCTTCTGGCGCTGACTTCTAGGGCACTAACTATACGATCTGGTGGAGCAGCGCCCTGGGGTGAAGCCTAGGTTGCCCGGAACGTAGAAATGACCATTACTTTTATACTGGTTTCAATTATTCGTTTTATACGATGGAAAAACAGTTGCATCTTTATTGTATTTTATGCTTCTGGCGCTGACTTCTAGGGCACTAACTATACGATCTGGTGGAGCAGCGCCCTGGGGTGAAGCCTAGGTTGCCCGGAACGTAGAAATGACCATTACTTTTATACTGGTTTCAATTATTCGTTTTATACGATGGAAAAACTGTTGTATTTATATTGCATTTTATGCTTCGGGCGGTGCCTTCTTAGGCCCTAAGTGTTCGATCTGGTGGAGCAACGCCCTAGAGTGAAGCCTGGGTTGCCCGGAACGTAGAAATGACCATCACTTTCACACTGGTTGCAACTATTCCTGTTATACGATGGAAAAGCTCTTGTATATTTAATGTATTTTATGCTTCGGGCGTTGACTTCTATGGCCCTACCTATTCGATCTGGTGGAGCAACGCCCAACATTCAAGCCTAGGTTGTCCGGAACGTAGAAATGAACATAACTTTCACACTGGTAGCAATTATTCGTTTTATACAATGGAAAAACTGTTATATTTATATTGTATTTTATGCTTCTGGTGTTGACTTCATAGGCCCTAAGTGTTCGATCTGGTGGAGCAACGCCCTAGAGTGAAGCCTAGGTTGCCCGGAACGTAGAAATGATCATCACTTTCAAACTGGTTGCAATTAATCCTTTTATACGATGGAAAAACTGTTGTATTTATATTGCATATTATGCTTCGGGCGTAGACTTCTGTGGCCCTACCTATTCGATCTGGTGGAGCAACACCCTACAGTGAAGCCTAGGTTGCCCGGAACGTAGATATGACCATAACCTTCACACAGGTTGCAATTATTCGTTTTCTACGATGGAAAAGCTGTTGTATTTAAATTGTATTTTTTGCTTCCGGTGTTGACTTCTTAGACCCTAACTCTTCGATCTGGTGGAGCAACGCCTCAGAGTTAAGTCTAGGATGCCCGAAACGTCGAAACGATCGTTACTTTCGCACTGGTTGCAATTAGTCATGCTATACAATGGAAAAATTGTTGTATTTATAATGTATTTTATGCTTCTGGCGTTGACTTCTAAGGCCGTAGCTATTCGATGTGGTGGAGCAACGCCCTAGAGTGAAGCCTAGGTTGCCCGGAACGTAGAAACGCCCATTACTTTCACACTGGTTGCAATTATTAGTTTCATACGATGGAAAAACTGTTCTATTTATTTTGTATTTTATGCTTCGGGCGTTGACTTCTAAGGCCCTAACTATTCAATCTGTTGGAGCAACGCCCTAGGGTGAAGCCTAGGCAGCCCGTAAAGTAGAAATGACCATACCTTTCATACTGGTTGCAATTATTTGTTTTATACGATGGAAAAGCTGTAGTATTTATACCGTATTTTATGCTTCTGGCGTTGACTTCTTATGCCCTAACTATTCCATCTGGTGGAACAACGCCCTAGGGTGAAGCCTGGGTTGCCCGGAACGTAGAAATGACCATAACTTTCACACCGGTAGCAATTATTAGTTTTATACGATGGAAAAACTGCTCTATTTATTTTGTATTTTATGCATCGGGCGCTGACTTCTTAGGCCCTAACAATTCGATCTGGTGGAACAACGCCCTAGAGAGAAGCCTGGGTTGTCCGGAACGTAGAAATGACCATAACATTCACACCGGTTGCAATTACTCATGCTATACGTTGGAAAAACTGTTGCATTTTTATTGTAATTTATGCTTCTAGCGTTGACTTCTAAGGCCGTAGCTTTTCGATGTGGTGGAGCGACGCCCTAGAGTGAAGCCTAGGTTGTCCGGAACGTAGAAATGACCATTACTTTCACACTGTTTGCTATTATTCATTTTATACGATGGAAAAGGTGTTGTATCTATATTGTATTTTATGCTTCTAGCGTTGACTTCTAAGGCCGTAGCTATTCGATGTGGTGGAGTAACGCCCTAGAGTGACGTCTACGTTGCCTGGAACGTAGAAATGACCATTACTTATCACAATGTTTCCAATTATTCATTTTATACGATGGAAAAACTGTTGTACTTATATTGTATTTTGTTCTTATGGCGTTGAATTCTAAGTCCCTAGCTATGCGATCTGGTGGAGCAACGCCCTAGAGTGAAACCTAGGTTGCCCGGAACGTAGAAATTACCATAACTTTCACACTGGTAGGAATTATTCGTTTTATACGATGGAACAACTGTTCTATTTATTTTGTATTTCATGCTTCGGGCGTTGACTTCTACGGCCCTAACTATTCCATCTGTTGGAACAACGCCCTAGGGTGAAGCCTAGGTTGCCCGGAAAGTAGAAATGACCATAACTTTCATACTGGTTGCAATTATTCGTTTTTCACGATGGAAAAGCTGTTATATTTATATTGTATTTTATGCTTCTGGCGTTGACTTCTATGGCCCTACCTATTCGATTTGGTGGACCAACACCCTGCAGTGAAGCCTAGGTTGTTAGAAACGTAGAAATGAATATAACTTTCACACTGGTAGCAATTATTCGTTTTATACAGTGGAAAAACTGTTCTATTTATTTTGTATTTTATGCTTCCGTTGTTGACTTCTTAGACCCTATCTCTTCGATCTGGTGGAGCAACGCCTCAGAGTTAAGTCTAGGATGCCCGAAACGTCGAAATGATCGTTGCTTTCGCACTGGTTGCAATTAGTCATGCTGTACAATGGAAAAATTGTTGTATTTATACTGTATTTTATGCTTCTGGCGTTGACTTCTTAGGCCCTAACAATTCGATTTGGTGGACCAACACCCTGCAGTGATGCCTAGGTTGTCAGAAACGTAGAAATGAACATAACTTTCACACTGGTAGCAATTATTCGTTTTATACAATGGAAAAACTGTTCTATTTATTTTGTATTTTATGCTTCCGGTGTTGACTTCTTAGACCCTATCTCTTCGATGTAGTGGAGCAACGCCCTAGCGTGAAGCCTAGGTTGCCCGGAAAGTAGAAATGACCATAACTTTCATACTGGTTGCAATTATTCGTTTTATACGATGGAAAAACTGTTGTATTTATATTGTACTTTATGCTTCTGGCGCTGACTTCTAGGGCACTAACTATACGATCTGGTGGAGCAGCGCCCTGGGGTGAAGCCTAGGTTGCCCGGAACGTAGAAATGACCATTACTTTTATACTGGTTTCAATTATTCGTTTTATACGATGGAAAAACTGTTGCATCTTTATTGTATTTTATGCTTCGGGCGTTGACTTCTAAGGCCCTAACTATTCCATCTGGTGGAGCAACTCCCTAGAGAGAAGCCTAGGTTGCCCGGAACAATGATATGCCATTACTTTCACACTGGTTGCAATAATTTCTGATATACGATGGAAAAACTGTTGCATCTTTATTGTATTTTATGCTTCTGGCGTTGACTTCATAGGCCCTAACTATTCGATCTGGTGGAGCAACGCCCTAGAGTGAAGCCTAGGTTGCCCGGAAAGTAGAAATGACTATAACTTTCACACTGGTAGCAATTATTCGTTTTATACGATGGAAAAGCTGTTGTATTTATACCGTATTTTATGCTTCTGGCGTTGACTTCTTATGCCCTAACTATTCCATCTGGTGGAACAACACCCTAGGGTGATGCCTAGGTTGCCCGGAACGTAGAAATGACCATAACTTTCACACCGGTAGCAATTATTCGTTTTATACGATGGAAAAACTGTTGTATTTATATTGCATTTTATGCTTCGGGCGGTGCCTTCTTAGGCCCTAAGTGTTCGATCTGGTGGAGCAACGCCCTAGAGTGAAGCCTAGGTTGCCCGGAACGTAGAAATGACCATCACTTTCACACTGGTTGCAATTATTCCTGTTATACGATGGAAAAGCTCTTGTATATTTAATGTATTTTATCCTTCGGGCGTTGACTTCTATGGCCCTACCTATTCGATCTGGTGGAGCAACGCCCTACAGTCAAGCCTAGGTTGGCCGGAACGTAGAAATGAACATAACTTTCACACTGGTAGCAATTATTAGTTTTATACGATGGAAAAACTGTTCTATTTATTGTGTATTTTATGCATCGGGCGTTGACCTCTTAGGCCCTAACAATTCGATCTGGTGGAACAACGCCCCAGAGAGAAGCCTGGGTTGCCTGGAACGTACAAATGACCATCACTTTCACACGGGTTGCAATTATTGCTGTTATAGGATGGAAAGACTGTTGTATTTTTATTGTATTTTATGCTTCGGGCGTTGACTTCTATGGCCCTACCTATTCGATCTGGTGGAGCAACGCCCAACATTCAAGCCTAGGTTGTCCGGAACGTAGAAATGAACATAACTTTCACACTGGTTGCTATTATTCGTTCTATACGATGGAAAAACTGTTATATTTATATTGTATCTTATGCTTCTGGCGTTGACTTCTTAGGCCCTAACAATTCGATCTGGTGGAACAACGCCCTAGTGTGAAGCCTAGGTTGCCTGGAACGTACAAATGACCATCGCTTTCACACGGGTTGCAATTATTCCTGTTATAGGATGGAAAGACTGTTGCATTTTTATTTTATTTTATGCTGCTGGCGTTCACTTCTTAGGCCCGAACTATTCGATCTGGTGGAACAACGCCCTGGGGTGAAGTATAGGTTGCCGGGAACGTAGAAATGACCAGAACTTTCACACTGGTTGCTATTATTCGTTTTATACGATGGAAAAACTGTTATATTTATATTGTACTTTATGCTTCTGGCGTTGCCTTCTTAGGCCCTAAGTGTTCGATCTGGTGGAGCAACGCCCTAGAGTGAAGCCTAGGTTGCCCGGAACGTAGAAATGATCATCACTTTCAAACTGGTTGCAATTAATCCTTTTATACGATGGAAAAACTGTTGTATTTATATAGCATATTATGCTTCGGGCGTAGACTTCTGTGGCCCTACCTATTCGATCTGGTGGAGCAACACCCTACAGTGAAGCCTAGGTTGCCCGGAACGTAGAAATGAACTTAACTTTCACACTGGAAGCAATTATTCGTTTTATACAATGGAAAAACTGTTCTATTTATTTTGTATCTTATGCTTCTGGCGTTGAGTTCTATGGCCCGACCTATTCGATCTGGTGGAGCAACACCCTACAGTCAAGACTAGGTAGCCCGGAACGTAGAAATGACCATAACATTCACACCGGTTGCAATTACTCATGCTATACGTTGGAAAAACTGTTGCATTTTTATTGTAATTTATGCTTCTAGCGTTTACTTCTAAGGCCGTAGCTATTCGATGTGGTGGAGTAACGCCCTAGAGTGACGCCTACGTTGCCTGGAACGTAGAAATGACCATTACTTTCACAATGTTTCCAATTATTCATTTTATACGATGGAAAAACTGTTGAACTTATATTGTATTTTATTCTTATGGCGTTGAATTCTAAGTCCCTAGCTATGCGATCTGGTGGAGCAACGCCCTAGAGTGAAACCTAGGTTGCCCGGAACGTAGAAATTACCATAACTTTCACACTGGTAGGAATTATTCGTTTTATACGATGGAACAACTGTTCTATTTATTTTGTATTTCATGCTTCGGGCGTTGACTTCTACGGCCCTAACTATTCCATCTGTTGGAACAACGCCCTAGGGTGAATCCTAGGTTGCCCGGAAAGTAGAAATGACCATAACTTTCATACTGGTTGCAATTATTCGTTTTTCACGATGGAAAAGCTGTTATATTTATATTGTATTTTATGCTTCGGGCGTTGACTTCTATGGCCCTACCTATTCGATCTGGTGGAGCAACGCCCTACAGTCAAGCCTAGGTTGCCCGTAACGTAGAAATGAACATAACTTTCACACTGGTAGCAATTATTCGTTTTACACAATGGAAAAACTGTTCTATTTATTTTGTATTTTATGCTTCGGGCGTTGACTTCTATGGCCCTACCTATTCGATCTGGTGGAGCAACACCCTACAGTCAAGCCTAGGTTGCCCGGAACGTAGAAATGACCATAACTTACACACTGGTTGCTATTATTCGTTCTATACGATGGAAAAACTGTTATATTTATATTGTATCTTATGCTTCTGGCGTTGACTTCTTAGGCCCTAACAATTCGATCTGGTGGAACAACGCCCTAGAGTGAAGCCTAGGTTGCCTGGAACGTACAAATGACCATCGCTATCACACGGGTTGCAATTATTCCTGTTATAGGATGGAAAGACTGTTGCATTTTTATTGTATTTTATGCTGCTGGCGTTCACTTCTTAGGCCCTAACTATTCGATCTGGTGGAACAACGCCCTGGGGTGAAGTATAGGTTGCCGGGAACGTAGAAATGACCAGAACTTTCACACTGGTTGCTATTATTCGTTTTATACGATGGAAAAACTGTTATATTTATATTGTACTTTATGCTTCTGGCGTTGCCTTCTTAGGCCGTAACTGTTCGATCTGGTGGAACAACGTCCTAGAGTGAAGCCTAGGTTGCCCGGAACGTAGAAATGACCATCACTTTCACACTGGTTGCAATTATTCCTGTTATACGATGGAAAAGCTCTTGTATATTTAATGTATTTTATGCTTCGGGCGTTGACTTCTATGGCCCTACCTATTCGATCTGGTGGAGCAACGCCCTACAGTCAAGCCTAGGTTGCCCGGAACGTAGAAATGAACATAACTTTCACACTGGTAGGAATTATTCGTTTTATACGATGGAACAACTGTTCTATTTATTTTGTATTTCATGCTTCGGGCGTTGACTTCTACGGCCCTAACTATTCCATCTGTTGGAACAACACCCTACAGTCAAGCCTAGGTAGCCCGGAACGTAGAAATGACCATAACATTCACACCGGTTGCAATTACTCATGCTATACGTTGGAAAAACTGTTGCATTTTTATTGTAATTTATGCTTCTAGCGTTGACTTCTAAGGCCGTAGCTATTCGATGTGGTAGAGCGACGCCCTAGAGTGAAGCCTAGGTTGTCCGGAACGTAGAAATGACCATTACTTTCACACTGTTTGCTATTATTCATTTTATACGATGGAAAAGGTGTTGTATCTATATTGTATTTTATGCTTCTAGGGTTGACTGCTAAGGCCGTAGCTATTAGATGTGGTGGAGTAACGCCCTAGAGTGACGTCTACGTTGCCTGGAACTTAGAAATGACCATTACTATCACAATGTTTCCAATTATTCATTTTATACGATGGAAAAACTGTTGTACTTATACTGTATTTTATTCTTATGGCGTTGAATTCTAAGTCCCTAGCTATGCGATCTGGTGGAGCAACGCCCTAGAGTGAAACCTAGGTTGCCCGGAACGTAGAAATTACCATAACTTTCACACTGGTAGGGATTATTCGTTTTATACGATGGAACAACTGTTCTATTTATTTTGTATTTCATGCTTCGGGCGTTGACTTCTACGGCCCTAACTATTCCATCTGTTGGAACAACGCCCTAGGGTGAAGCCTAGGTTGCCCGGAAAGTAGAAATGACCATAACTTTCATACTGGTTGCAATTATTCGTTTTTCACGATGGAAAAGCTGTTATATTTATATTGTATTTTATGCTTCTGGCGTTGACTTCTATGGCCCTACCTATTCGATTTGGTGGACCAACACCCTGCAGTGAAGCCTAGGTTGTCAGAAACGTAGAAATGAATATAACTTTCACACTGGTAGCAATTATTCGTTTTATACAGTGGAAAAACTGTTCTATTTATTTTGTATTTTATGCTTCCGTTGTTGACTTCTTAGACCCTATCACTTCGATCTGGTGGAGCAACGCCTCAGAGTTAAGTCTAGGATGCCCGAAACGTCGAAATGATCGTTACTTTCGCACTGGTTGCAATTAGTCATGCTGTACAATGGAAAAATTGTTGTATTTATACTGTATTTTATGCTTCTGGCGTTGACTTCTTAGGCCCTAACAATTCGATCTGGTGGAACAACGCCCTAGAGTGAAGCCTAGGTTGCCTGGAACGTACAAATGACCATCACTTTCACACGGGTTGCAATTATTCCTGTTATAGGATGGAAAGACTGTTGTATTTTTATTGTATTTTATGCTTCGGGCGTTGACTTCTAAGGCCCTAACTATTCGATCCGGTGGAGCAACGCCCTAGAGTGAAACCTAGGTTGCCCGGAACGTAGAAATGACCATAACTTTCATACTGGTTGCAATTATTCGTTTTTCACGATGGAAAAGCTGTTATATTTATATTGTATTTTTTGCTTCTGGCGTTGACTTCTATGGCCCTACCTATTCAATTTGGTGGACCAACACCCTGCAGTGAAGCCTAGGTTGTCAGAAACGTAGAAATGAACATAACTTTCACACTGGTAGCAATTATTCGTTTTATGCAATGGAAAAACTGTTCTATTTATTTTGTATTTTATGCTTCCGGTGTTGACTTCTTAGACCCTATCTCTTCGATGTGGTGGAGCAACGCCCTAGGGTGAAGCCTAGGTTGCCCGGAAAGTAGAAATGACCATAAATTTCATACTGGTTGCAATTATTCGTTTTATACGATGGAAAAACTGTTGTATTTATATTGTATTTTATGCTTCTGGCGCTGACTTCTAGGGCACTAACTATACGATCTGGTGGAGCAGCGCCCTGGGGTGAAGCCTAGGTTGCCCGGAACGTAGAAATGACCATTACTTTTACACTGGTTTCAATTATTCGTTTTATACGATGGAAAAGCTGTAGTATTTATACCGTATTTTATGCTTCTGGCGTTGACTTCTTATGCCCTAACTATTCCATCTGGTGGAACAACGCCCTAGGGTGAAGCCTGGGTTGCCCGGAACGTAGAAATGACCATAACTTTCACACCGGTAGCAATTATTAGTTTTATACGATGGAAAAACTGCTCTATTTATTTTGTATTTTATGCATCGGGCGCTGACTTCTTAGGCCCTAACAATTCGATCTGGTGGAACAACGCCCTAGAGAGAAGCCTGGGTTGCCTGGAACGTACAAATGACCATCACTTTCACACGGGTTGCAATTATTGCTGTTATAGGATGGAAAGACTGTTGTATTTTTATTTTATTTTATGCTTCGGGCGTTGGCTTCTATGGCCCTACCTATTCGATCTGGTGGAGCAACGCCCTACATTCAAGCCTAGGTTGTCCGGAACGTAGAAATGAACATAACTTTCACACTGGAAGCAATTATTCGCTTTATACAATGGAAAAACTGTTCTATTTATTTTGTATCTTATGCTTCAGGCGTTGACTTCTATGGCCCTACCTATTCGATCTGGTGGAGCAACACCCTACAGTCAAGCCTAGGTTGCCCGGAACGTAGAAATGACCATAACTTACACACTGGTTGCTATTATTCGTTCTATACGATGAAAAAACTGTTATATTTATATTGTATCTTATGCTTCTGGCGTTGACTTCTTAGGCCCTAACAATTCGATCTGGTGGAACAACGCCATAGAGTGAAGCCTAGGTGGCCTGGAACGTACAAATGACCATCACATTCACACGGGTTGCAATTATTCCTGTTATAGGATGGAAAGACTGTTGTATTTTTATTGTATTTTATGCTTCGGGCGTTGACTTCTAAGCCCCTAACTATTCGATCTGGTGGATCAACGCCCTAGAGTGAAGCCTAGGTTACCCGGAACGTAGAAATGACCAGAATTTTCACACTGGATGCTATTATTCGTTTTATACGATGGAAAAACTGTAGTATTTACATTGCATATTATGCTTCGGGCGTAGACTTCTGTGGCCCTACCTATTCGATCTGGTGGAACAACGCCCTAGGGTGAAGCCTAGGTTGCCCGGAAAGTAGAAATGACCATAACTTTCATACTGGTTGCAATTATTCGTTTTTCACGATGGAAAAGCTGTTATATTTATATTGTATTTTATGCTTCGGGCGTTGACTTCTATGGCCCTACCTATTCGATCTGTAGGAGCAACGCCCTACAGTCAAGCCTAGGTTGCCCGGAACGTAGAAATGAACATAACTTTCACACTGGTAGCAATTATTCGTTTTGCACAATGGAAAAACTGTTCTATTAATTTTGTATTTTATGCTTCGGGAGTTGACTTCTATGGCCCTACCTATTCGATCTGGTGGAGCAACACCCTACAGTCAAGCCTAGGTTGCCCGGAACGTAGAAATGACCATGACTTTCACACTGGTTGCTATTATTCGTTCTATACGATGGAAAAACTGTTATATTTATATTGTATCTTATGCTTCAGGCGTTGACTTCTGAGGCCGTAGCTATTCGATGTGGTGGTAAAACGCCATAGAGTGAAGCCTAGGTTGCCCGGAACGTAGAAATGACCATAACATTCACACCGGTTGCAATTATTCATGCTATACGTTGGAAAATCTGTTGCATTTTTATTGTAATTTATGCTTCTAGCGTTGACTTTTAAGTCCGTAGCTATTCGATGTGGTGGAACAACGCCCTAGGGTGAAGCCTAGGTTGCCCGGAAAGTAGAAATGACCATACCTTTCATACTGGTTGCAATTATTTGTTTTATACGATAGACAAGGTGTTGTATCTATACCGTATTTTATGCTTCTGGCGTTGACTTCTTATGCCCTAACTATTCCATCTGGTGGAACAACGACCTAGGGTGAAGCCTGGGTTGCCCGGAACGTTGAAATGACCATAACTTTCACACCGGCAGCAATTATTCGTTTTATACGATGGAAAAACTGTTCTATTTGTTTTGTATTTTATGCTTCGGGCGTCGACTTCTAAGGCCCTAACTATTCAATCTGTTGGAGCAACGCCCTCGGGTGAAGCCTAGGTTGCCCGGAAAGTAGAAATAACCACAACTTTCATACTTGTTGCAATTATTCGTTTTATACGATGGAAAAGGTGTTATATTTATATTGTATTTTATGCTTCTGGCGTTGACTTCTTAGGCCCTAGCTATTCGATCTGGTGGAACGACGCCCTAGAGTGAAGATCTAGGTTGCCCAGAACGTAGAAATGACCATCACTTTCACACTGGTTGCAATTATTCCTGTTATACGATGGAAAAACTATTGCATCTTTATTGTATTTTATGCTTCTGGCGTTGACTTCTAAGTCCCTAAACATTCGATCTGGTGGAGCAACGCTCTAGAGTGAAGCACAGGTTGCTCGGAATGTAGAAATGTCCATAACTTTCACACTGGTTGCAATTATACGTTTTATACGATGGAAAAGCTGTTGTATTTTTATTGCATTTTATGCTTTGGGCGTTGACTTCTGAGGCCCTAACTATTCAACCTGTTGGGCCAACGCCCTAGCGAGAAGCCTAGGTGGCCCGGAAAGTTGAAATGACCATAACTTACGTACTGGTCGCAATTATTCGTTTCATAGGATGGAAAAACTGTTGTATTTATATTGTATTTTATGCTTCTGGCGTTAACTTCTTAGGCCCTAACTATTCGATCTGGTGGAACAACGCCCTAGGGTGAAGCCTAGGTTGCCGGAACGTTGAAATGACCATAACTTTCACACTGGTAGCAATTATTCGTTATATACAATGGAAAAACTGTTCTACTTATTTTGTATTTTATGCTTCGGGCATTGACTTCTTTGGCCCTACCTATTCGATCTGGTAGAGCAACACCCTACAGTCAAGCCTAGGTTGCCCGGAACGTAGAAATGACCATAACATTCACACCCGTTGCAATTATTCATGCCATACAATGGAAAAACTGTTGCATTTTTATTGTATTTTATGCTTCTAGCGTTGACTTCTAAGGCCGTAGCTATTAGATGTGGTGGAGTAACGCCCTAGAGTGACGCCTAGGTTGCCTGGAACGTAGAAATGACCATTACTTTCACAATGTTTTCAATTATTCATTTTATACGATTGAAAAACTGTTGTACTTATATTGTATTTTAATCTTATGGCGCTGAGTTCTAAGTCCCTAGCTATGCGATCTGGTGGAGCAACGCCATAGAGTGAAACCAAGGTTGCCCGGAACGTAGAAATTACCATAACTTTCAAACTGGTAGCAATTATTCGTTTTATACAATGGAAAATCTGTTCTATTTATTTTGTATTTTATGCATCGGACGTTGACATCTAAGGCCCTAACTATTCGATCTGGTTTAGCAACACCCTAGGGTGAAGCCAAGCTTGCTCGGAACGTAGGACATACCATTACCTTCACACTGGTTGCAATTATTCCTGTTATACGATGGATAAACTGTTGCACGTTTATTGTATTTTATGCTTGTGGCGTTGACTTCTGAGGCTCTATCTATTCGATCTGGTGGAGCAACACCCCAGAGTGAAGCCTAGGTTGCCCGGAACGTAGAAATGACCATGACTTTCACACTGGTTGCAACTATTCCTGTTATACGATGGAACAGCTGTTGTATTTTTAATGCATTTTATGCTTCGGGCGTTGACTTCTAAGGCCCTAACTATTCCACCTGTTGGTCCAACGCCGTAGCGAGAAGCCTAGGTTGCCCGGAACGTAGAAATGCCCATTACTTTCACACTGGTTGCAATTATTAGTTTTATACGGTGGAAAAAATGTTCTATTTATTTTGTATTTTATGCTTCTGGCGTTGACTTCTTATGCCCTAACTACTCCATCTGGTGGAACAACGCCCTAGGGTGAAGCCTAGGTTGGCCGGAACGTAGAAATGACCATAACCTTCACACCGGTAGCAATTATTTGTTTTATACGATGGAAAAACTGTTCTATTTATATTGTATTTTATGCTTCTGGCGGTGCCTTCTTAGGCCCTAAGTGTTCGATCTGGTGGAACAACGCCCTAGAGTGAAGCCTACGTTGTCCGGAACGTAGAAGTGACCATCACTTTCAAACAGGTTGCAATTAATCCTTTTATACGATGGAAAAACTGTTGTATTTTTATTGCATTTTATGCTTCCGGCGTTGACTTCTAAGGCCCTAACTATTCAATCTGTTGGAGCAACGCCGTAGCGTGAAGCCTTGGTTGCACGGAACGTAGAAATGACGTTAACTTTCATACTGGTTGCAATTACTCGTTTTATACGATTGAAAAACTGTTGTATTTATATTGTATTTTATGCTTCTGGCGTTGACTTCTTATGCCCTAACTATTCCGTCTGGAGGAACAACGCCCTATGATGAAGCCTAGGTTGCCCGGAACGTAGAAATGACCATAACTTTCACACCGGTAGCAATTATTCGTTTTATACGATGGAAAAACTGTTCTATTTATTTTGTATTTTATGCTTCAGGCGTTGACTTCTAAGGCCCTAACTATTCAATCTGTTGAAGCAACGCCCTAGGGTGAAGCCTAGGTTGCCCGGAAAGTAGAAATGACGTTAACTTTCATCCTGGTTGCAATTATTCGTTTTATACGATGGAAAAACTGTTGTATTTATATTGTGTTTTATGCTTCTGGCGTTGACTTCTAAGGCCCTAACTATTCGATCTGGTGGAGCAACGCTCTAGAGTGAAGCCTAGGTTGCCCGGAACGTAGAAATGACCATCACTTTCAAACTGGTTGCTATTATTCCTGTTTATGATGGAAAGACTGTTGTATTTATATTGTATTTTATGCTTCGGGCGTTGACTGCTAAGGCCCTAACTATTCAATCTGTTGGATCAACGCCCTAGAGTGAAGCCTATGTTGCTCGGAATGTAGAAATGACCGTAACATTCACACTGGTTGAAATTATTCGTTTAATACGATGGAAAAGCTGTTGCATCTTTATTGTATTTTATGATTCTGGCGTTGACTTCTAAGGCCCTAACTATTCAATCTGGTGGAACAACGCACTAGAGTGAGGCCTAGGTTGCCCGGAACGTAGAAATGACCATCACATCCATACTGGTAGCAATTATTCGTTTTATACGATGGAAAAACTGTTGTGTTTATATTGTATTTTATGTTTCTGGCGTTGACTTCTAAGGCACTAACTATTCGATCTGGTGGAGCAACGCCCTTGAGTGAAGCCTAGGTTCCCCGGAACGTAGAAATGACCATCACTTTCAAACTGGTTGCAATTATTCCTGTTATAGGATGGAAAGACTGTTGTATTTTTATTGTATTTTATGCTTCAGGCGTTGACTTCTGAGGCCGTAGCTATTCGATGTGGCGGAAGAACGCCATAGAGTGAAGCCTGGGTTGCCCGGAACGTAGAAATGACCATAACTTTCATAGTGGTTGCAATTACTCGTTTTATATGATGGAAAAACTGTTGTATTTATATTGTATTTTATGCTTCTGGCGTTGACTTCTAAGGCACTAACTATTCGATCTGGTGGAGCAACGCTCTAGCGTGAAGCCTAGGTTGCCCGGAACGTAGAAATGACCGTCACTTTCAAACTGGTTGCTATTATTCCTGTTATATGATGGAAAGACTGTTGTATTTATATTGTATGTTATGCTTCGGGAGTTGACTGCTAAGGCCCTAACTATTCAATCTGTTGGATCAACGCCCTAGAGTGAAGCCTAGGTTGCTCGGAACGTACAAATGACCATCACTTTCACACGGGTTGCAATTATTCCTGTTATAGGATGGAAAGACTGTTGTATTTTTTTGTATTTTATGCTTCAGGCGTTGACTTCTGAGGCCGCAGCTATTCGATGTGGTGGAAGAACGCCCTAGGGTGTAGCCTGGGTTGCCCGGAAAGTAGAAATGACCATAACTTTCATACTGGTTGCAATTACTCGTTTTATATGATGGAAAAACTGTTGTATTTATATTGTATTTTATGCTTCTGGCGTTGACTTCTTAGGCCCTAACAATTCGATCTGGTGGAACAACGCGCTAGAGTGAAGCCTAGGTTGCCTGGAACGTACAAATGACCATCACTTTCACACGGGTTGCAATTATTCCAGTTATAGGATGGAAAGACTGTTGTATTTTTATTGTATTCTATGCTTCAGGCGTTGACTTCTGAGGCCGTAGCTATTCGATGTGGTGGAAGAACGCCATAGAGTGAAGCCTAGGTTGCCCGGAACGTAGAAATGACCATAACCTTCATACTGGTTGCAATTATCCGTTTTATATGATGGAAGAACTGTTGTATTTATATTGTATTTCATGCTGCTGGCGTTCACTTCTTAGGCCCTAACTATTCGATTTGGTGGAACAACGCTCTAGAGTGAAGCCTAGGTTCCCCGGAACGTAGAAATGACCATCACTTTCAAACTGGTTGCAATTATTCCTGTTATAGGATGGAAAGACTGTTGTATTTTTATTGTATTTTATGCTTCAGGCGTTGACTTCTGAGGCCGTAGCTATTCGATGTGGCGGAAGAACGCCATAGAGTGAAGCCTGGGTTGCCCGGAACGTAGAAATGACCATAACTTTCATACTGATTGCAATTACTCGTTTTATATGATGGAAAAACTGTTGTATTTATACTGCATTTTATGCTTCTGGCGTTGACTTCTAAGGCACTAACTATTCGATCTGGTGGAGCAACGCCCTGGGGTGAAGCCTAGGTTGCGGGAACGTACAAATAATCATAACATTCACACTGGTTGCTATTATTCGTTTTATACTACGGAAAAACTGTTCTATTTATTTTGTATTTTATGCTTCGGGCTTTGACTTCTAAGGAACTAACTATTCGATCTGTTGGAGCAACGCCCTAGGGTGTAGCCTGGGTTGCCCGGAAAGTAGAAATGACCACAACTTTCATACTGGTTGCAATTACACGTTTTATATGATGGAAAAACTGTTGTATTTATATTATATTTTATGCTTCTGGCGTTCACTTCTTAGGCCCTAACTATTCGATCTGGTGGAACAACGCGCTAGAGTGAAGCCTAGGTTGCCTGGAACGTACAAATGACCATCACTTTCACACGGGTTGCAATTATTCCAGTTATAGGATGGAAAGACTGTTGTATTTTTATTGTATTTTATGCTTCAGGCGTTGACTTCTGAGGCCGTAGCTATTCGATGTGGCGGAAGAACGCCATAGAGTGAAGCCTGGGTTGCCCGGAACGTAGAAATGACCATAACTTTCATAGTGGTTGCAATTACTCGTTTTATATGATGGAAAAACTGTTGTATTTATATTGTATTTTATGCTTCTGGCGTTGACTTCTAAGGCACTAACTATTCGATCTGGTGGAGCAACGCTCTAGCGTGAAGCCTAGGTTGCCCGGAACGTAGAAATGACCGTCACTTTCAAACTGGTTGCTATTATTCCTGTTATATGATGGAAAGACTGTTGTATTTATATTGTATGTTATGCTTCGGGAGTTGACTGCTAAGGCCCTAACTATTCAATCTGTTGGATCAACGCCCTAGAGTGAAGCCTAGGTTGCTCGGAACGTACAAATGACCATCACTTTCACACGGGTTGCAATTATTCCTGTTATAGGATGGAAAGACTGTTGTATTTTTTTGTATTTTATGCTTCAGGCGTTGACTTCTGAGGCCGCAGCTATTCGATGTGGTGGAAGAACGCCATAGAGTGAAGCCTAGGTTGCCCGGAACGTAGAAATGACCATAACTTTCATACTGGTTGCAATTATTCGTTTTATATGATGGAAGAACAGTTGTATTTATATTGTATTTTATGCTGCTAGCGTTCACTTCTTAGGCCCTAACTATTCGATCTGGTGGAGCAACGCCCTGGGGTGAAGTCTAGGTTGCGGGAACGTACAAATAATCATAACTTTCACAATGGTTGCTATTATTCGTTTTATACTATGGAAAAACTGTTCTATTTATTTTGTATTTTATGCTTCGGGCTTTGACTTCTAAGGAACTAACTATTCGATCTGTTGGAGCAACGCCCTAGGGTGTAGCCTGGGTTGCCCGGAAAGTAGAAATGACCATAACTTTCATACTGGTTGCAATTACTCGTTTTATATGATGGAAAAACTGTTGTATTTATATTGTATTTTATGCTTCTGGCGTTGACTTCTTAGGCCCTAACAATTCGATCTGGTGGAACAACGCGCTAGAGTGAAGCCTAGGTTGCCTGGAACGTACAAATGACCATCACTTTCACACGGGTTGCAATTATTCCAGTTATAGGATGGAAAGACTGTTGTATTTTTATTGTATTCTATGCTTCAGGCGTTGACTTCTGAGGCCGTAGCTATTCGATGTGGTGGAAGAACGCCATAGAGTGAAGCCTAGGTTGCCCGGAACGTAGAAATGACCATAACCTTCATACTGGTTGCAATTATCCGTTTTATATGATGGAAGAACTGTTGTATTTATATTGTATTTCATGCTGCTGGCGTTCACTTCTTAGGCCCTAACTATTCGATTTGGTGGAACAACGCTCTAGAGTGAAGCCTAGGTTCCCCGGAACGTAGAAATGACCATCACTTTCAAACTGGTTGCAATTATTCCTGTTATAGGATGGAAAGACTGTTGTATTTTTATTGTATTTTATGCTTCAGGCGTTGACTTCTGAGGCCGTAGCTATTCGATGTGGCGGAAGAACGCCATAGAGTGAAGCCTGGGTTGCCCGGAACGTAGAAATGACCATAACTTTCATACTGATTGCAATTACTCGTTTTATATGATGGAAAAACTGTTGTATTTATACTGCATTTTATGCTTCTGGCGTTGACTTCTAAGGCACTAACTATTCGATCTGGTGGAGCAACGCCCTGGGGTGAAGCCTAGGTTGCGGGAACGTACAAATAATCATAACATTCACACTGGTTGCTATTATTCGTTTTATACTACGGAAAAACTGTTCTATTTATTTTGTATTTTATGCTTCGGGCTTTGACTTCTAAGGAACTAACTATTCGATCTGTTGGAGCAACGCCCTAGGGTGTAGCCTGGGTTGCCCGGAAAGTAGAAATGACCACAACTTTCATACTGGTTGCAATTACACGTTTTATATGATGGAAAAACTGTTGTATTTATATTATATTTTATGCTTCTGGCGTTCACTTCTTAGGCCCTAACTATTCGATCTGGTGGAACAACTACCTGGGGTGAAGCCTAGGTTGCTCGGAACGTAGAAATGACCATAACTTTCACACTGGTTGCTATTATTCGTTTTATACGATGGAAAAACTGTTATATTTATATTGTATTTTATGCTTCTGGCGTTGCCTTCTTAGGCCCTAACTGTTCTATTTGGTGGAACAACGCCCTAGAGTGAAGCCTAGGTTACCCGGAACGTAGAAATGACCAGTACTTTCACACTGTTTGCAGTTATTCCTGCTATACGATGGAAAAACTGTTGCATCCTTATTGAATTTTATGCTTCTGGCGTTGACTTCTAAGGCCCTAACTATTCTATCTGGTGGATCAACGCCCTAGTGTGAAGCCTAGGTTGCCCGGAACGTAGAAATGACGTTAAATTTCATACTGGTTGCAATTATTCGTTTTATACGACGGAAAAACAGTTCTATTTATTTTGTATTTTATGCTTCGGCCGTGGACTTCTAAGGCACTAAATATTCGATCTGTTGGAGCAACGCCCTAGGGTGTAGCCTGGGTTGCCCGGAAAGTAGAAATGACCACAACTTTCATACTGGTTGCAATTACTCGTTTTATATGATGGAAAAACTGTTGTATTTATATTGTATTTTATGCTTCTGGCGTTCACTTCTTAGGCTCTCACTATTCGATCTGGTGGAACAACGCCCTAGGGTGAAGCCTAGGTTGTCCGGAACGTAGAAATGACCATAATTTTTACACTGGTAGCAAGTGTCCGTTTTATACCATGGAAAAACTGTTCTATTTATTTTGTATTTTATGCTTCGGGCGTTGACTTCTTAGGCCCTAACTATTCGATCTGGTGGAAGAACGCCCTATGGTGAAGCCTAGGTTGACTGGAACGTAGAAATGACCATAACTTTCACACCGGTAGCAATTATTCGTTTTACACGATGGAAAAACTGTTCTATTTATATTGTGTTTTATGCTTCTGGCGTTGACTTCTAAGGCACTAACTATTCGATCTGGTAAAGCAACGCCCTAGAGTGAAGCCTAAGTTGCCCGGAACGTAGCAATTACCATCACTTTCAAACTGGTTGCAAATATTCCTGTTATATGATGGAAGAACTCTTGTATATTTACTGTATTTTATGCTTCGGGCATTGACTTCTAAGGTCCTAACTATTCAATCTGTTGGAGAATCGCCCTAGGGTGAAGCCTAGGTTACCCGGAACGTAGAAGTGACCATCACTTTCAAACTGGTTACAATTAATCCTTTTATACGACGGAAAAACTGTTGTATTTTTATTGCATTTTATGCTTCCGGCGTTGACTTCTAAGGCGCTAACTATTCAATCTGTTGGAGCAACGCCCTAGGGTGAAGCCTAGGTTGCCCGGAACGCATAAATGACCATAACTTTCACACCGGTAGCAATTATTCGTTTTAGACGATGGAAAAGCTGTTCTATTTATTTTGTATTTTATGCTTCGGGCGTTGACTTCTAAGGCCCTAACTATTCAATCTGTTGAAGCAACGCCCTAGGGTGAAGCCTAGGTTGCCCGGAAAGTAGAAATGACCATAACTTTCACACTGGTTGCAATTATCCGTTCTATACGATGGAAAAACTGTTATATTTATATTGTATCTTATGCTTCTGGCGTTGACTTCTTAGGCCCTAACAATTCGATCTGGTGGAACAACGCCCTAGAGTGATGCCTAGGTTGCCTGGAACGTACAAATGACCATCACTTGCACAAGGGTTGCAATTATTCCTGTTATAGGATGGAAAGACTGTTGTATTTTTATTGTATTTTATGCTTCAGGCGTTGACTTCTGAGGCCGCAGCTATTCGATCTGGAGGAACAACGCCCTAGAGTGAAGCCTAGGTTACCCGGAACGTAGAAATGACCAGTACTTTCACACTGTTTGCAGTTATTCCTGCTATACGACGGAAAAACTGTTGCATCTTTATTGAATTTTATGCTTCTGGCGTTGACTTCTAAGGCCCTAACTATTCTATCTGGTGGATCGACGCCCTAGAGTGAAGCCTAGGTTGCTCCGAATGTAGAAATGACCATAACATTCACACTGGTTGAAATTATTCGTTTTATACGATGGAAAAACTGTTATATTTATATTGTATTTTATGCTTCTGGCGTTGATTTCTTAGGCCCTAACTATTCAATCTGGTGGAACAACGCTCTAGAGTGAGGCCTAGGTTGCCCGGAACGTAGAAATGACCATCACTTCCATACTGGAAGCAATTATTCGTTTTATACGATGGAAAAACTGTTGTGTTTATATTGTATTTTATGCTTCTTGCGCTGATTTCTAAGGCACTAACTATTCGATCTGGTGGAGCAACGCTCTAGAGTGAAGCCTAGGTTGCCCGGAACGTAGAAATGACCATCACTTTCAAACTGGTTGCAATTATTCCTGTTATATGATGGAAAAACTGTTGTATTTATATTGTATTTTATGCTTCGGGCGTTGACTGCTAAGGCCCTAACTATTCAATCTGTTGGATCAACGCCCTAGAGTGAAGCCTAGGTTGCTCGGAATGTAGAAATGACCATAACATTCACACTGGTTGAAATTATTCGTTTATTACGATGGAAAAGCTGTTGCATCTTTATTGTATTTTATGATTCTGGCGTTGACTTCTAAGGCCCTAACTATTCCATCTGGTGGAACAACGCCCTAGAGTGAGGCCTATGTTGCCCGGAACGTAGAAATGACCATCACTTCCATACTGGTAGCATTTATTCGTTTTATACGATGGAAAAACTGTTGTGTTTATATTGTATTTTATGCTTCTGGCGTTGACATCTAAGGCACTAACTATTCGATCTGGTGGATCAACGCCCTAGAGTGAAGCCTAGGTTCCCCGGAACGTAGAAAAGACCATCACTTTCAAACTGGTTGCAATTATTCCTGTTATAGGATGGAAAGACTGTTGTATTTTTATTGTATTTTATGCTTCAGGCGTTCACTTCTGAGGCCGTAGCTATTCGATGTGGTGGAAGAACGCCATAGAGTGAAGCCTAGGTTGCCCGGAACGTAGAAATGACCATAACTTTCATACTGGTTGCAATTATTCGCTTTATATGATGGAAAAACTGTTGTATTTATATTGTATTTTATGCTTCTGGCGTTGACTTCTAAGGCACTAACTATTCGATCTGGTGGAGCAACGCCCTAGGCGTGAAGCCTACGTTGGCCGGAACGTAGAAATGACCATAATTTTCACACTGGTTGCTATTATTCTTTCTATACGATGGAATAACTATTATATTTATATTGTATCTTATGCTTCTCGCGTTGACTTCTTAGGCCCTAACAATTCGATCTGGTGGAACAACGCCCTAGAGTGAAGCCTAGGTTGCCTGGAACGTACAAATGACCATCACTTTCACACGGGTTGCAATTATTCCAGTTATAGGATGGAAAGACTGTTGTATTTTTATTGCATTTTATGCTTCAGGCGTTGACTTCTGAGGCCGTAGCTATTCGATGTGGTGGAAGAACGCCATAGAGTGAAGCCTAGGTTGCCCGGAACGTAAAAATGACCATAACTTTCATACTGGTTGCAATTATCCGTTTTATATGATGGAAGAACTGTTGTATTTATATTGTATTTTATGCTGCTGGCGTTCACTTCTTAGGCCCTAACTATTCGATCTGGTGGAACAACTACCTGGGGTGAAGCCTAGGTTGCCCGGAACGTAGAAATGACCATAACTTTCGCACTGGTTGCTATTATTCGTTTTATACGATGGAATAACTGTTATATTTATATTGTATTTTATGCTTCTGGCGTTGCCTTCTTAGGCCCTAACTGTTCGATCTGGTGGAACAACGCCCTAGAGTGGAGCCTAGTTTACCCGGAACGTAGAAATGACCAGTACTTTCACACGGGTTGCAATTATTCCAGTTATAGGATGGAAAGACTGTTGTATTCTTATTGCATTTTATGCTTCAGGCGTTGACTTCTGAGGCCGTAGCTATTCGATGTGGTGGAAGAACGCCATATAGTGAAGCCTAGGTTGCCCGGAACGTAAAAATGACCATAACTTTCATACTGGTTGCAATTATCCGTTTTATATGATGGAAGAACTGTTATATTTATATGGTATTTTATGCTGCTGGCGTTCACTTCTTAGGCTCTAACTATTCGATCTGGTGGAACAACTACCTGGGGTGAAGCCTAGGTTGCCCGGAACGTAGAAATGACCATAACTTTCATACTGGTTGCTATTATTCGTTATATACGATGGAAAAACTGTTATATTTATATTGTATTTTATGCTTCTGGCGTTGCCTTCTTAGGCCCTAACTGTTCGATCTGGTGGAACAACGCCCTAGAGTGAATCCTAGGTTACCCGGAACGTAGAAATGACCAGTACTTTCACACTGTTTGCAGTTATTCCTGCTATACGATGGGAAAACTGTTGCATCTTTATTGAATTTTATGCTTCTGGCGTTGACTTCTAAGGCCCTAACTATTCTATCTGGTGGATCAACGCCCTACTGTGAAGCCTAGGTTGCCCGGAACGTAGAAATGACGTTAACTTTCATACTGGTTGCAATTATTCGTTTTATACGATGGAAAAACAGTTCTATTTATTTTGTATTTTATGCTTCAGGCGTTGACTTCTGAGGCCGCAGCTATTCGATGTGGTGGAAGAACGCCATAGAGTGAAGCCTAGGTTGCCCGGAACGTAGAAATGACCATAACTTTCATACTGGTTGCAATTATTCGTTTTATATGATGGACGAACTGTTGTACTTATATTGTATTTTATTCTGCTGGCGTTCACATCTTAGGTCCTAACTATTCGATCTGGTGGAACAACGCCCCGGGGTGAAGCCTAGGTTGCCGGAACGTAGAAATGATCATAACTTTCACACTGGTTGCTATTATTCGTTTTATACGATGGAAAGGCTGTTCTTTTTATTTTGTATTTTATGCTTCTGGCGTTGCCTTCTTAGGTCCTAACTGTTCGATCTGGTGGAACAACGCCCTAGAGTGAAGCCTGGGTTACCCGGAACGTAGAAATGACCAGTACTTTCACACTGTTTGCAGCTATTCCTGCTATACGATGGAAAAACTGTTGCATCTTTATTGAATTTTATGCTTCTGGCGTTGACTTCTAAGGCCCTAACTATTCTATCTGGTGGATCAACGCCCTAGGGTCAAGCCTAGGTTGCTCCGAATGTAGAAATGACCATAACATTCACACTGGTTGAAATTATTCGTTTTATACGATGGAAAAACTGTTATATTTATATTGTATTTTATGCTTCTGGCGTTGATTTCTTAGGCCCTAACTATTCCATCTGGTGGAGCAACGCCCAACAGTGAAGCCTAGGTTGCCCGGAACGTAGAAATGAACATAACTTTCACACTGGTAGCAATTATTAGTTTTATACGTTGGAAAAACTGTTCTATTTATTGTGTATTTTATGCATCGGTCGTTGGCTTCTTAGGCCCTAACAATTCGATCTGGTGGAACAACGCCCCAGAGAGAAGCCTGGGTTGCCTGGAACGTACAAATGACCATCACTTTCACACGGGTTGCAATTATTGCTGTTATAGGATGGAAAGACTGTTGTATTTTTATTGTATTTTATGCTTCAGGCGTTGACTTCTGAGGCCGTAGCTATTCGATGTGGTGGAAGAACGCCATAGAGTGAAGCCTGGGTTGCCCGGAACGTAGACATAACCATAACTTTCATACTGGTTGCAATTATTCGTTTTATATGATGGAAAAACTGTTGTATTTATATTGTATTTTATGCTTCTGGCGTTGACTTCTAAGGCACTAACTATTCGATCTGGTGAAGAAACGCTCTAGAGTGAAGCCTAGGTTGCCCGGAACGTAGAAATGACCATCACTTTCACACGGGTTGCAATTATTCGTGTTATAGGACGGAAAGACTGTTGTATTTTTATTGTATTTTATGCTTCAGGCGTTGACTTTTGAGGCCGTTGCTATTCGATGTAGTGGAAGAACGCCATAGAGTGAAGCCTAGGTTGCCCGGAAAGTAGAAATGACCATAACTTTCACACTGGTTGCAATTATTCGTTCTATACGATGGAAAAACTGTTATATTTATATTGTATCTTATGCTTCTGGCGTTGACTTCTTAGGCCCTAACAATTCGATCTGGTGGAACAACGCCCTAGAGTGATGCCTAGGTTGCCTGGAACGTATAAATGACCATCACTTTCACACGGGTTGCAATTATTCCAGTTATAGGATGGAAAGACTGTTGTATTTTTATTGTATTTTATGCTTCAGGCGTTGACTTCTGAGGCCGCAGCTATTCGATGTGGTGGAAGAACGCCATAGAGTGAAGCCTAGGTTGCCCGGAACGTAGAAATGACCATAACTTTCATACTGGTTGCAATTATTCGTTTTATATGATGGAAGATCTATTGTATTTATATTGTATTTTATGCTGCTGGCGTTCACTTCTTAGGCCCTAACTATTCGACCTGGTGGAACAACGCCCTGGGGTGAAGCCTAGGTTGCCGGAACGTAGAAATGATCATAACTTTCACACTGGTTGCCATTATTCGTTTTATAGATGGAAAAACTGTTATATTTATATTGTATCCTATGCTTCTGGCGTTGACTTCTTAGGCCCTAACAATTCGATCTGGTGGAACAACGCCCTAGAGTGAAGCCTAGGTTGTCTGGAACGTACAAATGACCATCACTTACACACGGGTTGCAACTATTCCTGTTATAGGACGGAAAGACTGTTGTATTTTTATTGTATTTTATGCTTCAGGCGTTGACTTCTGAGGCCGTTGCTATTCGATGTAGTGGAAGAACGCCATAGAGTGAAGCCTAGGTTGCCCGGAACGTAGAAATGACCATAACCTTCATACTGGTTGCAATTATTCGTTTTATACGATGGAAAAACTGTTGTATTTATATTGTATTTTATGCTTCTGGCGTTGACTTCTAAGGCACTAGCTGTTCGATCTGGTGGAGCAACGCTCAAGAGTGAAGCCTAGGTTGCCCGGAACGTAGAAATGACCATCACTTTCAAACTGGTTGCAATTATTCCTGTTATATGATGGAAAAACTGTTGTATTTATATTGTATTTTATGCTTCGGGCGTTGACTGCTAAGGCCCTAACTATTCAATCTGTTGGATCAACGCCCTAGAGTGAAGCCTAGGTTGCTCGGAATGTAGAAATGACCATAACATTCACACTGGTTGAAATTATTCGTTTAATACGATGGAAAAGCTGTTGCATCTTTATAGTATTTTATGATTCTGGCGTTGACTTCTAAGGCCCTAACTATTCGATCTGGTGGAGCAACGCACTAGAGTGAAACCTAGGTTGCCGGGAACGTATAAATGACTTTAACTTTCATACTGGTTGCAATTACTCGTTTTATACGATTGAAAAACTGTTGTATTTATATTCTATTTTATGCTTCTGGCGTTGACTTCTTATGCCCTAACTATTCCATCTGGTGGAACAACGCCCTATGGTGAAGCCTAGGTTGCCCGGAACGTAGAAATGACCATAACTTTCACACCGGTAGCAATTATTCGTTTTATACGATGGAAAAGCTGTTCTATTTATTTTGTATTTTATGCTTCGGGCGTTCACTTCTAAGGCCCTAACTATTCAATCTGTTGAAGCAACGCCCTAGGGTGAAGCCTAGGTTGCCCGGAAAGTAGAAATGACCATAACTTTCACACTGGTAGCAATTATTCGTTCTATACGATGGAAAAACTGTTATATTTATATTGTATCTTATGCTTCTGGCGTTGACTTCTTAGGCCCTAACAATTCGATCTGGTGGAACAACGCCCTGGAGTGATGCCTAGGTTGCCTGGAACGTACAAATGACCATCACTTTCACAAGGGTTGCTATTATTCCTGTTATAGGATGGAAAGACTGTTGTTATTTTTATTGTATTTTATGCTTCAGGCGTTGACTTCTGTGGCCGCAGCTATTCGATGTGGTGGAAGAACGCCATAGAGTGAAGCCTAGGTTGCCCGGAACGTAGAAATGACCATAACTTTCATACTGGTTGCAATTATTCGTTTTATATGATGGAAGATCTGTTGTATTTATATTGTATTTTATGCTGCTGGCGTTCACTTCTTAGGCCCTAACTATTCGATCTGGTGGAACATAGCCCTGGGGTGAAGCCTAGGTTGCCGAAACGTAGAAATGATCATAACTTTCACACTGGTTGCCATTATTCGTTTTATACTATGGAAAAACTGTTATATTTATTTTGTATTTTATGCTTCGGGCGTTGACTTCTAAGGAACTAACTGTTTGATCTAGTGGAGCAACGCCCTAGAGTGAAGCCTAGGTTCCCCGGAACGTAGAAATGACCATCACTTTCAAACTGGTTGCAATTGTTCCTGTTATAGGATGGAAAGACTGTTGTATTTTTATTGTATTTTATGCTTCAGGCGTTGACTTCTGAGGCCGTAGCTATTCGATGTGGTGGAAGAACGCCATAGAGTGAAGCCTGGGTTGCCCGGAACGTAGACATAACCATAACTTTCATACTGGTTGCAATTATTCGTTTTATATGATGGAAAAACTGTTGTATTTATATTGTATTTTATGCTTCTGGCGTTGACTTCTAAGGCACTAACTATTCGATCTGGTGAAGAAACGCTCTAGAGTGAAGCCTAGGTTGCCCGGAACGTAGAAATGACCATCACTTTCACACGGGTTGCAATTATTCGTGTTATAGGACGGAAAGACTGTTGTATTTTTATTGTATTTTATGCTTCAGGCGTTGACTTTTGAGGCCGTTGCTATTCGATGTAGTGGAAGAACGCCATAGAGTGAAGCCTAGGTTGCCCGGAAAGTAGAAATGACCATAACTTTCACACTGGTTGCAATTATTCGTTCTATACGATGGAAAAACTGTTATATTTATATTGTATCTTATGCTTCTGGCGTTGACTTCTTAGGGCCTAACAATTCGATCTGGTGGAACAACGCCCTAGAGTGATGCCTAGGTTGCCTGGAACGTATAAATGACCATCACTTTCACACGGGTTGCAATTATTCCAGTTATAGGATGGAAAGACTGTTGTATTTTTATTGTATTTTATGCTTCAGGCGTTGACTTCTGAGGCCGCAGCTATTCGATGTGGTGGAAGAACGCCATAGAGTGATGCCTAGGTTGCCCGGAACGTAGAAATGACCATAACTTTCATACTGGTTGCAATTATTCGTTTTATATGATGGAAGATCTATTGTATTTATATTGTATTTTATGCTGCTGGCGTTCACTTCTTAGGCCCTAACTATTCGACCTGGTGGAACAACGCCCTGGGGTGAAGCCTAGGTTGCCCGGAACGTAGAAATGACCATAACTTTCATACTGGTTGCAATTATTCGTTTTATACGATGGAAAAACTGTTGTATTTATATTGTATTTTATGCTTCTGGCGTTGACTTCTAAGGCACTAGCTGTTCGATCTGGTGGAACAACGCCCTAGGGTGAAGCCTAGGTTGTCTGGAACGTACAAATGACCATCACTTTCAAACTGGTTGCAATTATTCCTGTTATATGATGGAAAAACTGTTGCATTTATATTGCATTTTATGCTTCGGGCGTTGACTGCTAAGGCCCTAACTATTCAATCTGTTGGATCAACGCCCTAGAGTGAAGCCTAGGTTGCTCGGAATGTAGAAATGACCATAACATTCACACTGGTTGAAATTATTCGTTTAATACGATGGAAAAGCTGTTGCATCTTTATAGTATTTTATGATTCTGGCGTTGACTTCTAAGGCCCTAACTATTCGATCTGGTGGAGCAACGCACTAGAGTGAAACCTAGGTTGCCGGGAACGTATAAATGACTTTAACTTTCATACTGGTTGCAATTACTCGTTTTATACGATTGAAAAACTGTTGTATTTATATTCTATTTTATGCTTCTGGCGTTGACTTCTTATGCCCTAACTATTCCATCTGGTGGAACAACGCCCTATGGTGAAGCCTAGGTTGCCCGGAACGTAGAAATGACCATAACTTTCACACCGGTAGCAATTATTCGTTTTATACGATGGAAAAGCTGTTCTATTTATTTTGTATTTTATGCTTCGGGCGTTCACTTCTAAGGCCCTAACTATTCAATCTGTTGAAGCAACGCCCTAGGGTGAAGCCTAGGTTGCCCGGAAAGTAGAAATGACCATAACTTTCACACTGGTAGCAATTATTCGTTCTATACGATGGAAAAACTGTTATATTTATATTGTATCTTATGCTTCTGGCGTTGACTTCTTAGGCCCTAACAATTCGATCTGGTGGAACAACGCCCTAGAGTGATGCCTAGGTTGCCTGGAACGTACAAATGACCATCACTTTCACAAGGGTTGCTATTATTCCTGTTATAGGATGGAAAGACTGTTGTTATTTTTATTGTATTTTATGCTTCAGGCGTTGACTTCTGTGGCCGCAGCTATTCGATGTGGTGGAAGAACGCCATAGAGTGAAGCCTAGGTTGCCCGGAACGTAGAAATGACCATAACTTTCATACTGGTTGCAATTATTCGTTTTATATGATGGAAGATCTGTTGTATTTATATTGTATTTTATGCTGCTGGCGTTCACTTCTTAGGCCCTAACTATTCGATCTGGTGGAACATAGCCCTGGGGTGAAGCCTAGGTTGCCGAAACGTAGAAATGATCATAACTTTCACACTGGTTGCCATTATTCGTTTTATACTATGGAAAAACTGTTATATTTATTTTGTATTTTATGCTTCGGGCGTTGACTTCTAAGGAACTAACTGTTTGATCTGGTGGAGCAACGCCCTAGAGTGAAGCCTAGGTTGCCCGGAACGTAGAAATGACCATAACTTTCACACTGGATGCTATTATTCGTTCTATACGATGGAATAACTGTTATATTTATATTGTATCTTATGCTTCTGGCGTTGACTTCTTAGGCCCTGACAATTCGATCTGGTGGAACAACGCCCTAGAGTGAAGCCTAGGTTGCCTGGAACGTACAAATGACCATCACTTTCACACGGGTTGCAATTATTCCTGTTATAGGACGGAAAGACTGTTGTATTTTTATTGTATTTTATGCTTCAGGCGTTGACTTCTGGGGCCGTTGCTATTCGATGTAGTGGAAGAACGCCATAGAGTGAAGCCTAGGTTGCCCGGAACGTAGAAATGACCATAACTGTCATACTGGTTGCAATTATCCGTTTTATACGATGGAAAAATTGTTGTATTTATAATGGATTTTATGCTTCTGGCGTTGACTTCTAAGGCACTAACTATTCGATCTGGTGGAGCAACGCTCTAGAGTGAAGCGTAGGTTGCCCGGAACGTAGAAATGATAATCACTTTCAAACTGATTGCTATTATTCCTGTTATATGATGGAAAGACTGTTGTATTTATATTGTATTTTATGCTTCGGGCGTTGACTGCTACGGCCCTAACTATTCAATCTGTTGGATCAACGCCCTAGAGTGATGCCTAGGTTGCTCGGAATGTAGAAATGACCATAGCATTCACACTGGTTGAAATTATTCGTTTAATACGATGGAAAAGCTGTTGCACCTTTATTGTATTTTATGATTCTGGCGTTACTTCTAAGGCCCTAACTATTCGATCTGGTGGAGCAACGCCCTAGGGTGAAGCCTAGGTTGCCAGGAACGTAGACATGACCATAACTTTTACACTGGTAGCAATTGTTCGTTTTATACCATGGAAAAACTGTTCTATTTATTTTGTATTTTATGCTTCGGGCGTTGACTTCTAAGGCCCTAACTGTTTGATCTGGTGGAGCAACGCCCTAGGCGTGAAGCCTAGGTTGCCCGGAAAGTAGAAATGACCATAACTTTCACACTGGTTGCTATTATTCGTTCTATACGATGGAAAAACTGTTATATTTATATTGTATCTTATGCTTCTGGCGTTGACTTCTTAGGCCCTAACAATTCGATCCGGTGGAGCAACGCTCTAGAGTGAAGCCTAGGTCGCCCGGAACGTAGAAATGACCATCACTTTCACACGGGTTGCAATTATTCCTGTTAGAGGACGCAAAGACTGTTGAATTTTTATTATATTTTATGCTTCAGGCGTTGACTTCTGAGGCCGCTGCTATTCGATGTAGTGGAAGAACGCCATAGCGTGAAGCCTAGGTCGCCCGGAACGTAGAAATGACCAGTACTTTCACACTGTTTGCAGTTATTCCTGCTATACGATGGAAAAACTGTTGCATTCTTATTGAATTTTATGCTTCTGACGTTGACTTCTAAGGCCCTAACTATTCTATCTGGTCGATCAACGCCCTAGTGTGAAGCCTAGGTTGCCCGGAACGTAGAAATGACGTTAACTCTCATACTGGTTGCAATTATTCGTTTTATACGACGGAAAAGCTGTTTTATTTATATCGTATTTTAAGCTTCTGGCGTTGACTTCTTAGGCCGTAACTATTCGATCTGGTGGAG
The DNA here is from genome assembly GCF_051401765.1 of Calliopsis andreniformis. NCBI lineage: Eukaryota > Metazoa > Arthropoda > Insecta > Hymenoptera > Andrenidae > Calliopsis > Calliopsis andreniformis. The sequence continues at coordinate 97,965 of NW_027480460.1, read as the reverse complement.
CAACGCCCTGGAGTGATGCCTAGGTTGCCTGGAACGTACAAATGACCATCACTTTCACAAGGGTTGCTATTATTCCTGTTATAGGATGGAAAGACTGTTGTTATTTTTACTGTATTCTATGCTTCAGGCGTTGACTTCTGAGGCCGCAGCTATTCGATGTGGTGGAAGAACGCCATAGAGTGAAGCCTGGGTTGCCCGGAACGTAGAAATGACCATAACTTTCATACTGGTTGCAATTATTCGTTTTATATGATGGAAGATCTGTTGTATTTATATTGTATTTTATGCTGCTGGTGTTCACTTCTTAGGCCCTAACTATTCGATCTGGTGGAACATCGCCCTGGGGTGAAGCCTAGGTTGCCGAAACGTAGAAATGATCATAACTTTCACACTGGTTGCCATTATTCGTTTTATACTATGGAAAAACTGTTATATTTATTTTGTATTTTATGCTTCGGGCGTTGACTTCTAAGGAACTAACTGTTTGATCTGGTGGAGCAACGCCCTAGAGTGAAGCCTAGGTTGCCCGGAACGTAGAAATGACCATAACTTTCACACTGGATGCTATTATTCGTTCTATACGATGGAATAACTGTTATATTTATATTGTATCTTATGCTTCTGGCGTTGACTTCTTAGGCCCTAACAATTCGATCTGGTGGAACAACGCCCTAGAGTGAAGCCTAGGTTGCCTGGAACGTACAAATGACCATCACTTTCACACGGGTTGCAATTATTCCTGTTATAGGACGGAAACACTGTTGTATTTTTATTGTATTTTATGCTTCAGGCGTTGACTTCTGGGGCCGTTGCTATTCGATGTAGTGGAAGAACGCCATAGAGTGAAGCCTAGGTTGCCCGGAACGTAGAAATGACCATAACTGTCATACTGGTTGCAATTATCCGTTTTATACGATGGAAAAACTGTTGTATTTATATTGTATTTTATGCTTCTGGCGTTGACTTCTAAGGCACTAACTATTCGATCTGGTGGAGCAACGCTCTAGAGTGAAGCCTAGGTTGCCCGGAACGTAGAAATGATAACCACTTTCAAACTGATTGCTATTATTCCTGTTATATGATGGAAAGACTGTTGTATTTATATTGTATTTTATGCTTCTGGCGTTGACTTCTAAGGCACTAACTATTCGATCTGGTGGAGCAACGCTCTAGAGTGAAGCCTAGGTTGCCCGGAACGTAGAAATGATAATCACTTTCAAACTGATTGCTATTATTCCTGTTATATGATGGAAAGACTGTTGTATTTATATTGTATTTTATGCTTCGGGCGTTGACTGCTAAGGCCCTAACTATTCAATCTGTTGGATCAACGCCCTAGAGTGAAGCCTAGGTTGCTCGGAATGTAGAAATGACCATAGCATTCACACTGGTTGAAATTATTCGTTTAATACGATGGAAAAGCTGTTGCACCTTTATTGTATTTTATGATTCTGGCGTTACTTCTAAGGCCCTAACTATTCGATCTGGTGGAGCAACGCCCTAGGGTGAAGCCTAGGTTGCCAGGAACGTAGACATGACCATAACTTTTACACTGGTAGCAATTGTTCGTTTTATACCATGGAAAAACTGTTCTATTTATTTTGTATTTTATGCTTCGGGCGTTGACTTCTAAGGCCCTAACTGTTTGATCTGGTGGAGCAACGCCCTAGGCGTGAAGCCTAGGTTGCCCGGAAAGTAGAAATGACCATAACTTTCACACTGGTTGCTATTATTCGTTCTATACGATGGAAAAACTGTTATATTTATATTGTATCTTATGCTTCTGGCGTTGACTTCTTAGGCCCTAACAATTCGATCCGGTGGAGCAACGCTCTAGAGTGAAGCCTAGGTCGCCCGGAACGTAGAAATGACCATCACTTTCACACGGGTTGCAATTATTCCTGTTAGAGGACGCAAAGACTGTTGAATTTTTATTATATTTTATGCTTCAGGCGTTGACTTCTGAGGCCGCTGCTATTCGATGTAGTGGAAGAACGCCATAGCGTGAAGCCTAGGTCGCCCGGAACGTAGAAATGACCAGTACTTTCACACTGTTTGCAGTTATTCCTGCTATACGATGGAAAAACTGTTGCATTCTTATTGAATTTTATGCTTCTGACGTTGACTTCTAAGACCCTAACTATTCTATCTGGTGGATCAACGCCCTAGTGTGAAGCCTAGGTTGCCCGGAACGTAGAAATGACGTTAACTCTCATACTGGTTGCAATTATTCGTTGTATACGACGGAAAAGCTGTTTTATTTATATCGTATTTTAAGCTTCTGGCGTTGACTTCTTAGGCCGTAACTATTCGATCTGGTGGAGCAACGCCCTGGAGTGATGCCTAGGTTGCCTGGAACGTACAAATGACCATCACTTTCACAAGGGTTGCTATTATTCCTGTTATAGGATGGAAAGACTGTTGTTATTTTTATTGTATTCTATGCTTCAGGCGTTGACTTCTGAGGCCGCAGCTATTCGATGTGGTGGAAGAACGCCATAGAGTGAAGCCTGGGTTGCCCGGAACGTAGAAATGACCATAACTTTCATACTGGTTGCAATTATTCGTTTTATATGATGGAAGATCTGTTGTATTTATATTGTATTTTATGCTGCTGGTGTTCACTTCTTAGGCCCTAACTATTCGATCTGGTGGAACATCGCCCTGGGGTGAAGCCTAGGTTGCCCGGAACGTAGAAATGATAACCACTTTCAAACTGATTGCTATTATTCCTGTTATATGATGGAAAGACTGTTGTATTTATATTGTATTTTATGCTTCTGGCGTTGACTTCTAAGGCACTAACTATTCGATCTGGTGGAGCAACGCTCTAGAGTGAAGCCTAGGTTGCCCGGAACGTAGAAATGATAATCACTTTCAAACTGATTGCTATTATTCCTGTTATATGATGGAAAGACTGTTGTATTTATATTGTATTTTATGCTTCGGGCGTTGACTGCTAAGGCCCTAACTATTCAATCTGTTGGATCAACGCCCTAGAGTGAAGCCTAGGTTGCTCGGAATGTAGAAATGACCATAGCATTCACACTGGTTGAAATTATTCGTTTAATACGATGGAAAAGCTGTTGCAACTTTATTGTATTTTATGATTCTGGCGTTACTTCTAAGGCCCTAACTATTCGATCTGGTAGAGCAACGCCCTAGGGTGAAGCCTAGGTTGCCAGGAACGTATACATGACCATAACTTTTACACTGGTAGCAATTGTTCGTTTTATACCATGGAAAAACTGTTCTATTTATTTTGTATTTTATGCTTCGGGCGTTGACTTCTAAGGCCCTAACTGTTTGATCTGGTGGAGCAACGCCCTAGGCGTGAAGCCTAGGTTGCCCGGAAAGTAGAAATGACCATAACTTTCGCACTGGTTGCTATTATTCGTTTTATACGATGGAATAACTGTTATATTTATATTGTATTTTATGCTTCTGGCGTTGCCTTCTTAGGCCCTAACTGTTCGATCTGGTGGAACAACGCCCTAGAGTGGAGCCTAGTTTACCCGGAACGTAGAGATGACCAGTACTTTCACACGGGTTGCAATTATTCCAGTTATAGGATGGAAAGACTGTTGTATTCTTATTGCATTTTATGCTTCAGGCGTTGACTTCTGAGGCCGTAGCTATTCGATGTGGTGGAAGAACGCCATAGAGTGAAGCCTAGGTTGCCCGGAACGTAAAAATGACCATAACTTTCATACTGGTTGCAATTATCCGTTTTATATGATGGAAGAACTGTTGTATTTATATGGTATTTTATGCTGCTGGCGTTCACTTCTTAGGCTCTAACTATTCGATCTGGTGGAACAACTACCTGGGGTGAAGCCTAGGTTGCCCGGAACGTAGAAATGACCATAACTTTCATACTGGTTGCTATTATTCGTTATATACGATGGAAAAACTGTTATATTTATATTGTATTTTATGCTTCTGGCGTTGCCTTCTTAGGCCTTAACTGTTCGATCTGGTGGAACAACGCCCTAGAGTGAATCCTAGGTTGCCCGGAACGTAGAAATGCCCATAACTTTCACACTGGTTGCTATTATTCGTTTTATACAAAGTAAAAACTGTTCTATTTATTTTGTATTTTATGCTTCGGCCGCTGACTTCTAAGGCACTAACTATTCGATCTGTTGGAGCAACGCCCTAGGGTGAAGCCTAGGTTGCCCGGAACGTAGAAATGACCATAACTTTCACACTGGTTGCTATTATTCGTTTTATACGATGGAAAATCTGTTATATTTATATTGTATTTTATGCTTCTGGCGCTGACTTCATAGGCCCTAACTATTCGATCTGGTGGAACAACGCCGTAGAGTGAAGCCTAGGTTGCCCGGAACGTAGAAATGCCCATAACTTTCACACTGGTTGCTATTATTCGTTTTATATGATGGAAAAGCTGTTGTATTTATACCGTATTTTATGCTTCTGGCGTTGACTTCTGCGGCCGTAGCTATTCGATGTGGTGGAAGAACGCCATAGAGTGAAGCCTGGGTTGCCCGGAGCGTAGAAATGACCATCACTTCCATACAGGTAGCAATTATTCGTTTTATACGATGGAAAAACTGTTGTGTTTATATTGTATTTTATGCTTCTGGCGTTGACTTCTAAGGCACTAACTATTCGATCTGGTGGAGCAACGCCCTAGAGTAGAGCCTAGGTTGCCCGGAACGTAGAAGTGACCATCACTTTCAAACTGTTTGCAATTAATCCTTTTGTACGATGGAAAAACTGATGTATTTTTATTGCATTTTATGCTTCCGGCGTTGACTTCTAAGGCCCTAACTATTCAATCTGTTGGAGCAACACCCTAGGGTGAAGCCTAGGTTGTCCGGAACGTAGAAATGACGTTAACTTTCGTACTGGTTGCAATTACTCGTTTTATACGATTGAAAAACTGTTGTATTTATATTGTATTTTATGCTTCTGGCGTTGACTTCTTATGCCCTAACTATTCCATCTGGTGGAACAACGCCCTATGGTAAAGCCCAGGTTTCCCGGAACGTATAAATGACCATAACTTTCACACCGGTAGCAATTATTCGTTTTATACGATGGAAAAACTCTTCTATTTATTTTGTATTTTATGCTTCGGGCGTTGACTTCTAAGGCCCTAAATATTCAATCTGTTGAAGCAACGCCCTAGGGTGATGCCTAGGTTGCTCGGAATGTAGAAATGACAATAACATTCACACTGGTTGAAATTATTCGTTTAATACGATGGAAAAGCTGTTGCATCTTTATTGTATTTTATGCTTCTGGCGTTGACTTCTAAGGCCCCAACTATTCGATGTGGTGGAGCAACGCCCTAGAGTGAAGCCGAGGTTTCCCGGAACGTAGAAATGACCATCACTTTCAAACTGGTTGCAATTAATCCTTTTATACGATGGAAAAACTGTTGCATTTTTATTGCATTTTATGCGTCGGGGTTGACTTCTTATGCCCTAACTACTCCATCTGGCGGAACAACGCCCTAGGGTGAAGCCTAGGTTGACCGGAACGTAGAAATGACCATCACTTTCAAACTGGTTGCAATTAATCCTTTTATACGATGGAAAAACTGTTGCATTTTTATTGCATTTTATGCGTCGGGCGTTGACTTCTAAGGCCCTAACTATTCAATCTGTTGGAGCGACGCCCTAGGGTGAAGCCTAGGTTGCCCGGAACTTAGAAATGACCATAACTTTCACACTGATTGCTATTATTCGTTTTATACGATGGAAAAACTGTTATATTTATATTGTATTTTATGCTTCTGGGGTTGACTTCTAAGGCCCCAACTATTCGATCTGGTGGAGCAACGCCCTACAGTGAAGCCTAGGTTGCCCGGAACGTAGAAATGACCATCACTTTCAAACTGGTTGCAATTAATCCTTTTATACGATGGAAAGACTGTTGTATTTTTATTGCATTTTATGCTTCCGGCGTTGACTTCTAAGGCCCTAACTATTCAATCTGTTGGAGCAACGCGCAAGGGTGAAGCCTAGGTTGCCCGGAAAGTAGAAATGACGTTAACTTTCATACTGGTTGCAATTATTCGTTTTATACGATGGAAAAACTGTTGTATTTATATTGCATTTCATGCTGCTGGCGTTCACTTCTAAGGCCCTAACTATTCGATCTGGTGGAACAACGACCTAGGGTGAAGCCTAGGTTGCCCGGGACGTAGAAATGACCATAACTTTCACACCGGTAGCAATTATACGTTTTATACAATGGAAAAACTGTACTATTTATTTTGTATTTTATGCTTCTGGCGTTGACTTCTTAGGCCCTAACAATTCTTTCTGGTGGAACAACGCCCTAGAGTGAAGCCTAGGTTGCCTGGAACGTACAAATGACCATCACTTCCACACGGGTTGCAACTACTCCTGTTATAGGATGGAAAGACTGTTGTATTTTTATCGTATTTTATGCTTCAGGCGTTGACTTCTGAGGCCGTTGCTATTCGATGTGGTGGAAGAACGCCATAGAGTGAAGCCTAGGTTGCCCGGAACGTAGAAATGACCATAACTTTCATACTGGTTGCAATTATTCGTTTTATATGATGGAAAAACTGTTGTATTTATATTGCATTTTATGCTTCTGGCGTTGCCTTCGTATGCCCTAACTGTTCGATCTGGTGGAACAACGCCCTAGAGTGAAGCCTGGGTTACCCGGAACGTAGAAATGACCAGTACTTTCACACTGTTTGCAATTATTCCTGCTATACGATGGAAAAACTGTTGCATCTTTATTGAATTTTATGCTTCTGGCGTTGACTTCTAAGGCCCTAACTATTCTCTCTGGACGATCAACGCCCTAGAGTGTAGCCTAGGTTGCTCGGAATGTAGAAATGACCATAACATTCACACTGGTTGAAATTATTCGTTTTATACGATGGAAAAACTGTTATATTTATATTGTATTTTATGCTTCTGGCGTTGATTTCTTAGGCCCTAACTATTCAATCTGGTGGAACAACGCCCTAGAGTGAGGCCTAGGTTGCCCGGAAAGTAGAAATGACCATCACTTCCATACTGGTAGCAATTATTCGTTTTATACGATGGAAAAACTGTTGTGTTTATATTGTATTTTATGCTTCTGGCGTTGACTTCTAAGGCACTAACTATTCGATATGGTGGAGCAACGCCCTAGAGTAAAGCCTAGGTTGCCCGGAACGTAGAAGTGACCATCACTTTCAAACTGTTTGCAATTAATCCTTTTATACGATGGAAAAACTGATGTATTATTATTGCATTTTATGCTTCCGGCGTTGACTTCTAAGGCCCTAACTATTCAATCTGTTGGAGCAACGCCCTAGGGTGAAGCCTAGGTTGTCCGGAACGTAGAAATGACGTTAACTTTCGTACTGGTTGCAATTACTCGTTTTATACGATTGAAAAACTGTTGTATTTATATTGTATTTTATGCTTCAGGCGTTGACTTCTAAGGCCCTAACTATTCAATCTGTTGGAGCAACGCCCTAGGTGATGCCTAGGTTGCCCGGAAAGTAGAAATGACGTTATCTTTCATACTGGTTGCAATTATTCGTTTTATACGATGGAAAAACTGTTGTATTTATATTGTATTTTATGCTTCTGGCATTGACTTCTTAGACCCTAACTATTCGATCTGGTGGAGTAACGCCCTATGGTGAAGCCTAGGTTGACCGGAACGTAGAAATGACCATAATTTTCACACCGGTAGCAATTATTCGTTTTACACGATGGTAAAACTGTTCTATTTATTTTGTATTTTATGCATCGGGCGTTGACTTCTAAGGCCCTAACTATTCAATCTGTTGGAGCAACGCCCTAGGGTGAAGCCTATGTTGCCCGGAAAGTAGAAATGACGTTAATTTTAACACTGGTTGCTATTATTCGTTCTACACAATGGAAAAACTGTTATATTTATATTGTATTTTATGCTTCGCGCGTTGACTTCTAAGGCCCTAGCTGTTTGATCTGGTGGCGCAACGCCCTAGAGTGAAGCCCAGGTTGCCCGAACGTAGAAATGACCATAACTTTCACACTGGTTGCTATTATTCGTTTTATACAAAGTAAAAACTGTTATATTTATATTGTATCTTATGCTTCTGGCGTTGACTCCTTAGGCCCTAACAATTCGATCTTGTGGAACAACACCCTAGAGTGAAGCCTAGGTTGCCTGGAATGTACAAATGACCATCACTTTCACACGGGTTGCAATTATTCCTGTTATAGGACGGAAAGACTGATGTATTTTTTTTGTATTTTATGCTTCAGGCGTTGACTTCTGAGGCCGTTGCTATTCGATGTAGTGGAAGAACGCCATAGAGTGAAGCCTAGGTTGCCCGAAACGTAGAAATGACCATCACTTTCAAACTGGTTGCAATTACTCGTTATATATGATAGAAAAACTGTTGTACTTATATCGTCTTTTATGATTCTGGCGTTGACTTCTTATGCCCTAACTATTCCATCTGGTGGAACAACGCCCTAGGGTGAAGCCTAGGTTGCCCGGAACGTAGACATGGAAATAACTTTCATACCGGTAGCAATTAGTCGTTTTATACGATGGAAAAACAGTTCTATTTATTTTGTATTTTATGCTTCGGCCGCTGACTTCTAAGGCACTAACTATTCGATCTGTTGGAGCAACGCGCTAGGGTGAAGCCTACGTTGCCCGGAACGTAGAAATGACCATAACTTTCACACTGGTTGCTATTATTCGTTTTATACGATGGAAAATCTGTTATATTTATATTGTATTTTATGCTTCTGGCGCTGACTTCTTAGGCCCTAACTATTCGATCTGGTGGAACAACGCCGTAGACTGAAGCCTAGGTTGCCCGGAACGTAGAACTGCCCATAACTTTCACACTGGTTGCTATTATTCGTTTTATATGATGGAAAAGCTGTTGTACTTATACCGTATTTTATGCTTCTGGCGTTGACTTCTGCGGCCGTAGCTATTCGATGTGGTGGAAGAACGCCATAGAGTGAAGCCTGGGTTGCCCGGAGCGTAGAAATGACCATAACTTTCATACTGGTTGCAATTATTCGTTTTATATGATGGAAGAACTGTTGTATTTATATTGTATTTTATGCTGCTGGCGTTCACTTCTTAGGCCCTAACTATTCAATCTGTTGGATCAACGCCCTAGAGTGAAGCCTAGGTTCCTCGGAATGTAGAAATGACCATAACATTCACACTGGTTGAAATTATTCGTTTAATACGATGGAAAAGCTGTTGCATCTTCATTGTATTTTATGATTCTGGCGTTGACTCCTAGGGCCCTAACTATTCGATCTGGTGGAGCAACGCCCTAGAGTGAAGCGTAGGTTTCCCGGAACGTAGAAATGACCATCACTTTCAAGCTGGTTGCAACTAATCCATTTATACGATGGAAAAACTGTTGCATTTTTATTGCATTTTATGCTTCGGCCATTCACTTCTAAGGCCCTAACTATTCAATCTGTTGGAGCAACACCCTAGGGTGAAGCCTAGGTTGTCCGGAACGTAGAAATGACGTTAACTTTCGTACTGGTTGCAATTACTCGTTTTATACGATTGAAAAACTGTTGTATTTATATTGTATTTTATGCTTCTGGCGTTGACTTCTTATGCCCCAACTATTCCATCTGGTGGAACAACGCCCTATGGTAAAGCCCAGGTTTCCCGGAACGTATAAATGACCATAACTTTCACACCGGTAGCAATTATTCGTTTTATACGATGGAAAAACTCTTCTATTTATTTTGCATTTTATGCTTCGGGCGTTGACTTCTAAGGCCCTAAATATTCAATCTGTTGAAGCAACGCCCTAGGGTGATGCCTAGGTTGCTCGGAATGTAGAAATGACAATAACATTCACACTGGTTGCAAGTAATCCTTTTGTACGATGGAAAAACTGTTGTATTTTTATTGCATTTTATGCTTTCGGCGTTGACTTCTAAGACCCTAAATATTCAATCTGTGGAGCAACGCGCAAGGGTGAAGCCTAGGTTGCCCGGAAAGTAGAAATGACGTTAACTTTCATACTGGTTGCAATTATTCGTTTTATACGATGGAAAATCTGTTGTATTTATATTGTATTTTATGCTTCTGGCGTTGACTTCTAATGCACTAGCTATTCGATCTGGCGGAGCAACGCCCTAGAGTGAAGCCGAGGTTTCCCGGAACGTAGAAATGACCATCACTTTCAAACTGGTTGCAATTATTCCTGTTATATGATGGAAAAACTGTTGTATTTTTGTTGCATTTTAAGCTTCGGGCATTGACTTCTAAGGCCCTAACAATTCAAACTGCTGGAGCAACGCCCTATGATGTAGCCTAGGTTGCCCGGAAAGTAGAAATGACCATAACTTTCATACTGGTTGCAATTATTCGTTTTATATGATGGAAAAACTGTTGTATCTATATTGCATTTTATGCTGCTGGCGTTCACTTCTTAGGCCCTAACTATTCGATCTGGTGGAACAACGCCCTGCGGTGAACCCTAGGTTGCCCGGAACGTACAAATAACCATAACTTTCACACTGGTTGCTATTATTCGTTTTATACGATGGAAAAACTGTTATATTTAATTTGTATTTTATGCTTCGGGCGTTGACTTCTAAGGAACTAACTGTTTGATCTGGTGGAGCAACGCCCTAGAGTGAAGCCTAGGTTGCCCGGAACGTAGAAATGACCATAACCTTCACACTGGATGCTATTATTCGTTCTATACGATGGAAAAATTGTTATATTTATATTGTATCTTATGCTTCTGGCGTTGACTTCTTAGGCCCTAACAATTCTATCTGGTGGAACAACGCCCTAGAGTGAAGCCTAGGTTGCCTGGAACGTACAAATGACCATCACTTCCACACGGGTTGCAACTATTCCTGTTATAGGATGGAAAGACTGTTGTATTTTTATCGTATTTTATGCTTCAGGCGTTGACTTCTGAGGCCGTTGCTATTCGATGTGGTGGAAGAACGCCATAGAGTGAAGCCTAGATTGCCCGGTACGTAGAAATGACCATAACTTTCATACTGGTTGCAATTATTCGTTTTATATGATGGAAAAACTGTTGTATTTATATTGCATTTTATGCTTCTGGCGTTGCCTTCGTATGCCCTAACTGTTCGATCTGGTGGAACAACGCCCTAGAGTGAAGCCTGGGTTACCCGGAACGTAGAAATGACCAGTACTTTCACACTGTTTGCAATTATTCCTGCTATACGATGGAAAAACTGTTGCATCTTTATTGAATTTTATGCTTCTGGCGTTGACTTCTAAGGCCCTAACTATTCTGTCTGGACGATCAACGCCCTAGAGTGTAGCCTACGTTGCTCGGAATGTAGAAATGACCATAACATTCACACTGGTTGAAATTATTCGTTTTATACGATGGAAAAACTGTTATATTTATATTGTATTTTATGCTTCTGGCGTTGATTTCTTAGGCCCTAACTATTCAATCTGGTGGAACAACGCCCTAGAGTGAGGCCTAGGTTGCCCGGAAAGTAGAAATGACCATCACTTCCATACTGGTAGCAATTATTCGTTTTATACGATGGAAAAACTGTTGTGTTTATATTGTATTTTATGCTTCTGGCGTTGACTTCTAAGGCACTAACTATTCGATATGGTGGAGCAACGCCCTAGAGTAAAGCCTAGGTTGCCCGGAACGTAGAAGTGACCATCACTTTCAAACTGTTTGCAATTAATCCTTTTATACGATGGAAAAACTGATGTATTATTATTGCATTTTATGCTTCCGGCGTTGACTTCTAAGGCCCTAACTATTCAATCTGTTGGAGCAACGCCCTAGGGTGAAGCCTAGGTTGTCCGGAACGTAGAAATGACGTTAACTTTCGTACTGGTTGCAATTACTCGTTCTATACGATTGAAAAACTGTTGTATTTATATTGTATTTTATGCTTCTGGCGCTGACTTCTTAGGCCCTAACTATTCCATCTGGTGGAACAACGCCCTATGGTAAAGCCTAGGTTGCCCGGAACGTATAAATGACCATAACTTTCACACCGGTAGCAATTATTCGTTTTATACGATGGAAAAACTCTTCTATTTATTTTGTATTTTATGCTTCGGGCGTTGACTTCTAAGGCCCTAAATATTCAATCTGTTGAAGCAACGCCCTAGGGTGATGCCTAGGTTGCTCGGAATGTAGAAATGACAATAACATTCACACTGGTTGAAATTATTCGTTTAATACGATGGAAAAGCTGTTGCATCTTTATTGTATTTTATGCTTCTGGCGTTGACTTCTAAGGCCCCAACTATTCGATCTGGTGGAGCAACGCCCTAGAGTGAAGCCGAGGTTTCCCGGAACGTAGAAATGACCATCACTTTCAAACTGGTTGCAATTAATCCTTTTATACGATGGAAAAACTGTTGCATTTTTATTGCATTTTATGCGTCGGGGTTGACTTCTTATGCCCTAACTACTCCATCTGGCGGAACAACGCCCTAGGGTGAAGCCTAGGTTGACCGGAACGTAGAAATGACCATCACTTTCAAACTGGTTGCAATTAATCCTTTTATACGATGGAAAAACTGTTGCATTTTTATTGCATTTTATGCGTCGGGCGTAGACTTCTAAGGCCCTAACTATTCAATCTGTTGGAGCGACGCCCTAGGGTGAAGCCTAGGTTGCCCGGAACTTAGAAATGACCATAACTTTCACACTGATTGCTATTATTCGTTTTATACGATGGAAAAACTGTTATATTTATATTGTATTTTATGCTTCTGGGGTTGACTTCTAAGGCCCCAACTATTCGATCTGGTGGAGCAACGCCCTACAGTGAAGCCTAGGTTGCCCGGAACGTTGAAATGACCATCACTTCCATACTGGTAGCAATTATTCGTTTTATACGATGGAAAAACTGTTGTGTTTATATTGTATTTTATGCTTCTGGCGTTGACTTCTAAGGCACTAACTATTCGATATGGTGCAGCAACGCCCTAGAGTAAAGCCTAGGTTGCCCGGAACGTAGAAGTGACCATCACTTTCAAACTGTTTGCAATTAATCCTTTTATACGATGGAAAAACTGATGTATTTTTATTGCATTTTATGCTTCCGGCGTTGACTTCTAAGGCCCTAACTATTCAATCTGTTGGAGCAACGCCCTAGGGTGAAGCCTAGGTTGCTCGGAATGTAGAAATGACAATAACATTCACACTGGTTGAAATTATTCGTTTAATACGATGGAAAAGCTGTTGCATCTTTATTGTATTTTATGCTTCTGGCGTTGACTTCTAAGTCCCCAACTATTCGATCTGGTGGAGCAACGCCCTAGAGTGAAGCCTAGGTTGCCCGGAACGTAGAAATGACCATCACTTTCAAACTGGTTGCAAGTAATCCTTTTGTACGATGGAAAAACTGTTGTATTTTTATTGCATTTTATGCTTCCGGCGTTGACTTCTAAGGCCCTAACTATTCAATCTGTTGGAGCAACGCGCAAGGGTGAAGCCTAGGATGCCCGGAAAGTAGAAATGACGTTAACTTTCATACTGGTTGCAATTATTCGTTTTATACGATGGAAAATCTGTTGTATTTATATTGTATTTTATGCTTCTGGCGTTGACTTCTAATGCACTAGCTATTCGATCTGGCGGAGCAACGCCCTAGAGTGAAGCCGAGGTTTCCCGGAACGTAGAAATGACCATCACTTTCAAACTGGTTGCAATTAATCCTTTTATACGATGGAAAAACTGTTGCATTTTTATTGCATTTTATGCGTCGGGGTTGACTTCTTATGCCCTAACTACTCCATCTGGCGGAACAACGCCCTAGGGTGAAGCCTAGGTTGACCGGAACGTAGAAATGACCATCACTTTCAAACTGGTTGCAATTAATCCTTTTATACGATGGAAAAACTGTTGCATTTTTATTGCATTTTATGCGTCGGGCGTTGACTTCTAAGGCCCTAACTATTCAATCTGTTTGAGCGACGCCCTAGGGTGAAGCCTAGGTTGCCCGGAACTTAGAAATGACCATAACTTTCACACTGATTGCTATTATTCGTTTTATACGATGGAAAAACTGTTATATTTATATTGTATTTTATGCTTCTGGGGTTGACTTCTAAGGCCCCAACTATTCGATCTGGTGGAGCAACGCCCTACAGTGAAGCCTAGGTTGCCCGGAACGTAGAAATGACCATCACTTTCAAACTGGTTGCAATTAATCCTTTTATACGATGGAAAAACTGTTGTATTTTTATTGCATTTTATGCTTCCGGCGTTGACTTCTAAGGCCCTAACTATTCAATCTGTTGGAGCAACGCGCAAGGGTGAAGCCTAGGTTGCCCGGAAAGTAGAAATGACGTTAACTTTCATACTGGTTGCAATTATTCGTTTTATACGGTGGAAAAACTGTTGAATTTATATTGTATTTTATGCTTCTGGCGTTGACTTCTAATGCACTAACTATTCGGTCTGGCGGACCAACGCCCTAGAGTGAAGCCGAGGTTTCCCGGAACGTAGAAATGACCATCACTTTCAAACTGGTTGCAATTATTCCTGTTATATGATGGAAAAACTGTTGTATTTTTATTGCATTTTATGCTTCGGGCATTGACTTCTAAGGCCCTAACTATTCAAACCGCTGGAGCAACGCCCTATGGTGTAGCCTGGGTTGCCCGGAAAGTAGAAATGACCATAACTTTCATACTGGTTGCAATTATTCGTTTTATAAGATGGAAAAACTGTTGTATTTATATTGGATTTTATGCTGCTGGCGTTCACTTCTAAGGCCCTAACTATTCCATCTGGTGGAACAACGACCTAGGGTGAAGCCTAGGTTGCCCGGGATGTAGAAATGACCATAACTTTCACACCGGTAGCAATTATACGTTTTATACAATGGAAAAACTGTACTATTTATTTTGTATTTTATGCTTCTGGCGTTGACTTCTTAGGCCCTAACAATTCTATCTGGTGGAACAACGCCCTAGAGTGAAGCCTAGGTTGCCTGGAACGTACAAATGACCATCACTTCCACACGGGTTGCAACTATTCCTGTTATAGGATGGAAAGACTGTTGTATTTTTATCGTATTTTATGCTTCAGGCGTTGACTTCTGAGGCCGTTGCTATTCGATGTGGTGGAAGAACGCCATAGAGTGAAGCCTAGGTTGCCCGGAACGTAGAGATGACCATAACTTTCATACTGGTTGCAATTATTCGTTTTATATGATGGAAAAACTGTTGTATTTATATTGCATTTTATGCTTCTGGCGTTGCCTTCGTATGCCCTAACTGTTCGATCTGGTGGAACAACGCCCTAGAGTGAAGCCTGGGTTACCCGGAACGTAGAAATGACCAGTACTTTCACACTGTTTGCAATTATTCCTTCTATACGATGGAAAAACTGTTGCATCTTTATTGAATTTTATGCTTCTGGCGTTGACTTCTAAGGCCCTAACTATTCTCTCTGGACGATCAACGCCCTAGAGTGTAGCCTAGGTTGCTCGGAATGTAGAAATGACCATAACATTCACACAGGTTGAAATTATTCGTTTTATACGATGGAAAAACTGTTCTATTTATTTTGTATTTTATGCTTCGGTCGTTGACTTCTGAGGCCCTAACTGTTTGATCTGGTGTAGCAACGCCCTAGAGTGAAGCCTAGGTTGCCCGGAACGTAGTAGTGACCATAACTTTCACACTGGTTGCTATTATTCGTTCTATACGATGGAAAAACTGTTACCTTTATATTGTATCTTATGCTTCTGGCGTTGACTTCTTAGGCCCTAACAATTCGATCTGGTGGAACAACGCCCTAGAGTGAAGATTAGGTTGCCTGGAACGTCCAAATGACCATCACTTTCACACGGGTTGCAATCATTCCTGTTATAGGACGGAAAGACTGTTGTATCTTTATTGTATTTTATGCTTCGGGCGTTGACTTCTAAGGCCCTAACTATTCGATCTGGTGGAGCAACGCCCTAGAGTGAAGCCTAGGTTGCCCGGAACGTAGAAATGACCATCACTTTCAAGCTGGTTGCAACTAATCCTTTTATACGATGGAAAAACTGTTGCATTTTTATTGCATTTTATGCTTCGGCCATTCACTTCTAAGGCCCTAACTATTCAATCTGTTGGAGCAACGCCCTAGGGTGTAGCCTAGGTTGCCCGGAAAGTAGAAATGACCACAACCTTCATACTGGTTGCAATTACTCGTTTTATGTGATAGAAAAACTGTTGTATTTATATTGTATTTTATGCTTCTGGCGTTGACTTCTAAGGCCCTAACTATTCAATCTGTTGGAACAGCGCCCTGGGGTGAAGCCTAGGTTGTTCGGAACGTAGAAGTGACCATCACTTTCAAACTGTTTGCAATTAATCCTTTTATACGATGTAAAAACTGATGTATTTTTATTGCATTTTATGCTTCCGGCGTTGACTTCTAAGGCCCTAACTACTCAATCTGGTGGAACAATGCCCTAGGGTGAAGCCTAGGTTGCCCGGAACGTAGAAATGACCATCACTTTCAAACTGGTTGCAATTAATCCTTTTATACGATGGAAAAACTGTTGCATTTTTATTGCATTTTATGCGTCGGGGGTTGACTTCTTATGCCCTAACTACTCCATCTGGCGGAACAACGCCCTAGGGTGAAGCCTAGGTTGCCCGGAACGTAGAAATCACCATCACTTTCACACTGGTTGCAATTATTCCTGATATACGATGGAAAAACTCTTGTATATTTATTGTATTTTATGCTTCTGGCGTTGACTTCTAAGGCCGTAGCTATTCGATGTGGTGGAGCAACGCCCTAGGGTGAAGCCTAGGTTGTCCGGAACGTAGAAATACCCATTACTTTCACACTGGTTGAAATTATTCCTGTTATATGATGGAAAAACTGTTGTATTTTTATTGCATTTTATGCTTCGGGCATTGACTTCTAAGGTCCTAGCTATTCAATCTGTTGGAGCAACGCCCTAGGGTGAAGCCTAGGTTGCGCGGAAAGTAGAAATGACAATAACTTTCACACTGGGTGCAATTATGCGTTTTATACGATGGAAAAGCTGTTGCATCTTTATTGTATTTTATGCTTCTGTCGTTGACGTCTAAGGCCGTAGCTGTTAGATGTTGTGGAGCAACGCACTAGAGTGACGCCTAGGTTGCCCGGAACGTGGAATGACCATTACTTTCGCAATGCTTGCAATTATTCATTTTATACGATGGAAAAACTGTTGTACTTATATTGTATTTTATGCTTCTGGCGTTGACTTCTAAGGCCCTAACTATTCGATCTGGTGGAGCAACGCCCTAGAGTGAAGCCTAGGTTGCCCGGAACGTAGAAATGACCATCACTTTCAAACTGGTTGCAATTAATCCTTTTATACGATGGAAAAACTGTTGTATTTTTATTGCATTTTATGCTTCGGGCATTAACTTCTAAGGCCCTAACTATTCAATCTGTAAGAGCAACGCCCTAGGGTGAAGCCTAGGTTGACCGGAACGTAGAAATGACCATAATTTTCACACCGGTAGCAATTATTCGTTTTACACGATGGAAAAACTGTTCTATTTATTTTGTATTTTATGCATCGGGCGTTGACTTCTAAGGCCCTAACTATTCAATCTGTTGGAGCAACGCCCTAGGGTGAAGCCTAGGTTGCCCGGAAAGTAGAAATGACGTTAACTTTCACACTGGTTGCTATTATTCGTTCTATACGATGGAATAACTGTTATATTTATATTGTATTTTATGCTTCGGGCGTTGACTTCTAAGGCCCTAGCTGTTTGATCTGTTGGAGCAACGCCCTAGAGTGAAGCCCAGGTTGCCCGAACGTAGAAATGACCATAACTTTCACACTGGTTGCTATTATTCGTTTTATACAATGGAAAAACTGTTCTATTTATTTTGTATTTTATGCTTCGGTCGTTGACTTCTGAGGCCCTAACTGTTTGATCTGGTGTAGCAACGCCCTAGAGTGAAGCCTAGGTTGCCCGGAACGTAGAAGTGACCATAACTTTCACACTGGTTGCTATTATTCGTTCTATACGATGGAAAAACTGATGTATTTTTATTGCATTTTATGCTTCCGGCGTTGACTTCTAAGGCCCTAACTATTCAATCTGGTGGAACAACGCCCTAGAGTGAGGCCTAGGTTGCCCGGAACGTAGAAATGACCATAACTTTCATACTGGTTGCAATTATTCGTTTTATACGTTGGAAAAACTGTTGTATTTATATTGTATTTTATGCTTCAGGCGTTGACTTCTGAGGCACTAACTATTCGACCTGCTGGAGCAACGCCCTAGAGTGAAGCCTAGGTTGCCTGGAACGTACAAATGACAATCACTTCCACACGGGTTGCAATTATTCCTGTTATAGGATGGAAAGACTGTTGTATTTTTATCGTATTTTATGCTTCAGGCGTTGACTTCTGAGGCCGTAGCTATTCGATGTGGTGGAAGAACGCCATAGAGTGAAGCCTAGGTTGCCCGGAACGTTGAAATGACCATAACTTTCACACCGGAAGCAATTATACGTTTTATACAATGGAAAAACTGTACTATTTATTTTGTATTTTATGCTTCGGGCGTTCACTTCTAAGGCCCTAGCTATTCGATCGGGTGGAGCAACGCCCTAGAGTGAAGCCTAGGTTGCCCGGAACGTACAAGTGACCATCACTTTCAAACTGGTTGCAAATATTCCTGTAATATGAGGGAAAAACTGTTGTATTTTTATTGCATTTGATGCTTCGGGCATTGACTTCTAAGGCCCCAACTATTCAATCTGTAGGAGCAACGCCCTAGGGTGTAGCCTAGGTTGCCCGTAAAGTAGAAATGACCATACCTTTCATACTGGTTGCAATTATTCGTTTTATATGATGGAAAAACTGTTGCATCTTTATTGAATTTTATGCTTCTGGCGTTGACTTCTAAGGCCCTCACTATTCTATCTGGTGGATCAACGACCTAGAGTGAAACCTAGGTTGCTCGGAATGTAGAAATGACCATAACATTCACACTGGTTGAAATTATTCATTTTACACGATGGAAAAACAGTTATATTTATATTGTATTTTATGCTTCTGCCGTCGATTTCTTAGGCCCTAACTATTCAATCTGGAGGAACAACGCCCTAGAGTGAGGCCTAGGTTGCCCGGAACGTAGAAATGACCATCACTTCCATACTGGTAGCAATTATTCGTTTTATACGATGGAAAAACTGTTGTATTTACATTGTATTTTATGCTTCTGGCGTTGACTTCTAAGGCACTAACTATTCGATCTCGTGGAGCAACGCCCTAGAGTGAAGCCTAGGTTGTCCGGAACGTAGAAATGCCCATCACTTTCACACTGGTTGAAATTATTAGTTTTATACGCTGGAAGAACTGTTCTATTTATTTTGTATTTTATACTTCGGGCGTTGACTTCTAAGGCCCTAACTATTCCATCTGGTGGAACAACGACCTAGGGTGAAGCCTAGGTTGCCCGGAACGTAGAAATGACCATAACTTTCACACCGGTAGCAATTATACGTTTTATACAATGGAAAAACTGTACTATTTATTTTGTATTTTATGCTTCCGGCGTTGACTTCTAAGGCCCTAGCTATTCGATCTGGTGGAGCAACGCCCTAGAGTGAAGGCTAGGTTGCCCGGAACGTAGAAATGACCATCACTTTCAAACTGGTTGCAATTAATCCTTTTATACGATGGAAAAACTGTTGTATTTTTATTGCATTTTATGCTTCGGGCATTAGCTTCTAAGGCCCTAACTATTCAATCTGTAAGAGCAACGCCCTAGGGTGTAGCCTAGGTTGCCCGTAAAGTAGAAATGACCCTAGCTTTCATACTGGTTGCAATTATTCGTTTTGTATGATTGAAAAACTGTTGTATTTATATTGTATTTTATGCTTCTGGGGTCCACTTCTTAGGCCCTAACTATTCGATCTGGTGGAGTAACGCCCTATGGTGAAGCCTAGGTTGACCGGAACGTAGAAATGACCATAATTTTCACACCGGTAGCAATTATTCGTTTTATACAATGGAAAAACTGTTCTATTTATTTTGTATTTTATGCTTCTGGCGTTCACTTCTGAGGCACTAACTATTCGATCTGGTGGAGCAACGCCCTAGAGAGAAGCCTAGGTTACCCGAAACGTAGATATGACCATAACTTTCACACTGGATGCTATTATTCGTTCTATACGATGGAAAAACTGTTGTATTTATATTGTATTTTATGCTTCTGGCGTTGACTTCTAAGGCACTAACTATACGATCTCGTGGTGCAACGACCTAGAGTGAAGCCTAGGTTGCCCGGAACGTGGAAATGACCATCACTTTCAAACTGTTTGCAATTAATCCTTTTATACGATGGAAAAACTGGTGTATTTTTATTGCATTTTATGCTTCCGGCGTTGACTTCTAAGGCCCTAACTATTCAATCTGTTGGAACAACGCCCTGGGGTGAAGCCTAGGTTGCCGGAACGTAGAAATGACCATAACTTTCACACTGGTTGCTATTATTCGTTTTATACGATGGAAAAACTGTTCTACATATTTTGTATTTTATGCTTCGGGCGTTGACTTCTAAGGCCCTAGTTGGTCGATCTGGTGGAGCAACGCCCTAGAGTGAAGCCTAGGTTGCCCGGAACGTAGAAATGACCATCACTTTCAAACTGGTTGCAATTAATCCTTTTATACGATGGAAAAACTGTTGTATTTTTATTGCATTTTATGCTTCGGGCATTAACTTCTAAGGCCCTAACTATTCAATCTGTAAGAGCAACGCCCTAGGGTGTAGCCTAGGTTGCCCGTAAAGTAGAAATGACCCTAGCTTTCATACTGGTTGCAATTATTCGTGTTTTATGATGGAAAAACTGTTGTATTTATACTGTATTTTATGCTTCTGGGGTACACTTCTTAGGCCCTAACTATTCGATCTGGTGGAGTAACGCCCTATGGTGAAGCCTAGGTTGACCGGAACGTAGAAATGACCATAATTTTCACACCGGTAGCAATTATTCGTTTTACACGATGGAAAAACTGTTCTATTTATTTTGTATCTTATGCATCGGGCGTTGACTTCTAAGGCCCTAACTATTCAATCTGTTGGAACAACGCCCTAGGGTGAGGCCTAGGTTGCCCGGAAAGTAGAAATGACGTTAACTTTCACACTGGTTGCTATTATTCGTTCTATACGATGGAAAAACTGTTATATTTATATTGTATTTTATGCTTCGGGCGTTGACTTCTGAGGCCGTTGCTATTCGATGTAGTGGAAGAACGCCATAGAGTGAAGCCTAGGTTGCCCCGAACGTAGAAATGACCATAACTTTCATACTGGTTGCAATTATTCGTTTTATACTTTGGAAAAGCTGTTGTATTTATATTGTATTTTATGCTTCTGGCGTTGACTTCTAAGGCACTAACTATTCGATCTGGTGGAGCAACGCCCTAGAGTGAAGCCTAGGTTGCCCGGAACGTAGAAATGACCATCACTTTCAAACTGGTTGCAATTATTCCTGTTATATGATGGAAGAACTGTTGTATTTATATTGTATTTTATGCTTCGGGCGTTGACTGCTAAGGCCCTAACTATTCAATCTGTTGGATCAACGCCATAGAGTGAAGCCTAGGTTGCTCGGAATGTAGAAATGACCATAACATTCACACTGGTTGCAATTATTCCTGTTATACGATGGAAAAGCTGTTGTATTTATATTGTATTTTATGCTTCGGGCGTTGACTGCTAAGGCCCTAACTATTCAATCTGTTGGATCAACGCCCTAGAGTGAAGCCTAGGTTGCTCGGAATGTAGAAATGACCATAACATTCACACTGGTTGTAATTATTCGTTTATTACGATGGAAAAGCTGTTGCATCTTCATTGTATTTTATGATTCTGGCGTTTACTTCTAAGGCCCTAACTATTCGATCAGGTGGAGCAACGCCCTAGAGTGAGCCTAGGTTGCCCGGAACGTAGAAATGACCATCACTTTCAAACTGGTTGCAATTAATCCTTTTATACGATGGAAAAACTGTTGTATTTTTATTGCATTTTATGCTTCGGGCATTGACTTCTAAGGCCCTAACTATTCAATCTGTTGGAGCAACGCCCTAGGGTGAAGCCTAGGTTGCCCGGAAAGTAGAAATGACGTTAACTTTCACACTGGTTGCTATTATTCGTTCTATACGATGGAAAAACTGTTCTATTTATTTTGTATTTTATGCTTCGGACGTTGACTTCTAAGGAACTCACTGTTTGACCTGGTGGAGTAACGCCCTATGCTGAAGCCTAGGTTGACCGGAACGTAGAAATGACCATAATTTTCACACCGGTAGGAATTATTCGTTTTACACGATGGAAAAGCTGTTCTATTTATTTTGTATTCTATGCATCGGGCGTTGACTTCTAAGGCACTAACTATTCGATCTGGTGGAACAACGCCGTAGAGTGTAGCCTAGGTTGCCCGGAACGTAGAAATGCCCATAACTTTCACACTGGTTGCTATTATACGTTTTATACGATGGAAAAGCTGTTGTATTTATACCGTATTTTATGCTTCTGGCGTTGACTTCTTATGCCCTAACTATTCCATCTGGTGGAACAATGCCCTAGGGTGAAGCCTAGGTTGCCCGGAACGTAGAAATGACCATCACTTTCAAACTGGTTGCAATTAATCCTTTTATACGATGGAAAAACTGTTGCATTTTTATTGCATTTTATGCGTCGGGGGTTGACTTCTTATGCCCTAACTACTCCATCTGGCGGAACAACGCCCTAGGGTGAAGCCTAGGTTGCCCGGAACGTAGAAATCACCATCACTTTCACACTGGTTGCAATTATTCCTGATATACGATGGAAAAACTCTTGTATATTTATTGTATTTTATGCTTCTGGCGTTGACTTCTAAGGCCGTAGCTATTCGATGTGGTGGAGCAACGCTCTAGGGTGAAGCCTAGGTTGTCCGGAACGTAGAAATACCCATTACTTTCACACTGGTTGAAATTATTAGTTTTATACGATGGAAAAACTGTTCTATTTATTTTGTATTTTATACTTCGGGCGTTGACTTCTAAGGCCCTAACTATTCCATCTGGTGGAACAACGACCTAGGGTGAAGCCTAGGTTGCCCGGAACGTAGAAATGACCATAACTTTCACACCGGTAGCAATTATACGTTTTATACAATGGAAAAGCTGTACTATTTATTTTGTATTTTATGCATCGGGCGTTGACTTCTAAGGCCCTAACTATTCAATCTGTTGGAGCAACGCCCTAGGGTGAAGTCTAGGCTGCCCGGAAAGTAGAAATGACCATAACTTTCATACTGGTTGCAATTATTCGTTTTATGCGATGGAAAAACTGTTGTATTTATATTGTATTTTATGCTTCTGGCGTTGACTTCTAAGGCCCTAGTTATTCGATCTGGTGGAGCAACGCCCTAGAGTGAAGCCTAGGTTGCCCGGAACGTAGAAATGGCTATCACTTTCAAACTGGTTGCAATTAATCCTTTTATACGATGGAAAAACTGTTGTATTTTTATTGCATTTTATGCTTCCGGCGTTGACTTCTAAGGCCCTAACTATTCAATCTGTTGGAGCAACGCCCTAGGTGATGCCTAGGTTGCCCGGAAAGTAGAAATGACCATAGCTTTCGTACTGGTTGCAATTATTCGTTTTATATGATGGAAAAACTGTTGTATTTATATTGTATTTTATGCTTCTGTCGTTGACGTCTAAGGCCGTAGCTATTAGATGTGGTGGAGCAACGCACTAGAGTGACGCCTAGGTTGCCCGGAACGTGGAAATGACCATTACTTTCGCAATGTTTGCAATTATACATTTTATACGATGGAAAAACTGTTGTACTTATATCGTCTTTTATGCTTCTGGCGTTGACTTCTTATGCCCTAACTATTCCATCTGGTGGAACAACGCCCTAGGGTGAAGCCTAGGTTGCCCGGAACGTAGAAATGGAAATAACTTTCACACCGGTAGCAATTATTCGTTTTATACGATGGAAAAACAGTTCTATTTATTTTGTATTTTATGCTTCGGCCGTTGACTTCTAAGGCACTAACTATTCGATCTGTTGGAGCAACGCCCTAGGGTGAAGCCTAGGTTGCCCGGAACGTAGAAATGACCATAACTTTCACACTGGTTGCTATTATTCGTTTTATACGATGGAAAAACTGTTATATTTATGTTGTAATTTATGCTTCTGGCGCTGACTTCTTAGGCCCTAACTATTCGATCTGGTGGAGCAACGCCCTAGAGTGAAGCCTAGGTTGCCCGGAACGTAGAAATGACCATAACTTTCACACTGGATGCTATTATTCGTTCTATACGATGGAAAAACTGTTATATTTATATTGTATCTTATGCTTTTGGCGTTGACTTCTTAGGCCCTATCAATTCGATCTGGTGGAATAACGCCCTAGAGTGAAGCCTAGGTTGCCCGGAAAGTAGAAATGACCATAGCTTTCATACTGGTTGCAATTATTCGTTTTATTTGATGGAAAGACTGTTGTATTTATAATGTATTTTGTGCTTCTGGCGTTCACTTCTTAGGCCCTAACTATTCCATCTGGTGGAACAACGCCCTAGGGTGAAGCCTAGGTTGCCCGGAACGTAGAAATGACCATAACTTTCACACTGGTTGCTATTAATCGTTCTATACGATGGAAAAACTGTTATATTTATATTGTATCTTCTGCTTCTGGCGTTGACTTCTAAGGACCTAACTATTCGATCTGGTGGAACAACGCCCTAGAGTGAAGCCTAGGTTGCCTGGAACGTGGAAATGACCATCACTTTCACACGGGTTGCAATTATTGCTGTTATAGGATGGAAAGACTGTTGTATTTTTATTGTATTTTATTATTTAGGCGTTGACTTCTGAGGCCGTAGCTATTCGATGTGGTGGAAGAACGCCATAGAGTGAAGCCTAGGTTGCTCGGAATGTAGAAATGACCATAACATTCACACTGGTTGAAGTTATTCGTTTTATACGATGGAAAAACTGTTGCATCTTTATTGTATTTTATGCTTCTGGCGTTGACTTCTAAGGCCCTAACTATTCCATCTGGTGAAGCAACGCCCTAGAGTGAAGCCTAGGTTGCTCGGAACGTAGAAGTGACCATAACTTTAACACTGGTTGCTATTATTCGTTTTATACGATGGAAAAACTGTTATATTTATATTGTATTTTATGCTTCTGGCGTTCACTTCTTAGGCCGCAACTATTCGATCTGGTGGAACAACACCGTAGAGTGAAGCCTAGGTTGCCCGGAACGTAGAAATGACCATTACTTTCACACTGTTTGCAATTATTCCTTTCATACGATGGAAAAGCTGTTGTATTTATATTGTATTTTATGCTTCGGGCGTTGACTTCTTAGGCCCTAACTATTCCGTCTGGTGGAACAACGCCGTAGAGTGAAGCCTAGGTTGCCCGAAACGTAGAAATGACCATTACTTTCACACTGGTTGCAATTATTCGTTTTATACGATGGAAACGCTTTACATTTATATTGCATTTTATGCTTCTGGCAATGACTTCATAGGCCCTAACTATTCGATCTGGTGGAACAACGCCGTAGAGTGAAGCCTAGGTTGCCCAGAACGCAGAAATGACCATTACTTTCACACTGTTTGCAATTATTCCTTTTATACGATGGAAAAGCTGTTGTATTTATATCGTATTTTATGCTTCGGGCGTTGACTTCTTAGGCCCTAACTATTCCATCTGGTGGAACAACGCCGTAGAGTGAAGCCTAGGTTGCCCGGAACGTAGAAATGACCATTACTTTCACACTGGTTGCAATTATTCGTTTTATACGATGGAAACGCTTTACATTTATATTGAATTTTATGCTTCTGGCAATGACTTCTTAGGCCCTAACTATTCGATCTGATGGAACAACGCCGTAGAGTGAAGCCTAGGTTGCCCAGAACGTAGAAATTACCAAAACTTTCACACTGGTTGCTATTATTCGTTCTATACGATGGAAAAGCTGTTGTATTTATACCGTATTTTATGCTTCGGGCATTGACTTCTAAGGCCCTAACTATTCAATCTGTTGGAGCAACGCCCTAGGGCGTAGCCTAGGTTGCCCGGAAAGTAGAAATGACCATAACTTTCAAACTGGTTGCAATTAATCCTTTTATACGATGGAAAAACTGTTGCATTTTTATTGCATTTTATGCGTCGTGCGTTGACTTCTAAGGCCCTAACTATTCAATCTGTTGGAGCGACGCCCTAGGGTGAAGCCTAGGTTGCTCGGAAAGTAGAAATGACCATAAGTTTCATACTGGTTGCAATTATTCGTTTTATACAATGGAAAAACTATTGTATTTATATTGTATTTTATGCTTCTGGCGTTGACTTCTAAGGCCCTAGCTATTCGATCTAGTGGCGTAACGCCCTAGAGTGAAGCCTAGGTTGCCCAGAAAGGAGAAATGACCATCACTTTCAAACTGGTTGCAATTATTCCTGTTATAGGATGGAAAGACGGTTGTATTTTTATTGTATTTTATACTTCAGGCGTTGACTTCTGAGGCCGTAGCTATTCGATGTGGTGGAAGAACGCCATAGAGTGAAGCCTAGATTGCCCGGAACGTAGAAATGACCATAAGTTTCATACCGGTTGCAATTATTTCTTTTATACGATGGAAAAACTGTTGTATTTATATTGTATTTTATGCTTCGGGCGTTGACTTCTAAGGCCCTAGCTGTTTGATCTGGTGGAGCAACGCC
The DNA here is from genome assembly GCF_051401765.1 of Calliopsis andreniformis. Taxonomy (NCBI): domain Eukaryota; kingdom Metazoa; phylum Arthropoda; class Insecta; order Hymenoptera; family Andrenidae; genus Calliopsis; species Calliopsis andreniformis. The sequence continues at coordinate 71,244 of NW_027480460.1, read as the reverse complement.
CTGGAGTGAAGCCTAGGTTGCCCGGAACGTAGAAATGACCATAACTTTCACACTGGTTGCTATTATTCGTTCTATTCGATGGAAAAACTGTTATATTCATATTGTATCTTATGCTTCTGGCGTTGACTTCTTAGGCCCTAACAATTCGAACTGGTGGGACAACGACCTAGAGTGAGGCCTAGGTAGCCCGGAACGTAGAAATGACCATCACTTCCATACTGGTAGCAATTATTCGTTTTATACGATGGAAAAACTGTTGTACTTATATTGTATTTTATGCTTCTGGCGTTCACTTCTTAGGCCCTAACTATTCGATCTGGTGGGACAACGCCCTATGGTGAAGCCTAGGTTGACCGGAACGTAGAAATGACCATAACTTTCACACCGGCAGCAATTATTCGTTTTACACGATGGAAAAACTGTTGTATTTATTTTGTATTTTATGCATCGGGCGTTGACTTCTAAGGCCCTAACTATTCAATCTGTTGGAGCAGCGCCCTAGGGTGAAGCCTAGGTTGCCTGGAACGTAGAAATGACCATAACTTTCACACTGGTTGCTATTATTCGTTCTATACGATGGAAAAACTGTTATATTTATATTGTATCTTATGCTTCTGGCGTTGACTTCTTAGGGCCTAAGAATTCGATCTGGTGGAACAACGCCCTAGAGTGAAGCCTAGGTTGCCTAGAACGTACAAATGACCATCACTTTCACACGGGTTGCAATTATTCCTGTTATATGATGGAATAACTGTTGTATTTATATTGTATTTTATGCTTCGGGCGTTGACTTCTAAGGCACTAACTATTCGATCTGGTGGAGCAACGCCCTACAGTGAAGCCTAGGTTTCCCGGAACGTAGAAATGACCATCACTTTCAAACTGGTTGCAATTATTCCTGTTATATGATGGAAAAACTGTTGTATTTATATTGTATTTTATGCTTCGGGCGTTGACTGCTAAGGCCCTGACAATTCAATCTCTTCGATCAACGCCCTAGAGTGAAGCCTAGGTTGCTCGGAATGTAGAAATGACCATAACATTCACACTGGTTGAAATTATTCGTTTAATACGATGGTAAAGCTGTTGCATCTTTATTGTATTTTATGATTCTGGCGTTGACTTCTAAGGCCCTAACTATTGGATCTGGTGGAGCAACGCCCTAGAGTGAAGCCTAGGTTGCTCGGAATGTAGAAATAACCATAACATTCACACTGGATGCAATTATTCCTTTTTATACGATGGAAAGTCTGTTGTATTTATATTATATTTTATGCTTCTAGCGTTGACCTCTAATGCACTAACTATTCGATCTGACGCAGCAACGCCCTAGAGTGAAGCCGAGGTTTCACGGAACGTAGAAATGACCATCACTTTCAAACTGGTTTCAATTATTCCTGTTATATGACGGAAAAACTGTTGTATTTTTATTGCATTTTATGCTTCGGGCATTGACTTCTAAGGCCCTAACTATTGAATCTGTTGGAGCAACGCCCCAGGGTGTAGCCTAGGTTACCAGGAACGTAGAAATGACCATCACTTTCAAACTGGTTGCAATTATTCGTTTTATACGATGGAAAAGCTGTTGTATTTATATCGTATTTTATGCTTCTGGCGTTGACTTCTTAGGCCCTAACTATTCCATCAGGTGCAACAACGCCCTAGGGTGAAGCCTAGGTTGCCCGGAACGTAGAAATGACTATAACTTTTCCACTGGCAGCAATTATTCGTTTTATACAATGGAAAAACTGTTCTATTTATTTTGTATTTTATGCTTCGGGCGCTGACTTCTAAGGCCCTAACTGTTTGATCTGGTGGAGCAACGCCCTAGAGTGAAGCCTAGGTTGCCCGGAACGTAGAAATGACCATAACTTTCACACTGGTTGCAAATATTCCTGTTATATGATGGAAAAACTGTTGTATTTTTATTGCATTATATGCTTCGGGCATTAACTTCTAAGGCCCTATCTACCCAATCTGTAAGAGCAACGCCCTAGGGTGTAGCCTAGGTTGCCCGTAAAGTAGAAATGACCATAGCTTTCATACTGGTTGCAATCATTCGTTTTGTATGATGGAAAAACTGTTGTATTTATATTGTATTTTATGCTTCTGGCGTTCACTTCTTAGGCCCTAACTATTCGATCTGGTGGAACAACGCCCTATGGTGAAGCCTAGGTTGCCCGGAACGTAGAAATGACGATCTCTTTCAAACTGGTTGCAAATATTCCTGTTATATGATGGAAAAACTGTTGTATTTTTATTGCATTATATGCTTCGGGCATTAACTTCTAAGGCCCTATCCATTCAATCTGTAAGAGCAACGCCCTAGGGTGTAGCCTAGGTTGCCCGTAAATTAGAAATGACCATAGCTTTCATACTGGTTGCAATTATTCGTTTTACACGATGGAAAAACTGTTGTATTTGTTTTGTATTTTATGCATCGGGCGTTGACTTCTAAGGCCCTAACTATTCAGTCTGTTGGAGCAACGCCCTAGAGTGAAGCCTAGGTTGCCTGGAAAGTAGAAATGACGTTAACTTTCACACTGGTTGCTATTATTCGTTCTATACGATGGAAAAACTGATATATTTATATTGTATCTTATGCTTCTGGCGTTGACATCTTAGGGCCTAACAATTCGATCTGGTGGAACAACGCCCTAGAGTGAAGCCTAGGTTGCCTGGAACGTACAAATGACCATCACTTTCACACGGGTTGCAAATATTCCTGTTATAGGACGGAAAAACTGTTGTATTTATATTGTATTTTATGCTGCTGGCGTTCACTTCTTAGGCCCTAACTATTCGATCTGGTGGAACAACGCCCTGTCGTGAAGCCTAGGTTGATCGGAACGTAGAAATGACCATAACTTTCACACCGGTAGAAATTATTCGTTTTATACGATGGAAAAACTGTTCTATTTATTTTGTGTTTTATGCTTCTTGCGTTGACTTCTATGCCCTAACTATTCCATCTGGTGGAGCAACGCCCTAGGGTGAAGCCTAGGTTGCCCGGAACGTAGAAATGACCATCACATTCAAACTGGTTGCAATTAATCCTTTTATACGATGGAAAAACTGTTGCATTTTTATTGCATTTTATGCGTCGGGCGTTGACTTCTAAGGCCCTAACTATTCAATCTGTTGGAGCGACGCCCTAGGGTGAAGCCTAGGTTGCCCGGAACGTAGAAATGACCATAACTTTTACACTGGTAGCAATTATTCGTTTTATACAATGGAAAAACTGTTCTATTTATTTTGTATTTTATGCTTCGGGCGTTGACATCTAAGGCCCTAACTGTGTGATCTGGTGCAGCAACGCCCTAGAGTGAAGCCTAGGTTGCCCGGAACGTAGAAATGACCATAACTTTAACACTGGTTGCTATTATTCGTTTTATACGATGGAAAAACTGTTATATTTATATTGTATTTTATGCTTCTGGCGTTCACTTCTTAGGCCGCAACTATTCGATCTGGTGGAACAACACCGTAGAGTGAAGCCTAGGTTGCCCGGAACGTAGAAATGACCATTACTTTCACACTGTTTGCAATTATTCCTTTCATACGATGGAAAAGCTGTTGTATTTATATTGTATTTTATGCTTCGGGCGTTGACTTCTTAGGCCCTAACTATTCCGTCTGGTGGAACAACGCCGTAGAGTGAAGCCTAGGTTGCCCGAAACGTAGAAATGACCATTACTTTCACACTGGTTGCAATTATTCGTTTTATACGATGGAAACGCTTTACATTTATATTGCATTTTATGCTTCTGGCAATGACTTCATAGGCCCTAACTATTCGATCTGGTGGAACAACGCCGTAGAGTGAAGCCTAGGTTGCCCAGAACGCAGAAATGACCATTACTTTCACACTGTTTGCAATTATTCCTTTTATACGATGGAAAAGCTGTTGTATTTATATCGTATTTTATGCTTCGGGCGTTGACTTCTTAGGCCCTAACTATTCCATCTGGTGGAACAACGCCGTAGAGTGAAGCCTAGGTTGCCCGGAACGTAGAAATGACCATTACTTTCACACTGGTTGCAATTATTCGTTTTATACGATGGAAACGCTTTACATTTATATTGAATTTTATGCTTCTGGCAATGACTTCTTAGGCCCTAACTATTCGATCTGATGGAACAACGCCGTAGAGTGAAGCCTAGGTTGCCCAGAACGTAGAAATTACCAAAACTTTCACACTGGTTGCTATTATTCGTTCTATACGATGGAAAAGCTGTTGTATTTATACCGTATTTTATGCTTCGGGCATTGACTTCTAAGGCCCTAACTATTCAATCTGTTGGAGCAACGCCCTAGGGCGTAGCCTAGGTTGCCCGGAAAGTAGAAATGACCATAACTTTCAAACTGGTTGCAATTAATCCTTTTATACGATGGAAAAACTGTTGCATTTTTATTGCATTTTATGCGTCGTGCGTTGACTTCTAAGGCCCTAACTATTCGATCTGGTGGAACAACGCCCTGTCGTGAAGCCTAGGTTGATCGGAACGTAGAAATGACCATAACTTTCACACCGGTAGAAATTATTCGTTTTATACGATGGAAAAACTGTTCTATTTATTTTGTGTTTTATGCTTCTTGCGTTGACTTCTATGCCCTAACTATTCCATCTGGTGGAGCAACGCCCTAGGGTGAAGCCTAGGTTGCCCGGAACGTAGAAATGACCATCACATTCAAACTGGTTGCAATTAATCCTTTTATACGATGGAAAAACTGTTGCATTTTTATTGCATTTTATGCGTCGGGCGTTGACTTCTAAGGCCCTAACTATTCAATCTGTTGGAGCGACGCCCTAGGGTGAAGCCTAGGTTGCCCGGAACGTAGAAATGACCATAACTTTTACACTGGTAGCAATTATTCGTTTTATACAATGGAAAAACTGTTCTATTTATTTTGTATTTTATGCTTCGGGCGTTGACATCTAAGGCCCTAACTGTGTGATCTGGTGCAGCAACGCCCTAGAGTGAAGCCTAGGTTGCCCGGAACGTAGAAATGACCATAACTTTAACACTGGTTGCTATTATTCGTTTTATACGATGGAAAAACTGTTATATTTATATTGTATTTTATGCTTCTGGCGTTCACTTCTTAGGCCGCAACTATTCGATCTGGTGGAACAACACCGTAGAGTGAAGCCTAGGTTGCCCGGAACGTAGAAATGACCATTACTTTCACACTGTTTGCAATTATTCCTTTCATACGATGGAAAAGCTGTTGTATTTATATTGTATTTTATGCTTCGGGCGTTGACTTCTTAGGCCCTAACTATTCCGTCTGGTGGAACAACGCCGTAGAGTGAAGCCTAGGTTGCCCGAAACGTAGAAATGACCATTACTTTCACACTGGTTGCAATTATTCGTTTTATACGATGGAAACGCTTTACATTTATATTGCATTTTATGCTTCTGGCAATGACTTCATAGGCCCTAACTATTCGATCTGGTGGAACAACGCCGTAGAGTGAAGCCTAGGTTGCCCAGAACGCAGAAATGACCATTACTTTCACACTGTTTGCAATTATTCCTTTTATACGATGGAAAAGCTGTTGTATTTATATCGTATTTTATGCTTCGGGCGTTGACTTCTTAGGCCCTAACTATTCCATCTGGTGGAACAACGCCGTAGAGTGAAGCCTAGGTTGCCCGGAACGTAGAAATGACCATTACTTTCACACTGGTTGCAATTATTCGTTTTATACGATGGAAACGCTTTACATTTATATTGAATTTTATGCTTCTGGCAATGACTTCTTAGGCCCTAACTATTCGATCTGATGGAACAACGCCGTAGAGTGAAGCCTAGGTTGCCCAGAACGTAGAAATTACCAAAACTTTCACACTGGTTGCTATTATTCGTTCTATACGATGGAAAAGCTGTTGTATTTATACCGTATTTTATGCTTCGGGCATTGACTTCTAAGGCCCTAACTATTCAATCTGTTGGAGCAACGCCCTAGGGCGTAGCCTAGGTTGCCCGGAAAGTAGAAATGACCATAACTTTCAAACTGGTTGCAATTAATCCTTTTATACGATGGAAAAACTGTTGCATTTTTATTGCATTTTATGCGTCGTGCGTTGACTTCTAAGGCCCTAACTATTCAATCTGTTGGAGCGACGCCCTAGGGTGAAGCCTAGGTTGCTCGGAAAGTAGAAATGACCATAAGTTTCATACTGGTTGCAATTATTCGTTTTATACAATGGAAAAACTGTTGTATTTATATTGTATTTTATGCTTCTGGCGTTGACTTCTAAGGCCCTAGCTATTCGATCTAGTGGCGTAACGCCCTAGAGTGAAGCCTAGGTTGCCCAGAAAGGAGAAATGACCATCACTTTCAAACTGGTTGCAATTATTCCTGTTATAGGATGGAAAGACGGTTGTATTTTTATTGTATTTTATACTTCAGGCGTTGACTTCTGAGGCCGTAGCTATTCGATGTGGTGGAAGAACGCCATAGAGTGAAGCCTAGATTGCCCGGAACGTAGAAATGACCATAAGTTTCATACCGGTTGCAATTATTTCTTTTATACGATGGAAAAACTGTTGTATTTATATTGTATTTTATGCTTCGGGCGTTGACTTCTAAGGCCCTAGCTGTTTGATCTGGTGGAGCAACGCCCTGGAGTGAAGCCTAGGTTGCCCGGAACGTAGAAATGACCATAACTTTCACACTGGTTGCTATTATTCGTTCTATTCGATGGAAAAACTGTTATATTCATATTGTATCTTATGCTTCTGGCGTTGACTTCTTAGGCCCTAACAATTCGAACTGGTGGGACAACGACCTAGAGTGAGGCCTAGGTAGCCCGGAACGTAGAAATGACCATCACTTCCATACTGATAGCAATTATTCGTTTTATACGATGGAAAAACTGTTGTACTTATATTGTATTTTATGCTTCTGGCGTTCACTTCTTAGGCCCTAACTATTCGATCTGGTGGGACAACGCCCTATGGTGAAGCCTAGGTTGACCGGAACGTAGAAATGACCATAACTTTTCCACTGGCAGCAATTATTCGTTTTATACAATGGAAAAACTGTTCTATTTATTTTGTATTTTATGCTTCGGGCGCTGACTTCTAAGGCCCTAACTGTTTGATCTGGTGGAGCAACGCCCTAGAGTGAAGCCTAGGTTGCCCGGAACGTAGAAATGACCATAACTTTCACACTGGTTGCAAATATTCCTGTTATATGATGGAAAAACTGTTGCATTTTTATTGCATTTTATGCGTCGGGCGTTGACTTCTAAGGCCCTATCTATCCAATCTGTAAGAGCAACGCCCTAGGGTGTAGCCTAGGTTGCCCGTAAAGTAGAAATGACCATAGCTTTCATACTGGTTGCAATCATTCGTTTTGTATGATAGAAAAACTGTTGTAATTATATTGTATTTTATGCTTCTGACGTTCACTTCTTAGGCCCTAACTATTCGATCTGGTGGAACAACGCCATATGGTGAAGCCTAGGTTGCCCGGAACGTAGAAATGACGATCTCTTTCAAACTGGTTGCAAATATTCCTGTTATATGATGGAAAAACTGTTGTATTTTTATTGCATTATATGCTTCGGGCATTAACTTCTAAGGCCCTATCCATTCAATCTGTAAGAGCAACGCCCTAGGGTGTAGCCTAGGTTGCCCGTAAATTAGAAATGACCATAGCTTTCATACTGGTTGCAATTATTCGTTTTACACGATGGAAAAACTGTTGTATTTGTTTTGTATTTTATGCATCGGGCGTTGACTTCTAAGGCCCTAACTATTCAGTCTGTTGGAGCAACGTCCTAGAGTGAAGCCTAGGTTGCCTGGAAAGTAGAAATGACGTTAACTTTCACACTGGTTGCTATTATTCGTTCTATACGATGGAAAAACTGATATATTTATATTGTATCTTATGCTTCTGGCGTTGACATCTTAGGGCCTAACAATTCGATCTGGTGGAACAACGCCCTAGAGTGAAGCCTAGGTTGCCTGGAACGTACAAATGACCATCACTTTCACACGGGTTGCAAATATTCCTGTTATAGGACGGAAAAACTGTTGTATTTATATTGTATTTTATGCTGCTGGCGTTCACTTCTTAGGCCCTAACTATTCGATCTGGTGGAACAACGCCCTGTCGTGAAGCCTAGGTTGATCGGAACGTAGAAATGACCATAACTTTCACACCGGTAGAAATTATTCGTTTTATACGATGGAAAAACTGTTCTATTTATTTTGTGTTTTATGCTTCTTGCGTTGACTTCTATGCCCTAACTATTCCATCTGGTGGAGCAACGCCCTAGGGTGAAGCCTAGGTTGCCCGGAACGTAGAAATGACCATCACATTCAAACTGGTTGCAATTAATCCTTTTATACGATGGAAAAACTGTTGCATTTTTATTGCATTTTATGCGTCGGGCGTTGACTTCTAAGGCCCTAACTATTCAATCTGTTGGAGCGACGCCCTAGGGTGAAGCCTAGGTTGCGTAGAACGTACAAATGACCATCACTTTCACACGGGTTGCAATTATTCCTGTTATATGATGGAAAAACTGTTGTATTTATATTGTATTTTAGGCTTCGGGCGTTGACTTCTAAGGCACTAACTATTCGATCTGGTGGAGCAACGCCCTAGAGTGAAGCCTAGGTTGCCCGGAACGTAGAAATGACCATCACTTTCAAACTGGTTGCAATTATTCCTGTTATATGATGGAAAAACTGTAGTATTTATATTGTATTTTATGCTTCGGGCGTTGACTGCTAAGGCCCTGACAATTCAATCTCTTCGATCAACGCCCTAGAGTGAAGCCTAGGTTGCTCGGAATGTAGAAATGACCATAACATTCACACTGGTTGAAATTATTCGTTTAATACGATGGTAAAGCTGTTGCATCTTTATTGTATTTTATGATTCTGGCGTTGACTTCTAAGGCCCTAACTATTGGATCTGGTGGAGCAACGCCCTAGAGTGAAGCCTAGGTTGCTCGGAATGTAGAAATGACCATAACATTCACACTGGTTGCAATTATTCCTTTTTATACGATGGAAAGTCTGTTGTATTTATATTGTATTTTATGCTTCTAGCGTTGACCTCTAATGCACTAACTATTCGATCTGACGCAGCAACGCCCTCGAGTGAAGCCGAGGTTTCACGGAACGTAGAAATGACCATCACTTTCAAACTGGTTTCAATTATTCCTGTTATATGACGGAAAAACTGTTGTATTTTTATTGCATTTTATGCTTCGGGCATTGACTTCGAAGGCCCTAACTATTGAATCTGTTGGAGCAACGCCCCAGGGTGTAGCCTAGGTTACCAGGAACGTAGAAATGACCATCACTTTCAAACTGGTTGCAATTATTCGTTTTATACGATGGAAAAGCTGTTGTATTTATATCGTATTTTATGCTTCTGGCGTTGACTTCTTAGGCCCTAACTATTCCATCAGGTGCAACAACGCCCTAGGGTGAAGCCTAGGTTGCCCGGAACGTAGAAATGACTATAACTTTTCCACTGGCAGCAATTATTCGTTTTATACAATGGAAAAACTGTTCTATTTATTTTGTATTTTATGCTTCGGGCGCTGACTTCTAAGGCCCTAACTGTTTGATCTGGTGGAGCAACGCCCTAGAGTGAAGCCTAGGTTGCCCGGAACGTAGAAATGACCATAACTTTCACACTGGTTGCAAATATTCCTGTTATATGATGGAAAAACTGTTGTATTTTTATTGCATTATATGCTTCGGGCATTAACTTCTAAGGCCCTATCTATCCAATCTGTAAGAGCAACGCCCTAGGGTGTAGCCTAGGTTGCCCGTAAAGTAGAAATGACCATAGCTTTCATACTGGTTGCAATTATTCGTTTTGTATGATGGAAAAACTGTTGTATTTATATTGTATTTTATGCTTCTGGCGTTCACTTCTTAGGCCCTAACTATTCGATCTGGTGGAACAACGCCCTATGGTGAAGCCTAGGTTGCCCGGAACGTAGAAATGACGATCTCTTTCAAACTGGTTGCAAATATTCCTGTTATATGATGGAAAAACTGTTGTATTTTTATTGCATTATATGCTTCGGGCATTAACTTCTAAGGCCCTATCCATTCAATCTGTAAGAGCAACGCCCTAGGGTGTAGCCTAGGTTGCCCGTAAATTAGAAATGACCATACCTTTCATACTGGTTGCAATTATTCGTTTTACACGATGGAAAAACTGTTGTATTTGTTTTGTATTTTATGCATCGGGCGTTGACTTCTAAGGCCCTAACTATTCAGTCTGTTGGAGCAACGCCCTAGAGTGAAGCCTAGGTTGCCTGGAAAGTAGAAATGACGTTAACTTTCACACTGGTTGCTATTATTCGTTCTATACGATGGAAAAACTGATATATTTATATTGTATCTTATGCTTCTGGCGTTGACTTCTTAGGGCCTAACAATTCGATCTGGTGGAACAACGCCCTAGAGTGAAGCCTAGGTTGCCTGGAACGTACAAATGACCATCACTTTCACACGGGTTGCAAATATTCCTGTTATAGGACGGAAAAACTGTTGTATTTATATTGTATTTTATGCTGCTGGCGTTCACTTCTTAGGCCCTAACTATTCGATCTGGTGGAACAACGCCCTGTCGTGAAGCCTAGGTTGATCGGAACGTAGAAGTGACCATAACTTTCACACCGGTAGAAATTATTCGTTTTATACGATGGAAAAACTGTTCTATTTATTTTGTGTTTTATGCTTCTTGCGTTGACTTCTATGCCCTAACTATTCCATCTGGTGGAGCAACGCCCTAGGGTGAAGCCTAGGTTGCCCGGAACGTAGAAATGACCATCACATTCAAACTGGTTGCAATTAATCCTTTTATACGATGGAAAAACTGTTGCATTTTTATTGCATTTTATGCGTCGGGCGTTGACTTCTAAGGCCCTATCTATCCAATCTGTAAGAGCAACGCCCTAGGGTGTAGCCTAGGTTGCCCGTAAAGTAGAAATGACCATAGCTTTCATACTGGTTGCAATCATTCGTTTTGTATGATGGAAAAACTGTTGTAATTATATTGTATTTTATGCTTCTGACGTTCACTTCTTAGGCCCTAACTATTCGATCTGGTGGAACAACGCCATATGGTGAAGCCTAGGTTGCCCGGAACGTAGAAATGACGATCTCTTTCAAACTGGTTGCAAATATTCCTGTTATATGATGGAAAAACTGTTGTATTTTTATTGCATTATATGCTTCGGGCATTAACTTCTAAGGCCCTATCCATTCAATCTGTAAGAGCAACGCCCTAGGGTGTAGCCTAGGTTGCCCGTAAATTAGAAATGACCATAGCTTTCATACTGGTTGCAATTATTCGTTTTACACGATGGAAAAACTGTTGTATTTGTTTTGTATTTTATGCATCGGGCGTTGACTTCTAAGGCCCTAACTATTCAGTCTGTTGGAGCAACGTCCTAGAGTGAAGCCTAGGTTGCCTGGAAAGTAGAAATGACGTTAACTTTCACACTGGTTGCTATTATTCGTTCTATACGATGGAAAAACTGTTATATTTATGTTGTATCTTATGCTTCTGGCGTTGACTTCTTAGCCCCTAACATTTCGATCTGGTGGAACAACGCCCTAGAGTGAAGCCTAGGTTGCCTGGAACTTACAAATGATCATCACTTTCACACGGGTTGCAATTATTCCTGTTATAGGATGGATAGACTGTTGTATTTTTATTGTATTTTATGCTTCAGGCGTTGACTTCTGAGGCCGTAGCTATTCGATGTGGTGGAAGAACGCCATAGAGTGAAGCCTAGGTTGCCCGGAACGTAGAAATGACCATAACTTTCATACTGGTTGCAATTATTCGTTTTATATGATGGAAAAACTGTTGTATTCATATTGTATTTTATGCTGCTGGCGTTCACTCCTTAGGCCCTAATTATTCAGTCTGGTGGAACAACGCGCTAGAGTGAGGCCTAGGTTGCCCGGAACTTAGAAATGACCATAAGTTTCATACTGGTTGCAATTATCCGTTTTATACGATGGAAAACCTGTTGTATTTATATTGTATTTTATGCTTCTGGCGTTGACTTCTAAGGCACTAACTATTCGATCTGGTGGAGCAACGCTCTAGAGTGAAGCCTAGGTTGCCCGGAACGTAGAAATGACCATCATCTTCAAACTGGTTGCAATTATTCCTGTTATAGGATGGAAAGACTGTTGTATTTTTATTGTATTTTATGCTTCAGGCGTTGACTTCTGAGGCCGCAACTATTCGATGTGTTGGAAGAACGCCATAGTGTGAAGCCTAGGTTGCCCGGAACGTAGAAATGACCATAACTTTCATACTGGTTGCAATTATTCGTTTTATATGATGGAAGAACTGTTGTATTTATATTGTATTTTATGCTGCTGGCGTTCACTTCTTAGGCCCTAACTATTCGATCTGGTGGAACAACGCCCTGGGGTGAAGCCTAGGTTGCCAGAACGTAGAAATGATCATAACTTTCACACTGGTTGCTATTATTCGTTTTATACGATGGAAAAACTGTTCTATTTATTTTGTATTTTATGCTTCGGGCGTTGACTTCTAAGGAACTAACTGTTTGATCTGGTGGAGCAACGCCCTAGAGTGAAGCCTAGGTTGCCCGGAACGTAGAAATGACCATAACTTTCACACTGGATGCTATTATTCGTTCTATACGGTGGAAAAACTGTTATATTTATATTGTATCTTATGCTTCTGGCGTTGACTTCTCAGGCCCTAACAATTCGAACTGGTGGAACAACGCCCTAGAGTGAAGCCTAGGTTGCTCGGAACGTAGGAATGACCATCACTATCAAACTGGTTGTAATTATTCCTGTTATAGGATGGAAAGGCTGTTGTATTTTTATTGTATTTTATGCTTCAGGCGTTGACTTCTGAGGCCGTGGCTATTCGATGTGGTGGAAGAACGCCATAGAGTGAAGCCTGGGTTTCCCGGAACGTAGAAATGACCATAACTTTCATACTGGTTGCAATTATTCGTTTTATATGATGGAAGAACTGTTGTATTTATATTGTATTTTATGCTGCTGGCGTTCACTTCTTAGGCCCTAACTATTCGATCTGGTGGAACAACGACCTGGGGTGAAGCCCAGGTTGCCCGGAACGTAGCAATGACCATCACTATCAAACTGGTTGCAATTATTCCTGTTATAGGATGGAAAGGCTGTTGTATTTATATTGTATTTTATGCTTCTGGCGTTGACTTCTAAGGCACTAACTATTCGATCTGGTGGATCAACGCCCTAGAGTGAAGCCTAGGTTGCCCGGAACGTAGAAATGACGTTAACTTTCATACTGGTTGCAATTATACGTTTTATACGATGGAAAAACTGTTCTATTTATTTTGTACTTTATGCTTCTGGCGTTGCCTTCTTAGGCCCTAACTGTTCGATCTGGTGGAACAACGCCCTAGGGTGAAGCCTAGGTTACCCGGAACGTAGATATGACCAGTACTTTCACACTGTTTGCAGTTATTCCTGCTATACGATGGAAAAACTGTTGCATCTTTATTGAATTTTATGCTTCTGGTGTTGACTTCTAAGGCCCTAACTATTCTATCTGGTGGATCAACGCCCTAGAGTGAAGCCTAGGTTGCTCCGAATGTAGAAATGATCATAACATTCACACTGGTTGAAATTATTCGTTTTATACGATGGAAAAACTGTTGTACTTATATTGCATTTTATGCTTCTGGCGTTGACTTCTAAGGCCCTAACTATTCGATCTGGTGGAGCAACGCCCTAGAGTGAAGCCTAGGTTGCCCGGAACGTAGAAATGACCATCACTTTCAAACTGGTTGCAATTAATCCCTTTATACGATGGAAAAACTGTTGTAATTCTATTGCATTTTATGCATCCGGCGTTGAATTCTAAGGCCCTAACTATTCAATCCGTTGGAACAACGCCCTAGGGTGAAGCCTGGGTTGCCCGGAAAGTAGAAATGACGTTAACTTTCATACTGGTTGCACTTAGTCGTTTTATACGATGGAAAAACTGTTGTACTTATATTGCATTTTATGCTTCTGGCGTTGACTTCTAAGGCACTAACTATTCGATCTGGTGGAGCAACGCCCTAGAGTGAAGCATAAGTTGCCCGGAACGTAGCAATTACCATCACTTTCAAACTGGTTGCAAATATTCCTGTTGTATGATGGAAAAACTGTTGTATTTTTATTGCATTTTATGCTTCGGGCATTAACTTCTAAGGCCCTAACTATTCAATCTGTAAGAGCAACGCCCAAATGTGTAGCCTAGGTTGCCCGTAAAGTAGAAATGACCCGAGCTTTCATACTGGTTGCAATTATTCGTTTTGTATGATGGAAAAACTGTTGTATTTATATTGTATTTTATGCTTCTGGCGTTCACTTCTTAGGCCCTAAATATTCGATCTGGTGGAATAACGCCCTATGGTGAAGCCTAGGTTGACCGGAGCGTAGAAATGACCATAACTTTCACACCGGTGGCAATTATTCGTTTTACACGATGGAAAAACTGTTCTATTAATTTTGTGTTTTATGCATCGGGCGTTGACTTCTAAGGCCCTAACTATTCAATCTGTTGGAGCAACGCCCTAGGGTGAAGCCTAGGTTGCCCGGAAAGTAGATATGACGGTAACTTTCACGCTGGTTGCTATTATTCGTTCTATACGATGGAAAAGCTGTTATATTTATATTGTATTTTATGCTTCGGGCGTTGACTTCTAAGGCCCTAGCTGTTTGATCTGGTGGAGCAACGCCGTAGAGTGAAGCCTAGTTTGCCCGGAACGTAGAAATGACTATAACTTTCACACTGGTTGCTATTATTCGTTTTACACAATGGAAAAACTGTTCTACTTATTTTGTATTTTATGCTTCGTACGTTGACTTCTAAGGCCCTAACTGTTTGATCTGGTGGAGCAACGCCCTAGAGTGAAGCCTAGGTTGCCCGGAACGTAGAAGTGACCATAACTTTCACACTGGTTGCTATTATTCGTTCTATACGATGGAAAAACTGTTATATTTATATTGTATCTTATGCTTCTCGCGTTGACTTCTTAGGCCCTAACAATTCGATCTGGTGGAACAACGCTCTTGAGTGAAGCCTAGGTTGCCTGGAACGTACAAATGACCATCACTTTCACACGGGTTGCAATTATTCCTGTTATAGGACGGAAAGACTGTTGTACTTTTAAAGTATTTTATGCTTCAGGCGTTGACTTCTAAGGCCCTAACTATTCTATCTGGTGGATCAACGCCCTAGAGTGAAGCCTAGGTTGCTCGGAATGTAGAAATGACCATAACATTCACACTGGTTGAAATTATTCGTTTAATACGATGGAAAAGCCGTTGCATCTTTATTGTATTTTATGATTCTGGCGTTGACTTCTAAGGCCCTAACTATTCGATCTGGTGGTGCAACGCCCTAGAGTGAAGCCTAGGTTGCCCGGAACGTAGAAATGACGTTAACTTTCATACTGGTTGCAATTATTCGTTTTATACGATGGAAAAACAGTTCTATTTATTTTGTATTTTATGCTTCGGCCGTTGACTTCTAAGGCACTAACTATTCGATCTGTTGGAGCAACGCCCTAGGGTGTAGCCTAGGTTGCCCGGAAAGTAGAAATGACCACAACTTTCATACTGGTTGCAATTACTCGAGTTATATGATGGAAAAACTGTTGTACTTATATTGTTTTTTATGCTTCTGGCGTTCACTTCTTAGACCCTAACTATTCGGTCTGGTGGAACAACGCCCTATGGTGAAGCCTAGGTTGCCCGGAACGTAGGAATGACCATAACTTTTACACAGGTACTAATTATTCGTTTTATACAATGGAAAAACTGTTCTATTTATTTTGTATTTTATGCTTCGGGCGTTGACTTCTAAGGCCCTAACTGTTTGGTCTGGTGGAGCAACGCCGTAGAGTGAAGCCTAGGTTGCCCGGAACGTAGAAATGGCCATAACTTTCACACTGGATGCTATTATTCGTTTTATACAATGGAAAAACTGTTGTATTTATATTGTATTTTACGCTTCTGGCGTTGACTTCAAAGGCCCTAGCTATTCGACCTAGTGGAGCAACGCCCCAGAGTGAAGCCTAGGTTGCCCGGAAAGGAGAAATGACCATCACTTTCAAACTGGTTGCAATTAATCCTGTTATACGATGGAAAAACTGTTGTATTTTTATTGCATTTTACGCTTCTGGCGTTCACTTCTTAGGCTCTAACTATTCGATCTGGTGGACCAACGCCCTAGAGTGAAGCCTAGTCTGCCCGGAACGTAGAAATGACCATAACTTTCACACTGGTTGCTATTATTCGTTCTATACGATGGAAAAACTGTTATATTTATATTGAATCTTATGCTTCTGGAGTTGACTTCTTAGCCCCTAACAATTCGATCTGGTGGAACAACGCCCTAGAGTGAAGCCTAGGTTGCCTGGAACTTACAAATGATCATCACTTTCACACGGGTTGCAATTATTCCTGTTATAGGATGGATAGACTGTTGTATTTTTATTGTATTTTATGCTTCAGGCGTTGACTTCTGAGGCCGTAGCTATTCGATGTGGTGGAAGAACGCCATAGAGTGAAGCCTAGGTTGCCCGGAACGTAGAAATGACCATAACTTTCATACTGGTTGCAATTATTCGTTTTATATGATGGAAAAACTGTTGTATTCATATTGTATTTTATGCTGCTGGCGTTCACTCCTTAGGCCCTAATTATTCAGTCTGGTGGAACAACGCGCTAGAGTGAGGCCTAGGTTGCCCGGAACTTAGAAATGACCATAAGTTTCATACTGGTTGCAATTATTCGTTTTATACGATGGAAAACCTGTTGTATTTATATTGTATTTTATGCTTCTGGCGTTGACTTCTAAGGCACTAACTATTCGATCTGGTGGAGCAACGCTCTAGAGTGAAGCCTAGGTTGCCCGGAACGTAGAAATGACCATCATCTTCAAACTGGTTGCAATTATTCCTGTTATAGGATGGAAAGACTGTTGTATTTTTATTGTATTTTATGCTTCAGGCGTTGACTTCTGAGGCCGCAACTATTCGATGTGTTGGAAGAACGCCATAGTGTGAAGCCTAGGTTGCCCGGAACGTAGAAATGACCATAACTTTCATACTGGTTGCAATTATTCGTTTTATATGATGGAAGAACTGTTGTATTTATATTGTATTTTATGCTGCTGGCGTTCACTTCTTAGGCCCTAACTATTCGATCTGGTGGAACAACGACCTGGGGTGAAGCCCAGGTTGCCCGGAACGTAGCAATGACCATCACTATCAAACTGGTTGCAATTATTCCTGTTATAGGATGGAAAGGCTGTTGTATTTATATTGTATTTTATGCTTCTGGCGTTGACTTCTAAGGCACTAACTATTCGATCTGGTGGATCAACGCCCTAGAGTGAAGCCTAGGTTGCCCGGAACGTAGAAATGACGTTAACTTTCATACTGGTTGCAATTATACGTTTTATACGATGGAAAAACTGTTCTATTTATTTTGTATTTTATGCTTCTGGCATTGCCTTCTTAGGCCCTAACTGTTCGATCTGGTGGAACAACGCCCTAGAGTGAAGCCTAGGTTACCCGGAACGTAGATATGACCAGTACTTTCACACTGTTTGCAGTTATTCCTGCTATACGATGGAAAAACTGTTGCATCTTTATTGAATTTTATGCTTCTGGTGTTGACTTCTAAGGCCCTAACTATTCTATCTGGTGGATCAACGCCCTAGAGTGAAGCCTAGGTTGCTCCGAATGTAGAAATGATCATAACATTCACACTGGTTGAAATTATTCGTTTTATACGATGGAAAAACTGTTATATTTATATTGTATTTTATGCTTCTGGCGTTGATTTCTTAGGCCCTAACTATTCAAACTGGTGGAACAACGCCCTAGAGTGAGGCCTAGGTTGCCCGGAACGTAGAAATGAGCATCACTTCCATACTGGTAGCAATTATTCGTTTTATACGATGGAAAAACTGTTGTATTTATATTGTATTTTATGCTGCTGGCGTTGACTTCTTAGGCCCTAACAATTCGAACTGGTGGAACAACGCCCTAGAGTGAAGCCTAGGTTGCTCGGAACGTAGGAATGACCATCACTATCAAACTGGTTGTAATTATTCCTGTTATAGGATGGAAAGGCTGTTGTATTTTTATTGTATTTTATGCTTCAGGCGTTGACTTCTGAGGCCGTGGCTATTCGATGTGGTGGAAGAACGCCATAGAGTGAAGCCTGGGTTTCCCGGAACGTAGAAATGACCATAACTTTCATACTGGTTGCAATTATTCGTTTTATATGATGGAAGAACTGTTGTATTTATATTGTATTTTATGCTGCTGGCGTTCACTTCTTAGGCCCTAACTATTCGATCTGGTGGAACAACGACCTGGGGTGAAGCCCAGGTTGCCCGGAACGTAGCAATGACCATCACTATCAAACTGGTTGCAATTATTCCTGTTATAGGATGGAAAGGCTGTTGTATTTATATTGTATTTTATGCTTCTGGCGTTGACTTCTAAGGCACTAACTATTCGATCTGGTGGATCAACGCCCTAGAGTGAAGCCTAGGTTGCCCGGAACGTAGAAATGACGTTAACTTTCATACTGGTTGCAATTACACGTTTTATACGATGGAAAACCTGTTGTATTTATATTGTATTTTATGCTTCTGGCGTTGACTTCTAAGGCACTAACTATTCGATCTGGTGGAGCAACGCTCTAGAGTGAAGCCTAGGTTGCCCGGAACGTAGAAATGACCATCATCTTCAAACTGGTTGCAATTATTCCTGTTATAGGATGGAAAGACTGTTGTATTTTTATTGTATTTTATGCTTCAGGCGTTGACTTCTGAGGCCGCAACTATTCGATGTGTTGGAAGAACGCCATAGTGTGAAGCCTAGGTTGCCCGGAACGTAGAAATGACCATAACTTTCATACTGGTTGCAATTATTCGTTTTATATGATGGAAGAACTGTTGTATTTATATTGTATTTTATGCTGCTGGCGTTCACTTCTCAGGCCCTAACTATTCGATCTGGTGGAACAACGCCCTGGGGTGAAGCCTAGGTTGCCAGAACGTAGAAATGATCATAACTTTCACACTGGTTGCTATTATTCGTTTTATACGATGGAAAAACTGTTCTATTTATTTTGTATTTTATGCTTCGGGCGTTGACTTCTAAGGAACTAACTGTTTGATCTGGTGGAGCAACGCCCTAGAGTGAAGCCTAGGTTGCCCGGAACGTAGAAATGACCATAACTTTCACACTGGATGCTATTATTCGTTCTATACGGTGGAAAAACTGTTATATTTATATTGTATCTTATGCTTCTGGCGTTGACTTCTTAGGCCCTAACAATTCGAACTGGTGGAACAACGCCCTAGAGTGAAGCCTAGGTTGCTCGGAACGTAGGAATGACCATCACTATCAAACTGGTTGTAATTATTCCTGTTATAGGATGGAAAGGCTGTTGTATTTTTATTGTATTTTATGCTTCAGGCGTTGACTTCTGAGGCCGTGGCTATTCGATGTGGTGGAAGAACGCCATAGAGTGAAGCCTGGGTTTCCCGGAACGTAGAAATGACCATAACTTTCATACTGGTTGCAATTATTCGTTTTATATGATGGAAGAACTGTTGTATTTATATTGTATTTTATGATGCTGGCGTTCACTTCTTAGGCCCTAACTATTCGATCTGGTGGAACAACGACCTGGGGTGAAGCCCAGGTTGCCCGGAACGTAGCAATGACCATCACTATCAAACTGGTTGCAATTATTCCTGTTATAGGATGGAAAGGCTGTTGTATTTATATTGTATTTTATGCTTCTGGCGTTGACTTCTAAGGCACTAACTATTCGATCTGGTGGATCAACGCCCTAGAGTGAAGCCTAGGTTGCCCGGAACGTAGAAATGACGTTAACTTTCATACTGGTTGCAATTATACGTTTTATACGATGGAAAAACTGTTCTATTTATTTTGTATTTTATGCTTCTGGCATTGCCTTCTTAGGCCCTAACTGTTCGATCTGGTGGAACAACGCCCTAGAGTGAAGCCTAGGTTACCCGGAACGTAGATATGACCAGTACTTTCACACTGTTTGCAGTTATTCCTGCTATACGATGGAAAAACTGTTGCATCTTTATTGAATTTTATGCTTCTGGTGTTGACTTCTAAGGCCCTAACTATTCTATCTGGTGGATCAACGCCCTAGAGTGAAGCCTAGGTTGCTCCGAATGTAGAAATGATCATAACATTCACACTGGTTGAAATTATTCGTTTTATACGATGGAAAAACTGTTATATTTATATTGTATTTTATGCTTCTGGCGTTGATTTCTTAGGCCCTAACTATTCAATCTGGTGGAACAACGCCCTAGAGTGAGGCCTAGGTTGCCCGGAACGTAGAAATGAGCATCACTTCCATACTGGTAGCAATTATTCGTTTTATACGATGGAAAAACTGTTGTATTTATATTGTATTTTATGCTGCTGGCGTTGACTTCTTAGGCCCTAACAATTCGAACTGGTGGAACAACGCCCTAGAGTGAAGCCTAGGTTGCTCGGAACGTAGGAATGACCATCACTATCAAACTGGTTGTAATTATTCCTGTTATAGGATGGAAAGGCTGTTGTATTTTTATTGTATTTTATGCTTCAGGCGTTGACTTCTGAGGCCGTGGCTATTCGATGTGGTGGAAGAACGCCATAGAGTGAAGCCTGGGTTTCCCGGAACGTAGAAATGACCATAACTTTCATACTGGTTGCAATTATTCGTTTTATATGATGGAAGAACTGTTGTATTTATATTGTATTTTATGCTGCTGGCGTTCACTTCTTAGGCCCTAACTATTCGATCTGGTGGAACAACGACCTGGGGTGAAGCCCAGGTTGCCCGGAACGTAGCAATGACCATCACTATCAAACTGGTTGCAATTATTCCTGTTATAGGATGGAAAGGCTGTTGTATTTATATTGTATTTTATGCTTCTGGCGTTGACTTCTAAGGCACTAACTATTCGATCTGGTGGATCAACGCCCTAGAGTGAAGCCTAGGTTGCCCGGAACGTAGAAATGACGTTAACTTTCATACTGGTTGCAATTACACGTTTTATACGATGGAAAAACTGTTCTATTTATTTTGTATTTTATGCTTCTGGCGTTGCCTTCTTAGGCCCTAACTGTTCGATCTGGTGGAACAACGCCCTAGAGTGAAGCCTAGGTTACCCGGAACGTAGATATGACCAGTACTTTCACACTGTTTGCAGTTATTCCTGCTATACGATGGAAAAACTGTTGCATCTTTATTGAATTTTATGCTTCTGGTGTTGACTTCTAAGGCCCTAACTATTCTATCTGGTGGATCAACGCCCTAGAGTGAAGCCTAGGTTGCTCCGAATGTAGAAATGATCATAACATTCACACTGGTTGAAATTATTCGTTTTATACGATGGAAAAACTGTTATATTTATATTGTATTTTATGCTTCTGGCGTTGATTTCTTAGGCCCTAACTATTCAATCTGGTGGAACAACGCCCTAGAGTGAGGCCTAGGTTGCCCGGAACGTAGAAATGAGCATCACTTCCATACTGGTAGCAATTATTCGTTTTATACGATGGAAAAACTGTTGTGTTTATATTGTATTTTATGCTTCTGGCGTTGACTTCTAAGGCACTAACTATTCGATCTGGTGGAGCAACGCCCTAGAGTGAAGCCTAGGATCCCCGGAACGTAGAAATGACCATCACTATCAAACTGGTTGCAATTATTCCTGTTATAGGATGGAAAGGCTGTTGTATTTTTATTGTATTTTATGCTTCAGGCGTTGACTTCTGAGGCCGTAGCTATTCGATGTGGTGGAAGAACGCCATAGAGTGAAGCCTGGGTTGCCCGGAACGTAGAAATGACCATAACTTTCATACTGGTTGCAATTATTCGTTTTATATGATGGAAGAACTGTTGAACTTATATTGTATTTTATTCTGCTGGCGTTCACTTCTTAGGCCCTAACTATTCGATCTGGTGGAACAACGACCTGGGGTGATGCCTAGGTTGCCCGGAACGTAGAAATGACCATAACATTCACACTGGTTGAAAATATTCGTTTTATACGATGGAAAAACTGTTATATTTATATTGTATTTTATGCTTCTGGCGTTGATTTCTTAGGCCCTAGCTATTCAATCTGGTGGAACAACGCCCTAGAGTGAGGCCTAGGGTGCCCGGAACGTAGAAATGACCATCACTTCCATACTGGTAGCAATTATTCGTTTCACATGATGGAAAAACTGTACTATTTATTTTGTATTTTATGCATCGGGCGTTGACTTCAAATGCCCCAACTATTCCATCTGTTGGAGCAACGCCCTAGAGTGAAGCCTAGGCTGCCCGGAACGTAGAAATGACCATAACTTTCACACTGGTTGCTATTATTCGTTCTACACGATGGAAAAACTGTTGTATTTATATTGCATCTTATGCTTCTGGCGTTGACTTCTTAGGCCCTAACAATTCGATCTGGTGGAACAACGCCCTAGAGTGAAGCCTAGGTTGCCTGGAACGTACAAATGACCATCACTTTCACACGGGTTGCAATTATTCCTGCTATAGGATGGAAAGACTGTTGTATTTTTATTGTATTTTATGCATCAGGCGTTGACTTCAGAGGCCGTAGCTATTCGATGTGGTGGAAGAACGCCATAGAGTGAAGCCTGGGTTGCCCGGAACGTAGAAATGACCATAACTTTCATACTGGTTGCAATTATTCGTATTATATGATGGAAGAACTGTTGAACTTATATTGTATTTTATTCTGCTGGCGTTCACTTCTTAGGCCCTAACTATTCGATCTGGTGGAACAACGACCTGGGGTGATGCCTAGGTTGCCCGGGACGTAGAAATGACCATAACTTTCACACCGGTAGCAATTATTCGTTTTACACGATTGAAAAACTGTTCTACTTATTTTGTATTTTATGCATCGGGCGTTGACTTCTAAGGCCCTAACTATTCAATCTGTTGAATCAACGCCCTAGAGTGAAGCCTAGGTTGACCGGAACGTAGAAATGACCATAACTTTCACACCGGTGGCAATTATTCGTTTTACACGATGGAAAAACTGTTCTATTAATTTTGTGTTTTATGCATCGGGCGTTGACTTCTAAGGCCCTAACTATTCAATCTGTTGGAGCAACGCCCTAGGGTGAAGCCTAGGTTGCCCAGAAAGTAGAAATGACGGTAACTTTCACGCTGGTTGCTATTATTCGTTCTATACGATGGAAAAACTGTTATATTTATATTGTATTTTATGCTTCGGGCGTTGACTTCTAAGGCCCTAGCTGTTTGATCTGGTGGAGCAACGCCGTAGAGTGAAGCCTAGTTTGCCCGGAACGTAGAAATGACTATAACTTTCACACTGGTTGCTATTATTCGTTTTACACAATGGAAAAACTGTTCTACTTATTTTGTATTTTATGCTTCGTACGTTGACTTCTAAGGCCCTAACTGTTTGATCTGGTGGAGCAACGCCCTAGAGTGAAGCCTAGGTTGCCCGGGACGTAGAAGTGACCATAACTTTCACACTGGTTGCTATTATTCGTTCTATACGATGGAAAAACTGTTATATTTATATTGTATCTTATGCTTCTCGCGTTGACTTCTTAGGCCCTAACAATTCGATCTGGTGGAACAACGCTCTTGAGTGAAGCCTAGGTTGCCTGGAACGTACAAATGACCATCACTTTCACACGGGTTGCAATTATTCCTGTTATAGGACGGAAAGACTGTTGTACTTTTATAGTATTTTATGCTTCAGGCGTTGACTTCTAAGGCCCTAACTATTCTATCTGGTGGATCAACGCCCTAGAGTGAAGCCTAGGTTGCTCGGAATGTAGAAATGACCATAACATTCACACTGGTTGAAATTATTCGATTAATACGATGGAAAAGCCGTTGCATCTTTATTGTATTTTATGCTTCTGGCGTTCACTTCTTAGACCCTAACTATTCGGTCTGGTGGAACAACGCCCTAGGGTGAAGCCTAGGTTGCCCGGAACGTAGAAATGAGCATAACTTTTACACAGGTACTAATTATTCTTTTTATACAATGGAAAAACTGTTCTATTTATTTTGTATTTTATGCTTCGGGCGTTGACTTCTAAGGCCCTAACTGTTTGATCTGGTGGAGCAACGCCGTAGAGTGAAGCCTAGGTTGCCCGGAACGTAGAAATGGCCATAACTTTCACACTGGATGCTATTATTCGTTTTATACAATGGAAAAACTGTTGTATTTATATTGTATTTTACGCTTCTGGCGTTGACTTCAAAGGCCCTAGCTATTCGACCTAGTGGAACAACGCCCTAGAGTGAGGCCTAGGTTGCCCGGAACGTAGAAATGAGCATCACTTCCATACTGGTAGCAATTATTCGTTTTATACGGTGGAAAAACTGGTGTGTTTATATTGTATTTTATGTTTCTGGCGTTGACTTCTAAGGCACTAACTATTCGATCTGGTGGAGCAACGCCCTAGAGTGAAGCCTAGGATCCCCGGAACGTAGAAATGACCATCACTATCAAACTGGTTGCAATTATTCCTGTTATAGGATGGAAAGGCTGTTGTATTTTTATTGTATTTTATGCTTCAGGCGTTGACTTCTGAGGCCGTAGCTATTCGATGTGGTGGAAGAACGCCATAAAGTGAAGCCTGGGTTGCCCGGAACGTAGAAATGACCATAACTTTCATACTGGTTGCAATTATTCGTTTTATATGATGGAAGAACTGTTGAACTTATATTGTATTTTATTCTGCTGGCGTTCACTTCTTCGGCCCTAACTATTCGATCTGGTGGAACAACGACCTGGGGTGATGCCTAGGTTGCCCGGAACGTAGAAATGACCATATCATTCACACTGGTTGAAAATATTCGTTTTATACGATGGAAAAACCGTTATATTTATATTGTATTTTATGCTTCTGGCGTTGATTTCTTAGGCCCTAACTATTCAATCTGGTGGAACAACGCCCTAGAGTGAGGCCTAGCGTGCCCGGAACGTAGAAATGACCATCACTTCCATACTGGTAGCAATTATTCGTTTCACATGATGGAAAAACTGTTCTATTTATTTTGTATTTTATGCATCGGGCGTTGACTTCAAAGGCCCCAACTATTCCATCTGTTGGAGCAACGCCCTAGAGTGAAGCCTAGGCTGCCCGGAACGTAGAAATGACCATAACTTTCACACTGGTTGCTATTATTCGTTCTACACGATGGAAAAACTGTTGTATTTATATTGCATCTTATGCTTCTGGCGTTGACTTCTTAGGCCCTAACAATTCGATCTGGTGGAACAACGACCTGGGGTGATGCCTAGGTTGCCCGGAACGTAGAAATGACCATAACTTTCACACCGGTAGCAATTATTCGTTTTACACGATTGAAAAACTGTTCTACTTATTTTGTATTTTATGCATCGGGCGTTGACTTCTAAGGCCCTGACTATTCAATCTGTTGAATCAACGCCCTAGAGTGAAGCCTAGGTTGACCGGAACGTAGAAATGACCATAACTTTCACACCGGTGGCAATTATTCGTTTTACACGATGGAAAAACTGTTCTATTAATTTTGTGTTTTATGCATCGGGCGTTGACTTCTAAGGCCCTAACTATTCAATCTGTTGGAGCAACGCCCTAGGGTGAAGCCTAGGTTGCCCGGAAAGTAGAAATGACGGTAACTTTCACGCTGGTTGCTATTATTCGTTCTATACGATGGAAAAACTGTTATATTTATATTGTATTTTATGCTTCGGGCGTTGACTTCTAAGGCCCTAGCTGTTTGATCTGGTGGAGCAACGCCGTAGAGTGAAGCCTAGTTTGCCCGGAACGTAGAAATGACTATAACTTTCACACTGGTTGCTATTATTCGTTTTACACAATGGAAAAACTGTTCTACTTATTTTGTATTTTATGCTTCGTACGTTGATTTCTAAGGCCCTAACTGTTTGATCTGGTGGAGCAACGCCCTAGAGTGAAGCCTAGGTTGCCCGGAACGTAGAAGTGACCATAACTTTCACACTGGTTGCTATTATTCGTTCTATACGATGGAAAAACTGTTATATTTATATTGTATCTTATGCTTCTCGCGTTGACTTCTTAGGCCCTAACAATTCGATCTGGTGGAACAACGCTCTTGAGTGAAGCCTAGGTTGCCTGGAACGTACAAATGACCATCACTTTCACACGGGTTGCAATTATTCCTGTTATAGGACGGAAAGACTGTTGTACTTTTAAAGTATTTTATGCTTCAGGCGTTGACTTCTAAGGCCCTAACTATTCTATCTGGTGGATCAACGCCCTAGAGTGAAGCCTAGGTTGCTCGGAATGTAGAAATGACCATAACATTCACACTGGTTGAAATTATTGGTTTAATACGATGGAAAAGACGTTGCATCTTTATTGTATTTTATGATTCTGGCGTTGACTTCTAAGGCCCTAACTATTCGATCTGGTGGTGCAACGCCCTAGAGTGGAGCCTAGGTTGCCCGGAACGTAGAAATGACGTTAACTTTCATACTGGTTGCAATTATTCGTTTTATACGATGGAAAAACAGTTCTATTTATTTTGTATTTTATGCTTCGGCCGTTGACTTCTAAGGCACTAACTATTCGATCTGTTGGAGCAACGCCCTAGGGTGAAGCCTAGGTTGCCCGGAACGTAGAAGTGACCATAACATTTACACAGGTACTAATTATTCGTTTTATACAATGGAAAAACTGTTCTATTTATTTTGTATTTTATGCTTCGGGCGTTGACTTCTAAGGCCCTAACTGTTTGATCTGGTGGAGCAACGCCGTAGAGTGAAGCCTAGGTTGCCCGGAACGTAGAAATGACCATAACTTTCATACTGGTTGCAATTATTCGTTTTATATGATGGAAAAACTGTTGTATTCATATTGTATTTTATGCTGCTGGCGTTCACTCCTTAGGCCCTAATTATTCAGTCTGGTGGAACAACGCGCTAGAGTGAGGCCTAGGTTGCCCGGAACTTAGAAATGACCATAAGTTTCATACTGGTTGCAATTATTCGTTTTATACGATGGAAAAACTGTTCTATTTATTTTGTATTTTATGCTTCGGGCGTTGACTTCTAAGGAACTAACTGTTTGATCTGGTGGAGCAACGCCCTAGAGTGAAGCCTAGGTTGCCCGGAACGTAGAAATGACCATAACTTTCACACTGGATGCTATTATTCGTTCTATACGATGGAAAAACTGTTATATTTATATTGTATCTTATGCTTCTGGCGTTGACTTCTTAGGCCCTAACAATTCGAACTGGTGGAACAACGCCCTAGAGTGAAGCCTAGGTTGCTCGGAACGTAGGAATGACCATCACTATCAAACTGGTTGTAATTATTCCTGTTATAGGATGGAAAGGCTGTTGTATTTTTATTGTATTTTATGCTTCAGGCGTTGACTTCTGAGGCCGTAGATATTCGATGTGGTGGAAGAACGCCATAGAGTGAAGCCTGGGTTTCCCGGAACGTAGAAATGACCATAACTTTCATACTGGTTGCAATTATTCGTTTTATATGATGGAAGAACTGTTGTATTTATATTGTATTTTATGCTGCTGGCGTTCACTTCTTAGGCCCTAACTATTCGATCTGGTGGAACAACGACCTGGGGTGAAGCCCAGGTTGCCCGGAACGTAGCAATGACCATCACTATCAAACTGGTTGCAATTATTCCTGTTATAGAATGGAAATGCTGTTGTATTTATATTGTATTTTATGCTTCTGGCGTTGACTTCTAAGGCACTAACTATTCGATCTGGTGGAGTAACGCCCTAGAGTGAAGCCTAGGTTGCCCGGAACGTAGAAATGACGTTAACTTTCATACTGGTTGCAATTATACGTTTTATACGATGGAAAAACTGTTCTATTTATTTTGTATTTTATGCTTCTGGCGTTGCCTTCTTAGGCCCTAACTGTTCGATCTGGTGGAACAACGCCCTAGAGTGAAGCCTAGGTTACCCGGAACGTAGATATGACCAGTACTTTCACACTGTTTGCAGTTATTCCTGCTATACGATGGAAAAACTGTTGCATCTTTATTGAATTTTATGCTTCTGGTGTTGACTTCTAAGGCCCTAACTATTCTATCTGGTGGATCAACGCCCTAGAGTGAAGCCTAGGTTGCTCCGAATGTAGAAATGATCATAACATTCACACTGGTTGAAATTATTCGTTTTATGCGATGGAAAAACAGTTATATTTATATTGTATTTTATGCTTCTGGCGTTGATTTCTTAGGCCCTAACTATTCAATCTGGTGGACCAACGCCCTAGAGTGAGGCCTAGGTTGCCCGGAACGTAGATATGAGCCTCACTTCCATACTGGTAGCAATTATTCGTTTTATACGATGGAAAAACTGTTGTGTTTATATTGTATTTTATGTTTCTGGCGTTGACTTCTAAGGCACTAGCTATTCGATCTGGTGGAGCAACGCCCTAGAGTGAAGCCTAGGATCCCCGGAACGTAGAAATGACCATCACTTTCAAACTGGTTGCAGTTATTCCTGCTATACGATGGAAAAACTGTTGCATCTTTATTGAATTTTATGCTTCTGGTGTTGACTTCTAAGGCCCTAACTATTCTATCTGGTGGATCAACGCCCTAGAGTGAAGCCTAGGTTGCTCCGAATGTAGAAATGATCATAACATTCACACTGGTTGAAAATATTCGTTTTATACGATGGAAAAACCGTTATATTTATATTGTATTTTATGCTTCTGGCGTTGATTTCTTAGGCCCTAACTATTCAATGTGGTGGAACAACGCCCTAGAGTGAGGCCTAGCGTGCCCGGAACGTAGAAATGACCATCACTTCCATACTGGTAGCAATTATTCGTTTCACATGATGGAAAA
This sequence comes from Calliopsis andreniformis, assembly GCF_051401765.1. NCBI lineage: Eukaryota > Metazoa > Arthropoda > Insecta > Hymenoptera > Andrenidae > Calliopsis > Calliopsis andreniformis. Next base: position 42,282 of record NW_027480460.1, on the reverse strand, counting down.
ACTGTTCTATTTATTTTGTATTTTATGCATCGGGCGTTGACTTCAAAGGCCCCAACTATTCCATCTGTTGGAGCAACGCCCTAGAGTGAAGCCTAGGCTGCCCGGAACGTAGAAATGACCATAACTTTCACACTGGTTGCTATTATTCGTTCTACACGATGGAAAAACTGTTGTATTTATATTGCATCTTATGCTTCTGGCGTTGACTTCTTAGGCCCTAACAATTCGATCTGGTGGAACAACGACCTGGGGTGATGCCTAGGTTGCCCGGAACGTAGAAATGACCATAACTTTCACACCGGTAGCAATTATTCGTTTTACACGATTGAAAAACTGTTCTACTTATTTTGTATTTTATGCATCGGGCGTTGACTTCTAAGGCCCTAACTATTCAATCTGTTGAATCAACGCCCTAGAGTGAAGCCTAGGTTGACCGGAACGTAGAAATGACCATAACTTTCACACCGGTGGCAATTATTCGTTTTACACGATGGAAAAACTGTTCTATTAATTTTGTGTTTTATGCATCGGGCGTTGACTTCTAAGGCCCTAACTATTCAATCTGTTGGAGCAACGCCCTAGGGTGAAGCCTAGGTTGCCCGGAAAGTAGAAATGACGGTAACTTTCACGCTGGTTGCTATTATTCGTTCTATACGATGGAAAAACTGTTATATTTATATTGTATTTTATGCTTCGGGCGTTGACTTCTAAGGCCCTAGCTGTTTGATCTGGTGGAGCAACGCCGTAGAGTGAAGCCTAGTTTGCCCGGAACGTAGAAATGACTATAACTTTCACACTGGTTGCTATTATTCGTTTTACACAATGGAAAAACTGTTCTACTTATTTTGTATTTTATGCTTCGTACGTTGATTTCTAAGGCCCTAACTGTTTGATCTGGTGGAGCAACGCCCTAGAGTGAAGCCTAGGTTGCCCGGAACGTAGAAGTGACCATAACTTTCACACTGGTTGCTATTATTCGTTCTATACGATGGAAAAACTGTTATATTTATATTGTATCTTATGCTTCTCGCGTTGACTTCTTAGGCCCTAACAATTCGATCTGGTGGAACAACGCTCTTGAGTGAAGCCTAGGTTGCCTGGAACGTACAAATGACCATCACTTTCACACGGGTTGCAATTATTCCTGTTATAGGACGGAAAGACTGTTGTACTTTTAAAGTATTTTATGCTTCAGGCGTTGACTTCTAAGGCCCTAACTATTCTATCTGGTGGATCAACGCCCTAGAGTGAAGCCTAGGTTGCTCGGAATGTAGAAATGACCATAACATTCACACTGGTTGAAATTATTGGTTTAATACGATGGAAAAGACGTTGCATCTTTATTGTATTTTATGATTCTGGCGTTGACTTCTAAGGCCCTAACTATTCGATCTGGTGGTGCAACGCCCTAGAGTGGAGCCTAGGTTGCCCGGAACGTAGAAATGACGTTAACTTTCATACTGGTTGCAATTATTCGTTTTATACGATGGAAAAACAGTTCTATTTATTTTGTATTTTATGCTTCGGCCGTTGACTTCTAAGGCACTAACTATTCGATCTGTTGGAGCAACGCCCTAGGGTGAAGCCTAGGTTGCCCGGAACGTAGAAGTGACCATAACATTTACACAGGTACTAATTATTCGTTTTATACAATGGAAAAACTGTTCTATTTATTTTGTATTTTATGCTTCGGGCGTTGACTTCTAAGGCCCTAACTGTTTGATCTGGTGGAGCAACGCCGTAGAGTGAAGCCTAGGTTGCCCGGAACGTAGAAATGACCATAACTTTCACACTGGATGCTATTATTCGTTCTATACGATGGAAAAACTGTTATATTTATATTGTATCTTATGCTTCTGGCGTTGACTTCTTAGGCCCTAACAATTCGAACTGGTGGAACAACGCCCTAGAGTGAAGCCTAGGTTGCTCGGAACGTAGGAATGACCATCACTATCAAACTGGTTGTAATTATTCCTGTTATAGGATGGAAAGGCTGTTGTATTTTTATTGTATTTTATGCTTCAGGCGTTGACTTCTGAGGCCGTAGCTATTCGATGTGGTGGAAGAACGCCATAGAGTGAAGCCTGGGTTTCCCGGAACGTAGAAATGACCATAACTTTCATACTGGTTGCAATTATTCGTTTTATATGATGGAAGAACTGTTGTATTTATATTGTATTTTATGCTGCTGGCGTTCACTTCTTAGGCCCTAACTATTCGATCTGGTGGAACAACGACCTGGGGTGAAGCCCAGGTTGCCCGGAACGTAGCAATGACCATCACTATCAAACTGGTTGCAATTATTCCTGTTATAGAATGGAAATGCTGTTGTATTTATATTGTATTTTATGCTTCTGGCGTTGACTTCTAAGGCACTAACTATTCGATCTGGTGGAGTAACGCCCTAGAGTGAAGCCTAGGTTGCCCGGAACGTAGAAATGACGTTAACTTTCATACTGGTTGCAATTATACGTTTTATACGATGGAAAAACTGTTCTATTTATTTTGTATTTTATGCTTCTGGCGTTGCCTTCTTAGGCCCTAACTGTTCGATCTGGTGGAACAACGCCCTAGAGTGAAGCCTAGGTTACCCGGAACGTAGATATGACCAGTACTTTCACACTGTTTGCAGTTATTCCTGCTATACGATGGAAAAACTGTTGCATCTTTATTGAATTTTATGCTTCTGGTGTTGACTTCTAAGGCCCTAACTATTCTATCTGGTGGATCAACGCCCTAGAGTGAAGCCTAGGTTGCTCCGAATGTAGAAATGATCATAACATTCACACTGGTTGAAATTATTCGTTTTATACGATGGAAAAACTGTTATATTTATATTGTATTTTATGCTTCTGGCGTTGATTTCTTAGGCCCTAACTATTCAATCTGGTGGACCAACGCCCTAGAGTGAGGCCTAGGTTGCCCGGAACGTAGATATGAGCCTCACTTCCATACTGGTAGCAATTATTCGTTTTATACGATGGAAAAACTGTTGTGTTTATATTGTATTTTATGTTTCTGGCGTTGACTTCTAAGGCACTAACTATTCGATCTGGTGGAGCAACGCCCTAGAGTGAAGCCTAGGATCCCCGGAACGTAGAAATGACCATCACTTTCAAACTGGTTGCAATTAATCCTGTTATACGATGGAAAAACTGTTGTATTTTTATTGCATTTTACGCTTCTGGCGTTCACTTCTTAGGCCCTAACTATTCGATCTGGTGGACCAACGCCCTAGAGTGAAGCCTAGTCTGCCCGGAACGTAGAAATGACCATAACTTTCACACTGGTTGCTATTATTCGTTCTATACGATGGAAAAACTGTTATATTTATATTGAATCTTATGCTTCTGGAGTTGACTTCTTAGCCCCTAACAATTCGATCTGGTGGAACAACGCCCTAGAGTGAAGCCTAGGTTGCCTGGAACTTACAAATGACCATCACTTTCACACGGGTTGCAATTATTCCTGTTATAGGATGGAAAGACTGTTGTATTTTTATTGTATTTTATGCTTCAGGCGTTGACTTCTGAGGCCGCAACTATTCGATGTGGTGGAAGAACGCCATAGAGTGAAGCCTAGGTTGCCCGGAACGTAGAAATGACCATAACTTTCATACTGGTTGCAATTATTCGTTTTATATGATGGAAGAACTGTTGTATTTATATTGTATTTTATGCTGCTGGCGTTCACTTCTTAGGCCATAACTATTCGATCTGGTGGAACAACGCCCTGGGGTGAAGCCTAGGTTGCCAGAACGTAGAAATGATCATAACTTTCACACTGGTTGCAATTATTCGTTTTATACGATGGAAAAACAGTTCTATTTATTTTGTATTTTTGCTTCGGCCGTTGACTTCTAAGGCACTAACTATTCGATCTGTTGGAGCAACGCCCTAGGGTGTAGCCTAGGTTGCCCGGAAAGTAGAAATGACCATAACTTTCATACTGGTTGCAATTACTCGTTTTATATGATGGAAAAACTGTTGTATTTATATTGTATTTTATGCTTCAGGCGTTGACTTCTGAGGCCGTAGCTATTCGATGTTGTGGAAGAACGCCATAGAGTGAAGCCTGGGTTTCCCGGAACGTAGAAATGACCATAACTTTCATACTGGTTGCCATTATTCGTTTTATATGGTGGAAGAACTGTTGTATTTATATTGTATTTTATGCTGCTGGCGTTCACTTCTTAGGCCCTAACTATTCGATCTGGTGGAACAACGACCTGGGGTGAAGCCCAGGTTGACCGGAACGTAGCAATGACCATAACTTTCACACTGGTTGCAATTGTTCGTTTTATACGATGGAAAAGCTGTTGTATTTATATCGAATTTTATGCTTCTGGCGTTGTCTTCTTAGGCCGTAACTATTCGATCTGGTGGAGCAACGCCCTGGAGTGAAGCCTAGGTTGCGCCGAACGTAGAATAGGCCATCACTTCCAAACTGGTTGCTATTATTCCTGTTATATGATGGAAACACTGTTGTATTTTTATTGCATTTTATGCTTCGGGCGCTGACTTCTAAGGCCCTAACTATTCGATCTGGTGGAGCAACGCCCTCGAGTGAAGCCTAGGTTGCCCGGAACGTAGAAATGACCATCACTTTCAAACTGGTTGCAATTATTCCTGTTATATGATGGAAAAACTGTTGTATTTTTATTGCATTTTATGCTTCGGGCATTGACTTCTAAGGTCCTAACTATTCAATCTGTTGGAGCAACGCCCTAGGGTGAAGCCTAGGTTGCGCAGAAAGTAGAAATGACAATAACTTTCACACTGGGTGCAATTATTCGTTTTATGCGATGGAAAAGCTGTTGCATCTTTATTGTATTTTATGCTTCTGTCGTTGACGTCTAAGGCCGTAGCAATTAGATGTGGTGGAGCAACGCACTAGAGTGACGCCTAGGTTGCCCGGAACGTGGAATGACCATTACTTTCGCAATGTTTGCAATTATTCATTTTATACGATGGAAAAACTGTTGTACTTATATTGCATTTTATGCTTCTGGCGTTGACTTCTAAGGCCCTAACTATTCGATCTGGTGGAGCAACGCCCTTGAGTGAAGCCTAGGTTGCCCGGAACGTAGAAATGACCATCACTTTCAAACCGGTTGCAATTAATCCTTTTATACGATGGAAAAACCGTTGTATTTCTATTGCATTTTATGCATCCGGCGTTGAATTCTAAGGCCCTAACTATTCAATCTGTTGGAACAACGCCCTAGGGTGAAGCCTAGGTTGACCGGAACGTAGAAATGACCATAACTTTCACACCGGTGGCAATTATTCGTTTTACACGATGGAAAAACTGTTCTATTAATTTTGTGTTTTATGCATCGGGCGTTGACTTCTAAGGCCCTAACTATTCAATCTGTTGGAGCAACGCCCTAGGGTGAAGCCTAGGTTGCCCGGAAAGTGGAAATGACGGTAACTTTCACGCTGGTTGCTATTATTCGTTCTATACGATGGAAAAACTGTTATATTTATATTGTATTTTATGCTTCGGGCGTTGACTTCTAAGGCCCTAGCTGTTTGATCTGGTGGAGCAACGCCGTAGAGTGAAGCCTAGTTTGCCCGGAACGTAGAAATGACTATAACTTTCACACTGGTTGCTATTATTCGTTTTACACAATGGAAAAACTGTTCTACTTATTTTGTATTTTATGCTTCGCACGTTGACTTCTAAGGCCCTAACTGTTTGATCTGGTGGAGCAACGCCCTAGAGTGAAGCCTAGGTTGCCCGGAACGTAGAAGTGACCATAACTTTCACACTGGTTGCTATTATTCGTTCTATACGATGGAAAAACTGTTATATTTATATTGTATCTTATGCTTCTCGCGTTGACTTCTTAGGCCCTAACAATTCGATCTGGTGGAACAACGCTCTTGAGTGAAGCCTAGGTTGCCTGGAACGTACAAATGACCATCACTTTCACACGGGTTGCAATTATTCCTGTTATAGGACGGAAAGACTGTTGTACTTTTAAAGTATTTTATGCTTCAGGCGTTGACTTCTAAGGCCCTAACTATTCTATCTGGTGGATCAACGCCCTAGAGTGAAGCCTAGGTTGCTCGGAATGTAGAAATGACCATAACATTCACACTGGTTGAAATTATTCGTTTAATACGATGGAAAAGCCGTTGCATCTTTATTGTATTTTATGATTCTGGCGTTGACTTCTAAGGCCCTAACTATTCGATCAGGTGGTGCAACGCCCTAGAGTGAAGCCTAGGTTGCCCGGAACGTAGAAATGACGTTAACTTTCATACTGGTTGCAATTATTCGTTTTATACGATGGAAAAACAGTTCTATTTATTTTGTATTTTATGCTTCGGCCGTTGACTTCTAAGGCACTAACTATTCGATCTGTTGGAGCAACGCCCTAGGGTGTAGCCTAGGTTGCCCGGAAAGTAGAAATGACCACAACTTTCATACTGGTTGCAATTACTCGATTTATATGATGGAAAAACTGTTGTATTTATATTGTTTTTTATGCTTCTGGCGTTCACTTCTTAGACCCTAACTATTCGGTCTGGTGGAACAACGCCCTAGGGTGAAGCCTAGGTTGCCCGGAACGTAGAAATGACCATAACTTTTACACAGGTACTAATTATTCGTTTTATACAATGGAAAAACTGTTCTATTTATTTTGTATTTTATGCTTCGGGCGTTGACTTCTAAGGCCCTAACTGTTTGGTCTGGTGGAGCAACGCCGTAGAGTGAAGCCTAGGTTGCCCGGAACGTAGAAATGACCATAACTTTCACACTGGATGCTATTATTCGTTTTATATGATGGAAGAACTGTTGTATTTATATTGTATTTTATGCTGCTGGCGTTCACTTCTTAGGCCCTAACTATTCGATCTGGTGGAACAACGCCCTGGGGTGAAGCCTAGGTTGCCAGAACGTAGAAATGATCATAACTTTCACACTGGTTGCTATTATTCGTTTTATACGATGGAAAAACTGTTCTATTTATTTTGTATTTTATGCTTCGGGCGTTGACTTCTAAGGAACTAACTGTTTGATCTGGTGGAGCAACGCCCTAGAGTGAAGCCTAGGTTGCCCGGAACGTAGAAATGACCATAACTTTCACACTGGATGCTATTATTCGTTCTATACGATGGAAAAACTGTTATATTTATATTGTATCTTATGCTTCTGGCGTTGACTTCTTAGGCCCTAACAATTCGAACTGGTGGAGCAACGCCCTCGAGTGAAGCCTAGGTTGCCCGGAACGTAGAAATGACCATCACTTTCAAACTGGTTGCAATTATTCCTGTTATATGATGGAAAAACTGTTGTATTTTTATTGCATTTTATGCTTCGGGCATTGACTTCTAAGGTCCTAACTATTCAATCTGTTGGAGCAACGCCCTAGGGTGAAGCCTAGGTTGCGCAGAAAGTAGAAATGACCATAACTTTCACACTGGTTGCAATTATTCGTTTTATACGATGGAAAGGCTGTTGTATTTATATCGTATTTTATGCTTCTGGCGTTGTCTTCTTCGGCCGTAACTATTCGATCTGGTGGAGCAACGCCCTAGAGTGAGGCCTAGGTTGCCCGGAACGTAGAAATGAGCATGACTTCCATACTGGTAGCAATTATTCGTTTTATACGATGGAAAAACTGTTGTGTTTATATTGTATTTTATGTTTCTGGCGTTGACTTCTAAGGCACTAACTATTCGATCTGGTGGAGCAAGGCCCTAGAGTGAAGCCTAGGATCCCCGGAACGTAGAAATGACCATCACTATCAAACTGGTTGCAATTATTCCTGTTATAGGATGGAAATGCTGTTATATTTTTATTGTATTTTATGCTTCAGGCGTTGACTTCTGAGGCCGTAGCTATTCGATGTGGTGAAAGAACGCCATAGAGTGAAGCCTGGGTTGCCCGGAACGTAGAAATGACCATAACTTTCATACTGGTTGCAATTATTCGTTTTATATGATGGAAGAACTGTTGCATTTATATTGTATTTTATGCTGCTGGCGTTCACTTCTTAGGCCCTAACTATTCGATCTGGTGGAACAACGGCCTGCGGTGAAGCCTAGGTTGCCCGGAACGTAGAAATGACCATAACTTTCACACTGGTTGCAATTATTCGTTTTATACGATGGAAAGGCTGTTGTATTTATATCGTATTTTATGCTTCTGGCGTTGTCTTCTTCGGCCGTAACTATTCGATCTGGTGGAGCAACGCCCTGGAGTGAAGCCTAGGTTGCGCGGAACGTAGAATTGGCCATCACTTTCAAACTGGTTGCAATTATTCCTGTTATAGGATGGAAAGACTGTTGTATTTTTATTGCATTTTACGCTTCTGGCGTTCACTTCTTAGGCCCTAACTATTCGATCTGGTGGACCAACGCCCTAGAGTGAAGCCTAGTCTGCCCGGAACGTAGAAATGACCATAACTTTCACACTGGTTGCTATTATTCGTTCTATACGATGGAAAAACTGTTATATTTATATTGAATCTTATGCTTCTGGAGTTGACTTCTTAGCCCCTAACAATTCGATCTGGTGGAACAACGCCCTAGAGTGAAGCCTAGGTTGCCTGGAACTTACAAATGACCATCACTTTCACACGGGTTGCAATTATTCCTGTTATGGGATGGAAAGACTGTTGTATTTTTATTGTATTTTATGCTTCGGGCGTTGACTTCTAAGGAACTAACTGTTTGATCTGGTGGAGCAACGCCCTAGAGTGAAGCCTAGGTTGCCCGGAACGTAGAAATGACCATAACTTTCACACTGGATGCTATTATTCGTTCTATACGATGGAAAAACTGTTATATTTATATTGTATCTTATGCTTCTGGCGTTGACTTCTTAGGCCCTAACAATTCGAACTGGTGGAGCAACGCCCTCGAGTGAAGCCTAGGTTGCCCGGAACGTAGAAATGACCATCACTTTCAAACTGGTTGCAATTATTCCTGTTATATGATGGAAAAACTGTTGTATTTTTATTGCATTTTATGCTTCGGGCATTGACTTCTAAGGTCCTAACTATTCAATCTGTTGGAGCAACGCCCTAGGGTGAAGCCTAGGTTGCGCAGAAAGTAGAAATGACCATAACTTTCACACTGGTTGCAATTATTCGTTTTATACGATGGAAAGGCTGTTGTATTTATATCGTATTTTATGCTTCTGGCGTTGTCTTCTTCGGCCGTAACTATTCGATCTGGTGGAGCAACGCCCTAGAGTGAGGCCTAGGTTGCCCGGAACGTAGAAATGAGCATGACTTCCATACTGGTAGCAATTATTCGTTTTATACGATGGAAAAACTGTTGTGTTTATATTGTATTTTATGTTTCTGGCGTTGACTTCTAAGGCACTAACTATTCGATCTGGTGGAGCAAGGCCCTAGAGTGAAGCCTAGGATCCCCGGAACGTAGAAATGACCATCACTATCAAACTGGTTGCAATTATTCCTGTTATAGGATGGAAATGCTGTTATATTTTTATTGTATTTTATGCTTCAGGCGTTGACTTCTGAGGCCGTAGCTATTCGATGTGGTGAAAGAACGCCATAGAGTGAAGCCTGGGTTGCCCGGAACGTAGAAATGACCATAACTTTCATACTGGTTGCAATTATTCGTTTTATATGATGGAAGAACTGTTGCATTTATATTGTATTTTATGCTGCTGGCGTTCACTTCTTAGGCCCTAACTATTCGATCTGGTGGAACAACGGCCTGCGGTGAAGCCTAGGTTGCCCGGAACGTAGAAATGACCATAACTTTCACACTGGTTGCAATTATTCGTTTTATACGATGGAAAGGCTGTTGTATTTATATCGTATTTTATGCTTCTGGCGTTGTCTTCTTCGGCCGTAACTATTCGATCTGGTGGAGCAACGCCCTGGAGTGAAGCCTAGGTTGCGCGGAACGTAGAATTGGCCATCACTTTCAAACTGGTTGCAATTATTCCTGTTATAGGATGGAAAGACTGTTGTATTTTTATTGCATTTTACGCTTCTGGCGTTCACTTCTTAGGCCCTAACTATTCGATCTGGTGGACCAACGCCCTAGAGTGAAGCCTAGTCTGCCCGGAACGTAGAAATGACCATAACTTTCACACTGGTTGCTATTATTCGTTCTATACGATGGAAAAACTGTTATATTTATATTGAATCTTATGCTTCTGGAGTTGACTTCTTAGCCCCTAACAATTCGATCTGGTGGAACAACGCCCTAGAGTGAAGCCTAGGTTGCCTGGAACTTACAAATGACCATCACTTTCACACGGGTTGCAATTATTCCTGTTATGGGATGGAAAGACTGTTGTATTTTTATTGTATTTTATGCTTCAGGCGTTGACTTCTGAGGCCGTAGCTATTCGATGTGGTGGAAGAACGCCATAGAGTGAAGCCTAGGTTGCCCGGAACGTAGAAATGACCATAACTTTCATACTGGTTGCAATTATTCGTTTTATATGATGGAAGAACTGTTGTATTTATATTGTATTTTATGCTGCTGGCGTTCACTTCTTAGGCCCTAACTATTCGATCTGGTGGATCAACGCCCTGGGGTGAAGCCTAGGTTGCCAGAACGTAGAAATGTTCATAACTTTCACACTGGTTGCAATTATTCGTTTTATACGATGGAAAAACAGTTCTATTTATTTTGTATTTTATGCTTCGGCCGTTGACTTCTAAGGCACTAACTATTCGATCTGTTGGAGCAACGCCCTAGGGTGTAGCCTAGGTTGCCCGGAAAGTAGAAATGATCACAACTTTCATACTGGTTGCAATTACTCGTTTTATATGATGGAAAAACTGTTGTATTTATATTGTATTTTATGCTTCAGGCGTTGACTTCTGAGGCCGTAGCTATTCGATGTGGTGGAAGAACGCCATAGAGTGAAGCCTGGGTTTCCCGGAACGTAGAAATGACCATAACTTTCATACTGGTTGCAATTATTCGTTTTATATGATGGAAGAACTGTTGTATTTATATTGTATTTTATGCTGCTGGCGTTCACTTCTTAGGCCCTAACTATTCGATCTGGTGGAACAACGACCTGGGGTGAAGCCCAGGTTGCCCGGAACGTAGCAATGACCATAACTTTCACACTGGTTGCAATTGTTCGTTTTATACGATGGAAAAGCTGTTGTATTTATATCGAATTTTATGCTTCTGGCGTTGTCTTCTTAGGCCGTAACTATTCGATCTGGTGGAGCAACGCCCTGGAGTGAAGCCTAGGTTGCGCGGAACGTAGAATAGGCCATCACTTCCAAACTGGTTGCTATTATTCCTGTTATATGATGGAAACACTGTTGTATTTTTATTGCATTTTATGCTTTGGGCGTTGACTTCTAAGGCCCTAACTATTCGATCTGGTGGAGCAACGCCCTCGAGTGAAGCCTAGGTTGCCCGGAACGTAGAAATGACCATCACTTTCAAACTGGTTGCAATTATTCCTGTTATATGATGGAAAAACTGTTGTATTTTTATTGCATTTTATGCTTCGGGCATTGACTTCTAAGGTCCTAACTATTCAATCTGTTGGAGCAACGCCCTAGGGTGAAGCCTAGGTTGCGCAGAAAGTAGAAATGACAATAACTTTCACACTGGGTGCAATTATTCGTTTTATACGATGGAAAAGCTGTTGCATCTTTATTGTATTTTATGCTTCTGTCGTTGACGTCTAAGGCCGTAGCAATTAGATGTGGTGGAGCAACGCACTAGAGTGACGCCTAGGTTGCCCGGAACGTGGAATGACCATTACTTTCGCAATGTTTGCAATTATTCATTTTATACGATGGAAAAACTGTTGTACTTATATCGCATTTTATGCTTCTGGCGTTGACTTCTAAGGCCCTAACTATTCGATCTGGTGTAGCAACGCCCTAGAGTGAAGCCTAGGTTGCCCGGAACGTAGAAATGACCATCACTTTCAAACTGGTTGCAATTAATCCTTTTATACGATGGAAAAACTGTTGTAATTCTATTGCATTTTATGCATCCGGCGTTGAATTCTAAGGCCCTAACTATTTAATCCGTTGGAACAACGCCCTAGGGTGAAGCCTGGGTTGCCCGGAAAGTAGAAATGACGTTAACTTTCATACTGGTTGCACTTAGTCGTTTTATACGATGGAAAAACTGTTGTACTTATATTGCATTTTATGCTTCTGGCGTTGACTTTTAAGGCACTAACTATTCGATCTGGTGGAGCAACGCCCTAGAGTGAAGCATAAGTTGCCCGGAACGTAGCAATTACCATCACTTTCAAACTGGTTGCAAATATTCCTGTTATATGATGGAAAAACTGTTGTATTTTTATTGCATTTTATGCTTCGGGCATTAACTTCTAAGGCCCTAACTATTCAATCTGTAAGAGCAACGCCCAAATGTGTAGCCTAGGTTGCCCGTAAAGTAGAAATGACCACAACTTTCATACTGGTTGCAATTACTCGTTTTATATGATGGAAAAACTGTTGTATTTATATTGTATTTTATGCTTCAGGCGTTGACTTCTGAGGCCGTAGCTATTCGATGTGGTGGAAGAACGCCATAGAGTGAAGCCTGGGTTTCCCGGAACGTAGAAATGACCATAACTTTCATACTGGTTGCAATTATTCGTTTTATATGATGGAAGAACTGTTGTATTTATATTGTATTTTATGCTGCTGGCGTTCACTTCTTAGGCCCTAACTATTCGATCTGGTGGAACAACGACCTGGGGTGAAGCCCAGGTTGCCCGGAACGTAGCAATGACCATAACTTTCACACTGGTTGCAATTGTTCGTTTTATACGATGGAAAAGCTGTTGTATTTATATCGAATTTTATGCTTCTGGCGTTGTCTTCTTAGGCCGTAACTATTCGATCTGGTGGAGCAACGCCCTAGAGTGAAGCCTAGGATCCCCGGAACGTAGAAATGACCATCACTTTCAAACTGGTTGCAATTAATCCTGTTATACGATGGAAAAACTGTTGTATTTTTATTGCATTTTACGCTTCTGGCGTTCACTTCTTAGGCCCTAACTATTCGATCTGGTGGACCAACGCCCTAGAGTGAAGCCTAGTCTGCCCGGAACGTAGAAATGACCATAACTTTCACACTGGTTGCTATTATTCGTTCTATACGATGGAAAAACTGTTATATTTATATTGAATCTTATGCTTCTGGAGTTGACTTCTTAGCCCCTAACAATTCGATCTGGTGGAACAACGCCCTAGAGTGAAGCCTAGGTTGCCTGGAACTTACAAATGACCATCACTTTCACACGGGTTGCAATTATTCCTGTTATAGGATGGAAAGACTGTTGTATTTTTATTGTATTTTATGCTTCAGGCGTTGACTTCTGAGGCCGCAACTATTCGATGTGGTGGAAGAACGCCATAGAGTGAAGCCTAGGTTGCCCGGAACGTAGAAATGACCATAACTTTCATACTGGTTGCAATTATTCGTTTTATATGATGGAAGAACTGTTGTATTTATATTGTATTTTATGCTGCTGGCGTTCACTTCTTAGGCCATAACTATTCGATCTGGTGGAACAACGCCCTGGGGTGAAGCCTAGGTTGCCAGAACGTAGAAATGATCATAACTTTCACACTGGTTGCAATTATTCGTTTTATACGATGGAAAAACAGTTCTATTTATTTTGTATTTTTGCTTCGGCCGTTGACTTCTAAGGCACTAACTATTCGATCTGTTGGAGCAACGCCCTAGGGTGTAGCCTAGGTTGCCCGGAAAGTAGAAATGACCACAACTTTCATACTGGTTGCAATTACTCGTTTTATATGATGGAAAAACTGTTGTATTTATATTGTATTTTATGCTTCAGGCGTTGACTTCTGAGGCCGTAGCTATTCGATGTTGTGGAAGAACGCCATAGAGTGAAGCCTGGGTTTCCCGGAACGTAGAAATGACCATAACTTTCATACTGGTTGCCATTATTCGTTTTATATGGTGGAAGAACTGTTGTATTTATATTGTATTTTATGCTGCTGGCGTTCACTTCTTAGGCCCTAACTATTCGATCTGGTGGAACAACGACCTGGGGTGAAGCCCAGGTTGACCGGAACGTAGCAATGACCATAACTTTCACACTGGTTGCAATTGTTCGTTTTATACGATGGAAAAGCTGTTGTATTTATATCGAATTTTATGCTTCTGGCGTTGTCTTCTTAGGCCGTAACTATTCGATCTGGTGGAGCAACGCCCTGGAGTGAAGCCTAGGTTGCGCCGAACGTAGAATAGGCCATCACTTCCAAACTGGTTGCTATTATTCCTGTTATATGATGGAAACACTGTTGTATTTTTATTGCATTTTATGCTTCGGGCGTTGACTTCTAAGGCCCTAACTATTCGATCTGGTGGAGCAACGCCCTCGAGTGAAGCCTAGGTTGCCCGGAACGTAGAAATGACCATCACTTTCAAACTGGTTGCAATTATTCCTGTTATATGATGGAAAAACTGTTGTATTTTTATTGCATTTTATGCTTCGGGCATTGACTTCTAAGGTCCTAACTATTCAATCTGTTGGAGCAACGCCCTAGGGTGAAGCCTAGGTTGCGCAGAAAGTAGAAATGACAATAACTTTCACACTGGGTGCAATTATTCGTTTTATGCGATGGAAAAGCTGTTGCATCTTTATTGTATTTTATGCTTCTGTCGTTGACGTCTAAGGCCGTAGCAATTAGATGTGGTGGAGCAACGCACTAGAGTGACGCCTAGGTTGCCCGGAACGTGGAATGACCATTACTTTCGCAATGTTTGCAATTATTCATTTTATACGATGGAAAAACTGTTGTACTTATATTGCATTTTATGCTTCTGGCGTTGACTTCTAAGGCCCTAACTATTCGATCTGGTGGAGCAACGCCCTTGAGTGAAGCCTAGGTTGCCCGGAACGTAGAAATGACCATCACTTTCAAACCGGTTGCAATTAATCCTTTTATACGATGGAAAAACCGTTGTATTTCTATTGCATTTTATGCATCCGGCGTTGAATTCTAAGGCCCTAACTATTCAATCTGTTGGAACAACGCCCTAGGGTGAAGCCTAGGTTGACCGGAACGTAGAAATGACCATAACTTTCACACCGGTGGCAATTATTCGTTTTACACGATGGAAAAACTGTTCTATTAATTTTGTGTTTTATGCATCGGGCGTTGACTTCTAAGGCCCTAACTATTCAATCTGTTGGAGCAACGCTCTAGGGTGAAGCCTAGGTTGCCCGGAAAGTGGAAATGACGGTAACTTTCACGCTGGTTGCTATTATTCGTTCTATACGATGGAAAAACTGTTATATTTATATTGTATTTTATGCTTCGGGCGTTGACTTCTAAGGCCCTAGCTGTTTGATCTGGTGGAGCAACGCCGTAGAGTGAAGCCTAGTTTGCCCGGAACGTAGAAATGACTATAACTTTCACACTGGTTGCTATTATTCGTTTTACACAATGGAAAAACTGTTCTACTTATTTTGTATTTTATGCTTCGCACGTTGACTTCTAAGGCCCTAACTGTTTGATCTGGTGGAGCAACGCCCTAGAGTGAAGCCTAGGTTGCCCGGAACGTAGAAGTGACCATAACTTTCACACTGGTTGCTATTATTCGTTCTATACGATGGAAAAACTGTTATATTTATATTGTATCTTATGCTTCTCGCGTTGACTTCTTAGGCCCTAACAATTCGATCTGGTGGAACAACGCTCTTGAGTGAAGCCTAGGTTGCCTGGAACGTACAAATGACCATCACTTTCACACGGGTTGCAATTATTCCTGTTATAGGACGGAAAGACTGTTGTACTTTTAAAGTATTTTATGCTTCAGGCGTTGACTTCTAAGGCCCTAACTATTCTATCTGGTGGATCAACGCCCTAGAGTGAAGCCTAGGTTGCTCGGAATGTAGAAATGACCATAACATTCACACTGGTTGAAATTATTCGTTTAATACGATGGAAAAGCCGTTGCATCTTTATTGTATTTTATGATTCTGGCGTTGACTTCTAAGGCCCTAACTATTCGATCAGGTGGTGCAACGCCCTAGAGTGAAGCCTAGGTTGCCCGGAACGTAGAAATGACGTTAACTTTCATGCTGGTTGCAATTATTCGTTTTATACGATGGAAAAACAGTTCTATTTATTTTGTATTTTATGCTTCGGCCGTTGACTTCTAAGGCACTAACTATTCGATCTGTTGGAGCAACGCCCTAGGGTGTAGCCTAGGTTGCCCGGAAAGTAGAAATGACCACAACTTTCATACTGGTTGCAATTACTCGATTTATATGATGGAAAAACTGTTGTATTTATATTGTTTTTTATGCTTCTGGCGTTCACTTCTTAGACCCTAACTATTCGGTCTGGTGGAACAACGCCCTAGGGTGAAGCCTAGGTTGCCCGGAACGTAGAAATGACCATAACTTTTACACAGGTACTAATTATTCGTTTTATACAATGGAAAAACTGTTCTATTTATTTTGTATTTTATGCTTCGGGCGTTGACTTCTAAGGCCCTAACTGTTTGGTCTGGTGGAGCAACGCCGTAGAGTGAAGCCTAGGTTGCCCGGAACGTAGAAATGGCCATAACTTTCACACTGGATGCTATTATTCGTTTTATACAATGGAAAAACTGTTCTATTTATTTTGTATTTTATGCTTCGGGCGTTGACTTCTAAGGCCCTAACTGTTTGGTCTGGTGGAGCAACGCCGTAGAGTGAAGCCTAGGTTTCCCGGAACGTAGAAATGACCATCATCTTCAAACTGGTTGCAATTATTCCTGTTATAGGATGGAAAGACTGTTGTATTTTTATTGTATTTTATGCTTCAGGCGTTGACTTCTGAGGCCGCAACTATTCGATGTGGTGGAAGAACGCCATAGAGTGAAGCCTAGGTTGCCCGGAACGTAGAAATGACCATAACTTTCATACTGGTTGCAATTATTCGTTTTATATGATGGAAGAACTGTTGTATTTATATTGTATTTTATGCTGCTGGCGTTCACTTCTTAGGCCCTAACTATTCGATCTGGTGGAACAACGCCCTGGGGTGAAGCCTAGGTTGCCAGAACGTAGAAATGATCATAACTTTCACACTGGTTGCTATTATTCGTTTTATACGATGGAAAAACTGTTCTATTTATTTTGTATTTTATGCTTCGGGCGTTGACTTCTAAGGAACTAACTGTTTGATCTGGTGGAGCAACGCCCTAGAGTGAAGCCTAGGTTGCCCGGAACGTAGAAATGACCATAACTTTCACACTGGATGCTATTATTCGTTCTATACGATGGAAAAACTGTTATATTTATATTGTATCTTATGCTTCTGGCGTTGACTTCTTAGGCCCTAACAATTCGAACTGGTGGAGCAACGCCCTCGAGTGAAGCCTAGGTTGCCCGGAACGTAGAAATGACCATCACTTTCAAACTGGTTGCAATTATTCCTGTTATATGATGGAAAAACTGTTGTATTTTTATTGCATTTTATGCTTCGGGCATTGACTTCTAAGGTCCTAACTATTCAATCTGTTGGAGCAACGCCCTAGGGTGAAGCCTAGGTTGCGCAGAAAGTAGAAATGACCATAACTTTCACACTGGTTGCAATTATTCGTTTTATACGATGGAAAGGCTGTTGTATTTATATCGTATTTTATGCTTCTGGCGTTGTCTTCTTCGGCCGTAACTATTCGATCTGGTGGAGCAACGCCCTAGAGTGAGGCCTAGGTTTACCGGAACGTAGAAATGAGCATCACTTCCATACTGGTAGCAATTATTCGTTTTATACGATGGAAAAACTGTTGTGTTTATATTGTATTTTATGTTTCTGGCGTTGACTTCTAAGGCACTAACTATTCGATCTGGTGGAGCAAGGCCCTAGAGTGAAGCCTAGGATCCCCGGAACGTAGAAATGACCATCACTATCAAACTGGTTGCAATTATTCCTGTTATAGGATGGAAATGCTGTTATATTTTTATTGTATTTTATGCTTCAGGCGTTGACTTCTGAGGCCGTAGCTATTCGATGTGGTGAAAGAACGCCATAGAGTGAAGCCTGGGTTGCCCGGAACGTAGAAATGACCATAACTTTCATACTGGTTGCAATTATTCGTTTTATATGATGGAAGAACTGTTGCATTTATATTGTATTTTATGCTGCTGGCGTTCACTTCTTAGGCCCTAACTATTCGATCTGGTGGAACAACGGCCTGCGGTGAAGCCTAGGTTGCCCGGAACGTAGAAATGACCATAACTTTCACACTGGTTGCAATTATTCGTTTTATACGATGGAAAGGCTGTTGTATTTATATCGTATTTTATGCTTCTGGCGTTGTCTTCTTCGGCCGTAACTATTCGATCTGGTGGAGCAACGCCCTGGAGTGAAGCCTAGGTTGCGCGGAACGTAGAATTGGCCATCACTTTCAAACTGGTTGCAATTATTCCTGTTATAGGATGGAAAGACTGTTGTATTTTTATTGCATTTTACGCTTCTGGCGTTCACTTCTTAGGCCCTAACTATTCGATCTGGTGGACCAACGCCCTAGAGTGAAGCCTAGTCTGCCCGGAACGTAGAAATGACCATAACTTTCACACTGGTTGCTATTATTCGTTCTATACGATGGAAAAACTGTTATATTTATATTGAATCTTATGCTTCTGGAGTTGACTTCTTAGCCCCTAACAATTCGATCTGGTGGAACAACGCCCTAGAGTGAAGCCTAGGTTGCCTGGAACTTACAAATGACCATCACTTTCACACGGGTTGCAATTATTCCTGTTATGGGATGGAAAGACTGTTGTATTTTTATTGTATTTTATGCTTCAGGCGTTGACTTCTGAGGCCGTAGCTATTCGATGTGGTGGAAGAACGCCATAGAGTGAAGCCTAGGTTGCCCGGAACGTAGAAATGACCATAACTTTCATACTGGTTGCAATTATTCGTTTTATATGATGGAAGAACTGTTGTATTTATATTGTATTTTATGCTGCTGGCGTTCACTTCTTAGGCCCTAACTATTCGATCTGGTGGATCAACGCCCTGGGGTGAAGCCTAGGTTGCCAGAACGTAGAAATGTTCATAACTTTCACACTGGTTGCAATTATTCGTTTTATACGATGGAAAAACAGTTCTATTTATTTTGTATTTTATGCTTCGGCCGTTGACTTCTAAGGCACTAACTATTCGATCTGTTGGAGCAACGCCCTAGGGTGTAGCCTAGGTTGCCCGGAAAGTAGAAATGACCACAACTTTCATACTGGTTGGAATTACTCGTTTTATATGATGGAAAAACTGTTGTATTTATATTGTATTTTATGCTTCAGGCGTTGACTTCTGAGGCCGTAGCTATTCGATGTGGTGGAAGAACGCCATAGAGTGAAGCCTGGGTTTCCCGGAACGTAGAAATGACCATAACTTTCATACTGGTTGCAATTATTCGTTTTATATGATGGAAGAACTGTTGTATTTATATTGTATTTTATGCTGCTGGCGTTCACTTCTTAGGCCCTAACTATTCGATCTGGTGGAACAACGACCTGGGGTGAAGCCCAGGTTGCCCGGAACGTAGCAATGACCATAACTTTCACACTGGTTGCAATTGTTCGTTTTATACGATGGAAAAGCTGTTGTATTTATATCGAATTTTATGCTTCTGGCGTTGTCTTCTTAGGCCGTAACTATTCGATCTGGTGGAGCAACGCCCTGGAGTGAAGCCTAGGTTGCGCGGAACGTAGAATAGGCCATCACTTCCTAACTGGTTGCTATTATTCCTGTTATATGATGGAAACACTGTTGTATTTTTATTGCATTTTATGCTTTGGGCGTTGACTTCTAAGGCCCTAACTATTCGATCTGGTGGAGCAACGCCCTCGAGTGAAGCCTAGGTTGCCCGGAACGTAGAAATGACCATCACTTTCAAACTGGTTGCAATTATTCCTGTTATATGATGGAAAAACTGTTGTATTTTTATTGCATTTTATGCTTCGGGCATTGACTTCTAAGGTCCTAACTATTCAATCTGTTGGAGCAACGCCCTAGGGTGAAGCCTAGGTTGCGCAGAAAGTAGAAATGACAATAACTTTCACACTGGGTGCAATTATTCGTTTTATACGATGGAAAAGCTGTTGCATCTTTATTGTATTTTATGCTTCTGTCGTTGACGTCTAAGGCCGTAGCAATTAGATGTGGTGGAGCAACGCACTAGAGTGACGCCTAGGTTGCCCGGAACGTGGAATGACCATTACTTTCGCAATGTTTGCAATTATTCATTTTATACGATGGAAAAACTGTTGTACTTATATCGCATTTTATGCTTCTGGCGTTGACTTCTAAGGCCCTAACTATTCGATCTGGTGTAGCAACGCCCTAGAGTGAAGCCTAGGTTGCCCGGAACGTAGAAATGACCATCACTTTCAAACTGGTTGCAATTAATCCTTTTATACGATGGAAAAACTGTTGTAATTCTATTGCATTTTATGCATCCGGCGTTGAATTCTAAGGCCCTAACTATTTAATCCGTTGGAACAACGCCCTAGGGTGAAGCCTGGGTTGCCCGGAAAGTAGAAATGACGTTAACTTTCATACTGGTTGCACTTAGTCGTTTTATACGATGGAAAAACTGTTGTACTTATATTGCATTTTATGCTTCTGGCGTTGACTTTTAAGGCACTAACTATTCGATCTGGTGGAGCAACGCCCTAGAGTGAAGCATAAGTTGCCCGGAACGTAGCAATTACCATCACTTTCAAACTGGTTGCAAATATTCCTGTTATATGATGGAAAAACTGTTGTATTTTTATTGCATTTTATGCTTCGGGCATTAACTTCTAAGGCCCTAACTATTCAATCTGTAAGAGCAACGCCCAAATGTGTAGCCTAGGTTGCCCGTAAAGTAGAAATGACCCTAGCTTTCATACTGGTAGCAATTATTCGTTTTACATGATGGAAAAACTGTTCTATTTATTTTGTATTTTATGCATCGGGCGTTGACTTCAAAGGCCCCAACTATTCCATCTGTTGGAGCCACGCCCTAGAGTGAAGCCTAGGCTGCCCGGAACGTAGAAATGACCATAACTTTCACACTGGTTGCTATTATTCGTTCTACACGATGGAAAAACTGTTGTATTTATATTGCATCTTATGCTTCTGGCGTTGACTTCCTAGGCCCTAACAATTCGATCTGGTGGAACAACGCCCTAGAGTGAAGCCTAGGTTGCCTGGAACGTACAAATGACCATCACTTTCACACGGGTTGCAATTATTCCTGTTATGGGATGGAAAGACTGTTGTATTTTTATTGTATTTTATGCTTCAGGCGTTGACTTCTGAGGCCGTAGCTATTCGATGTGGTGGAAGAACGCCATAGAGTGAAGCCTAGGTTGCCCGGAACGTAGAAATGACCATAACTTTCACACTGGTTGCAATTGTTCGTTTTATACGATGGAAAAGCCGTTGCATCTTTATTGTATTTTATGCTTCGGGCGTTGACTTCTAAGGCCCTAACTGTTTGATCTGGTGGAGCAACGCCGTAGAGTGAAGCCTAGGTTGCCCGGAACGTAGAAATGGCCATAACTTTCACACTGGATGCTATTATTCGTTTTATACAATGGAAAAACTGTTGTATTTATACTGTATTTTACGCTTCTGGCGTTGACTTCTAAGGCCCTAGCTATTCGACCTAGTGGAGCAACGCCCCAGAGTGAAGCCTAGGTTGCCCGGAAAGGAGAAATGACCATCACTTTCAAACTGGTTGCAATTAATCCTGTTATACGATGGAAAAACTGTTGTATTTTTATTGCATTTTACGCTTCTGGCGTTCACTTCTTAGGCCCTAACTATTCGATCTGGTGGACCAACGCCCTAGAGTGAAGCCTAGTCTGCCCGGAACGTAGAAATGACCATAACTTTCACACTGGTTGCTATTATTCGTTCTATACGATGGAAAAACTGTTATATTTATATTGAATCTTATGCTTCTGGAGTTGACTTCTTAGCCCCTAACAATTCGATCTGGTGGAACAACGCCCTAGAGTGAAGCCTAGGTTGCCTGGAACTTACAAATGACCATCACTTTCACACGGGTTGCAATTATTCCTGTTATAGGATGGATAGACTGTTGTATTTTTATTGTATTTTATGCTTCAGGCGTTGACTTCTGAGGCCGTAGCTATTCGATGTGATGGAAGAACGCCATAGAGTGAAGCCTAGGTTGCCCGGAACGTAGAAATGACCATAACTTTCATACTGGTTGCAATTATTCGTTTTATATGATGGAAAAACTGTTGTATTCATATTGTATTTTATGCTGCTGGCGTTCACTCCTTAGGCCCTAATTATTCAGTCTGGTGGAACAACGCGCTAGAGTGAGGCCTAGGTTGCCCGGAACTTAGAAATGACCATAAGTTTCATACTGGTTGCAATTATTCGTTTTATACGATGGAAAACCTGTTGTATTTATATTGTATTTTATGCTTCTGGCGTTGACTTCTAAGGCACTAACTATTCGATCTGGTGGAGCAACGCTCTAGAGTGAAGCCTAGGTTGCCCGGAACGTAGAAATGACCATCATCTTCAAACTGGTTGCAATTATTCCTGTTATAGGATGGAAAGACTGTTGTATTTTTATTATATTTTATGCTTCAGGCGTTGACTTCTGAGGCCGCAACTATTCGATGTGTTGGAAGAACGCCATAGAGTGAAGCCTAGGTTGCCCGGAACGTAGAAATGACCATAACTTTCATACTGGTTGCAATTATTCGTTTTATATGATGGAAGAACTGTTGTATTTATATTGTATTTTATGCTGCTGGCGTTCACTTCTTAGGCCCTGACTATTCGATCTGGTGGAACAACGCCCTGGGGTGAAGCCTAGGTTGCCAGAACGTAGAAATGATCATAACTTTCACACTGGTTGCTATTATTCGTTTTATACGATGGAAAAACTGTTCTATTTATTTTGTATTTTATGCTTCGGGCGTTGACTTCTAAGGAACTAACTGTTTGATCTGGTGGAGCAACGCCCTAGAGTGAAGCCTAGGTTGCCCGGAACGTAGAAATGACCATAACTTTCACACTGGATGCTATTATTCGTTCTATACGATGGAAAAACTGTTATATTTATATTGTATCTTATGCTTCTGGCGTTGACTTCTTAGGCCCTAACAATTCGAACTGGTGGAACAACGCCCTAGAGTGAAGCCTAGGTTGCTCGGAACGTAGAAATGACCATCACTATCAAACTGGTTGCAATTATTCCTGTTATAGGATGGAAAGGCTGTTGTATTTTTATTGTATTTTATGCTTCAGGCGTTGACTTCTGAGGCCGTAGCTATTCGATGTGGTGGAAGAACGCCATAGAGTGAAGCCTGGGTTTCCCGGAACGTAGAAATGACCATAACTTTCATACTGGTTGCAATTATTCGTTTTATATGATGGAAGAACTGTTGTATTTATATTGTATTTTATGCTGCTGGCGTTCACTTCTTAGGCCCTAACTATTCGATCTGGTGGAACAACGACCTGGGGTGAAGCCCAGGTTGCCCGGAACGTAGCAATGACCATAACTTTCACACTGGTTGCAATTGTTCGTTTTATACGATGAAAAAGCTGTTGTATTTATATCGAATTTTATGCTTCTGGCGTTGTCTTCTTAGGCCGTAACTATTCGATCTGGTGGAGCAACGCCCTGGAGTGAAGCCTAGGTTGCGCGGAACGTAGAATAGGCCATCACTTCCAAACTGGTTGCAATTATTCCTGTTATAGGATGGAAAGACTGTTGTATTTTTATTGCATTTTACGCTTCTGGCGTTCACTTCTTAGGCCCTAACTATTCGATCTGGTGGACCAACGCCCTAGAGTGAAGCCTAGTCTGCCCGGAACGTAGAAATGACCATAACTTTCACACTGGTTGCTATTATTCGTTCTATACGATGGAAAAACTGTTATATTTATATTGAATCTTATGCTTCTGGAGTTGACTTCTTAGCCCCTAACAATTCGATCTGGTGGAACAACGCCCTAGAGTGAAGCCTAGGTTGCCTGGAACTTACAAATGACCATCACTTTCACACGGGTTGCAATTATTCCTGTTATGGGATGGAAAGACTGTTGTATTTTTATTGTATTTTATGCTTCAGGCGTTGACTTCTGAGGCCGTAGCTATTCGATGTGGTGGAAGAACGCCATAGAGTGAAGCCTAGGTTGCCCGGAACGTAGAAATGACCATAACTTTCATACTGGTTGCAATTATTCGTTTTATATGATGGAAGAACTGTTGTATTTATATTGTATTTTATGCTGCTGGCGTTCACTTCTTAGGCCATAACTATTCGATCTGGGGGATCAACGCCCTGGGGTGAAGCCTAGGTTGCCAGAACGTAGAAATGTTCATAACTTTCACACTGGTTGCAATTATTCGTTTTATACGATGGAAAAACAGTTCTATTTATTTTGTATTTTATGCTTCGGCCGTTGACTTCTAAGGCACTAACTATTCGATCTGTTGGAGCAACGCCCTAGGGTGTAGCCTAGGTTGCCCGGAAAGTAGAAATGACCACAACTTTCATACTGGTTGCAATTACTCGTTTTATATGATGGAAAAACTGTTGTATTTATATTGTATTTTATGCTTCAGGCGTTGACTTCTGAGGCCGTAGCTATTCGATGTGGTGGAAGAACGCCATAGAGTGAAGCCTGGGTTTCCCGGAACGTAGAAATGACCATAACTTTCATACTGCTTGCAATTATTCGTTTTATATGATGGAAGAACTGTTGTATTTATATTGTATTTTATGCTGCTGGCGTTCACTTCTTAGGCCCTAACTATTCGATCTGGTGGAACAACGACCTGGGGTGAAGCCCAGGTTGCCCGGAACGTAGCAATGACCATAACTTTCACACTGGTTGCAATTGTTCGTTTTATACGATGGAAAAGCTGTTGTATTTATATCGAATTTTATGCTTCTGGCGTTGTCTTCTTAGGCCGTAACTATTCGATCTGGTGGAGCAACGCCCTGGAGTGAAGCCTAGGTTGCGCGGAACGTAGAATAGGCCATCACTTCCAAACTGGTTGCTATTATTCCTGTTATATGATGGAAACACTGTTGTATTTTTATTGCATTTTATGCTTCGGGCGTTGACTTCTAAGGCCCTAACTATTCGATCTGGTGGAGCAACGCCCTCGAGTGAAGCCTAGGTTGCCCGGAACGTAGAAATGACCATCACTTTCAAACTGGTTGCAATTATTCCTGTTATATGATGGAAAAACTGTTGTATTTTTATTGCATTTTATGCTTCGGGCATTGACTTCTAAGGTCCTAACTATTCAATCTGTTGGAGCAACGCCCTAGGGTGAAGCCTAGGTTGCGCAGAAAGTAGAAATGACAATAACTTTCACACTGGGTGCAATTATTCGTTTTATACGATGGAAAAGCTGTTGCATCTTTATTGTATTTTATGCTTCTGTCGTTGTCGTCTAAGGCCGTAGCAATTAGATGTGGTGGAGCAACGCACTAGAGTGACGCCTAGGTTGCCCGGAACGTGGAATGACCATTACTTTCGCAATGTTTGCAATTATTCATTTTATACGATGGAAAAACTGTTGTACTTATATTGCATTTTATGCTTCTGGCGTTGACTTCTAAGGCCCTAACTATTCGATCTGGTGGAGCAACGCCCTAGAGTGAAGCCTAGGTTGCCCGGAACGTAGAAATGACCATCACTTTCAAACTGGTTGCAATTAATCCTTTTATACGATGGAAAAACTGTTGTATTTCTATTACATTTTATGCATCCGGCGTTGACTTCTAAGGCCCTAACTATTCAGTCTGTTGGAACAACGCCCTAGGGTGAAGCCTGGGTTGCCCGGAAAGTAGAAATGACGTTAACTTTCATCCTGGTTGCACTTAGTCGTTTTATACGATGGAAAAACTGTTGTATTTATATTGTATTTTATGCTTCTGGCGTTGACTTCTAAGGCACTAACTATTCGATCTGGTGGAGCAACGCCCTAGAGTGAAGTCTAAGTTGCCCGGAACGTAGCAATTACCATCACTTTCAAACTGGTTGCAAATATTCCTGTTATATGAAGGAAAAACTGTTGTATTTTTATTGCATTTTATGCTTCGGGCATTAACTTCTAAGGCCCTAACTATTCAATCTGTAAGAGCAACGCCCTATGGTGTAGCCTAGGTTGCCCGTAAAGTAGAAATGACCATAGCTTTCATACTGGTTGCAATTATTCGTTTTGTATGATGGAAAAACTGTTGTATTTATATTGTACTTTATGCATCTGGTGTTCACTTCTTAGGCCCTAACTATTCGGTCTGGTGGAACAACGCCCTATGGTGAAGCCTAGGTTGACCGGAACGTAGAAATGACCATAACTTTCACACCGGTGGCAATTATTCGTTTTACACGATGGAAAAACTGTTCTACTTATTTTGTATTTTATGCTTCGTACGTTGACTTCTAAGGCCCTAACTGTTTGATCTGGTGGAGCAACGCCCTAGAGTGAAGCCTAGGTTGCCCGGAACGTAGAAGTGACCATAACTTTCACACTGGTTGCTATTATTCGTTCTATACGATGGAAAAACTGTTATATTTATATTGTATTTTATGCTTCGGGCGTTGACTTCTAAGGCCCTAGCTGTTTGATCTGGTGGAGCAACGCCGTAGAGTGAAGCCTAGTTTGCCCGGAACGTAGAAATGACTATAACTTTCACACTGGTTGCTATTATTCGTTTTACACAATGGAAAAACTGTTCTACTTATTTTGTATTTTATGCTTCGTACGTTGACTTCTAAGGCCCTAACTGTTTGATCTGGTGGAGCAACGCCCTAGAGTGAAGCCTAGGTTGCCCGGAACGTAGAAGTGACCATAACTTTCACACTGGTTGCTATTATTCGTTCTATACGATGGAAAAACTGTTATATTTATATTGTATCTTATGCTTCTCGCGTTGACTTCTTAGGCCCTAACAATTCGATCTGGTGGAACAACGCTCTTGAGTGAAGCCTAGGTTGCCTGGAACGTACAAATGACCATCACTTTCACACGGGTTGCAATTATTCCTGTTATAGGATGGATAGACTGTTGTATTTTTATTGTATTTTATGCTTCAGGCGTTGACTTCTGAGGCCGTAGCTATTCGATGTGATGGAAGAACGCCATAGAGTGAAGCCTAGGTTGCCCGGAACGTAGAAATGACCATAACTTTCATACTGGTTGCAATTATTCGTTTTATATGATGGAAAAACTGTTGTATTCATATTGTATTTTATGCTGCTGGCGTTCACTCCTTAGGCCCTAATTATTCAGTCTGGTGGAACAACGCGCTAGAGTGAGGCCTAGGTTGCCCGGAACTTAGAAATGACCATAAGTTTCATACTGGTTGCAATTATTCGTTTTATACGATGGAAAACCTGTTGTATTTATATTGTATTTTATGCTTCTGGCGTTGACTTCTAAGGCACTAACTATTCGATCTGGTGGAGCAACGCTCTAGAGTGAAGCCTAGGTTGCCCGGAACGTAGAAATGACCATCATCTTCAAACTGGTTGCAATTATTCCTGTTATAGGATGGAAAGACTGTTGTATTTTTATTGTATTTTATGCTTCAGGCGTTGACTTCTGAGGCCGCAACTATTCGATGTGTTGGAAGAACGCCATAGAGTGAAGCCTAGGTTGCCCGGAACGTAGAAATGACCATAACTTTCATACTGGTTGCAATTATTCGTTTTATATGATGGAAGAACTGTTGTATTTATATTGTATTTTATGCTGCTGGCGTTCACTTCTTAGGCCCTAACTATTCGATCTGGTGGAACAACGCCCTGGGGTGAAGCCTAGGTTGCCAGAACGTAGAAATGATCATAACTTTCACACTGGTTGCTATTATTCGTTTTATACGATGGAAAAACTGTTCTATTTATTTTGTATTTTATGCTTCGGGCGTTGACTTCTAAGGAACTAACTGTTTGATCTGGTGGAGCAACGCCCTAGAGTGAAGCCTAGGTTGCCCGGAACGTAGAAATGACCATAACTTTCACACTGGATGCTATTATTCGTTCTATACGATGGAAAAACTGTTATATTTATATTGTATCTTATGCTTCTGGCGTTGACTTCTTAGGCCCTAACAATTCGAACTGGTGGAACAACGCCCTAGAGTGAAGCCTAGGTTGCTCGGAACGTAGAAATGACCATCACTATCAAACTGGTTGCAATTATTCCTGTTATAGGATGGAAAGGCTGTTGTATTTTTATTGTATTTTATGCTTCAGGCGTTGACTTCTGAGGCCGTAGCTATTCGATGTGGTGGAAGAACGCCATAGAGTGAAGCCTGGGTTTCCCGGAACGTAGAAATGACCATAACTTTCATACTGGTTGCAATTATTCGTTTTATATGATGGAAGAACTGTTGTATTTATATTGTATTTTATGCTGCTGGCGTTCACTTCTTAGGCCCTAACTATTCGATCTGGTGGAACAACGACCTGGGGTGAAGCCCAGGTTGCCCGGAACGTAGCAATGACCATAACTTTCACACTGGTTGCAATTGTTCGTTTTATACGATGGAAAAGCTGTTGTATTTATATCGAATTTTATGCTTCTGGCGTTGTCTTCTTAGGCCGTAACTATTCGATCTGGTGGAGCAACGCCCTGGAGTGAAGCCTAGGTTGCGCGGAACGTAGAATAGGCCATCACTTCCAAACTGGTTGCTATTATTCCTGTTATATGATGGAAAAACGGTTGTATTTCTATTGCATTTTATGCATCCGGCGTTGACTTCTGAGGCCCTAACTATTCAATCTGTTGGAACAACGCCCTAGGGTGAAGCCTGGGTGCCCGGAAAGTAGAAATGACGTTAACTTTCATACTGGTTGCACTTAGTCGTTTTATACGATGGAAAAACTGTTGTATTTATATTGCATTTTATGCTTCTGGCGTTGACTTCTAAGGCACTAACTATTCGATCTGGTGGAGCAACGACCTAGAGTGAAGCATAAGTTGCCCGGAACGTAGCAATTACCATCACTTTCAAACTGGTTGCAAATATTCCTGTTATATGATGGAAAAACTGTTGTATTTTTATTGCATTTTATGCTTCGGGCATTAACTTCTAAGGCCCTAACTATTCAATCTGTAAGAGCAACGCCCTATGGTGTAGCCTAGGTTGCCCGTAAAGTAGAAATGACCATAGCTTTCATTCTGGTTGCAATTATTCGTTTTGTATGATGGAAAAACTGTTGTATTTATATTGTACTTTATGCATCTGGTGTTCACTTCTTAGGCCCTAACTATTCGGTCTGGTGGAACAACGCCCTATGGTGAAGCCTAGGTTGACCGGAACGTAGAAATGACCATAACTTTCACACCGGTGGCAATTATTCGTTTTAAACGATGGAAAAACTGTTCTATTAATTTTGTGTTTTATGCATCGGGCGTTGACTTCTAAGGCCCTAACTATTCAATCTGTTGGAGCAACGCCCTAGGGTGAAGCCTAGGTTGCCCGGAAAGTAGAAATGACGATAACTTTCACGCTGGTTGCTATTATTCGTTCTATACGATGGAAAAACTGTTATATTTATATTGTATTTTATGCTTCGGGCGTTGACTTCTAAGGCCCTAGCTGTTTGATCTGGTGGAGCAACGCCGTAGAGTGAAGCCTAGTTTGCTCGGAACGTAGAAATGACTATAACTTTCACACTGGTTGCTATTATTCGTTTTACACAATGGAAAAACTGTTCTACTTATTTTGTATTTTATGCTACGTACGTACGTTCACTTCTAAGGCCCTAACTGTTTGATCTGGTGGAGCAACGCCCTAGAGTGAAGCCTAGGTTGCCCGGAACGTAGAAATGACGTTAACTTTCTTACTGGTTGCAATTATTCGTTTTATACGATGGAGAAAGAGTTCTATTTATTTTGCATTTTATGCTTCGGCCGTTGACTTCTATGGCACTAACTATTCGATCTGTTGGAGCAACGCCCTAGAGTGAAGCCTAGGTTGCCTGGAACGTACAAATGACCATCACTTTCACACGGGTTGCAATTATTCCTGTTATAGGACGGAAAGACTGTTGTATTTTTATTGTATTTTATGCTTCAGGCGTTGACTTCTGAGGCCGTTGCCATTCGATGTAGTGGAAGAACGCCATAGAGTGAAGCCTAGGTTGCCCGGAACGTAGAAATGACCATAACTTTCATACTGGTTGCAATTATTCGTTCTATACGATGGAAAAACTGTTGTATTTATATTGTATTTTATGCTTCTGGCGTTGACTTCTAAGGCACTAACTATTCGATCTGGTGGAGCAACGCTCTAGAGTGAAGCCTAGGTTGCCTGGAACGTACAAATGACCATCACTTTCACACGGGTTGCAATTATTCCTGTTATAGGACGGAAAGACTGTTGTACTTTTAAAGTATTTTATGCTTCAGGCGTTGACTTCTAAGGCCCTAACTATTCTATCTGGTGGATCAACGCCCTAGAGTGAAGCCTAGGTTGCCCGGAACGTAGAAATGGCCATAACTTTCACACTGGATGCTATTATTCGTTCTTTACGATGGAAAAACTGTTATATTTATATTGTATCTTATGCTTCTGGCGTTGTCTTCTTAGGCCCTAACAATTCGATCTGGTGGAACAACGCCCTAGAGTGAAGCCTAGGTTGCCCGGAACGTAGCAATGACCATAACTTTCACACTGGTTGCAATTGTTCGTTTTATACGATGGAAAAGCTGTTGTATTTATATTGTATTTTATGCTGCTGGCGTTCATTTCTTAGGCCCTAACTATTCAATCTGGTGGAACAACGCGCTAGAGTGTGGCCTAGGTCGCCCGGAATGTAGAAATGACCATAACATTCACACTGGTTGAAATTATTCGTTTTACACGATGGAAAAACAGGAATATTTATATTGTATTTTATGCTTCTGCCGTTGATTTCTTAGGCCCTAACTATTCAATCTGGAGGAACAACGCCCTAGAGTGAGGCCTAGGTTGCCCGGAACGTAGAAATGAGCATCACTTCCATACTGGTAGCAATTATTCGTTTTATACGATGGAAAAACTGTTGTATTTATATTGTATTTTATGCTTCTGGCGTTGACTTCTAAGGCACTAACTATTCGATCTCGTGGAGCAACGCCCTAGAGTGAAGCCTAGGTTGCCCGGAACGTAGAAATGACCATCATCTTCAAACTGGTTGCAATTATTCCTGTTATAGGATGGAAAGACTGTTGTATTTTTATTGTATTTTATGCTTCAGGCGTTGACTTCTGAGGCCGCAACTATTCGATGTGGTGGAAGAACGCCATAGAGTGAAGCCTAGGTTGCCCGGAACGTAGAAATGACCATAACTTTCATACTGGTTGCAATTATTCGTTTTATATGATGGAAGAACTGTTCTATTTATTTTGTATTGTATGCTTCGGGCGTTGACTTCTAAGGAACTAACTGTTTGATCTGGTGGAGCAACGCCCTAGAGTGAAGCCTAGGTTGCCCGGAACGTAGAAATGACCATAACTTTCACACTGGATGCTATTATTCGTTCTATACGATGGAAAAACTGTTATATTTATATTGTATCTTATGCTTCTGGCGTTGACTTCTTAGGCCCTAACAATTCGAACTGGTGGAACAACGCCCTAGAGTGAAGCCTAGGTTGCTCGGAACGTAGAAATGACCATCACTATCAAACTGGTTGCAATTATTCCTGTTATAGGATGGAAAGGCTGTTGTATTTTTATTGTATTTTATGCTTCAGTCGTTGACTTCTGAGGCCGTAGCTATTCGATGTGGTGGAAGAACGCCATAGAGTGAAGCCTGGGTTTCCCGGAACGTAGAAATGACCATAACTTTCATACTGGTTGCAATTATTCGTTTTATATGATGGAAGAACTGTTGTATTTATATTGTATTTTATGCTGCTGGCGTTCACTTCTTAGGCCCTAACTATTCGATCTGGTGGAACAACGACCTGGGGTGAAGCCCAGGTTGCCCGGAACGTAGCAATGACCATAACTTTCACACTGGTTGCAATTGTTCGTTTTATACGATGGAAAAGCTGTTGTATTTATATCGAATTTTATGCTTCTAGCGTTGTCTTCTTAGGCCGTAACTATTCGATCTGGTGGAGCAACGCCCTGGAGTGAAGCCTAGGTTGCGCGGAACGTAGAATAGGCCATCACTTCCAAACTGGTTGCTATTATTCCTGTTATATGATGGAAACACTGTTGTATTTTTATTGCATTTTATGCTTCGGGCGTTGACTTCTAAGGCCGTAACTATTCGATCTGGTGGAGCAACGCCCTCGAGTGAAGCCTAGGTTGCCCGGAACGTAGAAATGACCATCACTTTCAAACTGGTTGCAATTATTCCTGTTATATGATGGAAAAACTGTTGTATTTTTATTGCATTTTATGCTTCGGGCATTGACTTCTAAGGTCCTAACTATTCAATCTGTTGGAGCAACGCCCTAGGGTGAAGCCTAGGTTGCGCAGAAAGTAGAAATGACCATAACTTTCACACTGGTTGCAATTATTCGTTTTATACGATGGAAAGGCTGTTGTATTTATATCGTATTTTATGCTTATGGCGCTGCCTTCTTCGGCCGTAACTATTCGATCTGGTGGAGCAACGCCCTAGAGTGAGGCCTAGGTTGCCCGGAACGTAGAAATGAGCATCACTTCCATACTGGTAGCAATTATTCGTTTTATACGATGGAAAAACTGTTGTGTTTATATTGTATTTTATGTTTCTGGCGTTGACTTCTAAGGCACTAACTATTCGATCTGGTTGAGCAAGGCCCTAGAGTGAAGCCTAGGATCCCCGGAACGTAGAAATGACCATCACTATCAAACTGGTTGCAATTATTCCTGTTATAGGATGGAAATGCTGTTGTATTTTTATTGTATTTTATGCTTCAGGCGTTGACTTCTGAGGCCGTAGCTATTCGATGTGGTGAAAGAACGCCATAGAGTGAAGCCTGGGTTGCCCGGAACGTAGAAATGACCATAACTTTCATACTGGTTGCAATTATTCGTTTTATATGATGGAAGAACTGTTGCATTTATATTGTATTTTATGCTGCTGGCGTTCACTTCTTAGGCCCTAACTATTCGATCTGGTGGAACAACGGCCTGGGGTGAAGCCTAGGTTGCCCGGAACGTAGAAATGACCATAACTTTCACACTGGTTGCAATTATTCGTTTTATACGATGGAAAGGCTGTTGTATTTATATCGTATTTTATGCTTCTGGCGTTGTCTTCTTCGGCCGTAACTACTCGATCTGGTGGAGCAACGCCCTGGAGTGAAGCCTAGGTTGCGCGGAACGTAGAATTGGCCATCACTTTCAAACTGGTTGCAATTATTCCTGTTAGATGATGGAAACACTGTTGTATTTTTATTGCATTTTATGCTTCGGGCGTTGACTTCTAAGGCCCTAACTATTCGATCTGGTGGAGCACCGCCCTAGAGTGAAGCCTAGGTTGCCCGGAACGTAGAAATGACCCTCACTTTCAAACTGGTTGCAATTATTCCTGTCATATGATGGAAAAACTGTTGTATTTTTATTGCATTTTATGCTTCGGGCATTGACTTCTAAGGTCCTAACTATTCAATCTGTTGGAGCAACGCCGCAGGGTGAAGCCTCGGTTGCGCGGAATGTAGAAATGACCATAACATTCACACTGGTTGAAATTATTCGTTTTATACGATGGAAAAACTGTTATATTTATATTGTATTTTATGCTTCTGGCGTTGATTTCTTAGGCCCTAACTATTCAATCTGGTGGAACAACGCCCTAGAGTGAGGCCTAGGGTGCCCGGAACGTAGAAATGACCATCACTTCCATACTGGTAGCAATTATTCGTTTTACATGATGGAAAAACTGTTCTATTTATTTTGTATTTTATGCATCGGGCGTTGACTTCAAAGGCCCCAACTATTCCATCTGTTGGAGCAACGCCCTAGAGTGAAGCCTAGGCTGCCCGGAACGTAGAAATGACCATAACTTTCACACTGGTTGCTATTATTCGTTCTACACGATGGAAAAACTGTTGGATTTATATTGCATCTTATGCTTCTGGCGTTGACTTCTTAGGCCCTAACAATTCGATCTGGTGGAACAACGCCCTAGAGTGAAGCCTAGGTTGCCTGGAACGTACAAATGACCATCACTTTCACACGGATTGCAATAATTCCTGTTATAGGATGGAAATGCTGTTGTATTTTTATTGTATTTTATGCTTCAGGCGTTGACTTCTGAGGCCGTAGCTATTCGATGTGGTGAAAGAACGCCATAGAGTGAAGCCTGGGTTGCCCGGAACGTAGAAATGACCATAACTTTCATACTGGTTGCAATTATTCGTTTTATATGATGGAAGATCTGTTGCATTTATATTGTATTTTATGCTGCTGGCGTTCACTTCTTAGGCCCTAACTATTCGATCTGGTGGAGCAACGCCCTGGAGTGAAGCCTAGGTTGCGCGGAACGTAGAATTGGCCATCACTTTCAAACTGGTTGCAATTATTCCTGTTAGATGATGGAAACACTGTTGTATTTTTATTGCATTTTATGCTTCGGGCGTTGACTTCTAAGGCCCTAACTATTCGATCTGGTGGAGCACCGCCCTAGAGTGAAGCCTAGGTTGCCCGGAACGTAGAAATGACCCTCACTTTCAAACTGGTTGCAATTATTCCTGTTAGATGATGGAAACACTGTTGTATTTTTATTGCATTTTATGCTTCGGGCGTTGACTTCTAAGGCCCTAACTATTCGATCTGGTGGAGCACCGCCCTAGAGTGAAGCCTAGGTTGCCCGGAACGTAGAAATGACCCTCACTTTCAAACTGGTTGCAATTATTCCTGTCATATGATGGAAAAACTGTTGTATTTTTATTGCATTTTATGCTTCGGGCATTGACTTCTAAGGTACTAACTATTCAATCTGTTGGAGCAACGCCGCAGGGTGAAGCCTCGGTTGCGCGGAATGTAGAAATGACCATAACATTCACACTGGTTGAAATTATTCGTTTTATACGATGGAAAAACTGTTATATTTATATTGTATTTTATGCTTCTGGCGTTGATTTCTTAGGCCCTAACTATTCAATCTGGTGGAACAACGCCCTAGAGTGAGGCCTAGGGTGCCCGGAACGTAGAAATGACCATCACTTCCATACTGGTAGCAATTATTCGTTTTACATGATGGAAAAACTGTTCTATTTATTTTGTATTTTATGCATCGGGCGTTGACTTCAAAGGCCCCAACTATTCCATCTGTTGGAGCAACGCCCTAGAGTGAAGCCTAGGCTGCCCGGAACGTAGAAATGACCATAACTTTCACACTGGTTGCTATTATTCGTTCTACACGATGGAAAAACTGTTGTATTTATATTGCATCTTATGCTTCTGGCGTTGACTTCTTAGGCCCTAACAATTCGATCTGGTGGAACAACGCCCTAGAGTGAAGCCTAGGTTGCCTGGAACGTACAAATGACCATCACTTTCACACGGGTTGCAATAATTCCTGTTATAGGATGGAAAGACTGTTGTATTTTTATTGTATTTTATGCATCAGGCGTTGACTTCAGAGGCCGTAGCTATTCGATGTGGTGGAAGAACGCCATAGAGTGAAGCTTGGGTTGCCCGGAACGTAGAAATGACCATAACTTTCATACTGGTTGCAATTATTCGTTTTATATGACGGAAGAACTGTTGAACTTATATTGTATTTTATTCTGCTGGCGTTCACTTCTTAGGCCCTAACTATTCGATCTGGTGGAACAACGACCTGGGGTGATGCCTAGGTTGCCCGGAACGTAGAAATGACCATAACTTTCACACTGGTTGCAATTATTCGTTTTATACGATGGAAAAGCTGTTGTATTTATATCGTATTTTATGCTTCTGGCGTTGACTTCTTAGGCCGTAACTATTCGATCTGGTGGAGCAACGCCCTGGAGTGAAGCCTAGGTTGCGCGGAACGTAGAAATGACCATCACTTTCAAACTGGTTGCAATTATTCCTGTTATAGGATGGAAAGACTGTTGTATTTTTATTGCATTTTACGCTTCTGGCGTTCACTTCTTAGGCCCTAACTATTCGATCTGGTGGACCAACGCCCTAGAGTGAAGCCTAGTCTGCCCGGAACGTAGAAATGACCATAACTTTCACACTGGTTGCTATTATTCGTTCTATACGATGGAAAAACTGTTATATTTATATTGAATCTTATGCTTCTGGAGTTGACTTCTTAGCCCCTAACAATTCGATCTGGTGGAACAACGCCCTAGAGTGAAGCCTAGGTTGCCTGGAACTTACAAATGACCATCACTTTCACACGGGTTGCAATTATTCCTGTTATAGGATGGATAGACTGTTGTATTTTTATTGTATTTTATGCTTCAGGCGTTGACTTCTGAGGCCGTAGCTATTCGATGTGGTGGAAGAACGCCATAGAGTGAAGCCTAGGTTGCCCGGAACGTAGAAATGACCATAACTTTCATACTGGTTGCAATTATTCGTTTTATATGATGGAAGAACTGTTGTATTTATATTGTATTTTATGCTGCTGGCGTTCACTTCTTAGGCCATAACTATTCGATCTGGTGGATCAACGCCCTGGGGTGAAGCCTAGGTTGCCAGAACGTAGAAATGTTCATAACTTTCACACTGGTTGCAATTATTCGTTTTATACGATGGAAAAACAGTTCTATTTACTTTGTATTTTATGCTTCGGCCGTTGACTTCTAAGGCACTAACTATTCGATCTGTTGGAGCAACGCCCTAGGGTGTAGCCTAGGTTGCCCGGAAAGTAGAAATGACCACAACTTTCATACTGGTTGCAATTACTCGTTTTATATGATGGAAAAACTGTTGTATTTACATTGTATTTTATGCTTCAGGCGTTGACTTCTGAGGCCGTAGCTATTCGATGTGGTGGAAGAACGCCATTGAGTGAAGCCTGGGTTTCCCGGAACGTAGAAATGACCATAACTTTCATACTGGTTGCAATTATTCGTTTTATATGATGGAAGAACTGTTGTATTTATATTGTATTTTAT
Organism: Calliopsis andreniformis; assembly: GCF_051401765.1. Classification (NCBI taxonomy): domain Eukaryota; kingdom Metazoa; phylum Arthropoda; class Insecta; order Hymenoptera; family Andrenidae; genus Calliopsis; species Calliopsis andreniformis. Next base: position 5,252 of record NW_027480460.1, on the reverse strand, counting down.
GCTGCTGGCGTTCACTTCTTAGGCCCTAACTATTCGATCTGGTGGAACAACGACCTGGGGTGAAGCCCAGGTTGCCCGGAACGTAGCAATGATCATAACTTTCACACTGGTTGCAATTGTTCGTTTTATACGATGGAAAAGCTGTTGTATTTATATCGAATTTTATGCTTCTGGCGTTGTCTTCTTAGGCCGTAACTATTCGATCTGGTGGAGCAACGCCCTGGACTGAAGCCTAGGTTGCGCGGAACGTAGAATAGGCCATCACTTCCAAACTGGTTGCTATTATTCCTGTTATATGATGGAAACACTGTTGTATTTTTATTGCATTTTATGCTTCGGGCGTTGACTTCTAAGGCCCTAACTATTCGATCTGGTGGAGCAACGCCCTCGAGTGAAGCCTAGGTTGCCCGGAACGTAGAAATGACCATCACTTTCAAACTGGTTGCAATTATTCCTGTTATATGATGGAAAAACCGTTGTATTTTTATTGCATTTTATGCTTCGGGCATTGACTTCTAAGGTCCTAACTATTCAATCTGTTGGAGCAACGCCCTAGGGTGAAGCCTAGGTTGCGCAGAAAGTAGAAATGACAATAACTTTCACACTGGGTGCAATTATTCGTTTTATACGATGGAAAAGCTGTTGCATCTTTATTGTATTTTATGCTTCTGTCGTTGACGTCTAAGGCCGTAGCAATTAGATGTGGTGGAGCAACGCACTAGAGTGACGCCTAGGTTGCCCGGAACGTGGAATGACCATTACTTTCGCAATGTTTGCAATTATTCATTTTATACGATGGAAAAACTGTTGTACTTATATTGCATTTTATGCTTCTGGCGTTGACTTCTAAGGCCCTAACTATTCGATCTGGTGGAGCAACGCCCTAGAGTGAAGCCTAGGTTGCCCGGAACGTAGAAATGACCATCACTTTCAAACTGGTTGCAATTAATCCTTTTATACGATGGAAAAACTGTTGTATTTCTATTGAATTTTATGCATCCGGCGTTGACTTCTGAGGCCGTAGCTATTCGATGTGGTGAAAGAACGCCATAGAGTGAAGCCTGGGTTGCCCGGAACGTAGAAATGACCATAACTTTCATACTGGTTGCAATTATTCGTTTTATATGATGGAAGAACTGTTGCATTTATATTGTATTTTATGCTGCTGGCGTTCACTTCTTAGGCCCTAACTATTCGATCTGGTGGAACAACGGCCTGGGGTGAAGGCTGGGTTGCCCGGAAAGTAGAAATGACGTTGACTTTCATACTGGTTGCACTTAGTCGTTTTATACGATGGAAAAACTGTTGTATTTATATTGCATTTTATGCTTCTGGCGTTGACTTCTAAGGCACTAACTATTCGATCTGGTGGAGCAACGCCCTAGAGTGAAGCATAAGTTGCCCGGAACGTAGCAATTACCATCACTTTCAAACTGGTTGCAAATATTCCTGTTATATGATGGAAAAACTGTTGTATTTTTATTGCATTTTATGCTTCGGGCATTAACTTCTAAGGCCCTAACTATTCAATCTGTAAGAGCAACGCCCAAATGTGTAGCCTAGGTTGCCCGTAAAGTAGAAATGACCCTAGCTTTCATACTGGTTGCAATTATTCGTTTTGTATGATGGAAAAACTGTTGTATTTATATTGTATTTTATGCTTCTGGCGTTCACTTCTTAGGCCCTAAATATTCGATCTGGTGGAATAACGCCCTATGGTGAAGCCTAGGTTGACCGGAGCGTAGAAATGACCATAACTTTCACACCGGTAGCAATTATTCGTTTTACACGATTGAAAAACTGTTCTACTTATTTTGTATTTTATGCATCGGGCGTTGACTTCTAAGGCCCTAACTATTCAATCTGTTGAATCAACGCCCTAGAGTGAAGCCTAGGTTGCCCGGAAAGTAGAAATGACGTTAACTTTCATACTGGTTGCAATTATTCGTTTTATACGATGAAAAACTGTTGTATTTATATTGTATTTTATGCTTCTGGCGTTGACTTCTAAGGCACTAACTATTCGATCTGGTGGAGCAGCGCCCTAGAGTGAAGTCTAAGTTGCCCGGAACGTAGCAATTACCATCACTTTCAAACTGGTTGCAAATATTCCTGTTATATGAAGGAAAAACTGTTGTATTTTTATTGCATTTTATGCTTCGGGCATTAACTTCTAAGGCCCTAACTATTCAATCTGTAAGAGCAACGCCCTATGGTGTAGCCTAGGTTGCCCGTAAAGTAGAAATGACCATAGCTTTCATACTGGTTGCAATTATTCGTTTTGTATGATGGAAAAACTGTTGTATTTATATTGTACTTTATGCATCTGGTGTTCACTTCTTAGGCCCTAACTATTCGGTCTGGTGGAACAACGCCCTATGGTGAAGCCTAGGTTGACCGGAACGTAGAAATGACCATAACTTTCACACCGGTGGCAATTATTCGTTTTACACGATGGAAAAAATGTTCTATTAATTTTGTGTTTTATGCATCGGGCGTTGACTTCTAAGGCCCTAACTATTCAATCTGTTGGAGCAACGCCCTAGGGTGAAGCCTAGGTTGCCCGGAAAGTAGAAATGACGGTAACTTTCACGCTGGTTGCTATTATTCGTTCTATACGATGGAAAAACTGTTATATTTATATTGTATTTTATGCTTCGGGCGTTGACTTATAAGGCCCTAGCTGTTTGATCTGGTGGAGCAACGCCGTAGAGTGAAGCCTAGTTTGCCCGGAACGTAGAAATGACTATAACTTTCACACAGGTTGCTATTATTCGTTTTACACAATGGAAAATCTGTTCTACTTATTTTGTATTTTATGCTTCGTACGTTGACTTCTAAGGCCCTAACTGTTTGATCTGGTGGAGCAACGCCCTAGAGGGAAGCCTAGGTTGCCCGGAACGTAGAAGTGACCATAACTTTCACACTGGTTGCTATTATTCGTTCTATACGATGGAAAAACTGTTATATTTATATTGTATCTTATGCTTCTCGCGTTGACTTCTTAGGCCCTACCAATTCGATCTGGTGGAACAACGCTCTTGAGTGAAGCCTAGGTTGCCTGGAACGTACAAATGACCATCACTTTCACACGGGTTGCAATTATTCCTGTTATAGGACGGAAAGACTGTTGTACTTTTAAAGTATTTTATGCTTCAGGCGTTGACTTCTAAGGCCCTAACTATTCTATCTGGTGGATCAACGCCCTAGAGTGAAGCCTAGGTTGCTCGGAATGTAGAAATGACCATAACATTCACACTGGTTGAAATTATTCGTTTAATACGATGGAAAAGCCGTTGCATCTTTATTGTATTTTATGATTCTGGCGTTGACTTCTAAGGCCCTAACTATTCAATCTGTTGGAGCAACGCCCTAGGGTGAAGCCTAGGTTGCGCAGAAAGTAGAAATGACCATAACTTTCACACTGGTTGCAATTATTCGTTTTATACGATGGAAAGGCTGTTGTATTTATATCGTATTTTATGCTTCTGGCGCTGCCTTCTTCGGCCGTAACTATTCGATCTGGTGGAGCAACGCCCTAGAGTGAGGCCTAGGTTGCCCGGAACGTAGAAATGAGCATCACTTCCATACTGGTAGCAATTATTCGTTTTATACGATGGAAAAACTGTTGTGTTTATATTGTATTTTATGTTTCTGGCGTTGACTTCTAAGGCACTAACTATTCGATCTGGTTGAGCAAGGCCCTAGAGTGAAGCCTAGGATCCCCGGAACGTAGAAATGACCATCACTATCAAACTGGTTGCAATTATTCCTGTTATAGGATGGAAATGCTGTTGTATTTTTATTGTATTTTATGCTTCAGGCGTTGACTTCTGAGGCCGTAGCTATTCGATGTGGTGAAAGAACGCCATAGAGTGAAGCCTGGGTTGCCCGGAACGTAGAAATGACCATAACTTTCATACTGGTTGCAATTATTCGTTTTATATGATGGAAGAACTGTTGCATTTATATTGTATTTTATGCTGCTGGCGTTCACTTCTTAGGCCCTAACTATTCGATCTGGTGGAACAACGGGCTGGGGTGAAGCCTAGGTTGCCCGGAACGTAGAAATGACCATAACTTTCACACTGGTTGCAATTATTCGTTTTATACGATGGAAAGGCTGTTGTATTTATATCGTATTTTATGCTTCTGGCGTTGTCTTCTTCGGCCGTAACTACTCGATCTGGTGGAGCAACGCCCTGGAGTGAAGCCTAGGTTGCGCGGAACGTAGAATTGGCCATCACTTTCAAACTGGTTGCAATTATTCCTGTTAGATGATGGAAACACTGTTGTATTTTTATTGCATTTTATGCTTCGGGCGTTGACTTCTAAGGCCCTAACTATTCGATCTGGTGGAGCACCGCCCTAGAGTGAAGCCTAGGTTGCCCGGAACGTAGAAATGACCCTCACTTTCAAACTGGTTGCAATTATTCCTGTCATATGATGGAAAAACTGTTGTATTTTTATTGCATTTTATGCTTCGGGCATTGACTTCTAAGGTCCTAACTATTCAATCTGTTGGAGCAACGCCGCAGGGTGAAGCCTCGGTTGCGCGGAATGTAGAAATGACCATAACATTCACACTGGTTGAAATTATTCGTTTTATACGATGGAAAAACTGTTATATTTATATTGTATTTTATGCTTCTGGCGTTGATTTCTTAGGCCCTAACTATTCAATCTGGTGGAACAACGCCCTAGAGTGAGGCCTAGGGTGCCCGGAACGTAGAAATGACCAACACTTCCATACTGGTAGCAATTATTCGTTTTACATGATGGAAAAACTGTTCTATTTATTTTGTATTTTATGCATCGGGCGTTGACTTCAAAGGCCCCAACTATTCCATCTGTTGGAGCAACGCCCTAGAGTGAAGCCTAGGCTGCCCGGAACGTAGAAATGACCATAACTTTCACACTGGTTGCTATTATTCGTTCTACACGATGGAAAAACTGTTGTATTTATATTGCATCTTATGCTTCTGGCGTTGACTTCTTAGGCCCTAACAATTCGATCTGGTGGAACAACGCCCTAGAGTGAAGCCTAGGTTGCCTGGAACGTACAAATGACCATCACTTTCACACGGATTGCAATAATTCCTGTTATAGGATGGAAATGCTGTTGTATTTTTATTGTATTTTATGCTTCAGGCGTTGACTTCTGAGGCCGTAGCTATTCGATGTGGTGAAAGAACGCCATAGAGTGAAGCCTGGGTTGCCCGGAACGTAGAAATGACCATAACTTTCATACT